>NW_027518679.1:45927500-48327500 GCF_043159265.1 Tasmannia lanceolata
TCTTTTTCCATGAGAGTGAGAAAGGACTGCTTTGTTTTTCATGGAGACTTGACTCTTGATAGACTTTTCAGCCATTATGAAAATGGGAGAGATTAAAACAAGAAGAGAGAAAGAAGAGAAATGATTTTAGCACAACTATGTTTTGATACAAGATGCTCATGTTTCTTGCCTTTTAGTAATTAATTGTCATGTAAGGGCCCATTTGGATGCCGAGAAGATTTTGATTTGGATTTCTCACATTTGCAGCCCTTTTTGCACTGCAATTTGGATCAGATCAAATTCTTGGATTTCTAATTCAGCAGCTGACAGTGAAAAAATCAGATTTCTAAGTTTGCCATGGAAATAAGAAATTGAAAATCCACAGATCTGGGAGTTTCCTTCACCCTCTTAGCTCCTCAACCTCTCCTCTCCACTAGGAAGTACCCTCTTCCCTCTCTGTCTCCCTCTACATGAGCTGCCGGGTCTATTCAATTTGTATTCAAAACTCAATTCCAAATCCAATACAAAATGGGAGGTATCCAAACGGGTCCTAAGTGTTTTTTGGGAACCGTAAAACCCTTTTACAGCTCTTTAAATACTAAAAGACAAGAAACATGAGTGTCTTGTATAAAAAAATGTGTGTTGAAATAATTTCCCTACAAGGGGAAAAAATAATGTTTTTAGGGCTGGGGATGGAGGAGTTTATAAAAAAAATTTCACTGTTGTTTTGCATGGGTGAATTGTAATATTTAGAAAAAAGATGAGGCTTTTTGTTAGCGGTCAACCATTATACGAAATTATTGCATGATTTTCTGGAAGAAATCTCTCGAATAGAAACGAGGGGGAAACCAATCAAATAAAATAAAAACCTGTGGCCGAAGAAATTTGAAATATTGAAATATTTCAATATAATTTGTCAAGATATTACAAAAACAGGCAAGCAGAATTTATTTTAGGGTTAGGGTTTGAGAAAGCATCCTGCTTATTGTTTTCATTTGCCTTGTAAATATGAAAATCTAGTGTTGCAAATATACTGGTGTGGGCGGTATATCAAAAGCCGCCTCTTAAAAAGTGGAATGCTTTTGGATCAAATATCAACAGTGGTACCGCCCGCACCGGACTTCACGGACGGATACCATATAAAAACTCTAGATTATATTATATATGGCGTCCGACCGTCAACTCCAGTATTTTTTAGAAGTATAGTACGACCCAGATCATTGGATGATCCAAACTATTCATTTGTTGGGCCAGTAGGTAAATAGGTTGTGCCCCGAAAATCGTGTTCACATGCCGATCCTAACCTCCAAACCATTCAGTTGTTGGGCCTGTATGTAAATTCAGGGTCACCAGCCAAACGCAAAACACATTTGATTATCTTCTGTCAGCTTTTAGTGCGATTCGAAGCAGAAAAATCATCTGTGTCCTACACCAGACGTATTGGGAGCTCTGTTGGGTGCTTGAAGGCTTTATGGCAATGTTTGAGGTCCCAGTTGCATAGAGGTTTTCTGTTTTGGTCCTTTTGGAACCAGATGCAATGCTTGAAGAGTGGCATTATCAAACATTTATGCCGGATCTGTGCGATAAGAGGATGCAGCGGGCGAAAATGAAGGGCGAGGTCCAGAAAATAAGTAGGATAGAACTGTGTAGAAGGAAGAGAGGAGAACTTCAAATTCATGATGAAATTCATGATGGGTATACAAGCCATCCCAAATACATGAGTTTTGAGATATTGGATGGGATTGCGAAGCATATCTTATGCAGATTTCTTGATATACTCTTCATTGGATCCAAACTAGTGGTTCTGTGCTCTTTGAAATAACAGAAAATAAAAATTAAAATTGAGAGCCAGAAACTTACCTGAACCATATAGTAAGGTTGCCGCAGGGCATCTGATCTCACTGATCATAAAACTATTTAGCAAGTCATAATACTTACAAGTGAAAGGCATTTTTAGGATTAGTCTAACATCTAAACTCAAATGCAAGCCTATTTTCACAAATGCTCATCTAAACCAGGCCAACCAAGGACAATTTATTGGGGTTTCAAATTCATTTCCATGCAAGCATAAGAATAGAGATGTCATAACTCATTATATAAAAAAAAAGTTAAAAAACTGCAGCAAAATGAAACATTATCCAAGTATGGTGGAACAAGTAATGTTGGACTCCTAACACGCAAAATTAAGAAGCTCAAATAACATCAATTAAGAAAGGCTAGAGCTCGTTGGCAAAGCACCATAACCACCACCTACCCGTCCAAAGCCCGGCCTTCCACCAGGACCCTGCAAGTTCCAGAAGCTTTACTTAGAACAGATGTGAATTGAGATTAAGATAATAAACAAGCAAGCTAAACTTGATTGCAGAAACTCATATAGAGATGAGGAAATTATTAAGAACTCAAAATGCGCACCATTTCAAAACTAATAGCATGTGAAACTTTAAAAAATATGAAGATTCGAATTTTTAAGTCGTTAATTTCTACTTGTACTTCACAATGTATTTGTACTTCATTTTTTTCTTTTTTTCTTCTATGGTGGTGGGTTAGAGGCAAGGTTCTCTGTCATCCTCTAATAATTTTCTATATTAACAAAATTTTAAGTTGCCGCCCGGGTTCCTGAATAAATATTCCGGGCACAATCGATCTTTGTTTTTAAATTACTTTCAATTTGACGTGCAAATTTTTCATAATTGTGGACCCCGATCCCGGAGAGAGGTGAGGGGACGAGCCCCCAGCGACCTCTAGGATCATCCACATGTGAAGGAGAGCCCTACCAGGGAACTCTCGAAACGGATGTCACCCTCATAGCATAGCACGAGTGGCGATATAAAAGAGATACCTTTCAATTCGGGAACAAGTCCGGATTCGAAACGTACCTAAATAAACTCAGAGTTGCCATCCATGGTATACGGCCATGGATCCTTAAACAAAATAGGCTCCGTATACCATGGATAACCAGAAACATATATGGGTCCGTGCCTGATTACGAATGGAGAAGGTCTGAGAGCACCCCCAATTCGTCCGAGTGCAAGCACTTGGTCTCTTATGCCATTTATTATCAACTTCGAAGAATTTTGGGGAAGAATCATATGAAATAGGAATAATTCTCAGGAATCGTCTACCTAAGCATGCATTTCCTGAGGATAAAGAAATCAGCATACACAAAATGAAATGAAAAAAATGTGTCACCTAAGTAAAGCTAGGTTATGAATGACATGCCTAATGGGTGTCTAAGTTCTGGTGGACATACACATGCAGGCTACAGCTAAAGGTATAGTATCAGTACAAGAAAGTAAGAAGACACATCAAAACATAAAACACAAATCAATCATATATATGACAGGACAAAACAAATCCTAACTCTAATGCGACTTGACTCGGACCAAGATGGTCGTCCATCCAAGCTGCTCTACGTATCCCGGCCTCGGGAAGAATCGGAGTCAACGTAGTTCGATGTCCTATTCTAACTACGATGCCTAACCATCTAAAATCGCTATCCTAGACTCGATCCACTAGACTCGACTGATTTTTAAAGCTTTTTGAACGATTGCTTAAATTCAAGTGAATTGTAATTTTTACGACTCTCTATATGCCCTAACAAATGCAAGTTGGTTAGCCTTAAACTAATGCAGGTGGGCCCTACATCCTATGTGTAACTAGGCTGTGCATCTTAAAGAAAACCAGGGGCTGACTATATGCTTCATAGTCTAGCCATCGGTTCGACTAAATGTCTAACCGATCGACTCGAGGCCTCCTAACTCTAGGGACACTCACACGACAGGACACACCATATCAATACAAATCAAGACAGCCCCCTAACTCTAAAACACCCTAAATATCTAGGACATACTCCTAACTCTAGGGGAAGATCTTTTCAAAAAGGTTTTGAAGAATTTTATTTTTTTATTTTTTTATTTTTATTTTTTTTGAATGTTTAAAATGTTTATTTTTAAAAGGTATGGCTGGACTTGAGATATGGATCTCAAGCTGCACTATGTACCCTATAGAAAGGGATCAAGCCAACGTGGTTCGGAACGAACTCCGAGATGAAGATGCTAAACAAGTAAACAAGGGTGATTCACAAACAAGTAAACTAGTGTGCTCTCAAACAGGTACACCAGCGCGGTCACAAACAAGTAAACTAGCATGATCACAAACAAATGAAACATGAATCAGATGAAACATGTCTAAAGAGAAAAGACATTCCTAAAACAAATGAGACAAAGCGTATCTCCTATGGGGCTCCAAGTAAACTTATCATTGCCCTTGCAATGAGGGAATGGTTCTAAAAAAAGATTAAAACATCTAAAAGGCTGGGTAAGCCTACTAAACAAAAGAGGGGAGTGTTACTATGACCGAGTAGGTCCCTAAAAGATGGGCTTGGGCTATCACCTTCATCGCCCTTGTCTTGCAATGACAAGGGAATCTAATGAACAACTAAAGAAAAACATCTAAAAGACTAAGTTAGTCTTTATAAAGAATAAGAAGGAAGAGGGATACTGATGAGACTAAGTAAGTCCCCTTAAAGGATGGGCTTAGGATGATTTTTGAAAATTATAGAAATAATATGAAGAAAGACTGTAAAAAAAAAAATTCACAAGTAATTCAAAGATAAACAAATTTCACAAAAAAAAATAAAAATAAAAATAAATAAATATATATATATATACACACACACACACACACATACCTTTTGTTGAACTATTCTCTTTCTCCTTCTTTTCTTTGCTCTTTTTTTAAAAAAAAATTTAGAACACTCTGAAACGATCAAACCTCACTCAAATTGAACAGATCTCTCTTGTTAGGGTTCTTAATCGAAAAAAAGGAAAAAGAAAAAAAAGAGAGAATCTCTGAAATTAACGAAGGCAAAGAACAGCTAGGTCTGGATTCTTAGCAAAGATGAGATTCAACAAAGGAAATGAGGAATTTAAGAAGTATATAAATGAATTTTAGATGAAGAAAGATCAGATCTAGTGTTTAGAAGCACTGATCTAGGGTTTCGAATGAGTTAGGGTTACTTAAACCTGAAGTTAGGGTTTGATTAGAAAAAATCTCTTGCTAGAATGAAGAACAAGGAGGATTTTAAAAGTATAGATCAACCAGAGCTCCGGCAAATCAACGAGATAAACGATCAGAGAAGAAGAAGAAGGAAGAACTAGGGTTTAGAAAAAGAAGATCAGATCATACTAAGCTCAGATCAGGAAGGAATCGGTAATTGCAAAACAAAACAAAGAGGAAAACGAGAGAATCATGTCACTCGGAGCTTGCCGGAGCTAATTAGAGAATGGCCGGAGAAGAGGAAGACAATCGGAGCTAGGGTTTGGGTTTTTAGGGAAATTTGGGGAAAAAGAAAATCTCTCAGCTCTCTCTCTCTTTCTAACGAATGAAAATTATTTCTTTTTTTTCTTAAATGAGGAGTTGAACTGCTATTTATAGGAAAACTCAATAATCTTTCGCTCCCCTCTTTCTGCCTCAAGACACTCCTTTCAGGTTATTTCATGTGTATTTTGCTTTAAATGGGCGGTCTATGCAAAAATTGATAATTGAAAATTAAGAAAAACAATGCTCAGGCCTTAGTTGCCCAGAAACACCTCTCTACTGCCAAATACACCAACTGGACCACCCCTAAACTAGATAAACCACACTCCTTCTGCTACCTTATGCTCATACTACATTATCCACTTTACTTGTTAGCTGGGCAAACCCTATCGGATTTTTCTGAAATTTTAGAGGAATCTAAATGGGAACCTAACCTACCTTGAGGCACAATTTGCGACTCTAGAACACTTGTTTACTAGGGTTTCTAATCAACAAATGCTATTAGGGTTCGGTCAAAATGGGGTGTCTACAGTAATTGACTTTCAATTTTTTGTATGGAGCTGATTTTTTGTACATACCCCTTCTATGTAAGGGCTTTTCAAATCAATGCTTTGGATCATCCTAACAAAGTGGGCCCACATGAGTTTGCCGCCCTCGACCGCACCTAAGCTTGGTGCAGTCGACCGCACACTTCTAATTGTAAACTCTTATCTAGGAAAGCCCTAAACCCTGCAACTCTTACATGCATAAGTTCATATATTAACAAATTTGAATGTAAATCTCTTGTTTTATTTCTCAAAAGGATATATCTTTTAAGACAAGCATCATTCTTGTTAAGAAAAATTACCATGTATGACTTGAATCGATTGCCACGTGTATGCTGATCATGTCCAAGAATGTTATTGGCCTTTGTATACAGGGAAATGATGCTTGTCTGCCGCCTTCTAGCCAACATTTTTTTACGGTGGATTTTCTTCGGCTTTCTCACGCTCTTCAAGCAATTAAAGTCAGACCCTTGATTAGAAGAAACCGGAGGAATCGGTGAAGGTCGGGAGATTCCACCGGCGGTTGCATGTCACCAACTTTTGAATTCGGAGAGTTTAGGTGTTCTATGGAGGAATGGATTTATTTTAATTTTTCGAAACAAATGTTACATTGAGAGGCTTTCCCACTATGTCCCTCATGTAATTTTTTCTCTCACTTTTTAACATTGAGGAGAGACTCAAAGATTCCGCCCTCTTCTTTTTCATGAGAGTGAGAAATGACTGCTTTGCTTTTCATGGAGACTTGACTCTTGATAAACTTTTCAGCCATTAGGAAAATGGGAGAGATTAAAACAAGAAGAGAGAAATAAGAGAAATGATTTCAGCACAACTATGTTTTGATACAAGATGCTCATGTTTCTTGCCTTTTAGTATTTAATTGTCATGTAAGGGCCCATTTGGATGCCGAGAAGATTTTGATTTGGATTTCTCACATTTGCAGCCCTTTTTGCACTATAATTTGGATCGGATCAAATTCTTGGATTTCTAATTCAGCAGCTGACAGTGAAAAAAAATCAGATTTCTAAGTTTGCTGTGGAAATAAGAAATTGAAAATCCACAGAACTGGGAGTTTCCTTCACCCTCTTAGCTCCTCAACCTCTCCCCTCCACTAGGAAGTACCCTCTTCCCTCTCTGTCTCCCTCTACATGAGCTGCCGAGTCTATTCAATTTGTATTCAAAACTCAATTCCAAATCCAATACAAAATGGGATGTATCCAAACGGGCCCTAAGTGTTTTTTGGGAACCGTAAAATCCTTTTACAGCTCTTTAAATACTGAAAGACAGGAAACATGAGCGTCTTGTATAAAAAATGTTTGTGTTGAAATCATTTCCCTACAAGGGGAAAAAATAATGTTTTTAGGGCTAGGGATGGAGGAGTTTATAAAAAAATTTGTAGCGTTGTTTTGCATGGGTGAATTGTAATATTTAGAAAAAAGATGAGGCTTTTTGTTAGCGTTCAACCATTATAGGAAATTATTGCATGATTTTCTGGAAGAAATCTCTCGAATAGAAACGAGGGGGAAACCAATCAAATAAAATAAAAACTTGTGGCCGAAGAAATTTGAAATATTGAAATATTTCAATATAACTTGTCTAGATATTACAAAAACAGGCAAGCAGAATTTATTTTAGGGTTAGGGTTTGAGAAAGCATCCTGCTTATTGTTTTCATTTGCCTAGTAAATATGAAAATCTAGTGTTGCAAATATACTGGTGTGGGCGGTATATCAAAAGCCACCTCTTAAAAAGTGGAATGCTTTTGGATCAAATATCAACGGTGGTACCGCCCGCACCGGACTTCACGGACGGACACCATATAAAAACTCTAGATTATATTTTATATGGCGTGCGACCGTCAACTCCAGTATTTTTTAAAAGTATAGTACGACCCAGATCATAGGATGATCCAAACTATTCATTTGTTGGGCCAGTAGGTAAATAGGTTGTGCCCCGAAAATCGTGTTCACATCCGATCCTAACCTCCAAACCATTCATTTGTTGGGCCTGTACGTAAATTCAGGGTCACCAGCCAAACACAAAACACATTTGATTATCTTCTGTCAGCTTTTAGTGCGATTCGAAGCAGAAAAATCATTTGTGTCCTACACCAGACGTTTTGGGAGCTCTGTTGGGTGCTTGAAGGCTTTATGGCAATGTTTGAGGTCCCAGTTGCATAGAGGTTTTCTGTTTTGGTCCTTTTGGAACCAGAGGCAATGCTTGAAGAGTGGCATTATCAAACATTTATGCCAGAGCCGTGCGATAATAGGATACAGCGGGCGAAAATGAAGGGCGAGGTCGAGAAAATAAGTAGGATAGAACTGTGTAGAAGGAAGAGAGGAGAACTTCAAATTCATGATGGGTATACAAGCCATCCCAAATACATGAGTTTTGAGATATTGGATGGGATTGTGAAGCATATCTTATGCAGATTTCTTGATATACTCTTCATTAGATCCAAACTAGTGATTCTGTGCTCTTTGAAATAACAGAAAATAAAAATAAAAATTGAGAGCCAGAAACTTACCTGAACCATATAGTAAGGTTGCCGCAGGGCATCTGATCTCACTGATCATAAAACTATTTAGCAAGTCATAATACTTACAAGTGAAGGGCATTTTTAGGATTAGTCTGAGATCTAAACTCAAATGCAAGCCTATTTTCACAAATGCTCATCTAAACCAAGCCAACCAAGGACAATTCATTGGGGTTTCAAATTCATTTCCATGCAAGCATAAGAATAGAGATGTCATAACTCATTATATTAAAAAAAAAAAGTTAAAAAACTGCAGCAAAATGAAACATTATCGAAGTATGGTGGAACAAGTAATGCTGGACTCCTAACACGCAAAATTAAGAAGCTCAAATAACATCAATTAAGAAAGGCTAGAGCTCGTTGGCCGAGCACCATAACCACCACCTCCACGTCCAAAGCCCGGTCTTCCACCAGGACCCTGCAAGTTCCAGAAGCTTCACTTAGAACAGATGTGAATTGAGATTAAGATAATAAACAAGCAAGCTAAACTTGATTGCAGAAACTCATATAGAGATGAGGAAATTATTAAGAACTCAAAATGCACACCATTTCAAAACTAATAGCATGTGAAACTTTAAAAAATAATAATTTATCATCACTCAGAACTCTACGATTACTAGGGTTGAGCCTCTAGCTCAGTTGGTAAAGACGGTGTTCTTTCACCCTGAGGTTGGGGGTTCGATCCCAACTTACCTATCAAAAAAAAGGAAAAAAGAAAACCTCTACGATTACTGGACCAATAGTTCTGAAGTGTTAAAATAATGCTTGGTAATTTACCATATTGTCTACACCAAGACGCCACAGGAAAATCAACAAGACAGTGTATGAGTGATGAGAAAAATTATCCCCGTTTCATGGTTTGTGTTTATTAACAATAGGAGAAAGATTATCCCCGCTTCATGGTTGTGTCATTCTTTACTTTCGATGAGGATGTCCTAATCTTTCCCAAGTTACATAAATAATAGCAGATTAACATCCCAAAGATGCAAAAAGTAAGTCTGACTACAACTAAATGGCAAGACTCTGGAATGAGCTCGGGGAGACCTATAAAGACTATCGGCAAGCCAAATGCATTGACAGTGGTGCCAATCAAGGTTTTAAATTCTGGTTCGGGGGTAATTTCGGTCCTCACTGAAACCAAAATTTTAGCCGAAATCCCGAAATTCGGTAAAGGCGCTCGAAATGTCGTTCTTTTGGGCCAAAATTACCGAAATTTCGGCTGAAATTCTGTAAGGGCCCGTTTGGATACCTCCGATTTTGTATTTGGATTTGGAATTGAGTTTTGAATACAAATTGAATAGACAGAGAGGGAAGGGGGTACTTCCTAGTGGAGGGGATATGTTGAGGAGCAAAGAGGGTGAAGGAAACTACCAGATCTGTGGATTGCCAATTTCTTATATCCACAGCAAATTTAGAAATCTGATTTTTTTCACTGTCAGCTGCTAAATTAGAAATCCAAGAATTTGATCCTATCCAAATTACAATGCAAAAAGGGCGATAAATGTGAGAAGTCCAAATCAAAATCTTCTCGGCATCCAAACGGGCCCTAAAGGAATAAAAAATTAATATTTTAAAACCTTGGTGCCAATTACTTTGTCGTTGTCCAGAGCCTAGTCAACCTTTGCCCCTGCAAAAGGAATTGAGTGGAATATACATTGGTGGTTTTCAACAAACTGACTCGCTACAAGACAAAATCTCTGATTCACTACTCAGTCACTTGAGAACTGGAGTTGCTGTGCTCAAAATTCTCATTGAAACAATATTAGCAGATAAAACGTATCTATCTACTTGAGCATCCCCGACAGATAAATTTCAGAGTTAATATTTCTCAGCATGTCACAATGGTTGATGATTCAGTTGCATGTACTCAAGATCTCGAGAGAAGCACGTCTAACGGCACACCCTCTGGACACATAGAAACCAAGTGTGAACTTTAATTGAAGGAAAATGGATTGATGATTTAGCATCCATTACTAAAGAAACTAGTGTATATATTGCAATATGGATAATATGACTCTTGCCTCTGAGAATACTTTAGAATCATTGTACGTGAACAGAAGTACAACTCTGGCTAACTATTCACAAAGTATTTTCTGTTCCGGTGCACAACTTGAATGTCTGTGAGCTGGTGCTGAGAAAATTACTTATTTTCTTTCATGAAAAGGAAAAATAATGTGGTCCTCAAGTGATAGCAATTAACATCCTTCATGCTAGCTTGCCATTAGCACAGGTACGAGTGTCGGAATCCGACAGAGGTATTCGGTGTAGATTCAACAAATCCCAAAAAGAGAGATTAGTGGTATTGCCAAAATATTTTAATCAATTCTCAAATTTTAATTTTTTTACATAATAATAGTAATCGCAAGCAATGATTCGAAAATCAAAATCAAATCATAAATAATAATAAGGGTGAATGAATTGTATCAAATAAAAAATCGTATCACATATTGTGAGATTCATTCAGATTTATATATACATACAGAATATAAAAATTCATAAAAAATTAAAGAATACTAAAATAAACAATTATTCATTATTCATACAATGATTAATTTAAATAGAAACACTTATGATTAGTTTTTCAATATCATAATATGAATTGTTGCTAACGAACTTGTCACGTACTAATCATCTATTTCCCATCTAAACCATGCATGTTGGATAATAATCTTACAAATAATAAAAGGCACAAGATCATATCAATTCTTGAGAAATTATATGATGAAAGGCCGTATGAACACGTAAAGGCGGTACGATAAAGGTACCACCCTTGAGATTTGATGCTGTTGGATCAAAGATCAAGGATGGGATGCTGAGTACATGTTCATAAGGCCTTTCATCATATAAATTCTCTCAATTCTCAAAGCTTCAAACACCAAATTACAAGTGTTCAAACTGTATAGATTTGTTGTCCCATTATAGTTGTCTCCCACTTCAGTGTATATAATACCCTCAAGCACATGCATGTACTTGACTAGTTCATACTGTATAGATTCGTTCGATGTCCTCATTCTCCTCTGTCTTCTTCCTTCTCACGAGCGTTTTCGAAGGCTTCTCTTAACTGAAGGGAAAGGACGTATTTTGAATGAAAGTCCTACTTTGTTTTACACAAAACTTACTTAGGATAAATTGCATGAATGTTACGATTTGCGCTCGAACCACAGGAGTCAATAAAAAATCTTAAGATTCATACAAATTAAGATTAAATCATTAGATTTAAATTGAAATCCATAAGATTTTATTTGAATTGTAAATCGTATGATTTTCAAAACATGAATAAAAAGTGAAAGAATAAAAAAATTAATAGGCTTTTTGTGAAGAAAGAAATTGTAATAGGTTAATTAAATATATTAATAACATTATATTAAATATAATTTTTTTTTAAATGGCAATATATTAGAAAGAAAGGAGAACCGAGGAGATCCTCAAAGAAACAACAGAGTATAATATCATTTTTTTTTAGCCGACTCCAACTAGCTTGGAACAAAGGCTTTGTTGAGTTGAGTTGAGATCTTCTTCTTTTTTTGAAGAAAATATTATATAATATAAAATTTTAATAGGTTAATTAAATATAATATTTTATTTCCATGTAAAAAACTTACTATTAGGAGGGATAAAACTCAAAACATGCAGCAATTATAACCTTGTGGAAGTAGTTCTAACAAACAAGAGTAATAATTCTGTCCAGAAACAGTTCAAGTCATTTGTCCTCTTCAGCTCAATCTCATCATAAACCACAACTAAACCATAGGTGGTAGCAGAAGATCCTATTTCATTCCAGGATTCTAACCTAAAATTTGGCTTTTGCAAGAGTGACAATTTGAATTCAATTCAAAAAGTTTAATGGTCTGGACGGTTCACTTTATCAAACCTTTTTTTAATGTCTTGGATTTGTATGGCAGTTCTAATTAAACAGACAGCAAGACTCAACCAATTGCAGCACAAGTAACTGGTTTTCACAGTCTTCTTGACAGACTCTAAGTATAGTTTTGATCAAGGTTTTAAATTTTGGTTTCGAAATGCGTTTCGTCCTCACCGAAACCGAAATTTTGAAATTTCGGACGAAATCTATCGAAATCATATAATGTAATATTTTATCCCGTCTAAAATAATTTAGGGATAATATTAAATAATGAATAAAAAACAGATTTTTTGGTCTTATCTCTTAAATTTCGGCCTGAAATTTAGGGGAAATTTCAGTCGAAATTTTGTAACGTTTCAATTTTACCCAATTTCAATTTCGTTCTCCACCGAAACCCGAAATTTCGGATTTCGGTCGAAATTTAAAACCTTGGTTTTGATTTATAATCAATCAACTTGAAACAGCCGATTGGATTCAGTTTCACTTCAGAAATGAACTATTCCTCACAATAAAAATGACCAGATCTCAATGACAGATCAGTGAACAAATTGTAGGAGGCACACGCAATTGCAATTCATGTTTTTTTGGATGGATTCTTAGAGCTTATTTAGTCGGAACTAGAAATAGGACAGAAAGGAAATGAGATGGTCATAAGGAGCAGATCATAAACAGATCTGGTGACAAGCAAGGGATGTTAAGAGCTGGATGAAGACAGTTTAAACATGAAATGATCTGATCCAGAAACGAACAGAACAAGAAGCAATGTGTCTGGAAAAAACTGGCGCCAGTTCAGTAAGTTCAAGGTCCTTAGAGAAAAATAACTAGAACATTGTTGTGCAGGTCTGGAAATAGTTCAGTAAAGTTCAGATCTGATGTGATAGGTTCGTACTTTAATAAATCTAGTTTGATCCAGGAAACCAAATGTGGAAGCTTTAATAGCTTAGGTCATGGAAGCTTCAATCTGTTAGGATCATTGTAACTCAACATAAACAGATCTAGTTTGGTGCAAACCCGGGAGGTTCACGATTGACTATGAAAACTCTAGGAGCTCAATGGGAAACGCTCTTACCACTTTGGTGCAAACCCGGGAGGTTCGCGATGACTACAAAACCTCTTGGAGCTCAATGGGCAACATTCTTCACAAGTTAAGTAGTCTAACCATTTTCCAAAAGCAGATAAACAAAACAGTTTTGATAAATTACAGTAACAGAAGCTCACATGGGTTAGCTTTAGAAATAAAGCATTAATGAAAGGATTTTACATGAAGCAAGCAACGCACATAACAACTTCCAATCAGTAGAAGATGCGAACAAATAGCTCGAATGTACTAAATAAAACCCTGTCTACAATCTGTCCGCAAAGGGGAAAAGATATATAAGGCCTCAATCACTGCTAAAATATGGTAAAGAACCTAAAAAGAACTAGGGTTATGCAAAGGGGTGAGTCCTACGGGTAAAGAAGGGTGAACAGGCACAAAATAGGACAGTAAATAAAATGGAAACTCTCACCCGGTAGCATAATAATCCATACACCCTCAAATCCACACAAAAGAAGCCAAGAGTATAGGAGAGAGGCTCGCCAATACGATCCGTACAAAAGGAGACGGCGTCTACCTCCAAAACGACGAAGATATCGAAGAAGAAAAGGATGAGAAGAAGATGATGAATCCCAACAAAATGGATGTTGGGATATCAAGAAAGAGGATAAGTATGAAATATAGATAGGGGAGAGAGAAACAAAGATTAATAGATGAAAATAAGAGAAAGAAAGAGAGAAATAGGTTAAATGAAAGAAATATGAGAAATAGAGAGAGATTTAGAGAAAGAGTGATAGATGGTGAAAAAAGGCGTAAGAAACGAGAAAAGGGAGAGGAGAAAAGAACATAGAGAGAGAGAGAGAGATGTGAATGGAGAGATTTTCCGTCTTCATTTTTAATACGTCGACCATCAACTGGGAGACAAGATTTTTCGCACTTGCACCATCAACGATTATGGTACAAAGTTTTCATCCGGAAGTGCATGTGGTATTGAAAATATTACTGCGCAAACATCTTTCTTGATTTGGTATTTTAGGAAACATCATGACCCTATGAATAAGAAGTGTATCGTGGCCACTCCATGTCCAGGAGGCATTTTAGCAAAGGAAAATCTCCCAAGAACACTCACCATTATGATCAGAGCACACACCCAAACACCGCCCCCCCAGGTGCGCGTATCCACCAAGCCCTTCTAACAACTGCTCATTCGTTCTCTCTTTCTGGTGTTCAGCTCTCATTCTGGTGCCTCCGTCTGACTTGAGTGTCGAAGGGTTCCCCGGAGTTCCTACTCCGGGTGGCCCTTAACCTTTTCTCTTTGAGCGCAGGTGGCAGGACGGGGCAATCTCCCTCCCTCAGTCAAAGCTAGACAGAAGGTGGGAAGTTTTCATCCGGAAGTGCATGTGGTATTGAAAATATTACTGTGCAAACATCTTTCTTGATTTGGCATTTTAAGAAACATCATGACCCTATGAATAAGAAGTGTATCGTGGCCACTCCATGTCCAGGAGGCATTTTGGCAAAGGAAAATCTCCCAAGAACACTCACCATTATGATCAGAGCACACACCCAAACACCGCCCCCCCAGGTGCGCGTATCCACCAAGCCCTTGTAACAACTGCTCATTCGTTCTCTTTCTGGTGTTCAGCTCTCATTCTGGTGCCTCCGTCTGACTTGAGTGTCGAAGGGTTCCTCGGAGTTCCTACTCCGGGTGGCCCTTAACCTTTTCTCTTTGAGTGCAGGTGGCAGGACGAGGCGATCTCCCTCCCTCAGTCAAAGCTAGACAGAAGGTGGGACCCATCACATTAGGACCGTTCGATCTCTCGGATTTCTCCATGTTTTTGTGTGTGTGTGTGTGGGGGGGGGGGGGGTAAATTGGAATTGAACCTCCAAGTCTCCAACCTCAAGGCTGAAGATCAAAGACTTGACAATTTGAGCTACATGTTCAACTCCTATTTTATCTTCTTCCATCAAAAAGTATTGATACACGCCTATTTTCTATAAAACAATCAATTATAGCAACCCAAACTAATTCAACAACGATAATAAATAATAAAATAAATAGAGATTGTTTGCCTAAAATCCATGTAGCCCTTAACAAATAAATGGCAATCACAGAAACAATCAATAAAATCTATGCATTCAACTTTTTTTCAATGGTAATGGAGGAAATTTCATTAAAGAAAGGAGTGAGAGGAGAAAAATCTAAGCATTCAATTACAAGAAAATATTTTACAGAAACATGAAATTAAAAAAAAAAAAAATTACCCTAATCGAAGGTTGATATTCAGGTGGAGCTCCTCCCTTATCACCACCAAACTCGCCCAAAGGCCCCCGAGGACCTCCGCCACGGTATCCATCGCGGTCTCCACCAAACCTAGGACGATCACCTTCAAACTGAGGCGGGCCTCTGTAATTCCAAAAACAATAAAAAAATAGTTACAGCAACTCCTCAACAACAAAAAAACAAGCAATGCCATTAAAAAAACATAACAAAGAAAAGAGACTAAGGCCGTCTTTGGATTGCTAGAAAAACATTTCTAATGGAAAACTTTCTCTTGGGAATTTTTTTTTTCTTCCCACAATTTAGAGGGAAATCATATGATTATGGTTAATTTAGAGGGATAATATCATAAATTCAAGGTCCCTCTAAGAAAAAATTGATTAGGGTTGGTTAGAGTTATCTTGTTTTTGCAAGTAAAAAAAGTGTCTTTGGTTAACCAAAAGCTAGGATAGTTTAGGGGTTTCGCTTTGCATTTGGATGCCACGTCAGCAAAATCTCTTGCTTGGTTGCCAATGTAGTATTGAAATCACTTGAGACTACCAGACAAGTTTCATAGGTAATTATTACATATCTGGTGACATGGCACCATGCCCCCTCCTTATACCTTCCAAGCTAAATTTCTCAAAATAGGAGGCATTTGGCTTGGAGAATGATGCTCTCTCTCTCTCTCTCTCTCTCTCTCTCTCTCTATATATATATATATATATATATATATATATATATATAAGGAGGAAAAGGATTGTACGCTCGAGCGTACCAAGCTTATGGTATGCTCGAGTGCCCCAATCACATGGGTCCCACATTTTTTGTGGTGATCCAAAGCATTCATTTGCAAGGCCCTATCATAGATAGGGTGTGTACCAAAAATCAGCTCTAAATCATCCAACCCCTCCAAAAGTGGAGGGCAAAAATGGGCAGATTTGTGGTCTGTCCATTTTGCCCTCCACAAATGGATGGGCTAGGATGATCCTATGGAGCTAATTTTTGGTACACACCCTATCTATGATAAGGCCTTTCAAATGAATGCTTTGGATCATCCTAACAAAGTGGGCCCATATGTGATTGGGCACTCGAGCGTACAATCATTTTCCTCATATATATATATATATATATATATATATATATATATATATATATATATATATATATATATATATATATATATAGAGGAAAGTGAAGCTACACCGCCGGTGTAGCTAACTTAGCTACACCACTGGCTTAATATACAATGGGCCCACATTGTTTTGGTGATCCAAACCATTCATTTGATTGGCCCTCACATAGATAGGGTGTCCACCAAAAATCAGCTCCATAGGATCATCCCAACCCTTCAAACTGTGGAGGCAAAAATGGACAAATTTGTGAAGGTTTTTACACGTTCATTTTTGCCTCCACAAATCGTAGCGTTGGGATGATCCTATGGAGCTGATTTTTGGTGGACACCCTATCTATGTGAGGGCCAATCAAATGAATTCTTTGGATCACCAAAACAATGTGGGCCCATTGTATTTTAAGCCGGCGGTGTAGCTAAGTTAGCTACACCGGCGGTGTAGCTTCACTTTCCTCATATATATATATATATATATATATATATATATAGAGAGAGAGAGAGAGAGGGAGAGAGAGAACGGTTTTTACACGCATGTGTAGATAAGTTATCTACACACTAGCTTAAAATACAGTGGAGGCCCACATTGTTTGGGTGATCCAAACCATTCATTTGATTGGCCCTCACATAGATAGGGTGTCCATAAAAAATCAGCTCCATAGGATCATCCCAACTCTATGATTTGTGGAGGTAAAATGGACGTGTATAAACCTTCACAAATTTGTCCATTTTTTGCCTCCACGGTTCGAAGGGTTAGGATGATCCTATAAAGCTGATTTTTTGTGGACACCCTATCTATGTGAGGGCCAATCAAATGAATGGTTTGGATCACCCAAACAATGTGGGCCTCCACTGTATTTTAAGCTAGTGTGTAGATAACTTATCTACACATGTGTGTAGAAACCGTTTTCTCATATATATTGGTAACGACACCCCCACCCACTACTCTACAAGGTTGGCAACCAAACACTACTTATCACTATTCTAGGAGGTGAATTCTATGTAAATCAAATGTTAGTCTCCTCCCTATTAACTATTAACTACTTTTCTATCAAATTCCTGGAATCCAAACATGGCCTAAGAACATAAACAAGAGAAGGACATATGTACCGGGGGCGATCACCAGGCGGGCCACCGCCCATGGGCCGGCCCAAGGGCTTAACGGATTTCTTCAACGTAGCGGGTACAATTTCAGAGGGGAGGTTTAGGTAAGTGCGAAGGAATTCAATCCCATCATTAGTGAGATACCAGTAATAGTGCATCCAGGCAAAGGTTTCGCGCACGTATTCCTTTGATTTGAAGCTCTGCATCAGCTTTATTACCTGTAGATTTGGCACATCTATATCTTGGTGTTTTGCCAAGTTATAGTCTTTCTTTGCATAACAAACGCCTTCTGCGAATACCCAAGTGGAGAAATTGGATATTGAATTGAAATTAAGAAAGAAAGATGGGGAAAACATAAGAGGAGAAAGATGAGTAGTGACCTTGGAAGAGGTATTTGAAGATTTCTTTGCGGTTTTTCTCTGGTTTCGGTGGAAAACGAAACGAAATTCACATTGAGTCGGAAAAGTACCAAATTTCGCTGAAACGTTTCGGAAATTTCGGTGAAACGTTTCGGTGAAGCATAAAATTTCACCCCAAATTTCAGAAATTTCGGTGAAATGTTTCGGAAATTTCAGCGAAATTTTGGTGAAATTTTGGTGAAATTTTTAGAAGATTTCGTCCGAAATTTCGTACTGAAACCGAGATTTAAAACCTTGACTGCCACCACTATATACGTTCTCTTGTATGGGTGGATCCAAACCGTTCATCTAATAGGTCCTAGATTGGATCTCTAACATCCAAGAATCACACTCAAGGGACAATCATACGAATCATTGCTTGTAAGTAGGTTTTGATGGTTCACATTCAACGGCCGCAAATGGTTCACAAATGCATTTTTTGTGCCTTTTGGAGATCGTGACATTGAGCCAATTTGATGAATGGTTTAGATCAACCCAAAGCTGGGCCCACTATGTTTCGTTTAGACATCTATGTTGGAAGGTTATCATGGAGTGAGATGTTGCCTTAATTTAGACATTTTTAAATAGGATCATAGTGAGGACTTATATGTAGCTTATTCCACTAAATAACTACCCTACAAGCTGCAACAACGTGGACATCAAATCTAAACCCAGTAGATACGAATTAGGAGGGACATGCTCTCCTTTTTCTTTCCCTTCCATTGTAAGTGTCACCTGGACTCTCATTGAATGTCAATGACTCGTTAAGGACTTGGACTTTAAATGTGCGGACACTTGGGACTCCTGAGACTTGGAAGGACTTCATAGGGACATTTTAGATTCACCGGACACTAAAATCGCACGTTAGTCATCAACAACTATGCAACTTTAATACAATAAAAAAGGATGAAGGTATGCTGCTATCGATGCTCTCTTTGAATACAATAAAAAAGGAGATTTTTGAGTTGGAAATCTGGGCTATCTACAAAGGTCTCAAGGAGGTCATTATCAGAGACATTCGGAGAATTTGGATTGAATCTGACTCAAGTTACGTTGTGGAAGTCCTTAATGGAAAGATAAAGCCCCCATGGAGATTGATTAACCTCGTCTTCCACATTAGGGAAATTCTGTCCACTTTCCGTTCCTGGAGGATCTCTCTTGTTTGGAGAGAAGCTAATGTTGCTGCTGATCTTTTATCTAAAAGATCTTGTCCATGGAAAGGCAACTCCATCCCTCTTCCTCTTTGCCCTCAGAATCTCTTAACTTGTTTAAATTTGGACAGAGATGGACATATCTACCATAGAAGTAATTTGCTTCTTCTATTGTTGATGTTGCTGCTGGAAGACTGCTCCTCTGTGCTCCACTTCTTGGTGCCCCCTCATTGGGTTATAACAATAAATCCCTCTTCTAGAAGCTGCTACCCCCCCCCCCCCCCCCCCCACACCCATCCTTGCTCCCTACTAAAGACTTTTGGTTTGATGGCTTATCTCCCTGACTCTTGGTGCAGAATGCCTTGTTCTGTCTGGCCCCTGACTTTTTCAATTGTATTGTTTTCTCCTGTTGTGGGCTGTGCTGGATTCTTATACCCAAATTGTTGGCTTTTGAGCCTCCTTGATTGTATTCTCTTTTTTTTTAATGAATTCTGGTAGGGGTCTGCCTAACCCTAGCTTAAAAAAAAAACTATGTGATTTTAAAGTACTAGAGGTTTAATATTCTCCAAAATCGTGGTATGAATTTTACAAATCCCTACGAGTTATTTTGGTTCCTACTTGTATTGATTGATCTCTATCTCATGTTGCTACTTGGCGCTTCTTGCATCAATTGGTATCAAATTCCAACTTCTTGACTATTTCTTTGAGAAATCAACAAGAAGCATGCTTCATGGCTATTTTCGAGTAAAATCAACAAGAAGCATACTTCCTGGATATTCCTGTATGAAATCATCGAGAAGATGCTGCACCAAATGTCGGCGAATATGATCTAGTTGTAGAGAACAAGTGACTCCAACAATAAGTAAACACTTTCACATAGTTAGCACTTCAAAGCCCTCATCCATGAGAAAGACATCCATGGATCTGACAGAGCCTTCGAGAGCCCTCTGCATGGCTAAGTGTCATGTAAGGGATCACAAAAAAAAGGAAAAGGAAAGTTACAATAGAAGGTTGGTGCAATGCTAAACAATAAGATTTGAAAGACAATGGCCTAAACTCAAGGTCGAGTATGCTTCATGCAGGGGCGAATGATGCAGAACAGCAAGGTGAAACGAATCTTTTATTCTTTATTTTCTATTTTCGTTATTTTATTTGTAGCATATTTTTTGGGCATCAAATCTTGTTCTTTTGGCTTGATTTTGGTATCTTTAGAAAGGTTTTTTGATCACCCATCTAACGAGCCCAATATCACGTGATCTCGATGTGATTTGATAAAGTTATGGACAATTTACGAATATGGTATAGGTATATTACGTTATTTCTATTTTAGATTTGATTTAGTTATATTTCAAAGTTTTATTTGTATTGCTAGCAATTATTTAGGTCTCAAGTTAGCATTTAAGATTGTCATTTTTGGGTTTTGACTGTCTATAAAATGTAATGATGAGGAAAGAAAGATTTAGATTTGAATAAAGTTTATTTTGGTGTATTCTATGTGAAGAGAGCCTTGTATTGGCTAATTTACATGGTTTAAGGAGCTAGGCTCCTTTCCTGTGTTATATTGGAGATTCCGTGGTATGAACTTTTCAAATCCCGACGAGTTATTTTAATCGCTGCTTATGTTGATCTCCATTTCGTGTTGCTATTTGGCGCTCCATGCATCAATTGGTATCAGAGCCCTACTTCCTCGCTATTTCTTTGAGAAATCAACAAGAAGCATGCTTCCTGGCTGTTTTCGAGTGAAATCAACAAGAAGCATACTTCTTGAATATTTCCTTGTGAAATCAACAAGAAGTCACTGCACCAAATGTCGACGGATCTGATCTAATTGTGGAGAACAAGTGACTCTAACAACAAGTGTATACTTTCACATCGTTAGCATTACTCGAAGCCCGCATCCATGAGAAAGACATACATGGATCTGAGAGTGCCTTCGAGAGCCCTTTTCATGGATAAGTGTCATATAAGGGATCGCAAAAAAAAAAAGGAAAAAGAAAGTTACAATAGAAGGTTGGTGCAATGCTGAACAATAAGATTTGGAAGACAATGGCCTAAACTCGAGGTCAAGTTTTCTTCAAGCAGGAGCGAATGATGCAGAACGGCATCGTGAAACGAATCTTTTATTCTTTATTTTTCTTTTTTTGTCATTTTATTTGTAGCATATTTTTTTGGCATCAAATCTTGTTCTTTTGCCGTTATTTTGGTATCTTTAGAAAGATTTTTCAATCGCCTATCTAACGAGCCTAAAATCACGCCATTTGGACGTGATTTGACATAGTCATGGACGATTTACAAATATGGTATAGGTATATTATAGGATTTCAATTTTAGATTTGAATTATTTATATTTCTAATTTTTATTTGTGTTGCTAGTAATTATTTAGGTCTCAAGTTAGCATTTAGGGTTGCTATTTTCGGGTTTTGGCTATCTACATAATATAATGACATCGGGAAAGAAAGATTTAGATTTGAATAAAGTTAATTTTGGTGTATTCTATGTGAAGAGAGCTTTGGCTCTTTCATGTGGTTGAAGGAGCATGGGTCCTTTCCCGTGTTAAATTGAAGTTTTTCTCTTAAACCATGGTACGGATTTTTCAATTCCCCACAAGTTATTTTAGTCGTTGCTTGTTGATCACTATCTCGTGTTGCTGCTCTGCCCTCCCTGCATCATATAATCCTCAATCATCTATATTTCCGTGACAGAGTCCCAATTTGAAAGTATTTTCCTTTGTTGTAGGCAAGCTGGGACTGAAACTGCAACCTCAAGGCTGAGGCATGCCTTGACTAATTGAGCTACAATATCAATCCCAAAGTCCAGTGGTCCTTGTGCAAAATATATTAGAGAAAGCTTCATGCTGCCTCAATAATGTTGAGTCTCCCAAACAAACTACAAACAATTGCCATAATAAATCAAGATACAACAACAATATATGCCTCAATAATGTTTTAAACAATATCATATTGGAGATAGCTTCATATGCTGTCTCAATAATGTTGTGAGTCCCACAAACAAACTAAACAATTGCCTTAAAAATTGCCATACAAGATTTTGTACCCCGAAATTCCCTGCCAAAGGCAACAAAAAACAAATAAATGTAAATCCCCTTAATTTCCTTTACAAATAAATGTAAATTTCTTGCAGATGCATCCAAAGATGGAAGTGCAATGATTATTATGCAGAAAAAAATGCATGAATCTTCTGAAGAGAAAATATAAGTACACAGTAATGGAGCACCAGCCCTTCACTTTGTGACGGAGTGCTACTCAACACATGTAGTTTACCGAACCATAGGGGAATGAGGCGACATTATGCGTGGAGTCATGGTAACATCTTCGAGCCTTTTGGAGGAGAAGCTTAGTCGAAGATTTGGAATCTTCTTCACTGGTTGGGCAACCCCATTAGCATGAGACACAAATTTGTGAATCCTCTTAAGGGCCACATTCATGGTCTCATCGTCCATATCGGCGAAGCAAACCCTAAACCAACCGGGCTCCGAGCAATGGAAAGAAGAACCCGGTGAGACGTTAAGCTTAACCTTGTGAATTACTGTATGCCACAATGCAGTTTCCTCCTCCACTGTCGCCTCTTTCAGGAGCTTTCTCAGGTCCATCCAACAGAAGAGACCTGCATTGCTCTTCAAACAATTTATCCCTACTAGAGCGAGTCCCCGAGTGAAGATATTGTGCCTTCTCGCTAGCCTCCTAGAGCTCTCGGCTAAGAAATTCTCTACAAAATCATCGTCCGAAAGCATGTTAGCTAATAGGTATTGGGTTTGTGTGGAGACTAGTCCAAAGCTTGACATCTTGCGACCGCAATTCACCACAGCATCATTGTATGAGTAAACTATGCCGACTCGAAATCCGGGAAACCCCATATCCTTTGAGAGGCTGTATATGACATGGACGAGGTCCCGGTTGCAGTTTGAATCTTCCTCTAATATTTCGGAGATGCTTACGAATTTTGGTTGGCTAAAGACAGTGGCAGCGTATATCTCATCGCAGACTAGGTGGATGTTCTTCTCATTGATGAAGGTTAAGATGCTTTTCAAAGTCTCCCTATCTAAGATGGTACCCAATGGGTTAGATGGATTTGTTATGATCACTCCTTTTACTCTGATTTTAGCTTCCTGGGCTTTCTCATATGCAGCTTCTAGTGCAGCTCTAGTGATCTTGAAGTTGTTTGAGCTTTTGCAGATGATTGGGACTAGTTGTGCACCTGTTCTCCACCTCAAATCTCGATCAAATCTGCAATTCAAGCATAATTCTAAAATGGTTAGATAAGAAAACCAAATAATGGGGGTAGACTGGTAGATGATGCAGACGGTAAAAAGAGAACTATCAGTAGTTAACCAAGATGCTAAGTTCCTCATGAGATGCAAATGACTGGTGAATTAATATATGTTATAAAACTAACTTTGATTCATCAAGTTATAAATATGAATGAAAATGGCACTCAGTTCAAGCTAGTGTTTTCATTAGATATTCTACAGCTGGAATCTCCCCCTTTTCTAATCCAGTACTTCCACAATTGGAAACCATATTAAGATTCAGGCATGATACACTTACAGTGCTTTCTTATTAAACTTATACATGAGGGTCCATGAGAAGCAAACCAAATCAGTTTCTCATTTGTGTTGCATAGAAAGGGTCAATCAGAGAAACATATTTTCCCCTCTCTGCATCATTCCCTTATCAAATAATCAATCTTTTACTTTTCTAAGGGAATAAATGGTCTATTCACCCCCAGCTATACTGTCCCTACTATGAAGTTGACCTAAGGCTTCTTTCAACTTCCCGACTGCCTCACTTGCCATGATTTTGATGTAAAACACTCCATAAACCACAACTTCTACGTAGATGGATTATATTAGTCCACATTTATTAATGTGTACATCTAAAATGGACTTTTATTTTACTTATTATAGTTCTTAATTATTATTATCATATCATTATTTGTCCATGATCCTATGTTTTTTCATGCATTAAAAGGCCAACAAAAGGAAAAAAAAACAAACCTACCCTGGATAATAAGGGGTGGGTACTAGGAAGGCATCGCCGGGATCTGCAAGACAAAATGCTATCATTTCATGTGCTCCGGTGGCTCCACCGCTCATAACAATCCGCTCGGGATCGAACTTCACTTTCCCTCCTCTCACTTTCTCCATGAACTTGGCTATAGCCTGTGCATCATCACACACCAATCTAATCAGAACCCATTACCATTACTACTATATATGAACATCAAGAACACATTACACAGCTAATAAAGACGTTTCTAAGTCATTATATAAAGTGATATGGGATTTGCTAGTGACAATAGCACGAGTCATTTCACGGAGCGGCTGGTGCATGAGAGAGCAGCCACATAGGCTCACCTTTCGTCTATGCTCTCACGCAACAAGCTCTCCGTGAAATGCCTTATGCGATGATCCCTAGCAAATCCCAAGTAATATTCCTGCTTACTTTCTTGTCATTAAACTACTAGTAATGACACGAAATAATAAAGTACTATTTTGATATTCACACCAATCTCAGTAAGTTTGCAATCGACAATGGGTGCTTCAAGGACTACGACACATTTTAACATTTTTGTCGATACTATGTAAGCATTATTATAAAGATTCCCTTACTTTTGGCTCATATTACCACAGTTGATATTACTTTATGATTTATTCGGTGAGCCAAAAAAAACCCAACCCTCATGTTCACACACAAAAAAAAGCTAAGTGGATTTGGTTTTATACATTTCTGAATGCAGGCAAGCCATGATAATCCTGAAATATTGCAGTATCCTTGAATTCTGAAACCCCTTCGGCAGTGCAAATCGAAGACTCTGGGTGTCTCTTCATCCACTCTTCTATCAAATCAAAACAAAGCTGCCCAAAAGAGAAAAATATATGAAAAAAAGAACCCATTAGTTCAAGGTTTCCTCAGCCTCATTTGAGTATGAAACAGAAATGAAAAGAGAGAGTCAAAAACCTGATTTTCAGCAAGACCCATTTGGATAACCCCATAAGGGTTTTGTGTGGGATGGTAAGGATCACTATCATAGGCCTTCCACCCATCAAAGTAAGGTGAGTCCTCACCATGGCCATTACCGGTTGCTATCTTAGACAACAGGTGGTGGTTACTATTACTAAATCCCATAGCAAGAGAAATAAAGGAATAGAAAGAGAGGGATAAAAAAGAGAGGTCTTTGAATGCAACTAAAAGTTTGAATGCAGATAGAAATTAAGGAATAGAAAGAAGGGTCTTTGAATGGAACTGAGAGTTTGAATGAAGATATAGATAGAGGGAAACCAAATTGTATTTATAGAGAGTTAGGAAAAAAGACAGTTTCAACGTTCAACATTTGTGCATCCATAGCTCTCAGTAATGGACTTAATTAGAGGGAGAGTCATAATTGTGTTCTTACATAGATCATTCTTTTCCCCTACTGCAAGAAATATTAAGCCATGACGAAGGTTCCCATGAAAGTAGCACAACAGATATGCCAGCGCTTACGTACCAACTTGGTGTTGTGGGGTCCTGCTAGAAATTTTCACCTAACAGTCTCACTGTAGAACATTTTCTACCGAAAAATAAGAATGCTCTACACCCTTGACTTCATATCTTGTTTATAAGCTATAGATATCAACTTTTTAGGTAAACCATAAAAAGGGAGTGGCCCAGTGCACGAGGCTCCTGCCATCGCGGGGTCTAGGGAGGACTAGATGTATGCAGCCTTACCCTTGCATTGCAGATAGGCTGGTTCCGTGACTCGAACCCGTGACCACCAGGTCACAATGGAGCAACCTTTCCTTGATTATGGTAAATATGGGTAAACCATATTTACCATAATCAAATACTATTCCCATTGATCGTCCTATTGATGTGTGATAGTCAAAATTTTAATTCTAATTGATTTTATACCTGTAACAATTTGGTCAATGTGACTTTTTGGTTGACCGGGAAGGATTCCATTATGGTAAAGAAATTGCTAGTTTAGGTAAGGGACCATTAAGGAGGTGGTCCCTCAATTGAATTGTTATAGGTTGGAATGCAACCACAAATTGGACTAGAACGAAAGATTTATAAAATGAGAGTCAGTGTATAACTTATACATCAACTTCTCTTTTTTAATTGGTGTTTCTCATTTGATTGCTCTTTAATTTCATTGGCATATAGTGACGGCTAATCCTGGCAAGCAACGGTCCATGAAGGTTAAAGGGCGTTGGCCTTTCATTCACTCCGAGAAAAAAGTCATTAACGATGGACAAAATCAGTCACCCGAGGTTCAGATTCCATAGCCAAATCTCTGTAGGGACAGAAAAATATCAGTCGCAAAAATGGGTGTCGCTAAAGTGGATATTGGCGACTGTTTTATGTCCATCGCCCGATCAACTTTGTTTTTTAAATAATAAAAAGAGAGTTTTCAGTTACTTCAACAGAATAATTCCGTCGCAAATAAATTGTCGTCTCTAAATATAATTTTTGCCGATGGCGCTAATTATTTTTGAGAATTTTACACACATCAGAAAAATATTCCCGTGCAGATAGCTTATTTGCGCTCGAGTGCAGAAAAATCATGTGGCCTCACATTTTTTAGGTGATCCAAAGCATTGAAAGGGCCTTCCAAATGAATCCTCTGTTGGGAAGAATTCCTTGAAATAGGTGAACAACTGTTATGCAACTTGTTGTAATGAAACAATGAAGAACATTACAACTGTAATGTAACTGGAGAACACTTGTGATGTAACTTACTGTAGTAGAGTATTTTTATTTTATATAATGTCATATTTGATCACTCAAGTTATCTTATTTTATTTAGAAGGCCTTTCATCCCTTGCAAGAAAGGGATGAAAGGGGGTCCTATTGCTTATAAATCATCAAATTGCATTAAATAAGATGAAAAGTCAAAGAACATTAATTGTACATGGCTGGCGTGCAACTGATCGGGGGTCCTTTCATCCCTTTTTCCAAGGACGCCCTTGAGTCTAGAACTCCTTAATATATATTTTTTATGGCTATCAAATCTCTATACAATCTAAGGGAAATTTTGGGTGGTCCTCAACGTTATTTAAAACTTTATACCTTCTAAATATAAATTTCTTTATAGCTATTGAATATCATTCTTCGTAGCTATCAATGTAAATTTATTTATATAATATTAAGGAACAATTATCCATGGGGGACAAAAATTAGGCGGAATAATCAACAGGACCCATGCTTTTCAGAAATTATCAATAAGGGACAAAAGAGGTCTTGTCCTTAAAAGTTGGACGAAAATGCCCTTTTCTTAAGCAACACGTTTTGCTTTTCCACTTTTCCCTCCTCCCTTCTTTCCCTCTTTTTTTTTTACTTTTTCATTTTCAACTTTGTTTTTTTTGTTTTACCTTACCAGTCATCTTCTTCATCATTTAGCCACCATTGGAGGCGGGAAAGCTCGAAAACTTGAAACGTGAGTTCATTCCCATCTATCTCTCTATATCTAGGTTTTATTTTTCATTTATTTTAGGGTTTTGCATTTCTCCTTCTCCCTTTCAATGGAGGATGAGGAAGATGAATCGTAGGGTAGAAAGAAAAAAAAAACAGTGAAAATGAACGAGTGAAAAAAAACATGAAGTAAAAACGTGTTCATAAGGGACTTGATAAGCCCATTCAGAATTTGGTAGCCCCATTTTGATACTGGATAACCCCAACCCTAGAGACTTGCAAACCCCCTTCCAAAACTCCAGTACCGTTGGGCAATTTTAAGGGACTTGATAAGCCCATTCGTAAATTGGTAACCCCATATTGATACTAGATAACCCCAATCCCAAATACTTGAAAACCCCCTTCCAAAACTCTAGTACCCTCGGCCAATTTTCAAGGACTTGATAAGCCCATTCGGAAACTGGTAACCCCATTTTAATACTTCATAACCCCAATCCCAAAGACTTGAAAACCCCCTTCCAAAACTCTAGTACCCTCGGCCAATTTTCAAGGACTTGATAAGCCCATTCGGAAATTGGTAACCCCATTTTTTACTAGATAACCCCTTTTCTAGAGACTTAAAAAGCCCCTTCCAAAACTCCAGTACCCTTGGCCAATTTTCAGGGACTTGATCACCCCATTCAGAAATTAGTAACCCCATTCTTATACTAGATAAGGCCAATCTTAGAGACTTGAAAACCCCATATAGCAACTCTTCTAATGACATTACAATTCTGCTCATGATAGAAATAACAAAAGAAATGGATGCTGTTTTCATTAAATGTGCTTCATGTATTACATCTCAATTTGTGTATTACAAAAAAAAAAAATTTAAGTAAATCAAAAAATGTGTACCCATCCATTCATGTATTACATCTACTTTTTCTTATACAACCACTTGTCTTCCAAAAAAGTGAGTGAAGCCATCCATGCATTATCTCTAGAACACACCCTAAAATACAAACTGCTTAAACCCTATACAAGATAAATCAGAAACAGTGGAATGAAAAATAGTGCAAAACCCTAAAAAAAAAAACAAAAAACAAAACCTAGATATAGATGGTAAGAACTCAACATTCAAGTTTTTAAGATTTGCCAGCAACAATGGTGGCTGAATAAGGAGGAAGATGACTAGTTGGGTAAAAAATCGAAAAGGTGATAGTGGAAAAGTAAAAGAAGAAAAAAGAGGGAAGAAGGAAAAACAAGGTCAAAACGTGTTGTAAATGCCAAAGGGCATTTTCGTCCAGCTTTTACTGACAAGACATCTTTTGTCCTTCGTTTGAATATTTTTGAAAAGCATGGGTCTGTTGATAATTTCGCATAATGTATGTCCCCATTGGTAATTGTTCCTAATATTAAATACCTAATTTTTTTAATCTCTAGACATGTCGGGTCCAATGTAGTTTGTGATGCATCTTTTCGGTAAGCCAAATATATCAGCAGTAGGAATTCCTGCAACCTGCGTAGAAACATGGGCCCCATATCCAATATTTTAAAAGGTTTCCTAATTGGTGTGAATAGATTTGGATCGGTCTATCATAATCAGCTATTTTCCATAGAGTCGCCATTGTCGTCAGAGTCAGAGCAATTTGTCTTGCATTTAGGCAAAATTCCAGACAAATTCAAATATCTGACCGTTGAAATTTGAAGGAGAAAATAGAAGAATTCATTAGGCAAATGTAAACATACCTTATGCCACGTTGGCTTGACAACCGATTGTAGGCCTCAGACCTATTATAGGGATCAAAATTACTTTTAATTTTGAGCCCAATAATAAGTTTCGCGTTACAATCGGTTGTTACAATCTGAAACGAACTCGGCCTTAAGTCGGAGGTATGATAGATGCAAGGGTTCCCCTGCATAAAGAGCCAGAAAAGGGCCCTCGATTGGATCCTCCCCATTTGGAGGTGAAAAATTGCTGTTGGATTTACACGTCACTGTTGATTGTCATGAAACCAACAAAAACAATGAATTTTTAAAGAAGAAAACAGGCCCATATGTTTGTTTCTTAGTGCGTGTGCGTGTGCGTGAGAGAGATAGATAGAGAGAGAGAGTAAAATTAATATGAAATCTATGAGGCCCTTTAGACTATCATGAATGGTTTGAACTAAATTTGCCACTTGTACTACTTTTTTGTGCAACTTTTACTTTGACCATCCCTAAGTAAGTCACTTAATAACCCTATAATTCTTGGTTTTTTACATAGCTTTTTCGTAATCCCACTTGTTTAATATCTTGCTTAAAAAAGAACACAAAAGGCCTTCTGATTTGACAGTTTGCATCATCAAGCCATACCATGGGCGATGAAACAAGGAACAATTCTTCATAGCTGATAACGTTTACATGCTTCTACGTGATAAGTGAAGAATACCAAGTACAAACAACTCAGGAGGCTGCTACAGCCATCCATTGGTTGTTCCTTCCTCTTAATGCTTTTATCGTTTTTTTCATGGGTTTTTCTCTTTTGCTTTCGAGGCTAGGAGACTTGTCCTTCGCTTGTATGTCCCTTTATATATTTTTGGAGGTTTGCCCTTGGACTGCATTCCTTTCTAGGTTAAAAAGAAAAAGACAACTTGATTTCTTCATGAAATATTTCATACAAGTGAAAATTGATGTTGATTATTGGTGGGGGGAAAAGGAAATTGATTTTGCTTCAAGGTGCATTAATCGAAGTCACTTTCCTTTAGACAATATTTGCTCCCACCAGTTGAAATGATGTGCAAAGGGGATCTGCAAAGTTGCCTACAAGATACAATGAAGCCCGGTAAAAAAGTTTTACTAATGCTTGTCGATGCTACGCATAAGCGGAAACAAACCCAAAATGCCTTTGGAATTTAACAAGGACATGAGAAATGAGCTAATGTTTCTACATAATAACAATACAGCAGTGAGAAAATGTGCAAACTGAAAGAATGAGACAACTTTGGAAGACTTGGACTGTGAGTAGAAAGACATTGGAATCTTTAGAGTAGGGTAATCTCTTAAACTGTTTCCAAGTAGTTACTGATAGAGTCGTAACTAAGGGTGGCAACCGAACCGATTCCGAACCGAAACCGAACCGAAAATTCGGTTTCGGTTTGGTTAAACCAAACTGATTCAAATTTCGGTTCGGTAGAATCAAACCGAAGATTGGTTCGATTTGGTCCGGTTCGGTTTGGACAATGATAAATGCACTCCTTTTCATAGGAAAATGATAAATATTCCCATTTTCATCCGTTCGGTTCGGTTCGGTTCGTAGTGTATGATCGGTTCGGTTCGGGTTGGTTTGGTTTGGAGTGTTTCGGTTTCGATTTCGGTTCGGTTCGGTTCAGTTTGGAGGTAAGCATGTTCGGTTCGGTTTCGGTTTGGGGTCAAACCGAACCGTTGCCACCCTTAGTCGTAACTATTAATTTTGTAAGATCAAACAAAAACTTGGCCAATCCACTAACAAAAGGTCTTGCAAGATATTTGGTGCATAAAACATCAATTAGGATGGATTTAAAGCCAATAGCAAATAATCACCAATAATGAAACCTCGACTTAATTAATGCTTGAATAGACATCAAGTCTTCAGTTCAATGAGTCTAAGTACATCATATTTAGTGATTACAAGCATTATAATACTATCTAAAACGCCGTATCAAAGGAAATTGCTTGGTACCTGTAATGTGTAAAAGAGAAGGTTGAGCATATGATCTCTTAATAGGTATAACACATCTATGTCAGAGTGCTCTAGTTATAGGGTCACTCTCGATGAGCCTACTTAGATGAGCGTGGAAGTGGTTTTGCTTCATGTGAAATTGTACTTCTGAAACCAAGATATTGACAAATGGCTAATACATGTGTTAGGCTCTAGAAATCACTTGAGAAGATAATGACATCTGATTAGCCATATAGAATTGCTAGTTCAAAGATACGTCTACTATGTCATTCTAGTTAGCTTTGATATATTCTCACTAAGTGAAGGTTCAAACAATGAAATACCTCCATTTATGCATAGGAATTTCAAGTCTAACGAGATAAGTCTTTCCCTTTTCTTTTGAAAATGGTGGGGGGATTTTCAAGATTTCCAAAATAAAATATTTTTGAAAAAGAAAGGCTTTTTAAAAAGTATTATAGCTTTTGAAAAGAGGTGAAAAGTGAAGGGGGGAAGACTATAAGTTAAGTCTGGCATTGGAAAGAGAGCAGAGTAGAGAAGGGTTAAAAAGTATCCCTCTACTTTTCCCTCTTATTTTGAAATTCAAATGGTTTTGCAAATGGCGGGACAAATAGGCAGTGCAGCACGCCATTTGCGGATTTTTGAGATTTCCAAAATAAAATATTTTTGAAAATAAAAGGGCTTTTTAAAAAAAATGATAGCTTTTGAAAAGAGGTGAAAAGTGAAGGTGGGAAGACTATAAGTTAAGTCTGGCATTGGAAAGAGAGTAGAGTGGAGAGGGGTCAAAAAGCATCCCTCCACTTTTCCCTCTTGTTTTGAAATTCAAATGGTTTTGCAAATGGCGGGACAAATAGGCGTGCAGCACGCCATTTGCGCAAGTGCACATGATGTGGACACTGGGCTGTAGGGCACTAGTAGTGCTTTTTGGCACAGCTTGAACGAGTCGCTGATCATGATCTGAGGTGATCTTGATTTATCGGTGTGATCGGGCAATGATCGATCCATCGCGGCTGCAATCTGGACCACACGATCACGCGTAGATGTGATCCGGCCAATGATCAATTACAATCTGGAGCGTCGGATCACAAGGTAAAGGTCAGTGCATGATCGGGTGCGATATGGAGTGCATGATCTCGACTAATCGCATGTCAACATTCAAATCCTCATCCAGGGAGATCAAGACCACAAGTTTACGATTGGTCCCGATCTAATCGTCAATTGAAGAGAGTCGATTTTGGTTGGTGGAGTTGCGATCAAGTGCAATCTAAGGGCCAGAAACTCGCTTGTGAAGGAGCAATTCAAATATAAAAGGACACTTACATGTTTATAAAATGACTAAAAACACACCGTTTTAAGTACCATACGAAAATTCATTGTGGGAATTGCTCTCTAGTGATTCCAAAGCACTGTAATCCCTCTAATAGCCTTTAGTACCTTATATTTTTCTACTCGTTATCTTTCTTGGGTACTGTTATCATGAAGAAACATGAACAGCATCTCAGTCTTAATAAATCCAAATGTTAAACTACCAATTACTCCAAGAGCTTAAGCTGTTGGAGAAGGCGTTATTTAATCTTTTATAATTTTACACTTTCCCTCATGTGTGGCCCCTTTTTCTTTGGGTTTAATCTTTTATACTTTAACACTTGCCATCATGTGTGGCCCCTCTTTCTTTGGGTTGGCCTACACGTGGCACATGTGGTCCTACTTTTGAGTTTGGCCATTGCAGTGGATTTTGCTATCAAAGAGGTTTGAACCTGGCATTTGCTCTGATACCATGTGAAACTGCCAGTTACTCCGAAAGCTTAAGCTATTGGAGAAGGCCTTATTTAATCTTTTATACTTTAACACTCCCACTCACATGTGGACCCTCTTTTCAGGTTTTGGCTTATACGTGGCACATGTGGCCCCTTTCTTAGGTTTGGCCATTGCATGTGGATTTTTGCTATCTAGGAGGTTCGAACTGAGGACCTTTGGCTTTGATACCATGTTAAACTACCAATTACTCCAAGAGCTTAAGATGTTGGAGAAGGCGTTATTTATCTTTTATACTTTAACACGTAAGGTGTTTCGGGTTTCATTACCGTTTGTGCAAATACTTCAATAAGCATAGGTTAATTTCTATCGGGCTTCATTTTATCTTGGAGGCAAATTTGTGGTTAAGCTGTATAATTCAACAATTGGTGGGGGCGAATATCTCTTAACCAAAGCAACATCAGTAATGGGCCTTAAGCATTTCATCATCATTTTCTCACCAGTTCATCATCCCCTCCACCATCCATTTTTTCCAACACAAGGCAAATTCCCACACTTAGTCCCTTGAACATACCAACTTACCAAGTGACAAGATATATGTCTCTGTGTGTGTGTGTGTGTGTGAGAGAGAGAGAGAGAGAGAGAGAGAGAGGAGCATCGTGTGAATTGTAACACTTAGCGCTGCAATAGGGTTGGGTTGGGTCGGGTTTTTCAAAACCCTAGCCCAACCCTGGATCCCATAATCTCGACCCTGACCAGCCCTAACCCTGAGTCAGGGCCGAAAAACCTCAACTCATTGCCCGCCCTACAGGGCTCAGCGCGGCCCTGGCCCGCCCTGATCGGACCGGGGAGGCCTTGATTGACCCTAGTTCAAATACATGTTAAGAGTGCTAAAAATAAAGCAACCACATGTCATAAAGAACAAAATGATCAATAAACAAAGAAAGGGAACAAAATAAAACAATATGAATTCAACAACATGACAGGCAACAGAGACAATTAATAATAATAATCTAAAGAAACATCAATCCAAGATAATAGAAAACATTAGCAAAAGAAACATGCACAGATAGTTCAATTCTATATTGAAAACTTAGGGTCGGGCCGGGTCGGGCTGACCCGAGGTATCAACCCTGAACCCAACCTGACCCTGAGTCAGGGCCAAAAAAATGAACCCTAACCCGCCCTCAGGGTTGGAAAATCCAGCCCAGACTCTATTCAGGCTCAGGGCGCGTCAGTGCTGACAGGGCCAAACTTGCACCCCTAGTACTAACACTTCTCTGATTGGCTAAGGAGATCACGTGTGAATTATCACACTATAATAAAAGCTAAATAGAAAAGTGCAAAATAAGAAGGGAGATATCTCTATTGAACATGTTCCGTACAGCCAAGTCAAAAGTGTCATGGAAGACCTCGATCGACACACAGTGTGCTCCTATCATTTCTACAGTAGTATATTATTTTAGGGAAATGATATATTTGACCTATTTCTTCCCCAGGCCACCACTTGTTGTGTAAAAGAGTAGTGACAAATATGCTAGAGGGAGCTGGCCCAAGTGAGAAAACGGGGCAAATATGTCACTTCCCTTATTTTAAGCATTGCACTATTGAAGTTGTACATTATTTTAAGCAATAATATGGGTTACTGATATTGGCACTACCATGTTTTATTAATTGCATAAACACAGCTTGTCTTTTCTGTTTTTTAATTAGCTCAAATAGTTTTTGGGCACTATAGATGTTTAAATAATAAAGAAAATATGAGGTAGTGCAATTATCAAAGCATGGTAGTGCCACTATGAGTACTTATATTATATTTTTAATTGTTGCTATGGCCCCACCTAGTTCTTTTTTGGTAGGTACCTAGTTCTACACTTCTACTCCATTGACCAACAGAAATGATATTAGTGAATCTCTCAGTACCCCACTAAGGCTTTAAAGAAGGGCCCACCGATATGACTTTACTAGTTTTATTGCCGGTGGGGTCCAGCGTATTGTGCCGATGAGGTCTTGGGCAATACAGCTTTGCTGGTCAGCCAAATTTCTTCAGTAAAGATTACTTCAATCTACATACGTAAAAGTATTTAGAGGAATGCTAAACTCAGGAGCGCCCTTGCAAAAATGGGATGATAGGGCTCCCCCGTTGGTTGCAGATCACCAAAATCCGATTTAATGTTGCTACGTGTGGTTGCTTGGACCGGCTCAGAGAGTAGAGGAATAGGAAGTCAAAGGGTCTGACAAGAATTTTGATTTGCCTAGAATTAACTCGGAAAATTGTGTAGTAGTGTTCGGTTGCGCGGCAAATAATGGGAGAGTAGGAGAAAAAATAGGGGGTGTCATTACTAATATATGGAGAGAGGGAAGAGAGAGATAGAGAGAGCGAGAGAGCATCATTCCCTAGAAAACTCAACCATAATTCTCTTTGCTTTTGGAATGAGTAGATAAGAAAGAGATGAGCAATTATTACATGAGAGAATTCCAAGGGAATCAATAGGAGTCCAATGCATTTTGGCAACCAAACGTGGAATGGCATGCCAAAGTCAAACCAAATTCCGACGGCTGCCGAGCTTCTGTTCAACCAAACGAAGAATTAGTGATATGCAACCAATGAGTGGGCCCATTCATACCATTTTTGCAAGCCCTTGACTTTAGCACTTGCCAGGCAATTTCTCTAGAATAAGGGATTTGCTGGGGAAATTCGCAAAATCCTAGTGCCAGGTAGTAGGTTTTGGTCGTTTTGCAGTTATTTTTTGTGAATTCATACATACTCTGAGACTTGTACACATGTTTTGAGATTTTTTCCTCAGAATGTAAATTCAAGACCCAAGGGCGATTAATTGATGCTTAACTGAAATTACCTAATAAAAATGGTTGTTTACTTCCTCTCTGGTCAACTCAGCTTAGAGTCTCCATTGGTGAGAGAGTTAGAGCTATTTTTCTTATGTTTACTAAAAATTCGATACAGATTCAAATATTGGACCGTAGAAAAATCTATGATTGCATAAATAGAAATCTATATAAAATCTATTGTTCTGTCATAATAATAAAAGGAATATAGTTAAGCACAGATGATTTTCTCATTCTGATGGCTGCTCAAAGACCAAAAGAGGAGGGTCTTGGTTTGGATTCTATTATGCCAAACCATTAAATAGGGTTTCCAACTCACTCACACCTATCACAAAACTAGCAAGAACAAGGACTTTTTAAAGAAGAAAATGGGTTCCCTTTGAATGAACATTGTTTGGAAATAAATGGAATTACAACCAAAGTTCTTGGTAAAAGATCAACGAGAAGGGATGAAAAAAGTTCAGAGTTTAGACTGTCATGACTTAGAGAGAGAGAGAGTTGAAATAATAAATGAAAAGAGAAGAGAAGAAGACAACATTGAATGGGGAATTCTATGGGACATGAGATTCTACAATCAGGTGGGCCCTATGCTTTGATTGTTGAATCGACAATAGCCAAATGGACTTTGACTAGCCTTACTATTATTTGGAGTAATAAACATATGACCACATAATTCTTGTGTTTTTACTTATTTGAACAGTTAGCATAAGAACTTTGGGGCACAACCTATTTACACTGTGGTCATCCTATGGTATGGACACTACACTTCAGTTTCAAAAATATGGGTGGGGCCTAAATTGGTACGAACCACACCATAGGATGATCCAAACCATGGACGGCTTGGATCATCCTATGTTGTGGAGTGTGGACGGTACGCTTCAATTTGAAAAATATCGGTGGGGCCTACGATTGGGCCTCAATGTTAGTGTACGACCAAACTCCATAGGATTATCCAAACCATGGACGGCTTGGATCATCCTATGTTGTGGACAGGCCTTAATGTTACTTTACGACCAACTCCATAGAATGATCCAGATCATTCATTTGATGGGCCACAATGTAAAGTTTTTGCATATCACAAATACCATGTCACCAAAAAGAGATCATTTAATTATAAAATAGCAAAAAAAAGAAAAAAAAACATTTATTTTTTAAATATTTCTTAAAAGTAATGTTTTAAAAGCCGGATTACATTGAACCGGCAGAATCAAACGATCCAAACCATAGTTAGCAAAACGTTATTCGGCAAAAGAAAGGGACGGGAAAAATTCGAGTTTAATACGGTGTTGGTTAAGAAAACATTGTCTAAATAACATAAACACAAAAAAAATGTGTTTAAAATTTTGTAATTTACAAAATATAGTGGGATAAAAGTTAAAAAGTTGGCCAAATTGCCTTTAAAGTGCATTTTAACCATGTTAAAAACGTTTTCCTCAAAAAAAAAAAAAAAAACTCCATTTAAAACGGTGTTTTGCTAACTGTGGTCCCAGCAAATCTAATATGAAAATGATGGGATTCAATTGATTTTCTAAAACTTATGCCAGTTTCAATAAATTGGACTGAAGAAACAGCCGCATCAGATCCAACTGAGTTGGACGGGCCCATTCAGCTTAGTTTTAAAACATCGCTTAAAAGTCTCTAAATAGTAGACCAGAGTTTTTTTCCGGCCAAATTACTCTTCAATCCCTTCTAAAATCATGATTTTCTACCAATCGGTCGTGTTCGTTTTAGATTTTGAGAATTGATTTTGAGTCCAAAGCTGAGTGATGGTCTCAAATTACATTTGATTTTGAGTCCAAGAATCAGTTTTGGACTCAAAATCCAAAACTAGCCGTGCCTAAATTTGTGAAACAACCAATTACTCCAAAAGCTTAAGCTGTTGGAGATGGTGTTATTTAATCTTTTGCACTTGAACACTCCCTCACGTTTGGCCCCCCCTCCTTTCAATGTTGGCCTACACGTGGCACGTGTGGCCCCTCTTTTGGATTGGCCATTACGTGTGGATTTTCTTTTAATAACAACGAGTTTTGAACCCATTACCTGAAACAACCAATTATTCCAAAAGCTATTGGAGAAAGCGTCATTTAATCTTTTACACTTCAACAAAATTTCGTAGCCTAAAAGCAAACAATTTTGTGCAAAAAAAAAAGCTGCTGATATTTGCTCTACCATGTTGATAATGACAGAAACTCACCTTGTCTTTTCTTTTTTGATTGGCTAGTTAGAGTTTTTGGGAATTGTAATAGAGCTTTTGAGATCGAGTTAAATAATAAAGGACACAATGAGTTTGTGTCATTATCAAACAGAACAGTGCAAATATCAGATAAATGTTGTTTCGATCATTCGATAAGTGGGCCCCACTTGTGCTTCTACCCTATCATATTTTTACTGGTGCACAATCATATAAGAACTATCTCTATACTATGGTAGTCCGATTGGGGTTATTTTGGGGCCATTGAAGATCGAATGTCGACGTATAGGATGGACCGTCCAGATCAATCAAAGGTGGGGCCAACTACATACATACTAGTAATTCGGCTTGCATTTATTATATTAAAATGTGGTAGCTCCCTAATGAAGCAATCATGTCTAGTAGTTTTGTAACATAATAGTCATGAGGATGCCGAAATATGGTTCCACAATCAACGAATGGTAGATCTCCAATTAATGATATCCTGCGCTCACGGAACACCCATTAGGGGTCATGGAGTTATGACTCCAGGAGACCACTCCGACACTCAAGTTAGAAATCGGTACAACAGGAGAAACAAAGAGATAGGTGAACTGGAGAATTGTAAATCTTGCTAGCGATTCTAAGATGCGTACTTTTGAGCTGAGCGTGGGTTTTTTTTCTAGGAGAGGAGATCACAACTGTTTAGGAGACTTCCCTTATTAGTGGTCTTTCCTTATTGGACGATTTCCTTTGGAGATAAACATCAAGTTTGCTCGTGGAACTGGTTTCTATTATGATGGAACGACCTTGTAGGAAGGTTGCCGTCTCTCACTAGGACTTTCCTTCTTAGAGAAGACTGCTAATCCCTTGCAGATGGAGAGTCCTTGCCCTCGCTTTCTAGGCAGCAAGTTTAGTTTCCAAATATACTCAATGCCACGAGTCAATCATCTAAAGGAGGTGCCAATTTTACGCCCAATAGGAGGCATATTTATCATCACCAAACCAAAAAAATTGAAAAGGGGGTTAATTTTTGTCAAAAATATCAGCTACAAAAAGACCAAAAAAAAAAACAAACAAACAAACAAACATAAAAAATCCAACGCCCAATATACATTTGATGTGAAGTATTCCAAACTTGGCTTTGTTTGGAAACATCTGGTCGCAAGGACATGTGTTCCAAGCTTCAAATCCATCCAAATTATGTAGAAGAAAAGCATAGAGCAAACTTTCCTTTGTTTCCTCTCTCAGTTCATACATGTGATGTCTACTTGTCTAGTATGGATTAACCAAAATCACATTTCCCATTCTTTGACAAAACTCGGAAAAAAAAGAAGAAGAAAACTGAACATTTACAAAAGGGTATGTAGAACTTTAACGCATTCTGACGTTAAAGGGGTGCGAATTATCCTACAGGGGGTGCAAATTTTTCATTGCCCTTTCAAAATCCTTATTGATCTTGTGGGCCACCATTGTACCCTATAGATATGTCTGCTCCCATGCCAAACGTGGATATAATCCGCTCGATCAAGGCTATGCAAATATCAACGGTCCTCGTCTCAGAACAACCACTATGTGGTGGGACCCATCACTAGTCTCTCATTTGTACTATGGACTCTTACTTTCACGGGGTGTCTTTTGGGTGTTCTCTAGGGACACGAAAACGGCAAAATGTTAAACGTGGTAGTTTGAACATTGAACATGCAGCTTTCGTGTCTCCCTAGGACTCTGTTTGATCAGATAAGTTTTGGATTAGATGATTTCAACTCTTCTATCAAAATCCCACAAATGGTAGTCAAGAACCATATGTTTATAAACCCGAAAGGATGTGGCTCTTTGGCGTAAAGTCATGGGTCGAACCCCCCCTGCTTACCCGATGCGCGTGGTTTCCGGGTGATTGTGCGCATCTGTAGGGAAATAGTCCTACACTGAAGGGGATGGGGACAACCTTTTCTCAGTTAAAAAAAAAATATGATTACACGTGTTAAACACTTTTTGTTCACATTAAATAATACATTCTCTTTTTCTTCTCAAGAAAATCTTCACCTTTCAAATTAGTCTGGATGGTCAAGGCCTAAGAACAGATGTCAGATCCTTCAGGTTGGTCAGACATGTGTTTTGGTACATTTACAATGGCAACCCAAATGATCTAGTCTTCCATACTAATACTTGTAGTCTACCTGAGTTGTCTATGTAAAACAATCTTTCTACAAAGTATCTATCTTCTCTGCGTTCCTACAATCTTTCTTTCGAAGCCATTGATTTTGGTATAGGCACCCCTTCTCACTATCGAGAGGAGTAGTATGACTAACATTTATCCACATGAAATATCCTTAATCGTGATCTAATGGGTAACTGACAATATGGTTTAATATCATGCATGAGCACTTTTCATGTATGACTCTAATGTTTATCCTTTAAGGGTGTCAATGGACCCAGACAATCCGATGGATCGTAATGTTAATGTATAGGATTTGGATTCAAACCGTGTTCATTGGATCCATATCCCAAGATCCAAAATTATTTGGGATAGTGACCAAGACAAACATATAAAATCCGATGGAGCATCCTAGATCGGAATGAAGGGCAACATTGCATGAACATAGCCTTTATAGTATCTTTCATTTATGTCTATTTAGGGGTGGCAATTCGTAATATTTAGGGCACATTTGGCAACCAAGAAAAAAATTTAGGGCAGATTGGGAGAGACTTGGCACCTCCCCTTCCCTCCTTTTCATCTCTTATTTCACAATTGGCTTGACCAATATTCCATGAATAATTTTTCATGGTTGCCAAAAACTCAAAAGTGACCTTACTGTGAAGGCCAAAGAAACATTTCATTTTGCCACTACTTCATTTCGATGATAATTTTCTCCTATCTGGAGTTATCTTCTCTTTCCTCCCCTGACTCTAAGCCCTAGCTGTATAAAAATGTAACTAAGACCTAGGACACTCTGAAGGTAGGCCTGATTCAAAATAGATTGTGACCCAAACTTGGAAAAAAAGGATCCCACCAAGAAGAGATCCAAACGGAACGTTACCTAGACATAGGTGAATTTGATCCCAAGCGTATCGGATACCCCTAGGTTTAATCGTGCCCGGGTAGTTTTTATGTTAAAAAAAACCCCTGATGGGATGTTTGGGGACAAAGAATAAAAAAATACACAAAATATTTGTTTACCCAAGGTGAAAGAGGCGTAGGGCGAGCTGGTGAGTGAGAGATTTAAGGGAGCAACTCAGGCCAACCCGACCCAACCTGAGGAACCCATTTTTCCAACCCAACCCGATTTCCAACCCGGCAGGGTTCAACCCGATTTCCAATTTCCTCATCCCGACCCGATTTCCAATTCGGGTTGCGTTGGGTCAGGTTGACCCGAAAAAATCACAGCCTAGCTATCAAATTTGATATTGCAGTAGAAAAGTAAAGTCTAAAATGGTAAAAACAAAAATATGGCACTTGACCGGAAAAGTCTAAAACTCTAAAAAGTAAAGTCTAAAATGGTAAAAACATAAATATTAATAAAAGTTGAAAAAAAATAAAAAGAACTTCACAAAAACAAGTCGGGTTGCAATTCACGTCGGGTTGCCCGATACCGCAACCTAACCCGATTTGCAATTCGGGTTATAAAACCCAACCCGACCCACAACCCAACCCGGAAAAACCCAACCCGGCAAAAAAACAGGTTGAACCCGTCGAGTTCGGGTTGAGCCCGACCCAAGTTGCACCCCTAGAAGAGACCAAGTGATCCAGTTTGAACACGGGAAAAAAAAAATCCTCATTTACAATAGTTATTTTATTTTGATTTCCATATTTCCCTCCACATCACATCCCTCACTCCCATGTTACGTGCCTAGATGAGTCCCACTCAGGTAGAATAAATTAGTTTATGTTTTGTGATATGTTCTCTCTAGTTGTTTGATATGGATACAACATAAGGATTATCTAGATTGGCTTGGTTTGGAGTTTTAGAGCAAGTGGTCAAGTGAGTTTTCTATAAATATGTAAGTAGCTTTTTATTAAATCATCGAAGAAACTTCTTACAAAAAAGTGTCTGTATGCAAAGGACGACCGACCCTTCCCTCGACGTGGGTCAGCAGGCTGATATTCCCCTTAAGATCAATTTTGTCACGAACCGAATCAGGTTCGTAACAATTGGTATCAAAGCAATTGATCCTGCGTCACGGTTGTATCTTAGGAGATTTTGGATTCTATACATGATGATTTTCGAAAGATCAAAGCGCTTGTTCTAGAATTGATAGAAGGACGTCGACAGTTTGCGGAAGGCTTGAACAAAATTAGCATAGCGATCAAGGAAATGCACAGAGATGAGGAAAAGCAGAATCCTGAAAATGTTGATGTTTGAGTAGAGAAAAGAACAAGAATTAATGGGGACAAGGATGAGTTAGTTGAACACATTACTGAAGAGCATATTTATTTTGTTCTAACTATTTGATCATATGTCATTTAAATGCGGCTCCATGAAGAATAGTATTTCTTTCCAAATTGGATCATAATGGATTTTGACAGCAGTGTACAAATGATGGTGAACACTATTTTTGGAGAACATGAAAGGCTAATGCCAGCTATGTTTTTCAAAAAGAGTATGTCCCATAAGATTTAGGACCCCGTGGAATAAATGTGGAATAAATTATTGTTTCCAATAATCCAACCTTGAGGACAACGTTGATTTCAAGGGGGATGGAATGTAGATGGGTCCCATGCCATATCAATTCCCTTGATTAATTTGTCTAAGTGAATCCGGACTAAGGTAAGACATAAATGGAGGATGTAGGAGCATGAAAGCCCATAAATGAGCTACGATCCTCTGCCAACTATCATGAGAGCTAGAAAAGAGACCTTGAAAAAGCCCAACGAGGACACGATTGTCATTCTGTAAGAGTTAGGAACCTAAATTTGTAAAGTCTAGTAAGAATCTTGGATAAAAAAAAGAAAGTTCTGCTAAAAAACGTACAACCATTCATATTTTTTGCATGAGATTATGAATATGTATAATGCAGCATGGCAAGAGGAAGATAACTAGGAAGGCATGAACACAATGGTGTGCTTAGTACTACTGCCACCACCTCTCTGCCCCAAAAGGGCTTCTCCATGGATGGAAGCAAGCCTAAGTCTCTACTCCACAGCCGAATACCTTACTTGCCTCAGGAACTTCTGCGTTGGGAATTGCCTATGAAACACCATCCACAAGTTGGAATCCAGGGAAGAAGGGATCTTTGCTGGGCTGGGAAGAAGCTGAGCGGAACTGGCCTGAGCTATGGAAAGAGGTGTTCACCCACATTTCTTATGAGTGAAGGTGTTCACTCATAAGGCTGGGCTGGGAAGAAGCTGAACAGAACTGGCCTGAGCTATGGAAAGAGGTGTCACCCACGTGTCTTATGAGTGAAGGTGTTCACTCATAAGACAAAGGAACTTTCATTTGAGCCTCTGACAGCAGCCACAGAGGCTTTTCAGCAGATTTTGTCTTCATTCACGAGGTGGCTGCTGTCAGATGCAACAGACCATCTGCGAAATGCCTTATGCGATGGACGCTAGCAAATTCCTACTAATTTAGATTAGGATAATCTTGATTTAGCAATTCCTATGTTTATCTCCATCTATTTCTATGTTTAAAACTTTATATAAGCACATGTTACTGATAATGAAATCAATGAAGAAACTTGTTCAAGAAAGTGTCTTTGTGCACAAAGGAGGATTGATCCTTCCATCAAAGTGGATCATCAAAGTGGATCAAGAGGTTGATCTTCCTTCTAAGAAGATCAAATCCATTGCGAACCAATTCAGGTTCATAACAATAACATGGCTTGACTTTTGTTCTCGACATCCTACTAGGAGACTAGTTCCTCCTATTCTAAGAAGTGAGAGGGAGCCAAGGAAACAAAAATGCCGAAGTGGGGTGATGGCCATCTAACCGGACCAGCCTTTTTTTTTAAAGCTTTTGCTAAAAAAATGAACTGGAATCAACCCCAATCCAACCCAATTTTATGGTAAAAGCTCAACCCGAATTCCCAAAAATCGACTCGAGTAGCACCCTTAATGAGCATGCATGACGCAAACTTTGACCATTGCTGGTAATATAGTAGCAAATAGCCCTATGAGCAGCTTAAGAGTTGAAGAAAACCTGGAGCATACATGAGCTGACTAATGATATGAACAACAAAAATGTCTCCTTTGGGGATGATCAAGATGAGAGGTACAAAGTACAAACTAGCTGCAAAAAGTTAAGCGGAATGAGTTGAATATTTCACATTTAGTTGAAGTGATTTTTCTAATATCACGGGGTAAGCTCTAGATTCCATCCCTTGTCTTCTAAATTCTTCATGCATTGAATTATTAAAATTTCCAACAAAGTAAAGAAGGGAAAGAAACAATCAAAGGCTGGGTCAAACCAATAAAAACCACTTTACTTAGGATGATTTTCAAAGCAGCCAAACAGAAACCACAATATATTGAGAAGGTAAATTGTCCCATTTAAATATAATAAAAAATGAATGCTTTACAAATTTGATGGAGAGGAATACAAACAAAAAACAAGGAAAGAAAAAAGGGAGTCAAATATTATGCTTGTTCTCACCTAATTAAGCCAACGTGCAACTCCATCTTCTTCACCCACAGCTGCTAGAATCTCAATGTGTACATCCAAGACAGCCTGCATTTCATTGCAATCATGGGAAAATGAGAATCCAGAGCATTGTTTACCCAAAACATTTGAAGCCAACACCTCATACAACATAATGAAAATCAAAATATGTGCCACAGATTTTTTTTGTTGATGCATGAGATAGTCAAATGGATTGAACTCCATTCACATCAAAATTCTTAGATTCAAGTAGGAATATTATGGTAAGTAGAAAGAACCATGGACAGCTATATGAGTAATGGTTGTCCAATACCCAAAAATATGTGCAATAAAAAGAAGATATACGATGTTTTTAAGCCACCTTACAGCCTTTCAGGTCAGGCCACTTACGCTTCTTATATGCATTCGCTATACCTGATCATGAGACTTAAGGTTGTGGCAGCCTAAACAATCCATTGACCAACAAGATTGTTCTAAAGGTCACTTTCGTTTGAGAAGGCTACTCATCAGCAGAAATCACTGCAAAAAATACAGTTCAATCTTTCATGGGCACTTCCCGGAAAAGAGTTACGGGATTACCTTGACAAATGATCTTCATCAAAACTGGAATTTTCTGTAGTCTTGAGGTGATATTCCTTCTTAATTGTGTCAAGTTTAACCTTGATGATAGCTCTTCTAGAAACAAACAGTGGAAAATGCCTGTCAGAAGTAAAAATTTGTTTAACAGGTACTTCGAAACAAACAGGGCCTTGGGAAAAAAAGGGGCCTTGGGAAAAAAAGAGCGCAAGGAGGATCTCTATCACGCAGCATACATAGGTCTAATGTTCTATAACGGACAGCTAAGTGACTGGCTGACTGCTAAAGCTACTAAACCGAAACTAACTGTCTCAAAGTGTCCAGAGATCAGACAGCATATCAGACAAACACGTCATAGCGTAGCTGTCAACTTGTCATATATACGAAAGAATATCGCAGCAAAGTTGAGAATTTTTTTACTAATTAATACAATTCTGACAAAAAAAACGTTTTACACCTCAAAAGGTTTGTGGATACTTCCCTCCTAAATTAGACCTTCAAAACCTTAACTCGGAGGCACCAAAATTTTCATCGCATGCTGGTTATTTCATCGTCAAATATCACCACGTAATTACTACTCATGTTTTCAGAATCACAGTTTCCCAACAGAGTTGCAACTGCTCGTGAATGTAGGATTTTGGAAGTATTTCTTGCATCTGTTATAGACATGAGTCAAAATCAGCCGCTGGCATGTATCAGTTGATAGGAATTGGAATCAAGAGAGTATGACATAATATGCACCTCCGGTCTCAATAAAATTTTAAAAAATCACACCTGTATCAGGAGCATATCAGGCCGATATGGTGTCTCAGCGGTAATATAAGCCTACATCAAGCTGATAGGTTTTTTATTTATATTTTAAAATGTAATTTTTTATAATTTCATATTGTGCTTTTTGGAATTCTGATATAACATATATTGAAGTTAATAAGTTATATAGGCCCAATGTATTTTTTTTATAGGGAAAAGGTTTCTGAGGTATCGCTCAGCCTGAGCAACCCACTAAATACACCCATCTCCCATAGTTGTTTGACTCATCCAACCCATTCATTCTATAGGTTATGGTTAGGATTATGGTTATGGTTAGGATTATAGGTTATGGTTAGGGTTATGATTTGTGGAGGTTTTGAAATAGATGACTAGAAATTAGGCTCCTATAGATCGAATGGTTAGGATTGTGGTATGGAGATGGTTTCTTAGGAACACCCTATCTATGTGAGGTCCTATAGAATGAATGGGTTGGATGAGTCAAACTACATGGAGATGGTGTATTTATAGTGGCTTGCTCAAGCTGCACGATACCTCATAAACCTTGCCCCCCTTTTTTATATGTTATAGCTCATTAGTCTGAGTTATTTTTTATGCTTATTTGATAGGGCCCATCTTTGAATGGCATTAATAGGATACCTCTAATTCTCATAAGTTGAACCATATAAATTCAATGAAGGGGATTTTGAAAATGAAATCTCCTACTTTGTATTGGGAAGCGATGATATATTCACCCCCTTTTCTTCCCCAGGCCACCCCCTCTAGTGCATTGATGACTAACTTTATACACTACAAGATGCCAGGGGAAAGGAAAGGAGCTAAACAACCAGCAGCAGAATTTTTTACTTGTAAAATGTCAAAAATACTCTTACATGTGAAAAGGCAAAAAGACTATTTATTGAACTTGAGATATATAAAATGAGGTTCATCATTTGTTAAATCTAATGACATAAGGGCTTCCCTTTTTTCGGTTTTCCACCTATTGACAAAGAGAAAAGGACTTAATGATATCGTACTGAGTAAACAAATCAAGACAACCAGAATATGACCCAGCTGTGATGATGTGTGTCCTTATATTGCAAGGGATTGGTATACAGATTCCTCATAAGCTAACGTGTTCATAAGCCTCAATCAGGTTATAGCCTCATATTAATTAGCTAAATATAGATTCATTCATTATATTCAGTTATTCACTATTCAGCATTTTTTAATGGAAACAAAAGGAACTATATTGATGATAAAAGAAAGAATGGGTCCCAATATGAATGAATCATAATGAGAAAACCAACTAAAACAAATCTATAGAAAAACATCGCTAAAAAAGTGTCAGACCATTGCCTATGCTAAGCCCTATATATGCCTTCCCTAGTAACGGAGTCCCCATCTCGTTAGGAATCCTGGCGATAATAGATTGAGTGATGATGAAATATATCTATACATAAATCATAAATATTACAAATGATGTTTGAAAGTCTCTGAGCTCAGGTTATATTCCGTCACCAAAGCTATTAAATTTGAAAAAATCACGTTCCACTTTGACTTGATTTGCCTCCCTTGTTCTTCAAATATTCTTTTATTTCTTTCATTCCACAACCCCTGCATCACCACAAAAGGGGATATTCTACATAGGATCCTTTCCTTCGCTCAAAAGAGGCCCTTGGACCATTTGGAAAATAGATTAACCAACAAAGTTGGGAAGACATAAGAGACTACAAAGCAAGGAAGCAGGATTCTTCCCTGGGAGCCTTTGATTCCCGCTTTCGATTCCCGCTCTGACAACCTTGAGCAGGATTCTTCCCTAGGAGCCTTTGATTCCCGCTTTCGATTCCCGCTCTGGCAACCTTGCTACAAAGCACCTCAAATTAGTTGTCCACGCTGCCTTGCCTTTAACATATAAATAAATAGTCCACATTTTCTCCTCCCTCTTACACATGAAACATCTTGGCCCAATAACTCACCTCAAATTATAGAAAGAGGAGACGGAATGAGGAACTTGACTACTCATCATTGAGTACAAATTATCGTCCACCAAAGCTAAACACTTAGTGAAAACATCATAACAACGATCCATGAACCCGAAGACGCCATTGCTCATGGATGGCCAGAACAGATCTTTGAACCATAGAAAGCAATCTGACAGTAATCTAGGTGGCAATTCATCAGATCTGTAAATTCCTTACTAGCAAGAACTACTTTCGGTTCGTTGATAGCCTCATCGAACTTAGACATCATAAGCAAAATGATACCTACAACCAATTTAGGTTTCGGCACAATTTCCTTCAACAGGAAACATTCCTCAATATCCATCTTCAACTTGGTGGCAATTCCCTGACACAACCTTTTCGTAACTATCCTCATCGGTGGTGGTACAGAACAAATCTTTGTCTGGAATAGTTGGTCACGTCAGAAAAGATGTTTAATACACATCTCCTACAACTCTTTTTCATCCTCACCAATATCATCATCATCATCAATGTCAAAAATTGGCGTGGTCTCCTCAAAGAACAATTCTTCCTTCTTGATATCATATCAGCTTAAATATCAAAAAAATTGGTTTAGTTTCTTCATACGATACTTCTTCCTCTTTAACACCATCAACATCATCATATATCAAGTAGCGGTGTAGTTTCATGGAAACAAAATTTCATACCTTCATAGTATTCATTCTCAACAAAAGTGTTGTTCAATGGAAGTTGTTGTCTAAGGGATTCAACTTGATGAAGTAGATCAGCTACTTCTTCTACCTTCCACCCATGATCAACATCTTCAAAAATTGCATCTCTCCATGATGGTGCCATGATCGATCTCAAAGGACCAAACTCGGGCTCTGATACCAATATGATGCAGTGTGAAAGAAGAACCACGAATTTGGGTCTAGGAATCTAGCTTACAAACTATGAAATCCAATAAGAATAACAAGAACTTAAGCAAAGGAAGATGATATCTTTATCTCTCTACTATTATTCCAACTAGAGTAAAACGCAATAAACATAAAACAAGATCCAAATTCGTGGATCCTCCTTTACACTGAATCACCAGCTCAACTTCCCAAGTTGTCCGTTCATAGTAAAGCATCCCTTTGTTCTTGGTTTTTATCTCCCATCATTTGTTCCTTTCTTGATAATCCACTTTTTATCTACAACATTTCATAGAGCTAGTAGCAATTATAAGTTTATAGCAGCCCAATCAAGCCTAAATGATAGGTCACAAAAGAAATTAGCTAACATGTGCTTTTCGATAGCAAAATGGACATACTGCAGAGGAAACAGGAGGCATATGGAAAAAGAAAGAGAGGCATATTATATCGACTCAATCTTTACAGTATCGCATTATTTTCATACCTTCATAGTATTCATTCTCAACAAAAGTGTTGTTCAATGGAAGTTGTTGTCTAAGGGATTCAACTTGATGAAGTAGATCAGCTACTTCTTCTACCTTCCACCCATGATCAACATCTTCAAAAATTGCATCTCTCCATGACGGTGCCATGATCGATCTCAAAGGACCAAACTCGGGCTCTGATACCAATATGATGCAGTGTGAAAGAAGAACCACGAATTTGGGTCTAGGAATCTAGCTTACAAACTATGAAATCCAATAAGAATAACAAGAACTTAAGCAAGAACTTAAGCAAAGGAAGATGATATCTTTATCTCTCTACTATTATTCCAACTAGAGTAAAACACAATAAACATAAAACAAGATCCAAATTCGTGGATCCTCCTTTACACTGAATCACCAGCTCAACTTCCCAAGTTGTCCGTTCATAGTAAAGCATCCCTTTGTTCTTGGTTTTTATCTCCCATCATTTGTTCCTTTCTTGATAATCCACTTTTTATCTCCAACCTTTCATAGAGCTAGTAGCAATTATAAGTTTATAGCAGCTCAATCAAGCCTAAATGATAGGTCACTAAAGAAATTAGCTAACATGTGCTTTTCGATAGCAAAATGGACATACTGCAAAGGGAACAGGAGGCATATGGAAAAGAAAGAGAGGCATATTATATCGACTCAATCTTTACAGTATCGCTCGCATTATTTTCATACCTTCATAGTATTCATTCTCAACAAAAGTGTTGTTCAATGGAAGTTGTTGTCTAAGGGATTCAACTTGATGAAGTAGATCAGCTACTTCTTCTACCTTCCACCCATGATCAACATCTTCAAAAATTGCATCTCTCCATGACGGTGCCATGATCGATCTCAAAGGACCAAACTCGGGCTCTGATACCAATATGATGCAGTGTGAAAAAAGAACCATGAATTTGGGTCTAGGAATCTTGCTTACAAACTATGAAATCCAATAAGAATAACAAGAACTTAAGCAAAGGAAGATGATATCTTTATCTCTCTACTATTATTCCAACTAGAGTAAAACGCAATAAACATAAAACAAGATCCAAATTCGTGGATCCTCCTTTACACTGAATCACCAGCTCAACTTCCCAAGTTGTCCGTTCATAGTAAAGCATCCCTTTGTTCTTGGTTTTTATCTCCCATCATTTGTTCCTTTCTTGATAATCCACTTTTTATCTCCAACCTTTCATAGAGCTAGTAGCAATTATAAGTTTATAACAGCCCAATCAAGCCTAAATGATAGGTCACTAAAGAAATTAGCTAATATGTGCTTTTCGATAGCAAAATGGACATACTGCAGAGGGAACAGGAGGCATATAGAAAAAGAAAGAGAGGCATATTATATCGACTCAATCTTTACAGTATCGCATTATTTTCATTTTCACAAGCATTTTCAATAGCAAAGACGGTAAGAACTATTCCCAATAGAGAACGACATATTAGTAAACCATAACTCCAAAAGAATAGGGTCAAATGAATGTTGACAAGCAAACAAAGATGTGAAAAAAGGCAACAATTTTACAATATATATATATATATATATATATATATATATATATATATATATATACACCAAAAAATATGTAAGAAGAGCCCAGCACATAAATATTACAAGACTAGCAAGCTGATAGGAGGAAAATTGTGCACCAAATAAACTTACCAAGGGATTTCTACAATTGACAAGCCTACATTCCTCTAGAAAAGAACCTTCCAACATCCAGCTCTCCCAAACATCAAAGCTGTGACTTGCGAATACAAATTCCATACTTCTATTTATCTGAGACAAAAAGAAAAGAAAAGAAAAGCTTGATTCATACATAAAGCATGAAAGGAATTCATCTAAAGTAAAGCAAAGTTGGGCCATATTATATAGGGCAGTGATAAATCGACCCCGTATATCTTAAATCGACCCCCATATAGAGGCAGTGCATATATACACACACACACACACACACACACACACACACACACTAGTAAAAGACCCCGTGCGATGCACGGGCCAACAAAGAACTATACGGACCACATCATCGGTTGATCCAAACCGTCCATGTGATAGAATACAACATCAATAGGTGGTGCCCGTAAAATCATTTCCATAGGCTGATCCTAGCCCTCCAATCTATAGAGGTTTCAATAATCTGCTAATTTGATGTTCCTCTTAAGGTGCCCGGAATTGGTAAATATTTTTAAAGGTGTGCGGAATTCGTAATATCCTCAACAAATTAATAAGGAAAAGTAGTTTTTTCGTAATTGTCATATGTTGATAACTCTTCTCTGTAGTTTTTTCCGTAATTGTCATATCCAGGTACCCATTGTCCGTAATTTCCAAACACAACTTTACGACTTTACCACGTAATGATTATTATTGCTAGCTTCTGTCGGTACTTATTATTGCTAGCAACCTTTCAAGAAATAGTCTTTCCATGCAGTTTTTCATCACATCTAATAGGACAAATCTCTGAACACATACAATTGCAAAGGATGGGGGAGACGTAGTATTTGGGGAAGGTGGCTAGCAAATCATGATTCGAAGATTTTTCAACTAATTCCAAAATTCATACCTTTTTGACCCTTACAGGGATAGTATGTACAGATATGTGGAGATATGTGGGGAGGGCAAAAAAGGGTAAAAATCATCCACATTGACGTGTTAAATGGACATAATTCCTCATTTTCTCTTATGCTATTATATATATATATATATATATATATAGAGAGAGAGAGAGAGAGAGAGAGAGACATGGAGGTCGATTTAAGATATTAGGGGGTTGATTTATCATTGCCCCATCACATAATTTTCTATTCAGAAATAGGGGCATAATTATCCTTATTAGTGTATTAAATTTTTTCTTCTACTCGTTACATCTTTTAGTAAGTGCAGTTTAGCGATTGTATACAAGTACAGAGGTCTATTAATCAAGAGACAACTACTCTTAAATTCATATGGGATGTTTTGGGTGCAATGTGCAACCTAATACATTTTACAATATTTAAACTGGTATTCTAGTACTAGAGCCACTTGTACTTGTCTACAACCATGAATATACATCTATCAACATTGTGGTTATTTCTAGTGACTTCTTTGGGACCGATTCGGTTCTGTTGCGGAACCTAGAATCAGCTAAACAACATAGATAGTTTTCCAGCTTTTGTGTGTTCACATGTATTCAGGGGAAGAGACATGGACTTTCATAAGCATGCGTTTACATATATTTTGGGGGGGAATATGGAATTTTCATAAACATGCATATAATTAGAGGAAAAGCTGTGAAATTTTTATACACAGGTGTATCATGAACAGTCTGAGCCACCTTTAGCTTGAAATGAATATCAGTTAAGCACACAGAAATTGCATAAAATACCTTAAAAAGAAAGTAAAAGCAAAGAATGACAGCCTATTACTTGCACTGCTATAATATAAAACGACGGCAAAATACTAAGTCAATCGAGTCAAGAATCTGAAATTACCTGCAACAATTTTCCACCAGCAGCAAATGATCGCAATCCAATGGTGTCCTGAGAAATTAATTCAAATACCACATCAGTTAAATAAGAACAACTAGTATGTGTCACAATTATTGATTGATTGCCAGTCTGAACTGCAAAGATAGTATAGACTTGACCCATAATTATAGATCGAGAAAGGAGTTCCCGATTACATACCTTGCTTCTAAAAACAACAAGGAACTGTGCAGCGGGATCCCTTTTTGTCACATTAGAGATGGTATCCAGGAACCAACCACCGCCAAGGACTCTTTGTCTGGACACATGAAACCCAGGTCGATCCCTTGCATGTAAAGCTATACAATACCCATCTTTCAGCAGTTCACCAGATTTTCTACTGAGCCGTATGCTTAATGCTGCCTGCTTTTCAGAAGCTGATTCTGGAGTAGATTCAACTGCATAAGATTGCCTATTTCTACTATCTTCTGGGGACGCAAAACGAGAACTCGAACTTAACACTTGATCTCTACTATCTTCTTCTCTTTGTGAGGTACAATTTCTATCTCTTTCTAATGCAGAAGGGTCATCTAACTTTTGTTGTAATTTACGGCGAGTAGGCCTCTTTTTACTCTTCTTACCTGACCTGCTAGCCCTGCCTTCAGATCGAGTAGACGTATTTCGAGATACACTTGAACCTTGAGACTGAACTTGGGACTCCAATTTATTGATACTTTGTTTCTGGCTGTATTGTGGACTCACCTGGCTTTCATCTGCCATCTGAGCTTCTTTCTCTTGTTTCTCCAATTGCTCGCCTTCGATTTCAATGTCACTGTTTTCATCATCCTCGTCAGAAATGGCATCTTTTGGAAAAAGCCCATCAAAGAAGAAAGTCTGCAACATACAAACAGCTTTCTCCCTTATTTCCATCCATATTTCTTCACTGTAATCTGCACTGCGGGGTAGTATCAATACATTTGGCATCTCCCTTACCTGAAGGGACAGTTGGATAGATCAGTGCCCACCACCAAATAAAAGAAATGAAATCATTGTCACAAACAGATAAAAATTGAGCCTGCAATGAAATGTGCTTCAAATCTGACATAGAAAGATACGTTAGATATGGTTAGAAATAATGTGCATGCACTTGAAAAGATCTAAATCAGTGCAGAGAACTGACATGCAATTGATACGTTAGGACATTCTTTCATGCCTTTGAAATGATCAATATAATTGCATACATAAAACTACTGAAGGGTAACATTCGAAGAAAAAAAATACTAAAGGGAAGAATTTAACTCTTTTCCCAAAGCCCCAATAAAAGAGTAAAAAAAATGACAATAACCAATCAGCTATAAAAATGTAACATGAGCAGAAAACTTTAAATGACAATAACCAAACAACATTCAATTTAACTTTAAATCTCAATAACCAAACAACTTTAAATTTAGGGAAAAATACACTTAGACCCCCTGTGGTTTCTGACACATTCAACTTAACCCCTAATGTTTAAAAAGTTACAAGTTGACCCCCTGTGGTTTCAATTTGTATAAGGTAGGCCCCCTCAGTCGACGGTTAGTGTATTTTTCCCTTAAATTTATATAAATTGCATGTGAAATATGGCATATGTGTTATGTATAAATATTTAAATGAATTACATGTGAACTGCGGTATATACTAAATTATCAGACATGCGAGATAGTACATGTCAGTAGGTGTTTGATGTTATTAAACCATTATGGTTGATTTTGTTTTAAATGATAGCCAACTTTATTGTCAAGAAAAGACCAAGGAGGTCAATACAAAATAAGCAAAAAGACACAAAAAATTAAGATGGAAGGGAATCAAACAAAGCCAAGACTTCTTTGGATACTCCTCTCGCTAAACTATCCCCCTCCGTATTGGCAATACGGAGAACATGCTGGAACTCCACCGAAAAAGAGGCAAACCAATTGAACATCTCATCAACGAAACGGTCAAATCTCCAAGGGTGCTTCTTATTTCCTTTGAGCCACCGAATAACATTCAAAGAGTCTCCTTCAATTATCACGTTTTCCCTTCGATCTCTAGCAAAGAGCTTTAATCCTTGACGAACTGCCCTCATCTCGGCCTCTCTGTAGCATCGGCTATACCAATGGGACCTGCAAAGGCCCACAAGACCTCCCCACTCTCATTTCTTAGGATTCTGCCAATCTCGACTGGCCAGGATTCCCCAAGCTTGAACCATCAAAATTAAGCTTAACATATCCCATCGTTGGCAAGATCATATCCAAAATTTTGGCAAGAAGGCAAGAAATTGGTAATGGCTGATCTGATCTCAAAAATATCAAGGGGCGTTTGTTGAACAGAGGCAAATTTTGGACAGAGTTCTAATAGCTAACGAAGTCATCGACTCAGTCAAGCGTCAAGGGAAAAGGGGCATCCTACTCAAAATCGATATTGAGAAAGCCTATGATCACATTGACTGGGATGTCTTGGACTTCATTCTGTCGAAAATGGGGTTCGGAGAGAAATGGAGGAGTTGGATCCACTCATCTGTATCTTCGGCCTCATTCTCTGTATTGTTGAATGGTACTGCGGAGGGGTATTTCAAAAGTAATCAAGGGTTGAGACAGGGTGATCTGCTTTCCCCGTATCTATTCATAATGGTGGTAGAAGTACTGAGTTTGATGCTATCCACAGCTGAGGAAAAGGGATATATCAAAGGTTTAAGACCAAACACGAATACTGAAACCATCACCCACCTCCAATTCGCAGACGACACCTTAGTACTGATCCAGGATGAAGAGGAATCTGTTCGGAGTATATAAAAAGGATCTTTAGATGGTTTGAAGTTGTATCTGGCTTAAAAATCAATCTAGGCAAAAGCACGCTGGCTGGAATAAACGTACCATAGGTTAGAGTGAAGCTTTTTGCAGAGATTATCGGATGTGATGCAGCAAACCTTCCTATTTCATACCTTGGACTTCCTTTGGGTTATGGTATTCCCAGCACAATGGGACCCTATGGTAGAGAGGATTGAAAAGAAGCTGGCATCTTGGAAGAAGCAGTATATCTCTTTCGGTGGGAGAATCACGTTGATAAAGGCAGCACTGGCTAATATGCCGGTATATTTCATGCCCATGTTCAAGATTCCGGTCAAAATTGAGCAAAGAATCGAGAAGCTGCAGAGAGATTTTCTGTGGGAGGGGAATGATCATTGTAAAAGGCTCAGACATCTGATCAATTGGAAAAGGGTGTCAAAACTAAAAAACCCGTGGAACTTGGGATAGGAAAATGCGCAATAAATCTTTAATGGGTAAGTGGTTCTGGAGATATGGGAAAGAAAGAAACGCTTTGTGGAATTCGGTAGTGGGAGACAAGTACGGGGGGGAGGAACTTGGAGAATGGATGGTCAAAAACCCATCTACTGGAAAGGGATCGGGAGCATGGCGATTGATATGCTCGTCAAAAGATGATTTTGAATCCTTCGTTCGATTTCGAGTGGGAAAGGGCAATGAGGTACACTTCTGGTCGGACTTATGGGTCGGTAAGAAACGTTTCAAAGATGCTTTTCCTAGATTGTTTACATTGGCAAGCAAAAAGGATGCCCACATTTGGAGTATATGTTAAGGGACCCGGAGGCGGGAAAGATTTTTTGGGATATCAGACTACGACGTGATTTGAAAGGCGAGGAGATTAATAGTTTTGCTTCTCTTGTTTGCCTACTCGAGTCTCAGTATTACTAGCCGAGGGAGTCGGATGAAAGAATATGGACCCCGGAAGCTCACGGCGAATTCTCTTCTAAATCTATTTTCTCTGTTTTGAACAATGGAGATAAAAAGGCAATCTGTCATGCAAGTATTTGGAAATCCTTAGCTCCACTGCGTGTAATTGCTTTTGCATGGACAGTAGTACATGAGAAAATCAATACATGTGAACATATAAAATGAAGATGTTTTCAAATGGCCACTAGATGTATTTTGTGCAAACAGGCAGAGGAATCGCTTGATCATTTACTTCTCCACTGCCCGTTCACCAATCGGGTATGGATGGGGATGGTTAATGCTTTCGGCGTCAAATGGGTTTCCCAAAAATCGATTCGGAGGGTGCTCACTAATTGGTATTTAGTAGCTTTTGGTGAAACAGGGCAGTTGCTCTGGAAGCTGCTACCTTATGCTCTCATTTGGAGCATTTGGAAGGAGAGAAATAACCGTATCTTCGCGGAGAAAAACAAGACCTGTGAAAGGAATGGAATTGAAGTAAAAATTGAGCTTATATCATGGTTAAAGAGCATTAGAGGGACATCATATGGAATTGGGGAAATTCTGAGAAACAGGAACGCGGTGATTTGGGAGAGGAAGATTAAGGATAAAATCACGCCAAAATGGGAGCCGCCAAAGCCGTGTTCTTTGAAGTTGAATTTCGATGGTAGTTCTATAGGAAACCCAGGACAAGCAGGAGCAGGTGGAGTATTGAGGGACGAGAAGGGGGACATATTGATGTCTTACTCCGCTCCCATAGGGATTTGTGATGCCAATGAGGCGGAGGTGAGAGCTCTACTGTTTGGATTAAAATGGTATTCATCTCATTTCTCTAAACCCCTTATTGTCGAAGGAGACTCATCGAATGTAATCTCGTGGGCTTCTGACAATTCAAGAGGACCATGGAGGTTGCAAAATTATATTATGGAGATTAAGGATATTGTAAGTAAGATCCAACAGACAATTATTCACAGAAGGCATTCGGCGAATGTTATGGCGGATGAGTTGGCAAAACTGGGTGCTATGCAGGAGTCAATGCAGTTGTGCATAACGGGTAATGTAAAGGGAATGGGGGATGGGTAGTTTTAGATTGTTATTGTACCTTTAAACTGTAATTGTTCTGGGCTGCTGATTATGTAATCTGGATGGGGACACCTTGTCCCCTCTTGGCTTTCTAGGGATTAATAAAAGTCAATTTTCAAAAAAAAATATCCCATCGCTGGCGGAGTCCACTCTTGGGTGATCTTTTGCTTATTCTCCGCAGTAAGACACACTTCTTTCCAGCCTTCCCAAAGTTCGTAAGCGGATACAAACTTGGTTGCGAGAGATTTCACCCATAAAATCGTCAAGGCTATAACTTTTATGAAAAGAAAATCAGGGCTCTTAAATATCCCTTAAAAAGACTCTAGTGTTCCGTTAAAGGGCTCTTAGATATCCCTTTAAACCATTATGGTTGATGTCTTGCTTATCTGATGGTTACTAAGTGAGTATTTGTGCATATTCTAGCATTTCATCATAAAATTCTATCATCTGCATAGATTTCATACATTTCTGTGATTTTACAAAATTTTCACCGAAACAAAAACATTTCCATTTCTGTGGCGACCGAAATCGAAATCAAAATCGAAATCGAAATCGAAATTTAAAACCTTGCCCCTACTCCTGCTCTAGAGACAATAGAGGATCCCGCTGTCTCCTTGTCTCTTTCTAGGAAAGAAAATAACTTGTTTGCCCCCGGCTCCTTGTCTGCAAATGAGATGCCTAAAAAACTAGTAAGTACTAACCTTTAGCAAGGTGTTTTCAGCCCAGTCCTCTATCTCCATACCAAACCCACTGTCTAGAACCCTATCTGTTTCTGATTGGTGGCCCACTATCCACTATGAAGAAAGATTATCATCATATGTGACTAAAACAAATACCTATATTTTCTCTTCTCCATCCCCAAGAGCACATTGGGCTCTAAGTCACTTAATAAATGATGATCACCCATTTGATCTGAGGGGCCACCACCCAGCATTATTGCCTTTGCAGTCAGCTTCGTCGCCAAGTTTGATGAAACCTAAGCTCTATTAGCCTCTCTCTCCAAGGGCACAGGCCATTGGCGTAGATGCTACCGTGATCCGAAAGCCTGTCACAATTTCTAGCTATTTTGACCCTATTAAACTCACTATCCTTGCTTCTTTGACCAAGACCGACTTGTTGGGTCGACTTGACTCCTACAAGCCCAACCCGACTAGTCTCTATCTCAACTCTTTAATGGTTTCTAGGTCGCACCAGAGAGGACAATCACAAATACCCACCGGCTACCTGCATTTCTGGCAAGACGCAGTTTCAGACACCAGAATTGGCTTGACCCCACATCGAGCCCCAAATAGTATTGCATCTCTTGTTGTGGATCCCATAGCGAAAAGAACGTATACCCAAGCCCTAAGAAATAAGGCCTTCTAACAAGAGAAAAAACATCATAACATGATGATTTAGTGGACCAAGCAAGCTTTTACTCGCGTTCAATTGCTGCCATCTAGTGAACTGGCAATCTCCCTATTCGATAAAAGCCCTTTATTGATTGGTCCCATCACTACGGCATTTTGCCTCACAAATGCCGTGTGCAATGTACCCTGATACCAGCAACCTGGCACTGCAAGCTTGCAGCATGTGTCCCATCTTGAATCACCAGTCCAATGGCAAGATATTCAATATTTGAATCTCCCTCTCGACTCTTAGGCCAAGCACAGCCCCACCAAGCTCTCTAAAACACTTAGTCCAGCTGACTACCAACTGAAGCAACTCTAGCAGAGACATCACATCATCATCCTTTCCCCTCGGCCTATGATTCGATAGGAGACTACAAGATCTACCAAAACTACCTCATCTCCTAGCTTTTGGTGAACGTCAATGCTGGCCCTTCTATTAATGAGGGTTCAACACATCTCTTCTAACAACGCTAGCACTGCCCCTATCCTCAGCCCCCTCCTGTCTGTAATGACGAGCGTCTCGTGTTTCCTCACATCTCAAAGAGATATCAATCAGTGGAGCCTCAGAGACTCCGGCCTAACTAAACACTTTTTCATACGATCAATTCTATCTCCTACTAGGGAAATCGTTGAGGTAGCCCCAAGATCACCTTTTGGTCTTCTTTCACTTCTACATCAAATAGGGAGCCTAGCACTTCTCTAAAAGTGAGCTTATGTCTCAAAGAGGGCTCTGTTGGAGCCCACCGATGAATAGAATAATCTTCCACATCATAGGCTCAAGAATTTGGCATGGAGCACCCATCTTCCAACCTAGAGTTCGGCCTACTAGGGTCACTGTCCTCTAAATCTTGTGGAGACACACATCTATCATTCTTTGACAAACTTACTGTAGGATTTGCACCACGCTCAATACTTGAAATGTTTGAACTTGCATCTCCGCGAATCTAGTCTCCATGCCTTCGTTGCCTTTTCTTGCTTACAATCTTTTGAAGCGATAACTTTAATCAAATTGCCAACACCACCAACTTCCTCCTAAAGCCGTCATAAAAGATGGAAACTTGTTCTAGAAGTGCTCTAGCCTTGGTTTCATTGAAGTCTTCTAACCCTAAAGCTATCTAAACTATTTGTGGATCCATTGAAGTATTTTATCCATAGAGCTATCTAAATTTTTTCTATCATTTCAAATCATACCCACCTCCCATACAAGCTGTCCCCCAATCACCAACACACTCCCTTAAAATTTGAGATCGATAGTGCTCATCAATGGAGCAGACCATCTTGCCACTAACTCTTATGAACCTTTCATTCAGCTACAACCACCTACTTCTAGTTACATTAGAGATTTTTTTATTTTAGCATTGACATGTTAGACTTTCATTTTGCTCATTAAATTTCCTTTCTTTTGATGAGCATCATCATTTTCCACTACCTCTGCTGCATCTACAAAATCCTATCATTTCTATCCTCCTGGATTTTGTCTTTATTCATTTTGTCACTGTATAAATTATTTCAAAAGTGAACGGGTTATTTTCATCCTTTCAGTTATATCACGAAAGGGCATTTGAGCAATTTATTTTTAAGTTGTAAATTATCATATGAGTTGTTTTCCTTCTCACTTGGTTAATCTAGACATACAGTTTTGTGCCATATCACAAGCTCAGATCCAAAATCAAGGTCAAGGGTTTTTTACATATAAATCAAGAGTATTATAAGTTTTTTTTTTTTGAAAGATAACGATTTCATTCTATAAGAGTACTATAACTATATTAAATACTAACTCTTACAAACATTGCAAAGTCCACTGAGTTGTTTTCGTTGTCACTAAGTTAATCCTTTCAGATTATCTTAAAATTTTACTTGCTGGATAAAACTTTCCAATCAATCAACCAGTTCTTAAGCCATTTTGGGTTGGTTTGAGGTAACTTCTGGAAAAACCCAAATGACGGTTTTATCATATGGTTAGGGTTTCTTGAGTAATCAATTTTAAGCTGATCAAATCATGTTTGATCAAAATAGTTTTCCTTTCTTTCTTTATTGAAATCCTACAATTTTATTTTATTTTATTTTTTTGAATGACAGGAGTCCTACAAGTTTGCATTCATCATATTCTGAGTTCAAAATTGTTCTGCATTGATGTGGGAGAGGTTTAACAATGGGAAGGTGAGTCTTTTAATGAATATGGAAGGAACCATATTACCATTAAGGAAAAAAGGAACCAGATGTGATATTTAGTTCTAGAAGTGCATATCTAATGTATAGGTGGCCCTTTCGGCGGGCTTATGTCAATTATGTTGTACTTTTAGTGTCCAACAATGGTCTTCTTTGTATGTATAGTCCATAATATAATCTTATTTAAGTCTTAAAGTTTCAGTTTCAGTATGGATTTTGATCATGACAGAAATGAAAATATTTCGGCTTCAAATGAAAATTTCGGTGGAAATTATGTACAATTATAGAAATATATGGAAACATATCAAATAATGACAATTTAAGATGAAAGTTCAGGAAGTGCTAGAATAAGTACAAACACACTAAAAACCATCACATAAGCAAAAACCACCCGCCATAAGCAAAAACCAACATCAAACCCCTAGTGAAATGTGCATCGTGCACGTCTAATAATTCAGTACATACATACCGGATTTCACGCGTAATTTATATAAATATTTAGACATAATACATACACCACATTTAATATGCAATTCATGTAAATATAATTATGTAACACATATTGGTATGACACAATAATACACTTTTGTTTTTGGTTTCGTTATGCATTTCTGTTTCGGTGGGGATGGAAATAGAAACATTTCTGACATTGCACGTCAGTTTCAGTGAAAATTTAAAACCATGATCTTATTAATAAAGTTCTAAATTTTACTTGTTAAAACACTATCAGAAATAAGTAGCACCTGCCCTAACCTGATAATTTTCATAATTTTGGAATATTTAAATAATTTCTGGCATTCGTTGTTATTTCTAGCTTCTCAGTTGCTATTCCAAAGCTAATACCAAAGAAGCTACCTTTCATGAGGATATGCTATAACAAATTAACTTCTCATAAGGAAATTGTATGGTATGTTTGATGAAAGCAAGAGAAGTCCATGTTCATCTGATACAAATTTAGTTTGAAATTCTGAGTTGGCAGTAGAGGCAGCAAACTAAACCAATAATATGTAACATAGAGCTGTACAGATTTACCACAACTCATGTAACAGAATTTGACAATAATACCCTAAGGCTAATGCTCATACCCATGCTTCCATCCATTGTGGCCCTTCAGCACCATCCAATGCACAACCCGCAATGGTTCCATCAATCAGAAGCTGTTTCAGAGCACAATCATCTAACAGCTGACTGCTACCTGTATTCACAAGAAATGCCCCTGCGCAGAAACATATCCATCCTTCTTTAGATGCAAAAATGAAGAGATGGTCATATATACAAGCAGTCAAATAATCATATTTAAATTATATAGAGCAACAGTATATTGAAAAGAAAATACAAGATTCGCAAGAAAAATCAAGAAATTGACTGAAAATTACCAGGTTTTATATGTTTCAAGCATTCACCATTGATAATCTGAACTGTTTCATTGGACAGGGCACAATGGAGTGAAATAAGGTCACTTGATGCAAGTAGATCATTAAGTGTATCCATTCTTCGTGCAGCCGGAGGAAATGTAATAGAAGGTCGTCCTGATTTTACTTTTGCCTGTACAAAATTGTGTTAAGCACAGTCAAATGCTAGAGAAAGAATTCAATATATAATTAGATATAGAACCTAACTAAAGCATGTTAGAATAATGAGCACCACATGCAACTTTAATGAAATCTTCTGCTTAAAAGCTCAAACTGAACTCATGTCATCAAGTTCATGTGAGATCAATAGAACTAGAAATCTTCTGCTTAAGAGCTCCAACTGAACTCCATATATACTTGAGGGCAGCATGTTCCTGGAAAATAGTCCACTGATTTCTTGGACAATGTAGGCATTAGAATTTATTGTAAGAAAGTTACTTGTGATTCTTTACCTATGAATTCTTTCATTGATGTAGCAGAGAAACGCAACTTCTTTCCTGGAAACAGATAACCCTCCTGAAAAGACGAAATCGGATCGAGACCCGGATTGACCCCCAGACAATTGTGTGTAGATTCTACTAAAATCTTCACATGATGTGTAGTCTCCACGCATAACCTCAAAACCCACCACCTTAACCAACATCGTGTTTAATATGGCGACTCTACGACTCAAAGCATCTGCAGCCTTGTTCACAACACAAACCTTGTGTTTGAAAATAAGCATATACTCCTACAGGAACTCAACCCATTTGGCATATACTCCTAAAGGAACTCAACCCATTTGGCGAATTTAGCCACCACATCCTTAGGAATTCAAGTACCCAAGTGCTTGGTGGTCACTATAGAGAACAGACTCTTAAGGTAACAAGTAAGGACGCCAGTAATGTGAGAGCTAAGAAAATGTGAGAGCTTTGAAGTCCCATAAACTGATTTCTGTCCTTACCAATGCAACAAGCCTCTTATTATGACAGAAGGATAAATCAACAAATCCTCTACTCAACAATTTTAACCCTTATGGTATGTGTGTGCTACTATGACAAAAGGGAAAAACCAACAAATACTCTACTCAACAATTTTAACCCTCCCATGTTATGTGTGGGCTATTCATCTATTTCTGTTATCAGTTTGACGAACGAATCCTTCTGGATTTGAATTTCAAACCAAAAAATATTTCAAGAATTATAACCTTCAAGACGACAACTCTTCCCCCAAGTAACCACGGATCTTCTTCATTGATTCTATACCCGGTAAAATAACCCTCCACCTAGGATTTTAACTGGGCTTAAAACCTTCATAAACAAACATTTAACATGATATAACATAAAATTATCAAAGAATGGCTCAAGTTAAAGTTAGAACAGGAGCTGCCCCCTATCGCATTTGAGTTCAGACTTAAAACTTTTCAAATGTTGTCATCCATTTCTCATGTCTCCATTTCAAGATAGTGAAACTTTTCTTCGCAATACAGTTTAAAAGATTGAGATTAAGGCATTTAGAATAACTCCACTAATGGTGCTGCCATTCATCTGTATTTACATGTCATTATGATTTTTAGCATACTCCAACCTAGATGCCCTCCATTTGCATGTGAGCCTCTTGCTTGCCCTGTACTAGCACTACCCTCAATAGGATTAAAACAAGCAAGGCTGAAGAACAATTTCCCCCTTACAGGTACCACAGTCAGTCAAATTTATTGAGAAATAAACTTTGGAGAAAAAACGCTTTCCGTATCAAAAGAACCTGACCACTTGACTATCTAGGTGAAGCAGATAGTGATCAACATATTGAAGCACTAAACCCATGGGATAGTGACCAAGAAGACAATCCCCAGTTAACCATAGTTTCCAAAGTGCAATTGCACCATACTTTCAATCATCAACATTTGAAAACAAACCCATTTGAAAGACTCCAGATACTACATTCATTTCAATTCCACAGACGTGGCTGGAGGGAGACTAATCTAAATGGAGATGGGAAACAGGAACATTTCTAACCAAATCCAAAGTGATGTGAAATTGTATGTTACGTGCCTAGATGAGCCCCACCTGGGGTCGAATTAATAAATTAGTTTAGATAATTGTAATGTGTGGTGTTTTCTCTCTAGTTGTTTGGTATGGGTCGGAGTCTTAAAGATAACGGTTAAGGTGCCTAGATTAGCCTGGGTAGGAGTTTTAGAGGAAATGCCAAATGAGTTTTCTACTTGGCATAAATAACATGTAAGTAGCATTTTACAGGGAAATGAAGAAAGTTATCAAGGAAATTGTGTTTTTGCACACAAACTATGATTGACCCTTCGCTTGAAGGCGGGTCCAGAGGCTAATCTTCCCTCTAAAAAGATCAATCACATTGCGAACCGATCTGGGTTCCTAACATTGAAGAGGGTGGCTTATGCGAAACAACCAATTACTCCAAAAACTTAAGCTGCTAGAGTTGGTGTTATTTAATCATTTGTGTTATAAATGGAGTTAGGGTTAGAATGAGGAAGAAGAAGAGGAGTAGAGATGATGGAGAGTCTACACTAAGGAGCTCATCATGTAAATGATGTGTATAAAGGTCCCAAATAGGGCAGCAATGTACAATGACTACAATATCCTCTAACTTACAGGTAATACCTAAACTATCCTTACATGTTATTCAACAACTTGTACCTCATGGAGGTCGAAATAGAGCACGCTAATCTTGAATGCCAAGCTCCTAATGATCAGCGCGCGAGCCGAAGCCGATCTCCCCACAATCCCAAGCACAAGTCCCCTACATCTCCTCATCCCACGGCAAAGAGGCTGCAACGAGCCCAGCCATCCAGAAGCCGAGAAGCCATGGCGAGAGAGAAGGTGAGTCCGCCGGAGCAAGCCGAGGAAGAGAGCCATGACAGTATCAGCCACCTCTTCGGCTCGGCTGGCATCCACGTGGACGAGCCGGAGCCCTAGATCGGAAGCTAGGGCTGAGTCAATGGCTCGATCGGAGGAGCCGAGACAGAGGATGAGCTGCCGCGGATGGAGCCGGCTCTGGGCGGCTCGAGGTAGGAAGGCGAGGGAGTGGAGGAGGACCGCGGATGCGGATTCGATCTGGCCGTCGGATAGTTGACTTAAGCTGATGTGATCGACGGTGGCAATTCCGGCGAGGGTTTGTTGCTCGAGGGTGTAGTCTTCGAGGCAGTTTAGGGCGACTACAAGGGGGTGGATTGGGGAAGTTTGGGGTGGTTTTTGGGGGCTGGAGAGGGTTGAGTTGGGTGGATGAGGGTGGTGCATGGTGGCGCTTTTGTGATCGAAGTGCATTGCCTTTTTGTCTGAGTTTCTCCGGCCAAGATTTGAGGGTTTTGTTTTGCTTCTTCAAAACCGGTGGGAGAAATGGCTTCTCGGCCTTCTTTTTGCAAAACCTCTCGTAAGAAAACCCCTTTTACATAAAGTTGCTGATAATGGCACTACCATGTTTTGATAATTAGACTGAGCCTCAAAATGCTCCCGTGAGACAATTAAGAAAAAGACGAGTAGAGTTTGTGTAGTTATTAAACATGGTTGTGCCAATATCAATAGCTTTACCTAAATATCTTTTTTTATTAAATTCTCTACCAGTGTCCCTTAATTTTCCTTCCAAATTTGAGAAATGATATTCATTGATGATGGTTTCACATAAATAAACACTTTTAATAATGTTGTCGATAAACTTTTGGCAATTACATTATCTTAATCTATATCCTCACTAAGGGCTCGTTTGCATATCTCATGCATTTGTATTTTGATTTGGATTTGAGTTTTGAATACAAAACACGTCAATCATCTTCATGATCATGTTTTCAGAGAGAGAGAGAGAGAGAGGGGGAGGGAGGGATGTCTCGTTGCTGCCGGAGCAACATCGAGGAGCAGCGATGGTGACGGAAGTTGCCACAAATATTGATTTCCAAATAATGTCTCGCAGAAAATATTTGAAAATCGAAAATTTTTGCACTGTTGTAGCTGATTTGGAAATCTAAGGATCTGATCCAGTTAAAAATATCAACTAAATCTAAATCTAAATCTTGCTGGTATCCAAACGTGGCCTAAAGTTATGGGATTTTTTGTTCCAATTATTAAAACAATAAAAGGATGAACCGAAATATAGCTGCTACACCAAAACTGGGACCAAAGCTAGGTAAGTGTAGGGGAGTTATAACCTATCAAAGCCATATAAGTTATACAAAAATCCAATCTCAACCCTACTATCCACCTCGTCTAATTTTATATAACTTGAGGGAGCTCCGACAGATGGATTTTATCCAGATCATCAACCTCAACCCTTCAACGTGCTTTACTTCGATTAGGCGGGCAAGACATCAAACCAATTCCATCTCTTATGAATTGTCTTGGGATAATTGTCTCGTGTCTCACACTCCTATCCCTTTAATATGGGTGGTGGTGTGTTTAGAAAATATGCTCAGGTAGATGGCAATTCAAGAGGGGGTGAGTTGGGCTTTATAAAAATTACGCCCTTTTAAAAACCTAATGCCGAATTCACACTAAATTTGAAGTTAAAGATTAATTTAATATTTAATACATGAAAGATAAAATCCAAGTGCAGTGAATAAAGAAGAGCAAAGAGGAAATGAGAGCTCACCGGGGATTTTATAGTTGTTCGGTCTTAAACCCAAGACCTACTCCACTCCACCAACAAATCCGATTGATGGCTTCACTATCTGATCTTCTTAACCTCGGTGAAGATCTACTGTTACAATCTGATAATTTAAACCCTGGTGATGATCCTCACCATGGAGTTGTCTCTGCGCCTCCCAATACTAGCCAAATACATTTCCTCTAGTTTTTTCCCACTTGAAAGAGACCTATCGTTAGGGGAGATATGATTATTAGAAATAAGTTAAAGTTAAAAAAACATGATTCTAATTAGGAAGCATTCCACATAATAAGAATTGATTACTAATTCCAGAATGAGATATCATGAGAACAGTTGAAGAACACAAACTATTTTATCATGAAAATGTTTCTTAGCATAACTATAATTTCAATTTATAATGCCCTGTTTGTTTTAGATTGTGACCGCCGATTGTGAGCCTCAAACCTAATATTGGACTCAAATTTTCTTTAATTATGAGTCCAATAATCGGTTTCAAGCTCACAATCAGTTGTCGCAATCTAAAATTAACATGGCCTAAAATAGTAGGCCACAAGAGATTATATGTTTTGTATGCGCAGGTAAGTCCAGTGGTTTGGGATCGAGCCTCTAGCCCAATGTTCAAAGACACTGCCATTGGCCTAGAGGCCTAGGTTCAACCCCAGCTCAACTACCAAAACAAAGTAAATCCATTATTTTTCAGAAAGTACAAAGTGGCCCACTTGATAGGATGATCCAAACCATTAATTTTTTTGGCTGTACCACGTAGATCATCTCCATAGGATGATCCTAAGCCCTTCAATCTAAAGAGGGACTTCAAATTATATAAACCTCTATAAATCGGAGGGTTTAGATCATCCTACTTTATGTTCCAACAAATAAACGGTTCAGATCATCTTTTGAACTTTTCCCGACGTACTCTCAGAAAAATACTCGACTTCACGCGCACTAACCATATAAATCCCCCATCACACAAACCCTAAAATCAAAACCAAGAAAAAACCCTAGCACAGAAGCTGCACAGCTAGTTTTTTCATCTCTTCCATTCACCAAGCAAAAAGATCTGAAGAGATGGGTCGGGTAAGGACGAAGACAGTGAAGAAATCCTCTCGAGTTGTGATCGAGAGGTATTACTCTCGCATGACCCTTGATTTTCACACCAACAAGAAAATCCTAGAAGAGGTAGCGATAATCCCCTCAAAGCGCCTCCGAAACAAGATAGCTGGATTCTCGACCCATCTCATGAAACGGATCCAACGAGGTCCGGTTCGAGGGATCTCTCTCAAGCTTCAAGAAGAGGAGAGAGAGCGAAGAATGGATTTTGTTCCTGAAGAATCTGCAATCAAAACTGAAGTAATTGAGGTTGATAAGGAGACAATGGATATGCTCGCTGCTCTTGGAATGTCTGATCTTCCTGGCGTTGTAAAACAGGCGGATCCGCCTTTGTCTGTTCCTTCATTCGCGAAGCCGCTTGGAGGATTTGGTGGTCGCAGGGGTTAGGTGATTGAGTAATGAGATTTTGTTTGGGTTGTTTTAGTTTTGTAGTTGTTTTGTGTTTCTAGGTTTTGAGACTTTGAATTTGGAGTTTGTCTGATATGGTAATTTCGTTATTTGCCTTTACATTTTGGATACATTGGAAGATGTTTTTTTTTGGGTTGAAATAGTTTGAAGTAATTTCAATGTCTGAATCTATGATGTCTGCTAGTATCTACCATCTACTATTATATATCTTATGATTATGGCATTTGGATTGATTTTTGAATAGTTATTGCTGCCTGGAATTTGTTCTGTACAATCAAAGTAGTTTTTTTCCTCACGAATTATAGGATTGTGAGGCTCAAAGGGTAATACTTGTTGATTTTCATGGTGTTTTGTGATTGAAAAGCTTGTTTTATAGCAGAGTATGGTTATTTTTTTAATAGTTATTGCTGACTGGACTTTGTTCTGTACTCTCAAACTAGTTTTTTTTCCCCTCATGAATTATAGGATTTTGAGGCTCAAATTGACACAAAGGTTATACTTCTCGATTTTCATGGTGTTCTGTGAATGAAATCTTGCTATATAGCAGGGTATGCATATTTTTTTTTATCATTATTACTTCTCATACTTTCATCTATTGTACCTTTTTTTGTCATGAATTATAGTATTCTGAGGCCCAAATGGACACACAGGTTATACTTCTTGATTTTTACGGTGTTTTGTGACTGAAAGCTTGCTATGTAGCAGAGCATGACTATGTTTTATCTTTATTTCGTCTTATACTTTCATCTATTTTTATTTTCTCCCTTTATAATATTATGTATTTAATATTAATTTTCCTTTTTTTTGTTATCATAGTTATCGATTTGCCTAATGGCAGATGGCATGCTCGGTTGGTTGCCTATGATTTTCATATTTGTAATTTGAATGCAAATAGAATTCCGGTATGTAGGTTTTGGTCAGTGGAGCTTATTCATCTATATATTTTTCTTTCAGATGCTAATCGTTTAGATTAGAAGTATGAAAAACTGAAAAAGAAAGCGATGGGAATCTTGAACAGGGTTTTATGTGAGATTTTGGTGTTTTGCAAAGTGTCTGTTTAGGTTAGCTCTTGGAATTGTTTTTTCTTTCCAGATTTTATTTAAGCGGGGGCCTGAGAACTTTAGGTTCTTTCTTTTATTTTCTTTAACGATTTTAGAACTTGGATGTGAGCTCTTTTATCTCTTGCTTGAACCACTGTCTCGTGCTTAAACCACTGTCCTCTCTCTCTCTCTTGGTTTGATTCAGTCCGAGATCCTTTCGATGACCTATGTTGTGTCGAGGGATGTCTATATGATCCGATCGATTGCGCAAGGCCCGCGGTAGCAATGGAACGGGGGAAAGTACTTTTTATTATATTAGTAAATGAATCAGTGTTTCCATGGAGGTAAATCTTTGCCTGCTAGGCAAGAGGATAGCAAGTTACAAATTCTGTCTCGGTAGGACATGTATTTCTATTTCTATGAAATTCATAAATGAAGTAGTTAATGGTGGGGTTACCCTTTTTTGGCATCAGAACATGGGTTTTTGTGATGTTGATAGTGAGATGTGGTCCACAACAGCAGCATAGGTGGTAATTTCATCTATGATGGTAGTGTTGTTCAAGGGAGGACTTCCCATGTGTGCAAAGAAATTCAGAACTATGCTCAGAAATTGGGTAACTAATGCTTAGTATTACACAATGAGAAGCACTGGCGTGTGTGCAATGGAAGTGATGAGGAATCTGATGAGCATGCATGGGATTTATCTCTTTAAGCAACATAGAAATCTAGATGTTATGCAGTCTGAGGATAGGTAACATTATGCTCTAGAAAGGGGAAATGATACTGGGATTTCAGTCAGCTAGCCATTTTACAGTTGTGAGCATCTTGAGGAAATTTTGGATTGACTAAATAACATGGAAAATTCTTTTATTGGAGAGATTAAGTTGACACAAGTAATGGAGAAATTTGTTAGCATGAAGTTGGACATGTTGTGAATTGTTGGGATCAGGTGACCTATATTTGGAGGAATAGGGAAGGAGCTGATATTCATGTGCGATAAGAGATGCAAATATTTGTGTCAACGAGACAGCCTCAGAGAGTTTTCAAAATGAAATTTACCTTGCATTTGGACCTGGTCAGACTTGGGTTCGATCTTCTTTTGTATGAAGTTCGGCCAAGGCCCACCACATTGAATTCCACGATGTGGGTCAGGTTGTGTGAATAATTTATTTCTGTACAACTAGTGATAGAAGACTATACATGGGTTTATTGAAGAATTCTACTAGGTAATTACTCAGGATTTTCCAGGCATAGTTACCGGAAACTTCTTAGTTGGATGGGAAATTCACTTACCCAGAAACTCACTTGGGAAGTTAAGCTCTTCCTCCTTCTTTAATTTAGGTGAAGTGTTCTTCCCTACACGTTTTCTCTCAGTTAAGAGTTTGCTTCCTATTTGATTATTTCTTCCTAAAAGAATAATTTTTCCTTTTGATAATGTTGAATGTGCGTATTTAAAAAAAGAGTGCATTTAAAACTTGGAGGAATGCTAAACTTAGGGGCACCCTTGCAAAAATCAGCTGAAAGGGCGCCCCTTTGGCTGCGCGCCACCTAACTTTTTGACTTTGCAAACATTATAAATTCACTTTGGTGAGGTGCAGCCAATGGGGGCACTCTTTCTGCTGATTTCTGCAAGGGCACCCTTGAGTTTAACATTCTTCTAAACCTTGAACACTCATCTCAAGTTTCAATGAAAAATTATGTTGGTCATTTTACCCAAAAAAACATTAAATATATATGAATAAAACATGTGAAACTAGTGTATAGCAAAGGAGGGCACCCTTGAGTTTAACATTCATCCAAAACTTGAACACTCATCTCAAGTTTCAATTAAAAATTATGTTGGTCATTTTACCCACAAAAACATTAAATATATATGAATAAAACATGTGAAACTCGTGTATAGCAAAGGAGAATTCTACCGGTCAAAAAGCGGCCAAAGAAAAATCCAGTCGACTCGGCACGATGCAGTTGAATATTCGATTGACGTGTCCATCTACTCGATTGACACGGTCATAAATCAGGAGAGTCAAAGGAGTTTTGATTGACTTTGTATTACAAAATGCGGATTCCCCTCCGGATATTTTATTGACTGCCGCTGCTGTTTCGGGGGCGGCGGTCAAGGTACCACTAGAATCAGATTTGACCCTCTGATCCCAGCAGCGTCCCAAGCTCCTTGCCTGAAGAGTCGTAGCCTTTCGTCACTCCCGAAGATAAATGCATAAGGTCAACAAACTTTTTCTTTGGTTTCACATCTTGGTATGCAGACCCTCTGCGTGCATACTGAAAAAAGAAAGTAAAGACTTCCCCCTGCTCCACTAAGTACCCGGACAAGAATGTGGCCTAGGCCAAAGGGAGTCTACTCGAGGGAGTCAACGATGATGTGGACTTGTAATTCTAATTAGTCTCTAAGTCTTCTTTTCTACTTATAATCCTTACCTATATTAACCTTCCCTCCCTAACCTACTACAATCCTACTCTTTCTATATACTTCTTGTTCGCTACTTCGTTTCCAATGAGGCTTGTTACATGCTTCATGTTGACTTTCATTGACGCTTCCCACACATTTTCTCTTTACTTTCTTGAGAGCTTTTCGCTTCCTGCATGTTCACTTTTCTAAATCCCTCGCCTCTTGCTTTTGTTTCCCGCATCGCTTCTCGCACTCGCTTCCTACTTTGGCAATGCCCAACATGTGAACCGTTTCAGAGCCTCCATTTTGTAAGATGTTTTTTATACATAGCTGTTGAAGGTGGACGAAGCTTACCAGTTATCTGTCCAGGGCCTCGAGGTGCATCAGTATTATACCAATTTAAAAGTATTAATTGAAATTTATGCCAAAACCTATGTTGGGAGTAGATCTCCCATTATAATAAATATAAAAGCAACCATTTCAAAAAAATAAATATAAATTTAACCGACTTAACACTATCATGCCATTCTTAAAAATCTGCCACAAAAATACGCTCCTCAACATAGGATATTAATGGAGAAGAACATGAAAACATATTGCATTGATTCTTTTTTTTTTTGCATGAATACTTGTGTATCTTTAATGTTGTTGTATGGTTTCGAGATACTTTTGTTTGTAATTTAATTATATACATGTATATGTATTGCATATAAATATGTATACTTTACCCATTTCAAAAAATAAAATAAAATGTATACTTTATAGAATCTGTTTGGAGGATTTGGTGGTTAATGCCCCCTAGGTTTTTGGGTGATAATTCGGGCACTTATTTCTAACATTTTCTTTGCATCTGCTCACTCATCTGCCATAATCTAGCACTTTGAATATTTGAAGATTCACCTACAGCTAGATAGTCAATCACCTTCTATAAATTGTTTGTTCGAAGTTTATACATCAGATAATGATAGGGTGTGTCTCTTATATTTGTGCTGATGGTGGCTATTTTTGCATCTGTCACACTCACAAGGTATTTGATTGATCTGATTGAGACTATACTTTTTCATTGAGCCATATTCCAACTGCCATATCTGCTTGTCGTACCTGTTCCTTACTGACTTCTAGAATTCTTAAGGTTGCTTGTGGTCCAGGGTCTTTTGTGGGGCAAAAGAACACCCTTAATTTTAACCCATCCCCCTCTCTCCTCTCTCTATCTCTCTTCCAATCACTCGTTTTTCCCCCCATTTCCCTGTCTCCTCCTTGTAATTCCAAATATCCACTTCATATTCCTCCATAGGCATACTTAATCTTCAACTAACATGCTCGAATTTTCTTTTACCTTCATGTCTTTAAATGTATTTCCATCTCACACAAGAGATTGAAGGAAGCCTTACATGCTTGCTCAACCATGCTATTCTCCTTTTTGTGTATTTCTCTGGTCCCTTGTATATCCAATCACTTGATATTCCTCCATAAGCATGGCCATTTTTTCCCCTTTCCTTCGTGTCTTCTAGAAGTCTCTGGATCTGTCATTTGAGATCCAAAGTAACCCCACATGCCATTACGTCCTTGTTGATTCTTGCATGATGCTTATTTGACCATGCTATACCTCATCGTACTGTTACTTTATTGCGATGAATGAAAATGGTCTTGGTTTGGAAACTCAGACCTACTCTACCTTGAGTACATGCCTGATCATTATGTCGTGTGGGAGTAGGACCGATGTTTGAAGAATGTCTCCTACTACCATCACATGAAGGTCTATAACCTATTTTTATTCAATTAAAATTTGAGAGAAAGAATAGAAGAGATGGGAAAAGTTACTTGTGCCCAAAGGAGAGTGATATTGCTTAGGTGCCTATTATCAAGTAAACCTTGCAAATTGAACAATTAGTCATGAAGTGGAAACTTTGTTTAATGTCTTCTAAAATCCAGCTATCTTTTGCCTTTGTCAAAGTGGGCCTCAATTGAAGTTTGACTCTTGAATGGTGATTTTGATCAAAGAATGGCTTGAAGGGACATTTTTTCTATGTGAAACGTTACCATTTTAATACACAATTGATTGATTTTGATGTGGATATGGAATTGATGTACTTCAAGACTCCTGCGGGTTGAATATTCTTTTGAGGGCCTATAGTGGATATGGGTGATTTTAATATGATTAGGCAATTGTAAACCATTGGAGCCTTCTTTGACATTATTGGCAGACATTAGCTTATAGAATTGCCATTTCAAGAGAGATTCATGCGGTGGTCCATCACTCAATAGTGCCCGATCCGTTGAAATTGTAACAATTTCTTGTTTTCATTGGTTCAAAGGAGGCTTTTTAGAGGCTGTTCAACCACTTTTTCTACATGTATTATTATTATTATTATCTTCTACAATGTTCTCTTGTTGCCTGATAAAAATGAGGGGTTCCAGGGATATGTCTTTTATTTTGATTGATTGGGTCCCCTCAATTGAATTCAAAATGTTTACCTCGTATTGGAGGTGTTGGGTGACTGTTCTGCGCCATTGGGTCCTAGCTTATTTTTGAAACTTGAGATTTGGAACCATTATAGTTATTGTGCGTGCGCCCACTCGTTTGCTTGTGTGTGCAGTTTTGGTCTATCAATGTTTGCATTTTTTTTTTTTGGTGTTTAATTTTCCCATTTTTAGTGGCTATTTTCTATTTGTTTGAGGGATATTTGATCTCTTTTAACATTTTCAAAGGAATGGTGGGGTTAAAATCAAAAGCTACTCATTTTCACACTTTTGGGAATTCCATTCTTAATGGCTGTTTTCTATCCATTTGAGATTCATTCCATGTTTTCTAGCATTCCCTAAAGAATGGGAGGCTTAAAACACATCATAAGTCCTCATTTCACCCTTCTGAGAGCTTTATTCATTCTTAAAAGCTTACCCGAGCTAGAAGGTTGATGCATTTCTCTTCATTTTAATCTTCTCAAACGAATGTGATCGTTAAAACACATCAAAACCCTCTTTAATAATTTTATATTCTCTATTGAAAAAACAAGCCATCGGTCAAAGTATTTTTTTGGAAACAGAAAACCTGAAACGATCAGAACAACCCAACATTCCAATCCAAGTGAAAAATGAAATGGAATTGATAACCAATGTTAGAAATGATAAATTTATGATCTAATACCATTCATAAAAAAACATATCATCTAATAATATTCCATCCCTCATACAAGTCTCGAATTCTCGAATTCTTCTTTCAATAGGGTTCCAAGGAGGGTTTACAACCCAAATGGGAACCAATCCGAGGTGGGATTTTGGTGCTTCTCCATGGTTTAGGCTTCTAGATCTAACTCAGCTGGATCAGATTATTATTGAGGGAGGGTGATTCCCTCATCGTGGTGAGATGGGTGAGAGATGGCGGATGATACTGAGGAGATTCAGGACATTCTGGAGGATGATAGCATACATCACTTCTACATTTGCTTGATCTTGGATAATCAGAGTCGATCCATCTTATTGACTAGCTCTGCTGAGTTTGTGCTCCCCAAGTAGACGAGCTGGGCCATTTTTCGTCCCTTTTCTGTTTGATAATTCACTGTACAAACATTTTCTTTTTGTCTTCTTCAAATGCTTTGTACTTTGACCACTCGGTCATTGGGCTTCACTCCTTTCTTTAATAAAATCACTCTATTAAACAAAATATAGGGTAAGATAGTGAATTTAGTGCTCATGCTTAAAGTGGAAGAAGAAAGGAGGGAAGGGATGTCATGTGAAATATTGAGATGAGAAGGTCAAGAGGAGGATAAACAATAATTGGATGAGAGGCTATAGAAGAGGGAGGACTGATTTGCGACTAGAACAGATGGATAGAGAATAAAGGAGGGTGGTGGAATAGGGATGTTGTGATAAATTTCGTGCGTGTTCACGTTTCTTTTACGTGTGTGCTAAAATGCACATCACTAGAGAAGATTGGGGCTACCTTAATGTTTATAGTTTGCAACTCATTAAATGCTATCATGAAACTTAAGTGAGGTGCACATTAGCAAGAAAAAGGAAATGAGAAGAAAGAGGAACCCTATAGAGATTTCATAGGGTTGGAGTTGAGGATGATTTGCAAGAATATTTGAGAGGAGAAAAGAAAAGCTTTTAGGATCTAGTTTTCAAAGATGAAAGAGAGAGGGAAAGATGGTGAAACAATCGCGAGAAGGTGAGCAATTAGGGGTTATAACCGAACCGAACCAAATTGGTTCGGTCGGTTCGGTTTCGGTTTTTTTTTTTTTGGAAATTCGGTTATTCGGTTTCGGTTATCTAAAAAAAAATTCGGTTGACCGAAATAACCGAAATTTTGATAAAAACCATTATTTTTTTTAAAAAAAAGTGCTATATGGGCACTCCGTTGGATGATCAAAACCGTCAATTTGATTGATCACAACTTAATTAGGATGATCCTAGCCCTCCGATCGAAACTGAGATTTTATTTTTTTCCTCTTTTTCTCACACTATTCGGTTAACCGAAATAACCATGTTTTTTTTTTTTTTTTTGAAATAACCGAATTTTTTATCGGTTTGGTTTCAGTTCAGTTTTTAAAAATTTCGGTTCGGCTTCGGTTACCAAATTTCGGTAATTTCGATTATCAAATTTCGGTTATAACCGAATAACCACCCCTACGAGCAATGGTAGGAAAGATCAACTATGAAGTACCTCCTTGGGATATTAGATCATGGCCCTTGGTATTAAATCTAGATGATCAACTGATACCATCCAAAAGTATGGAGATAATATGTGAAGAGAATGAAGACGAGAGAATAGGGAAGAAGAGAAAATGTGTGGAATTGTGTCATCATTAATTTGAAATCTAAGAGTACAATGACTCATGTACTATATGTTTCAAAAATAACTAAACATCTTTCTGTGGTCTTTTGTAACAAGATCGATCATCATCCAATTTTTGAAATTAAAACACGATTTAGCTTTCATTATCTAACCTAATTGCTATTTCTCCATCCCAAGTGCCACACTTATTGGCACAAAAGACCTCTGAAAACCACCTACCCCACTATTTCAGCCACACCCTCAATGCAAAATCATGAGCCATAAACTACTACTACTACTGCAGAAAATAAAATATCACAAATCTCTCTCGAAATCTACCACCTCGCTTATAGAAGCAAAATCCAAAAAAGAACCGTATACATATCCACTAACTTGAGGGTAGAGATCTCCCAAACATGGAAGTTCCAAATAAATGAAACTACACCCACTAAGAAGATGTGAGAGGCTTAAACTCCCATAAACTAATTTCCTTCTTTAACAATGCAACAAACCTCTTGTTCATTTTTTGGCCATTAGGCCTTCGCTGTCTAAATAATACTAAGTTGAAGGACAGCCTTTTGGAAAATCTGCTACGAGGGTGCCCCATTGGATTCACTTCACTCTTTCAAGTTTGGCTACCATGAATTTTTCTCCCTGAAAAATTAGCTTACCCGGTGTGGGTGAGGCTAGGAGAGGATACATACACTAGTGACTGAGTGAGAAAGTAAGAATATCTTTTGGAATTTTGGAATTTTCCAATAGCTTTTGGAATTTTTCTTCTTCAGGGCCCTGGAGTTATCTCCTAGACCCTCATACGATGAAGTTTTTGGGGGACTCTTGGTCCCTTCTCAATGTAACTTTCGTATGAATATTAATGCGTCTCTGTCACTTTTCAAAAAATGAAAAAAAATCTAAAAAAGGAAACAAAAAACTCCACCCAAAATATGATCGACTATTTCCTTGTTTTTTGACACTTCCCCACTCTACTTATTCTTGACCTCTTGAGTTTTTCCTTCTCCCACCTGCACTACACATGGCCTAAGTGCAATGGTAACTGCAAGTTAAATGCAGGAGATAGATGGATCCACTTCGCTCATTTGAGTGCTACTTTTTTTAGGCTACATGTATCTAGAAAAAAAAAAAGGGCGGCCCAGTGCACGAGACTCCCACCACCATTGCGGGGTCTGGGAGGGCTAGGTGAACGCTACAAGAATCTAAAGAAGACAATTACTTTCCTAAAGAGAAAAGAAATTTACTTTTCTGCTTCTAGCACTAATAAGTATCTTTCAGCGGCGGTGATGACCGCCGGTGAAATAGAAGGGAAATAATATATTTGCCCCATTTTTTTACTTGGGACAGGCCCTCTAGTATATTCATGACTTCATGTTTACACCAGAGGGGCTGTCCGTGGTAAAAAAAATGGGGCAAATATATCACTTCCCTAAATAGAAACCTTTAGCAATGAATACCGACACCACATTAATCGATGAATCAGGAACCATCAATGCATTTTAGAACTTTCTTGCCACCCAAACATGCCCTTAGCTCCGAAAACCAGTACTAGTGGATTACATCACATGTGTCATCTAGTGATCACATCTTAACCAGATACAAAATTTCTTGATTCTTGAAACATAATTTCCTTAAATAATCTGATTTTAGGAGATTATTACTTGTAGGGATGGAGATGCTTTCTCAAATTGTCATAGCCTTGCAGCAATAATCATGAACTCCCACAAACTTGTCCGTTTGTTAATATTGTCTTCAATGTAACAATTACGAGTTCCTTAAGAGCCATTGCTTGCAAAGCGAAAATTGAAGATTTCGCAATTCATATTCGCTCCCTTTGAAGTTCACCACCTTCATAGTCTTCAACTACTTTCTTAAACATTAGAATGGTAGAAGTTGTGATGCCTAAAATCACAGATAGAAATAACAATATTAGTATTAAAAAAAACTACAAAATGATGGTCTTCTAATGATAAGGAAACAAAATTCTTGGAGTTTACTTACATTAAGATGCCTTAAGTTTACTATTTTCTGTTGTTAGAGCCTCCAAAATAGGGCAGCGTCTCAGTAAGGCAAGAAACTCCGAGCAATTCATTTCTATGAAGAGCTGTCTTCAGTCTTAAATGCCGAAGATCCAGTAACGGAGTAGCAAGATGTAGCAGTTCCTCACCAATCACAATAACCTTCAAATATAAATATACCCTTCAAAAAAAATAAAAAAATGTAAGTACAAGATATAAAAGTTACATGAGTTGATATTATCTTAGTAGCCAACAAAAATTACTTAAGACTCCATTTCCTTTGATGTAAAATGGGTGTAAAACAAATTTTACTTCCATTTTTTAAATTAAAAATTGACACAAAATTTCTTTTACCACCATTTTATGTCGAAAGAAAGGAGCCTAATGTTGGAAGGATAGTAATCCTCCGGCAAAAACGCTACGCACAGCGGAAGTATAAATCACGTAGAACAAAATTGTAATTCACTTTTGCCTGAGAGAGAGAGAGAGAGAGAGAGAGAGAGAGAGAGAGAGAGAGAGAGAGAGAGAGAGAGAGAGAGAGAGAGAGAGAGAGAGAGAGAGAGAGAGAGAGAGAGGCAATTTGGGCGTTTTTCCTTTGTGGATAAAAACTCCAAAAATATTTATGCGCACCCTTTGAAGTTTCTTTTAATTTTCAAACTCTAGAATAACTCACATAGATATTATCTAATATTTTGTGCAAGTTTGCAAACCATTTTTGGAAACCAAAATACCAATCAAATTGGACGTTTTTCCTCTCCAAATTTTTTTGGGCGTGTGGGATGCCCACAACAACTCTGTTTGCAAATATAAGTTCTTAGAAAATCTCCTAAAAGATCTCCACAAGATCTCTCCTCTTTATCTCTTAGGAAACAAATTTCCCAATACAACTAGTTTTCCTTTTTCATCTTTTCTAATTAATTAGAAACAAGATATTTTAATTAAAATAATATCTTCCCCATTGGACGAAATTCCATCTGTTTAGGGCACTAACTCTAACAATAAAATGGGTGTAAAGAAGAAGATTAGAAATTCTCTAAAGATGGATAGTATGGTTTATGCAAAGATCATCTTTCATTGAGCAATAATACAGTTTCGATTTTATCTTATTTTTCCTTGGGGATTCAAGGATTTTATCTAACGAGCCTTCTTTTTACAGGCTTCTACAGTGTCAACAAGGCATGTGTTTTCTTCTTAGTAGATTAAGTTTTTATCATGACTGTCAACAAGATCACAAAGTTTTATAATTTCTTAATGAAAACTTCTAATTTATTCTTTGTAGTTTTACATTGTGTAGGTTTATTAAATCCAAAAGACCATGGAGATTGTTTATTTTTGCTATAAGGGAATGGGCACCCTCCCTCTAAAGGCTAGCTTTTAGGGGTGAGTTCTACCCGGGTAAATTCCCAACATTTACTTAATCGTATTCTACTGATAAACATGAAGCTTTCAAAATAAATAGCAAGGAACAAGAGAAAAAAAAAATGAAAATAATGATGAGAACTTATACATGGGTCGTGTAGCAACAGAAGGTCAAGGTCCATGCATAGTCAACATGAAGGAAGTTGCTCAGAATATCATCATGTTCATTGAACTCATATTCAAGCCCAAGCCCAAAGTCAAATTCAACAGCCATCAAACGAAACAAATTATCAGGGAAGAAGACTTTCATTGATATGAAAAACTCTAAAAGGCATGGGTTTTTATAAGGAGAAGACAACCATTCGTTCAGACCTAGTAAAGGGGTTGGGTCTATTACTTTTCCCAAATTAGTGGTTTTTCTAATCGTGTCTTGTTAGGTGCATCTGTATATTGTTTTAATTTTCTTCCATCTATAACTTGTCCTTATCTTTTCTTGATTCATGTGGATTTATGTCCATGTATGTTGTTTTAATTTTCTTCCATATATAAATTGTCCTTATCTTTTCTTGATTCATGTGGATTTATGACTTTATGTTCCCCCAAAACAGTGGTTTTATAAACCATGTCTTGTTCGGTGCATGTGTATGTTATTTTAATTTGCGCAGTGATAAATTCGCCCCCTTCTATTACCATATTCACCCCCTATTTTTCAAAATGGACTGTACTGATCCAAACCGTCCTTTGATGGGCCACAATGTAAATAGGTTGTGATGATCCTGGCCCTCCGATCTATAGAGAAACTCCATATAATCAAACCTCTGTAGATTGGATGGCTAGGATCATCCTATGGAAATGATGTTTGGGGTACAACCTATTTACATTGTGGGGTTGTACAATCCATTTTGAAAAATAGGGGGTGAATATAGTAATAGAAGGCGGCGAATTTATCATTGACCTTTAATTTTCTTCCATATATAAGTTGTCCTTTATCTTTTCTTGATTCAAGAGGATTTATGTTCCCCCAAAACTGGTAAACCTATTCAATGTCCAAAATCTTCTACATATAGAGACGCAAGCTCTGTCAAATGGAAATTTGCATGTATCTCATTAGCATACTGATAGGGTGTAAAGCTCCAGCCTCTCACAAGCCGCCACCTGTCCTAGAGTAGGTGAGCTCCAGCCTCTCACAGGCCGCCACCTGTCCTGGAGTAGGTGAACTCCAGCCTCTCACAGGCCGCCACCTGTCCTGGAGTAGGTGAGCTCCAGCCTCTCACAGGCCGCCACCTGTCCCAGAGTAGGTGAGCTCCAGCCTCTCATAGGCCGCCACATGTCCTGGAGTAGGTGAACTCCAGCCTCTCACAGGCCGCCACCTGTCTCAGAGTAGGTGAACTCCAGCCTCTCACAGGCCGCCACCCGTCCTGTAGTAGGTGAACTCCAGCCTCTCGCAGGCCGCCACCTGTCCAGGACACCTGTCCTGGAGACCTCACCAGGTTTTCCCCTATAAATAGGGGTTCAAAGCTCAAACCAACGGGTAATACGAAAAACCCTCTCCACCCAAAAACTCTTAAGACTAGCTCTGCACTCCTGCTCATACTGACTTGTGTGTCGAAGGGCCTGTCCGGAGTAAAACCCGGGTTGGTCTTCTGACCTCGCTTGCCTTGTGCAGGACTCAGCCACTTCGCTCCCCTTCACTCCGGTCCCTCAGGACTCAGCTCCTCTGGTCATCCAGCTCAGCTCTTACGTCACTGTCGTACCTGTTACCGATTTTCGGCCTAACAGATTGGCGCCATCCGTGGGACCTCAGAACTAAAAGCCGTTCTCAAACATCTCACAAAAATGGCAGGGCGCAAGAGCGCGCGGATACCTACTGCACGGACCACCCAAACCGTGCTGCCCCGTAGGACCCGGAGCGAGCGAATCGCCTCGCTGGTAGTAGCATCTTCTGCTACAGCCGAGCAGAGCCCTGCTCACTCAGAACACCTGAATCCTCTGCCCACTCCGGAGCAAGTTCAAGCTCTTTTTCAACAAATGACAGCTCTCGTTGGGTAGTACCAGCAATTACTCGGGATTCCTCCCCAACCTCCTCCAGAAGCTCCACAATCTGTCCAAGAAAGGCCAGACACCCACGAGGGAGAGTCATCGCGCCGTGGTGAAGATCGAACTCACCACTCCACCAGACAAGTCCATCACCCCACAGTGAGGCATGCTCAAGCAGCGCCTCATCGCCGCCAAAGGTCACAGTCCCGCTCCGCACAAAGGCGCCGAGCTCATGAAGATCGTGGACCAGTGAAGTCCCGGTCTCGTCATAGGAGTCCGGAGAGCCAGTCCGGCTCAGCGGCGAGCCAATCTGTGGGAAGAATCAAGTCCGTGGAACGTAGAACGGATCCGCTCCTACAGAGAATGGAGGAAATGGACCACCGAATAGAGGAGCTGGCGAAGGATCAGAGCCGGCCCGCCTCCAGGGCGTTCTCAAGCAGAACGCCGTTCACTGATGATGTCCTGGTGCTCCAGCACCCAGAGGGTTTAAAATGCCCGCCGTCCCGCAGTACGACGGGACTACTGACCCCGTGGATCATTTGGAGACATTTAGAACAACGATGCTCCTCCACGGCGCCTCCGACGGCTTCATTTGCAGAGCGTTTCCAACGACGCTAACTGGTGCGGCAAGAGACTGGTACTCCAGAATCAAACCAAACTCTGTCAGTAACTTTGATGACTTCGGGGAGGATTTGGTCCGCCACTTCATGAGCAGCCACAGGCCAAGGAAAACAACAGCATCCTTGATAGCCTTGCGGCAGGAGGATAATGAGCCCCTGAAAGTATTCGTTCGCCGCTTCAACAGGGAGGCACTTCAGGTGCCCAATCTAGATCCCTCAGCGGCTATGAATGTGCTCCTCGTGGGTGCCAGGTCTAATGATTTCCGTCGGGCTGTAGCTCGACAAAATCCGCACTCGCTGGCAGACCTGATGGCCGGGGCAGACGAGTATATTACGGTGGAAGAAACACTGGTAGCTCTTAATTCAAATCGGAGGATAACCTCTGAAGAGAAAAATCCCACCAAGCAGCGCAGGGAGGATAAACCTCCAAGAAGAGAGAAGTCCCCATTTCCGCAAAGAAGAGAAGAGAGCTTCACACCTCTCAACACCTCCAGAAAACATATATTGGCTGCGATCAGCGAAGAAGAATTCGTGAAGTGGCCTGCTAGAATGATCTCCAAAGAAAACATGAGAGATCCATCAAAATACTGTCGGTTCCATAAGGACCACGGTCACAACACGGATGAGTGTTGGCAGCTCAAAGAGAAAATTGAACAGCTGATCGGCCGGGGTTATTTGAAAAAGTATATTCGAACTGACGGCCGCAAGCAAGAACGGAGAGAAAAGAGCCCCCAAGGTCGCAGCCCTCGAAGATCACAGCCGTCCCCTGCTCGGAACAAAACCCCTCCGCAGGCCAGTACGCAGCCAGAGGCACCACGGTCTCGGCCAAGGGGGGTCATTGGTACAATCATGGGTGGACCCGCCGCTGGGGGCACGTCCTCCGCTGCTCGCAAGGCGTATGCGCGACGGATCAAAACCCCTCCGCAGGCCAGTACCCAGTTCATAAAACTTGGGTACTCTGGAAACCCAGTTCACTAAAACTCGGGTACTCTGGAAACCCAGTTCGATAAAACTGGGTACTCGCTGCTTGGTTCGCCACGGCTCGTCTCCGCAAAGATCGGGAGCCCACTCCTGGTCCAGAACCAGCCCGGATGCAAAAACCAACGCCGCCTGGAAACCCAGTCCACTAAAACTTGGGTACTCTGGAAACCCAGTTCACTAAAACTTGGGTACTTGCTATTTGGAAACCCAGTTCGCTAAAACTGGGTACTCGCTGCTTGGTTCGCCACGGCTCGTGTCCGCAAAGATCGGGAGCCCACTCCTGGTCCGGAACCAGCCCGGATGCAAAAACCAACGCCGCCTGGAAACCCAGTTCACTAAAACTTGGGTACTCTGGAAACCCAGTTCCCTAAAACTGGGTACTCGCTGCTCGGAAACCCAGTTCGCTAAAACTAGGGTACTCGCTGCTCGGAAACCCAGTTCGCTAAAACTAGGGTACTCGCTGCTCGGAAACCCAAGTTTAATAAAATTTGGTCATCCTAAGCCGTTCAAAACATCTCAGGCCGAACTGGAAATGGGGGTTATAAATAAGGAGAGTCAAAGGAGTTTTGATTGACTTTGTATTACAAAATGCGGATTCCCCACCGGGTATTTTACGCCGCTGCTGTTTTGGGGGCGGCGGTCAAGGTACCACTAAAATTAGATTTGACCTTATGATCCCAGCAGCGTCCCAAGCTCCTTGCTTGAAGAGTCGTAGCTTTTCGTCTTGACTTCACTCCCAAAGATAAGTGCATAAGGTCAACAAACTTTTTCTTTGGTTTCACATCTCGGAATGCAGACCCCCTACGTGCATAATGAAAAGAGAAAGTAAAGACTTCCCCCGGCTCCACTAAGCACCCGAACAAGAATGTGGCCTAGGCCAAAGTGAGTCTACTCGGGGGAGTCAACGATGATGTGGACTTGTAATTCTAATTAGTCTCTAAGTCTTCTTTTTTACTTATAATCCTTACCTATATTAACCCTCCCTCCCTAACCTACTACAATCCTACTCTTTCTATTTTCTTCTTGTTCGTTACTTCGTTTCCAATGAGGCTTATTACATGCTTCATGTTGACTTTCATTGACGCTTCCTACACATTTTCTCTTTACTTTCTTGAGAGCTTTTCGCTTCCCGCATGTTCACTTTTCTAAACCCCTTGCCTCTTGCTTTTGTTTCTGGCATCGCTTCTCGCACTCGCTTCCTACTCTGCCAATGCCCAACATGTGAACCGTTTCAGAGCCTCCATTTTGGAAGATGTTTTTTATACATAGCTGTGGAAGGTGTACGAAGCTTATCAGGTATCTGTCCAGTGCCTCAGGTGCATCAGTATTATACCAATTTATAACTATTAATTGAAATTTGCTATGTTTGGAGTAGATCTCCCATTATAATAAATACAAAATTAACCATTTCAAAAAAATAAATATAAATTTAACCGACTTAACACTATCATGCCATTCTTAAAAATCTCCCACAAAAATAAGCTCCTCAACATAGGATATTAATAGGGCAGTGATAAATCGACCCCCCAAAATGATAAATCGACTCCCCATGTGTCTTTCTCTCTCCTCCGGGTTAGAGAGAGAAAGAGGAGAGAGATAGACACATGGGGAGTCGATTTATCATTTTGGGGGGTCGATTTATCACTGCCCTATTAATGGAGAAGAACATGAAAACATATTCCCCAAAACAGTGGTTTTTTCAACAGTGTCTTGTTCGGTGCATGTGCATGTTGTTTTAATTTTCTTCCATATACAAGTTGTCCTTATCTTTTCTTGATTCAAGAGGATTTATGTTCCCCCAAAACTGGTAAACCTATTCAATGTCCAAAATCTTTTACATATAAAAGACGCAAGCTCTGTCAAATGGAAATTGTGAATGTGTCTCATCAGTCATTAGCATACAGAAAATCATAAAGTCGATACATGTGTGGGTCCCTTGTTTTATATTTTAAATGTTGGTCACACATATTTGTCTTGAGATTTTTTTATAAAAATCTAATAAAAAGTAAAATATTTAAAATTTATAAAAATTAAAATTTAAGAAAAAGTTACGAATTTTTCCTGAAAATTTGTGATGTTTTTGTAGCAGATAATAAAATATAAAGATATTTTAATGATTTTTTAGAACCCTGGATTAGGTTGGTGCCATTTCCAGGTGTTCTTTAGGTATTTTCCGAGTTCGCTTTTCAAATTTGGGGGTCTAGACTTCTACTTGCCTCTGCCTGACGTGAACTAATTTAAAACTAGTTGAGAGTTTCCTCTTTAAATTCGACTTAGGACTAAAGAATGGGGTAATTTCTGACTAGATTTAGATCGTGCAACAGCAAAGAAATGGGAGTTCTAACCCATGCATCACATGTTTTGCGACTCTTTGCGATCTCTCTCGTGTTGAATGCTGGAATTTCTTGAGATTTGGTGGTTTTCTTGGGTCTTGGAATGTATGAATTGACATTGACAGTCAGTTTTGGACTCACAATCGGTTCTCAAAATCCAAAACAAACATGGCCTTAATTTTACATCTGATAATCACTTTTGGACTCATAATCAGTTCCCAAAATCCAGAACTTCTCTGGAAACCATAATTAAATAATGGAAACAAAATTCGAGAATTGCAAATGGGGGACACACTTTTTCAAAAATTATTACAGAGGGACGAAATGAGGGTTATCAAGTCTCTAAAAGGGGTTTAACAACCCTCTAAATGGGGTTATCAGACTCTCAAAAGGGGGTTATCGGTTCTCTTTAACAATTTTTCAAAAGTGTGTCCTCCGTCGGCAATTCTTGTATTTTGATGTCCCCCATTGGCAATTTTTCCTTAAATAACTTCCTAAATCCTAAGGCCTAATTTGGCTACAAAAAGGTAAGTACGAAAATGACTCACTCCTAAAATTCCTACCTCTCCCTCTATTTCCACACATAAGAAGGTTTCCTAATTTTTTCTATACTCCTACTTGTGAACGTGTGTGTTCACCACCGACTCATGAGAGTCCTACTTATAGTTAGATAACTATTAGACCTGTTAGATAGAGTTTTTTATTTATTAGAATTCTAGATGATAAGTGGTGAAGAGTTTGATTTTATCTCTAGTTCGTTGTGGTTATCCAATACAGGCTATGTATATAAAGTGAACATGCGAATAAAGTAAATGATCTTCCATGGTTTCCGAGTTTGCAACTTCTTTCTCTTTTTTTATTCTTTCCTCTTGTTACGTTTCAATTATTTTGTTCTCTTATTCTTCCAAATTATCAAAGAAAGGTTTACACTACTATACCTCTTTCCTATGAAACAACAGCATTCTCTTTACAATGCAAACAATTCAAAATCCCAACTCCCATTTCTTCAGATTCATAAAAGTAAATCTCCTCATTTATTTGGCCTCTTTTGGAGTACTCCCTAAACATCTATATTCTCAACTCACACAAAGTTTCCAAAAACATGGGGTAAATTTGAGTCCAAATAACAAGTATTAGACTCACAATCGGTTCCAAAACAAAAGTTCCATAACAAACGGGGCTCAAGATAAAAATAGGGAAATGTTATCAGCACTACTGTATTTTGATGAGGGCACTCCTCACTTTATTAATACCGGCATGACTCTCACCATAAAATGATTCAAACCGCCCATTAGATGGGCCACAGTCTAAATAGGTTGTGCCCCAAGAATCATTTCCATAGGTTGATGCTAACCCTCCGATCTATCTCTATAGATCGGAGGGTTAGCATCAACCTATGGAAATGATTCTTGTGGCACAACCTATTTAGACTGTGCGCATCTAATGGACGGTTTGGATCATCTTATGGTGCGGGCCATAGCGTATACTTTTAAATAAAGTGAGAAAGTGAGAAGAGTGCCCTCATCAAAATACGGTAGTGCTGATAACATTTTCCTTAAAGATATCCCGCGAAAATCATAAATACGCCCCCAAATCTCAACGATAAGAGATATAATCGTCTTGGTCCTCGGATCTCTCCTACCTTTTCCCCCTTTGACTCGCCCCATCTCTCCTTTTTCCCCTTCCTTCTCCAATTTTAAAACTAAACCCTAATCACACGTCGAACAAAATAAATATCCACCCAAAAGTCACACAATACCAAAACCCTAATCCCTCTCCCTCTCTCTTCCTCCCTCTCCAAAATCCTCTCTTTTCTTTAATGTCTATTTCCTCCAGGCAAAACCCTAGAGGGAAAAGACAAATACAAAGACAAAGACAAAACCCAACTGAAATTCGTTTTCATCTTCGTTCTTTTAAGTGATTTCCCCCTTTGTAGCAATGGATTTAGATGATTACCCAGAAGAAAACCCTTCAATTGCAATCTGCCCAGCCAAAAAAACCCAAAATTATCCTCACTATCGTCTCACAAACGGACCCACATGCCCTCCCCTAGGCTGGTTCGAGATCCGACTCTTCTATGTTCGTATCTCTCCTTGCATAATCGATTCTGTACCTCACCATCTCACTCTCTGCCATCTCCGCCGTGAGATCGGAGTCGCCCTCGAAATCAACGGCTCACGTATTCCCGCCACCGAAATAGCGTCCCTCACCCTTCGTCGAGATCGCCTCGATAAAGAATCATCTGAAGTAACCTATGTAAGCACAGATAGTATTAAGATCACAGGGGCTGCGGAATTTGAAGTTTATGAGAATCAAGATATGATCTTATGTGGGTCAATTGAAAGGATGGATTCTCCTTGGAATAATGGTAATGATTCTAAGACTGGTTGGAGTATGGATTGTTATTCTGCGGCTTCGATTGCTGGTGGGTCTTCGGCGTTCTTTCAACCTAAGCTTGGGATCTCTTCGCCTTCGATTGAGGTTTATGTTGCTGGTTGTTGTTCTGGGTTTCCTTTAATTTTGACTAAGACTATTCAGGTTAGTCCTAGAAGGAAGATTGCGAGGCAAAGGATGTTGGATTCGATACCGGAGGACGAAGAGACTGAGAGGGAAAGGAGGAGTGTCAATGGCGTGATTCAGCACCGGAGGTTGCATTCTGTAAGTGAATTGCGTTGTTTCTTTTTGTATGAAATCTATGCTTTTGAATTTGTTAATCTATGTGAATTATTGGGTTTTTCTGATGAAGGTCATCTTTTGTGTTGATTGTTCTTGTCATGGTGAATTGGTTTTGGTAGATATTTTTTTAAAACTTTTACCCACTTAGCAGTTTTTTGTTTATGATTGTTGAAGGCTAGAATAATTAGTCTTGGCATATAAAGTAGATCAGGGCTTTTGGGGATTGTTTTAGTCTTCACAGTGGTTTTACATCAAGCGCGAATTGGGAAGTGGAATTTTATGCATTGAGCTATGATTCACCAAATAGTACTATGTGAACACATTGTAGTTGTTTGGCAATCAGCAAAACATGATTTTGAGTTGACACAACCATGTCACATTTTTTAAGCAAGTAACTATGGCATATGTTACTCTGTGTTCCGTTCTTCATTTTGTTGTTTTCATTTTTGATAAAAAAAAATAGAGGATAAGAGAAGTATAAAAGATGAGCACAAGGCCTACCTAGCTTGATAAGAAAAGGACAAGGGGAGCTTAGACTTTGCAGAGGTCCAAGAATGAGAGTCGTGTCAATTCCTGATGAAGAATCAGAAGAATGCGAGATACGAGTCTTAAGTACACCTACTCCTTATGTTATGGCTAAATATTACTCTATTAGATATCTTCAACTCTGGTATTCGTGTATCCTTGTGAAAGAACCAAGCTGATTGGACATCTATGATGATGAATTGCTCTGTTTTGGAATGGTTCTCACTTTTCACTTTTCATAGTCACCCCGACAATGTGCATTCTACCTTTGACTTTGACTTATTTGGCACACTGGTTTTTATATCATAATATAGATGGAGCTCATAGGCCTTTCCATCTTTGTTTGAGTTAACGTCCTTCCAATAGGCACTAGGTCGCCTTAAAGCACAAAACCCTTGGCCCAACTATTCTCCATTCAACACTTTGAGGATGGATTCAAAGCACTCCCGATAGAAAATGTCATTTTCCAATATGCGATGGCCATGGAAGATGAGATCTTTTGAACCTCAGTGGATGGCCTAAACTTGATCTAGAAAGAACACATGGAATAAGCTTATCACAATGAACTGTGTTATGAACGTTATTTCCCCCCCAAATATCATCAAACATAGGTCAATCTATTAAATTTGTCCATTTCAACCATTCTTCATTAGTGCATGATCTCGTCTCACTTTTCTAGCCTTAGTCTCTCATTTCCATATTGGTGGATGCAACGAGTAATTTGTTTTGATGTATTTTATGGGGTCCTACAAAGCCCCCTATTTTAATCGTCGGAGGATGCAATGTTTAGTTTATTTTTCTTCGTCAGAACCTCACAACACCGAACTATCTAGACATAAATGTTGAAGAAAAGCATTCTTTGTGGCATAATAAATTACCTAGATAGATCATTTACGCTTAAGGAGTTTCAACAAGCATGCCATTTTAATTTTACCTCCTTTGAATCAGAGCAAGTATGGTCCATCTTATTTATTTCAAAAAAATAAATAAATTATGGCTTATTTATCAGAAGTTTCAAATTCACTATCTTTGATCCATCTATTCCATGGATCATCTTTAGATATAAGCATTAATTCTCGTTATTGAATATCTACATCCATAAAGATATTCTATAAGATCAAAATGTAAGATGGCAATAGAAATACAGTTGTTTTAATTTTGTTGGCCAATGATCGAAGGGGCTTCATTCCTCAAGAGAGTTTAACAATTCAATTTGTTTGTATCAGAAATTATTGTTGTGTGCTTCAATTAAGGTTTGTCATTATGGAGTTCCATCTATGAGGTTAAGTATGCAGAGCAAGGCCGAATGCTCAAGTTGAAGTTAAGCAAAAGGTTGGTCTAATATATGGATGACTTGAGCTCCCAATTTCTTCAGGCTTCCTTTCGGTCTAATATATGGATGACTTGAACTCCCAAGTTCATTAGGCTCAAGTTGGAAACTGAAAGATGTTTTTACTATCTGGTGTTTGATTTGGAGTCCGTATGTGTTTGTTTTATTTAATGTGAGTGACCGGATATTTGTGTACAGTGAATTGGATTTCACATTGTATATGTTGTCTTAAGGGATTTTAGTAGGTGTCGGAGATGCTAATAATTCCATCTCTCTTCTAATGATGGATGGTTGATGTTGCAGTCTGGATGAAGGTTCCTTCTTCTATTCTAGGTCCTCTCCATTTATTGGCATTTTGAGTTTTGTCTTATGACGTGTGTATTCCTATGTCTTCCTAAATGATTCCTACTGTAGCTCCTTGTGGCCTCTCTTTTTTATGGCATGCATTTACAGTCCTCGATGCTCGGATGACACCTCATTTATTGGTTTAGTGTAGTTTTGATTCTTTGATTTTGTTACCTAGACTCAAGGTTTTAAATTTCTGTTTTGATTATAGCAGTAACAGAAACATTCAGTTCCGATTAGAAATTTTGGTGGAAAATTTGTAAAATCATGGAAACGTATGGAAACATATGCAAATGATAGAATTTTAAGATGAAACTTCAAGAATTGCTTAATAAGCAGGACTGCCATTTGTGTTTAATAACATTGAACGCCTACTAAAATGCGCGTGTCTGATAATTCACTACATATGACATTTCACATGCAATTCATATAAATATAATTATGTAACACATAATGATATAGTATCCTGCTAACGCCCTTATGATTTTGGGTTCGGCATGCGTTTCTGTAAATACCTAGACTTGGGTCTCATCCTTAATTTAGCAACGGGATAGTGGTTGCTTCTTCTAGTACTAACTTTATGTTGGTTGATAAGAGCTCTTTCGTTACCGACCTATTTGGAGTCATTGATTTCATGTGCTAGTCCCTTTAATCTGACTTTCAGTGCTCAGCCTGTATATCTGTTTGTCAAAACGAGAGACTTCCACATCATTTACAAGCATCATTGTCTATGAATCTGTGCTAAATTGTAAAACTTTATTGTATATGTACTAATTTTGACAAGCACAAATTCTTGCATTTGGACCGAGTAGCTTTAGAGCCCCTGCAATGCCATCATACTTTCATGGGTTGGTTGAACATCTTTGGTTTTGGTTATTTAAATTTAGTCAGAGATTTTTTTGGAGCACTCAATATCTCTGATGTGGTCCTAACTATTAGATTCCTAATGAGATCCTTGTAGGAGGCTATTGACCTCATCGGTCCAAGTAACTGTATTTTTTGGCCCGATTCTCTCAGACACGGTATATTCAAGGAATCCTCAATGCCATTAATTAGATGAAAAGCAGTGCGCTTTTTTACACTTGATCTTCATTCTTAGGTAGTCATTGCTGTTTGCCTTAGTGACCATTTCAGAGAGAGTGATAATCTTGATTGTATGGCTGATGTCCTTCCAATACGGCATGCTACTATTTAAAATATACATGCTTTGAAATAGTAAGAAAGGCCTTCTTATGAGATGATGTGAAAGGAATACTTATTGTTTGGAATATTTCATACACGTTAGTGAGGACATGTTGTGTATTGGGCAGCCTTTGGACCTTAGCATAAGTCGTGAGCATTATATGTATTCTATAGGTAATCTCTACCCTAACCATTCTGTCATCTTCTTTCCTTCTCAATAAATTTGTTATAAAAGGGTGATGCTTATTTTTAACAGACAGTAGTTCAAAATCTGTTCATTCTTTTTCTTCTAATCATACACATGAAGCAACAAATGGTTCCAGCATTAGGGTGCTCTTTTCTAGGTTGAAATTGGAGCAAAATCTTGAGTTCTTGCAATTTGTGTGGAATATGATTTTAGTTGATTACCAATTATTGAATGCTACACGATTGTCGTGTCTTTGCCATTGATGCACTTGCGTGAATGGCATTTCAAGCTTCTGTGCTTTCAAGTCAACTATAGCATTCAACTAGTTCATTAATTACTTGTGTCTGGGTGGGCTCTGTATAGTTGCGCGAAAATTGAATATAGCAGTTGCTTTGTAGTAGATACATCTAGAGAAGTTGCACATCGGAGGTGGTATCCAGTGATCCAAATCTGACTAACACTAGTATTTGTTTATTTTTGCTTTTGTTTTGTTTGGCTTGCTTCCTTTCTAAGACCCACACACCCACACACCTCTAAATCTCCCACTCCTCGAAATTCCCACATGGGCGGGACTACTAAGCAATACTTTAAGACAGCAGTGTAGTCATTTGCTGTTCATTCCTTACTGATAAAAGCCTTTATATCTTGGAGAAACTTGTATGGTTTTTGTTAACTATGAACGCTGAATCCTGTACCATTTCCCTTGATTTTCTAATTGAATTCCTGGAATGGAATCTCAAATCAACACCAGACACGACAAAAGTTCTGAAATTCTTTCAGAACATTTATTGTAGTTTTACAGGGATTTGCTTCTTGCTTGTGCATGTATTACCTCCCTTGAGGCAAAGTCCAGCAGGTTTTTTTTTCTGTATGGTAGATAGTATTAATAATAGTGAAAGGAGATCGAGATGGTCAATACAGATAATACAAGATCGAAAAAGGAAACAAAAGAAATATGAAGGGGGGAGATAATCAAAACGCTCCAAACTTTCTCTGGATACCCCATCTTTAGCTAGCTTAACCACTACCCCATTTGTGCTTCGCTTGACATGATAAGCAACTATTTGAGATCCTCCACTATTATCCTGAATTTCATCAAAAAGAGCCGCAAATCTCCAAGGAAACGAATGAGTTCCATTGAACCACCTAATTACATTCTTTGAGTCTCCTTCTATCTCCTCCTTTTCCAATTCAACATTGTTTAGAAGTTTAATTCCATGGTGTATGGCCCGCACTTCCGCCTCATTTGCATCCGAGATACCCATTGGGCCCGAATAGGCCCAAGTGACATTTCCTTGGTCATCTCTTAATACTACCCCTATTCCGGATGGACCCGTGTTTCCCGTACTTGAGTTATCAAAATTAAGTTTCAAAAGTCCCTGGGCGGGTGGCTCCCACACTTGATCCACTTTGGGCTCTTCCCTAGCTCCATTGCAAATTACTCTCCAACCATACCATAGATCATATGCAAACACAAATGCAAAGCTAGGGAGGGTTCTCACCCAAGATATTGTGATTGCAATCATCTTATTAATTAGGAAGAGTGGTCTTTTTGATACTCCTTTGAAAACCCGTGCATTTCTCTCTTTCCATAGAACCCATAAAGTAGCAAGAAATGCTACCTTCCATAGGATCTTTCCTTTTCCTTTCCACGGAGTCAATTCCCAATTTTCTAGCAATTCTGCTAGTTTGGCTGGGAAGACCCACGCTACACCAAATCTTGATAACAGTCTACTCCACAGCTCTCTTGCCACCGTGCAATGTAACAATAAATGATCCACCGTTTCCCCCGCTTGTAAGCATAGAGCACAATGATCATTGATTAGCATCTCTCGCTTCCTCAAAAAGTCGACTGTCCGTTTTCTTTCTAAAATTGCCGCCCATGCAAATACACAAATCCTTGGGGGAGCTTGGATTAGCTACCCAAAAAACGTGATTTTGCTTTCTAGAATGAAACAGAAATTGTTAAATCATTTTATTAGCTTCATTTCGTGCTCCTCAATAATGTAATTGATCTATTATGTGTGTGGATTCGCTTGGTATGTTAATTTTCTCATGACTTTGTCTTTTATGTTGTTATGTTACTGGGATCCGCCTTTCATTAAGGCCCCTGTTGGCTGCCTCCTCTCGGTGGAAAGAGAAGTGAAAAACGCCAGATTGAATGGTCACGATGAAACAGAACTGTCCTTTTTCACTTTGCTTTCCTCCGAGGAGAGGCAACCAAATGTTGCCTAAAGTGATTCATTCACCTCTATGTCCTGTTACTTTTATCCCCCGTCTTACGTGTGGTTTTCACAGGTCCCTGATGGCGAAATTGATGACTATGATTCTGAAGAGAAAACAGATCATCGTTTCTACGCTGAGACTATGTATCCCGATGACGATGGTCAGCTCTCATGGTTCAATGCTGGGGTGAGAGTGGGTGTAGGGATTGGATTGGGGATGTGTCTAGGAATTGGAATTGGCGTTGGACTACTCATGCGCTCTTACCAGGCAACAACCAGAACCTTCAGAAGGCGATTCTTCTAACTTTGTACCATCAGAAGCAGCAGTTAGTGATGGATTGAATTTGCTGGAAATGCTTCCAAGTTTGGAGCCTTGGGGAAATGCTCATCAGTCACTCATATATGGGTATGAGTCTCGGCACATCAGTGGAGATTTGTACAGTTTATGACTTTTGGTCACAGCTTTCTTGAGAAAGCTTTACAAATGGCCTTTCTTGTCCATCCCATTCTTCTCCATCGCATTCTTGTAGTTGAGGACCATCATATATGCGTGGTGCTTCAATTGATGGTGAGGTTGATATAACAGAAGATCAGTGATTCACTAGACGACATTTATGGGTGGCGGGACCGGATTCAATGGATATCAGTTTCCACCCACACGAGGTATTTAGACATTGTTAGAGACAGTAATGCATGAGTGTGCAGGTGTGATGTGAATGTGTGTGCGTTCATTTCTTTTACAATTGTGTTGTAGGGTTGCTAGTCCAGATTTCACAGAGAATTTATTTATTTTTACTTGCAATAACAAAACTTTGAATCCTTGTTCAACTTTTTTTTTTTTATCACGTATGATATTTTGCTTTTGATTTTTTAATAAGATAACATGAGACTTGCTTTTGGTTCCTTCATTCATGAATACAAGGCTCACTAGAAAGGATCATTAAACCATAGGCCCCTCTATTGCAGGAATTTTCAGGAAAAGGTTGTAAAGGAAGACACTTCTAAAATTTCCTACTTTTTCTTACACACTATAAAAAGATAATTATGTCAATACGTAGAGACCGGACCAAGCTTAGGTGCGACATGGACGGGGATCTACGGTCAAGATTTTGCTTGGGCATGGCGCAATGAAGTTACAAGAAGTAATTGTGTGTGTAGACCACAATGGCCATGCCGTGTGTATGTATGCATGTGTATATGTTGGGTGACACATCACTAATCTGTGGGCTATAAGTGCAAGTGAGTGGGGGCCATACGTGATTGTGATGTTTTCTTATAAACAGGGGTTAGGGGTAGTGTTTTTTTAGTTTTTTGATATTTGGAGAATGGAGATGTAATTTTTGGGGAGTGGAAACGATTCTTGGAGAATTCCAAGGAAAGAGGGGAGAAGTTCCCCAATGGATGGACAACACACCCCTCATGAAGGCGAGTTCCGTGCGCATCTCGTTGGACGGATTGACTGCTATTGTGCCAAATCCGAACCCCGTTGAGGCGACCCTGTTGAGGCGACCACGAGTGTTTTGTACTTCTATTCTTTGTTCTTTGAAAATTATCTATGTTTCTTTTCTTATTTCTTGTAATTCTTTCCGACTTTATCTGTAGATTTCCAATAATTCCTCATTTTATTTTTGAATTTGTTCATATGTCTTTGTAGTTTTCTTGTTGTAAGTTGTATAATGATCTTAGATCTAAGATCTATTAGATCAAGTCCTTAAATTCATGTTAAAAGAGTCCACTTTTCATTGAAAATCCTGTGCATTTCTCACATTTTCAGATCTGATCATAAACTTTAAGATCTAGATCTGATCTGAAAATTTTCAAATTTGATGTAGAATAGTGACAGAAGCAGCAAAGGAAATTCCCATATCCAGATTTCAGATATGAAAGTTTATGATGAGATCTGAAAATTCACGTGAAATGCACAGGTTTTTCAATGAGAAGTTTACTATTTTAGCATGAATTTAAGGACGGGATATAATGATGTTAGATCTATGATCATTATTCAACTTACATCAAGAAAATTACAACGATATATGTACAAGTTTAAAAATAAGACAAGGACTTGCTAGAAATCTATGGATAAAGCTGAAAAGAATTACAGGAAATAAGGAAAAAAACATGGATAATTTTTAAGGAACGAAGGATAAAAGTACAAAACCCTCAATGATCGTCTCAACGGGGTTCGGATCTGGTACAAAGCACTCAATCCGTCCAATGAAGTGCGCACGGAAGTCGCCTTCATGAGTGTTGTGCTATCCATCCAATGGGGAACTTCTCCCCTCTTTCCTTGGAATTCTCCAAGAATCCTTTCCACTCTCCAAAAATTACATCTCTATTCTCCAAATGTCAAAAACTAACAAAACACTACTCCTAACGCCTATTTATAGGAAAACATCATAGCCCTCTTAAGTCACTTACCACTCATGCATACATACACATATCATGGCCATTGTGGTCTACACACACAATTACTTCTTGTAACTTCCTTGCGCCATGCCCAAGCAAATCCTCGTCTGTGTCGCACCTAGGCTTGGTTAAAGGATCCTCGTCCCTGCCAAACGCTACTGAGAACATATTAATCAGATGACTCTGATCCTCTGATCAATCAAATCCTTCTTTAGAGTGCCACCAAGTAATATTAAAGGGTCCAAGGAATCAGTGATGGGGTTTACTCGGAAAAAAGAATAAGAGAAGTGCCTCTATGAAGTTAATGAGTTAATCTACCATTACTCTAGGGAGATGATATTTTCTGGCACCTTGAAATCCCCCCAAAGATGTATACCAAAAAAAAAAGGTCCCCTTACATGAACATTAGAACCCAACAAAAGCCTCAAATAGTGTTTATCACTACCTAACCTAACCAGAAATTTGAATCAGGAAAGGGCTGGATTTATTTTTATTTTTTTTGGAACATTATGGAGTGAAATATAAGGAGTTCTACAGAAATAGTGACTTGTTTCAACAATAAAACCAAAGGGGCTTATGTGATTACAAAAATTAGGAAACAAGAAATAAAGGATAAAACACACCTTTGAGTTTTTTGACGAACTTCCTACAAGTGATTCAGTCGCAAATCCCAGTAAAAGGGGGTGGTGTATCCCTACTTAAAGGGGGCGAATATATCAGCACCCTTTTTTTATTTATTCCACTCAAATATATTAACCACCTCCATAACAATGGCTCAAATTCGCGAGTGAGATTAACTTCTTAGTGAATTCGACCATAGTTTTGAATTGGAGCACACTTGTTCTGACCTTTCTCCATCCACCGCAGCAAAATAGTATCCACAGACTATCGCCATCTGATTCATGTAAGAAAGGGGGGGCCAATATTATCACTTCCCCCAATAATGGTAGCTTTTAGTAGTTGCAAAGAGCCATTTGTTAAGTTTCTCATACTTTGTAAATCTACTAAGGTGGAGGAGGCTCTTGAAGGGAAAACAACACAGGAGACTGTCTGAGGCATACTTAGCAAAACATGATTTTGCAACAAAAATGGGAAAATTTTGAGATTAATGTTCGAAAAATACAATAGAAAAGCGGAAACAGAAAAAACACATTTAAATTTTGTCATTTACAAAATATAACAGGTAAAGATTAAAAGTTGGCCAGAAATATGCATTTAATACAGGTCGGGTTGAAGCTAACCTGAACCCAGCCCAAAAGTCTAAACCGTCAATCCGAACCCGAACCGGACCCAATTTCCCAATTCGGGTGGGTTGAGTCGGGTTGGGTCTGGTTGACCTGGTTACGATGATATCTTTCCCCTTTAGGTTTTTATGTTCTAAAAGTAAAATAGAAAATTATATATATATATATATATATATATGAGGAAACTGTTGGCTCACCAAACTTATGGTGAGCTAGCTTGCCCAATCACATGGGGGCCCACTTTGTTAGGATGATCCAAGCATTCATTTGAAAGTCCCTTACATAGATGGGAGGTGTACCAAAAATCAGCTCCATAGGATCATCCTAACCCCTCCATTTGTGGAGGACAAAAATGGACAGACACAAATCTGCCCTATTTTTGTCCTCTACAAATGGAGGGGTTAGGATGATCCTATGGAGCTGATTTTTGGTACACCCCCTATCTATGATAAGGCCTTGCAAATGAATTGTTTGGATCACTCCCCAAAATGTGGGACCCATGTGATTGGGCAAGCTAGCTCACCATAAGTTTGGTGAGCTTAAGCTCACCAACAGTTTCCTATATATATATATATATATAACACAATCCGACCCGTGATTTTTTCGGATTGAACCCAACCCGAGTTGCACCCCGTAACCCGAACGTGATGGGTTTGTTTGCATTTCCTCCGGTTGGGAAAAGCCAACTCATTTTAATTTCGGGTTGGGCTGGGTCGTGGCCTTTGCAACCCGATACCTGACTTCTATTCTCTAATTTTATCTTGATTTTCGTTGGGTTATGTTTTTCTCCTGTGTTTTTCTATTTGGCCCTAGATGAACCCGAACCCAACCCGACTTGATTTTCAGGTTAGATGGTTGTATTAGGGTTAAGATTAGGGGTGGACATGGTTCCGGTTCAAACCGAGGAACCTAACTGAACCAGCACATATGGTTTGGTTTGGTTCTGTTCGGTTCCATATCTATATGGTTCGGTTCCGGTTCTGATATCCTGGAACCGGTGGAAATTCTGTTCGGTTCTGGGTTTGGGATCTCGGAACCGAAAACCGAACCGAGAACCGAAACTCACCTTAAAACTCAATGCCTCCTCATTTGATAAAATCACCCCACCCCCTTTTAATTCACCCCTCTTTAACGTGTTGCTAAATTTTAATTCACCTTTCAAATTTGTGCCTGATTATCCCAAATTTGTGCCTGTTTGTAGTTCATATATAATTTTTGCATTGCCCAAATTTGTGCCTGATTATCCTAAATTTGTGCATGTTAGTGTTTGTAGTTCATATATAAACCGAACCGAACATAACCGATTATAAACACGATTAGGCAAAATATATACATTTGGTGAAGGTTGGGTAAACCCAGAACCGAACCGAACCGATTATATATGGTTCTGGTTCGGTTCGGTTCCAAACATATATGGTCCGGTTGTGGTTCCAATTTCAGGGAACCGATTATATATGGTTCGGTTCTGGGTATCCCCCAAAACCGAACCGAACCGAACCATGTCCACCCCTAGTTGAGACATCTAGTGCCCGGTTGGGTTAGGGTTGACCATTCTCTACCCGAGGCTCAGTTTGGGTTGGGTTAGAGTTGAGGGAATGCCATCTCAGATTGGACTAGGGTTGGCCTCAACCCCATGCAACCCCACCCAAGTTGCACCCGATGACGTAAGTCAACAGGCCCACCAGGCACCTAAAATTCTAAATATAACCAGCCAATGAATTTGCGTCTCTTTTTATTATTGGGTGAGTAAACAAACCAATCAAGTTCCATCTTGGAAAGGATAGCATTATTGAATGAGAGGTGAGTTTTAAAATTCCAAGTAAATTCATTACTTTTAGTTTCTCTTATAAAAATAAACGGTTGAGATGTTTTGCAGCTCTCATTGAAAAAGAGTGATGTTGACTGGGTGGGTAATGGTAGATGATGACTATAAGACAAGGCGTCTAAAGCAAGAGCTTTGTTCGTCTTTTCTTCTCAGAAACTTCTGTTTTTCCTTCGACGCGTTTTTCCTTCATTTAAATCCATTCTCAGCTCTCTTTAGTCTCCCAACAATCGATTTCTTTGTTCTTATTTTATTTTCTTCTTTTTTTTTTCGTTGATTTTTTACTTTTTTGCTTCATCTGGGTTTTGAAGTTGAGAATCGGAAGAAATGAAGGTTAGATTTGTTTTTTCCTTTTTGTTTAAGCTAAACCCAATTCAGATTTTTCATTTTTTATTGAGTTTAGGAGCATGGTTCTTTATGGGTTTCTCTCAGTTTTCTTCTTCATTGGGGATTTAGTTGAATGGATCTTGTTGGTTTTGTTTTAGCTCTCTAACTTAGATTTTTAAAGGATCTGATGTATAAAGTCATGATTCTGTTTTTTCATTTTCTTTTTTCTTTTGTTTACTTGATGCTTGACTTTGGTTAAGATATTCTTGATTCCCCCAAAAGCTTGATTGATCGAGTCTTCTTTCTCTCTTTTCCCACTTTAATGGTTTCATAAGCTTGTTTCTTGTAGGGTTTTTTTTTTCCCCTTTTATTTTCTATAATTTTAGAAGATTAGAGGTTGAATTCTTTCTAAAATCTTACTTTTACCCCTTTAATGGTTTCAGAAACTTGTTTCTTGTAGGGTTTAATCTCTTGTTTTTTTATAATTTTAGAAGATTAGAGATTGAATTCTGTGTAAAATTTCTTATTTTCCCCCTTTACTAATTTTCGGAAACTTGTTTCTTGTATGGGTTTTTTTTTTCTCTTGTTTTCTATAATTTAAGATGATTAGAGATTGAATTCTGTTTCCTGTAGGCTTTTTTCTGTTGTTTTTTATAATTTTAGAAGATTAGAGATTGAATTCTGTCTAAAATTTCTGACTTTTCCCCCTTTACTGGTTTTCAGAAACTTGTTTGTTGTATGGTTATCTTTTCTCTTGTTTTCTATAATTTCAGAAGATTAGAGATTGAATTCTCTTTCCTTTAGGGAATCTTCTCTTGTTTTGTATAGTTTCAGAAGATTAGAGATTGAATTCTGTGTTTAAGTTTTTTTTTCTCTCGTTTTCTATAGTTTCTCAAGATTAGAGATTGAATTTTGTTTAAGTTTCTCACTTTTCCCCCTTTAATGGTTTTCAGAAGCTTGATTCTTGTAAGGGTTTTACTTGATTCTTATGGTTTTTGTGGATGTTGCAGAAGGTTGTGTTGAAATTGGATTTGCATGATGACAAAGCCAAACAGAAGGCTTTGAAGTCTGTCTCTGGCCTCTCAGGTATTTTTCTTAGACAAGTAGGAATTCCTTAACCAAAAAACCATATTTAGATTTCAAGTAAATGACTTGTTTTCCTCATTTTCTAATTTTGTAGGGATTGATTCCATCTCCATGGACATGAAAGAGAAGAAATTGACAGTGATCGGAGACGTGGATCCAGTCAATGTTGTGAGCAAATTGAGGAAAGCCTGGCGTACAGATATACTCTCGGTCGGCCCTGCGAAAGAGCCTGAGAAGAAGAAGGAAGAGCCCAAGAAAGAAGAACCCAAGAAAGAAGAGAAAAAAGAAGAGAAAAAGGAGGAGAAGAAAGAGGAACCCAAGAAAGAAGCGAAGAAAGACCAAACTGATCAAATAGCAGAGCTGGTCAATGCCTACAAGGCCTATAATCCTCACATGACCACACAGTACTATGTTCAGAGTGTAGAAGAGAACCCAAATGGTTGTGTTATATGCTAAAAATATATATTTGAAGATGATGATGGTTTATATGTCATGGTTTTGAGTTCTCTTGAATGTTCGATGTGAGGTGCTCCATGAACAGAGAAGCTCTGAATTGTCAATTCTGGATTGATATTCATGTCTCTCTTCAAGGAAATGTACAGAGATAATAAATCTCTTGAATGAATTAAGTCTTTTTTGTAGTGATTATTTCACCATATGAGTATCTGTGTTGGAAGAGAATTTGAAACTGAAATTTGCAGGAATCTCTTCAAATGCTTTTGATTACATTGGGCCTGAAATTGGGAAAATTGGAAGTTGGGTGCATTGATTTTAGGGTACTAATTCACATGGGTCAGCTGAATTATCTTGAATGGCATCATCTTTTTGATTTGAGAACCAGGTGATAGTATATTAGATATTAGGAAGAAAAAAGGGAAGTGAGATTGTACTAACCTAAGTAGTAGATTGTCCTAAACAGCCCTCTCAATATTGTATTGTGTACACGCTGTTGGGCTGGAGCTGTATTCCAGCATTTTTTTCCCATCTTTTCTGTATCAATTCCAAATCCTCTCCCCTTCTATTTCGATCATATACTTGAAACAAACGTTGAAATCATACAGAATCAGAATAATATGATACCAATTTGAATGCTTGATCGTGGCAATCTAACTAAATGCATCCTTTACTTCTGCACTAGTTGTCTACAATAAGTCAATAATAGGAAAAGTAATAGTCTTAAAGGTCATGTTTGGCAACTATGAATTCTCTCTCTTAATTGAATTTGAGAGAGAGAGAGTCAGTAGGGGTGCAACTCGGGTTGGGTTGAGGCCGGCCAACCCGAACCCGACCAGCAGCCATTTGCTCAACCTGAACCCGACCCGACCTGAGTTCCAACTCGACGAGGTTCAACCCGACCTGACTCGAGGAACCCTTTTTGCCAACCTGAACCCGACACAACCCAAGGCTTAAAAAAAAATAAAAATTATTAAAGATGTCGGGTTCACTCGGGTTGCCCAAGCCCTCAACCCGACCCGACCCGAGCTCAACCCAAACCCGACCTGAACTCAACCCGACCCGTCGGGTTTAGGTTGACCCCGCCCGAATTGCAACCCGAGAGAGAGAGAGAGAGAGAGAGAGAGAGAGAGAGATGCCCCTTAAACAAAAATTCCATGAAATGATTTTTAATGGTTTCCATACATGTCCCAAGATAATACTATGTGAGTCGTTTTGCTTTGATTCCTTAATTTCATAGTTGATTTGTGATCTCCATTCGAGCTTCATCTCTATGAACAGTTTTTTCAATTCCCCAAATGTTGGCTTTCTACTTCAATTATGTGTCTCTCTGGTCTAATTAGTTATCATATCAGTTGTCCCAGTATTTAGTTTGTTTTTTCTTGAAACCGACTTCATTTCCGAAAAAATACAAAGAAAAGAGGTGAAAATGCTGTCATGTTTATATAAAAGGAGTGGAAATACTGGAAAGGGGGGGTTGAAAATACAATTTCCCCATATACAAAGCATATAATAAGCATATAGTGCTGTTTCTTATTCTGCAAAGACATTTTTTTTCTTCTTATTAAACTTTTAGAGAGCTTTTGCAGAGATGATCAAAGTTAGCTTTTGCAAAGATGATCAAAGTGATTTGGCTTTTGCTAGTGCAAGCTGTAAAAGATTCTTCATGTGATAAAAGAGTGTAACACAGTGTCCTGTCAATTCATGTGGGCTTTGAGGTATTGAGAATCATGGCCAACCTACGTCTTGAAAATCCAAAACCTAATTGGCTTGTTGGTGCATGAGTTTGGTGACAGAAAGATGGCTAGCAGATTTCAAAGTGTACAGAAAGAAATTGGGTTAGATAAAACCTTTTTTTTGAAAAGGTGGGTTAGATAAAACCTTGGTCCCAGAAGTTTCCTAGCTGTATAAACAAAATCTCTAGGGTAAGAATCAGGTGGTTGAAAGTTAGTTCAATGGTGTCGGTGGAAAGAACCAAGCCATGTGCGTCATCTGATTTGTACGGTAGAAATGTCAGTCACTCGAAGCTTGTAATGTAGATATATTTGGAAGAGGAATGCTAGAGAAAGGTTCAATACATTGAGGCACGGTCCCCCAACTGTCCCACCTTTGGCTGATTGGTCCCTACATATCTTAGGCCTTACTTTGGATCTCCGGAAGTCCAAAAATATGCCTGTACCCTCGTGGCAATCTATCTTATCGTGCCAATTAGGAAATTCCCATTGGGCCAGGTCATTCTGGGGATCATTACTATTTGTATCAAATAAAGAATACACTGCTTTGGAGTAAGCTAGAGTGAACTATCCAAATGACATATATTATTCTTTTAAATATTCCATGTCTTTGAATCGGTGTTTCAAAATGCGGATGCGGGTAAAAAAGCAGCAAAAGCAAATCATACTTGATTAGGCTCGGTACTCAGTTGACGCGGTAATAACTTGAGAGAATCGTTGGAGTTTAGATTGAATGTTTAGGGAAAAGTACAAATTTGTACAAGATCCTGGCCAAGGTAAAATGAAGTCTACTTGGGCAAGTAGATGATGACGCGGAGGAGTTACGAAACTATGATTCGAATACTCAAAGTCTCATATCCCAAGTGAGTTCTTAAGAAATTGCTCAAGTTTTAGAAAAAGCCACTCTGCGAGGCTGTATTGGTTGACAATCCCAATATCAGATAATTTGTATATTTGGTTGTTGAATGTGGATCATTGCCGATACAGTCTTTAAGGTCCGATGCTAGTGAGACCTTTGCTTCTTCGAACCGAGTGAAGCAAGCAACACAACAATGATCACAAAACACAACCTCGGTACCAAAGTCCCGAACTCGGGTACAACGCCCATGCCTCTATGACACGCCCAAAGAAACCCATGTGTCATGTTTGCTGGGTCATGAGAAACCATTAGATCATGAGAAACATAAAGATCATGAGAAACACATCATTGGTATGCTGGGTGGGTCCTAATTTGAGAAATTTACGATTCCAAAATTAACAATATAGTTTAATAAACCTCCAAATCAAATCATTATTTGGGGCATCAATGGATCATTATAGATTAAAAGGTTTCACAAGCCAAATCACCATTCAAAACAACCACGGGTTAATTTCTAGGGTACAAAACACCAAAGATCCAAATAAAACGTACCTCTAAGACGAAGTTCCAAACTCATCGGAACTCATACTCAATCACCTGGCATCAAATCATCACTCAAATAATCATGAACACTTCAAATAATGGCATACGTGACATCCTCCGGATACGAAACACTGTTTGATTCCTAATCAAGAAGGGAGTGGTAGACCGTACTAGGGTCTCCTTTAGTATTATACAATTAACATCATTATAGAGTTTTCAAATAAATTTGGAACCATTTTTTACAGAAAATGGACATTTCCGGCATATCCATAGAGTACAAGAGTGTCGAAATTGGATGAGAAACGAGTAAGTTAAGATTTTTGGAAGATTGAGCCGCCGTTAGGAAAACTTGCTGCGCGGATTTCTGCAATATGCCCGACGTGCGTCTGATATCCAGCATGATTCGTGTTTGATTCGGGACTGGATTCTTCCCCCTCCCAAGATGCCATTTTTCACCGATTTTCTCACTCATTTTACACTAGAATTGGGCATGGCCGGAAAGAAGAAACAAAGCAAATCTCACCTTTTTCAACCCTAATTAATACAAAGCCAGAATAATCCATTTTGATACCAAACTTTGGACCGTTTTTTACCTCGAGCTAACGTTTCCGGCCTTCGAAAAGATCTCCAATGGTTCTAGGCTCTGCCCTACAATCTCGTCTTAATTTCTTATTCTTTCGCTTCTTCCTTCTCTCTTTCTCCATTTTCTCTTCTTTTCTCTTTCTCTTTAGTTTCTTACCTCGAGCTAACGTTTCTCTTCTTTTTCGGAGGAAATCAGTGTAAACTTAGTATTTATAGTAGAGATTAGGAAACCCTAATCTTATCATTGATTTTTGACAAAAATACCATTCTCTTCCTACAAACTATGAATTTTATAGGGAGGGAGCTTGGGGTATTTCATTCTCCCCCATTAAAAAATTTTTGTCCGAGAAATTAAATATAGCTAGCATACACGAGTCCGGGAATTGTTGTGGCTACTTCTCCGGTTCTCCCTCATTGACTCCTTGAGTTCCCAAATGGCCTCTCTCTCTCTGAATCATTTGCCCGTTGTACCTTAACATATGCTATAGTGCGATGCCTTAGGACTTGGTCCTTTTTATTCACAATTCGGATGGGTACAACCTCATGTGACAAATCTTCCCTAAGCTCAAGGAGAGCTATTTGCCCACATGACTGGGGTCTAGAATGTACTCTCTAAGCATGGAAATATGAAACACATTGTGGATGGCAGATAAGGACGGTGGTAAGGCAAGTCTCTAGGCCACCTTCCCCACTTTATCAAGAATCTCAAAAGCTCCAACATATCGAGGATTGAGTTTCCCTTGAACCCCAAATCTCATGACACCTTTGGCTGGAGATACCCTCAAGAAGAAGACATGCACTCCCACCTGGAATTCTAATTCCCTTCTTCTGACATCTGCATAGCTTTTATGTCTGCTCTAAACTGTCTGAAGCCATTGCCTAATCAGATGCACTTTCTCAACCATCTGGTGCACAAGCTCGGGACCCAAAAACTTTCTTTCCCCAACATCAACCCAGCAAGTTGGGGTTCTATAGCTCCTCCCATATAAGGCTTGTAAGGAGCCATCTGTATGGTCACCTGATAACTACATTATAGGCGAACTTCACCAAAGGTAGGTGATCATCCCAAGATTGCTTCATGTCAATGGCACATGCTCTCAACCCGTCTTCCAATATCTGAATAGTATGCCACCTAATATGGTCACCTGATAATTGTCGTTATAGGCGAACTCCACCAAAGGTAGGTGATCATCCCAAGATTGCTTCATGTCAATGGCACATGCTCTCAACACGTCCTCCAATATCTGAATACTATGCTCTGACTGTCCATTTGTCTGCAGATGACAAGCCGTCCTAAAGTTCAATGAAGTCCCCATCGCCTTGTGCAAACTAGTCCATAAATGTGATACAAAGTATGTGTCTCAATCTGACACTGTAGTTGCTGGTATCCCATGCAGTCTCACTATCTGCTTAATGTAAAATTTTGCCAACTTTTCCAATGAAATACCTGCCATTAGTTCCAATGTAGGGCTATTAAATGGACCGTATAGATCAACAATTATAGAACCCACCATGTAATAGAAAACATGTCGCATTCTTCTTTGAAGTAGTAAGTTAGTAACTACGGAATGGAATGGTGAGAGTATATCTAAGAAGAGGTGAAGGGGACAAAAAGTGGGGTCCTTTTCGGGAGTTATGTATGTTGGGTGTCATCTGCTGAGTCATAAGGCATTATGGGTTGGATTGAACCGTGATGCAATTCTAATCTTATGGATGTTAGGTATGTGCCATTATCATTGCCACTTGGCAAGATTTGTGCCTCAATTTATTTAATTAGCCATCGTGTTATCCTTATTGGCTTCACCTGTGGTTACGGGTGTAAACGAGCCGAGCCGAGCTTGGCTAGGTTCGGCCCAGGTCGTTAAGCTCAAAAGCTCAACTCGGGCTCGAACCGAGCTTGGCTCGGCTTGCGAGCCCTTTTGAGCTCGGGTTATATTAAGTTCACTCCCCTCATCTTCCCTGGACAGCCCTATCTAGTGTAATTTGACTACTCTTTTTACACTACGGGGGGTGGTCCAAGTAACAAATTGGGTTCCAAAAAAGAAATGACATATTTTGCCCCCCCCCCTTTCACTCCCTGGACAACCCTTTTAGTGTATATATTAATTTATAATATATATATTTAAATATATTAAATTCTTAACGAGCCTGGCCAGCCGGCTCGGCTCAGCTCGTTAAGGATTCGAGCCAAAATTGACACCCTTACCTGTGGTGTCAGCTATATGGGCTTTTCTTTGTAATTTAAATGAATTTTACTAATCTTAATTTGTAGAGTCCAAATTAAACCTAGTGGCCCTACTAGTATTAACTGTCCTTATGCTAACATGATGACACATGTATTCTATACACCAAAGACATTCCGAGGTGATGTTTTGGTCGGCTTGACATTTAGTTGAATACTAAAGCCACGTGGTTGAATGATCGGTCATTAGTCATGACCTGGCACGCATAGAAATAATCCCAAAAACCGTGTTTGGATTGCAAGAAAAATATTTCTAATGAATTTTTTTTCTTGAGAACCAACTGTGAGTCCAAAACTGATTATTAATTGGTCTCAAATTGTGCGTCCAATACTGATTATTTGAGTCCAATAATCCGCTTTGCACTCATTATCGGTTCTCAAAATCCAAAATAAACTGGGGCTTTAGAGGTAAATGATGCCATTATGGTTGATTTAGAGAGATATTATGATAAATGGAAGGTCCCTCACTCTCCTAGCTCTTTCATTTTCGCAGGCCGCGTCAAGAGTACATTTCCTCCTCAACCCGACGTTCCCACTGTAGCTTCTTTGTGGCCACATGCTTCTTTCCAGGTATGCGTTAGCAACTCGCTGAGTCGCTGCTAAGTAAAAATTGAATAGAGTCGGTTCAAGTTTTCTTTTAGGTGTTTAAAAAAAATGAGGAAGTCTAAACTGAAGGGAGCCCTTGCAAAAAAAAGAGGTGAAAGGGCTCACCCATTGGCTGCAAATCACCATCATGTTTGACTTTTCGGCTGGTATTAATGCATGATGGTGATGTGCAGCCAATGAGAGAGCTCTTTCACCTCTTTTTTTTTGCAAGGGCTCCCTTCAGTCTAGAATTCCCAAAAAAAAAAAAAAAAAGGAATTCGAAGCATTCGTGGCTGTTGGAAGGAGATTTGTCTTTGCAAAGGACCATGAGGGGATCTTGGCCCCAAGATGAAACCCCCTAACCATGGATGGTTGAAGTTTGGTTGAAGTTAAACTTCAACGGTTCTAGCTTGGGCAACCTGGGTCTTGCAGACATTGGAGGCTTTTTTAACTTGTGGAGGGGCTTGAGAGAGAGAGAGAGAGAGAGAGAGAGAGAGAGAGAGAGAGGGGGAATGGGTTTTTCTAGGGTTTCTCTTGTGCAGTCTTGTTTGAGAGGATAAGAAAAAAAAGGTTACGGTTTCAAGTTTGCAGTTTAATCCCATTGTATTCCTTGTATTTTGTTTTCTCGTAGTGGAAGATTGGCATTCATCTTGTGCCTTGTGTTTATTTTTATTTTTATTTGTTCACGATCAGATCGGATTTGGCTGGTGGACTTTCTCAACAAAGAGTTAATGGATCAAGGTGTTCTCAACATCATTTTGGTGGCTTGCAATTAGGACCAACTGATCGGATCATGTAAAGAAGGCAGAAGCACGGCCTAATATTCGTCTTTTAGGAAAGGGCATAAAAGTGATTGTTACTTATTGGCCTATTATTAGAGTACAAGCTCTCCTAAGCCTTTAATATTTCACTCTTGAATCATGCTCTCCTCGTGCCTCAGCTTGTAAATTACTCCGTGAAGATCCGCCTTTGGCTTCCACTATCAATTTGCGTAATGGACTTCATGTTTGTGTTCTTGCAACTTGATTACAATCTCATTTGAGATGCTTGGCTTATAACTCCAGGACATGGGCAGAATACTTAAACATCAAAGCATTAGTCCAAATCAATAATCAATTTTGGTTTGTAAGTCATCAAAACATGGGTAATTGTTGAACCCTTGGGCTAACAGGGAAGAAGACGATGACAAATGAGAACTAATTTCTGGGACTAGTTAATCCAAACCTGGGCCAATGCCGGATTCGGGAGTATGACACTTTCCAATTTGGTTGCTTCTTCTGGTATGGTGAAATCTAGCAGATGATCTGATCAATCCGTTCTCGAAGCTTCTATCCAAGAGACTAAAGAACAGCTGGGTTGTCACAAGAAGTAGTTGCCATAGAGCAGTATTCGGCTTCCATAGATAAACGAGAGAAAGTGGGCTGCTTCTTATCACGACAAGAAATTGGACTTGAGCCATGGAAAGTTATATATATCCCGTAGTGGATCTTCGTCAACTACTTCAATCAGAATCATAATAAGTGGATGACTGTAAGTTATTATCCGCATTTAACAAAATCCCAAACCTGGGTGTCCCTTTAAGATATCGTAAAATATGATGAGCGGCTTCAAGGTGAGGTTTACTAGGGCTTTGCATAAATTGGCTGAGCTGATGAACAGAAAATGTAATTGTGAGATATATTAGGCTTCCAACTAAGAGTCTGCAAGAACCGAGATTATCCAGGAGGTCTCCTTGATCATCACGTAGATGTGTTTTTGCTCCATTTGAAAATCAACTGGTCGACAACTAAGAAATGTTGTCTCATTTAGAATATGGTGGTGGAGATGGAAAAAGGGGTGGTGAATGGAGTAGGGGTGATGCAGGGGAAGTTGTGTGGAAGCGACGATCAAGTGTTGTAGGACAAGATATGAAATGACAGGCGCGCAACCCTTGGATGAATAGTGTAAATAGGTGTGGCTGAATATCTGTCACTAGAAAAGTATTGTGAGGGCTTGTAATCAATGGTTTAGATGATCAAACTTGGGTTGAAGTTCTAGGAACTTATTATCAATCCCAAATTCAGACACGTTTCTGTGCTCACAATACTATCTCCATAGCTCAACAAAAATCATGTATCCGGCTCAAGCTTTATTCTGTACTTTAGTGATGAAATGTAAGCCACTTTAAAACGTATGGAATGCAATGAGCAAAAATTTCAATACCTAGAGCTACCTGAGCATTCACTCTATATGGTAAATTCAAACTCACTTGAATAAGCACTCTCTTACTGATAATGGTTACTCCACTGACATAGTTTCTTCTTTTCTAACTCTCCACTTGTCATTTTGGTAAATGAAACAAATGAGATCCAAGCAATTTACAACACATGGATAACCCCTCTAATGCAGGTAAACGATTTGTCCAATTTAATATGCTTGAAAATCATATGGTGTGAATTTCATGCAACAAGGAACAAACTCACTTTGGAAATCAATTCCCAAATTCACAGCACAGACATTAATCTCCAGAAATTTAAAATTTTCAAGTTAGCTGGTCTCTCAAGGCTATAAACTCACCTCAGAAACCAGTAAACATTCCAAAAAACTTCGATTTTCTTGCTGCCATATGTGTTGGATTTCAGATAAAATCAAACAATATGCAGATTCCTATCAATAGATCTGATGGATAACAACTCAAAACGTATAAAAGAACTGCAATAGCTTCAAATGTGCAAATAATCTTCAACAGAGATCACACCCACAACCATTCACTGTCTTTTTCGAAGCAATTTTAAATAGTATTTCTACAAAAGCTTGATCTACCATGCTTTGATTCATTTTCAGCAATCAACTCATAATTCCAGTGTGTTGAATGGGAAATTTCAACAGAAGTGATGATACTTATAGACCAAAGGATTTTAAGAGAAATTTTGTGTAGAGTTCTCAGTTGAAATGAATCTTTTAGACAAAAAGCTGAGCTTCTTATGCTCTATTTTACACGTATCCAATCTCCATTTTCAGCAACTTGTAATTTTTCATTCAATCCGCTTCATTCAGTCTTCTTCATCAAGTCCATAGACAATAGAGAGTGAAAGCTCAACTCAAAGGAATAGATCTGACCCATCTCTTGATCTATTGAAATTATAAGGTGAAACTCTTATCAAATCACCACAAAAACGATCAACTCTAGTAAAGATGCACACGAACCAGCCATATGCACACGATCTCCAACAGCAACTTGAATGCTGATCATAAATGGAACCAGTTGTGACCGAGCAAGGAGAAGCTCAAGGCCTTGTTTCACTAATTAAACCTTCCCAAATTAAGGTTAAAAAATAGCAAAATGGAGAAGAAACTGAATAAACAAGTTTCTAATTCCTTGATTTCTAAGTTTCAAATTACAATTGGTAAGTTCTAAAATGAAAATGAGAGGCCAATTTCCTTAACTACCCTTATTGAATGAAAAATGCCTAAAATGCACATTAAGGGACTACCCATACTTATGCCCAACACCAAAAGTCATCTCCTAAGACTCACTCTCCATACGTACCATCTATTGTTAACATGTCGATGTAGAGAAATGGCCCTGGTATTGTGGAAAAGAAACCTGCAAATGGCATCCTTGGAGATGAACGAATAGGAGATTCACCACATTGCTGAAAAAAGAGAAATTTGGTCGTCTATGCTTCCGAGGATCGTCCGTAAAACGAAAACGGATCCGAGAACAAAGAAGCTCTGATACCATTGAAGTGTCTTACAATGAGAGGGAGAAGAAGATTATTGTGGTCAGGAGAGGGGCTTCACTTACGGCCTACAATGGGGTCGTATCCCTCCATCCGGAACAGCTACAATAAGTTAAGTCAAATGTCATTGAGAAACACCTTGATCGGATAAACTAAGGCCAAGGATCCAATGAGACACATTTAGGCCCAGATTGTTTTGAATTTTGAGAACCGATTATGAGTTCAAAACTTATTAATAGACTTAAATTTAGGTCTAATTTTGAGTCCAATAATCACTTTGGACTTACAATCGGCTCTCAAAATTCAAAACAATCCGATCCCTAGGATTCCATTTGAGAAAGGTACATCGTTATTTAGGGCTACAACAGGGTCGGGTTTTTCAAAACCCTAGCCCAACCCTGGATCCCATTATCTTGGCCCTGACCCTGAGTCAGGGCCGGAAAACCTCAACCTATTACCCGCCCTACAGGGTATTGTGCTGGCCCTGGCCCGCCCTGATTGGCCCTGATTGGGCAGGGCCGGGCCGGGCCGGCCCTAATTGACCCTAGTGCAAATACCTGTTAAGAGTGCCAAAAATAAAGCAACCACTTTTCATATGGAACAAAATGATCAATAAACAGAGAAAGGGAACAAAATAAGACAATATGAATTCAACAACATGACGGGCAACATAGACAATTAATAATAATAATCTAAAGAAACATCAATCCAAGATAATAGAAAACATTAGCAAAAAGAAACATGCACAGATGGTTCAATTCTATAATAGAAAACTCAGGGTTGGGCCGGGTCAGGGTACCAGAGGCATTAACTCAAAACCCGCCCGACCTGAGTCAGGGTCTAAAAAAATGAACCCTGACCCGCCCTCAGGGTTAGAAAATCCAGCCCTGACCATGTTCGGGCTCAGGGCTGACAGGGCCAAACTTGCACCCCTATAGTTATTGTATGTAATCCTTAATCTTATATGTACCATCTCCATTGGAGATGGGACCACGATTGGTCATCACACAATTTTCTACAAGATCAACGGTCTTGAGTCCACATATGCATGTCCACCTGTGAGACCCAACATTTGCCTTTTACCATTGATCTTGCTAGTGTCTATACCTTGTCCCTCTCCAGTCATTTTCTTCCATTCTCTCATATCCAAGGTCATCTTCTCTATTATGTTACTAGTCATCAAGTCTTTCCTCATTGTTTCTACCCTAGTTCTTATCGGTCATCACGAGAAATTATATGATGCCCGACTGTCAAGTCACGTGAAGGTGGCACTTCAAAAGTACCACTCTTGATATTTGATCCAACAGCAGCATCTTAAAAAGTGGGCTGCTGTTGGATCAAATATCAAGGGCGGTACCGTTTTGACGGTCGGCCACCATATAAAAACTCCGGTCATCACTTCCTAAAAAACAATCCACAATTTTCTCTTTCTTTTCCCAATAATTTGTGAAGCCATGTGTAATGGAAAATATTCTTGCTTTTCCTTGCCGTCCAGAAAACTATTTAATCAAAGAGAAGAAATTATATAATGGAATTTTTCTCACAATTTTCGATCCTCCATGCTAGAGTTTGATCTCTCCAGGAAAATGATTTACGTAAAAGTAGAAGTAGATATGGCTTATGAGTCATGAGTTATGAGTCAATGGGTCAACAGGAACAGATGTTGGCAGAGAAAACAAGCAAAATATTTCCCTTCTGCACGAAAAGCATTGAAGGATATTGCAGTTGTTGCACTTTTCCTTTCCTCATCAACAGAAACAAATGAAGATATGCCCAACTCTACGATACCCTATATTGATTTCAATTACTGTACATTCTTCAACCATTAATGACCCAGAATAGAGAAAGTTAAAAAAAAAAAAATCAACTATATACAAGAAAATAAGTGAAAAAAAGCTCTACATTCTCTTCATTCATCTAAACATAGAAGAAAAGGAAAACAACTAAGCCTTTTGTTTTTGTTGGGCTCTTCAGCAATGAGATTCATGAGCAAATCTACAAAGGCCAACACAATGACTCTATGAGTTCCTTTATCATTGAGCCTCAAATAACAATGCAAGAGATCTTGTAAGCAAGACCATTCCTTAAGTCCATGAGCTTGCACCATTTCTTCCATGGAAATCTTAAAATCCATGTACGGATTTTGTGAAACCATCTCCATTGTCATGCTTTCCTTGCAAAATCCCACCTCCATTATAACACAATCTCCTTCCTCTCCTTCCTCAGTCTCCCCTTTTTCTACCAGACCCGTTTCTGATTTTGAATTGAATAGTGGATCTACTTCTTCCATAATCGATTTAGTGGTGCAAGGAGAGAAGAAAAACCTGTGGGAGCTGATTTGGCCTTTGAGAGCTAACTCGGCCGAGTTGGAATCGTTGGAATCGGTTGACAATGTGGAGGAACTGGGTTGTTTTGTTTCTTCATTGAGGATGTAGAGATCTGAAGAAGTGGAAGAATCTGAGGGGTAATATGTGGAATTGAAGCTTTTGTAAATTTCTTCTCTAAAGGAGTTGGTTTTGGCATTTTGATTACAGACCCATGTCATGGTTTTGGGTCCTGATGGTCTTAAGTTGATGATAGCTTGGTGAAAAGCTTTAATGGAGGATTTGAGCTTTGGCTTGCCCATTTTCTGAAGTAGAAAAACAGAGAGGGGAAAAGAAAAGGGGAAGAGAAAAAGGGTTTGGACTCTGTTTCTGCAGAGGATAAAGAAAAAGAGAGTTGAGTTACTAAAGGGAGCGTAAGAATTACATGAAATGTAATAAATTTATAGGTGAGAAAGGGGTCGAGGGCTGCTGTTTATTAAATGTAGAATTGTAGAGTGATGTTACGTAAAAGAGGGAGCAAGAAAATTTTCGTTAGTGCCTACCAAAAAACAAGAAAATATTCTAAATTATCAATTCTTCCAATGCACATTCCTACCCAATTTCTCGTCTCTAGGTCTTTGTGGGCCAACACTCCCACTAAGTTATGTTATTTGGGATGCAACTTGGGTTGGGCAAGGAACCATTTACTCAACCCAAACCCGACCCAAGTTCCAACCCGACCCTAGGAACCCTTTTTTCCAACCCAACCCCGACCCCGACCCAGCCAGACCCAACCCAACCTGAATTTTTAAGCTTTCTAAAAAAATGATAAAAAAGGTCAGGTTTCACTCGGGTCGGGTTGCCAAAGCCCTCAACCTGAACCCAACCCGAACTCAACCCGAAACCGAACCCGACCCGAAGGTTCCCAAACATGACCTGACTTTGTTTTCGGGTTCAACCCTACCCAAGATGAACCCCTAAGTGATTTCACAAAATTTATCTGATTAACAAGTCATAAGACAATTCAGGGTTCAGATTATTATTAAGAATATGAAGGAATAATCGAATCAAGCTCATGGATTTACCTATAATTTGTTATTCAGCCCAAACTCTATATTGTTCGAACAGTGAAATTTTTTAAGTTAATATCCACAGTGGAGATAGCTTATACATAGCTTCAATGTATATCCTAAAGCAACTTTTGTGGATGTCTTTATTCTATTCAATATATAATTGAGCTAATGCACAGTTCAAATATACCGCCATTTTCGAGGGAATTTCGCTAAAAGGCATTTCGGGGGTAACTATTGGATGAGAGAACAACCACATAATACAAAATCTACTGAAAAGTGAGACTCTGTGGCTGTTCTCTTATGCAAAAGTCAGGCACAAAATGCCTCTCTACAAAATTCCCTAGCACATCCCTTTTTATCTATATCTATACTATGGGATTTGCTAAGGAACTGCGAGGAAACACATTTGGTGGCTGACTTTTGCATGAGAGAGCAACCACATATGAATTAAATGAAAAAGACAAAATTTGTTGAAAAGTGAGCCCGTGTGGCTGTTCGCTCATGCAAAAGTCAGCTACAAAATGCCTTTCCGCGAAATTCCCTAGCAAATCCCCTATACCATATATAATTCGAAAATTTGGGTGGCAACAAGTTATTTAATAGCTTATAAATATAAAGTTTCCATGCAAATTCTCTTCATCTATTTAATACCTTATTAATGCAAATTTCTATGTAGCGATAAATAAACACCTTAATTGTGACATCTAGCTAACTTAAATTTTCTACTCGAAAGCGAAAGTGCGAAATTTTATGCTAATTAAGGCCATGTACGCCAACCATGAATTGTTTTTCATGATAAATTAGTTCCTCAAATGGTGAAAGAGGGACAGGGCAGGTGGGAGAAGGAGATCCTTGAGAGGGCACGAATTAGTAGGGGCACGAATTAGTAGAGGGTGAGAAATGGCTAAAAACCAAGGAAAAATTCGATCATATTTTGGGTAGATTTTATTATTTCCTTGTTTTTCAAGGCTTTTATCTCCCTCTCCTTAATCAGTCCCTATCGCGTCTATCCCTCTCCCACCTACCCTCACCATTGGGTAAGCTAATTTTCAAGGAAAAAAAATTCATGGTAGCCAAACAAGCCCAAAGATTGTACTAAAAGAAAGAAAAGTAAAAAGAATTACTAAGGACCTGCTATTCGTAATCGCTATTATCTCCATCATACGATTGATCAAGAATGACAACATATAATTTGTTTTCTAGTTTCTACCCATAGATAGTTCAGAATTCACCTAAAGCAAGTGAGCCCAATTAGCATACAAACCTTGTACTCAGTGAGTCATAGGATGATGAGGATGGGTGTTTCTTTCTGGCTGTGATGGCTCACAATAATATCCAATCAGAGTTTGGAAGCTAGATTGATATTGGACACAATTCGATTGCTGGTTTAGCAAATTGGGTCAAAATACATGATTTTAAGATAGTTTTTTTTTTTTAATCATTGAAATCTATACTCTATAATCTATATAATGGGAAAAAATAATAAAAATTAACATTGTTCAAGTTGACTAATTGTTGGATCACCGAGTCTACCTGTTGTCCCATAAAAATCCTTCACATAAAAGAATTAAAAAGTATGCTACTGATATTCACACTACCATGTTTTGATAATTAAACTAACTTACCTTGTCTTTTATTATTTAACAGGCTGTCAATGGTTATTACAATCCCGAAAAACATCTCAAAAGACAATTAAAAAAGAAAAGACAAGGTGAGTCGGTGCAATTTTTTTTTTTTTTTGGTAGGTAAGCTGGGATTGAATCACCAACCTAAAGGTGCAAAGGCTCAACTCCAGTTAGTGCAATTATCAAAACATGGTAGTGCCAATATCATTAGACTAAAATATCGAAATCCAACTATTCAAATTCCATGCACATCGGGTGGAATTTCTCATTTGATTTACTATTAGATGAAGTGGAACTGTACCACCACTTTTCACTATTTTCCTCCCTCAATGAGTTGAACTCACCCCTTAATCACCGTTGCTTTTTTCGCCGGAAACTTGAGATCCGTTACAAGATTTTGTCTTTTTCCTGGACTCCCAAGTAAAAAGCTTTTTGTTTTTTTTCTTAATTGTGTTAATTAATTTACCCCGATTTAAGTAAGACAACTCTCTTTAAACAAAATGGCCCAATCGTTGCCTAGATTTGACGAAAAGATAGTCTAATTGCACTTAGTAAACGTAGGGGTGCAGCTCAGGTCAGGTTGGATCGGGTTGAGGCCTCAACCCTAACCCAACATATTACACCTCTAACCCGAAATCGGGTCCGGTTGAGTGGGTTTGGTTAGGGTTCACCTTGGGCCAAACAAGAAATTACAATAACTCAAAGAAAATCAAGATAATATTAAAGGATGGAGGTGGGGGCCGGGTTGGGTTGCCAAGGCCTCAACCCTAACCCAACCCAAAATTAAATCAGGTTGGCTTTTCCCAACCCTAACACAACCCAACCCGAGGAAATGCTAACAAAACCCGAGCAAAATTCGGGTTGAACCCTACCCAAGTTGCACCCCTAAGTATTTGATAGAAGCTAGCGTCATTCTTTCGCAATTCTTCACTCTAAGCGTGATTTGCATGGTACATTGCTGGCCCGTGATGCTACAAAACAAGCGCATGAATGAATTGCACCTATATCTTTTCAGGAGAGAGTGACACTGGCAATTTATAGGAATTGTACTTCCTTGAATTTATGACCCACAAGCTAATTTTTTGCCATTTAAAACTTATTCCATGGAATTTTGCAAATAAAGGGGAGGGTAGTTCAGTAATCGATCCTCTCATATAAATCCACAAACTGCACTTAAAAATACGTCTAGTCCCCATCCCTCCTATTCCTCGTCTGCATTGCCACACAGGACAAACATTTCCCATTCAAACTCAGCCATACTGTAACTCTTCTTATCTATCCATTTAAATTTACCTAAGGAATTGATATTTACACCCCCTTCCCCCTTGTTTTGGTACCATACATCTCCATCTATTTCTAAATTCCAATTGGCTGTTGGGATTCCCAATCAGCCATGCCAGTCAATTGGATTTTTCCTTGGATTTTTCTTCTTTCCATGATCTAAAAGGAAATGATATTCATTACTCCTTATTTAATAATGTACGTTATTATCCAAGCCGAAGGCATATATGCACGTAAAATATTTGTTTAACATGGAACATGTTTTAAATATTTACTGTTACGTGCCTTATCATCCACTCTGGATGAGTCAGAAGCTTGAGTTTAGTGTGATAAGTGTTAGTTGTGTTATTTGGTTTATTAGATTTGGATAGAGTTGAAGTTAGAGTCTTAATATTAGTGAGTCTTTTGCTTTCTTCTTTGTAAAAACCGTGTAAGCATCTAGTAGAAGGAATGCAGAAATTTATTCTTGGAATTTGGAAAGTGTGTGTATTTGCGCATAAAGGAGGATTGATCCTTCCCTCGAAGTGGGTCAAGAGGCAGATCTTCCCTCTAATAAGATCAAGTCCTTTACGAACTGATTTCAACATTTATTTCACTTTGTCCCAGCTTGGATTGAAAGAAAAATATTTCTGATGGAAAATATTTTGTCCAGAAGATTTTTTTCCTTCCATAATTTAGATGGAAATAATATTACTATGGTTAATTTAAAAGGGATAGCGTCATAAATTAAAGATCCTTATAAATAAAAATTAAATAGAATTGGTTTGAGTTATCATTTTTCCCAGCAAAAAAATTAAGAAATTTTAGAAATAATTTTCTTTTCCTGACTTTTCCAAAAAATTGTTGCAATTCAAACATGGCCTTAGTTTTTTTTTTTGGTGCCGTAGGGTATCCCCACCCCACTTCGTGGGGCGGGACTATTCCCTAGGGATGCGCGTAGGCACCCGGAAGACCACGCACATCGGGTAAACAAGGGGGGATTCGAACGCTCGTCACTGGGAGCAAACCCATGACTTTACGCCAAAGAGCCACACCCTTCCGGGTTAACATGGCCTTTAGTTTTGCTTAACTTAGATATCTGTTAGACCTAAAATCGGTAACAGGTACAGCAGTGATGTAAGAGCTGAGCTGGATGACTAGGGGAGCTGAGTCCTGAAGGACCGGAGTGAACGAGGAGTGAGGTGGTCGAGAAAGAGTCCTGCTATGAGGGCTGAGTCCTGCACAAGGCAAGCGAGGTCAGAAAACCAGACCGGGTTTTACTCCGGACAGGCCCTTCGACACTCAAGTCAGTATGAGCAGGAGTGAAGGGGAGATGTCTAAGAGTTTAGGGAGAGAAGGGATTTTTCGCATTACCCATTGGTCTGAGCTTTGATCCTGTATTTATAGGAAAATCTGGTGAGGTGTCCTGGACAGGTGTCCAGGACAGGTGGCGGCCTGTTAGAGGCTGCAGCTCACCTACTCTGGGACAGGTGGCGGCCTGTGAGAGGCTGCAGCTCACCTACTCTGGGACAGGTGGCGGCCTGTGAGAGGCTGCAGCTCACCTACTCTGGGACAGGTGGCGGCCTATGAGAGGCTGGTGTTTTCACACCCCATCAATATCAAAATGATTATTTATTGTTTTATACCGTCGAAAATTATACTTCCACCCCTTAGCATTTTCACCAAAACACCCTATTTCGAGGAAAAGAACAACGAAAGGAAAGGGAATACAGTCAGTTTTAAGAAAAACATGTGCTTGAATGACATGAGGCTGACACAAGGTTTGTTGGTGTTAAACTATCAAGAGTGAAGGTCCCATTCCCATTTAGCCTAGCTCAAAAACTAAACTCAACTCGACTTCAAAGTGAGTTGATCGGTTCAACTTGACTGAGTCATTAGAGACTTGATAAAAGCTCGAGGATGTTTCTCTACTGAAATACATAATTGAGTAAGTTGTATGTATTTTCTATTCATTTTTAGTAATAAATTGCTCTTATAGTATCTTGGCCTTCTTTTTTTCTCGAGTCAAGTTGAGTTGAATCATCGAGTTTTGGTACTATGCTCATTTTATAACAGATTATAAGATCTTGGATTGAGAGCTTAGCAAGATATTATTCTACACTTCTTTTTCTTTGTTCTTCGCTATAAATTTTGGAATTTTGTAGTGCATGAACCTAAATACCTAATTATTGTTTACTTTGCTAAACAAATTTCTGAATACATGTAGAAACTTGTGGGCTCTTTTATTCCATCAACCTCTGATCGATAGCTTCTACATAGAAATTACATCTGGTTGATGGTAACAGTTCTCCTTTTGTAGGTTGGAGCTCAATGAAGCCAAATAAATTAAGCTTGAAGCACTTGGTCATGAATAGCGGTAGCAGATCACTAGGGTACAAACCATACGGATGAAACAGCAGGGATATTTGTAATCGAAGCTAGGATCCAATAAGGAGTACTTATGCAGAAAAAAAAACAGCATGTAGGAATTTATTCTCGACTTGTTCTAACTCTTTGCAGAAGTGGAACGATGTTCTTCTCTACTTCTTGTAACTTTTTTGGGAAGTGGAAGCAAATGAAACTGACTTCTTATCATCAATGAATCTTGACCCTGTAATCATAACAGGGTTTTACACCAGATTGTCACCATCTGTAAGCATGCATTTTTTAATTTTTTGCTACCTTTTTAGACTCCCATTTTTTAATTCGGCGTGAGGGACTTAGTCATCGAATGGTGACTTGCTGAAAGAAGATACGTGCTAAGGCGGCACATAATAGGAGTGGGGCAACGTGCGGGTAGTGGAGCTTCAGTTGGACTAGGTCAAAGAAGTGGAGCTTCAGTTGCCACTCGAGGGGAGGTGGATGATAACCACATGGAATAATGGAGGACATGCAAATAAGGGAGCTTAAGACGGGCAGTTACCAAAAAGTTCCCTCCAAGAGAACGTGGGGTAGTGAGGAATGGGTACCTGAATAAAGCTATATAAGGAGACGTTTGTATACAAGGAAGAGGTCCCATAACCAAATCCAAACATGTTTTAGCATTTTATCTTTATTTTCCAGTTATATAGCTCATCTCTGGATTAAGGAAGCAATGAATTCATCTTCCTAGGTGAGTCTTTCTCTTTAATTCAACTATCCCTTGCACTGGCATTTCGTTTGTGTAGTTTCTTCGCTTAGCTTGAATAAGACAGTCTATCGACCCTAAGAGTCGTTTGTGTTTTGCGCACATCGACCAATCGCGAGTCCAGGTCAACGTGTTGTTCACATTTGGGTGTGTCGTATCCCTACTTATAGCATCGCATCTGCACTTACAAAGTCCTTTCCATCTATGTAAAGGCAGAGGAGCCAAAGGAAGAAGTGTCACTCCCCACTCCACTCCACACACACATGGTTGCACTGACCGACCGCGTTGGAGCGTATTTTAGACCAAACACCATCTTTTTTTGAACACCCAGTGATATATGGTGTATTACACGACGTTAAATAGCTCGTAATACAAGAAGTAAAACTACAAGCTTTGGTGCTCCTAGAAATGCTAGTGACTAATATTTATGAGAGCACCAAAACACATGATAGAAGGACTTGCAATCGGGAAAATCATTCGCTTGGGGAGAATCCTAATCTAGTTTTGCCGAGTGGTTAAACTTTCCAACTGGACCGAAATTAACTTGGACACGCCCTTATCATTCCAAATGTGGCTACTACATTTAGACAACACTTGAACGAGAATTTCCTTGAGTTATCTCAAATGGTGACTTGCCAGATTCTGGAAGTGATAAGGCCCAGCCACTCCTTTAGTGAGAATTTTTTATAAGTAGGTAGAATGGTGCAACAGTGCCATTCAACTATCACTTTGGCAGGGTAATAAGCCGGTCCAGCAGCTGCCATACACTGGAGTGGTCTAGCAGCTACCATAGACTTGATCCGTATCCCCAAGTGCTACTAACCAGCTAGAGAGTAGAATCAGGATTGGCTAATTGCAGCTTTTAACAAGGCCGAACCTTGGTCTAGGAGGCCCTCTTAGCGTTTGCCCTGTGTTTGCCCGAGGAGAATTAAGCCAAAATTTGGTAGTAGGGTACACCTGCCACTCAACAAGACCAATGTAAACGACTCTGCCTCTACAATACCTCAACAAAAAGTGAGGTTTTTTGTGGCAGATCAACCAGATCTTGGAACCGCTAGACTAAACAAGGGTCTTGTTGAAGAATGGCAATGGAACTAGTGTATCAGGAACAATAACTAGAACCAAAACCAGCCTTATACACCACCTCCAAACGCCCTGGTCATTATGTGCTCCTGTTGTAGGCAGGGGGCAACTAGTACCTGACACTAGGGTCAGCCAACCTTTCGTTTGGGGCAACTACATCATCGAGAACATCGGCCCAAATAGGGACCTAGTCATGGAAATGATTCAATAGATCGGTCCAATGTTTAGACTAATACACAGGGCAGTGTATAGGAAACCGTACCCTGATTGGTATGGCTACGACTTCCCGTACCCTAGGTGATGCAGGGAACGTAGAGCGGCAACATAAGATGGAGATCAACGCAAGAAGCAACTAAAATAATCTCTTGGGGGTTTGAAAACTAATGCCATAGTTTGGAGAAAAACTCCAATATAACACTTGAAAGGAGCCAAGCTCCTTCACCCACGTGAATGAGCCAATGCTTTCTTCACAAGTGACGTCCCAAAATAAACTTTATTCAAACTGTTTTTCTTTTCTCATGCCATTACATTATATAGAGAGCCAAACCTAAGAATAACAACCCTAAATACTTGCCTAACCATTATTCTCAATCTTCTAACTAAAGCAACAGAAACAAATAGTAGAAACATGACTAAAATATTTCTAAAATAGTAATCCTGTAATATACCTGTACCATATCCGTAAAATGCATATAACTTAGCCAAATCAAGTCTAAATCACATAATCTTGGGCTCTTTATAGGTAATGGAAAAACCTTTCTAAAAATACCAAAATCAGGCCAAATGAACAAGATTTGATGCCCCAATAAAATACTACAAGTAAAATGACAAAAATATAAAATATAAAATAAAAGATTTGATCCACGCCTCACGTTCTACATCATTTGCCCCCGCTTGAAGAAAACTCGACCTCGAGTTTAGGCCATCATCCTCCAAATCTAATTATTTGGCGCTGCATCAATCTTCTATTATTTATTTATTTTTTCATCTTTTGTGATCCTTTACATGAAGCTTTTTGTTTTGTTTTGATAATGATCCTTTACATGAAGCATAGCCATGAAAAAGGCTCTCGAAGGCACTGTCAGGTCCATGGGAGACGCTCATAGATGCGAGCTTCGAGTAGTGCTAATTGTGTGGGAAAGTCTTCACTTGTTGGAGTTTTTCGTTCTCCACGGCTAGATCAGGCTGGATGACGTTAGGTGCAGCCACTTCTTCATCCCGTTGGGCATTCCTTGGAGATCCCTTGTGCTATGATACTAACTGATGCAGGGAGTGTGAGCAGCAACACCAAGATGGAGATAAACACAAGCAGCAACTAAAATAATCTCGTGGCTGTTTGAAAACCCATGCCACGATTTGGAGAAAAACTCCAATATAACACGTGAAAGGAGCCATGCTCCTTCACCCGTGTGAAAGAGCCAATGCTCTCTTCACAAGTGATTTTCCAAAAATAAACTTTATTCAATCTTTTTCTTTTCCCTTTCCTCGTGCCATTATATTATATAGAGAGCCAAAACCTAAGAATAGCAACCCTAAATACTTGCCTAACCATTATTCTCAATCTTCTAACTAAAGCAACAAAAATAAAAAATAGAAACATAACTAAAATATTCCTAAAATAGTAATCCCGTAATATACCTATACTATATCCGTAAAATGCCTATAACTTAGCCAAATCAAGTCCAAATCGCATAATCCTGGGCTCTTTAGATAGGTAATCGAATTTTTTTTCTAAAAATACCAAAATCAGGCCAAAAGAATAAGATTTGATGCCCCAAAAATACTAAGAATAAAATGACAAAATATAAAATATAAAATATAAAATAAAAAATAAAAAACTTGATCCACGCCTCACATTCTGTGGTGAGCCCTACATCTCCACCCAAACCCATGAATAAATTGGGACCCACCATTTTACATCTCATGTTATTGTTGTCATGGGCTACCGCTTTACACCTCATGTTTCATATGGGGTTGGGGCTACCATTTGATTGGTGGGGCCAATCTTCATTTTACACCTCATCTTATTGACAGAATGGGGCCACTGCTCTACACCTCATGTTTTATTTGAGGTTGGGACTTGGGACTACCATTTGCTGGGTGAGGCCCATCATCTACTAAACCCATGCATAAAGTGGGGCCACCATTTACCCTTAATGTTTTGATAATTGCACTAACTCAGCTTATCTTTTATTATTTAAAACAATGTCAAAGGTTATTTCAGTCCCCCAAAAAGTCGAAGGCAATTAAAAAAGAAAGAGAAGCTGAAAAGTGAAAACATAGTCCCGGTTTGCAGTCGTACGTGGGGTCGTAGGCCCTTCCCTAGGGAGGAACTCTAATCAATCCTCATAAGACTTGGGTTCTCCTTGGTATCTATGGTAGAAAAAGGGAGTGATTCATTCATTGAAACACGTTAATTGGAGAATTACTACCAAAAAAGGGAGTGATTCCTAAGAAAATATTCTTGGTTCCCACAATTTACAAGGAATTTAAATGATTCTAGCTTACTTAGAGGGATATTATTATAAGTTGAAGGTCTCTCTAGATAAAGCTTGCCTTACCCATTGTAATCAGACAAAGGAAAAGCCTGAAATTCAGGAAAAGTTTTTCTTTGCCAAAAAAATTCTGCAATCCAAACGGGGTAAAAGAAATTCCAGCAAAATAAGTGCTGGTGGATTTTGAATCCCAAAATCAGGGGCGGAACCAGCAATTTACACTTGGGGTGGGACTAATTTACACTTTGCCTGCATTGGTGGGCCGTGGTCATATCACTTCGGAATTTACACTTGGAATTTCTGCTTGTATCCAGGATTTTGCAAGTCTTTCTTTTCCTTTTTCTTTCTTTCCTTCTTTTTATTCATAAGGGGGCAGGCTTCCAATTTTAAAGGGGCTGGGCCCAACTGAGTTGGGCCACCTATTAAGGAGTTTGACCCAACTCAACAGGGGCAGCTGCCCCTCTTATAATACATGTAGCTCTGCCGTGTCGTGGGGCCCCCACACTATATGTGGCTCTGCACCTGCCCACAATATAATGTGGAAGATTGAAGCATGGATTTGGAATCCCACAATATCCTCTGAATGATTGAAGCATGCTTGGGTTTTATTTATGGATATATGGTACAACAGGTAGAAATCTCACAAACAAGTCTATAAATACATGCTTTGAGGTTCTAGTGTTTAACCACCCAAGGGTTTAAACACAGCAGAAAGCGTGTGAAGACCCAACAGCAATGGCCACTCCTCGTCTGATGTCTGTTTGCACCATTGTTCTCCTTGCATGCTTGCTCTCCATTGCAGCTGTGAGTGCGTCCAGTCGGACATACATTACGCTCGATGATTCCGTGATCACTTATCCACCCATAGAGGGAGGAAACCCGCCCTGCACAGGAGGAAGTTGCCAACCGGCACCTGGGGCACCCTACCAGAGGGGTTGTGATCCGAGCACCGGGTGTAGAACTGGTCCTCCCCCGGCGGCGTAGGACGTGAAAGCCGAGCAATGGCTAAAGGAAATATACCTATCGAATAGTTAAGAATAATTGCTGAATAAAATTATTTATGTTAGAGTTCTATATAGAATGATTTACTCTTCTTCTCTGGCTTCTCTTAAATGTGGGTGTGCTTGCTTATATGCACTGGGAGAGATTTTATATGCTCAAAAATTACAGTGGCCCACTTCATACAATGATCCAAACCATTCAATTGCTGGGCCCCAATGTGAATAGGCTATACCCTGTTAATCCCCTCCATAGGTTGATCCTAACACTCCGATAATCAGAGGGTGAGGATCATCCTATGGAGATGATTTACAGGGTATAGCCTATTTACGTCGTGCGCCAACAAATGAACGGTTTGAATTGTCCTGTGAAGTGGCGCCACTACATTTAAAAAAAAATTCTACACAGCATATGAAATCTAGTCTACCCTGAGCCTGATTTTTTTCCTGATAATTCAATCAAAATATCTAGCACTTTCCCGAGTTAAATGAGAACTTAATCTTAACCATCATTGACTCGACGAGTCGACTTATCCATATCCTTGTCCACAAGCTACTATGGAAATGATCCTGTTCGGTGTGAACTATTCATCGTACTCATTCTACGTGCTTAGGGTCCGCTACCCTAGTGGCCGAGATAAGCCACCCAATGCATGTATTGCGATAAGTCTGATGTTGATTGTGTGCAAGAAGAGATGTTCAGTCTCAACCCCAACCAGGAACTTCTTGGTCTGTGGGCATATCTCCCCGCTCCTTAGGATTTGTGAATCCAGGGGCATGATGTTATTCTAAACATTAACTTAATGATCCCTTTGGATCTTGGGCAATGAAAAACAAAGAAAAACTTGAATTTAATGAGATGGGTTTGATGTACCTTTGACCATGACCACCACTTTAAAGCTTGAAATCTAACGTAGACACCCCCATTTTGCTAGACTTTACAAAAGCAAAAGATTTGGTAGTTTGTCAAGTTTCGAGTCCGTATTCCACCTAGGATTAGGCATCCATGCATTTTATTGTAGATTTCACTTCATTATGGGAGTTTTGAAGTTGATTCGTGATCCTGAAGGTCTCTAGGGGGTTCCTTTGGCCTCTAAAAGATGAAAGTTCAAGTTTCCAAGCAAATAAAAAAACCTGCTATTTTTAGAATTTTCTGGGTTTCCCTCATTTTAGCCTATTTTGAACTGCAGGGGTATTTTGGTCATTCCCGATGTGTCTCGTTTGAACCCCGAACTACGTCGACTCTGATCCCAGTGAGGCTTGGGTACGTAGGCAGCTTTGATACTTGATGGCATACCAATCACGAGTCTGCTCCACACATAAATGGTGGGCTTTTGTACATTAATCCTTAAATTAAAAGTAATTAAATCATTTAGGACTTTCCATGAAATTAAAATTTTAGGAGAACTTTCACTTAGATTGAATTCAAACAAATTAAGAAAATCAAGATACACATTTAGGAATTACATTGAAATTAGATCTTAGGATGCATGTCACCTAGTTCGCACATTAATATAGAGTTAAATGAGTCATTTAAAAGAAATTCAAAAGAGTTAACTTTTGGAATTGAAGACCGATTACCGGGCAGGAATGGTGCATGTGGTGGTAACTCCCCATACCTTCCATTCTCGTAACCAAGTAACGAGTCTAGATTTCTGGTCAATTATGGGTCCTAGATCTCTCATCTAGGTGGCGACTCTGTCACTCTCTTTTACGTGGAATTTGGATTGCCTTAGTGATCCCAAGTTCACGAAAAAGATGAATTAAATCACACCTTGCTAGGCTCGGCGGCTTACCCCTGCCCTTATAGGTAATGGGTTGCACGTTTGTTTACACCCTATGGCTTGGTTGTTGCTTGCTTGGTTGGGTAATTAAAATCAATAATAAAAAGCACACGCCAAACTGTAGGACCCGATCCCTCGAGAGAAGTCTTCGACCTTTTCTAAGCACAATGAGGGCCTAAAAACGCCCCTTGTTCTTCTCTTACCTTACACACCAATAGGTCTATGGGAAACCTCTCAAAAGTGAACTCTCTCTCTCACTCACTCTCTCTCTCTCTCTCTCTCTCTCTCAATGAGTTCTAGTGTTATAGTGTGTAGCAAGAGAGACTATGGGTCTCTTTTATAGGCAAAAGCTCCGATAGAGCTTTCCTAAAGTACCCAAATTCGTTTGGCAATTAAACCCGAATTAGAAAGTGCAATTAGAGGCATCTTTCCCTTCTCAAACGTTTCCAAATTTAAGGGATTTCCTTTTGAACATGAAAGGTTTCTAAGCATGCAAGGCCACACTCAAACTAGCAAGCCTAAACATAGCAATTCTTGTCTTTTATGGATTCTATCAAGTTTAGAAACTCTAGACTTTTAGAAACTTTCCAACACATGACACTTTCTTACGATGCTACCTAAGGACAAACATGTGTTAATAAACACATTACACACTCTTGTATAATACCCAATAGATGTCATGAAATATATTATTAATAAATGAAGGTTTAATATATCAAACACTAGCTTTTAGGGCATACACTCTTAACAATGGAAACATTAGAGAGAGAGAGAGGAAAAGGGACCCGATGGCCATATTTATAAGAGAAGAAAGCTCCCATAAAGCTTTCCAATCTCCCCCATTTTCGTTTAGTATCTTGGGCCCATGATTAACAACAATTTTCCTGCATTTTGTAAACTCATTTACCGTGGAAAGTATTTTTCCAAAATAGAATTTTCTTTCCTATTTTCACTGTAAAATACAAGCCTACGAGCCCTATGATTTTTCTACGGAATATTATTTTTCATGGAATTTTCTTCCCATCAAAATATCTATAATAACCACTAAACTCATGCATAGGATGGGGTCCACCATTATATACCTCATTTTACGCCATGCATAGCATGAGTGTGTGCCACCATCTTACACCTCATGTTTTCATGGGGTAGGGCCCACCATCTCTACCCAAACCCATGCATAGGGTAGGATCCACCATTTTACAAACTCATGTTTTGACGTAGTGGGGCCCACCATTTTTCACCTCATTTTGATGGGATGGGGCCCACCATTGTACACCAGGGCTACGAATGCTCGTACTATTATAGGTTTTGATGGACCCCAAGCTATGCATTTTACACCTCGTGTTTTGATGGATTCTTGCACACCGTTTCTTTTTCCTCCTCCCTCACACTCCTAAAGCTTCTTTCTGATAACAAGATTTGAAGAATTTCAAAAGGTTCTGGGAGTCCAAAAACAAAATAGTGTGTCAGAACCCATTCGAGAGTTGCATCTTCAGACAAAGTAATTATTCCAAACATGAGTAGATTAAGCTTCAACCATTTACAACGCAGATGAGGAAAATCTGTACTCAGGAGAAGAAGAAAATGAAAATCTGAGTGTTTTCATAGAAATATCAAGTTCAATAGATTTGGTTAACCTTGCCTTAGATTTGGAATAATTATTCTGAAAAATACAGATTTTGGGTGACTTTTGGAAGATTGAAATTATTTTATTTCGGGATACAACTTGGATTTGGATGAAAAGAAGAAATTGGTGTCATTGGCAAGCAAAGACAACTAAAAACAGAGAAATTTTAGAATTTTTGACAAACTCAGGCTGATATGAAATAGAAGAAAACAACTGAACAAAGGGGTATTTTCCTATCCGTATAGGCCAAAACGGAGTAATTTCGTTGTTTCCATCTATGTGCTGCTGAAATGGGAATAAAAAGTTAAAAACTGATCATATTTTTTTCAATGAAATCTTTCAATTTCTTACTTTACTATGTTCAATTCTATGTATTCCTCTATCCGTAGTGTACATTGAATGCACAGAAAATGGCTACAACAATTTCTGTCATTCGTATTAACAGCTACTCTAGGAGGAATGCTTTTATGTAGTGCTAACAATTCAGTAACTATCTTTGTAGGCTTTGTAGCTCCAGAATGTTTCAGTGTAGGCTGATCTTATTCAATTAAACAATTTACTGTTGCAGAAGTCTTGTTCTTGACTGATCTGATGTTCAGAAATTTAGAGCATTAGTAAGAGGAAAGATGTTTATCATTTCAATCAATTTGCAAAACAAGGATGCCAATTAAACAAAACAGGGAAAAGAACTAACGATAGTACCTCATAATATCTAACAAGTAGAGAGCCAATGGAGCTTCCTGGATCGCAAATTTTACTATGGCTGAAACAATGGCTATACTGTTCACTTCTACTCAAAGATACCCATGGCAACACTAAAAAAATATGCAGCGCTGCTCGGTTTTCTACCACTATGTTTAAAAAAATAGAAAAAGAAACATACAATCACCAACTAATTCATCTGCGGAAATGAATATTCACAACAGATGGTGGCATGAGTGTCTGCTGAATGGAAAGAGCCAACGGCAAGATCGGGTGAAAGAGGAATGACGAGATCTTTTTTGGACGATTATCTGCACCACCAGCCTCAGGACCTATTTCAAACCATCAAACCAGTCAGTTCAAATTCAAAATGCCGCCTAAAATCTCCGCTCTAAAGCTTAGAACACGACCCAATTGAGTTAGATGAAGCCTTTGGGGAGCTAGTCACCCATTATTCAGTTCTTGCAACCAACAAATCGGGTACGGTTTAGAATTACTTAGTAATGACAAAGGTTGATCCATCATTAGCAAGTCAACGGAAAAATTAAGAATATGGATAGCTAAGCGAGTTGCCTAAAATGATTTGCGGAGTTGGTCTCGTTGTTGTTCAAGCAACTGGCAAATCAGGTATGGATCGGAATTATTTAATAAGAAGTCAATGCATCAGAACTGATTGGCTCACTCAGGTAGAGAATGTTGACAAAATTTACCTTGGATTCACTTACCTGGCTTTATCTTGAACTTGAGGGAATTAGGGTGTCTCCTTGAAATGAATTTGATGGGATGCTCAGTAGATTGTCGATGACGTTCAGTCGCAGAAATGAGCTGGAAAAGCAATGATCCAGTATATGAATAACCTTAAAAGAACAAATATGGTTACTATTGTAGTAAAGAGTGCAACATTAAAAAAACTGCCAAACCTACACATGAAGAAGCCACAAGTTGATACTAATAAATACCTATTTCATAATGCCAATTACAGAAACTCTTGACCAAAATGACAAACTACTAATGCTGAAAGAGCAGTCCATAATGAAATTCCAGGGTGGCTAGAGAGATTTTGTTCCTTCTCTTAAGTTTGTTCAGCACCTACTGGGGTCTTCCTAGGTCATATTGCAGATCTCTGAGGGGTGGACCTACGCGCCAAGGCCTAAGAGAAGTTAGATATTCTGGAGCTTGAGTCTCTTGGCTTTGCTATGAGCTATTTGGAAAGAAAGAAATAGTTCGACTTTCGAAGGATTATTTAAGAGTAGTTACGCCATTCAGCAGCAGGTATTTCTGTTGACTGTAAGGTGGGCTGTAGTTCTCCCAGAGTTTAGGGGATTCCCTGAATCTTCCATGAAGAAGATATTGGGCCCAGGTGAGGGAGAACAAGATAGTAGCTAGTAAACCGAGGCTCGTGTGGTTGCCTCCTACGGGTTTTGTTACGCTGAACTTTGACGGGTCTAGTGCTGGGAACCCGGGGCTCATAGGTATGGGGGTGTCCTCTCCTATACCTATTCAGCAGCAGGTATTTCTGTTGATTGTAAGGTGGGCTGGAGTTCTCCCAGAGTTTAGGGGATTCCCTGAATGTTCCATGAAGAAGATATTGGACCCAGGCGAGGGAGAACAAGATGGTAGCTAGTAAACCGAGCCTCGTGTGGTTTGCCTCCTACAGGTTTTGTTAAGCTGAACTTCGACAGGTCTAGTGCTGGGAACCCGGGGCTGATAGGTATGGGGGTGTCCTCTCCATAATGCACATGGTGTAAATAAGTAGGCCTTCTCCAAGTCTCTTGGTCAGATGGATGATAACAATGTGGAACTGCAATTTAAGAGTTTCTAAACCATGTCAAGTGATGGTCCAGCATATTTGGCGCTCTGCCAATAGTGAGGCTGACCATCTGGCCCATTTAGGGGTAGATAGACCTGGTTTGTAGTAATTTGACTATCTTTCCTGTGAATTTCTATTAGATTTCTTTTTTCTTTATTCTTTCGCGTGTCATCCAACCATCGCAGCCCCCGAGATTTCCTCCTTTTTAATAGATCATCACTATTAAAAAAGAAAACGAAAAAGAAAAATTACACTGAAATCCAAAATACATTGGAATAAAAGGATTTAAAATGCAAAAGTGGACTTTAAGATACATAGTTCTAAATGTCTGACAACTACAAGCTTAGTTGTCAATTCCGGCCCGTTTCGGACAGAATTTTTGGAGCACAACTGCGAACACGACTTACACTGAGTCCAAAAAATTCGGTTAAAATTTAGCTGAAAATTCCCTTCTCAATCAAGCAAAAAATGGGGAAAAGAACAAGATATGGCGTTTTTCTAGCTTTTCCCATATTGAGCCTCAAATATGATTGTTTTAATAACGTTGAGGGGCTTTTGGTATCATTTACCTTCCCAGTCAAATGGGAAGGTTATAAGTAACACATCAAAAATCCCTTGTTTGAACACAGTTGAGGTTTTCTGTCTAAAAACCCTAACTGGAGGTTGAAGATGACAATTTCAGACAAAGATTTCGTGCAAGCTCTCTTACATCTAGATTTTCATTGCATTAAAGAACCTATGGGCAGTATTTTTTGTCTAAATATTTCCCATTTTAAAAAAAGAATCAAATTAGAAAAATACAAATCTTTTAGCTTCTTTTCCAGAATGGATCAGTGGAGCGGGTGGAATGTCTAATGTTCCTATCTAGGAGAAAAACAGAGCAGCCACCATATCGGAATTGACAACAAAAGAGCCAAGTTCAACAAAATATATTACTCATGGGCTACATATTCTAAACCACCAACACTCTATATGAGCCTAAAATAACCAACTTTTAATAGTTATAATAAGTCATATGGTGAGTAGTTTAATGTGAACTTTAATAGGTACAAGACATAAATTGACGAGAAATATAGGAATTACTGTAGTAAAGAGTGGGACACTAAGGAAATGCTCAACCTACACATAAACAAACCACGCGTAAATACTAATAAATAGAAAAACAAAAAGGACACTGAAATCACAAATGCATTGCAATAAGGGACTAAAAATCATGATACATACATAGTTCTAAAGGTTGACAATTACAGGTTTCCCCTAAACATATCACAGGCTACATATTCTAAACAGCCAACATTCTAGATGAACCTCAAATAGCTTGCTTTTAAGATTTACAATAAGTCCTATAGTGAGTGACTTAGTGGGGAGGTTTTTTGAATGATGAAAATGACCGAGGTGGTAAAAGAGGCAGGCTACATATTCTAAACAGGCAACATTCTAGATGAACCTCAAATAGCTTGCTTTTAAGATTTACAATAAGTCCTATAGTGAGTGACGTAGTGGGGAGGCTTTTTGAATGATGGAAATGACCGAGGTGGTCAAAGAGGATACGTCCAGAGTCAGTACAATATCGAACAAAAACGTTCAAGACACAATCAGTGAACCTCCATGGAATAGAGTTCTGGTCTTTGAATCATCTGACGACGTTGAGAGCAGGGGGCAGAGCAAGGAATTTGCTCCAGGGGGGGCAGAGAATTTTATTTTTACAAATAAAAAAAACAATTACCCGGAATTTGCTCCAGGGGGCGGAGCTGAGATTGTCTTAACTTTCTAAGACATGAGGCCCCTCTAGTCTGCTTTCATTTTTTTTCTCTGACCCTAGTTTTTTGCACAACTATGTGAACCACACTTTCAGAAACATAGTACATGTGACCATTTTTGGGATGGATGTACAACCAACCTAGGATGTTCTGCGTCTAAATCTTGAAACATGTAAACCTCGGTTTAATTTCATTCCATATCGACTACCTAGAGGCCATGTGAACATAGTTACTTCTGAAAGTGGATCAGGTGATCCATTCCATTCTCCTTCACCTAGATTGCACATAGCACCATTTCCTTATGTTCTGATTTTTGTGAGGGATATAACACTCCTAGGAGTTGTACGGCCTATCTTTTCTGCTTATTCTTTAGTAGTTAACCGTTCTTTTGATTTTACAGTATTTAAGAAAGACAACTTAAGAAGAAATTACTGTAGATTTTAAAAAAAAATGTTGTAAGAATCAGTCTTTTTTTTTTTTTTGAAAGATGACATTTATTTCCAAAATCCGAAATTACATCCGGGGGACAAGATGTCCCCTCAAACATACATGTGAATGCCCCACCCAAGCTACAAAGGATAAACTGTAAGAATCAGTCTTATTGTAATTTTTCTTTTATTTTAGTCTATGTAAGGGAACTAAACATCGACTAAATTTTCTTTTGTTTTCCACTAAACTCGCCTTACCATTATACCTATAGAGAAATACCAAAAAGACGCTCCCCCAAGTCCCCCACCCACCCACCACACACACAGCCCAATTGAAAATATAGGATTCCCAGTTTCCTCATGACATCCTACTGTAACCAATTTTAATCGAATGTTTAGTACACTTATTTTGACATTCCTGGCTCACTTTGTATTACCTGACAGTTCGCTGACATTACAAGAATAACTGATCTTAAATCCACTTACTGACCTGCTTCTCAAACCTCGAATGGGACGGATGCTCTCAAGGAGCTCACAATGAAATATCTGGATATACAACAAAACAGAAATGCTAGTCCTTGAAGGTGTTGCTAAATCTCCTCATTTCTTATTTATTAAAGTATTAGTCTTGACAATTGCATGGGTGAGGACTCTTCCTTCTTTTCGGTTTGTCTAGGCCTTCGATCTTTGGGAGGATTAAAAGGAGGTACACCTCGGTGTAGAATCACGTCCAATGATTGTTCAACAATGGGAGGCTCCAGCAAATGGATTGCTTAAGCTAAACTTTGATGGCTCCAGTATGGGGAACCCTCAGCAGGCATGGGAGGGGTCCTCAGAGATTCTAGTGGAGATGTTATTTGGACCTTTTCAGGACCTCTTGGGATTGCAGATGCTAGCGAGGCGAAGGTTAGAGCCATCCACCATGGTATAAATATTTTTTTTATAATGCTTACATGGATAAGGTCATTGTGGAGGTAGATTCCTTGATGTAATCAGGTGGCTTAATGGATCCATTGCCCCTCCTTGGAGAGTTGCGCAGTTCATTGACGAGATCCAAGATCGGGTGGGAGGGGTCGTCAATCATATGTAAGCATGTTAGAAGGTCCGCTAATGATGTGGCAGCCAGACTTGCTAGGGATGGCGTGGGGAAGCAAGGCCTTGACCTCCCTCCTCGATCATGTTTTACGTTTTGGTTGTTTCTCTTTGTTTTCTTTGTATTTTCTTTTTGCACTTTTGGGTTGACCATCTCAGTCTTCCCCTTTCTCTCTGAATGAAATTGCAACCGTTCCCAAAAAAAACACAGCAGAACATGCTTCATTAATTTATAAAGATTACGATGACAAATGAACACATGGACAGCATCTCTAATCCCGAATAAATGCGATTACAAATTAAACAACGGTGCACTGAATAGCTAATGAAAGAAAGTTGATTGTGACCGAATGCGTAGATTCCTCACAATCCTCAATTTAGAGGCCGGGTTTTGGAGATTCGAGTTGACATAGAAACAAGCAAAAGGTAATGAATAGTCATCCACAAAGTCGTAACTTCCCCACAAGTCATTGATGCTATGCATTATAATAGACACCTGCATAACCGAGTCTATCTCCATATATGCATGCATAAACGTATTTCAAAACGAAAACAAATGCAGTAGGCACTGGATACAGCCTAAGCTTAAAGCTAGAGTAATCATTCAATTACATATACAAGAGCAGATAGGGATTAGGGTTTAGGGTTTTAGGGGATAGGGGTTTAGGGTTTTAGGGTTTAGGGGATAATCATTCAAGGACATATAGAAGAGCAGAATTTGAATATTAAACTTCAAAATGGACGCGGCTCAGTGAAAACTACACTTCGATTTCAAATAGAAAGAAATATCCAAGAAACAGAAACTGGAAATTTTATGTCAGACCTTTTCATCAAACCGAAAGAGTGATTGATCAAAATACGGTGAAGGATTCTGTGACTGGCAACTGGAAGGCAATGAGGCCATCATCTTCTTCACAAACTGCAGAAAAAATATACTATTTATGGTATCTTTAAGATAGAGGCTTAAGTGCTGTATTGCTATAATGAAGAGCAATATATAGAACTGACAAACAAATCTGAATACAGGTAACAGTTGTTTCCCGTATGATCATAGCCAATCGATCTTCTTATTAAATATCCTCAAGAAAATATAACTAAAGAAGCATACAATGCATTTATGTTTCATAAGATGTCCAATAGAAATGATCAAAACAAAATTAAGGATTTAAAAAAGCAAACCATAACATTTATATGAACACAGAGAAGTGAAAATGGAACATGAACTGCTTCGGTGAGAGGTAGAAACTAACCAGGGATTGTCCAGAATAAGAGACTATATCATATAGAAAATGCTTAAAAGAAAGTAACTTTTACGCTCATTCTTAAACGACATTTATCCTCTGATAGATATAACCAGAGCGAACCATCACTTAACAGTTGGAGGAGGGGTACATCAAGCAAGATGGAATGGATAAACGGGTTTGGATCTGGAACTCATCCGTGATTTTCACGGTCAAGTCTTTATCAACAGCTCATGGTTAGCCCTCTGTCTCCCAACGTAGCAAGAGTGTGGTCAATCAAGGCTCCGCCTAGAATCTGCACTTTAGGCAGGGAGGCGGGGCAGCAGCAATTCAAGATAGGATCCAGACTGTCGACTTCTTTCGAAAAAGAAAGAAGATCATCAACGATCATTGTGCCATGTGTATTGCGGAGGGAGACTCTGTGGATCATTTGTTTATCCATTGAAGAGTAGCGAGGGAGATTTGGAGCAAACTATTATGCAGGTTTGGTATTTCTTGGGTGTTTCCTAAGAAACTTATTGATCTTCTAGCGTGTTGGGTGGATGCTCCTTGTAAGAGAAAGGGTAGAATTTTGTGGAAAGCAATCTTTCTTGCTACTATTTGGGTTATTTTGGAAGGAGAGAAACGCGAGGGTCTTTGACAGGATCACAAGAGGTACTTCTTACTTGTTCATCAAAGTGATTGCTCTAATGATTGCTTAGGTCAAAGCTACCCCTTGTCTCAAATTTGTATCCACATATGATTTATGGGAAGGGTGGAGAGTTGTGTGTCACAGTGAGGAGAATAAGCAGATTGTTGTTCAAGTTTGGGCTCCTCCCAAGCTGGGTTTTCTGAAGCTTAATTTTGATGGGTCTAGTTTGGGGAACCCGGGTCCTGCTGGCATTGGGGGAGTTTTGAGGAATGACAGTGGTGAGGTCATATGGGCCTATCGGGGTAATGGATTCTTCGGAGCTAAAATGAAAGCTGTCCACCAAGGCATCAAGTTACTTGCCAACGAGCACTTAACTAACGTGGTGGTTGAGGAGGATTCCATCGATGTTATTCAGTGGTTCAACGTGTCGGTTCCTCATCCTAGGAGATTTGATAGTCTTTTCGACGAGAGGCTTGATTGGATGGGATCCTCTCTTTTCCTGTTTAGAAATATTTGTCGGTCTGCAAATTCAATGGCAGATGCCCTGGCCAGAGATGGTGTTACTTTGGAGGATTTGGCTCTCTACGATTCTCTCCCACCTTGATGTATTGATTTTAGTTGTCTCTTGTTTTATGTCGTTGTTCTTGTTCCTTTTTTCTGTATTTTGACCATCTCGGTCTTTTTTAATGAAATTGGCTACCATTAAAAAAAAGAGGATATAACCAGAGGCCCAACGTACCATGTCCGACACAACACAATATTTACAAAAATGGATACTTTGTGGATACTTTTGTTTGTCAATTTATTGTCTTGTTTCAAACATATGCCGCCATTCGAATTAACTATCATGTTTTTTGCCTTGTGTATTATATTTGCAATTATAACTTTAATTATGCAAGTCGTACAAATGTTACTTTAAATTTATTATTAATTTCATCATCTAAGTTAAATTAACTTTAAGTTTTATGATATTTTATTTATAGATTATTATGTCTTATCTCAAGACATGGGATAACCGTATACACATCCGTGCCCTAAATTTTGGAAAGTGTTGAGTCGTATCTCCATTTTCGTGTGGATATTTAGAAGCACGAAGCGGGGGCGGGGGTCTAGAAGAGTCTAAGTTTGGGAGCGCCATGGGAGCGTGTATGTAATATTTTATTTATATATCTATCAAAATTCAAGTACATCAAAAAATAATAGTTTCTAACCATTTTTATATGTATTTTTCAAAATTTAAGTACATAAAAAGCAATAATTTCTAACTATCTTCACCATCTTCATTTACGTGCACTTGTTCCTCGCGCCTTCTGAAGATGCACAAGCCTTTGTGCTTGCACCAATGAAGTACTTTGAAGAGTTAGAGAAGTTTGATGGATGGAAGTTAGTGGGGGGGACTTATGGAGTAATAGAAGCAGGTGGGAGCATCATGAGAGTGGTTCCTGTCTCTTTGGGGTCGCGCTCCCTGGAAGCTCCTTCCTAAGGAGCCCCGAATCGAGGTTCTAAGGTGGGAGCGGCACCCCTTGGAAAGATTCCTGCTTCTAAGCCATATCCATATGCGGGTATCATAGCACTGATCGGGCCCCACTTTTGCCTCATTTACGTGATCAGATCTGTTAATCCAAATGGAAGCAATAAATTGTTGATCCTAGGTCCTTATCCATGAAGGTCTGCTCAGATTTCTGCCTGGAAAGATAAACCGTTGATTTTTGTAGTTATCTTATGCATGGGATGGGACGAAGACCATGTGGGTCCCCTCACGATTTCCACAAAATCAACGGTCTTGATCTCATACATGCCCCCTAAGCCCCTTGTAGGATCCAAAAATTTCCTTTTTACCATTAATTGTAAAGTAACTTTCTGTGCAGTTCCCATATCATATAAGCTAGGAAACATTGGTTACAACCCAGAATGCACTATGCAGCATGCCTAGATTGATTTTACTCATATTTTATGCTCCACCTCCCCTTTCCTTCCACCTCTACTTTGATAATGTGCAAAGCAATAAAAAGTTAATTAATTGAGATCAAGGATTTCAGATTCGGTTTTGGTTGCCACAGAAATAGAAACATTTCATTTTCGGTTGGAAATTTGGATGGAAAACATTTAAAATCACGGAAACATATGGAAGCATAGGCAAATGATACAATTTTAAAATATAACTTCGGAAAAATGTTGGGATAAGTACAAATACACAGGTACAAATCATCACATAAGTGAGATAATCATTCATGACGGTGTAAAAATATCGAACACCTAGTGACATGCATTGTCTTGAATGTTTGATAATTTAGTACATACCACATTTCATATATAATTCATATAAATATTCATACATAATACATAAACCACATTCCACATGCAATTCATATAAATGTAATTATATAAGGATATGGTCTACCAGTAAAACACTTATCATTTTGGTTTCAATATGTGTCTCGATTTTGATGTGTTGGTGAAGATGGAAATAGAAACATTTTGGCCGTTTCGTGTGAGTTTCGGTGGAAATTTAAAATCATGATTGGGAGAGACCGAATACATAGACCAGAGGGTTGTATCTAACTCAAGCACATAAAAGCATCCTAAAGCCTCCAACGACCGCATATCCTACATCAAAGAACAGTAAACAATTAGACAGCTACGGGTGGGAAGCAGTCTAAAGCAGAAGGTGCCTTGAATTTGTACCAAGCAAAAGACTATCAGCCACAATTTTGGTAATACTAGTTTAATCAAAACTTCCTTGCTGTCTTTTTTTTAGAGCAAAAAGCTATGATTTGTGGACATGAACACTGAGTGTATCATGCCTACACGAACAAGTGTGTCAGACACGGCAAATCCCCAAATTTTAGAAATGGGGACACGACTAAAATAGGAAGTATATATAATCATTATTTGTGGATACAGATTCATATATCGAGTGTTGACACGAATACGAGGTGTCTGACATAGCAATCCCTAATAATCTAGAAATGGTGACACGATCATACACCTAAATACATATAGAATTACTGATTACTATCACAGTTTGCAACCATGTAAATACATTATTCATTTAACAAGCTAATAAATATTAGGATTAATCACCTATAATCTAAAACAAACATGAGATAAACAAATAACAACGCATTCATCAATTTAATCTAGTTCTCTTCCGTCTCCAATATGCAGCGAGAAAGGGAGACCAATAGGATACAATGAATATAATATTTGAATAAGAGTTTGTTTATGGTTTTAGGTTTACGAGGGGGAATATAAAAACAAATATTAGTTAAAAACGAGCTAAAAGAAGATTTTATAGTAAAATAAGGGTTAATACTAAAATAAGTAAACACAATATTCAATAAAAAAACAGAATGTTGCACTTGACACGATACAAAAATGTATCGACACACCCATATTAAAATACTTCTAGTTGTACATTTAAAAGTGTCGAAAGGAGTGTCGACACATGCGGACATGCATGTCATACCGGACAGGACACGACAGTGTGTCAGCAATAAATTCAAAGTGTCAGGATATGACATGTGTCAGCAATAAATTCAAGGGCAAAAAGTCCTTAAAAAGGCCTCAAATCTTCAACCATTGAACTCCAATTACAAGCCAGACATTGGAGATTTTCTTTGTAGTATTGTAGCCTGCTTAATCTTCAGCATAAATGTTCTGTACCTTTCCCTTTATCCATCAGTATTAACAACTTAACGTCAACTTTAGTAGTATCAGGGCTATTTTTTTAATTCCGCACGACACATGGTGACATATACTGTTAATGACAAATTATCAGCATGGGAATTTAATGAGAGAACTTCAAGTTTTGATATTTAATGAGAAAACTTCAAAATTTGATGTTTTCATCCATACGTATTGGGAAATTAGAGTGAAAAAACATATAATTCAAGTATTCTGGATGCACATAGATGTAGAAGGATGATGCCATAGAAGAATGTCCTTATACAATGATTAATATTTAGTACAACCAGCTTTGTTACTTAAATAATGCAAATTACATGGTAAAACAGTGAGGAACAAAATATCAAAAAGCACATATCAAAATTCAAATGGCACAAGGCTAGATTAAAGAAAAAGGGCACTTCTGATGGTGAATTTACCTGTGTAAAGGTATTTGCATTAGCTTTACTGCTCCGAAGTTGCTCAAGAGCATAGATGTTGTTGGAATGAGATGATATGAAGTTCATATATGATGAATTTCTAGATGTTGCATGAAAGTGGTCACAGAACTTCTCAAACAAGTCATAAAGTTCATCGGCCGAATTCTGCGGGAAAAACACATAAAAAGGACAGATAAAAAGAAGTTCCATAAAAACATTGCCCAAAAAGAATTGTGTAAAAAATAATAAAAAAACAAGAATTATGTAACACTAAAGTTACCTGGTAAAATGCGATTATCTCAGCTGTTTCCATGTTATACACAGCAAAAAATGCAGGATGGTGATCAGTGTTGCGAGATATCTGAAGTTCCAATAAGAAAGCATTTGATTGTAAGACATACACATTACAGAACAAAAACCTTTAGTAGATCATGAAATGAAATTTCAAGGAGGATTTTTTTAATTTAGTATGAAGAAGATGATAAGTTTTTTCAAAAAGGGAAAAAGATGGTGATACTTACCCCTCCATCTATGCTACCAAACTTGATTAGCAGATGATGCCGGTCCAAGAATTGAACCTGTTCAAATTAGAGTAATGCAAGCAACTCACGAGTTATGACAGTAGTCACAGTACACATGTTAATTGTTAAATTCTTCAAAGATAATAAGATATCGGAAGTTGGTCTTAATATATGTGTGTGCATAGTTGTCAACCCGTGACTCAATTTCTTAATTTTATGACTAGTGACTCGACTCGACTCGCGACTCGTAAGAGTTTTTACAACAGAAATTTAGTTAAAAAAATATAATTATATATCAAAAGATGAAGCATATAAAAAATATAACCCAATAGCACATAGATAAAGCACTAAACCAAAAATATAAATAATCAAATGCTTACAACTTGCATGCACAAAAATAATTAAGTTTTTGTTGGAACTTAATCATAGGTGAAAACCCTTCCTTGCTTTAGATTTGTTTCCACCCATGATTTATGGTATGGTTGGAAGGAGGTTTGTAGAGGCAAGCCTTGGCGCAATGGTAAGGTTGCTCCATTGTGACCTGGTGGCCACGGGTTCGAGTCACGGAAACAACCTCTCTACAAAGTAGGGGTAAGGCCGTGTACATCTAGCCCTTTCCAGACCCCGCAATGGTGGGAGCCTCGTGCACTGGGCCGCCCATGTAAGGAGGTTTCTGGTGGTTTAGACCAAGAACCAGAGATTGTCCAAGACTGGGAGCTTCCCACAAATGGTTTTTTGAAGCTAAACTTTGACAGGTCTAGCATGGGGAACCCTGGTCCTGCCGGAATTGGGGAAGTCTTGAAGGATGAATTTGGAGGTATGAAATGGGCTTTTGCGGGTCCCATTGGAATCGCAAGCGCTAATGAAGCTGAAGTGCATGCTATCTACCAAGGAATAAGGTATCCTGGGAATGAAGATTTGAATAAGGTAGTGGGAGAAGGGGACTCTCTCAATGTGATAAGGTGGCTTAGTGCGTCGCATTCCTTCCCTTGGAGATTTGCCTCTTTCTTCGAAGAGAACCAAGATAGGGTTGGGGATGCATCGATTTATTTCCATCATGTTAGGCGGTTAGCTAATGGTGTGCCAGACAGTTTAGCTAGAGATAGTGTCTCTAAGGAGAGAGTTGAGCTATTTAACTTCGTTCATCTTTACTCTTGCAGTGGGGCTTGTTCTTGTCTTTCTTTTTCTTTTCCTCTCTCTTTATTTGTATAGACCTCCTTGGCCTTTTTTTGCATTTAATACAATTGTGCGCCATTCAAAAAAAATAAAAAAAATTAAGTTCTAAGTTCCAACTTCCAAGTATTCAACCATCAAAACAAGAAAGCTCAGGCCCACCGACTCAACTTTGACTCGTATGTCTTATTTTTTTGCCTCGACTCGCAGCGACTCGCAAGAGTCACCAGACGACTCGTAAGAGTCTTCAACAGAGGTGAGCCACCCATGCGACTCGACTCGAAAGCCCATCGACCCGACCCGACTCGACTCGAGAGTTGACTCGTACTACTCATAAGAGTTTGACAAACTATGTGTATGTTATCATTGAAAACAAACAAAAAAACATTCAGGAAGTCAACAAGCTCTATATGCATTTCTTATTCATTAAAACTAAAAAAGAAACTAAGTCAACAAAGAAGGATGGTAATCCGGGTTCTTCAGGTATCGAGGGTCTATTGAGGGATGAAAATGGAGTCGTACTATGGGTTTTAGAGGTCCTATCGGAGTGGCGGACTCCAATGAGGCAGATGTACGCGCCGTACATCATGGAATTAAATTGCTTCAAAATGAAGACCTAAATAAAGTGTTCGTCGAAGGTGACTCTATTAACTGTCATTAGGTGGTTAAGAAGGTCGAAGGCAGCTCCATGGAGATTCTTTTCATTGTTTGATGAGATTCAGGACATGATAGGGATGGCGGCTATTTCTTTCAACCATGTAAAGAGGTCGGCAAATGGGGAGGCGGATAAATTGGCCACGAGATGGTGTTTCTAGGGAGAGCATTGAATTTTTTTATTTTCTTCTCCCCCTTGTTTTCTTCTTTTCTCATCCGTTTGATTATCCTTTTCTCTATTGTATTATACTTTTGTATTTGCGGAATCGTCTTGATCCTTTTGGCTTCAATAAATTATCTTTACCATTCAAAAAAAACAAAGAAGGCTGGTGAGAGAACAAACCCATGGTAACTAAATTTGAATATCCGTCTAATGCACTGCAGGAAACACCTCAAGAGAAAAATAAAAATAAGGAAAAAAAAAGAGCGCCGAAAGTCCTCAAAAATATCATAAACTGAAAATTGATTGGTGCTTCAAACAATTGAGCAGCATCTTCAGAGAAATCACATGATCATCTTCAGAGAAATCACATGAAGCTCTAAGCAGAAATAGTAGGACAAAATACATGCCACAGACATACCTTCCACATGATCAGGTCAACATAACCTTGAAAATGGAAATAGAAATTCTTCTTCAGTGATTGGACCCTCTGCAACAGTAACAAGATTGCACATTGATTATAATATTTTGAAAATCAAAACGGATCATGAAACCCTTAGAGGGCTAGAATTAACCGGATCATAAATCTTGAGTTTTCTTTTGTTAATTTGTTTGGAATATTAATGAAATAAAAAAGTACGTGTATCAAGGAAGGTGAAATGTGGCCAAAGCCATGTCCTAACTCTAAACATTCCACATCAAAATTTACTGTGAATTTGTAACATGGATGGCATCCATATCGATATGTGCAGTAATGAACTATTAGGAGAACAAAAAAACATTTGAAAGACGCTGACCAGTTTTTTGGTGATAGTGCACTCTGGATTTTTTTATTCTTTTCTTCTTTTCTTTTTGAGAAATAATGAAAAGATAACAAGAAATATAGTGCAGTCCAGAATGATATTTCATATCTTAACATCTACATACAAGAGTAGGAATTATAAGAGCAGGTATGGAAATTAAAATCAGAATGAAAGCCTAAATGGAATAGGACAACCTGATGGTATACGCATAAAGATATTTTGATTGGAAACTATTGATTATCACAGAACTCTACATTTTTCCAGATGAGTAAATCATACATTTTTTGCCGAATAAGCTTCAAAGTGAATTCTGAACTCTTAATCACTTGAGCAGAATTCAGCACAAAGCATAGGATTTGAATTGTAATTCATATGATTTTTAACAACATTGCGGTCAGGAACAAGCAAACCTATTTGAAAGATATCAAACATAAGCATCTCGAATATGAAGTTGTTCCATTCCCACAATATCTATTTACAGCCACAAACAAGTAATGAGCAAGCATAAGAACCTACATGAGTATAAGTTAAGCAAGACAATATGTGCAATTTGTTTCAAAGTTCCAAAAAAAAAGATATCATTAATGGATATTAAGCCATCTGCCACAAAAGAACCAGGAAAGGTAGTGACTTGACCTCCATAAAAATCAAGAAAGAAGGGACCAAGAGAGAAGCAGCTAAGGAAGAATCCTTAGCAGAAACCGAAATTTAAAACCTCGATATAGGCTAATAGAAGAATCCTTAGCCAAAGTAACTTAGTAACCCCATGGGTGCTAGCTACACTTGATTTGGCAACCACAGGTTGTTTCTTCCTCCAAGAAACTAAATTACCTCCCACAAAGGTACAATAACCAGTAGTTGAATGTCTATCATCTCCATAACTTGCCGAACCGGCATTGGTAAAAGCCCAGAAAACTGCCAAATAAAATGCGTCTGCCGAATAAAGGTAAAGTAAAGAGAGAAATATTCGAAGGGGCGGATGTAGCCAAGTGGATCAAGGCAGTGGATTGTGAATCCACCATGCGCGGGTAGTAAATTGATGTAGAATGCCATTTTCACTGCAAAAGGTGATGCAACAGTCTTTCGTCTTGCCGCTTTCATCTAAGATCAGGCCGAAAGGCGTAGTTGATGGACAACAGGTGAATATTCCTGTCGGTGACTTTCGCGGTCGCCCTCACTGAACCGACTTGGATCCTATTGTATCAATCTACCCTTGTGTGACCGTATCTTTTGTTTCATTTCTTCTGGAACAATCACAAACACTTTTTTGATCAACTAATTGTTGATTTGATGCATTTACACATGGATTGTGGAAGCAATTTTTATTTTTCGGGGATTTATGATTTAAAAATTGACAAAAAAAGTATACTTTCGAATAAAAAACTAATATCACAAGTTAGTTTCTAGTTTTATTCTATGAGTTATTGCCCGGTCTACTAATTGAAGTTAGATTTATTTTCATATCCAAACCTAATTATTTTACTTATTTTTGTTAGAAAAATTTATACAAAATGGAAACTATATTTCCTATCATATAAGGATGTTAGCTTCTAATCTTTCATGACTTATTCTTTCCAATCTAACGATTAACAGAGTCAGATTTTTTTTCGAAAAAAAAACACAGAGAAAATCGAGTCTCATGTTTTTCATTTCGAAAAATAGTTATTTTATTTGTTTTTGATGGAAAATTCTTCAAATTACATTGTACTTTTTCATTATATTGTACTTTATTTATGAATAATGAATGTAATGGCTTTTCTCCTACAGTTTGTCTCTATTTGAAGCACATGTATATGTGGTTGTATAAATTCCAGTTTAGAATGGATCTTATGATTCCAGACATGAGCAACAACGTAGGTCATTAGGTGTTATGATCTTGTTAAGCCATTCATGGTCAGTTGTTCACACATATCTCCGATTTTATGGCGACATTTTGATAAAGCGAAAAAATCCCAAATTAATCCCATGATTTTAGAAAATGCTGCGATATTTTCATTTTTATGATTAACTCAGAAAGTATCGCGATAATTTTATGATATTTTTATTCTTGAATTATACATTTTCATATATTTTTTAAGGGAAATAATTTCAGCACTACCATGTTTTGATAAAGATACGCGACGCATCTTGTCGTTAAGTATTTAAAGGCTTGTAAGAGCTTTTTGATAACTGTAATATTCTCCCGACAGCACTTTAAATACTAAATGTAAAGATGCTTCGCGCATCATGATCAAAACATGGTAGCGCTGAAATCATTTCCCATTTTTTAATATTCTATTTTTATAGTTTTTTCCCAATATAAACCCAAAAGTAATGAAAAAAAATTAAAATCCCCCCGAGATATACAGTTCCCAAGAGATTCTCGATACAATATTTGTGACTGAAATTATTATGAATGGTTTCTTATGTGATGGTTTCTAATTGTGCATTAGAGTGTATTCTAGCATTTCCTGAAGTTTCATCTCAATTTTCCATCATTTGCTTGGATTTCCACAAACTTCCATGATTTTTCAGGATTTCCACTGAAATCTATGACTGAAATCAACATATTCCAATTTCTGTGGCGACCAACATGCATATCAAAACCGACATTTAAAACCTTGCTTGGACCTTGCAACTCAATACCCAAAAAAATATCCAATTTGTCCCAAGTCTATGATTTCAAATTCTTTATTTGGAAATATCATCAATTATCTCAACTTAGGAGGAGAATTTCATGTTACCAGAGTCTCATCTACAGGCATTCGATACAGTCAATGTAATTCTCTCACTAAAAAGAGGTGGTGATCAGTATGACTGACTCTGGTAGTAGCCCAACTTATCCATCCTTCACTGTCAAAAATCTTAATTCCTGGAGGATAAGTCATATAAACTTCCAAAAGTTCTCCATTCAAATAATGCATTTATGGCATCTAGTTGGTACGACTGCCATGAGAGATGTGCAGCCAACGATAATCTTTGCTACAAAAACAAGGTTTCCCGATAACCCATTCCATATGTTTGTGTGTAATCCTTGGCCACAAGTATGGCCTTGCACCTCTCTATCGAGCTATCGACCCTATTCTTTATGTTAAAGAGCCACTTGCCGCCCACATGTTTCTTTCCATTTGGTCAATCCACATTATCCCAAGTCTCATTCTTCACCAAGGCCATCATCTCTTCTGGCATTGCCTCCCGTCCGATCAAACTAGACTCTTCAAACAAGAAGTAATAGATATACAAGAAGCAGTGAACACAGAAGCACGGTATGGAGATAAGGGATCATAAGAGACAAAGTTAAAAATAGGACGAAGAGTAGATGTGTGCTTTCCCTTTAGTAAGGCAATGGCAAGGTAGAATCATTGGAAGAAAGAAAAGAGGTAACATCAGGAATAGAAGAACTGGTGGGCTCAACACCATTAACTGGACTTGGTTACAAAGGATCTGACTCATCAAGGAGGTCCATGACGCTCTTGTGTCTCCTAGAATACACTTGCAACACCTTGTGATGCATCTCAAAGAAAGTAACATCTATGAAGAGAGGCTCCCAGGGAGAAAAAAAACAGGAATACACTCTAAGAAAGTAACATCCATGGAGACAAATCTGATCCCTGAGATAAGATCAAAAGACTAATAACCTTAGTGTGGACGAATATCCTAGGATGACACCCTGAATAGCTTTGGGATCCAGTTCTGTATAATTTGGACCAAGAATACGGTTAAAACAAAGGCATCCAAAAAACCGAGGAATGGAAAAATGACCATTCAGACACAAAACTTGGATACAAGATTTCAGATTAATAACTCTAGATGGAATATGATATATCAAATATGTTGCTTCCAATACTGCATCGGGCCAAAACCATAGTACTCCAATGCTCATAAGTCATAAGCAACCCCCAATGTCACTTCCAGCACCTCCAACAGATGTCTATTTTTATTTTATTTTTGAATGGTAAGCCAATTGTATTAATAAGATAGGGAAGACCGAGAAAGTCACCCTTCAAAGAACAAAAGGGAAAAATACAAATAAAGATAAAAATTACAAGAACCTCGAGGAGGCAAAAAATCAAAGCACTCCAATCCCAACCTCTCAACTCCAGATCTAGCCAACGAATCCGCCTCACTATTAGCAGTTCGACGAACAAGGTTGAACACAATGGAGAATCCCTCAACTAAATCAGAAGTTTCATCAAATAACGACCAAAATCTCCATGGTGGTACCACTGATCCACGAAGCCATCTGATCACATTTTGCGAATCCCCCTCCACAATAGTAGAGTGAAGAAGCTCTCTGACAATGACAATCCGTTTAATACCCTGGTATGCCGCTCTAACTTCCGCCTCATTTGAGTCACACACCCCAATCGGCCCCGAGTAGGCCCAAACAGTCTCTCCTCTATGATCGCGGCAAAGGCCACCAATACCCGCCGGCCCCGGGTTAACCAAGCTGGAACTGTCAAAATTGATTTTCATCAAACCAAACGGAGGAGTTTCCCACTTTTGTACAATCTGTGATCGACTCTCTCCACTGAAACAACCTCCATCCCTCCCACAAATCAAAAGCGGAGACAAAGCGAAAGGTAGGTAAGCTCTTCGCCCAAGAGATGGTAAGAGCTATGGTCTTAATGTATAGCTGATAAGGCGATCTAATGGATCCCTCAAATACCCTTGAATTTTGCTACTTCCATAACACCCACCATGTAGCAAGAAGTCAAATTCTTCATTGGCACCAACTGCCAACACAGAATCACATCCCCAACTAATACCAAATCTCACTAAAATGTTACCCCATACTTCTCTAGCAACTTTGCAATGGATATCTTCCAAGCATAAGGGGCAATGATCCACCAAGCACATACCCCGCTTGCGAAGGAAATTAATAGTTTGAATCCTATCCCTGCTTGCCGCCCACCCAAATATACACACTTTTGGTGGACAATGGAATTTCCACACCTTTGCTGCGATAGGCTGTGCAATACAAGGAACTGAATGAGTAGAATGATTTAACAGAAAAGAAGCCAGATGAGTCCAATTTCCAAACTCTGATGTCCGACCCATTAATGCAGCAAGATTCTAGCAACTCGATAGGCTGTGAGAAAGCTTCCAGCTCTCTATCAAAAAAAATTCTCCTGAAAGCCGGCTTCCACACCACCCCTCCCCCTCACGAACAAAGCAGTCACGAACCAAGGCTTCCTTCGAAGAAGCAACAACAAATAACTCTGGATATAGGTACATAGGGGGGTCGGGTGAGCACCAAGCATCATACCAAAATCTAATACGATCCCCCGAGTATACTTTGAATTGGATACCCTTACTAAAAACTTGGGATAATTTCAATATATCATGCCACACAGTCAAACCTTAAATAACTAAACTGATCATCCGACTCCCAATTGCCTGACTATTTTTCCTTTCCGATAATCCATTTTTTTATTATTTTTTGCGTAGGTAAGCTCGGATTGAACCTCCGACCACATGGTTGAAGAATAGTCTTTACCAATTGAGCTAGAGGCTGAGGCTAAACCCCTAAATCCATTTTGTTGTTGAGCATAAACACAACTACTTTGATAAGCGAAGTTCTCTTCAAGGTAAGCTATCAGTGTTCCCTTTCAAGCAACTTGTTTGCATTATCAGATCTAAATATTTTATCTTCTTTTCAAATAGAGTAAGTACCATCTTATGGAATAGTTTAACAATCCTAGGTATTTCATCCCTCGTCTTCATCAGAGACAATCAAGTATTGAGTGAAAAATCATCCACAAGGCTAACAAGTAACGATACCAATCCATAGAGGTAACCGGGATGGGGCCCCACACATCAAAATGAACAATATCAAAAGGAGTACCTTTATTAATACTCAAAGAAAAGAATTTCTACAATGCTTTGACATTTGACAAACTTCACACTAAAAACTACCCAATTCAATTGACTGAAATAATTTAGGAAATAATAACTTCAAACGTGAGAATGAAAGATGACGAAACAGAATGTGCCACAACCCAGTCTAGTTAGAATGAAAATGTGAAATTCCAAGGGTGGTCCCGAGTACTTTACTCTTACGGCAACTTAAGAGTAGGTAAAATTAGGTTCCTAACAAGTTTTAATCTTTTTGAAAACTCAAACCTAATTTTGAAGATTAAGAGATCAGACATGAAAATTAAGCACGACAAGTTAAATCCTAAGTACAATGCAAATGTAGAGCAAGAGAAAAAGAGAGACTGCACCCGAGATTTAAAGTGGTTCGGTCCTCAAAACGCGAGGTCTACTCCACTCCACCAACCAAACCCGTTGATGGCTTCACTATCTGATCTTCTTAACTTCGGCGAAGATCGGTGCCGATTACAATTCCAACCGCCTTTAACCTTGGTGGCGATCCTCACCACGGAGAGTGGGCTCTGCTTCTCCGAACACTCGCCCGAATACAATGTTCTTGATAAAGAAAGAAAGAACAAAAATCTCTCACAAAGGTTTACAAACTTTGTAGAAGATGTACAAATTTGAGCCTAATGATCCAAATCCTAGTCTTAGAGGATGAGAGGCATAAACAAGCTTGAATCACTCTTAGGATGTTCAAATAGAGTTTTTGAGTGTTGGGATTGATAATTGGGAATACCCATATATATAGAAAAACCAAAATATGGTGGCATAGTGGTCATCCTGGCAAAAACACCAACGGCTCTTTTTTCTTCCCGTTATAGTGTTCTCGGAGTTCCGAGAAATTCCTCGGAGTTTCGAGAATTTCTCTCGGAGATCCAGGAATACAAACAGAAGTTGGAAAAATGCTACTGGACCATTTCTCGGAGCTCCGAGGAATCTCTCGGAATTCCGGGCTCGGAGCTCCGAGAATTCTCTCGGAGTTCCGAGAAGCCTATGTCAAGCAGATTTTCAATTCTTGTTTTTGGGCTTCCAACTCTACACCAAGTTGGGATTGTTATGAGGGTTCCAAGGTGTAGGAACACCACAAGGACAATCACTTAAACATTTAGGGTGTGTGTTTATTTACTTAATTTATGCCACTTAAACTTAAGCTAGGATTGGATCAATACAAACTAAAAAAGACTTAAAATGGTCTTCACTTGCAATGCTTCAAGTCTTCTAGCTTCTTGGATTTCAGATGTCTTTAGCCTTCCGAATGTGGTCCAATGAGAGCTTCTTGGCCTTAATCCAAGCAATCTTGTCTTAGCGCAATTATAATCTACAACTTAGACATTCAAACACATTTGTGATATTAAATCACTTGTGTATTGGAATCATCAAAATAAGATGGGAATGCCATGGTGGGAACCATTGGGCTTACAATCTCCCCATTTTTTATGATGACAAGCACAAGAGATTTTCCAATAAAACATGCATATATTTCATTACACTAGATTTCTCTCCCCCTTTGGCATCAATAAAAAATATTGGGGTAAAAGAAAAACAAATAGATGAAATTTACAATTTTAAGCTCCCCCTTTTTCAAGAAAAAAGACAAACATAAAACTCCCCCTATTTAGAGTTTTTATTCAACACAAGAGGGGATATTTAACAAACCATAAAAAGATATTCAATTTTTAAATGCTAGCCCCTAATCTAAGCACATATGAAGAGAATCATATGGGGGCTTTGGGAACCCAAGCCTTCTTAGTTCCACCACAATCCCTAATTTTAGATGCACATTGGAATTGGTAATCACCATTGATTCCATAATAATGACATCTAACATGAGGGTTGGATAGACTAGTCCTATCATACAATGCATGATTAGGTCTATGACTAGTCTTCTTCAAGATTATGTCAATAATTTTGTCATCATTTAGGAATCCACGGAGACATAATCTTAACCTTTCATTTTCATTAAGAAGACGTGTTATTTAATTTAAAAAATCATTAAATTCATTTTCATAAGATTTGGAAGAGCTTGCCACATTTTGAAATTGTGCTAATTGGCAAGTTTTCTCATCCAAAATACCCTTAAGGGTTTCAATCTCAAGTTTAAAATTTTCAAGTTGTGCTTGAGATTTAAATATGGAAGAGGATGACTCATTTTTCAAAACATCAAGTTCATTTTCTAATTTTGAAATAGATTTTTTACGAACATTATTTTTTGAAATTTGAGAATGCAAGGTTGTGCACAATTCATCATAAGATATGTTTCCACTATCACTACTTGATGAATTACAAGAGGGGTTAGAATTTACCCCATCTTCATGGGTGAATGTTATGAGGCAAAGATCATCCTTATTAGCTTCCCCTTCACTTGAGCTTTTTCCCGAGGTGCTAGAAGCATCCCAAGTGGCTACAAGACCCTTGTTCTTCATCCAATCCTTCTTTCTCTTGTACTTCGAGGAAGATGACTTGAGAAGTGGACACTCCGATCTCTTGTGTCCCGTCTTCTTGCAATTATAACACCTTAATCCTCCTTCTACTTCATTTTCTTCTTTCTTCTTCTTTTTATCCTTTTTGTGTTTCTTTTTCCATAAGCTTTTAAATTTTCTTAACGCTTCTTCCTCATCACTATCGGCTTCATTTGAGGATGATGAGTCCGTCTTGGAGGCCTAGAGATCGACTTTCTTTTTCTTTCTCTTTCGGCTTCTTCTCTTCTTGACAGCTAGTGAGGAGCATCTCATGAGTGATAAGAGATCCTACAAGCTCCTCCATAGTTAGCATCTTGAGATCTTTTGATTCTTGGATGGCGGTGACCTTTGGATCCCAATAAGGAGGACGTGACCTAAGCAACTTACTCACAAGCTCATCAGTAGGATAAGATTTACCAAGATTACCTAATTCATTTGATATTTTAGAAAATCGGGTATAAATTTCGGAAATACTTTCGTTTTGACCCATTCTAAACATTTCATATTTGCTCTTTAACAAGTTTATTTTGGAATCCTTGACTTGTGATGTTCCCTTATGGGTAACGGCAAGTGTATCCCAAATAACCTTGGCAGAATAAAAAAGAGCTACTCTATTAAACTCCTCCGTAGATAAGACGCAAAACAAAGAGTTTATAACTTTGTAATTTAAATTTGCATGCCTTTTCTCTACAGCATTCCATTCTTCAAATGGCTTGGAAGGCAAAATGTAACCATTTTCTACAATGTGTCAAAGCTCCACATCTATCGAAAGAAGATAGATGCGCATCCTTGTCTTCCAATGTCCATAGTTGGACCCATCAAAGAAAGGAGGTCTAGTTGTGGAAAGGCTTTCCGGAAGTCCGGTTCCATTTTTGTTTGCCATTTCACAATTAGAAAGTTGTCAAAGATCTTATGATCTTTCCCTTGTTAAAATTTAAAAAAAATTTACCAAAGATTTTAAGAAAAGAAAATCTTTTAAGAGCCTAGGCTCTGATACCAAGTGAAATTCCAAGGGTGGTCCCGAGTACTTTACTCTTACGGTAACTTAAGAGGAGGTAAAATTAGGTTCCTAACAAGTTTTAATCTTTTTGAAAACTCAAACAAAATTTTGAAGATTAAGAGATCAGAGATGAAAATTAAGCACGACAAGTTAAATCCTAAGTGCAATGCAAATGTAGAGCAAGAGAAAAAGAGAGAGTGCACCCGAGATTTAAAGTGGTTCGGTCCTCAAAACGCGAGGCCTACTCCACTCCACCAACCAAACCCGTTGATGGCTTCACTATCTGATCTTCTTAACTTCGGCGAAGATCGGTGCCGATTACAATTCCAACCACCTTTAACCTTGGTGGCGATCTTCACCACGGAGAGTGGGCTCTGCTTCTCCGAACACTCGCGCGAATACAATGTTCTTGATAAAGAAAGAAAGAACAAAAATCTCTCACAAGGGTTTACAAACTTTGTAGAAGATGTAGAAATTTGAGCCTAATGATCCAAATCCTAATCTTAGAGGATGAGAGGCATAAACAAGCTTGAATCACTCTTAGGATGTTCAAATAGAGTTTTTGAGTGTTGGGATTGATAATTGGGAATACCCATATATATAAAAAAATCAAAATATGGTGGCATAGTGGTCATTCTGGCAAAAACACCAACGGCTCTTTTTTCTTCCCGTTATAGTGTTCTCGTTATAGTGTTCTCGGAGTTCCGAGAATTTCTCTCGGAGATCCGGGAATACAAACAGAAGTTGGAAAAATGCTACTGGACAATTTCTCGGAGCTCCGAGGAATCTCTCGGAATTCCGGGCTCGGAGCTCCGAGAATTCTCTCGGAGTTCCGAGAAGCCTATGTCAAGCAGATTTTCAATTCTTGTTTTTGGGCTTCCAACTCTACACCAAGTTGGGATTGTTATGAGGGTTCCAAGGTGTTGGAACACCACAAGGACAATCACTTAAACATTTAGGGTGTTTGCTTATTTACTTAATTTATGCCACTTAAACTTAAGCTAGGATTGGATCAATACAAACTAAAAAAGACTTAAAATGGTCTTTACTTGCAATGCTTCAAGTCTTCTAGCTTCTTGGATTTCCAATGTCTTTAGCCTTCCGAATGTGGTCCAATGAGAGCTTCTTGGCCTTAATCCAAGCAATCCTGTCTTAGCGCAATTATAATCTACAACTTAGACATTCAAACACATTAGTGATATTAAATCACTTGTGTATTGAAATCATCAAAATAAGATGGGAATGCCAAGGTGGGAACCATTGGGCTTACAATCTCCCCATTTTTTATGATGACAAGCACAAGAGATTTTCCAATAAAAGCATGCATATATTTCATTACACTAGATTTCTCTCCCCCTTTGGCATCAATCAAAAAGATTGGGGTAAAAGAAAAACAAATGGATCAAATTTACAATTTTAAGCTCCCCTTTTTCAAGGAAAAAGACAAACATAAAACTCCCCCTATTTAGAGTTTTTATTCAACACAAGAGGGGATATTTAACAAACCATAAAAAGATATTCAATTTTTAAGTGCTAGCCCCTAATCTAAGCACATATGAAGAGAATCATATGGGGGCTTTGGGAACCCAAGCCTTCTTGGTTCCACCACAATCCCTAATTTTAGATGCACATTGGAATTGGTAATTACCATTGATTCCACAATAATGACATCTAACATGAGGGTTAAATAGACTAGTCCTATCATACAATGCATGATTAGGTCTATGACTAGTCTTCTTCAAGATTATGTCAATAATTTTGTCACCATTTAGGAATCCATGGAGACATAATCTTAACCTTTCATTTTCATTATGAAGGTGTTATTTGATTTAAAAAATCATTAAATTCATCTTCATAAGATTTGGAAGAGCTTGCCACATTTTGAAATTGTGCTAATTGGCAAGTTTTCTCATCCAAAATACCCTTAAGGGTTTCAATCTCAAGTTTAAAATTTTCAAGTTGGACTTGAGATTTAAATATGGAAGAAGATGACTCATTTTTCAAAGCATCAAGTTCATTTTCTAATTTTGAAATAGATTTTTTAAGAACATTATTTTTTGAAATTTGAGAATGCAAGGTTGTGCACAATTCATCATAAGATATGTTTCCACTATCACTACTTGATGAATTACAAGAGGGGTTAGAATTTACCTCATCTTCATGGGTGAATGCAATGAGGCAAAGATCATCCTTATTAGCTTCCCCTTCACTTGAGCTTTTTCCCGATGTGCTAGAAGCATCCTAAGCGGCTACAAGACCCTTGTTCTTCTTCCAATCCTTCTTTCCCTTGTACTTCGAGGAAGATGACTTGAGAAGTGGACACTCCGGTCTCTTGTGTCCCGTCTTCTTGCAATTATAACACCTTAATCCTCCTTCTACTTCATTTTCTTCTTTCTTCTTCTTTTTATCCTTTTTGTGTTTCTTTCTCAATAAGCTTTTAAATTTTCTTAACGCTTCTTCCTCATCACTATCGGCTTCATTTGAGGATGATGAGTCCGTCTTGGAGGCCTAGAGATCGACTTTCTTTTTCTTTCTCTTTCGGCTTCTTCTCTTCTTGACAGCTAGTGAGGAGCATCTCATGAGTGATAAGAGATCCTACAAGCTCCTCCATAGTTAGCATCTTGAGATCTTTTGATTCTTGGATGGCGGTGACCTTTGGATCCCAATAAGGAGGATGTGACCTAAGCAACTTACTCACAAGCTGATCAGTAGGATAAGATTTACCAAGATTGCCTAATTCATTTGATATTTTAGAAAATCGGGTATAAATTTGGAAAATACTTTCGTTTTGACCCATTCTAAACATTTCATATTTGCTCTTTAACAAGTTTATTTTGGAATCCTTGACTTGTGATGTTCCCTCATGGGTAACGGCAAGTGTATCCCAAATAACCTTGGCGGAATAAAAAAGAGCTACTCTATTAAACTCCTCCGTAGATAAGGCGCAAAACAAAGAGTTTATAGCTTTGTAATTTAAATTTGCATGCCTTTTCTCTACAGCATTCCATTCTTCAAATGGCTTGGAAGGCAAAATGTAACCATTTTCTACAATATGCCAAAGCTCTACATCTATCGAAAGAAGATAGATGCGCATCCTTGTCTTCCAATGTCCATAGTTTGACCCATCAAAGAAAGGAGGTCTAGTTGTGGAATGGCCTTCCGGAAGTCCGGTTCCATTTTTGTTTGCCATTTCACAATTAGAAAGTTGTCAAAGATCTTATGATCTTTCCCTTGTTAAAATTTAAAAAAAAAAAATTTATCAAAGATTTTAAGAAAAGAAAATCTTTTAAGAGCCTAGGCTCTGATACCAAGTGAAATTCCAAGGGTGGTCCTGAGTACTTTACTCTTACGGCAACTTAAGAGGAGGTAAAATTAGGTTCCTAACAAGTTTTAATCTTTTTGAAAACTCAAACCTAATTTTGAAGATTAAGAGATCAGAGATGAAAATTAAGCACGGCAAGTTAAATCCTAAGTGCAATGCAAATGTAGAGCAAGAGAAAAAGAGAGAGTGCACCCGAGATTTAAAGTGGTTCGGTCCTCAAAACGCGAGGCCTACTCCACTCCACCAACCAAACCCGTTGATGGCTTCACTATTTGATCTTCTTAACTTCGGCGAAGATCGGTGCCGATTACAATTACAACCGCCTTTAACCTTGGTGGCGATCCTCACCACGGAGAGTGGGCTCCGCTTCTCCGAACACTCGCCCGAATACAATGTTCTTGATAAAGAAAGAAAGAACAAAAATCCCTCACAAGGGTTTACAAACTTTGTAGAAGATGTACAAATTTGAGCCTAATAATCCAAATCCTAATCTTAGAGGATGAGAGGCATAAACAAGCTTGAATCACTCTTAGGATGTTCAAATAGAGTTTTTGAGTGTTAGGATTGATAATTGGGAAGTTGGGAATACCCATATATATAGAAAAACCAAAATATGACCGTTTGGTGGCATAGTTGTAATTCTGGAAAAAAACACCAACGGCTCTTTTTTCTTCCCGTTATAGTGTTCTCAGAGTTCCGAGAGAATTCTCGGAGTTCCGAGAAATTCCTCGGAGATTCGGGAATACAATCAGAAGTTGGAAAAATGCTACTGGACCATTTCTCAGAGCTCCGAGGAATCTCTCGGAGTTCCGAGCTTGGAGCTCCGAGAATTCTCTCGGAGTTCCGAGAAGCCTATGTCAAGCAGATTTTCAATTCTTGTTTTTGGGCTTCCAACTCTACATCAAGTTGGGATTGTTATGAGGGTTCCAAGGTGTTGGAACACCACAAGGACAATCACTTAAACATTTACGGTGTGTGTTTATTTACTTAATTTATGCCACTTAAACTTAAGCTAGGATTGGATCAATACAAACTAAAAAAGACTTAAAATGGTCTTCACTTGCAATGCTTCAAGTCTTCTAGCTTCTTGGATTTCCGATGTCTTTGGCCTTCCGAATGTGGTCCAATGAGAGCTTCTTGGCCTTAATCCAAGCAATCTTGTCTTAGCGAAATTATAATCTACAACTTAGACATTCAAACACATTAGTGATATTAAATCACTTGTGTATTGGAAGCATCAAAATAAGACGGGAATGCCAAGGTGGGAATCATTGGGCTTACAAAATGACTACCAGTACTACTCAACTAAACAGCCAATGGAGAGCTTGTGTCCGAGAGATAGACAAACCGCTTGACAGGACTCGAGGAAGAAGCCCCAGCTAACTCCGTGCCAAAAAACAAATTTTATGAAGAGAAGAGACTAGACGCACTATTCATGACGTATAATGCTCCATAATCAATAATCCACGAAGGACTAGATGAGATCACACACACATGACTAGCAGAAGAAATATCAGACTGAGCAAAGACAGAAGAAGTCGTAGATCCTTTCAATTGATTCAGCAAGCAACAAAGTCGATCCAACTGTGATGTAGGGAAACTGTCTGATGCAGATGATGGAGCAGATGAATTGTAAGCAAGGTTTTAAATTTTGATTTTTTTTTTTAATTCGGCCATTTTGGCCGAAATCAAATCCGAAATTCACAGATTTCGGTCCCTACCGAAATCTGAAATTTCGGATTTCAGCTGAAATTTGAAACCATGATTGTAAGAGTTGGCAGAAGGAGATCCTAAAAGTGTACTGTCGAGCCAGAGGCTGTTGCATTGGTGGCTGGACAGATTAAGGACTTCCACGCAGCTCCCAACTTGTCTCCCTAGTATGCTGAGTCTTCCAGCAGTAAACACATCCTTATTTATCATTATCATATGCAAACTCAGCTCTTTGACTACCACTTTTTCTCCCTTTTGAACTTGTTGTTGGGTGGTCATGAGAGTGATGACTGCATAGCTTTCTTCCAGTACTCATATTCTACATTCAGCCCTACGAAAAAATTGAAGATATGATTCTCTTCCACTTGTTTCCAATACCACTCTCCATCTTTTCCACAATCTCATTCCAACAAATGATGGTGATCTAGATGGTGATCTAGCTCCTCCCAAAGACCCTGAAAGCATGGAATAATATGTGGACAGACTTCTCTCACCTTGTTGCAAAAATGCAATCTCCTGCCTCAACTAATTCATGTTTGACATTCTTCCACCCACTGATAATATTTTGGTTCCACCTTGTCCAAACTCTCGTGTAGTCTTTAAGAAAAAATATCATCTATAATTATGTGGCCGCACAGAACTGATCAGCCACAAGATCACCATCAAGTTCTCACATCCCACTAATCATAAAGCGGTTCATCTTCCATTGGTTACTTCACCTGGCCAGTTAGGCACATAGTTTTAAATTTCCCCCGAAACAAACATGAAACGAATGAAGTGTTTCCATTTCAACACTCACCGAAACCAAAACTGAAACGACCAAAATCCACAAACTAAAATTATAAGTGTAATAGTGGTGCACTATATTAAAATGTATTACATAATTATATTTATATAAATTGCATGCAAAATGTGGTGCATATATTATATATAAATATTTATATGAGTTACATGTGAAATTTAGTATTTTATAGACTATCAGACATGTGACACTGGATATTACAAGGTGTTCATGTTTTTAAACCATTAAGGATGGTTGTCATGCTTATCTGATGATTTCTAAGTGTGTATTTGTGCTCATTCTATCATTTCCTAAAGTTCCATCTTTAAATTTTATCATTTGCATATATGTTTCCATATGTTTTCTTGATTTTACAGTATTTCTACAGAAATTTCCAACCAAAACTGAAACTGAAATTTAAAACCTTAGTTAGGTATCCAAGCACCCTACTAATGTACATCTTAGTAGATTGGGAAAATTCAAGGTAACATGAGGAATCAAACTTTATCGTATCACCATGAATACGCATGGGATCACCATTGTTTCCAGCTGCAGACACCATGGAATCACTAACAATCGACATCTTCCATCTCTAAGAAATCAGAACATCCTCAAATGGCCCCTATAACAGTTTGAAATATCCTCCCTGACTGGTCGCCCCGACCTGAGGCAAAAACAAATGGACTTTCCACATGAAAAAAGAAGAAAAGGGGGTTTTAAAGAGGAGAAATTTGCAATACTCCTCAATAGATAACGAAATCACACAAGATAAAACATATCAATTCGGACAAATCTTCTTCATTAAAAATTATAGATCGCTTCTCTGGATAAACTCACGAAGCCCTAGACCCAAAAAGTGAATTTTTGTTAAATTTCTAGAGAAATCTCAATAGAAAATCAACAAAACAGCTTCAAACAATCGCAAAACATACTCATAAATCACATAAAAATATATGATCTAGAGTATAGGGTTCGTCGGCCCAAATGTGTGGTCATATGACCTCTGACGCCAACCCTATGACCCTATTATGTTACCCGAAAGTTTAAAACTTGAAGAAAAGGGAGCAACACCTTGTCTTAGACATATTTATCATAACAACTCGATTAGATCGAACTTCAGTTTAGCCCAGAAACCATGGAAAACAGTTAGGGTTTTATAGAAATGAGTGATGTAAGTCAAACTTCATTTCTATATTGAAAGGGGTGCATAACCAAATAAATACAAGTTGCAGTTAAAATCACAAAGAAGCTAGCAGTCAGTTCCTTGTAGTTAGTGCAAGCTATGTTAAGATTTTGATATAAAAATGAAAAACATGAACCAATATGAGCACTTCCAGAAAAATATAGCTAAAATGCCAAAGTGCAGAAGCACAATATGGAAAAGCGTATGAACATAAGATATTTGAAGTTTCTCATTCTTTATTACATTTTCCAGGTTCCAAGTGCATATACTATTAGATCAGAGAATCATTCCAAAAAAAAAAACTAGTAGATCAAAAACTTGTTAAAAAAAAAAAATACTAGTAGATGAGTAGATCAGAGATAATAACAATTGGTTGGGTTTAGTTCACATTACATTTTATTTATGACATCACCATGAATACATACGACTGAAAATAAGAGTGGATATTTCAACAACCAACCAGAGTATGATCTGTTTCTTCATTCCATATTCCATGGAAAATAAATGAAAGCAAACGCTGCTTGATACCACTCAAGAATGAACCCCCTTGTGTATGTTGGTGATGTTGCAGCCCACTCTCAATGTGATTCGTAGACGACAACTCATCCTGTTTATTTTTTTCCAAGATCGCCATGCACTGCAAGATAATGGATGAAACTATCAGTAGAGATATGATAGATTGGAATTTCTTTGAGGCCAAAGAGTAAATAGGTTGAGAACTTAGAGAGATTTGAAAAAATCCTGTTTTTGTAACGACCAGAAGAGGTAGGTGATGGCACTTTTCCATTCTTCACTTGATGATGCGTAAGGGGTTTAAACGCTCCATATTCTTCCTTCAATAAGTGCATTCGTTACCTTGTTTTTATATCTTATTTGTATGCTAGGCATAGGAAACATACATATTGTCTTTCATGTGAAAAAGTATGAATTCTAATTTAAGTGTGCTACAGAAATGCTTTTTTTAAGAATGTTATCTGTTCCCCCAATGGGGGAGTATTTTTGCAAAATTTGATTTTTTGTGACTGCTGAGCCAAAAATGTTCAAAATTCATTTACCCAATCATGTATGTGTTCACATCAGCCATACTTAGCCCAGTTTGTCGTGGTTTTTATTGACGATATCTTGGTTTATTCTAAGTCCAGAGGCGAGCATGCGCATTTGAGGAAGGTGCTTGGAACCTTAAGGCAAGATCAGCTTTATGCTAAGTTCTCTAAATGCGAGTTCTGGTTGGAGAGCGTGACATTCCTAGGTCACATGGTTTCAAAGGAAGGGATATCTGTCGATCCATCAAAGATAGAGGTAGTTAGTAAGTGGAAGCAGCCAACAAATGTTACTGTGATCAGAAGTTTCTTGGGGCTGGCAGGATATTACAGGAGATTTGTAGAGGGTTTTTTTTCCTACCTTGACCAGACCACTGACGAAGTTTACGAAAAAGAACGCTAGATTTGTTTGGACTGAGAAGTGCGAGCGCAGTTTCCAGGAGGTGAAAAGAAAACTCACTTCGGCACCTATTCTGGTTCTTCCTTCTGATGGAGGAGAGTCTGTGTGGTGTCAAGTGATGCATCCAACTAGGGACCAGAGTGTGTCCTTATGCAATCTGGTAAGGTGATGAGTCCAGGTAACGTGGGGATGCATAGAGTGCAAGTACGGTGTTCTTTGGATAGGCTGCTTAGCCTTGACGGGTGGAACCATCTAATACTGTTATTTTCGGTACCGTTGGATGTGATCCCGCTTATGTAGTTGTTTTCATGCTTTGTTAGCAAACTCTTATGAAACGCTTTAACTTTGATGTTCGTGGTTCGGTAATAATCCTCCGGAGGAGGAACTAGTAACAAATGTCAGCAATTAAGTTGGATTTCAAGCTAATGCTTTTGAGTTCTTAGTTATATCTTTTCTTTTCTTTTAAATCATATTTTTATGCAGGTTATTTCTTTCTTTTCGTAGCAATCCAGTTTCAGATTCTAGATCGTTACAGTTTTGGAAAACCCTAAAAAGTTTGGATTTTTTTATTTTTTCCATAAAACATGTTTCTTTGATTTTTCAACCTTTGATTTGTTGCATTTATAGATAAATTATCATTCGGATATAAATGGTGTAAGTAATGGTGCAAATACCAGTTGCAAATGTGAAAAATATTTAAGATTTTATATCTTTGTCAACATACTTTGTCGGCCCATCCTAGCTGAATCAAAGGTGCCCACTTTATGTTTCAATGTAAAGTTATGGGAATTTCAAATTTCAAAACATATGCATCATACCAGTGTTTCCAAAAGCGGATGCGAGTCAAAATGCGGTCAAAGAAAATCCTAGTCAACTCAGCGCGACATGGTCGAGTACTCGATTGACGCGGCAAATTACCCGGTTGATGCGGTCTAACTCGGGAGGGTCAAAGGAGTTTTTATTGACTCTGTAGGACAAAACGTGGAGCGCGACCAAGGGAAAAAGGAGTCGGTGATGACACGAGGGAGTTTTAAAACTATGCATCATACAAACGATGAGTCTCTAACCAGGCATAGAAACGGGAAATGTTTTTTTGTAAGTCATTTTCCTTTGCATTTCATTTCATTAATGTAGATAATGATATTAGGAATCCACCATCATTGGAGGGACTACACACAAAGTAATAGTATTTTATGCATGGGATCAGATCGGCATGGGACCAATACTACCTCTTAACTTTGTGGTACTTACTTAAAGTGGGGTCCTTAGAGGGATGACTGGTCATTGCATTTTCTTATACTTCATTATGTTTTTTTTTTTTTTTTGAATAGCAAAATGAAACGAGGATTATTATAGAAATGTACTCGACCGCCAATCTCCAATGGGGGCGAATAATTCATTATGTTGTACTTCTTTATTGACTTTACTATTCCTTACATGCATGTCACTAGGTGTTCGATGTGATTAAGCCATTATGGATGACCTTCTTGATTATGTAATGGTTTTTAAGTGTGCATTTGTGCTTATTCTAGCATTTCCCAAAGTTTCATCTAAAACATTTATCATTCGCATATGTTTCCATACATTTCAGTGGTTTTACAAGATTTCCACCGAAATTTTCAACCGAAACCAAAATGTCTCTGTTTTCTTGCTGACCAAAACCGAAACTGAAATTTAAACCTTGTTATAATTCGGGTCTCTAAATACAGAACAGCTGGGAGATTGACAAATTTCACCTTGGAAAGTCATGATTTGAATAGGGGTTTATCTCCTTCGTGTGTGCATACCCTTCGATGTGTCAATGAGAAAGAAAATTTGTTAAGAGAGGAGTAGAGAAGTTTTATGTATTGGAAATGTGCTTCCCTTGAGAAGAGGAATGTGGCATTTTTCCATTTTCTTTTTTGTTTCTTGTAGGGCCACCTAAGTTCCTTCTCATGTATTTTCATTTCCTTATTTCCCAATAAAAGTCTTATATTATCTTTTAGAAAAAGGAAAGAAATTTTTTTCTACTTGCCTGAGCATGTGAGCTGAGAAAAAGTTCATCATCTTCCCGACAGAATTCCCCAATTGCTCGTACATCAACAAGATTTCCAGAATCACGAATTTGGAGGATGTGAATTGTTTGGTAGCGGAGGGACATGATAGACAATAAATCATCATACAAGAAAACCCCCATGCTATGTGCCAAATTGACAAAATCATTATGGAAAACCTTCTCGTCCAATATAGCTCCATCTTCCAATCTGATTAAGAAAAGAAACCAAAGTAAAAGTAGCTTGTCATAGAAAGATAACAAAAAATGACCTTAAGCGGTTACAATATAATCTGTAGTTTATGAAGAAGATTTTCTTTCTCAATGAATTGTTTGTGATTATGCATACATGAAAAAACATCTACCAAAAACAAACCTCACTAGGTGAAAGGTGATCTTTTCTATTGACGGGACTCCATGAATGGCTCCTTCAGTAGCAGTGGCATCTAGAATATGTCGAGTTGAAGTAGCAAACAAGCCAAATTGGTTGTTTTCCACATACAAAAAGAAGTCCTTGCAAATAACCTCATTGATGGAAGCAAGTGTTACAGAGTAGAGCTGTGTGAAAAAGCTTTCGAACTTCTTTGATTTTGGGGGCAGATCAAGAGAGTCACAATTTTCTTCCTTGCATGAAAATGAGAGCCACGTTGGTCTATAAACGATCAGATCCTGATGATTTCTGCTGAAACTTATAAGGTATTGGCCATCATCTGTGAACTTGCGGAAAGAATGGTCTGGGCAGTCAACCTCATATATTGTACAACTTGGAACCAAATTCTCATAGAACTGCCTGGAAAGGTGGACCTGCCAGGTGCCAGCACCAATAATATAATTAACATATTATACAGAATAACTTCCAATGAGAAGAGTAGAGAAGCGTTGTGTCAAATATGACGAACTAAATCAGTGAACCCAAAGCTAAATAATTTGAAGATATCATGTATGTCAGCATGACTAGTACTGTTGGTTTTCCCAAACTGTCTACGGTTTTAACTACACCACATTCTTTCTTGAGGCTCTTCCACATTAAAGATTAAACAGCACCCATATGACCAATCAAAAGTCATGAAGAGTATTTAAAAACCAAATTTATAGCATGTCCCTAATATTAAGCATGAGTAATTAGCCAACCATCTCCTCCGTCTTTTCCATACCACAAATCTACTAGGGAGAAAAGAAAATCCTGATAATGAGAAGTCCGTGTGTGAGAATTTCATCGCAGAAGACATCCAGGGAAAATAGTCAGCCTAGAAGCAGACAGAATGCCCCACAGCTGAACTAATGAAACTAGTCCACATCTCATAGAAGAATTTAACCTAGAAAACTCCTATAAAATCCCCATCTCCATACCCGACGGTAAAGAACACAAACAACCCTTGGAGATGTAGATATCGTCCGACTTACAAACTAGAGCCACTAATGGACCAGTCTCCTCTCTCAAGAGCACAAGTCCTACATATTGTTAGTCACTTCTGATCTCAATGATGATCTGAAGATAACAAATTTAAAGGGATTGGGTCCAGTTAAAAAATCTCAAGGGGAATGCCATTAGAAAAACCATAAGTGCGATAATTTTTTCAACCCCCCCCCCCCCTCCTCCCTTTAGGATTATGCCCCCCTCCCCCGCCCCCCCTTATTTGACGTCAAAAAGCGTTGAAGTCCGGCACAATTCACGTGAAAGGGGGGGGCGCATAATCCTACAGGGGGGTGAAAAAATAATCTCCCAGACCATAATGACATGGCTGGTTGGTGTGGTGTAAGGAATGGAACCAACCATTTTCTTGTCTCATATGCTTATATACACAATGAATGAAATGTATGATCATCTACTGTCATAGTATCACATATTCATGCCAGCAAGAGTTTTCAATTAGACCAGGAAGTAAAAAGTTTAAGGCAATGGAAAAAAATTGCCAACTATGACAACAAGCATTAATCAAAATGGAAATGGTTTCCTATCAAGTTGACATTGGGTCTTCTGACTATGGCGATTAGTTCCATGACCGAGAATACTTTCTCCCTTTTTAAAAGAAAAAGGAAATAGCAGGAAGAGCAGTGCTTGCTCCACCACTAATACATCTCTATTGGCTCATTTTTTAGTAACAGCAGCCATATCATTCGCTTCCCACAACCTCAACACATCCATACTAATACAAATCTTGAAAATATCATTCAAAATGTGCACTAACCACCAAGGGTCATGACTCCTAAGACGCTACCCAATCATATTGGAAGAATCACCATCAAGTCTTCAACCCGAAACTCACTTATAACCATTCCATATCCAAATTTCTATTTGGCTTGTCCGTCAATAAAACATTTGAAAAAGACTTGGCTGAAAGACACCAAGGGGATAAATGTCCATATCCACACCTCTCTCACAACATAAGAAACAAAAATTTCTTCCGATAGTGAAAAGACATCTAGCAAACATAGAAACACATCATTCTTAAGATTTCTACGAAAAACCCACCCCCAACCACCCTTCCCCTACCCTCTCGTAACTGTCCAAAATTTTTGCCTCTTTATCTCTAAGAATCCTATAGAGGTTCGAGAATGCATACTATTCCCCTCGCACCCTTAACCTAATCCTTGGGTTCCTAACTTTACAATAAATCTCTGACTCCCCTAGCCTCACTCTGTACCTAACAATCTAACATACCGCCCTTCCCCAAATCTTCCTACAATAACCATACTCCAAAGGGCATCTTTCTCCACTCCAAATCTCCATAATCATTTCCCATTAAGAGATTTAGTTGTCATCACCAAATATCCCAACCCTAACCTCCAACCCTTTCTTCAATCTACACACCTCTTCCCATCTTAGCAAGTGCTTGAGTATCTCCCCTTACTCCTTCCCTTCCCGTAGGAAATCTCTACAGCTTATCCATACACCTTGTGACTGCGCGCGAATAGCAAATAAAGAAAATGTGCGTAGGCAGTTGTAAAGGGTCACTTTAATTAGCATGTTCCTATCCCCAAAAAGGCCCAAGTAGGCCTGTAGGAAGCATCTCCATCCAATCCGTACTCCTATTTGAAATATCCATACCCACCATCATGCTCTTGCTCAGTTTGACTCTTCAGCCTGAAAGCCTTAAACCTTCTCAAAATAATCTTCAGATTTTTAACCTTTGACTCCCTATCTCTACTGAAAACTTGAAATGAAGATCAGATATAGACCTCTGACCCACAAGAGTGAAAAGAAGATGTGAAAGTGTCTCCCTGACTAAAGCCCATGATATATCTGAAAGAAACCTAATATGCCCTCATTCGCTAACATTGAGAAAAAAGGCCCACGATCAAGAATTTGCCAATCATCCACAAGCATCCCCTGAAACAAAGAGATAAGGCCCTCTGTCACATTACATTCTTTAGCCAAATAGACAAAGTTAAACACTTCCCAAAAGGCTAATCATTCTAGCGCCTTTGATTTCCTTTGCTCCTTTGAGATAACCATAACAACCTTAGCCTTAACAACTTTATTTTAAACATGCCCCTCTCGTAGAACTACTTCATAAGTAAGAAGATCCTCTTTGGCATTATCCCACGTCTCCGATGAGTCATCCAAACCCAGATATTTGCCTATTGTCGATTGCGAACTCCGCCGTCTGCATCTACTCGTCATCGAAATCCACCTCCAACCTCAATGCTTCCTAGCCTGACAAGCAATTAAACAACCTCCCCCCTAATTTATGGCTTCGAGACATTCTACTTAAAAAGTACAAATTTTGGTAAGAAAATCATTATTGCCTCTTTGTTTTCCCAGCTCTCCTCCACTACCCACACCCCCACATATGGAGTGAAGCATCCAGCACACTCTTAACTTTGATTCTTAAACAGCTCTCTTCTTAACACTCCCTGACCTCTCTAATATTCCATGAGATGAACTTCATTATTTAACTTTATTCGCTTTCAGCAGGTCTATGGCTCGATTAAAATTGGTAGAGGTTCAAAAAGTTAGCAATGAAAGTTAATTCAAAGTTTAAGTAAGAATTGCATCTTCCAATCCATGATGAAGAACAAAAAAAAATAGTAGAATTATTCATAAGCCTGATTAATACTCAACCTTAACCAAAAAAAATGGTTATTATAAAAAAAAAGCTTATGGACAATTGCATGCTCAATATATATAAAAGAAATTCTGGGTTTTGTACAAAGGCCTTATTTGGACAGCAGTAATTTTCTGGAAAAGTTTGGATTCTAAATTTTCTTACTTTTCTACAAATTAAAAAAAAAGTATGACTTGAACCAACCCTATTCAATTTTTACTTAGAGGGGCCTCAAATAAATGACAATATCTCCCTAAACTAACCATAATCATATCATTTCCCTCTAAACTGTGAAAGAAAAAAATAGTCCTGACAAAAGAAAATTCCATCAGAAAAGTTTTTCTTGCAATCCAAACAGGGCCTGCAAACAAAGGAAACCAAAAATCCAAAGAAACCCAAACAATTTCAAGGAAAGAAACAGCGAAATACAAAAATAAAAAGAGGGATTTGAATAAAATTGGAGAAGAATATGAAGAAATTACACTCGTGCCAGGTCGAGGAGTCTTAATCTGACGCTCAAAAATCCTCGCAGCGAGGTTGTTGCTCTTGAACATCAGTACGGACACTAATCTTCAGACCATAACATAAACCTTTGTCGCTAAAGTGCGCATGCCTCTTCAACATCACTAGTACTAATGCATAAGAGCCCCCCCTATCAAAGGAAAAAAAATTCCTCTTCTTAAATGGGAAGAAGCTCGCTTACACCAGAATTTCCGTGTATGTGTAAACACACAGAATCACCGTGTTGCTTCTTTTTCAGTTGTGAGGAGAGATGGATAAAATGGTTTAAAGAGGGTTTTGCTTTTCTTTGTTTGGTTTTAATGCTTTTTTCTCTCCATCTCTGTTTTTTTTGTGGAAGGAATCAAAAATAGCCTCGAGGAAAAAGACAAAAATAGGCTCGTGGAAAAAGACGAAAATAGCCTTGAGGGCTTGGAGGGAATTAAATTTTATTTCAAAGTAAGAAGGCTCATTTATTATGAAGGGTTTAGGGATTTTACAATCAAATTCCTTCCGGAATAAACTTTTTTTTAAGGGAATTGCTAGCGTCCATCGCAAAGGGGTTTTCGCGGCTGGTCTGTCACACATCAGACTTAATGGAGACAACAGCTTTTGTCTCCATTCACGAGGTGGTTGGTATGATGTGCAACAGACCAGCCGCAAAAAGCCTTTTGCAATGGAGCTCAGCAAATCCCTTTTTTTAATATTGGCAATTGGGATTTGGTGGGCAATTTCGCAAAAAGCCATCTCACAGCTGGCTTTTGCGTGAGAAATGACGTGGATGTATTTGAGGACCTTTCTTTAGGCCTTGCATCTATCATTCCTCTTAATAAAAATGGTTTCCACCGATTTTTTAGGTGGAGAAATGAAGACAGAGGCATGGCCAGCAAAGCTCGTTTCTATGGCTTCTCATTTTTGCGCCGCTAAATAATTAGATTTCACAGAAGACTCAGATCACGTTTTCGTAGATTCTCATTAATCCGCTTCTTTTCTACTGTACATTCTAATTAATGCTCACATTGGCGGAGACCAAACTGTATGCCTATTTTTTAACCTTAAAAATGAGCATAAAAAACTCATTCTTCCGCTTATAATTGGGCGTAATATTTGTTTTATGCCCATTTTATTCCGAAAGAAACAAAGCCTTAGGGGCCGTTCGGATACGCGGATTTTAGAATCTGGGATTTCTTCAAAATTGGAGCTAAGAGACAACAGAAGAAGCAGATCCTTCTTCCAATTTTTTGACTTCCTGCCCTTCTTCCCGTCAGCAAGAGAGAAGCATATCCTTCCATATTTTCAGGTTTTAGAAATCTTAGGATGCAGGATAGATTTTTAAAACCTGATATTCTCACTTAAAATCCATGAAATGCTACCACGACAGTGGCAACAACTTGATCACGAACCCTCTTTTACACTGTTTTCAAACTAAGAACCTGGATTCTAAAATCCGTGTATCCAAACGGCCCTGGGTTTGAATTGTCTTTTGGCTTCTAGACATGGCGGTGGCCCATGAGACCAATGGCCTTGGTCACCACCACACATGCAATTTTCGTGTTTGGTGGGGTCATGTTGCATTTGGAAATGGTTCATTTGAACAAAGTCATCCTTGTTTTCTAGAAATAAAAGGCAAATTTTCGGACCCCGGAGGGGGCATAGAGAGACACATGTAAAATCAAAGACCGTTAATCTTGCATGACATCATAAAAGTACCCCCGTTTCTGCCTTAACCAACCCCGTGATGTTTCTGTAGAAAGGGTATTTTGGTCTATTTATCTATTACAAGGAACGAGTGGGTGGATTTTTTTTGTGTTTTTGCCATTTACTGACAAAATGGTACCCTCGACTCCACGATTCTACTACGTGGACCCAAAGTGTCCATCCAACATTCTCTCAGTTCTCTTTGCTCTGTACTCTGACTACGTGGACCCAAATCGGTCCAAGTGTTCTCTATACTCTGTACTTTAACTACGTGGACCCAACCCGGTCCAAGTGAGGTACTCTCTCTCTCGGACCCAGAATTAATAACAAAATGTGGATTCCGATTCTTGATTTCTTGATTCCGGCCATCCAAACGACAGCAACCCATATGCAATCCTATGCTTCGTTTGGTTGCACAAAAGCTCGGCAGCCGTCTGAATTTGGTTTGGATTTGGCATGCTATTCCATGTTTGGTTACCAAAATGTGTTGGACTCCGATTGATTCCCTAGGATTTCTCTAATGTAATGATTGCTTGTCTCTTTCTTGTCCCCTTATTTCACAAGCAAAGAATTATGGTTGAAGTTTCTAGGGAATGATGCTCTCTCTCTCTCTATCTATCTCCTCTTTCCATATATTGGTAATGACACCCCCCTATATTTTCTCCTACTCTCCTATTATTTGTGGCGCAACCAAACACTGCTACACAATTTTCCGAAGTAATTATAGGCAAATCAAAATTATTGTCTCTTCCCTTTGACTTCCTATTCCACTACTCTCCGAGCCGGTCCAAGCAACCAAACGTAGCATAAATGTTTAATCTGTAAAGAGAGACGGTTAAGCTTCCTCTTAAAGCTTGGAGTATTTTTTAAAGAGCACTGTTAGGAAAATGGGATTCCGTTTTGGGGAAAAAAAGGGGCTTCATCCATTTGAGCCACGTCCACTAAAAGACAAATGGAGGGAGCTCAAATCCCCATAAAAGCAATAAATACACATTTAAAAGGGTCATTGAATTTCAGTCCCCTTTTTATTATCCAAACGGAATCCCGTTTTCAAAGTGTTTTCCTTTTTTAGAGAAATTATATGGTGCCCGACTGTCAAATCTGCAAGGGCCTTTGATTTTTTATATGGCTAAAACACTCAAAAAAAGTGTTTTGACCAGATCAAAAATCAAGGGTTTGCCATTGTTACTTTGACGGTCGTGCATCATATAAAAACCCCCTTTTTTAAATGTCATTTGCACTTTTGGCTTTGTTATCACTTTGTCATCTCTCCTTTCATGGAATAGAAATATTATTACATTGGCATGTGGTTTTCTCGTAATGCACATGACCCACCAAATCAACAAATTACCAACCAAAAGCTAAGATTAGCTGATGAGAAAAAATCCTGAAGGAAAATTTTGCAACAATAATTTATTAGACTTTCAATCATAGTGTGCAAATCCCCCTAAATTTCTAGTGAGATACCCGCAATCTTTTCCACTCCTCTAGACACCCCATTTCGTAAGATCGCGACCCTGCACGATTATATGCTCTAATTATGAGCAGGGCTACCTAATTGAAACACATTGGTCTCAAACGCCATACCCTAGATCCCAACATCCAATCCTCGAGACCCCAGAACAAGAAACCCACGAACTTCCCTCAGGCTGCAGGCATAACCTACATCCTACCGTCCGCGTGGTCGTCACCCTACCAACCTCGAGCCAGGACCAACAGGCGGTTGACAGCTCATCTCGCACCCAACCAACACAGGCATCCGAGCAGCGGACCCCTCGACAAATGGGTAGTGTCACGCAGGAATATGAAAGTTGGCAGCAGAATCGATACGAGCAATGGAAGCTTCTGTGCGCAAAAAACAAAAAAAATTTCTTATTCCACCGACCGATTCAAGATCCTAGTTACTGGATACTGATGTTGATGAATTAAAATGCTAGAGATTTAGAAAATATTACTAATTGATTGACCGATACTGCCAATCTCTACTTGATCTACTCTCCGCTAGTTGCCTGATGTATGACAAACCCGAGCCGCTCCGAAAGTTGTAGTGGGTTCTCTCGTTGTGCGGATGAAGGGGGAAGAGAATCTTTTGGGATTCAGTACCAAAACCAAACTGAAATCCTTTGGCTTCTCTTATTTATTTATTTATTCAAAAACTAGAAGTGAGAGGGAGTGAAGGAAACGGATTCTGGAAGAGGGAGAGAAGTTGGATGTTTTTTGGTAGAGATTGTGAGAGATTTCAATCAGCCCAAAACGCTCACTCTTCCCTCCATTATAAAGAATTCACAAAGTAAATTCGTTTCCTATTAGGAGTCCCATTGATTTTTTGGAAACATGATTCAAATAAAACTTCTTTATTTCTTATAAAAGCACAAAATGTTTTTCCCATATATTAAAAAACAAAAGAATTAGGGGAAGCATACCATGGGACCCATACCTACAAGACACATGTAAGACATTATTGGACCCGCCCGCATGATGTCAACTTGATCTGAACCATTCATTTATCAAGCCCCAACCAATCAGATCCTATAAATTGCACTTGCACTTACTATATTTTTTTGGAAGGTTTAAATTGCACTCACTAGATGATCCTGACCATTCAACTAGTTCCCTATAAATTCATTTATGTGCAATAGCATGATTATGTTAAATTGATCTTTGTAGAAGGCAGTTTCGGGAAGCAGTAATGTTCAGTAGTTTTAGAGGCTAACAGAAAGAATGAAACAGAGTTCTTAGCCAACTAGAGAATGCTAGCATGTAGATAATTTTAGTAAAACTGAATGGAAACATATTCTTATTTAAAAAAAAAAAAAAAAAACTAAATGGAAACATATCCATTATCTGAGTAACAAGATTATGATAGTAGAAGAAAATTATAGTGATTGAAACAATGGATTTACACAAATATGGGAAGAAGTGGCAAAGCATTGACATAAATAAATAAAGTGATATATATGAAATCAATAGGAAATGATATACGGAATCTCTTGTTTTGATAATGACACTCTTCATTTTACACTTCCAATTAGCTGTTAAATCAACTAATTGTAATAAAGTGAGTATCATTATCAAAGAATGGAGTGCATATACATTTCCCTATCAATATTGTTGTTGTTCCATCATAACAGATGTCTTAGGAACCACTGTGTTAGGCCTAAAATCGGTAACAGATACGACAGTGACGTAAGAGCTGAGCTGGAGGATCCGAGGAGCCGAAGTGAAGGAGGTGAGTCCTGCCGAACCGAAGTGAAGGAGCTGAGTCCTGCACAAGGAGCAAACGAGGTCAGAAGACCAACCCGGAGTCGTTACTCCGAACAGGCCCTTCGACATTCAAGTCAGTATGAGCAGGAGTGCAGAGCGAGTTTAAGAATGGTGGTTGGGAAGTTATTACCCTTTGATCAGAGCCTTGAGAGGCCTTTTATAGAGGGAGACCTGGGGTGGTTGGATTACCTACCCCAGGACAGGTGTCGATCTTTTACGGGTTTAGGTTTACCTACCCTTAGGTAATTACCGGATTGCCCCTGGGCCGATGCTGAATTTGCAGTGGGCTATCCTGGGGCCACTTGTCGACAGCTAATTAGCTGCTGTTTTTCATACCCATAAGTTGCCCCCCAGTTCTCCAAGTCATTGTAGTGATTTGGGGAAGTGTGATGAGTTATATTCCTGAACGGGGGGGTCTGTCTGGCGAATCAGTCCGGCTAAGCCGTCTGTCCGGCCTATGGGGTCTGTCCGGCGAATCAGTCCGGCTAAGCCGTCTGTCTGGCCTGCGGCATCTGTCCGGAAAACTCTGTCTGTCCGGCCTGGGAATCAGTCCGAAAATTCTGTCTGTCCGGCTTGGAGATCAGTCCGGAAAATCTATTCAGCCAAGCCGTCTGTCCGGCCCGAAAAATCTATCCGACCAAGCCGTCTGTCCGGCTCGGAAAATCTGTTCGGCCAAGCCGTCTGTCCGGAAAATCTGTCCGGCTAAGCCGTCTGTCCGACTTGGGAAATGTGATTTTTGTCATCTAGCGGACGCGTCATATTCTGTCCGGCCAAGCCGTCTGTCCGGCCAGGAAAATCTGTCCAGAAAATCTGTCCGGCCCGAAAAATCTGTTCGGCCAAGCCGTTTGTCCGGTCCAAAAAATCTGTCCGGCCAAGCTGTCTATTCGGCGAAGCTGTCTGTCCGGCCCGAAAAATCTGTTTGGCCAAGCCGTCTGTCCGGCCTGGGGAATCTGTCCGGAAAATCTGTCAAGCTAAGCCGTCTGTCCGGCCTAGGAAATCTGATTTTTGTCATCTAGCGGACGCGTCATATTCTATCCGGCCAAGCCGTCTGTCCTGCCCGAAAAATCTGTTCGGCCAAGCCGTCTGTCCGGCCAGGAAAATCTGTCCGGCCAAGCCGTCTGTCCGGTCCGAAAAATCTGTCCCGGACTGATTTTTGTCATCTAGCGAACGCGTCATATTCTGTCCGGCCTGTGAGGAGTGATTTTTGTCATCTAGAGAATCAAGCTATATCCTGGTCGGCTTGAGATGACCAGATTTTTGTCCTGTAGCGCATTGCGCTATATCCTGGTCGGCTTGAGATGACCAATGTTTTGTCCTGTAGCGCTATATCCTGGTCGGCTTGAGGAACGGATGAACTGAAAACTGATTCAGGTCAGCCATTTAAGGTCGTCCATCTGAGGTCGGCTGAAAAACAGATGAGCGACAACTTACCCTTCAGGTTAAGTTTTACCAACGCGTTATATCCAGTCTAGCTGGAGATGTTCTGAACGGCTTAGGATGACCAAGTTTTATTGAAGTTGGGTTTTTGCAAGGGTTTGGTTTTCTGCCCATGGCCCGTTCCTGACTAGGAGTGCGCTCTCGGTCTTTGTAGAGACGAGCCGAGAGGAACCAAGCAGTGAGTACCCAAGTTTTAGTGAACTGGGTTTCTGAGATGGTTTGGTTTTTCTGCGCGGGCCCGTTCCCAACCAGGAGTGCGCTCCCGGTCTTTGTGGAGACGAGCCGGGGCGAACCAAGCAGCGAGTACCAAAGTTTTAGTGAACTGGGTTTTTGAGATGATTTGGTTTTTCTGTGCGGGCCCGTTCCCTACCAGGAGTGTGCTCCCGGTCTTTGTGGAGACGAGCCAGGGCGAACCAAGCAGCGAGTACCCAAGTTTTAGTGAACTGGGTTTCTGAGATGATTTGGTTTTTTTGCGCGGGCTTGTTCCGGACTAGGAGTGCGCTTCCGGTCTTTGCGGAGACGAGCCGTGGCGAACCGAGCAGCGAGTACCCTAGTTTTAGTGAACTAAGTTTCCAAGTGGCTTCGGTTTTTGCTGTCCGGGCTTGTTCCGGACCAGGAGTGCGCTCCCGGTCTTTGCGGAGACGAGCCGTGGCGAACCGAGCAGCGAGTACCCTAGTTTTAGTGAACTGGGTTTCCAAGTGGCTTCGGTTTTTGTTGTCCGGGCTTGTTCCGGACCAGGAGTGCGCTCCCGGTCTTTGCGGAGACGAGCCGTGGCGAACCGAGCAGCGAGTACCCTAGTTTTAGTGAACTGGGTTTCCAAGTGGCTTCGGTTTTTGCTGTCCGGGCTTGCTCCGGACCAGGAGTGCGCTCCCGATCTTTGCGGAGATGAGCCGTGGCGAATCGAGCAGCGAGTACCCAAGTTTTAGTGAACTGGGTTTCTGAGATGGTTTGGTTTTTCTGCACGAGCCCGTTCCCGACCAAGAGTGCGCTCCCGGTCTTTGTGGAGACGAGCCGGGGCGAACCAAGCAGCGGCATGATCTAAGGAACTCGAAACTTTGCAAAGAAGCAGTAGCATTTTTTCATTATCCACACAAGCGTAAATACAATGGCATCCGCTTTTGTGTCGGGCGGCAGGCTATTGATAGTATTTTTTGAGGTCTTCGGCGGGTTCAGTCACCTGGGCTTCGTCTCTCAGATCAAGTAGCTCAATCGGCAACGATTCCGATGCATCTTTGCCTTTTGAGTGCCATGGCATAGCACTCCCTGGACTGTGGTTGATCTCCTCTGACCTCATCCACGCTGTTTGGCGTTATGAATTTCATCTTCTGGTGATATGTTGAGGCTACAGCGCGGATGAGGTTCTGGCCGGGTCGTCCCAAGATATCGTTATAGATCGAAGTGGCCCTCACTACCAGGAAGTTGACCATTATGAAAGCTTGACAGGGCGGCTCTCCGACGAGGACTGGGAGTTCAATCTATCCTTCCACTTTCACGACCTCCCTGAGAAACCGAACAGATCGGAGTTTGCCGCTCTCAAACAGTCGCCACCTATCATCATTTTCTGGAAAGCATGATAGTACAGGATATCTGCCGAACTCCCGTTGTCGACAAGGATTTTCTTCACTTCCCAGTTCGCGACGAGCATAGTCAGGACCAGGGCGTCGTCGTGTGGCAGTATCAAGTTGTCGAGATCCGCATCTGAAAGGAGATCTCATTCTCTGTCTTCATCTTCTTGCTGCATGTGTGCACGACGTTGACTCGGCGTGTGTATGCTTTTCGAGCAGCAGATGATGTGCCCCCAGCGGCCGGTCCCCCCATAATCGTGCTGATGACCCCCTTTGGCTGGGACCGGCGTGCCTCTGGTCGTGGATTGGATGGCGGGGGAGATTGATCCCGTGCAGGGGGTGGCTGTGACCGTCGAGGGCTACGGCCCTGAGGACTCTTCTCTCTGCGTTCTTTTCTGTGGCCGTCACTTATGACATACTTTTTCAAGTATCCCCAGCCAATCAGCAGCTCGATTTCTTCCTTGAGCTGCCAGCACTCGTCTGTGTCGTGACCGTGGTCCCTGTGGAACCGACAGTACTTCGATTTGTCTCTCTTATTTCCCTTGGAGATCATTCTGGTCGGCTACCTTACGAATTCTTCTCCGTTGATTGCGGCCAGTATGTGTCTCCGGGAGGTGTTGAGAGGGGTAAAGTTTTCGTCCCTCCTCTAGGGGGACCTCTCCCTTCTGGGGGCCTTATCATCCCTACACTGCTTGGTAGGGTTCTTTTCTTCAGAGGTTCTCCTCCGGTTTGAGTCTAGGGCTGCCAGTGTGTCTTCCACTGCTATATATTCCTCCGCTCAAACCATCAGATCCGCGAGTGAGTGCGGGTTTTTGTGAGCCACTGACCGGCGGAAGTCGTTGGATCTAGCGCCTACGAGGAGCGCGTTCATGGTGGCTGAGGGATCCAAATTCGGCACTTGGAGTGCCTCCCTGTATGGGCATGCCTGGCTCTGGAGTGATGGATTTGCCTTGAGTGGTGAGTCCGGTCTTCACCGTGGCGCACTGACTCTCCCTGTGGGCGTTCGACCTTTCCTGTACAGGTCGTGGAGCTTCTGGAGGATGTTGGGGAGGCACTTGGATTAGTTGTTGGTATTGACCGACAAGGGCCGTCATCTGTTGAAAGAGAGCTTGCACTTGATCCGGAGTGGGAGTGGGATTGAGGTGTTCTGAATGAGCTGGGCTCTGCTCTGCTGTAGCAGAGGGAGCCACCACCTACGAGGCGATTCGCTTGCTCCGGGTCCTGCGAGGCACTACGGCTCTGGTAGTTCGGGCAATTGGTACCCGAGCACTCTTCCGCCCTGCCATTTTGTATAGGGGATTCGAACAGCTTTTAGTTCGGGTCCCACGGATGGCGCCAATCTGTTGAAAGAGAGATTGCACTTGATCCGGAGTGGGAGTGGGATTGAGGTGTTCTGAATGAGCTGGGCTCTGCTCTACTGTAGCAGAGGGAGCCACCACCTGCGAGGCGATTCGCTCGCTCCGGGTCCTGCGAGGCACTACGGCTCGGGTAGTTCGGGCAGTTGGTACCCGAGCACTCTTCCGCCCTGCCATTTTGTATAGGGGATTCGAACAGCTTTTAGTTAGGGTCCCACGGATGGCGCCAATCTGTTAGGCCTAAAATCGGTAACAGATACTATAGTGACGTAAGAGCTGAGCTGGAGGACCTGAGGAGCCGAAGTGAAGGAGCTAAGTCCTGCGGAACCGAAGTGAAGGAGCTGAGTCCTGCACAAGGAGCAAACGAGGTCAGAAGACCAACCCGGAGTCGTTACTCCGGACAGGCCCTTCGACACTCAAGTCAGTATGAGCAGGAGTGCAGAGCGAGTTTAAGAATGGTGGTTGGAAAGTTATTACCCTTTGATCTGAGCCTTGGGAGGCCTTTTATAGAGGGAGACCTGGGGTGGTTGGATTACCTACCCCAGGACAGGTGTCGACCTTTTACGGGTTTAGGTTTACCTACCCTTAGGTAATTACCGGATTGCCCCTGGGCCGACGCTGGATTTGCAGTGGGCCATCCTGGGGCCACGTGTCGATAGCTAATTCTGTTGTTTTTCATACCCATCACACTGGATATTAAACAAAATACTATTAAAACTCTTCAAAAACTGACTGAGTATTACTGTTGTTCCAGTCATTTTACAATTGGGTCTACTCTACATAGTAGTCGAAGTCGTACGAATCATGAGTATTTCGAGTCAACTCGCATGGGTGACTCGTAAGTGTTGACTCGTACGAGTCATCTAGCGACTCGTACGAGCCAGAGCAAGTTGACTCGAAATCTTAAAATTCATGCGAGTCACAGAGTTTACATCCTAGTTGTAAATTTGTTTTTGGTTCTCTTCTCTTCTCCATTCCTCTTCTTAGTATTTACATGTAAGGTGAAACATACTCTGAAACTTGAAATTTCACACATCTGTGAAATGTATGTTGTCCACATACACTCATATGGTCATACGGACAGGATGCTAGCTCTTCAAATTTCAAATTTCAAGTTTCAAGTTCCACATACACTCTTCTATTGTTGTTGTGCACATACTCTGAAACTTGAAATTTCCATTATTGGTGAAGCGAAACGGTGCACTTCTGAAATATAACTATTTCAAATTTCATAGTTCCACCAATGCATGATAATTAAAATTATCAAAGTTTTGGGCATGCGGTAGCCTGAGGATGTATGAAAAGATTTAGGGCAATTGAAAACACTTAAACCTTTTTTTTTTTAAGGGAAAAGAAAGTAGTAAGAAGATTAAGCCTTTTCCAATTAACCTTACGTTCTTGTCATAGTTCCACCAATGCTTGATAAAAAAAAATGATCAAAGTTTTGGGCATGCCGTACCCTGAGGATGTATGAAAAGTTTGAGGGCAATGGAAACAATAGGTTGGATCCATTGGAATGATTTTTTCTTCTTTTCCATTTTCATGCCCCGAGGGATCGCCATGAGCATGTAGGAACTTCTTTTTTTTTTTTAAAGGGAAAAGAAAGTAGTAAGAAGGTTAAGCCTTTGCGAATTAACCTTAAGTTCTTGTCATTGTTCCACTAATGCATGATAATTAAAATGATCAAAGTTTTGGGCATGCGGTAGCCCGAGGATGTATGAAAAGTTTGAGGATAATTGAAACAAACACTTGAACCTTTCTTTTTCTTTTGTGGAAAGGGAAAAGAAAGTAGTAAGAAGATTAAGCCTTTTTCCAATACGTTATTGTTTATGATTCCCATGTGAAAATATTTTCAATAAAAAGGGAAAAGAAAATAGTAAGAAGATTAAGCCTCCCATGGAAACATCAAGTTAATGAACATAGTACATTTGGGAGTAGGCTTTGGCATTAGTGGGATGAAATGTAATCTGTATGGTGCCAATTGACATTGACAAATTGGGTTGGTTCGGTGATTGATGGAAACTGATGTGGCCACAGCTTTTGGCTGCAAAGGATAGAATTTAGAAAGTGTCCCAAGAATCCAATATGTACGAGAAGTGGGTATAAATAGAGTTTCTTTATTTAATTTATTTGTTTCCTTCTAGCTATTAGGTAGTTTTAGACGACTTGTTGCCTTTTCTTATAATTTGAGTCCATGTAGATTTAGAAATTTAGTTCAATTAGGAATGGAAGTTGAGTCTAATTTAGGAATTGGCTTCAAATAATTTTAGAAAGTAGAGATTTACTTGGAGAAGAAGTTATTGTTTTTTTAAAAGCCTATGTGCAAGGGTTGTTGCACAGTTCATGTTTTTTTTATGAAATAAAGAAATTTTCTTCTTTCTTGGTAGAGAAAGTTGATTATCTCGTTTTTCGTGGATTCGAAGAATAGCTCTTCGTGGATTCGACGAGCGCCCTTGTGGATTCGAAGGCTTATTCCGATCGGTGTTGACATTGATCAACCTCGACTTGTTCTTCGCGCTTGTGGCTATACCAGGTGGTATTAGAGCCCTGCTACGTTCCATACATGGCTTCCCACGGAGAATGAGAAAATCAAAAAACTGTGACGGTGGAGATGTTTAACACTCTCCAGGCTACCGTTAATCAAATAGTGGAGCAATTGGCACAGTTAAATCCTATTGAGCTCGAGCAACCCAAAATCGATGACGGTGATCGACGACGGTACGTCAAGCTCTATGTCGAGTTCCATGCTTCTGCCCTAGAGTTACATATTTTCCTAACAATTATTACTCTAGCGAGGAGGAATTCGAAGACATCATCCATCTGAGGTATATTCGTGACTGCATTCCGAAATCTGCGGTTCGTAATCGCAATTATTGTATTAAGGTGGATTTGCCCAATTTTAATGGTCAACTCCATATCAAAAAATTTCTTGATTGGCTCGCGGCAGTCGAGAAATTTTTCAACTACATGGAGGTTCCCGAGAAAAAAAAGATAAAACTTGTGGCCATCAAACTCAAGGGAGGTGCTTCGGCATGGTGGGATCAACTACAACTCTCACGTACAAGGATGGAGAAGCAACCAATCCGGACATGGGCACGGACACGTCAAGTCCTTTGTGATCTACCCCTTGATTATGATTATGGATCAAACGACTTTTTGCATGAGTCGAACCGTGGTAGAGACACCGTAGACCATGGAAGAGAAGGTGACTTTGGATCTTCCTGTTGGAACAAAAAAGCCACTACTAACATTTCCAACACAAGGAAGAGGACGTGAAGATGTTCCTTCTACTTTGGCAACAACACAAGTTCCAAGGTATGATTCGCACGAGTCATCGTTCGAGCAACAGGTCATGTGCTACAAGTGCAACCAATTGGGTCACAAATCCAATCAGTGTCCCCTAGCCATTGGTGATGAGCTTGAGTGTGATATAGAGGAGCAAAATACGGAAGAAGACCTCATTCCTACCATTTGTCCTTCCGAGCTCAATGATGCATCAAGTTTTATGTCCATCAAAAGTAGAGGAGGACCCCAAACCCTTTCAAGTGGAGCGACAATTATGTTTAGCACTAAAAGAATCCCTTGTCAAATCAAAGAAGGAGAAGAAGAAACGAATCTACAAAGGTGTCAAAAAGAAGAAAAAGAAGCTCGACGAGTATAAATCTAGGTACAATGCCGAAAGGGCCAAGCGTCAATTTAATAAGGTCTTTGAAGTTGGAGATTCTATAATGAAATCACCAATGAACTTGAGGTCGAGTTCTCTTCAAGTGGAGGGGAATGATGTGGCCACAACTTTTGGCTGCAAAGGATAGAATTTAGAAAGTGTCCTAAGAATCCATTATGTACGAGAAGTGGGTATAAATAGAGTTTCTTTATTTAATTTATTTGTTTCCTTCTAGCTATTAGGTAGTTTTAGACGACTTGTTGCCTTTTCATATAATTTGAGTCCATGTAGATTTAGAAATTTAGTTCAATTAGGAATAGAAGTTGAGTCTAATTTAGGAATTGGCTTCAAATAATTTTAGAAAGTAGAGATTTACTTGGAGAAGAAGTTATTGTTTTTTTTAAAGCCTATGTGCAAGGGTTGTTGCACAGTTTATGTTTGTTTTATGAAATAAAAAAAATTTCTTCTTTCTTGGTAGAGAAAGTTGATTATCTCATTCTTCGTGGATTCGAAGAATAGCTCTTCGTGGATTCGACGAGCGCCCTTCTTGGATTCGAAGGCTTATTCCGATCGGTGTTGACATTGATCAACCTCGACTTGTTCTTCGCGCTTCCGGCTATACCGGAAACAAAGGAAAGTCTCTATAGGTGTAAGTTTGGGAATATAGAGTTATGTATATTTGCTTGTTGGTGAATCCAATGTGGGAATAGGTTTGGGGCGTGGGGGTGAGTGGGTGGGGGTTAGTTTTGGCGAGGATAATTGGTTAAGTGAGGTCCATTTTTGCCACGTCTACTCGAACCTATGTAGGCTAGTGACCCATAAGGGGAATATTATAAAAAAGCATTTCTCTAGAGTGTTGGTAGTTTGGTAAGGTGTGGGATTTGATCTAAAGGAAAACAAGGTCGAGGTGCCCAATATTTTTATGGACTTGGGAGAATACCTAAATTTCCAGTGGTGAATGTGACAAAAAAATTTGTATTTAAAAAACCAATGGTTCTTCTTAATCATTTGTATCCAAATGCTTCAGATCCCTATTCCCATCTCATTGAGGTAATTATTATAACCAAACGATGCACTTGAAGATTATGCTTTTAGTGTGTTCACAAAACTAATTTATCAATTACTTGCATTTGTTTCACTATCACATGCCACAGGTGGGCATACAGAATTAAACAAATGACTAAGAATATTATGCGGAGACTACCATGCTAGCTCACACCACCTCATATGCAAGCAGCCACACTGAACAAATTCAAGACTGAGGAAATATCTTCCATCCTTCCTATAAGAACAAACAAATGGAACCAATGACAAAACGAGGGAAGTGTGCGATATCATGTCAGGAAAGGTCCCAACACTAAGCCAATGAGTCGGGCAGAGGACTGAACTTTTGCCCATAATACCACAACATAAGAAACTAATCTTTAGAAACTCATACATGGGCAAAACTTGGTCGATATGTGAGAGTCAGTGATGGAGCCAACAAGTTCTTTGATTAAATTGGCCAAGTCCAACAAGACTTTGATAGGCTCAATAGGGCCAAAATCAGATCAAATCAAGTGAGTCAATTATCTGGTGACTTTTTAGATAAAGCAATAAACAGAAACCGTAAAAGACAAGAAAAGTTTAGAATAATAAGCCACGTATGCTCAGTAAGACCAGAGATTCTGCCAAGATCCTCAACTTATCAAAATATATTATATTAGCAACAAACATAACTAAGAAAGCCAGTAAGTTGAGATTTTTGTTAAGTGTACTCTAGTGCTAAGTCATTTCCTATCTTGATATGAAATTAAGAGCAGTAAGACATGTGGAGCTAACTGAAAGTGGCTCAAACTACTCATGCAATTATAGTAGTTACCAATGCAATCTTAATCAGTAGCATTTAACCATTCAAGAGTTATCTAGAATACAAAAGAGAACAAGAGCTTGCCTCGATCAACCATGACATATGATCAATATGGGCTCGAACTTCTAGTGGCTCTATGGATGATTAGAGTTCTCACGGAATAGATCTCCTGATGATCAGTGTTCAGCAGCAGGGACTAATAACTCCTTTATTTATTGGCAAATAACTATTAGTGTTCCACCCATAATAGAACTCTAATCAAGTTTAATTGTTTTGTTATAGATTAATTTAATGGACTACTAATCCCGATGTAGTTATTTGATGATTTCACTAAAACATCCATACCATTCTAGTATATTAAGATGCAATGATTACCCTTGTATCCTTTATTGATCACTTAATCATCTCTTTCCTCCTTCCAAGTTTTGATAATGACACTTCTTGCTTTATTAAACACATTCTTGGTCACCTGTCCGATTGTCCGCTACTCTTGTGAATATTGATAATTTTTAAAAACTAAATAAAAAGTATAAAAAATCAAAAGCGCTATTTTGAAATCAAAGGAATGTGAATATCATTCTCCAAATCATCTACAGGAAAAGGGGCACATGTGATGCACGAAAACAATTGATAGAGAAGCACTTTATGACCATATGTGGGGGCCCTGTTATTACTTGCTTGATTGTTTTGCACTTTCTATGATAAGTTAGTACGAGGTAAAGATAGTGATGGTAAGAATCAATGGCTTAAAGTAATAAATTTATGAGTTCACTACCCAAATGATCTTCGTTGTGATGTAATCATAATGTTTGATTAAGACTGTCGATTTCGTGGATCATTATAAAGGGAACCACTTATAAAGGGGGAACTACATGATCCTGGTGTCACGTCACATGCACTTTCTCATCCATATGCTTAGTACAATAAAAAAAATTTAATGATTTAAGTTACATACTTCATCTTTCTTGTCCGTCCTTATGTGTGTTTTTTCGTTGGGAAGATTGGAAAAGAAATCGAGAATGGTATTCTTCAATGCCAACTCGTCCCCCACATTTCTTGTATTTTCGACTCTTGAGCAGAATTTTGCGGTGATCTACTTAGAATTTTCAGAGCGAAGGCAGAGTTTCTCTGCAATTCCCTTTCACCAATTTCGCCTGGACTAAAACACTTAGAATGAGATGTGTTGAAGAACACACCCTTGGCTTCTAATTAGTAGGCTCCTAAAGATGCCTTATTTGTTCAAAATTCTACGAATGCCCACTTATGGTGGGACCAACTATGATGTAAGACCGTGAAAGGAAATTTGATGAAAGGGGAGAGAAATAGACGAAAGGGGATAGAATTAGAAGAATAGGGGAAGAAGAGACGAATTTAGGGAGAAGTAGAAGAAGAATAGACGAATTTAGAGAGAGAAGAGAAGAAATCAGAAGAGGAAAGAAGAAAACCAGAATTAGAGAGAAAAATCTTTATTCAATATCAATCCAAGTTACAAAATAAACTGTAAAGAAGCCTATATATAGGCAAATAAACAACCTACTAGATAGAAACCTACTAAAATAAAAATTCCTAAAAATAACATGAAAAATAAAATCCTAGGAACTAATAACATGGAAATAAACTACTAGAAACTAAATAATACGGAAATAAATCTTAATATCTGCATCATTCTCCCCCTCTTGAAAAGAACTCGCCCTCGAGTTCTAATCCGCCTGGGTCAAATACGTAGACGACCCACTCAAGTAGCATGAGTCGCAATCCTCTGAACTCTGGAATGCTGGACAAAGCTCGTAAGGACTGGGAAAGTGGTAGGGAACGCGAGCGTAGTACTACAAAAGAAATCATCCATGCAGAATCATAAAGACGCGAACTTCTCTTGACAATCAAATAAGCTGGGAAGATGACAACGTACTCCTCCTAGATCGGTATAGTGATATCATGCGGGCAATCCTCCTGATCAATGTGCGTAACAAGCTCCACTGTCTCAGCACAAATCTCGATAATCTTCTCAACTGGCTCAAAGATAGTGCAATCCTCAACAATATGCTCTCGAACATCAATCTCAAGTAATGGCTCAATAGTCAGGTCACTTGGCTCGGACTAGGGCAATGGATCAGTCTCACGTGGATCTGCCACAATATCTACCTCAGAAGAGTGAAGCTCACTCTCTAGATGATGTGGACCCCGATCCCAAGGACGGTGGGCGAGGGACACGAGATCCCACGTCGGTCCTCTAAGATCTCCACAATGTGAAGGAGAGCTCTACCAAGGAACTCTCGAAATGGTGCCACTCAAAGCATGGGTGGTGATATAAATGAGATACCTCTCGATTCAAGGACTAGCCCGGAACCAAGATGTACCTATAACAAAGAAGAGTCGCCATCCAAGGAAGTAGGCCTTGGATCCCATGAAATACTCTGTTGCAACGGATAACCAGAGATACAAAAGTCCGTGCCCGATAACAAATAGGGAAGGTGTTAAGCGCCCCCAATTCGCCCAAGTGCAAGCACCTTGTCTCTTATGCCATTTTAAATTAATTTTGAAGAGTTTTGGGCTAAAATCATGTGAAAATGGGAACGAGTATCCCTGAGAAAACGTCTATCTAAGCATGCATGACCCGGGGATGGGCAAAAGAAAATAAACATCCAAATCCTAACTCACCGCATCTAATCCTAACTCATCACATCTAGGAAAGCAGTAACATCCACACGCACAACTACAACTGGCAGATAATAGCAGATATGATAAGCAGAAAAGCAGTAAATATCTACAGCTAAGCATATGATCATGATAAGTAAGCAAATAAATGTCACAGCTAAGCATGTAAATAAACATGTGAAACTAAACGCACAAGGAATAAGCAAGCTGAAAGTAAACACACAAGGAACCAAAGACAAACACACAATAAGCTAAAAGATGCGAGGAAAGAAAGGAATCAGAAAATAGACGGTATGCGCAAACCCAAAATGCCAGGGAAAAGAAAATGGGACATACGATAGACTCATGGAGTGATTCTAAAGGAATCGAGCTCAGTGATCCTGATCCGCTAAAGATCGGACAAGTCTCGCGATCGTCATAGCCTATCGTTGGGCTCAGCGAGGGCAATCCCTGTAAAGGGGCCACGCTACGTCGTCGCCCGTCCCGAAACCCAATAAAACGTTGGAAAACCGATAAAACCGGCAAACCATGATCAAAATTGGAAATGAAATGAAAAGAAGGCTCCGAGTGACCTGGCGATCACCATCCTTGCCCATTTTGGTTTTTGTATTTTTGGGAAAAGCTTGAAAGATATTTTTAGATGCTGAAATAATTTTTTGAAGGGTTTAATTGATTTTAATGAAAAGTTTGACTGAACTTGGGACAAAAATCCCAAGCTTCCTACGTACCCTGTGGAAAGGGATCAAGCCAACGTAGTTCGAAACAGCATTTCGAAATACGCTTTGAGTGTTTTTTTATGTTTTTTGGATTTTGTTATTTGATTTTTATGTATTTTTATCACCTGGACCTGAGAGGAACATTCCCAAAACCAATGGAACCCTTAGGCATAAAAGGACCCCGAAAACATATAAAGAGTAATCTCGAAGAAATGAAGTATATCGCAAAAGATAGAGATGATCCTGAAAATCCCAAGGAATCACGAATGGATGAAAATCATAAACACTTTGCGTAAGATCTTGAACACTAAGGTGAAGCCGGAGGGAATGACAAAGGACAAATAGTGAGGTGTTTGTTGCTGGCTTGTTCCACAAGGAACGAAGTCCAACGGGCCCAAATGCAAGGAAGGGCAGAATTTACATACCCGACAAAGAAATCAAATGTCGAAACTAAGTGAAGGGGGAATGGAATGCCTATATCAGAGAAATGGAGAAGTGGAATGTCTATATCAGAGATGTCTCGCTCAAGTTTCTTTTCATTTACTCTTTTAACCAAAAGGAGGCAAGCTGAGGATTCACATTGACACCAAGTGGCAATTTTAAGGAATTCGCCGCGAATCAAAGAATGTCTTATAATTCTTCTCAGCTATGACCACGTAAGCGTAAATGGAAATGAAAACTGCAAGTGCTATGGAAGGAAGTGAGTGTAGACATCAATCCTCAATGAGACACATATCAGAGAAGATACATCTCCAACATCATGCTCAAGGCACTTGTTAGAGACCTATAGGCTGATTTTGGAAGTACAGGGACTTAAACCGACACAATGGACGAGCCATAAGTAAATTAATTAAACCAAGCCAAACCAATGAAATATACAATTGCCATAACACAGGTGCTGCTGATGGGTATCATTTTTAGATCGAATGAACGATTCTGGCACTTTGGCTAAACATTGGCGGCTAACAGAGAATAAGCTCTCACAATGAAGAAGATTCGCTTAGAGTACTTGAAAGCAATGGGCAAGATTGCTTAAGTAATCGACAACATCTCCATTTTCATATAATCTGCCCATGTTCCAACATGACAAGAATTCAATGGAAACCAAAGGTCCTGCTGTCCATAAAGAATGACTCATGACCTTTGGTTAGAAAAAAGAATAAAAATACCCAAGGTTTATTAATGATGAGAAATCCCGCTATCCTCCTTGACTGGGCATTAAAGAAAGCTAGTGTCTTAAAGTCATGAGGAAACGGGAATCTTAGAGATGAATGAAAATTGGAGGGTTGGAAGAAGAAATTATACAGAATAGCTAACACAAGGGGTCTAGAGGAGAATTAGAGATTAAGAGAAAACAAAGGCGTCCGAGAGTTCATGAGTTGAATTAAAAGGATTTGAAGTGGGGTTTCAAGGTCACAGTATCAAAAGCACTGGGATTAAATCGAAACAAATACTTATGAGATCGATCCACAGACAACCCCATCTCCATATTAGTAGAAATGAACCCAGAATTCTAATTTTATTCTAAACCTTTTAGTTGCTACCCACGTAACAAAAATTCAATAAGAAAACTTCACAGATACAAACCACAACCAAAGCTTATTTCAAACTCCTTATATGGTTCAAAATCCTGGATCAAAACCATTTTTGAATTATAAAATCTAGGGATAAAAAGCACAAATCATAAGGTAAAGGAAAAGTAGAGGGATACCTTGCTTTTGACAATGTTTGTCAGCTCTAGTCTTCTTCTCCCCTGATTTTCAGCCAACTTCTAAGTGTGGGAGTCCCAAATGACACCTCCTTCTTTGTTTATCGTTCTCTTACCCAAACCCCAAAAGATCAATCCTCGAAATTACTTTCTCTTCCCCTTCTTCTTCTTAGTTCCAAATGTTTCAAATCCTAATGGCGAAGCTCAAGCTCACCTTACCCAAATACCTTTTTGATTCACAGACCATGGGATGAATAAAAATTCAAACAAAAGATGAATTTATGGTGGTTAATTCTTGTGAAATTGATGGTAGCTAGATGGATGGTCGGAAAAATGGTGGCCGAAAATGGATGGGTAAAGGGTAATGAAAATGGGGTATGTAGAAATGGTGCTGAAATGGGTTGCTAGGGAGGGCCGGATGATGAAGATGATAGTAATGGGGCAGCAGAAAATGGTAGTGGTGTAGGTGGAAATGGGTGAAGGCCGGCCGGAGGATGAGGCTTAAAGAGAGGGTTTAAATGTTAGAGAAATGGAGGAGGGTTTGATTGGGTTGTAATAGAGGAGATATTTTGGATGTGGGTTTCAAGCTCAAACTAATGGGGATGGTGGTGCTCCCGCCGGAATTAATGGCGATGGCTTCACCGGAGGTGGTGATTGAAAGGAGGAGATGATGGTGAGGAGAGGGTTTAAATGGGGGAGGGTTGCTGTTGGAGATGGTGATGGAGGTGAGGGCTAGTGGTGGAGATGAAGAGAGGGGGTGTGAGGAGTGGTTGGATTCCGAGGAAGAAGACAAGGTGCAAGGTGCGGATTCCGGCGGGACAATCCGAGGTGGTAGCCGGAGTTGGGGTTTCAATGGATAGGGTTTTTGAAGGAGGAGATGATGGCGGAGGTGACTGGCGGGGTAGATTCGGAGACAAGATGGGGCGATGGCTGGCCGGATTCCTGGTGGAGGCGATGGGGAGACCGGGGAAGACGATTGGCCTTCCTCTCTCTCTCTCTCTCCCTCTCTCTCTGTGTATGCTCTCTCCCTCTGCTATCCTCCCTCTTTTTTAGAAAAAAATCCCACCTCTATCTCACGAGATTTGCCATTTTTATAGCTAGGGTTGCCACCCTCCTCTAATCTCAGCCATCCATTTCATTCCCTTCTCATCTCATCTCAGCCATCCATCTCTCTCTTTTAGCCTTAATGCCCTCCTAGAAACCCTAAAACCTAGAATATTCTAGTTGATCTAAGCCCTACACTTCACCTCCTTGATCTAATGGCCTATGCTTGTGGCTTGTAGAGAAAGAAATGCAAGCTTCCAAAAATGCCCTTCTGAGAGGAGGATTTTACACTTTTATCAACATCCCTATTACCCCTTTTTTTTTTTGCTTTAATGGGCACCCATGCTCGGCTATCCCACCCCTTTTTACAAAGAGACACATATTTGCCCTCTCTTTCTTCCATGGACAACCTTTTTTAGCGTACTTTCTACGCTTGAGGGGGGGCTACGCAAGAACAGGGGAAGAGTTAATTATTATTATTATTATTATTATTATTATTATATATATATTTATTTATTTAGGGAAATGATATTGACACAACCATATTTTGATTTTTGCACAAACTCGACTTGTCTTTTCTTCATGATATCCTCTTACAGGGCACCTTGGGAACGGTGATGACCATTGACGAATTTTTTAAACACCAAGACGAGAAACAAGATGGGCTAGCGAAAATGCTATTTGGAGCTTAGTGGTACAAATGGGAGAATGTTAATACCAAAACTCACGGGTACTGTAGACACCCCATTTTGACCGTGCCCTAAACCCTTCAAGTTTGAGCAAAACCCCACCAAATCAATCAACTAGGGTCCCAAAATTCACCCTAAGCTAGGTTAAGGCCCCAGCTAGGTCCCTGCAAAATTTCGTCAAAATCTGAGCACGTTTGCCTAGCAAACGAGTCGAGCAAAGTCGTAGTACCAGTTCGCAAAAGGGGGGTGGATTATCCTAGATGGGGCTGTCCAAGGTAATAGAGGGGGTGGCATTTTCTTATATAAAACCCGTTAGGGCTGCAACTCGGGTCGGGCGGGTCGGGTTTTGGAGAACCCAACCCTACCCATGAAATATCTCGGGTCGGGTCGGGTTGGGTTTTTTTTCGGAAAACCCACGATTCCCAAACCCGGCCCTACCCATGATAAATCTCGGGTAGGGTCGGGTCGGTTCGGTTCGGATTTTTTCACGTTGACGCAATTTTTTAAGGAAAATTCTTGTTTGGCAAGGCAACTCAACTCATAGAAGTAGAAATTAGACTCACATTACACTTGAATCAAGCAATGATGTAATTATACTCACATTACACTTGAATCAAACAATGATGTAATTACACTCACATTACACTTGAATCAAACAATGATGTAATTACAAACAATGCTGTAATCAAACAATGTTGTAATTACAATCAAACAATGCTGAATTAAACACTTGAATCAACTCAACTCATAGAAGAAGAAATTACACTCACACGCAATAACAGTCGGTGCGTGGGTTTTCACTTTTAACTTTTAACTAACAATAGAGAAAAATGTACATACTATAATTTATGTAACTCGGGTCGGGTCGGGTCGGGCCCCTTCAAACCCGGCTCGACCCGAAACCCATGAAACTTGAACCCAACCCAGGTTATTTTCGGGTCGGGTCGATGCGGGTCGGGTAAAACCCGGCTCGAGTTGCAGCCCTAAAACCCGTTTTTTAGTTACAAAGAAAAAGACTTTTCATTTCTTCATAAAAAAAAATAAAAAAAAATCGCACAGAGAGAGCAAAGCAGAGGAGTTGAAACCCTAATCTCATTTCTCCTTTTCTCCGGCTATTTCTCCGGTCAAATCTATCTTGTCTGGCTAGATTTCGATCACTCATGCCGGAGGTGGGAGCCCTATTTCTTTTTTCCGATCAAAGCATCTTCTTCTCCGATCGAAACTCCGTCAAGACTCCGGCTACATCGTTACATCGATCTTGCAAAGAAAAAGAGGAGGATAGGATCAGCTCTGTAGAGAGAGAGAGAGAGAGAGAGAGAGAGAGAGAGAGAGAGAGATCTGGTTAAACCTAACCCTAACCCTAGCCATTTTTCTTCTTCCACAAATACCAGAAATCTAGAATTTCCGTTCTTCGCAATCACCTGAAACTCTGCGATTTATCAATCTTTCAGAGAGAAAAACGGATCGAATTTACCTTCCAGATTAGTGAATTTCTAGTTTCTACTCCTCGACGGTATTTTATATGCTTTTGATCTTCAGTATTAAGTAAATAAGGAGCTTGAATTTCGGTTGCTGGATCGGAAATAGGAATTGCATGTGGATCTGTTGGAATTCACATTTTTCTGGTTCGGATCTCTTAGAAATTTGAATTGGATCTGTTCTTGTTTTGTTGTGAATTGGATCTGTTTTCATTTTTGGTAGACAAGGTTAGATGCTCGTTTTACAGCTGCACGATAGTCATAGATGGCATTGGATCTGGAATCTGAGAAGAAAAATATAGTTCTCATCAACAAAATTCATCAATTGATCTGGATTTTGTTTTCAGAAAAAGTTATTGACAAGTATTTGCATAGAAATTCTGTTGGACTAGAGTTTCCCCAAATCTCGTTATTTAGGACTAGGTTTTAGCAGTTCATGTATTGATCGATCTGAATTTATTTGTGGAATGAAATGGAGAAATTGTCTTTGAGAGATCACGTTCTTCTAGGCTATAGTCCTCCTAATCCTAGATCATTTGGAGACCCAGCACCCATTTATGAAATAAAGGTGGATGAGAAAGAGAAGATGATCAATTCAAATGGTAAAGGAGCATTGCCGGATGCCCTTGTTATGGTAGATCAAATTTTGAAACAAACAGAAAAACCATACTTAGATATAAACTTCAGTGCCGAAAACATTAATGATTCTTCCAGAGAAAGAAATGGCATCCCAACGACATCCTCTGGATCAACTTCAGAAAGTTTTCAGGGTGCATTTGGCAATACAGAGGAACCTCACTGTGAAGATCTCCTAGAGAACTGCATGGTGGAATATATATCTGTGGACCAGAAAGAACTCCCACAAATTGTTCAACATCAAGAAGAAATTCAAATTTCAGAAGCTAAGATGCGACAATGGTCAAATGGAAAAGAAGGAAATATCCGTTCACTACTATCAACTTTGCAATATACATCTGAAGGCCAGCCTAATGATCTAGTGAGTACCTGCAACTCTTGATTGATTCAGTTCTTTGGCAATATCACTAACAACTCAGGTACTTCTTTTTCCTCCTCTCTAATTCATGCTTAATGTGTAGTTCTTGCTGATTTGGTTAGTTTGGATCTACATTTGGTTTGTTTATAATCACTGTTGATAGTAAAATTTGTTTGGTCTAACAAATCCAACATGATCTGATTGCGGAAATTCAAGGGAATGGATCCCATATTTGATCCAAACTCTTAAGGCTTAGATTGGATCTGACTGGGTAACTTGCTGTTTTCCAAGTACTTAACATTTGATGCAAAAACCTTATCATATAGAAGAGACAGGAGCAAAGTCTCATTCCCAACTTATGCTTCTAGGTTAACTACTATGAAATTCATTTTCTATAAGTTTGGTTATTTACATGTCAGATATATAATGTTCATTTTCATTTAATCCATTGTTCATAAGAAGCTAATTTCCATAAGCTACAGTTACATCTTGTGCTGCTCATGACGGACATATTTTTGTCCTAAATTGTTTTTCTGATGTCGTGATTTTAGTAGCATAATGACATGTGAATAAGATATGAACTTTGGGAGTATTCCTTGAATGGTGAATTGATTATTTTTATGTAAGATTTAAATGGGGCGATGAAGGCGCTAGCCCAAGCCCACCATAGGGGACTTGCTCAGTCCAAGTAGCACTCTCCTCATTTATTTTAAGACTTGCCCAGTCTTTTGTATCCCTTAAAACATAAGGTCCTTCTCATTGCCAGGGCGATGAAAGAGTCATCTAGAGCCCCTGTTTAGGGAGACAAGCTATGTCTCGTGCAGAGAAAATCATACCTTTTGAAGACAAGCTTTGTCTCATTAGCGAGTCATGCATAGGAGACTACCCAAGTCTCAAATAGAACATCTCCTTTAGGTTAAAGATCGACTTGGTCTGTTAAAAACCGTACCCATCTTGTCCTTGCAAGGGCAATGAGCCCACCTCTGTGTTTAAGAGACTTGCCTAGTCTCACTAGCACCCTTCTTATCTTCTCTTCTTTTAGGAGACTAGCCTAGTCCCATTGGCACTCCCCTCTTAGGGTTGTGCGCTAGGAGTCAGTCATTTCACATAGGAGTCTGTCCTTAGCTAGAGAGTCAATCTTTCAGGAGCCTGTCCTATCATCATAGGGGTTAAGATTCTTTCCAACCTATCATCAAATCGTGTGATCTTTATCCACTCCTGCAAGGTATAGGATGCTGTCAAACCTTTGCAGAGTTCTTATTCTGTTCATTCTCCCGCAAAGCATAGGATGCTGTCCAACCTTTGCGGGATATCAGGAGTCTGTCCTCCCCTTACGATGATAGGATTCAGTCCTCTTGTGTCAAAAACATCTAAAAACCAAAAATCTCAAAAATCTCGAGTCATTTAGGAGTAGTTAGGAAAATCATTTTCGAACTACGTTGGCTTGATCCCTTTCAACAGGGTACATAGTGCAGCTTGGGATCCACATCCCAAGTCTAGCCAAACCTTTAAAAATAAACATTTCAAACTTTCCAAAAATACAAAAATTCTTCAAAACCTTTTTCAAAAAGATCTTCCCCTAGAGTTAAGAGTCTGTCATAGCTGTTTAGGGTGTTTAGAGTTAGGAGACTGTCCTGATTTGTTTTGATATGGTGTGTCCTTTCGTGTGAGTGTCCCTAGAGTTAGGAGGCCTCAAGTTGATCGGTTAAACATCTAGTCGAACCGATGGCTAGACTAGGAAACATATAGTCAGCCCATAGTTTTCCTTAGGTTGCACAGCCTAGTTACACATAGGATGTAGGACCCACCTGCATTAGCTTAAGGCTAATCAACTTGCATTAGTTAGGGCATATAGAGAGTCCTAAAAATTACAATTCACATGAACTTAAGTGATCATACAAAAAAGCTTTAAAAATCAGTCGAGTCTAGTGGATCGAGTCTAGGATAGTGGTTCTAGATGGTTAGGCATAGTAGTTTAGAATAGGGCATCGAACTACATTGACTCCGATTCTTCCCGAGGCCGGGATACGTAGAGCAGCTGGGATGGACGGCCATCTTGGTCTGAGTCAATGCATTAGAGTTTTAGGATTCATTTTATCCAATTATGTTTAGAATTGATTTATGTTGTATGTTTTGCTGTGTTTTTTTTACTTTCATGTACAGATCCTATACCTTTAGCTGTAGCATGCATGTGTTTGCACACCAGAACTCAGACACCAATTAGGTATGACACTCATAACCTAGCTATTATTAGGCGACACTTCTTTCATTTCTTTTATGTGTGCTTATTATTCATCTCCGAGACATGCATGATTAGATAGACGTCTTCTCGGAGATATTTGTTCCCATTTCATATGACTTTCGCCCAAAACTCTTCAAAATTATTAAGTAAATGGCATAAGAGACCAGGTGTTTGCACTTGGGCGGATGAGGTGCTCTTTAGACCTTCCGAATTCGTAACCAGGCACGAACCTTCTTTTATATCTCTGGTTATCCGTTGCAACAGAGCATAGTATGGGATCCTTGGCCCACTTCCTTGGATGGCGACTCTTCTTTTGTTTAAGGTACACCTCGAATCTGGGCTAGTCCCCGAATCGAGAGGTATCTCACCCTTTGTATCGCCACTCATGCTGTGATAGGCATTTCTTCTTTCGAGAGTTCCTTGGTATAGCTCTCCATTCACGTGGATGATCCTGAGACTGTGCTTGTGGGGCTCGTCCCCGCCCCTCTCTCGGATCGGGGTCCACAGGCTGGCGACTCTGCTGGGGATACTTTCGAGATATTGCCTAACTCTGTTAAAATGCCATTTGTTACTAACTTTGAAGAATTTTGGGCTAAAATCATTATAAATGGGAATTTAATCGCTTAGAATCCAGGGGCACCAAATAGGTGTTTAAAACAAAGGATTCACACACTACACAGCATACATCATCATGTTTTTTTTTTTATTGATTTTTATTATTATTGGCTCCACGGGATAGATACAATGGGTGCCACATGGGATGTCATTACCCTGTTGGTGCTGTTGTATTTATTTCCAAGCTATGCGCCAGTGCTGCAGTCGTAAACACTCGGTGTACTTGTGTTTAAATACTAAAAGACAAGATGAGTTAGTGCAATTATAACAACACAGTGGTTCCGATATCATTTGCGTTAATTTATTTACTTAATTGTGGTTTGTTAGTGCCATGCATAAAGTCAAGTCAGAATAAAAATAGGGAAATGATACTTAGTCCCATTCATGAAGTCTAAGTCAAAACGAATTTTTTATAGTTCCTTATATTTTATATTTTCACAATAAAAATAGGGAAATGATTTCAGCACAACCATATTCTAATACATGTGCTCATGTATATTGTCTTTTAGTATTTAGTGGTTTCATAACTCATAAGTGCACTTTGAGAACTGTAATAACCTTTTTACAGCTCTTTAAACACTAAAAGGCAAAAAGGAAAAGATACATGAGCGAATGTATAAAAACATGGTTGTGCTGATATCGAAATGATATCAGCACAAACATGTTTTAATAATTGCACTAACTCATCTTGTCTTTTATTATATAAAGAGCTGTCAAAGGTTATTACAGCTCCCACAAAGCTCCGACAAGCAATTTTAAAAAGAAAAGACAAGCTGAGTTCGTGCAATTATTAAAACATGGTTCTGCTGATACCACTTCCCTAATAATAAATGATTCTGATAAAAGTCATGGGCGTGTGTAACAGGGAGACTCACGTTTTGTCCTGTAGTCCATAATCTGCAGTTCTGCACCAACTTTCAGAACTTTTTTTTATTGTTTTTCCTGTTACATAATCAGTTCAGGAAGACTAATGCACTTGTCATTAGCTTTCTCTCTTTGCCATTACTGTTTAGTTGGCCTTTGTTTTTCTCTGCATTTCTTTCACCTCTGGTTTTTCTTTTCTTTTTCCCATGGAAACAGAGATAGAGGAACAAGAGGAATACATGAGCTTGAAAGTGAGGACTAGAAAGATAAAAAATGAAAAGGAACTAAAAGCTGAAGAACAAGTTGGTGCAAAAGAAGAGTTGGGTGAGCAAGAAAGAAGCATTTTCTTGGATGTAACTCAAGGTAAAGACCCTTTTTTCTATCATTCCTTTGCATTTTTTTTTCTCTCTGTTGAGAGGTTTCTTTCTTGTTTTGGGTTTAAGTAATAAGGCTTTTTATTAAAAGGTGGTATTGTTTGGAGTTAAATGACTGTCATGCCCTTGATTTACTGTATCTGCTTCTATCAGTGGGGCATGCTTGAAGGTTTCACAAATAAGAAGAGTTGGAGACTGAAAAGTTTTTTTAATTTTCTTCTTTGTGTTGGTGGGCATTTTCAAATGCATTGGATGAACTATTTGTTTGATGGGAAATCAGCTTTCAGCTTATGAGTTGCACTGGAAGGCTATAAATTTGATGAAAAAAAGGGTGGTTTTGTGATTTTGGGAATTAGGTATTATATTATTTAATGGTGGGACCAGATCAGGTTGTGGATTTTGATGGTTATGGACCTATATGTGCAAGAGTGTGATGTTTTACTGTGTGAAGCTAGTTGATTTAGAAGGGAGAAACTTGTTTGGTTTCTTGAATGGATTTGCTCTATGTTCTTTTTCTTTTTAGGTTCATCAAAGAGACCTGCTGTTCTATTATATCCATGGCTAATTTATTTGTTTCATTGTTGTATTAACTATTAACTATACCAGAATTTCCAGTCTCGGACCTGGAGCAAACAAGAAGAGATATGAACGGTTTGAATTTCAAAATTTTGACTTTCTTACTCTAAAAAATGATAGTACATAACATAAAAGACTTCATAAGCTGCTCAAATCTTGCTTTCAATTCTGCAAAACTAGTCTATGCGATTGCAAGAGTAAGATATATCGCTGATCAGATCAGATGCGTAGCGCTGATTAACGGGTTGATCTTAGACTCTTAATCCAACCTTGATTTCTAGTCTCAAGACAATTTATACTTGCTTCAAATTTGTTCCCAAGTGTAGAATACCCACACAAATAGGCCGTTCTCTGTTATCTCCTTAGCTTTGAAAGTGCTTCATTGGGAAATCAAATACAACTATTCTCCAGCTGTTGTGGTGAATAATGGGTTCCTTATTTTTCCACCAAATTGTAGGGAAAAAGAGGTGGAAAAGTCATTTTTAAGTCAGAACAATTGCTCTTTTTAGATTAATTTAAATGTACTAAATATTGGTGGGGGCGCTTGACAAACAAGGAGCAATTGGAGGAGAAGAACAAGATAATGGACTAAGATGAATATGGAATAAAGTCATTTTTACTGACTTGCATTGTCCGTTTGTACACAAAAATGTTGCCCAAAAGGTTGTTACCGTTCTCAAGAATGTGCCTGTAAATTTTCAGTAAGGGGGGTGAGATATCCAGCAAAGAAGTATCAATACCAATTCTCATATGTAATTAAGTAAAGAGGAAAAGATCAAACAAGAGTGTGACTATCAAAATGAGGATGTGTGGAAATTGACACACCCTTTTGCTAATAAAAGACCCGAATTAGGGTTTGTAGAGAGGGAGGAGGAGGAGTTCTTCATGTTGGCTTCTCCCAAGAGAGAGAGAGAGAGAGAGAGAGAGAGAGAGAGAGAAGAGAAAAGGGGAGGCGTCATCTTCGTCTCCTCCGGCTGGAATCCGGCAAACCCATTTTTGCAACTCCGGTAACTTCGTCGGAATCCAACCTTTGCCTCTAACCATCCACCATCCATTGCCATCATCACCTCTACCTCCTTCTCCACCCTCTCTACACCACCATCCTCAGCCACCTCCATTTCTACAGCCACCACTCTCAAACCCATTTCATTCATCTTCCCCGACGATCCTCGCGGGAATCCGGCAAGCCCCATCACTTCCGACCACCATCTCCCTTTTCTACCATCACCCAAACCCACTTCATCTTCCCACCATCTCTGTAAACCACCACCACCTCTACACCATTCACCTCCACCACCGTCTCGTCCTTCAAAAGCCTATCCATTAAACCCCCCAAATCCAGCAAGCCTACGGCCATAGGTGCCGACCAACTCCTCCCCAACCAGATTTATCCCCCTCTAATCCAAACCCTCTCCATACCGCCAGCCACCATCCAAACCACCGCCAAACCCTCTTCTACTTCCACCTCCATCTCTTATCCACCATCTTTTTCACCCACTAAACCCACTTGGATTTCTTCCATTTGCAGCCACTTCCCCTTTATCTCAAAACCCATTTTAAAACCCATAATCAACCCCAATTTCCCTTTTCACCAACAATTTTTCTAAACCCATTTCTATCCTTTCCAACACCCATTATTATCGGACATTTCCATTTGGTCTTGGTTGCCATCGCTCGCATCATCAAATCGAAGGGAAGAACAGAGAAAGAAAAGGGAAGCACAAGTTTCTATCTTCTCAAGTATTTTCCCCAATTTTCTCCTGTTTTGCCATAGCTTGTTTGACTGCTCATCTTTGTTTTAGTTTCTATTCAAATGAAATGGTGTTTTGTTTATGGTACTTTTTAACTCGGTCTTGGTTTCGATCCTCCGATCATATTATACCCGCCGATTCTGGGCTGTAATTTCAACCTTGATTCTCGTTTTAGTGTTCCGTGTTACCAATGGGTTTCAATTTTGACACTCTGTCATTATAAACAAATTTGGTCATACTTTGAGTCATAAACTGATTTTAGTTTTAATGCTTTGTGATTACAAAGGAATTTGGTAATGCTTTGTGTCATAAGCTGACTTGGAATTTGGTAATGCTTTGTGTCATAAGCTGATTTCAGTTTTGATCCCATGTGACTACAAACAAACAATTCAGTCCTGTGTCTTAGTTTGCATTGATTTTGTGAGTTAATGTGCCTATGTTCCAATAGCAAATGCATATTTACAAGACACAATGATATAATTTGATTATCAACTCTAATTTCACCCTTTCTGTCGGTTATTATTCATGTTGTGTCTGTTTGGAACCACGAGCAGCATAAGATAAGACTCAAAATTGTTGGTATAACCCCTTGCCCTTCTTGTCCTCATTCTTATGCTAGGATTTCTCATCAGGTTTAGGGATTCTCCTTTTGTGGGGCCTTTGCTTCTTATAGGGTTCAAGGGTTCAACCTTGTCTCCATCTTCTGTTCTCTTCACGTTCCTTGGGATATTCATTTCATTTCGGGACCCCATCGATTTTAGGAACACTTCGTCATTTTTCTCGGGTTTAGGCGACGACGGACGGAAACCTCCTGAGCCAAAACCCCCTTTCAATCAAAGGGATAAAAAACAGCAAAAATCTAAAAACAGCAAATAACATAAAAAACGCCAAAAAACTTTCGAACTACGTTGGCTTGATCCCTTTCCACAGGGTACGTAGGTAGCTTGGGTCTACCCAAGTCCAGTCAAACCTTTTTAATAAATATTTTCAAACATTTCAAAACAAAAACAAAAATGGGCATGGATGGTGATTACCAGGTCACTCGGAGCCCTCTTTTCATTCCATTTCCGGTTTTCATTGTGGTTTTCCGGTTTCCATTGGTTTTCTGACGTTTTATCGGGTTTTGGGACGTGCGATGACGTAGGGTGGCCTCTTTACAGGGATTGTCCTCGCTGAGCCCAACGATAGGTCATGACGATCGCGAAACTTGTCCGATCTTCAGGAGAGTAGGATCGCTGGGCTTGATTCTTTTTTGAATCGCCCTCCGAGCCTATCGTGTGTTCCATCTTCTTTCCCTAGCATTTTTGGTTCTCACATACCGTTGATTTTCTGATTTTTTTCTTTTCTTGCACCTTTTAGCTTGCTGTGTGCTTATCTTAGATTTCTTATGCATTCTAGTTTGTTTGTTCTTCTAGCGTGCGATCGATTGCCATTTTCTTAGTCTTATCTCTTACATAGGCTCGCATGCTAGTGTGTTTACTTTACTGCTTTGATTGCTTAGCTATAGCGTTTATCCATTCGTCTTATCTTGATTATCTGTCTAGCTATAGCTCTTTACTACTTTCCTTATCTCATTATATTTATCATTGTCTGATTAGTTATAGCTCTGCATGGGGATGTTATTGCTTTCCTAGAATGTGATGAGTTAGGATTAGATGCGATGAGTTAGGATTCGGATGTTTATTTTCTTTTTCCCATCCCCGGGTCATGCATGCGTAGATAGACGTTTTCTCGGGGATGATTGTTCCCATTTCACATGATTTTCGCCCAAAACTCTTCAAAGTTAATTAGAACTGGCATAAGAGACCATGTGCTTTCACTTGGGCGAATTGGAGGTGCTCTTCGGATCTTCCTCATTCGTCACCAGTCATAGACCTTTTGTATCTTTGGTTATCTGTTGCAACAGAGTATTTCATGGGATCCAGGGCCCATTTCCTTGGATGGCGACTCTGGGTTATTTTAGGTACATCTTGGTTTCGAGGCTCTGTCTCCGGATCAAGAAGTATCTCATACATTATACATCGCCACCCATGCTGTGAGTGGCATCGTTTCGAGAGTTCCTTGGTAGAGCTCTCCTTCACATTGTGGAGGTCTTGGAGGATTGACTGGGGGATCTCGCGTCCCTCGCTCACCGTCCTCGGGATCGGGGTCCACAATAACTCACGGCGAAATCTTCTTGCAAATAACTTTGTGACGATATGGAAGTCTAAACCCTGAAATTGTTGATGATGGTGACTTCCATGATCAAGGCTGATTTACAACACGTCACAACTCCACAACCAAGAGCCTCTGGTTCTCTTAAACTTTCTGTAGAAAATTTCAGATTTCAGCAAACGCTGAAATTTGCATACTGTTTTTCTTTTCTTTTATGGTCTTTTTTTTTTTTTTTAAGGACTGGATTCGAGTTAGGGAAGATGAGTGTGGAGGACGGAAGTGGGGGTGGGTCTGTTAGGGATTGGTTTTGGTGAGGGCTGGAACATGGAGGAGATGGAAGGTGGGTGGGCTGGATGGGCTAGGGTTTCAAGAGGTTGAAGACAACCGAGTTGACTGGGTGAGTCAACTCAGCAGTAGAGAAAAACAACTTTATTCGCAGATTTTTGTCGAGAAATACTAGAATCTTTGGACCTTTTGCTTTGATACCAAATTGATGTAGGACCGTGAAGGGAAATTTGATGAAAGGGGAGAGAAATAGACAAAATGGGATAGAATTAGAAGAATAGGGGAAGAAAAAACGAAAATAACCTGAAGAAGAGACGAATTTAGGGAGAAGTAGAAGAAGAAGAGAAGAAATCAGAAAAAGAGAAAAAAACATAAATTGATTTTCTCTCTCTACACACTCTTTGGTTTTTCTCTCTTCACTCGGGCCATTTCTGCTCAAAATTGGCTCTCGCCATCAACATGAAAGTTGTTCGTGACAACTTTTAGAGCGCATCCAATCTATTTTCAGCAGCAGACAGTGAGTTTCAGCACAGTTTCAGGACCTATCTCAGCCGTTGATCCGAGCTATCCAGGAGTCCGATTTCATATCCGCGACAGACAGTGTGTTTCTTTCAATGCATTGGATTGTAGTTCTCTAGCAATACAATGGATTTGATTATGTGCATGTGACATGCATGAGGCCTCGAGTTACCTTCCTTTGTTTCCTCTTTTGTTTTGGGTGGCAAAAAAAGTAATGTATCTACGATAGTGGGAAAGTTAGTTATTTTATAGCCACGTAGAAAACATTTGCATATATTTAAACTACATAATAATATGGGATTTTCTAGGCAATTTCGCGGAAGGCCATTTTGCGCCTAACATTTGCACGAGAGAACAGCCACCGAGTTTTCTCATGCAAAAGTCAGCCGTGAAATGGATTTATGTGGAAATGCCTACAAACCCCTTATAATAGTATATAGATAGCTTCAATATAGCTGTGTATTATGTAAGCTAGGAAATAAATGTACTAAAATTTGCATTTATATGGTATTTAATACCTATATGGAATTCACATTTATAAGATATTTGACTCAGAAAATAAAATTCACATTCATAATGTATTTAATAGAGGGAGAGAGATGTTAGAAGGTTGGATGATGGTTGGTCCATCATTTAATGAAATTGAAACTTTTTTAGTTGCCATCCCGCGTGTTTACACCCATTTTTGAATTTAAGATTGGTCACGTGGGAACAAATCACCGGATGATGATTTTTCCTTTAGAGTCGGGACAGTTATTTACCAACGATCGTTTTTCCAAAGCTAAAAACAACACTTATTCTCAACGAATAGGAGTTTAAAATTCACAATGAAAGTCGGCACTTATGACAAGTTCCCTCCCTGAGATCAAGAGTAGTTGTAGACAGTTACAATAGAAATCTATATGAAGAGATGATACAACCAAGGAAGAGGACTCATAACCAAATTCAAACAAGTCATAATTTATCTTTACATTTCTGCAGCGTATTTACTTTTTTTAGTTGTGGTTTCTTCCAAGAATTGGAGACGTAAACGAATGGGTTCATCATCTATAGTGAGCATTTCTCTTAAATTTCAATTATATAACCTGAAACTGGTGCATGTTCGTGTCATTTCTGTTAAGAATTTAACCAAATTCTTGTAGATCTCCATCTAGTCGTTTGCATTTTGTGTGCATCAACCTTAGAGCCATCACTTTGCAACATGATACTAAAAAGTCATTTGTTTAAAAGGCATTAAGATCCAAGGAAGAAGTGGTGTTCCCCTCTTCTTCTCAATCGTCTAAAATCCAATCCCAAGGGACAGAGTTGATTACCCCTTGAATTGAATTTTCGATACAAATCTCAATAATTGGCACACCAACGCATCCATTAAACTACACATGCTTCATTGACACGCACAACACTGGGTAATAGCAAACACCACGCCACCGCAAAAGAGAGGTGTTAAAAGGTGTTGGTCCATAAAATAAGGGTGGCCAGTGCAAGAGGTACCCGCCATTGCGGGGTCTCGGAAGAGCTAGATGTACGTAGCCATACCCTTGGCTGCTTCCGTGACTCGAATCCGTGATCACCATGCCACAATATATGGAGCAACCTTACCGTTGTGCCAAGGCTCTCCCTCTTAAAAGGTGGTTGTCCAACATTTAATAAAATTGAAACTTATGGGCATGTGTTGGCAACCATGAAAAATATGTTATATAATATTAGTAGGGCTAATGGTGAGAGATGGGAGGAGAGGGAGAGTCTTTAGAGGATGGGAGTTAGAGGAGCATGAAGTAAAAGGCCCTGTAAAAAAACAAATTTGAATTAGAATATTTTTCCCCTGGATTTTACAGATTTCTCATACTCTTTTCATGCTCTCTCCCCCATGTCTACCCCATCCTCTTCCCCCTCCTCAACTCATCTTTCACAATTCACAATTGGGCCCTCGAATATTCCATGGAATAATGTTTCATGGTTGCCAAAGGTCCCGTAAGTATTTCTTTTATTTGCCTCCCCTCCCAAAAAAATATGAAGCCGCTTGGCTTTATATATGAAATAGATACATGCCGTGGGAGTGCTCGGCGAACGGCCTATGTCTTCTAATTATATATTTCTATAGATATAGGATATTGATATTGGCACTACTATGTTTTGATATCTGCACCAACTCAACTTGTCTTTCTTTCTAAATAGGCTTCCGAGAGCGTTTTTACGAAATTGTGACAGCCATTGGTCAGCTGATTAAATAATAAAAGACATGGTGAGTTAGCTTTTGACAGCTTTCTTTGTAAATTGTGATAGGCATGGACAGCTGATTAAATAATAAAAGACGGGAAGTGACATTTACGCCCCTTTTCATCACTAGGACAACCAGCGTCAGTGTATCAATGGCAAAAAGGGCCTCATGTACTTTATGTCGGAAAAATCCAGAGGCTTTGATTGCAAAGCAAATGGGTGTCCCTGGTGATAAAAGGGGCGTAAATATCATTTTCCTAAAAGACAAGTTGAGTTAGTGCAATTTTCAAAGGGTAGTGATAAATTCACCTCTCGAAGAAGAAAATCTCCCCCTCACCTGGGTTGAAGAAGAAGAGTACACCCCCTTTAACGGGGGTGAATTTATCACTGCCCTTTTCAAAACGTGTTAGTGAGGATATCAGTAGCCTACATTTAATAGCCAATCCGATTGTCAGGATAATTTGCGGGAAGTGATATTTACTCCCCTTTTCATCACCAGGGACACCCAATGCCGTGTACGTGGCAATCAAAGCCACTAGATTCTTCTGACATCAAGTACATTAGGCCCCCTTTAGTCATTGGTATACTGGCACCAGGTGCCCCTGGTGATGAAAAGGGGCGTAAATATCACTTCCCTAATTTGCTCATAGTAGTTTTGAGCAATCTTCGATAGGACCCACCACATTAAATGCTCTTATAGATCCAAAGTGGTGGTAGGTGTGGTGCAATGGATCGTTCCTGAGAAAATAAAAATTCAGTCAAATGAACCCAGTATTATTCTATATGAACCTGCTAAGAAATGGTCTTATTTAAATTTAAATTTATCTTCTCTTCACCAGAGAAGAATAAGAAAAAGCATAAAGAAAAACCAGAAGATATGGTAGATCTCAAGTGAAATTAAATACATGAAGTCCTTGCTTTATTGATATCATTGCTGATGTAACTTCATTAAATAGATAGGAGTCCTTATTAAATATTTCTACTACCAGTTTACTAAGAATAATTCTAGAGGAGTTCTAAACTGAAGGGCACCCTTGCAAAAAAAAAAAAAAAGGATGAAAGGACGCCCCCATTGGTTGTAAATCACCAAAGTGCATTTAATTTAATTCACTTTGGTGATTTACAACCAATGGGGGTGCCCTTTCTTGTAGAATCTCATGTGATGACCCACATGGTCTGCCCATTTTAAAGGGACATCTCATGAGAAAGATAAAAGACTATAAAAAATCAACAGTTCATCTTTTCTTGATAGAAACCCTTTAGACTTATGGATCAAGGGCCTAGGATCATCCGATCAACATGATCCCAACATCATTCGGATAGCTTAGGCCTTGTTCGTTTAAGATTATGACAGCTGATTGTGAGTGCCAAACTGATTATTTGACTCATATTTAAATGCAATCTTGAGTCCAATAATTGGTTTGGCACTTACAATTGGTTGTCATAATCTTAAACTAATAGGGCCTCAACGGGCACTCACAGTTGACGAACAGGGAGTTGAGTGTTGCCAATTGAATCAATGGATTACGTAAAAATGCACAAGTGGGTCTAACAATCGTCATTTAAGAATGAGTGTGACTTTCTTGTAAGCATTTTCTATATAGAGGAATGATAGATGCAAGAGCCAGAGAAGGGCCCTTGAATAGATTCACGCCATTTTTAAAATTGTTTGAGAAACTGAATTCGGTTGCACTTAGTGACGTGGATCTATTCAAGGGCACTTCTTTAGCCCTTGCGTAAAGAGGGCCCTTGCATCTATCATTTCTCTTATGTATAATTCTATTATTAGAAAATGCTAAAAAGGAAGTCACTTAGTCCTTAGAAGAAACTCACATTAATAAGGCTAAACCATTGATTTTTGTAGTCCACGTTTGGATACTCACAAGATTTAGATTTGGATTTAGTTGACATTTTGAACTGGATCAAATCCTAAAACTTTCCAAATAAGCTACAACAGTGCAAAGAATTCCAATTTTCAAATCTTTTCTGCTAGATATATTTGGAAATCAATATTTGTGGCAACTTCCTTCACCTTCGCTGCTCATCGACGTTGCTCCGGCAGTAGCGAGACATCCCTCCTCTCTCTCTCTATCTTTGTCTCTCTCTCTTAAAACATGTTCATGAAGATGATGGATGTATTTTGTATCCAAAACTCAAATCCAAATCAAAATACAAATGCATGACGTATCCAAACGGGCCCTAATTTACTTTCTAAATTGTGCATTTACAAGGCACACATTTGAGGACTGGGATCGCCCTATTGAAGTGATTTTTGTGGCATATGCCATCATACATAGGGACTAGTAGATGAACGGTTGGGATCATCTAACAAGTGGGTCCCACCTTCACTATTGCCCCATAATAGTACTTTTGAAGGAGAATTGTGCAGACTTAATCATTTATCAATCCTGATCTGCTAATCAATGTTTAATTTAGCCTACTGATACTGGCACTACCATGTTTTAATAATTGCACAAACTCACCTTGTCTTTTCTTTTTTAATCCGCTCATGACAGCTTTTTAAATACTAAAAGACAAGATGAGTTAGTGCAATTATAACAACACAGTGGTTCCGATATCATTTGCGTTAATTTATTTACTCAATCGTGGTTTGTTAGTGCCATTTATAAAGTCAAGTCAGAATAAAAATAGGGAAATGATACTTAGTCCCATTCATGAAGTCTAAGTCAAAACGAATTTTTTATAGTTCCTTATATTTTCACAATAAAAATAGGGAAATGATTTCAGCACAACCATATTCTGATACATGCGCTCATGTATATTGTCTTTTAGTATTTAATGGTTTCTTAACTCATAAGTGCACTGAGAACTGTAATAACCTTTTTACAGTTCTTTAAACACTAAAAGGAAAAAAGGAAGAGATACATGAGCGAATGTATAAAAACATGGTTGTGCTGAAATCATTTCCCTAGGAAATGATATCAGCACAAACATGTTTTAATAATTACACTAACTCATCTTGTCTTTTATTATATAAAGAGCTGTCAAGGTTATTACAGCTCCCACAAGGCTCCGACAAGCAATTTTAAAAAGAAAAGACAAGCTGAGTTTGTGCAATTATTAAAACATGGTTCCGCTGATACCACTTCCCTAATAATAAATGATTCTGATAAAAGTCATGGGCGTGTGTAACAGGGAGACTCACGTTTTGTCCTGTAGTCCAGAATCTGCAATTCTGCACCAACTTTCAGAACTTTTTTTTATTGTTTTTCCTGTTACATAATCAGTTGAGGAAGACTAATGCACTTGTCATTAACTTTCTCTCTTTCCCATTACTGTTTAGTTGGCCTTTGTTTTTCTCTGCATTTCTTCCACTTCTGGTTTTTCATTTTTTTCCCATGGAAACAGAGATAGAGGAACAAGAGGAATACATGAGCTTGAAAGTGAGGACCAGAAAGATAAAAAATGAAAAGGAACTAAAAGCTGAAGAACAAGTTGGTGCAAAAGAAGAGTTGGGTGAGCAAGAAAGAAGCATTTTCTTGGATGTAACTCAAGGTAAAGACCCTTTTTTCTATCATTCCTATGCATTTTTTTGTCTCTGTTGAGTGGTTTCTTTCTTGTTTTGGGTTTAAGTAATGAGAAAACGGTTCCTACACATATGTGTAGAGAGTTCTCTACACACTAGGCTTTTTATTAAAAGGTGGTATTGTTTGGAGTTAAATGACTGTCATGCCCTTGATTTACTGTATCTGCTTCTATCAGTGGGGCATGCTTGAAGGTTTCACAAATAAGAAGTGTTGGAGACTGAAAAGTTTTTTTAATTTTCTTCTTTGTTTTGGTGGGTATTTTCAAATGCATTGGATGAACTATTTGTTTGATGGGAAATCAGCTTTCAGCTTATGAGTTGCACTGGAAGGCTATAAATTTGATGAAAAAAAAGGGTGGTTTTGTGATTTTGGGAATTAGGTATTATATTATTTAATGGTGGGACCAGATCAGGTTGTGGATTTTGATGGTTATGGACCTATATGTGCAAGACTGTGATGTTTTACTGTGTGAAGCTAGTTGATTTAGAAGGGAGAAACTTGTTTGGTTTCTTGAATGGATTTGCTCTGTGTTCTTTTTCTTTTTAGGTTCATCAAAGAGACCTGCTGTTCTATTATATCCATGGCTAATTTATTTGTTTCATTGTTGTATTAACTATTAACTATACCAGAATTTCCAGTCTCGGACCTGGAGCAAACAAGAAGAGATATGAACGGTTTGAATTTCAAAATTTTGACTTTCTTACTCTAAAAAATGATATTACATAACATAAAAGACTTCATAAGCTGCTCAAATCTTGCTTTCAATTCTGCAAAACTAGTCTATGCGATTGCAAGAGTAAGGTATATCGCTGATCAGATCAGATGCGTAGCGCTGATTAACGGGTTGATCTTAGACTCTTAATCCAACCTTGATTTCTAGTCTCAGGACAATTTATACTTGCTTCAAATTTGTTCCCAACTGTAGAATACCCACACAAATAGGCCGTTCTCTGTTATCTCCTTAGCTTTGAAAGTGCTTCATTGGGAAATCAAATACAACTATTCTCCAGCTGTTGTGGTGAATAATGGGTTCCTTATTTTTCCACCAAATTGTAGGGAAAAAGAGGTGGAAAAGTCATTTTTAAGTCAGAACAATTGCTCTTCTCAGATTAATTTAAATGTACTAAATATTGGTGGGGGCGCTTGACAAACAAGGAGCAATTGGAGGAGAAGAACAAGATAATGGACTAAGATGAATATGGAATAAAGTCATTTGTAAGTCAGAAGACTCAGAACATTAGTCCTTTCCAGTAGTAAACAAATAGATGTCCTAAGATTATCCAAGTAAAAATAGTTTGTTCAGCACAAAGCCTGTTTAGAGCAAGGAGTTTGCTGACCTTGTTTAAAAACATGCTTGTGTCATTGGTTGATATCAAGAATTACAATTTTAGCTTCTGACCCATCAGAATGTATGCTGACCTCCTATTTACAAGAGAGCCCAATAAAACTTGTGGGGTACTGTTACATTTATTGTCTGCCGTCAAATCAAATTTTACCCTTTATTTGTTCTCATGTTTGCGAGCCTCGGCGCAACGGTAAGGTTGCTCCATTGTGACCCCGCAATGGCAGGAGCCTCGTGCACTGGGCCACCCTTTTTTTTTTAATCTCTTCTCACGTTTCCTATTACCTGCTTAAGGCATAAAAATTACCACCCACCCTTTTTTTTTTAATCTCTTCTCACATTTCCTATTAACTGCGTAAGGCATAAAAATTGCTTCAGACCTATCTAACAGTTTGGAGCTGTTAGAGACAGGTTTGGTTGCTGAAAATCAATAATCAGAAAGAAATGCAAAACCACCACTAGTCTAAAGATCATGAAGTCGCTGATGGTGTAGAAGTGTTCAAGTCGTATTTTTTTTCCATCTGAACTCATAAAATTCGGTGGTCTTTTGCTAGATATGAAATATTAGGAACTTCAACAGTTATTTTAAAAATTCCAATATAATTCCTTGAAATCTCCGAAGTTCAGTTTTTAGGGTCATGTAAGATTACTTAATGCCCCTGTTAATGAGTTAGGATCCAACACATAGTAAATCTACAAATAGGATTTCTCGGTACAAGAATAAATTAACGAACAAGGACCCAAAATCTTGGTTAGAATTTCTGTGCACAAGAATAAATTAACGAACAAGGACACAAAATCTTGGTCGTATGCCTGACAAGAAGACCTAATAAACAGAATTTGATCTAGTTAACATTGTTTTGTCAATCCAAGATGCAGTATTTTTGGTATTTCAGACCAAAAGAGATCTTCTATGGTTCATTAGTGGTCCAACATCATGTATCATTATTTTATTATAGAGAAAGCTCAAGTTGGCTCTAGGTTACAATTTCTTGAACTAGTCCCCCATGCACATCATCTTTATTTTATCTTGTAGTATTCTATAATAGCAAAGTGTTCGTAAGCATTTTCAAACCTCAAACTTTCTTGGAGATTACATCCCTCGGTGTTCTTTGCTTGGGATAATCCATCTGGTATTTCAGTAACTTCGTAGAGTTTAGTACTAGCATTTTGGTGTTTGATGAACATACAATTACTTTTGCCATTTCTTTGACTGAAGGAATATGGAAGTGTCGCCACTGCACTTGGACCTACAAAATGGAAAGTCCTGACATAGATCATATTCACAATCATGGGGACTGTTACCACAGGGTGATGAATGTGAAAACATTTTCTCAGCAGGGATCATGTTTTGGTTTACAAATTAAAGGTTAGTAGCTGTCGAAATTTCCAAAGTTGAACATAATATCGAAGCTCACGTGATCCAACTAATCTATTAGAATTCTCCACAGTAACTTCCACTATACCTATTAAAAAGAAAAAAACTTCCACTGCCAATTTCATACTGGTAATTCTTATAAAATATTGCTACCAGAATGTAACATTTTTACTTGTATCTTGGCATTGACTAGGGAAAGATGCAACTCTTATTTCTTGTTTTATTAAATGTTCTGATGCCTATTTAAATCTAATTATAGAGTGTTCTAAACCAATTTTGCATGAACTCCTTCAGTTGGTGTTAGCATGGAGTCCTTGACTTGCCTTAAATGATTTAAACCTATGTTCCTGTCTTGTAGTGCATATACTTTGTATACACAAAAGGTGCATGTAACAAAATGGACGTGTGCTGCATGTTTACAGGTATTGAATCCACCGATGAAATTGATGGAAGAGAATTTAGGACTCTTGGCTGCCCTCCTGGTGAGAATGGCGTAGGAGAGAAGCCCGATTTTGGAGCGAAGCACTCTGAAATTCAAAATGGATATACCATTTTGGATAACCACCAAAGCCAATCAAGTTCCATTACACATTTTGAAGAGTATTGTGAAAATGGAACTGCAAGATTTGAGCCTGTTATGGATGAAATTGTAAAACATGCAAATGGTAGACCAGTACATGAGAGTAACCTGGAAGTAACGGATGTTGAGAGGGTGTTGGAGGAGCAAGAAACTCATGATTTGTACTGTCCTAATTGTAATTCATGTATTACTAAGAGGGTTATTTTACGGAAAAGAAAACGGATAGTTCGAGATCTCGAATATGATATAAAGCGCGGAAAAATTCAACCTGTTGTACCTGATCTGGATGCTAGTCCTGTTGCATCTGCAGTTGGTGATCAAAATCATCATACAGAGCCTGATATATTCAGATGTTTATCGTGCTTCAGTTTTTTCATTCCAACAGGTACACTTTTGCCTTTCCCAAGCATATTAAGATGTGCAGTATTTGTTTCCTATGTTTTGTTATGCGGAGTCTTTTTTTTAATATAATTTTTACTAAAGCATGGTAAAGCTTCATGTTGGACAAGCTGTTTGTGGTGATCCATGATAATCTTTATGATTGAATAATGCTTGAATTCGCTATCTCTGATAATTCACTGCTTGCATGGCTAAACATAATAGTATATACTTTATCGCGAACTGGTCATTTAACTCTAATTGTTAGTAGTGTACGGAAATTTTATCTTCATCATGTCATGCTTCTCATGTTTATTAGGATGGCTATTAGATTTGAGGAGTTGTCCTACCCGAACTATGTGAAATTTTGGAGCCAATTAGTATGCATTTATTGAAATTAAAGGGATAACCCTGGCTGGAAGTTCTGTTTCTACAGAATTTTATCTATATTGCAAATGAATGTTAAAATGACAGCAATGAGTGGTTTAGATCATCCAAATATGTGGGCCCCATTTTTACTTTTTCTACCGTCATTTTTCCTTGGAAAATATGCCTGGACATCATATAATTCCTCAAAAAATAAATAAGATAGGCATACTAACAAATATGACTGGCTCAACAACACACTAAAAGCATTATAGTTTACACCGATATTATCAAAACATGATATTTGATGAAAAATATGCCAAAAATCATTAAAACATAAGCAGGAACTTTGGTGGAAACCAGATGTATCGCTTTATTTCTGGCCTCATCAGACAATAGAATTTTTTTTTAAGTTCAGGTGTTCTGATCAACATGCGATAAGAATTGGATGATAACCTGGCCACACTAAGATTCGAACCTTGATGAGAGGTGAGGAAATCTTGTAGGATTCAGATTCATGGTGACTACCAACTGCGAAGCTCGTAATCATTATGGAAAGTTGTTCGTGATGATCTGTAAATCCACCACTTCAGGCCATGTCATATTGATATTAACATTTTGATGATTGGAAAGTTAATAATGTCAATAATTTTGATTTTTTTAATTATAACATTGCTATTTTGAAAAGTAATGGCAACTCTACGCAAGCCCAGGGACTAGGTAGCCCCATGACAAAAGACAAAAAGAAACAAGTTCTGTAAAAGAGGCAATGATTTACAAAAGAGGTAACAGTACCGAGATTATTACTTGAATTGGTAACTTTGTTGAGGGTCTTGACACATCTATTTGGATGTGGTTATAGAAGTTTATGGTTATGAAGGAAGCACAGGGCTACTTGAGTGGTCTGTGTACAATTTAACTCATCTCGGATTATCAGCCCGAGATGGACATTTGTGTTATGTGATAGGATGATCAACAAATATATGGACCATTAAGGGAAGTTGAATGTCAAGGTATTTCTAAACAGGGTTTTGTGGTTTTGTTTTGGGCATGTTTGGCTGTTAGGAATTTGTTTTCATGATAAATTGGCGTCTCCAAGTAGAGATAAGGGTGAAATCCCTAAAAATCAGGAAACAAAATCCCGGAAACTAATGTTTCCAGTGATCAGAAGTTGCTACAATTCCAGAAACAAAAAACTCTACTCAAAACCGGATCGACCTTTTCTGGATTTCTAGCAGCAGCTGATTACCACTAGAAACACTAGTTTCTGGCCCTCTTCTCCACTTGGAGATGCCAATTTATCATGAAAACAATATTCCTGGCCGCCAAGCGCGCCCTTTATGCTTTTTAGATTTTTTTGGCCTAGGTTTTGAGAACCTAGAGATGCATTTTTCCAAAAAGCCTAAAATATTCAAATTTGATCGCATAGTGTTGATATCGTGTTAATAACAAGTCAAACCATTCCAATGAATTTTATGACAATGCGTATCCTAAGCCGCTGGTAGAGAAGCTGGAAGCAGTACGAGTTGGGAGGTAAGTGACTCATGCTTGAGTCACATGATCAGTGCCATTTAACAAGTTACTCTGTTCCCTTAACTGCAGCTGGTCTAAAAAGCATAATAACACGTGGTATATACATACACCTCTGCCCTTAATGCAACTTTGTTCCTTTTTTAATATTCCTAAAAAATAGTTATCTTTTTCCAAAAAAAGTATATACATGCACTTGAACACATGCATGTGAATATCATCTTCTATACAGTGTACAAAAACATGATAACCGAATAATAGCGAAATTTTCATTACTAGTGAAACCTTCCGATCCTAGCATGGATCTTACTGTTTGTTGTGTTTCTGTCACATGAATGACTTTGTTATGATTCTCTATGGGTATCTACAATTATTTGTCCACTGTATTCTGTGATTGATTAGCTCTATCTTGTTCGCATTATGGATTACTGAGTTTAAGCATTTTTTTATTGAATGGGAGTTTAAGAATTTTTTGTAACTTGACAGCTAGTGGTTCTAAATTATTCCGGGTTTTTGGAAGAAGTGATGAGGGTGAAAACTTGCAACGTCCACAACAAATACCAGCTAAGAACACAAGTTGGATCTTCTCTTTTTTTGGGCTGGTGAAGGGAAAAATGATAGAAAAGGAGCCAGGTAAGCATGCCATTTTTAAATTATTCTCCTCATTTAGACACCAAGCGTTTGTAGGCAACTACTACTAGGCATGAGGTCTGCTTTTATATTCTTTTGCTAAATGTGAAATTTTAAGATGCATAAAGAAAGATTCATGTTGTTTCCCACTTGAACGATATACTACATATGACTTCGATATTCTGAACATGGAAATTAAGGAGGTACCATTTAAATGCTTACTCTCAAGCTGTTACACCCTTCAATTGATACCTTGTTAGCATTCAGAATTTATTCTTTAATTCTAATATTCACGAATTTGTACTCTGAAGGACCTTGACAATTGAATTGGTTTTAGAGGTTATCACCTAAGACCATGTGCTAGAGGGATTTTTTGAGCATAAGTCAGATTGCTTAACAGGCCTGGTACATAATTGGATACAAAATTTCACAATCTGGAAGAGAATGCTGTTGGAAGAGATTCACAATCCATGACGCCTATTCAAAAACATTTGGCTATCTTGAGAAAGAACCTCTATAACAAAGACTTCATTCTCTTGGTCTAAAGAAATTCTGAACTCCATATTCATTAGCTCATTTCCCAATACATTATTTTTAGGCTTTAGGAACTCTGGTTCTTCTGCAAGGTAGTCGTGCAGTTTCCTGTGATTTTTAGGCTTTAACACTTGTCAGAACAGTAACAACCGGCAATAAAAGTTGGTCGTTTCTCATACAGGGTTGAAAATGAAAAATCATTTTCCTTTGGAAAATAGTGGCTATATATACATCATGAAAATTATTCGACACATTTTGTTTATTATGTTGATGCAGGGGACGATACGCAACAAGCTGAAGAAGTTACTGTTGAAACATCACACCCACCGCGAACACCCGGATCTTTGCTTGGGGAAACAGAAATTGCATTTGGGGAGAAACTGGATGGTGCTGATAAAATGAATGGTGCAGGTATGGTACAATTGTTTCAGAGAAACATGGGTATTATGAACCAAATTCCACTGTTTTGTCTGCAACTGCTTATGTTTTTTTGCACGTGTGTTGTAACCAAATACTTCACTTTATCTGTAAAATAGAGAAAATATGCTGTTATGAAAACAAGTTGAAATGGAAAAAGGGGGAAAAAGAGAGAAAAAAGAAAAAAAATGTTATTTTAGGGGAAAGAATGGGATTCTGATTATTTCTACTAATCATCTCATATTCTTTTTTCATTGTTTAATCAAAGCCATGGAGACCAAATTGCAGGAATGGCCTTTAAAGGGACATAAACGGAAAATAAAACTATATAGACAGACCCTTATGCGTCTTATGTAATATAGTACCATACTCTCAGCAGAACACCTTTATTCTTTCTTTGCCCCATGTGTAACCATACCCAATACAAGATCCTATCATGAATTGACAAATATCACTAACATTACACAAACTGGACAACCCTAACCATCCAATTGGAAGAATTTTGGCCGCTGAATATGGATTGTTGATCATTTTTTTTAAATCCCCAATTTGTGGCCTTCTCAAGTCCTCCACTTGGATGATTATGTTCATCTGATACACTGTGACATTTAGGCTACAACCACTACCAATTGAGTCCCACAGATACAGGGCCCAGATCTTTTACATATATTCCACTGTATAGGACCAATTAGGGGAAGGGAAAAGAAAAGTTTTCACACAATATGCTTTCCTTGAATAAACATAAAACTTAAGACACTGGCCTGGTCCATAATGCAGAGAGCATTTATGTAAATGGAAATATTTGTTTTATACTTCTTTATAAAATTCACAAAATGCATTCATAAACTTCTATTTATTTTTTTATTATATTCATTTTTAGCAACACAATTTTATAATTAAAAATAGTGAATGCAAATCTCATAAGAAGCTTATTAGCACATTGAAAGAGAGATTGCACCCATATGTAGATGAAAATTTTGCTGATGATGGAACTCACACTCTTTTGTCAACCTGGAGTTCCACTACCCACAGAGTCTCATGTTGGTAATGGAGAACAAGTGGAGATCCCACCATTGAAACCTTGGAAAGATGTGAACAGTGTTCTGGTTATATCCAATCACGGGACTGATCGGATCAGAGAAACTCACATTGACATAGTAGAGAAATTGGACGGTGCAATTTCAGCAGGTATGTGATAGTTTTCTCAAGAAATTTATGAATGGTGTGAACCCAAAGGACATTTTATGGTCAAAGCCACAAGCTCTGAAATTGTTCCAAAGTCGCGCCTTTACCTTAGTGGAGGTACCCTCAAGCATGTTGTTGAGGTCAGGGTTCAAAGTTCATCCTTACATATTAAAAATAGGATTAACAGGTTCCAGTGCTAATAATGTAACTAATAAGCAAACCCTACCCCTAATTCTTAGATGTATTTCAGAACGACGTTCCATGTAGTATGGAACCATTGGTTATTGATGCTTTGTGAATATGTAAAATCCATTCAGGCATTATTTTAAATGAAGTATTTTCTTGACATATATCTGCATTCGGTCATTCATCCTTTAAAAGGTAACTTATTCATGATATCATTTGAATAAAATATTAGAGACAGAAAGTCACTTGAAGGTTCTTGACACTTTACATACTTATATCCACCTTTACCCCTCCTCTCTTTGCAAACTACATTCCATGTAGTTTGGAACCACTGGTTCCTTGTTGCTTTATGGATATGTGAAATTCATTCATGCGTTTGTCTATCAACTACGCAATGTCATTCATCCTTAAAAAGTAACTTCTTCATGACATCAATTGAATAGGATATTAGAGACATGAACTCATTTGAAGCTTCTCTCACTTCTTTTCAGTGGGGGGCATAAATTTAACATATTTTTACTCTTTTTGTTAATCAGGTCTCATAACATGTACTTATTTACCATTCACAATTCTTCTGGTGATATTCTTAATGGCTAGTCATTTTTGGATTTCAATGTTGATGCAGGGAATGATGCAACAAAGCATGTTGAAAGTGAAAAGATTAACTCATCGAGCCTCTTACCATCGTTAGGAAAAACTCTTCCAGATGAAATAAATGGCACTGTCCCAAAAGCTCAGCTCCCTGAGCACATTATTATTGATTTTGGGAAACAAGCCATGGGTTCAGAACTCAAACCTCGGGAAAATGAGAAGAACATGATGATTTTTTCAAAACAAGAAGCTTTGCTGGTTGGAGCAGTACAAGTTGACATTGGAAAAAAATTGGATGGTGCACCTAAAACGAGCATTACAGGTATTAGGCAAGATTCTCAAACAGATTGAGTAAAGATCCTAAAATCCTTGTTTTATTTCCAACCCTTTTTTATGCTAGCACAACTGTCTGAAAGATGTGGAAAGAAGGGGGAAAAACTGCTTATTGACAACTTAGGCATGAAAGTCAGGTAACTTGATTTGCAGAAGTGACAGTCGTTACTGACAGATATATAACATGGCATAACACAGCTGACACAAAACATGAAACCAAAACTACCATCACTTAAAATTTGTAAACATGTGAATATGGTTGGTGGATGATGATGAACATGGAAACTGTTATTCTTCTAACAATTGTGCTGGCAAAAATGTTCCAAAGTCGGTACATTTTGTCTTTATTGTAACCCCATGTCCCCTTCACTAGGAGAGACATCGATGTATGCTTATTTTTAGTAACAAATTCCCAATTGCTTTCAATGTTTTACCATAGTAACACTGGATAGAAAACAATTTCATAGATAAATGAGGGTTTTTAGAGAAAAAGCTAGATTAAACACTTCATTTAATTGGGTCTTCATGATGTATACTTGTTTTTTTTTTTAATGGTAATGTGTACTTGTTTCGCATGCACAATGTTTCTAGATATAGGTTTCATGTCTGCTCATTTTTGGCTTTATGCGTTGCTATAGTCAATGATACATGCATCCTGTTGAAATGGATACTGTTAACTTGTTTATCCTACCAAGAATATTTTGATAAAGCTCTGTTAGATGAGAAAAAGTTATCTTTCATTAATTCGAAGAGCCTGGCTCCTGAAAATATCATATCAATTTTGGAGAATAAGTGAAAGATCCAGAACCCACATGTTTGCAAGATGAGAAAAGTATTGACTTTTAAAATTAATAAATTTTATTGCCTGGAGAAACAGTAGCTGGGATTAGAGAAAATTTGGAAATGTGCATAGAAAGAACATCAGGCATTAAAGGGAAGCATACCTTTCTATTTTTTTATTGCATCAAGTTTGATGCTATTCAAAAGCCATGGAAGAAAAGAAAACCAAAACTGAGTTCTGATTATTGATATACTAACTAAGCATTGCATTACTGTTCCTTTTCAAAAAAAAAAAAAATCGGCATTACTTTACACTATATAAAGGTGATAATGTCACTTTCATGATTATATTTTACAAATAAACAAATCAACAAATAGAATGTAAATTGAGTGACCTTTATATAGGAACTTTCATTCTCTGGACACTTTTTTGACTTGACAGTCTTTGTAAAATGAGAGTTGGCTGGTGGGTTTCCTGTGTTTTTTTTAATTTCTTGTATCCTTAAGTAATCTTTCATTAAAAGGATTCAATGATGATTTTATATTATAACCATATGTAACTACAAATGTATCCCATAGGTTTTCAATATTTTACCATGATACCACGGGATGGAAATCAATTGCATAAATAAATCACAGATTTTATAAGAAAAAGGTTAGGCTTTTCTATTAATTAGGTTTCCATAGGGTATTGTTATTTCACATGCAGAGAGGGTCTGAAGATATACTTAATGTTTAAACTTTTCTGGGTTTATACATTAATGCAGGGAATGGTGCAATACAACATGTTGAAAGAGATATTGTTAACTTATCTATTCCATCGTCAGATTTAGGCAAGACTACGCCAGATGATAAAAATGATACCATTTCATTAGTTTCAAGAGCCCCGCTCCCTGAAAATTTTAATACCAATTTTGGGAAACAAATAAAGGATCAGGAACTGAAGCAATTGGAAGATGAGAAAAGTATTCTGATTTCTGAACAACCCGATGCTTTGCTGCCCGGAAAAGCTCCTCCAGTTGATGTTGGAGAAAAATTGGTTGCTGCCCCTAAAACTGCAGGTACGAGGAAATTTTTTAAAACAACATAAGAGTAGGGTGATTGAAAAGTACGCTGTGTTATTTTGTTTGCGATTCATTGTGATGCTACTACATAACTGTTTAGATAATGTGGAAAGAAAGAAATCAAAATTTTTTATTTTCATTATTGACCGCTTAAGCTAATTGATTTAGACTGAACAATACAACCTTCTATGCAACATATATACATATTATTGTTTTGAAATGGTAAGAGTTAATTGATAAAAGGACAGACATATATCACATATGTGGTTAACGTTATAAACAACTGAAGAAAGATAGGAACCAGATGACATTAAAATCGCCATCATGCATCGTGGCAAGCCCAACTGATCTTTGTTTCATCCAACTCCTCAAAACCATGTCCTTAACCTTGAATTTCGGTCCATAAACAGCTGTCAACTTATCGACAAAACTACATCTCCTAGGTTTGACTAATGCATATCTATATGTCTGATATGAATCTACATGGTAGCGCTTCATTAATGACTGATATGAATCTATATGTATCAATACATCTCCTAGGTTTGACTAATGCATATCTTATCGACAAAACTACCCTAGTTTTTACTTGCACCAGATCAGATGTGTGATCTATCATTATAACATTCATAAATTATATAGAAAACTTATGGAATACCAGGGTAACCAACGTATTTATGATTCTTAAATGGGACATTTATATTAACAAATTACGTACCCTGACAAAAGAAAAACAGAAGAAGTCATGTCACAGCTTATTTGTCCTGCTCATTGTGCTCCTGAAATATATTCTGAATTGACAGATCGTTCTTTTTGTTTCCACGTGCAGAGGATGATGGGATACAACCCGTTAAAGAAGGCATGGTTAAACCAGTGACATTATTGCCGTCCCAAATTACGCATGAGATTTCTGTTTCAACAGCAACAAATGTTATGCTAGATACGGAGACTCGAATCAATATGGGTGACAAAAGGGTGGAAATAGCTACTAATCATGAGTGGGATGTTCTTAAAAGCATTGTGTATGGGGGTCTAATCGAGTCAATTACAAGCCTTGGTGTGGTTTCATCTGCAGCTGGTTCTGCTGCTTCCACATGTAAGTGTCATCAGAATTTCTTACATTACTGCGATAAAACTAATTTGATTTGTCCATATAAGCTTCCAAGGCATCCAAAGTTCTGTTTAGCTTTTTGTTCTTATTGCAATTCTCTTTTGGCATATGGAGTAGGTATTGCAATGCTGTTCTGAACCTTCTTTAGTAAGCATTAGCTGTTATCAACTTCATGCTAGTTTCCTTTTCCACTTGTGGCATTATTATTATGGTATATTACAGGGTAAACCTTATTTTTCACTTACTATAGCTTAATTAATGGACTTTAAGTGGTTTTATGATGGCTTTAACAGAGTCTTCTACCACATTAGAATTCTGAAGCAGTAGATACCATCATTGGAATAATTTCTATCACTCAACGCTTGAAATCATTTTATTTCAATTTCAAGGGTGTTGAATGATAGATGCAAAGTTCAAACAAATACATGGGATATTTATTGAAGGCTACTGATGTTGGCACTACCATGTTTTGATAACTGCACTAACTCGTCTTGTCTTTTGTTATTTAAAGCTGTCAAAGGTTATTACAGTTGCCAAAAAGCTCTTGCAAGCCAATTTAAAAAACAAAAGAAAAGAAAAGATAGGCTGAGTTTGTGCAAATATTAAAACATGGTAGTGCAAAAATCAGTAGCCTCATTGAAATATCTAATTAGTCGTACTGAATATCTAAACATCATCTTCCGCAAACCTGATATAAACCTTTTTGGTTCTCTATTTGCCAGTTATATTCAGTTTCATTGACCCCCTTTTCCTTTTTTCACCATTTTTCCTATTTCTTTGATTATTACTTTTATCCATTTCTCCTTTTTTCATCTCGAGTTCTCTAGCTTTTTATTTGTAAATGTTTATTGACTTTCATTTATTTTATGATCATAGCTATTCTTTATTTCTTTTTCTTGCAACATTTTTCTCTTCATTATTTTTTGAACATAATATTTTGTACTTACTGATGACTGCAATTTTTGTTCCTTCCCATCTCATCATCAATGTCATTGGTTGAGACTGTCACTGGGGACAGTAAAACTTGGGCAATAGTCTTCTGTGTTTTCAGGTTTTAATATGTTGCATACTACACATTGGCTCTGAATTTGAAGGCATTGATTTGTTTCGCTTATTCTTATATTGAGATTAATACTCTATAAAAAGTTAGTGGAAATTTGTAGGAGTTCCATTGAAAATATCATTTATCGTGTGTATAAAGAGTGCTGGATGGATGGGATCCTTCTCACAATATCTCTTTCCACTCATATTTGTACCAGTTACATATGTGCAACTCATATTCATCTGATGATTTTCTTGTATACACAAGGGCATCATGATATTCATTAGTTCGAAGGCATTTTAGTCCCTTAGTAGGCACAGCTTGCTGCATGTTGTTGTTTTCTTAATTAAGATTTATGGAGTCTTTCAATTCTCTCAAGTTCATAGTGCGTAGACCTCTAAATTTTGTTTTTCCTTCTTCAATAAAGATTATGTGTTTTTCTGTAATTTTATTTTCATGGCTTTGGCAGTGAATATCGTAGCCTTGGGATTGGCAAATTTGATTGGAGGACTATTCGTGATTGCTCACAATGTGAGTAATTCCTGATTTCAAGATTATTGTTTGTAGTACACTGAGTAGAAAAGATATCTTTAATAACATTCACATGGAAATTCATTGAACTGCCAGTTCAATAGTTTCTGTACATAAGAAATGAAACTTAACACTAGGGCAAAAAAAATTAGTTAAGGGACCTCTTCCTATATTGTTTGTTGGAAAAACAGATATATTATGCATGCCTTTAATTCTTTCGTCATGAACGATATTTAGCTTTATAATTATATCTTACATGAAAATGTTAAATAGAACGTAAGTAGTTAAATTTCCTGTTCTAACCACATGGCAACAGCATTTAGTTTAAAGCATTCAGTATTGAGGAGTAATGTAACCACTTAACAATGAGACTTGATCAAGATGTTACTTTTAGGTGCCTCCAAACCGGATAAAACTAAGATACTAATGGTATGAGCTTTTCTTAGAATCTTATTCAGAAGGAGGAAAGACGGATTAGTAGTATATATTTCTACTTATTCGGAAGGGAGACAACAGGGGATTAGTTTACTTGTTTGTCGGTCGGCAAAGCCTTCCTTTTGCGACGCAAGCACGCAGGGAGAGGTTTGTTTCCTTGCTCCGGACGCCATACCGGTTTAGTCATTCCGTTCGGACCACTGAAAGCATTCGTAGTTGGTTCCTTACTCCAGCTGAACTAATGCAAACTTACCGATGTTCTTCCCCACCCCCTTACTCAACATAGGGCCAGCCCGTAATAGAGCCTTCTTCCAGCGTCAGTGCAGTGAGGGACCCGTTTGGATTTGGGGTATATATTTCCTTTTTAGGGTCTATATTTCCTTGGGAAATGAGTTTTTGAGCATTTGGAGGACTTATATTCCATGGATTTCTCCCTATTTTCCAGAATTATCCTGCTTTGCCCTTGCAAATGTCTTTCCGTGGATTTTTTCCTATGGAAAATTTTAATATGCATCTACACAACCCCATAGGAAAATTGGGTCCATTGTATATTGGTAATAACCAAATCACAGAGAAGAGGGCATGAATATGGATCACTCCTCTGTTCATTGTATAGCAACCCCAGATGCTTAGATATGTCATGTAGGCCTTAGTAGTTAGTCGATAACAGACCACGTGCATAACTTCTGGCAGTCTTTGGCCTAAATCGAGAGAATAAAGTTCCAACCTACATCATGGGACAATTGGTGTGGGACTAACAATTACGAGTTTGTCTTGTAGAGGAGCTTTACATGCAACTACGTACTTCTCTTTTCTTTTTCTTTTTTCCACTTTAACACCTGAAGTACTATGTTATTACTTATTCTGATTGCAAAATTTTGTTGCATACATTTTTAAGCTCAGCTCGCAAAGTGTACTGTTATCATCCTTAGGTCCCAAGTCTATGTCTTAGGTTTGAAGCTATTGACTAGAGAGTTCTCAAGAAGACCCATCAGTACCTCAACTAAAAAAGTTTACTAGGAGATGGTTCGCTTCAACAAAGTGTCCCCTTTCTGAATATGTTTTGATTACTGACAATGGTGAAACTGTGTTATGAAAAAGCCCACGTCAATGCTTTTAAGGTTTAGAGGAAGAAAGATCTGCAAGAGGAAACTGATACCTTGCATAAAAATTACTCTTATGAATTGATAGATTGATGGAAAGGTAGAAAAACATTTAAAAGAAAATGGGTCTTCATAAAGAAGAATTGCGATGGTGAAAAGTGAGATACAAGGCAATATGAGATACAATACAAGCTTGGTTGCTAGCGCTTTTTGGTCAGTTAGACAGTTAGGGGTCTTAAACTTTGATGCTGTGTTTCTAAACTCCAACTTGGTTGAGAACTCGGCCACAAAAAAAGGAAGCCAACTCAGGTGAGCCAATGATTGAAGCTGTTAATTTTTCATTAACTCGTCCGAGTCAAAGGATTTTGATTGACTTGGTGGGACAATACTCAAATTTGGACATGAACTCGGCCAACGTAAAAGAGAGTCAACTTGGCTAAGCAGAAAATTGAGGGGAGTTTTTAAACAGTGCTTTGATGAGATCTTTTCACCGATGCTCAATAGATTATCTAGTCATGTCGTATTGGTCTTGTTTCCAGTTTGAACCTAGAGCCGGAACAACTAGATGTGAAGGTCACCTTCCTCTATGGTGATTTGGAGAGAATTACATGATGATAAAGTTCAGGTTAAGGAATAATTGGTTTGAAAGCTAAGGAAAAGACTATATGGGTTGAAACAGATGCACAGGAAGCGGCTCCATGGTAGATCATGGGTACCAGAGATCGGGTTTAGATCATTGTTTTTTACAAGAAAATTTGCGTTTATGTCGAGGACATGTTAATTTTCGAAGTGCTTTGTAGGTAAATCTGTGTGTTTTCTTTGGCATATCTTGGTCTGAGATTTAAAATTGCTTTCACTTATCAGTTTCCACAAAGACAGCAAAGAACTATTTTTTACCAACATGTTATAGTGATGCATTATTACCCCACCAATCTGCATATGACTATCTATAGTACATTCCACCAGTTGTATATTTCCTGATCTGATTGTTTACTTGAATATGTGATCTTCTGCTGAGAGAATGGATAACCATATTTCAAAATGAGTTGATCTTTTCATAAACTCTGATCTACACATGTCTTACAGCTTAGGGAACTGAAAAATGATCAACACACAGCCACTGATCGAGAAGAAGAAAACCTCGACCGGTATCAAGAACTTCTTGGGAGAAGAAAGAATTTCCGTCTGCATGCGATTGCTGCAGTTCTATCATACCTCATATTTGGGATATTGCCACCCCTTATTTATGGCTTCTCATTTCGTAAGAGCGACAACAATGAGTACAAGCTCATTGCTATGGCTGCAGCTTCTCTTGTGTGCATTACTCTACTTGCTACGGCGAAGGCCTATGTTCAGAAGGCGCCAAAGAGTTACGTCAAAACCATTCTGTACCATGTTGCCATTGGGGTTACGGCATCGGGTCTTTCCTATGTTGTTGGGGAGCAGCTCAATAGGCTCCTTGAGAAGCTTGGTTTGTTCAACTCTGATGCAGCTACTCCTGGTTCATCTTCCTCCACATTTCTAGGAACTACACTGAGTACACCGGGATGGACATCATTTTGATGATAGGGATCTACTTGAGCATCTTGTAATTTATTGGCTAACGTGCAGTGAATGTTGGGCTGACTGTAAGATCAAGGTATCAACGCGCAGCACAGTCCAATAGAGGTACAGGCTCGATCCTTACGCATTTTGCATTTTGTTTCTGCACGATGATGGGAGTTGCTCTCTCTCTCTCTCTCTCTCTCTCTCTCTCTCTCTCTCTCTCTCTCTCTCTCTCTCCGTTTGTGTCGGTGTCCATAGTTTCTATGGAAAGACACAACATGCCAATTCTTTCTGAGTAGGTTTCTGTTGGTTCTCTTTCTTCAAGTCTAGGCTGTTTGTTGTTGTTTTCTTTTTCTTTTGGGTCTGGGGTGGTGTTCTCCCACCTTTTCCCCTCTTTTAGTATCCTCTGTTTTGTGGTGGTTCTTGTTTCATATGGTGCTAGATGTTTTTGTATCCTACTTTCCTTCTTGTCTAATAAATTTCCACTCGGCTAAAGAAAAACAAGGTTGGTAAGTTACATTCACCTGATAATTACATGAGATTATCTGCATGGTTAAAAATTTCGGTCAAAACATGTTGTTTCGGCAGAAATATTTTGATTTCAGCCTGGACTCAAATGAAATCCACATTGAATCAGTTTTTTTTTACCAAATTTTGCCAAAATGACAATGAAATTTCGGCGAAATAAATTTCACTTTAACGCCTATTTACAAGATTTCCACCGAAATTTTAGAGATACCAAAGATTTTCACAGAATTTCACAATATTTCAGCCAACATTTCCACCGAAACCGAAATATTTCGATTTCGGTGGTGGCCGAAACTGAAATTTAAAACCTTGATTATATGTAGGTAGAATACATGTCATTCTTAATAGGTATCGGTGAAGTTAATTACTTATGGCATTCTGGAAATTCTCTGAGCCCCGTAGGTTGACCTTTTTCTTGATGTTCTATAACCAGGCACTAGAAATTACATGATTTTGGACACCATAGTAGAGTTGCTGGCTACATTCAGCTGATAATTATAAGGGACTATGTGCATGTTGGGTACTCATCTTTTCTTAAGACAAGATTATATATCAGTGATTTAGTTATCCATGACGTTCTTGACTCGTTTATATTCAGTCAGTGCTGGTTGCCAGTAGCAAAGCTTCTCTGGACTTTCTGTATTATGTGGTAATAATAAGTTCAGCTGTGAAATTTTGCTATTAGCATCCAACATCTGCTCATTTCCATGTCTGTTTTCTATGTTTGATTCATGTTAAGGAGCAGATAATGTGTGTGGTGCATTGTCGGTTAGCATTGTGGTGTTTGGAACCAATCCCCAAAGGGGCCAAATGGAGATGGGTCAAGGTGGAAAGCAGTTGGATAATCTTATTGGTGTAATTGGTGGAACAAATATCTCTGATATTTTCAAAATATAGTAATTTTATTGTGACATTTTAATAAAATGACAAAATCCTGAAATATTCCCGAGATTTTAAAAATATAGCGATATTTTCATTTTAATAATTTTTCTTTTTTTTTCTTTTTCTTTAATTATATATTTTTAAGTACATTTATTTTTATAGCTTATTTCTGATATAAAAAAAAAAAAAACCCCTATGTCCGAAGATTTTACCTTGCCAATAAATTCCCCACATTTGTGACTAAGAATTTATATGGTGGCCGACCGTCCAAATTACAAGGGCAGGGTGTCAAAATCCTGCCCATTTGATTTTTGTATAACTTATAAATAGAAAAGGTCTTGTTTTGATTTAACCATCCACTTGTTGGTCATGTTTGAAGGGTAGGCACTTAGGCCATGTTTGGCAACCATGAAAAATTATTTCATGGAATATTTTGTGGGACCAATTGTGTGATTGGCAGAGGAAGAGGAGGGAGAGGAAGAGAACTGAGTTGGTACCATTGGAGACAGCATAAAAAATCCCTAAAGACTAGTGAAAATTACCTATTTAGAATGGATTATTTTTTACTGTTTTTTAGGAGCTTTTCATGCTCCCCTCACTCCCACCCTCCCAAGTCTCTCCATATCCTGCCCATCTCTCACGATTGGCCCTACTACTATTCCATGGAAGCATGACCTTAGTTTATATTCCTTTCAAGATAAAATGGAGGTAAAACAAAATTTATACCCATTTGTCCACTTCAACAATGTGTGTGAATTTTGGTTCACGCCCATTTTACATCAAAGAAACAGAGCCTTAGCAATCCTTATCCTTATATATATATATATATATATATATATATATATATATATATATATAAGCGAGAATAATGGGTTAAGTTCTTCCACTCTTTTGCATTAATTCCTTCTATGTTCTGTACATCTTTCATTAATTCCCCACCATATAACCAAACTGGTGACCTGTAATTCTTCCCTGTCCTATAACTTCTTTTCTTCTGTGTCCCATATGTCTTTTAGAGAAGGATCAATTACCAATGGGGGACAAAAATTAGGTGAAATTATCAACATGACCCATGCTTTTCAGAAATTATCAACGGGGGACAAAATATGTCTTGTCATTAAAAGCTGGACGAAAATGCCATTTTCTTAAGCAACACGTTTTGCTTTTCCACTTTTCCCTCTTCTCCCTTCTTTCCCTCTTTTTTTTTCACTTTTTGACTTTCAACTTTGTTTTTTTCTACATTACCAGTCATCTTCTTCATCATTTTAGCCACCATTGGAGGAGGGAAAGCTCAAAAACTTGAAACGTGAGTTCATTCCCATCTCTCTCTATATCTAGGTTTTGTTTTTCATTTGTTGTAGGGTTTTGTATTTCTCCTTCTCCCTTTCAATGGAGGATGAGGAAGATGAATCGTACGGTAGAAAGAAAAAAACGTGAAAATGAACGAGTGAAAAAAAAAAGGAAGTAAAAACGTGTTCATAAGGGACTTGATAAGCCCATTCGGAATTTGGTAACCCCATTTTGATACTGGATAACCCCAACCCCAGAGACTTGAAAACCCCCTTCCAAAACTCCAGTACCCTTGGGCAATTTTAAGGGACTTGATAAGCCCATTCGTAAATTGGTAACCCCATTTTGATACTAGATAACCCCAATCCCAAATACTTGAAAACCCCCTTCCAAAACTCTAGTACCCTCGGCCAATTTTCAGGGACTTAATAAGCCCATTCTGAAATTGGTAACCCCATTTTGATACCTGATAACCCCAATCCTAAAGACTTGAAAACCCCCTTCCAAAACTCCAGTACCCTCGGCCAATTTACAAGGACTTGATAAGCCCATTCAGAAATTGGTAACCCCATTTTTATGCTAGATAACCCCAATCCCAGAGACTTAAAAACCCCCTTCCAAAACTCTAGTATGCTTGGCCAATTTTTAGGGACTTGATCACCCCATTCGGAAATTGGTGACCCCATTTTTTATACTAGATAACTCCAATCCTAGAAACTTGAAAACCCTCTTTCAAAACTTTAGTACCCTCTGTCAATTTTCAAGCACTTGATAAGCCCATTTTGATACTAGATAACCCCAATCCCAAATACTTGAAAACCCCCTTCCAAAACTCTAGTACCCTCGGCCAATTTTCAGGAACTTGATAAGCCTATTCTGAAATTGGTAACCCCATTTTGATACCTGATAACCCCAATCGTAGAGACTTGAAAACCCCCTTCCAAAGTCAAAATGTGTTGTATATGCCAAAGGGTATTTTCGTCCAGCTTTTACTGACAAGACCTCTTTTGTCCCCCGTTGATAATTTTTGAAAAAGCATGGGTCCTATCGATAATTTTGCCTAATGTTTGTCCCCTATTGGTAATTGGTTCTTTAGATAAAGTACCCATTACAACCATTTTTGGAAGGGTACTTTTGCCATTTCATTCGCCCAATGTACCTGCAAATACTTCCAAAACAAAATAGATGTGCTGACCTTCTTCCCACTCCTAAAATCAGTACCACCTCATGCTTCCCGCCGCTCGCCATACACGTCCAAATACAATTTGTCTTGATTAGAAAAAAAAAAACAAAAAACTAATTCTGATTCCAATTTTTTACAATTTTTTGAGGTTGGATTGAGACCAAAACTGATTATTAAGCAAAATCTTGCTTTAATGACGTACATTGGGACGATTAGTCCAAGGTTTCTTTCTGCCCTGCCCAATTCTCTTTTTGCTCATACTATTTTTACTAATACTATTGATATTTCCACCCTTCCATCATTCTTTATGAAAATCAAATATTCATCAATAAACATCTAAGCTAGAGACCTTGCATGATAATATGTCTCGACCATTTGTTATTTTGGTCGTATGGGACTCTCATGTAAGTGCACCAAGGTATAATTTACCCGAGCGAAATCAAAATCATGGCAATATAAACCAAGTTCTAAATCTAAGGACACAAAATATAATATGGTAATTATGCATTTCATTGGGCAACAATATAGGTAGTACACAAGTATTGCCCGCGCATGGTTTTGTTGTAATTTTAACCCCTTTAAGAATGTCATCATATTAGGAAAAAATTGCGACCCAGACAATATTTTGGAAAGAAAAATCAAATGAAGCAAAAAAAAAAAAAAAATTGAAGAATTTCATAAAATTCTAAACCCATGATTTTTTTGTACAACTTCAAAGATGGTACCCTCTATTCTAAAGTGGGTTTCTCACATAAGTTGCCACTGAAAAGATCGGAAAATGAGAGAAAAATCAAAACTCAAAAGGCTCTTCCAAAGCAAGGGTGCTGATGCTGACAGTAAATATTAATCAAATAAGGTAACCATCTATTCTGTAGTGGGTTTCTCACAGAAATTGCCACTAAAAACAATGAAAAGAGTGTGAGAAAAATCAAAACTAAAAAACCTAAAAGGTAATGAGACAGGGATATACTCTGATTTGAGTGACTTTGATAAACATATTCTTACCTTTTGCATTTATTATGGAGGCCTAAGTGTTGCTTTCAAATAAATTTCAGTGGTTTAGCCTAATTACTTAATGATTGCAAAGTCCTTAGTTAGAGGTAGTTTATTTTTTCTCCTGACAAATTGGTGCCTTCGGAAGTTCATATAGTTACAATCTCAGCCTTTTTAATGTTCTTTTTTAAAATTCACATATAGTTACAATCGTCTCCAGTCAATATCTATGGGTAATGGTAATCCAGGTAGTTTACATGTTAGTGATGTTTGTTAGTATTTGTTAGGTCTAAAATTGGTAACAGGTTATGGTAGGGCCGGAAGGGCTGATCTGGCAAGCCACAGCTGAAGGGCTAATGGAGTCCTGCGCTGCACAAGGGCACAGACAAGAAGACAAAGGGTCAGAAGACCAACCCGGAGTGGTGCTTCGGACGGGCGCTTCGACACTCAAGTCAGTATGAGCAGGAGTGCAGAGCAATGTCAGAGCAAAAAGCTTAGGGTTTTGATCTCAGATCCCTCACCTTAGCACAAGTGAAGGCTATTTATAGTGGTTCTGAGCCACCTGTCCAGGACAGGTGGTAGCCCCTGTATGGACCAGATCTCATACCTAGGAGGGGCAGATGGAAGTCCCTGATTGGTCCAGGCGTCATACCTAGCAGGGACAGGTGTTGGCTTTGCAGTGGTCCCTGTGAGGGCCACGTGTCAACAGCCGATTGGTTGCAGATTTTGGACCCCATCAGTATTAGTTGTACACAGCCACAAATTTTGAAAATTTTTCATTCTTTGGTCACTGATTATACTATATTGTAATCAATATGGCCATTCCATTCTTCTTCTCTAGCTATAACATGTAAGCTTCTGTTTAGTACTTATATATTGAACAATGTAACATGAATTGTGGTTTCACACTCAAACATTCTTGAAATCTCAGTATAGTTATAAACTAAAATTTGTACAGCTCTATGCTTTTATTTCCTTTAAGAAAATAATAATAGGTCCTTGTATTTTTATAAATCGGTAGTCATACTTTTCAAAAATTGTGTCAGCTTCATAAAGTTCCCTTTCTTCCTTAAATATTATTAAATTCATATGCAATTGAAATAGTTCCTTAAGACACCGCACGTGCCTTTTTACTAGTTCATTACAATATGGGATTTTAGCAATGAATCAATGTCACATACATCATGTTAAATGAGGAAAATACTCTGCACCCTTTCAACAACAAGCATTGGCACTTGAAACTAGTGTTATAATCTTAGCAAAAGATCAAGATAGTCATGTGAAACTCCGAGGAAGATTTAAATCTAGAAAAAACAAAGATATAAATCTTCCAACTCCCCCCCCCCCCCCCCTCTCTCTCCAAACGGCCGATAAGTGCATGTTAGTGGTGTATATGGGGTTAGTTATAGTGTAGTTATTATGTGGTTATGGGCTATGTGTTTCAGGATTGTGGGTATTAGTTGTTGGTGATGTGTCCTATAATTGGGCAAGTAGATTGATTATGTGTCAATACCTTTGTGCTTGTATTTAAGTAGTTGTATTATAATGGAAATGCAGAGAGAATTTTGCAACTAAATAAAGAAACCTTGTTTAGGAGAGTCATGGTTCCTCTCGAATTGAACTATTAGAAGGTCCGGTTCCCTCTAATCAACCTTTCCCCCCTCTTTTATCTATCTTTTTCTTTGTTTATTTGTGTTACAGCCAATTAGGCATGTAAAAGGGCCAAGGAATAATAAGAGGCGATCCATATCTCTTACCTCCTCTGATTCTACAAAACCCAGCAACCTCTTTGATCAGCCCAACATCATATTCTTCATTAAATCGATCCTCAGCACATCTCTGGTCCTTATCAAACCGATCTCACTTTCTTTATCTTCCCTGACACGCAGCCTTAGAAGAAAAGCCATTTGAGGTAAGGGTCTCAATTTCTAAAGCATTTGGGTTTTCTACATATTATTTCTCAGCTCAAGTGGCAGTTTTTTTATGTTAGAGCACAGCATATCATGCCAGATCCTTGGAAATATGATTGGAACAGAGCCAAATCCTACAGTATTGGCACAACCATCAACGGTCAAAACTAGTTGTCGTCTGAGGAGATTAAGGCCACAATCACGGCGGCGCGCAGTGTGAAAGATCATCACACTGTATTGCAAAATGTTATAGTCCTAAATGGGGGCCTGCATAGGTATGGACTGGGTGGGACCCAGCCCGGTATGGGATAGGTTTAAAGGGCCTTGCCTAACACATTTCAGGCCAGAGTGGGCCGCCGGGATGGCGGATGCAAAAATTCAATTCAATTCAAATTGTAAACATGACAATATCTTCTTCTTCTTCTTTTATAGGGAAGCTGAGGTTTGGCGGGGACCCCTGCTGGTTTATGAAGATGAGAAAGATATTACAATAAGCTTACAAAACACTAACCCTATCACAAGAATAGCGATACAAACCAAGGGAACAAAAACAAGACCTATCCTTAGAAGCAATATATGAGGAAAAAGTGAAAACACCTATATCCTCCTCTGACTCAACTTCCTGATTCTTTGGCTCTTCCTCAAATTCTGGTGCTTTTTTCTCAGTGTTTTATCCCCGCTAATAGAGAGGGATCCTTGTTGAGGAAGGGGAAAGTACTTCTGGATATCCGCCATCTACCCTTGTAAATTTGCAAGTGTCACATGTGCACTTATTTAAGGTCTAATGACCATTAAGACGCTGACCAAGCTGAATTGGAGTCTGGATGTATGTGCTAACAAATTATACTAAAGATATACTAGAAGAAGAGAGAGAGACGTTTAGGTTCTACCACTCAGGTTTTAAAAGTGAGAGAGATGAGCCTGTTTCACTCTACTCGTTTTAAACTCAGGCAACAAGTCTCAAGTATTTTTTTAGGGACATTAGTTTCAAGATGATACTTGTTTTTGTTAGATCTTATTTTTAGTTTCTATTAAATTATAGAAACCTTATTCTGTGTTTGATTAACATAACACATGTGGTGACCCTGGAGCGAGTTCCGATGATGATCTGGAAGTAATAAAAATAATCTAATAGATTAAGACATTTTCTTGATTTTGATTCTGAATACCCGAATTAATTCTTATTCTCTTGCGTACTTCTATAATCGGAATCATGTTTCTTAACTCATTTTAAGAATCATTTTTTTATTATTTTTGAATAGAATCGTGTTCTCCATTAATAAAGGAATTCAATATAAAGGGGGTGCCCATCATTTAGCAACCATGCATAGCATGGGTAAGGCGACACCATTTTACACTTCATGCTTTGAAGGAATGGGACCACCATCTCCACCCAGACCCTGCATGGCCGCACCTCATCTTTTATGGGATGGGGCCCACCCTTTTGCATCTCATGCTTTGACAGGTGGGATCACTAGATTACACCTCATGTTTTGATGTGATTTAGCCACCAAAATACACTTGATCTTTTGATGGGCGGGCCAACATCTCTACCTAAACCATACATTATTTTTTGCTAGTGCCTTCATGTTCCATGTGGCACATTTCAATTGTCTCAAAGGCCTAATTTTATAATGTAGATGCAACCATGGCAAAAGTGGCAAAAGTCTAAAATTTGGCAGGAAATATCAATTTTCATAGTTTTTCATAGAGGTTGTTAACCATGACTCTTACCTTCATTATATATGGCAGAAGTCCAAAATTTGGCAGGAAACATCAATTTTCACAGGTTTTCATAGAGGCTAACAAACCATGAATCTTCAGCTTCGGAGTTGTTGTGTGTAGTGACGGTCGAATGTTCACCCCTACCATTGATCTTGTGGTGACCATTGATCTTGTGGCGATGGCACGCAAAGATTAATGACTCACAGGAACCTGGCATCAAAATTAAAAAATAAAAAAAGGAAATATATGGAAACAAGGAAACAGAGAGATAGGATAGCGCTCTTTCTCTAAGTCGAGCTTTTTCAGCACGCCATCCAATCTTTGGATATCCGCCATTGAATTTTGTCACATTTGTTGATAGAAACCTTCATAAATCTTCTAGCTGTTCTCAATAGATCTTGTGAGACAAACCTCGAAGAAGCAATGCGCTGAAGAGAAACAGTGAACTCCAAAAAAATCATTGACTCGTTATATTAATATGATTTTTTAATTGGTCCTGAATCATGAATCACGAATCACGGAAGGTAATTATGGAAGGTGTTATATAAACTTACCAGAGTTTAGCTCGGTTTCCTCCAATATCTCACTTCTCCAATTTGTAATTTTGAAGCATATTTATCTTCTAAATAAAATGAATGTAGAGAGTTGTGAAAGAAGAAAATGATAAATGAAAAATAAACTTCTAAAATCATAGGACGGTTTTAGTTAATACCCTCCATGCAAGAATTGTTTGATATTTATAATCCTATCTGTCACGCAAAATGCATATTTTCTTCATGCATTGGGCACTTTTTCTTTAACAAACGGTCATACCAAAGTAGTTTCTTTCCTCCGATGGAAAGCAGCATGCAAATCACCTATTCACCTGCTTGCAATAGGGATGATTCTTTGGGTTATTCTATTCTCTCCCTCCTTCATGAATAATAATATGTAGCCATAAAATTCCCACAGGAAACCCATAAAATCTACAAGAGGAATGATATTTTCACTCCCATCTCAACTGGTTTAGTCCCATTTTTTTTTTCCTTTAGATTAGAAGTCTTTTAAATGTCCAAAATACCTATCCAAGCTCAGGTTATTTTCCTTGCATTATCTAATAGGAAGAGAGAAGGGAGTGAATTTATCAACCCCTAAAAAGAAAGTTACTGTTATGCTCTTGCTAAAAGAAAGTTATTGGAACTCAATTCTGCCTTATGAGCATGATCAGATCCGTTGATCCAAACCGCAATATATAAGTACAGCCAAATGCCATTTCCTTAATCAGATGATCGTAAGCATTTGATCCACCAAGCCTTATTTAGTGCTGTGCCAAAAAAAAGTTAAACCGTTGATTTTTTTTTATTTTTTTTTCAATTATCTTGTGCATGGGATGTCTCTTCAGTATGGGGCCAAGATCGGCTGGTCATCTCATGATGTTCTATATATCAATGGCCTTGATTTCGCCCGTGTGGGACCCCCCAACACTGGTTTTTTTTTAAATATTTTAAGGGGAGGTGGTCCAGGTGGATGTCTCCAGCACAATAAAGGGAAAATTTTGTTGTGGGTTATTTGGAAGGTGGTCACGGCTGCATTGAAATGAACTATTAGAAATACGGTTTGGCACATGTTTCTAAAAAATGTTCAATTGTTCTCTAGTCTGGGCTTTAGACCTGGCTCTTCCCTCCACTAGTGATTTCATGGCAATTTGGTTTATCAGTGGCCGAATTTTGGGACCAAAGTCTCAGAAAATTCTGTTTACATATATATCTATTCAACCAATTACTCCACTTGTGCATCATAGACAGTAGAAGAGTACTGTAATGCAATAACATTGCATGCATGAGCAAATATTCAAGTCTCAACCTTATCACACAAGTCATTAAATTTGAAAGTCAAATAGGTAACAACATCCCTCCAGAAACACAAGATCCATTATTGAATATTCATAGGTCATCTGCAACAATTCCTTTTCAAGTTAGTAAAACTCACGCACGATGTGTCTAGTGAAGAGATCATTTTCGAGTATTCTGACATCTCTAAGATGTAGAGTATTCTCAATCACCTACTAATTATATGCTTAAACAGTGACATGGATCCTGAATTCTATGGAAGTGGAAATTGGCAAAAAACCATGCTAAGGATATGAGGCCTGAATGATCTAGCAATTTGCAAATTTGAATACAAAGGCAAAATGATAGTGAATTTTAGAATAACATTTATATGCTGCAAAGCTAGGATCACAGAAATCATCAAATTTAGTACATTTTGATAGCATCTAATATACATTCTGACACAAGCATTGTAACATTTAAAACCCTTCAGGACTGGGATACATCTCCAATAAGATCCCTGAAGTTACAGATGTAATAAAAATACCACTAAGCCTCGCTACGATTTCTAATGACTACAACTGGATAAGAATCTTGAAGCAGTAGGAACCAATAATGAACCAGCCAGTGAGGATAAGCACTAAGGAAGACAGACCAAGCAATAATATCCAGCCACCTAATATAAGCCCCATGAAGAGTACTATGAGAAATAGTAACAAAGATATCACAATAGATGTTTTATTCACCCAACGGCCGTTCAGGAAAATCAGAGCTGTTAAGTTCACCATATTCAATTGGCCATGCTCACCATATAATAATTTGTTCAGATTATGTGCAACATAGGAATGGAAGTTGGAAGTTATAGATTGTGGAGTCTGTGCTGAAATTCCTGTGTGCTCTTCCGCAGCACATAATTGATAATCCCAAGTCATCTCCTTTTCGGGTTCGGTTTGCTTATAGCTACAAAGTTGTATGCCTAATGAAAGGAAAAAAGAAGCACTGTAAGGTGATGAAGAAACAACACAAAAATCACCACAAACCAAAGAGAGAATTAAAAATCGAAAGGAAATGAGAAATAACATACATTTTCTTAATTTATTTGGATGTATTTGCCACTGCTCCAAATGCAACACTGTCGACGCACAAAGTTGGGCCCAGCAAAATCGAAGATGACTCCATCCTCGATAAAAGATACTACCAGTACCAGCTATTAAAAGAACAGGAAAAGGAGTCCACGATAAGCAGCATTGAACCTAGCTCTTTTTGGATCAACTTGCATTTACGGCATAGTTTTCTTGAGCATCAGCTCACTATCAACGGCCTCTACTTTTTTTTCTTTAAGTAACAGAAGCTTTATTAAAATTGCTCAAAACAAATACATCGCAGGGGGGACAAGGCATCCCACCAACATAGTACTCGTTAGACCACATCTCCACAAAATAGCAATTTCATGGTACCCCCCATACACCACACCATCAAATAGAGATACACCACATGGAGAGGTACCACCGCCCAATGAAGAAGCTTCTATCAACGGCTTCTATTGATCGCATTGCATAACATTCCTCAGCTTGTCTAACTTCACATAATGTATACTGCAATAAAATGTTAATGGTTAGACATATTTTCTCCCAAAGGGGTATGGAACATTCTTTTTTTTCATCACTCTAGCTCTGAATTTCGAAAAAAATAAAGAACAGCAAAATAGACATCTGATCTAGAAAAATACTAATAGCCATAAGAAATACAGTTCCAAAAGAGTATGACACTATTATCATCTACTTGGGTAATTTTGTGTTGTGGGTTCCACGAAAAAGCAATATTCCACATCGGAAAAAATGAAAGGATGTGGTGGCTTATAAGGGAATGGGCACCCTACTCTTAATGGCTAGCTTTTAAGGGTGAGTTCTACCTGGGTCTCAACAAATGGTATCAGCAAGGTTTCAAATTTCGGTTTCGGAATGCGTTTCGGTCCTCACCGAAACCGAAATTTCGGGGCTGAAATTTTGAAATTTCAGCCGAAATCCGACGAAACCATTAAAATTAAGATTTTATTCCATACCAAATTTCAGCCGAAATTACCGAAATTTCGGTAGTTTCGGTAATTTCGGTCGAAATTTCGGGAAAATGTTATATAATTTAAAAAATCGAGATTTTTGCTTGGATTTCCTTAAATTTCGGACGAAATTTCGGAAATAGTGAAATTTCGACCGGTCGAAATAATGTAACGTTTCGGGTATCCCCAATTCCGGTTTCGGGGTTGACCGAAACCCGAAATTTTAGTCCGAAATTTTGGATTTCGGTCGAAATTTAAAACCATGGGTATCAGAGATGGAGCGTGGTAACTCATGTGTGCCTTCGAGGAAGGAAAAAGTCACTCGGGGAAGATCTCGGTAACCCATGTGCGCGTCTCCGAGGACGGAAAAGTCCCTTAGAGAAGATCTCGTAGTTCCCAAGTTGTTGTCGCGAAGAGGGGCGAGATTGTCCACGTTGCTTCCACATGGAAGGGGAGATTGTTGGGGGTTCCACGCAAAAGAAAGATCCCACATCAGAAAAATGAAAGGATGTGGTGGCCTTACAAGGGAATGGGCACCCCCCCCAATGGCTAGCTTTTAAGGGTGCGTTCTACCCGGGTCCTAACAGCACGAAATCTGTCCCCAAATGTGACCCAAAACAGACTTGATTGTAAACTTACCGTGCAAATCCTCAACACAAAACCTAGCATTCCTAGATGAGACGTCTTCTTTAATCCTTGTCATATTTGTATCTAACTCTCTTCCTTGTAATAAAAAAAACATAAGATAAATAATAAAAAATAAAAAAATGCATAACAAATCTAGTAAGTCCAGAGACTTGAATTCATTGTTGCAAATGTTTCTTAAGTTTAGTTGGTCTCCCATTAGGATTTTCCCAGGGAGAATACACCACAAGAAAGTAGTCGCCCCTGGAGAAGCCAGAGAATCTCAAATTTTGGGAAAGTACAAAAACTATGAACATTGGATAAGACCATATAGTAAGATTTAACAGAGAATACCCCACATTAATCAAGCTTATAGATAAACTCATCCTAGTGTTTGTTAGGCAATAGATATAGATCATGTAGCTTTTTGGATAGAATGAGGAATTCCTTTGAGGCCTAAGGAAAGCCCCTTCCCTTAGGAAGGGAATGATCAAAGATGATCTTTCCTTTCTTCTCCATCAGATCTTGTTCAATAGTTGATATGGGAGTTGCAAATTCATCTTTGATAACTAAGGTAATTTCTCCTTCTGTATTCCATGTATTGGGTTTTCACAAAAAAAATATGGAAGATGGTCCAAATCGTCCAATTTCACATTGAGGGTTATCATCTATTTCTTCATGTTTTGCGCAGTTTCTCCTCCTCTTCACTTTGTAATTCCCTAGCATTCAGAAGAGAAAAAAACTCATACGTATTTCTAAATTCACTAATTAAAATTATTGTTACATGATTGCATATCCTTGGCTCTGGCAAACTTAAAAAATTGAAAATTTGCTAGATCCATAAAATCCCTACCACAATTGTGATATCTCCTTGCTGCTCTTCTAATGTGATTATCATTTTATTGACTAGTAGAGCTGATGTGGAACACTCATAACCCACTTTATATGGAAAGAGGAGGAAAAATAAGAAAGTAAGAGGAAGTAGAAAAGAAATAGTGGAGAGTAAATAAGCTAACCCCGTATCGCACATGTTTTTTATAATATTCACTTCAGAAAAATTACATAGCATGCCATTAGGTCCATACAATGATGGGTCCTATCAAACTAAAGCAAATAAACTAAACACCTAAAGAGTCACATTGAAACATAACTTTGATGGAACCCAGACTAATTTAACTTTCTAACATTCCCACTCAAGATGAAGCACAGCTGCACAGATAAAAATATGCGCAGCTTGAAACAACTGGCAAAACAACCACATAAATCGCATAACAGCACACAAAGATAATAATGATCTTCACAGGAAGGCATAATAGCCCACAGAAATGCCTTAAAGTCGTTTGGCACAAGGTTTCAGTTTCCAGTTTCGGTTTCAGTTTCAATCATCAACAAATCGAAAATATTTCGGTTTCAATATGAAATTTTGGCCAAAATCTTGTAAAATTGCGGAAACATTTCGGTACGAAGTCACGGCTGAAATCCAGGAAATATTCTTCACCACTGATTTTTCTCTTAACTTTTTGTGATTTTTTTTTTTTGGAAATATCTTAAATGAATCTCATTGTTCTTCTCTTCTCTGCGGATGGAGTTGATTTTTGTCAGAGTTTCTGTTGAAATATCAACAGAATCTTTTTTCTGAAAAGTGCATGTTTCACATATTTCGACCGAAACATTAACAAAATCCTGAAATTTCGAATGAAATTACGAAATTTCGAGCAAGAACTGGTAATTTTCCGAATCCAAGTGGATTTCATTTCAAACAGTATGTAGAAGCCGAAAATGAAATATTTCAGCTGAAAAGAAATGTTTCGTCCGAAATTTAAAACCATGACTTTGGTAAAAGGAAATGATGGCCGAGGATTTCAAGAAGGAAGTAGATGGAATAAAAGTAGATTAGAGCTTTGAAAAACTACACACAAGGATTAGGGTTTCAAAAAGAACTAAGATTAGGGTTTAAAGAAAGAACTAGGAATATAATTTCAAAAATATGGGTTTAAGAGAAGGGTTAGAATATAACAAAATATGGATCATTGATTACTGTGCACTGTGTATAGATGCTGGTGAGTCTGTTGATCATCTCTTACTCCATTGTAAGATGGCAAGAGAGGTTTGGGGCAAACACTTCTCAGATTTGGGATAGCTTGGGTTTTCCCGGAAAAGTTCATGGAGTTATTAGAAAGTTGGGAAGGGGTGCCTTGGAAAAATAAAGGCAAAATTTTGTGGAAGGTATCCTTTTTGGCACGGTATGGGTACTTTGGAAGGAACGGAATGCAAGAATATTTAAGGGTGTAACTAAGGGATCCCAATTCTTTTTCAATAAGGTGATTGCTGTCACTATATCATGCGCGAGAACCCTAGAGTGCTTTAGATTTGTATCGGCGTATGAGTTGTGGTATACTGGCATGAGTGGAAAGAAATATGCGTTGGTTTAGTATTAAACCCAAGATTGTACGAGGATGGACACCCCCAGTACAAGATGCACTTAAACTAAATTTTTGTGGTTCCAGTTTGGGCAACCCCGGACCCTCGAGTATTGGGGGTTTACTAAGGGATGCAGCAGGGAGGGTCATACGGGCATTTAGCGGTCCGATTGGGGTGGCAGACCCTAACGAGGCGGAAGTCCGGGCTATTCATCAGGGAATAAAATTGCTTCAAAATGTGGATTTGAATAAGGTGGTGATAAAAGGTGATTCTCTTAATGTTATTACATGGCTAAGAGGCTTACATGTGGCCCCTTGGAGATTTGTAGCCCTCTTTGACAAGATTCAGAACTGTTTGGGATCGGCATCGGTTTCATTCAGCCATGTCAGACGTATGGCTAATGAGGAGGCCGATAGGTTGGCTAGAGAAGGGGTATCCAAGGAAAGCATTGAACTCTTTGTTTACCTTCCGCCCTAAGTTGTATTGTTTGCTCTTTATTTCTCTTCCATATAATTGATTCTCTTTGTACCTGGGGGACCTTCTCAGTCTCCTTTCTTTTAATGAAATAGTTTACCATTCAAATAAAAAGATAAGGGTTAGAATAAAGATTCACACAAATAAGATATTTACTTAAGTTTTTGGACAAATAGGGTTTAGAGATATAAAAACTTCCAAACAGATCTAGGGAACATGCTTAGGGCTGAAATTTTGAATAGATTGATGGTTAGGGTGTAGAAAGAAGTTAAGAAGGGATAAAAAATATTGAACAGAAATTAGGCTAGGGTTTTGAACTTGCATTTCAAGTAGACCTAAGGTTAGAATGGTAGAAAGTAGAGACAAGAGATGTAGTGTTCCTATTTGATGAACATACCTTTTGGCTTTTAGGTTCTTGATCTCATACCTCATCCGGCAAGATCTAGAATGATGGCTTTGATACAATTGGTATGCCTCCATTAAGTTCATCACCATTATTACTATCACCTCTGTTGACTTCAAAACTTCGTCTATCTGCATTAAAAAGATACAATTAGTTAAATTCTTTAATTGAATTTAAATATATATATATATATATATATATATATATATATATGTGAGGAAAAGGATTGTGCGCTCGAGTGCACCTAAGCTTAGGTGCGCTCGACTGCCAAATCACATAGGTCCCACATTTTTTGTGCTGATCCAAACCATTCATTTGCAACGCCCCATCATAGATAGGGTGTGCACCAAAAATAGGTCCATTGAATCATCCTAACCGGAGTGCAAAAATAGGCAGATTTGTGGACAAACAGAGTCTGTCCATTTTGACCTCCACAAATGGATGGGTTAGGATGATACTATGGAGCTAATTTTTGGTACATACTCCATCTATGTAAGGGCCTTTCAAATGAATGCTTTGGATCATCCTAACAAAGTGGGCCCACCTAAGCTTGGTGCGCTCAACGCACAATCCTTTGCCTCTCTCTCTCTCTCTCTCTCTCTCTCTCTCTCTCTCTCTCTCTCTATATATATATATATATATAGAGAGAGAGAGAGAGAGAGAGAAAAGGGTTGCTGCGCTCGAGCACAAAAATAGGGGGTGGGGCCATTGGGGGTGATCCTAAGCATTCATTTGGAAGGCCTCATCATGGATGGGGGGCCTACCAAAAATCAGCCCCATTGGATGACCAATGGGTGTCCATTTGTGGGGCCCAAAATGGACAGATACTGTTTGTCCACAAATCTGGCCATTTTTTGCCCCAGAAATGGACACCCTAAGGTGATCCAATGGAGCTGATTTTTGGTGGACACCCTACCCATGAAAGGGCCCATCAAATGAATGCTTTGGATCCCACCCAAAATGTGGCCCCACCATGTTTCTGTGCTCGAGCGCAGCAAATGCATGCTCATTTATATATATAGAGAGAGGAAAAGGATTGTACGCTCGAGTGTACCTAACCTTAGGTACACTCGAGTGCCAAATCACATGGGTCCCACATTTTTTTTTGTCATCTAAACCATTCATTTGCAAGGCCCCATCATAGATAGGGTGCATACCAAAAATCAGCTCCATAGGATCATCCTAACCCATCCATTTGTGGAGGCCAAAATGGACAGACACTGTTTGTCCACAAATCTGCCCATTTTGCCCTCCAGTTTTGGAGGGGTTAGGATGATTCAATGGTGCTGATTTTTGGTACACACCCTATCTATGATGGGGCCTTGCAAATGAATGGTTTAGATGACCAAAAAAAATGTGGGACCCATGTGATTTGGCACTCGAGCGTACCTAAGGTTAGGTACACTCGAGCGTACAATCCTTTTCCTCATATATATATATATATATATATATATATATATATATATATATATATGAGGAAAATGATTGTGAGCTTGAAGCTCATATAGCTTATATGAGCTTGAGGGCCCAAACACATGGGTCCCACATTTTTTGTGGTGATCCAAACCATTCATTTGCAAGGCCCCATTATAGATAGGGTGTGTACCAAAAGTCAGTTCCATTGGATCATCCTAACCCCTCGAAAAGCGGAGGGCAAAAATGGGCAGATTTGTGGCAAACAGTGTCTGTCCATTTTGCCATCCACTTTTGGATGGGTTAGGATGATCCAATGGAGCTGATTTTTTGTACACACCCTATCTATGTAAGGGCCTGTCAAATGAATGGTTTGGATCATCATAACAATGTGGGCCCACATGTATTTGGCCCTCAAGCTCATATAAGCTATATGAGCTTCAAGCTCACAATCATTTTCCTCTATATATATATATATATATATATATATATATATATAGAGAGAGAGAGAGAGAGGAAAGTGAAGCTGCACACTCGTGTTAGCTACACCGACGGCTTAAAATACAGTGGGCCCACATTGTTTGGGTGATCCAAACCATGATAGGCCCTCACATTGATAGGGTGTGCCCTAAAAATCAACTCCATAGGATCATCCCAACCCTTCAAGCTGTGGAGGCAAAAATGGACAGATTTGTGAAGGTTTTTACACGTCCATTTTTGCCTCCACAAATCGTAGGGTTGGGATGATCCTATGGAGCTGATTTTTGGGCACAACCTATCTATGTGAGGGCCCCTCAAATGAATGGTTTGCATCACCCAAACAATGTGGGGCCCACTGTATTTTAAGCCGTCGGTGTAGCTAAGTTAGCTACACGAGTGTGTAGCTACACTTTTCTCATATATATATTGTCGATATACCCTCATCTGTTGACTCGCTTGCAGTTTCCTCGTCATTCTCAACAGCACTTTCACCTACAAGCAATTAATATTCATAATAATTAAATTAAAACTGCAATACTTTTATTCATAAACACAATAATCTAGGTAACTGATGAAGATGATTTCAGTACCATGGTTCATCTCTTGTACAACTACGTCTGCAACAATCCTTTCAACATTTTGTTTATCATCACATTGAAATTTTGTTTCTCTATGATCATTGGTTATTGTTCTAGCTTGGCATCTTATATGACTCAGACGTATTCTTTGTTGTCCATGCACAATATTCTCATGAATTTGGTCTACACTGATATTTTCCACCTCAATGTGATTTTCACCTTCAAGCATTATAAATCAATAATAAATTATTGAAAAATATACAAAATCGATACAAAAAATTAAAAAATCTCGATATTTACCTACATCCATGGGCTGTATTGTTACACTTGGAACATCAATGGTACCTATTCCCAAAGCATATCTTTGTTCGTTGTTTATTCTCCGGGCTTCACGCTTTACATGAATCAAGCGTATTCTTTGTCCAACATGTCTAATACTTTGACTTGAGTCTCCCATTTTGATAATTACTTGACCTATATTAATTCAAACAAAGATATTTGAGAAATTGTGAAGAAAACCTTTAAAAATAAATAAATATATCAATCTTTTTATCTTTGAAGATAATACTTACCTTCACTATCATTCATAGTTTCCTCCACATTGCTTGTACTTTGTGGTAATTCTTCAATGTTCTCAGTGTTTCCAATTTGATAATTTCTTTGTTCTCTATTTATTTTTCCTTCTCGTAAAAGCCTTGACATTTTTCTTCGATGCCTTTGCTGTTGCAATTGCTCATCTGTCATGTTTTCTCTTCTTTGGCGTGCAAGATGGCGTCGATGTTCCCTTTGTTGAACTCTTTGTTCATCACTCATAAGCATTCTTCTTCGTCTTTCAGCCAATCGACGACGTTGTCTTCGCATCTCAATAGTTTGTATGCATCTTTCTCTTCCTCCAGCACACACTTGATTCTCTTGTTCATTGTGTGTTCCATCCATATCTATCTGAATTTCAGTCATTTTATTTACTTTATGTGTGATTAAAATTGTCAAATGTTAATCATATAATGTGTAATGCAATTGTAAACTAAACAATACAGGCCTTCTTACTTCTTGGTTACAATATACAATGCTTAATGATCAAATAAAAATTGAAATAGTTATTCAACATCTCATCATACAATAGAGAGAATAATGAATTCCATAGTACCACCTAAAATTTCAATGAATGAAGATGAAATATTCTTTTTATTTACTTTATGTATGACTGGAAGCGCCAAATGTAAATCACATAACGCAATACAATTACAAACTAAACACCTCTGACCTTCATACTTTTTAGTTATAATACGCATTGCTTAGAGATCGAATAAAAATTGAAATAGTTATTCAACATATCATTATGCAAAAGATGCAGTGATAAGTTTCATAGTATTACAGTATTACCTAAACTTAAGATGGATGGAGATGAACAATTCGTACCTTTCAAATTTTGTCAAGCATCACAAATTAAATTGAGCTTTTAAACCTTGCAATCCAAAGTTCCAAACAAACAATAATATAATAAGAACATATATTGCTCAAAGAAATTGAATATAATGACTTCCTACAAATAATATGATTTTTTTTTAATCCCAACTCCATAATTGCACTTATAATTTTATTGCTAGTCATTGCATCTACCTGTGTAAAATGGACACCACCAATTTAAAGAGTTTTGCGTGGAAATTGAGAATTTAAAAATCTAAGATGTTAAAGTTTAAATTCAAAATTAATAAATATAATTAGAGATATCACACTATAAAGATGCATTATTTGAAATTGAGTAGTCCCCTTTTATCTTTTTAAAATATTTTATTTATTATTTTTATTTTTTCAATACATTTTGTTTTAGAAAGCTTTAATAATTTAAATTTAAAATTTTTAAGCTTCTTTTTCTAATTTAATTTCATGCACATCCAGTTCTGGACATTAAGAGTATCACCCATTCAAAGTGTCTTGTGTGGAGAGAGAGAGAGAGAGAGAGAGAGAGCGTGCTAAAAATGAATATTTTTAGGGTTCCTAAACTCTTTTTTTTTTAATGGTTTTTAGGGTTTCTAAACTAACAAAAAAAAAATTGGTTTTCCTAAACAAACAAACTTTTATTCAATAATTTATTGGTTTTCCTGGTTTTGTATTTTAAATTTTTGATAATTAATATTTTATAATTATTTTATTTTTATATTGTTAACAAACTATTGTCTAATGGATTTTATCTACTTGGAACAATAATACTAACAATCATGGATGAACCAAGTACGGCTAACTCAATTAGAACCAATAAATAGCAAAAACATTGCAATAATGTAAGGAAACCACTACGCACAAACATGATAAGCTCATCATTACATGTTTGATTGTCCGTATAAGAATGAGGACTTTCTTTTAATCCAGTTAAAACTAATTTTAGAATTTAAAAATTAATACAGAGGTAATACAACAATGGACAGCATTTTCCAAGTTAGAATTGTAATCCCATATCTTCAATTTAGAACATTTAGGCACAAAACAGACCACAATCTTCACCCTGTTGGTGCAATGGGCTGGTGTCTTGCCAGAAAATATGCTAAGAAGAATGGTTCCAGCCTTGGGAGTCCTAGACCTGCCAGTGTTGGAGGCCTTCTTTGTGAACATAGCGAAATTTTGAGTTAAATTTTGATGGTTCCAGCCTTGGGAATCCTAGGCCTGCTGGTGTTGGAGGTCTTCTATGTGAACATAGCGAAATCATGAGGTGGGCTTACTAGAGACTGTTAAAGTATAAAAGATAAATAACGCCTTTCTCCAACAGCTTAAGCTTTTGGAGAAGTTGGTAAGTTTACATGGTATCAGAGCGGGTCGATCGGACCTGACCACAACCTTAGAAAATCCGTCCTCCGGCGGACGGCCAATCTAGCCGTCTGCTGGGCCACCAACCGTTGAAAAACCATTTCGATTTCCTCTTTGTTTATTCTATTTTTACCTAAAATCTCTCATTTATTGGATTCTTTTACCTACTGCAACAGAACCTAAACACCATCATTTTCTCTTGAGCATCTCTCGACCTTGCACCTGTCACAGATTAAGCCGAAGATGCCATCCCTTCATCCAACGGCAGTGTAGATCAGTAGCGTCCAAGCCCATTGGGCCCAAAATCCTTGAGGATTCCTCTTCTACTGGACAAAATCCTCTCCTTGGAGAGATTTTCTGCTACTTGATTATATGCTCGTTGCCTCGTTGTGAGATTCGAGACTAGTGAAGACTCAGATTTCCCGGTAATGTTACCGTAGAACATATTTAGTTTGGAGATGCAATCATAGCATTTATGGACACTTGGCATGCTCATGCATATATGAGTCTTGGAATGCTCATTTTTTGTCCACCTGTGAAAAGGGAGAGAGAGATGTACAGAATGGTAATGATAAATTTCACCCCCTCCATTTTTCTTACTCACCTGTTTCCTTTGGTCCTTAGGAATACAAATTCTATAGTTGGGACTTTTTTCAATCTTGTTTCTCAAATATTATCATTTACCTTTTAGTCATCCCCCTTTATTGAAGGGATTTCCTTTTGGTTCCAGGGGGTCTGCAATGGGTTTATTGAAGAGTAGAGGTAGAAATCAGCAACACTACTTCCATTCGTGCACCGATTTCTTTTGTGGTTTGAAAAATGCCCTATCTAATATGCCCTTCTCTAAATTGATAATTACACCCCAATTTCTTATCATTTCCTATCTAATCTACTTGTCCAAGTCCATTTAAAGAAGGATCTGATATTTGAAACCCTTTTGTATACACACTATTCGAATATTCTTTTCAAAATTGTCTGACCTTTGATGTTTGCCAATGATTGTTGTCCTTGAGCCGTTTGGTTGTCGTTCCTTCCCATCTTCTTTTTCTTCTAAATCTTCATTCTCCAAACTATTTCAGTTGAGGCGCCTCTTTAAGGTGTGCCTGAAATAAAAATATTTACTCTGCTCAGTTGAGGTACTTCAGTCCCTTATGACCCTTGGAGTGCGTGCCTGAGAGAGTTGTTTGGCCCATCGGGCTCATTCTCGCCAATATTGGCATTGGTCCATAGTGACCCATTTCATGTAGACTCGTCCACAGGGGCCTTGAGTCTCATCTAGCCTATTGTGGCTTCCTTTCGGCGACCGGCATTGACGTACATTTGGCAAGAAGCATCAATCAACGTTAATGGACCTTCTTCATCAACCTGATGTGTGTTACACTAGAAGATTCGGCAGTATGCCGCTATGTGTGTTGGGGACATTTTTTTGTAATCAATTTGAGATTTTATTTTATTTTATTTTTTTTGCAAACGTATAAAGATTTTCAATCAATATACGTTTGAGGGGGAGTGTTAAGATTTGTAAATCGGATCATGATAAGATCTGGTCGTTTATAATTTGGTGGTAGATTAGGGGAGTTGGTTTAGATTAGGATGTGGTGGATTAGGGAAGTTGGTTTAGATTAGGATGATCTTTCTATCTTATCTCTCATGTTTATCTTCAAGTGCTTATTTAAGCACTGATTATCTTAAGTGTAACACATCTCAGATTAATAGAAAATCTCATAATTTTACATGGTATCAAAGCCAAAGGTCTCAAGTTCAAACCTCCCGGATAGAAAAAATCCACATGGGCCACGTGTTTGCCAAGTGGGCCACACGTGCGGAGGAGTGTTAAAGTATAAAAGATAAATAACGCCTTTATCCAACAGCTTAAGCTTTTGGAGAAGTTGGTAAGTTAACAGAGACCATTGGGATGGTCGGACTTGACCTTTGCAAAAGTACAGGCTCTCCAGGCTAGGATCCGCTTCATAGACGGAAGTGATTTAGACCATATATGATGCAGGTGATTAAAAGGGAAGAAGAAGAAAGAAGACCATAAGAACACAACCAAGAGAAGAAGGAAACGAGAGTAATGCTCAACCAAATTGATATATTATCAATAACATAGTTCTAAAACTCCCCTTGCGTCATCGTAGACTCTCCCAAGTCGACTCCCTTTTCCATTGGCCCTTTTTTTTAAATAGTAGCCAATAATATTAAAAGAGGAGACCGAAAGGTCAACGTACAAGATAAGAAAAAGAATACAACATCACTACTAAATCTGCTACTATAATGGTCACGGCAGGAAAGCATCAAAGGAAATTGGTTAATGCTTCTTCTCTGGCTAAGCTATCCGCCACTTGATTAGAAGAGCGACGAACATGATGGAATACCACCTCAAGAGTCCTCACCCAATCAAACATTTTGTCAAACCACCTATCAAATCTCCATGGTGGTTCATGGGGGCCCTTTGATCCATCGGATGACATTCAAAGAATCTCCTTCTACTATAAAGGTGGATGCTATGGTATACGGCTCCCACCTCCGCCTCCATAGCATCCACCGTTCCAATAGACCCTGCAAAGGCCCAAAGAACCCCTTCGAGCTCATTCCTTATAACACCCACAACTCGGGCCGGACCTGGGTTCCCCAAGCTAGAGCCGTCAAAGTTGAGCTTTAGGGAAACAATAGGAGGGGGTTCCCATTCTTAAGCAGGTATCTGTTTGATTTCTGCACTGTCGCAAATATCCCTCCATCTTTCCTATAGATCATAGGTAGGTACAAATCTGAAAATACGGAGAGGCTTCACCCATGATATCACTAGAGCAATCATCTTTATAAATAAGTAAGAGGGGCTCTTGGCTTTTCCTTTAAAGACCCTAGCATTTCTCTCCTTCCAAATCACCCACAATGTTGCTAGGAAACGCACTTGCAAAGAACTTTACCTCTTTCATTCCACGGATTAGCCGACCATCATGATAGGAGATCTACGAGTGATGCATGAAACACCCAAGAGATGCCAAACCTTCTTAGAAGCTACTCCAGATTTCTCTAGCAAAGTTACAATGAATGAATAAATGATTGACCGATTCCCCCGCTTAAGGAAAGGCACAATGATCAATAGTAAGAAACTTTCTTTCTCTAAGAAAGTCCACTGTCCACTGTCAGGAATCTTTCTATGAGCGCTGCCCATCCAAAATGTGCAAATTCTAGGTGGTGCCTGGAAGGTCCACACTCTAGCTATCCTAGAGGACACTAGACTAGTCACTAGATAATGATAGAATGATTTTATTGAGAATTTGCCAAATGTATTCCAGATCAAAACTGTTTTGTCTTCCCCATCCTGTTTAATTAAGACCTCTTCAAGCAACTCCAGAAGCCTCACTGCCGATCGCAGTTCAAGATCAAAGAAGCTCCTTCTGAACTGTGGGTTCCAAACATGGTTTTAAATTTCGGCCGAAATCCAAAGTGTGGACCGAAACCGAAATTTCGAATTTCGGTCTTTACCAAATTTTGTCTTTTTTTATTTTAAAAAAAATATTGTCACAAAATTTCGGTCCAGAATTTCGGAATTTTGGTCCGAAAATTCGAAAATTTGGTTTGCAATTTTGAACTAAAGTACCAAATTTCGGATTTCGAGGTCCGAAATTGGTACCGAAACCGAAATTTAAAACCTTGGTTCCAAGCAACTCTACCACTTCTTCTTTACAAGTTATCCTTTACAAAACTATCCTTACCTCTGTAGCCACAACAAACAAGTCTGAGAACATATCTTTAAGTTATCCCTTTTCCATTAGTGTTTCGCGTTTTGTCACCGTGTTCCGCATTTTGCCCTACAGAGTCAAGTATGGAGAGGGCAATAGAAGAGGGAACTGTTCATGGTTTAAAGGACCTATTATTTCCGGCAATTGCAATGGCGTCTTTATGTCTTCATGTTCAAAAAAACAAGATTGTTTAGATCCGATGGGACTAAATCTTATCAATCTCTTGATACAAGCACCTCCGGAGGTAACCACATACTTATCGATGATTTCAATTCCATTCACGATAGAAATGAAAAAGATTCAAGTCAACAAAGAAAGGAAAGGACTCTTCTCACTCAGTGAGTAGAAAGTTGAGTCAATAAAAACCAGGGAAGCAGGATTCGTACCTGAGGGTGGGGATTCGCGATTCCCCGAATCGCGAATCAGAATCGTGATTTGATTCGATTCCCCGATTCTAGGGAATCCCGAATCAATTCCATCGGAACCCCGATTCCCCATTTTGGAAACCCCGATTCCCAATTTTAGGAACCTCAATTCCCAATTTATGGAAACCCCGATTCCCACTTTATAGGAACCCCGATTCCCAAGCGAATCCCTAGCGAATCCCAACTCCCCAGCGACTCCCGGCGAATCCCCGGCGAATCTCCGTCGACTCTCTGCAAACACACGATTCCCGCTTCCAACCATCCCAGGAGCCTTCGATTCCCGCTTTCGAATCCCGAATCGAATCCCGCTTTCGATTCCCGCCCTGGCAACCTTTGATAAAAACTCCTTTGATTCTCACGGGTTATGACCGCGTCGACCGAGTACTCAGCCGTGTCAACCGCGCTCTTGGCCGCATTTTGACCCACATCCGCATTTTTTGAACACTAATAAGTAATATAAGTTTGTCCAAAATCCCCAACTCCATCGCATACAGCACATTTTATAGAATTCTTCCATGGGAATCTCCCCACAACATTAACTACTACAATTTTCAACACTAATTACTAGACTTAAAGAAACACAACTTACTAGACTTAGTTAATGAAACTCAACTTACTAGACACTAGTTAATGAAGCACAACTTACTAGACCTCTTAATGAAATACAACTTACTAGCACTAATAAATGAGGTAGTCGTAGAAAAGTCTTACATACATTCATTACAAAACAACCTCGGTGGAGTACCCAAGCACCTAGGCGTGACATGGCTGCCATGTTTGCACTGCATCCATACAATTGTTGAAGATGATTACCATAATGTGATTAAATGGATGATCAACAGAGTAGACTACCCCTGGAGATGTTTAGACACAAATTGAGGATATCTTTGACAAAGTCGAGGGTCATTCTATCAAATTTCAACATACTTGGACATCGGCCAACTCTGAGGCTGATCAGTAAGCGTGATGAAACAGAAGTGCCTTAGCTGTCTTTGACTACCTTCCTCCTTGAGTTGTTTTTCTTATTTTCTTGTTTTTCTATTTTTCTTTTAGCTATATTGACCATCTTGGTCCATGACCTCCTACCTTTGTTTTAATATAATTTTCTTTACCGTTCCAAACAAATTTGACACATCGGACAACCGAATCCATGCAGTCACTGTTCAATTCCAATGGATGGTCAATCATTTGCGACCACCCCCATACCTCTCCCATTTTGTGATCCACACACAAAATAACAATTTGAAAAATCATCAAAAATCTAATAAATGAATATTTAGAAATTAGTAAAAATAATACTAATGTAAAAAATGAATGAAACTTTCCTTATGAAAAACTTTTGATCATTAAAAATACTAAATAAAAAAATGAGAAACAAATAAATGGAAATAATAACTCAAGAAATTACAGAATCAACAATTTAAGAATTAACAATATCAATGACCTTGTAAATTAAAATTAGTAATATGTTTAAAATTTGATGAAAATAAATAATTAACAAATAAAATCTAATAAATTAATTTTATGAATTATTAAAAGCCAAAAAAATAAAAAAGAGTTTCGAATTGCCTGGTATTCCACCAATGAGTAACCCAAGGTTTCCGACTTTTATTAAATGAGAGAGATCCACCAGGGCATAAAGACTATAGATCCAAAATATGAGAGGGGAGTCAATGCTTTCTTTTTTGGCACTTTTTTTTGAAGCATGTAGTGGGAACAAAACTTAGGAACTCTCTCGTAGATTATTTTTACCATTTTCCTCCTGCGGATAATAGGAATTTCTCGAATCTTTACCCAAATCAATTCGTTTGTTGTTTCAGAGAAAGGGAAATGAGAATAATTAATTTGGATCCGGGTACCTTTGTTCTTTTCTTATTTTGGTTACGTGCATCACGCGTACCTTTTTTTACAAGTAACAATCTTTAATAAATAAATAAAAGTCCCTTTGTCACAGGCCGGCCTATTACAGGATTGAAAGTGCATGACATTGGTGCTTCCCTTGCTCCTTCTGAATACATGCATTGTTCAATAGATAAAGATGAGAAGAAACTCTCTTGCAAATGATACTCTCAATTTGAAGGTTAGAATGGCCCTAATAATCTGAGTCACTTGAGATTCTTGCTCAAGTTTTAGAAATTTCCACAACTCAGGATCTGTGGAAGTATCTTCATGAGACTCGTGCACAATAATCTGAGTCACAAATGATGTATCTACCCGGACTAAAGGAGCTACAAAATTGGTTTCAAATATCAGCTGAAAACATGTTGGTTTCAGCAAACATGTTTCAGATTTGATCTCCACTCTATGGAAGTATCATTATCACAATATGTGATCACAAATTTCGGCCGACAGGGATGGATTTCGGTGGCAATTAGATCATGTCAACAGAAACGCTACCAAGGAGTATAAAGAGTTCTAGATTTAAGTTGACATGTTAAAATCGCAACTGAAATCGATTAAAAACATTGGGTTTTTTGACATCTTTGTTAGGCAAGTGTTTATTTTGAGGTTTTTTTTTTTTTTTTCTCCTCGCTTCTTCGATTAAGGTGCAAATGCATCAACAAACTGCTGATTTGATGTATCTGCACATGGATTAGTGTGTGAAATTTCATCTGTATGACTTTTTTGTATTACAAAATATGGAATTATAAAAAAAATGCCCCATCAGTGTCTACAAATATTCAGATTATTCTTATCCCCATGTTGTCTATTCTCCTATGTAATAAATTTAAGCAACATCTATAGAATCACAACTACATGATAAGGGAAACCATCAAAACTAAAAATCTAAAGTTCACCCACTATTTATAACAATGTAATAGAGATTCAAATATAAGAAATTCAAAGAAAAGAAGCCCAATAGCCTTTCAATCAAGAGGAAGCAAGAAAAGAAGAAATTTTATGCCCACAAAAAGGAGATATTCTCGAAGAAAAGAGAAGAAAAGAAGAGGAAAGAGGAGAAATTTACAGAGAATAAGAAAATCCACTGCACCGTAGACGGAATCTACTTTTTTGGGTTGCCGAAGCTTCTCGAAGACGAAGGGTTTTGCCAGGGTTTTTTTCAAGGGACCGATCCAGTTTGTTCTTTTCGGTCTATGAGTTTTTATATGGCAGCCGCACGTACATGCAAGTATTTTTATAAAGATTCGCACGTATATACGAGTAATTTTAGAAAGGGAAGTGATATCCTAATACTAGCCGAGATTTTATATGGTGTAAGCCCTTATGGTCCCGTATCTTTCAAAAAGTACTGTACGGACCACATCATACGGTGATCCAAACCGTCCATAATGTGAAACACAACGTAAATATGTTGTTCCCCAAAATTCATTTCCATTGGATGATCCTAGCCCTCCGATCTACAGAGGAGCTGCATATTTGGAAATGATTTTTGGGGAACAGCCTATTTAAGCTGTGTTCCATCCAAGGTTTTAAATTTCGGTTTCGGTATCTATTTCGGACCCCACAGAAATCCGAAATTTGGTATTAAGCTTCGAAATTTCCGACCGAAATTTCGAACATTTTTTTTTTTTTAAATGCCATTTTCTCAAAAATTCGAACCGAAATAGCTGAAACTTCGGATCGAAATTCCAAAATTTCGGGAAATTTCGGTTTCGATCCCCACAGAAATCCAAAATTTCGGATTTCAGTTGAAATTTTAAACCATGGCTCCATCTTATGGACAGTTTGGATCATCCTATGATGTGATCCGTATAGTACTTTTTCAAATATAGGGGACTATAAGGGCTTACAGAGTTACACCATATAAAAACTCATATTGGCTCCTTACTTAATTGGGACAGCCCCTCAATTGTATATATGACTGCACTTTTAGGGGCAGTTTGGATACACGGATTTTAGAATTCGGGATTTCTTCATAATTGTAGCTCAAAGACAAGAGAAGAAGCGGACCGGTTGTCGTTTTTTACTCGTTTTGACTTCTTGCCCTTCTTTCCGTTAGCAAGAGAGTAGCAGATCCTCCCATATTTTCAGGTTTTAGAAATCTTAGGATGCAGGAGAGATTTTTAAAACCTAAATTTCTCACTTAAAATCCAAGAAACGTTGTCAGGACAACATACAACAGATTGATCATGAACCCTCTTTTACACTATTTTCAGACTAAAAACGATTCTAAAATCTGCATATCTAAACGGCCCCTTAGTCTTGCTATTCGCCCTTTTTTCTTACACAAGAGTTTCTTACACAACAGGGGGCTGTCTTGAGTAAGAAAAAAGAGGCCAATATATCATTTTTTGTTTAAAAAATAATATAGCGGGATCCACATAATTTAGATGATCCAAACCATTCATTTGTTAGGCGCCCAATCTCTCAAGCAAAATTTTCTAAATCGGACCAGGGGTGCGGAACCAGCAACCGAGTGGACCCAAGCCTATAAAAGGATTGGTTATTTATGATTTTTTTTGCCCTGTAGGATTATGTGCCCCCCTGTTAGCGTGATTTGACATAAAAAAGCGTTAAAAGTCTTGCCACAATTCACGTTGCCCCGCGGGGGGGGGCTCATAATCCTACAGGGGGGCGAAAAAATCATCTCTTTTGGGAAATGTAATAAACTTTTGAGAGCACTATAAATGGCTGTCCCATCTTTGAGACAAGATGGGTTAGTGAAGATGTAAAAAAATTGCTGTCCCAGCAGATTGATCAAAATATGGTTGTCCTTTTGTCATTTCCCTATTCAAAATAGTTTAAATGGGAACCACACTGACTTATGTGGACCCCTATGTCATCATACGAGAGAAGTGTATATCTACTTCATGACTTTTTACGCATGACTTAGGTACGGTTACATGTATCTTATGGGACGTAAGGGACCTCTGAAAAGTTCAAGAATGAAATGGAGAACCAGATTAGTAGGACCATCAAGGCCCTTCGCTCCGATAGGGGTGGAGAGTACCTCTCGACTGAGCTCGGGCACTGTCTACGGGTGATGGGATCGTCTCTCAGTGGACTTCGCCTCCGAAGCCAGAGCATAACGGTGTGGCGGAGAGGAGAAATCAGACGTTGTTGGACATGGTCCGTTCGATTATGAGATGCTCCAATGCGCAGTTGTTTCTTTGAAGCTACGACTTAGAAACGACGTTTTACGTTCTCAATTGAGGTCCGACTAAGTCGATGCTTAAGACTCCATAAGAGATATGGATGGGCAGGAAAGCCACATTGAATCATGTGAGGATATGCCCCTCCCGCGTGAAAAATATTGGCGTTGATAAATTGGAAACAAGAACCGAAAGGTGTGTCTTTATTAGATAGCCTAGTGAGATTGAGGGTTATTAATTTTTTAACCCGTATGAGCAAAATGTTTTTGTGAGACGGAATGCTGGCATGAGGGATAAGGTTGCCTTGGACGAGCAATCTGAGAATCCAATTGACAGGACATATGAGGACGTGTAGTAGGTGTAGTAGGTACCCACAGAACCTATTCCAACCCTCCGACATAGTACTAGGGAGACGTACGGGTGCCCGATAGACTTGTCTATCTTGGCCAGGCTTATAGTATTGTCTGTAACGTGGTCGAGGCCGACCCCCTTATTTATAAGGAGATGATGTAGGTGAATAAGTGGGACCCACCTGTTTGTTATTTTGGACCACCCGTTAGGTGTTATGGGTCCCTTTAGCTACACCGAGAGGACATGGAGGCTAAAGAGCAACCCTAGAGCCATGTTTCCCTGTTTTTGAATCTTAAATGAGCTGAGACAAACCTCAATAAATCCGTTGTAGTTTCTTACCGTCAAGTTTTTTTACAGCACCCTCCTCCGTGGGACCCACTCAGAGTTTTGTTCTTCTCTTTTCTACAACGTTCTTCCTCTCTCTCTCTCTCTCAGAATCCCGATTTTGCAGAATCAGTGATGAACGGCTGTTCTCCTTCAACAAGATGCATGGATTCTCGACCGTTGATGGCTTCATGGACGGTACCCAATTACCCATCTCTCTCTATCTCTCAACCAAAACGTTTCCAATTTCTCTCTCACCCTAATTAGAACTTCATACAGACTCTCTTTTTCTCTTGTGGGTGTTTATGATTTGTGGGTTGTATGCGTATTTTTGGGCAGTGAAGGAATGCTTAGGGGAGATGATAAAGTATGTAGCAAACGAGCCCTCTGTAGGGCTTTACTTTGTCCAACAACACACCCAAAACGCCGTACCTAATTTGATTCATCTTAAGGTATTATTTCTACGCTCATCATATCTTGTTCTCGATTTTCTCTCTTTTCTCTGCCCTTTTTCCTTTTATTTTTTTTTGTAGTGTTTGAGCTTCTATTACAATCAAATTGCAATTTGGGTTTACATCAAACACACCCATTGATATCTATTCCCATCTTGATTAATCTATGTTGTTTTTTTTAAAGGGAATGCCATTTTTGAACTAATAAATCTAAAGGTAGATACACTATGAAACTCTAAAATCTGCTGTCAATGGGCTGGAGGCGTCCATCAAAGTTTGGGTTCATACCATTGTTCTGTTGGATTTTATATCCATATTAAAGTTTCAAATATTAATAATTGGGCTAAGGCTTTTAAGGTGGCTTTTCATATTCCTTGAAATTTATTTAATTGTTTACATTATTAGATTCATGATAAGCTTTGACTATTTGTGAGACTCTTCATGTTCCATTAATGGTGACTCTTTGGTTCTCTCACTAGTGGTGTGCCTTTAGTGCTCTCATTAAGGGTGATTCCAAAATAATGAAGAGACTCTTGGCTAGCTTCTATTAAGAGAGAAAAAAGTACAGCTTTTCTAATAGAGAGAAAAGAGAAGAGATAGTTCTCTACCATTGTTGTGGTGTGAGAAAGGAAAAGCCAACCAAGCGTGAATCCCATATTTTGGTGTGATTTGTTCCACCATTTCTGTGTGAGATTAAGGTCTACACAAGAAGCCTCAAAGTGTTTTGTAGAGCCCGATTTGCTTAACTAGAGAGACTCGAAGCTTTGCCTTCAAAGTGTTTGGTAGGTGCACACCAACACTTAATTGTTGTTCCTGGAAACAGTTCGGTTGTCAGATTCTTTCACCGGAATATGGCCGAATAACGTTTTAAGCGAAGCATTCGAGGACGTACAACAGCTCTACAGTTATTGAGGATTATTTATTCATGGTTTGGTCTTTTCACTTTTCTCTAAGATCATATTATTGCAGTTTTCATTTTATAGTTTCCCTATTTGCACCAACATGTTTCATAGTGTAGATGCAGGTCAGAACGTGGCCAAAACAAATCCTAGGAGACTCGGGACAATTCGGTCGAGTACTCGGTTGACACGGCTCAATATTCAGTTGACACGTTCATTACTCGGGGAGAGTCAAAGGAGTTTTGATTGGCATTATAGGGAAAAACACGGACTTGGATATGAACGTGGCCAAGGTAAAAAGGAGTCCACGATGATGTGTGGGAGTTTTGAAACGATGATTCATAAAGGCGTGCCCAATCTAGATCCAAGTCAAATCCAACTACTACTGATTGGATTTAACCAATTCAGACTCAGATAGTAAGACCGGAAGATTCCTAGATGGATGTGAATCTCGCTTCCTGGAGATTCTCTTTGGAAGCTAAGTTCTTCTCGCCAGGGGGGGTGGTTAGGATTTAAGAGTATAGGAACCCATCTACAGGTAAAGTTCATTTGCGTAGAATTCTATTTGTGGTCCTAGATCCCTTTATGAGTCCTTAGTTAGATTTAGCATGGGAAACGGAGAGGGGACATGATTTTGGGTAGTTCTTTGGCTAGGTGAGTCCCTGTTATGCCACGCATTTCCGAACCTATATCTTTTAGCAACCGATAAATGGGCCACCTTGTGCGACTATATGGAGGGTAGGGGGCCGCATTGTGCGACTATATGGAGGGTAGGGGGAATGAGGTTCTTGATTAGGTCATTAGGTTTAGACGAAACGTAAAGGACAGCGAAATAGACAACTTCATTTTATTTTTTTTGAAAAGGTAACAGAATTTTATTGCATAATCCTTAATTATGGCAGGGACAAGATGTCCCCAATCTGGTCAAGGACCAAAACCATTAGAAGATACAGAAAAAACAAAAAGACACTACCAAGGAGATAAAAATTCCTCACAAAATATACAATCCCGATTCCACACCCTCTTTTGCAAGTGCATCCGCCACCGTATTCACCGATGCACAATCATAGGTCTTAGGATTATTACCAAATCCCTAATCTCATCGATCTTGTGCGCTAATCGCCAAGGGCCGCATTGCCGATTTGACGCCAAAGCCATAGTATTAGCCGAGTCCCCTTCGCCTATTAGTGGTCCCAAATTGTTCACCAGATACCATTTAAGACCGTATAAGTGCAGTTACCTCCGCCTCGTTGGCGTCGCAGAAGCCGGCCGGCCCAGAATAGGAGAAGAGAGAAGCACCGAAATGGTTCCTTATAATGCCACCGATTCCCGCCAAACCGGGATTTCTAATCGAACTCCCATCAAAATTCAATTTGAACCATCCATCGGGTGGTGGCAACCATTCGGGTGCAATCACATTTTTATTCCGCTTCTCACGAATTACCGTCGACCAATTACGCAGAATGACCCATGCCGAGTAAGGCGTCCCGCCCCTTGCCAGCTCCCACCCGATAATGGCAAGTTTAATGTCGAGCGTAATATGGTGACGTGATCTCGATACGCCACCAAAGATGCGATTGTTGCGTTCCTTCCATAATAACCATGTGGTTGCAAACGGAACCGCTCTCCACATAGATTCTCCCAGACAACTATGAAAGGCCCCTTCCCAATCAACATTAACCTCAGAAATGCTTCTTTGGAATACCCATTGCATACCAAAAAATTTGATGATGTTCATCCAAACAAGGAATGAGAAAGGGCAGTGAAATAGACAACTTCATCTCGTTAACATAACGGTTCTTCTCAGTATGTCGTATTTGTCCGCTACAAAAGAGTGTGATTCCAGATATATGAGGCTCCTTCTCAGTTTGATCTTTTTTGAGGAAAAAAAGGAACACGCTTCTCAAGACTCTGGAAAGCAACACGGGTGAAGCCACTTGTAACCGACTCAAAAATGGTGATTTACCTTGGCCAGCAATTGGTGCATCTTTTGCGAGAAAAAAGGAGGAATCCTTCAATCATCTTATGATACATTGTCTTTTCCCTCATCGGTTATTGGTTCGGACTCTCTTTGGCATTTCAACGATCAATCAAGAATATTATTCTACATTAGAGTGGAGGACCCTTGGTAGATCAGGAAAAATACTTCGGGGCCTCGTTCCTTATGTATTGATTTGGCTTATATGGAATGAGGGAAATAGTCGTATCTTTAAAGTAAAAAGAGGCACTTGGGAAGGATAACGTTATAAATCAAATATATCTCATTCTTTGGGGAAGAATTTCACCAACATTCTTAGAAATTGGAGTATTATTATATGGGAAAAAAGTTTGGAAAATAGAGTTATTCCAAAATGGCGCCCTCGCCTAGTGGATGGATCAAGTTTAACTTTGATGTGAATTTGAAGCTAATCCAGGTCGTACAGGTATTGGCGGTATATATCGTGATTTGGATGGACGTTCTTTATTTACTTTGGTCCTGGTGGGTATATGCCACTCCAATGAGGCGAAAGCAACATCCCTTCTTTGGGGATTCAGATTGTATGCTGACTCTATGTATAGTCCCTCAGTCATCGAAGGTGATTCTTAATGTCATCGCATGGACAACAAAAAATTAAGTGTCCTTGGAAACTGGCAGGTGTTATTGCTGAAATTAGAGATCTGTATTCCAAATTAAATTCAGAATTTTAGCATATGTTGAGGTCTACTAATAAACAAGCAGACACATTGGCTAAAAGGAATGAAAAAGGGCGAACTGGTTATTGTCAATTCCAGGAGTGTTGTTAGCTCCTAGATAGGATTTTGGGTTTGGCTTACTAATCTTGTATCTACTGTGTTCCTCTTTGGAGCGCCTTTTCCCTCTTTTTTTTGAAAGATAAGCACAGGTTTGGGCAGATCAAGCCAGGTGCAACTGCTTTGAGGAGCTGATTTAAGCCTCAGGCAGTTGGACCAATCCATGATTAGAAAAATGAGTAGATTAGGTTTTATAAAACCCAATCCTAATTACAGTTGTCCTCTTGTGGCATAAGTAACATGGTAAATTTGCAGTCTGCCATGAATTATTCTTCAAAATTAGATGTCAACTGAAGAATTAGTCCTTTTTCTTATTTTAAATTAACTGCATTCTTTTTCTGTCTATCATTATTCATTGATGGTTCTGTGTTGTTTATAGACATTAAATATTGTGGCATTGCCGCGCTTCTACTTTTGTAGGATAAAGTAGTGGAGTCGTCACGTGAAGTAACCCTGCACACAGAAGACTTGGAGGATTCTATCTGCGCCGTGAGGTCAATGAAAGACTGCGGTTTCATCATTGCTGATGAGATGATTAAAGACATCAAGAAATCTTTCCTTACGATGTCAACATCACAGCCCAAAAAAGGGTAAGACCTGTGTGTGTGTGTGTGTGTGTGTGTGTGTGTCCAGTTATTTAAAGCTTCAAAACCACCGAATCTGAGGGGTGTGTGTGTGTGCGCGCGCCACTGCTCAAAATGTTAGGAGTTGCAATGTGGTGGTCATGGGTTAACCCCAGCCTCACCACCAAAGATCTACAGTGATACTTGCTGTTCTTGTGACATTTAAAATAGTTGAGTAGCTTTTTCTAATAGGCTCCGTTTCTTTTGATGTAAAAATGGACGTAAAATTTGTTTTATGCCCATTTTTACATCGTAAACAAATTTTACGTCTATTTTTATGTCGAAAGAAACGAAGCCTAAGTTTAAAACTCTAAAATCAAGATTACATCACGGGACGTCCCGCAGTTGTAACATCTATTATGCTATCCCTAAATTGGTAAATTGGAAAGCACAGCTCTTCTATATTTCCAGAGAATAACATTGTTGTTGTTTCTGAAAAATGTGTCTCATTTCTGGCCGTCGGACGACCTTTTCCTTGGTTAAATATTCTCAATTGAAACAGCCTTCGTTCTTTGTTAGTTATGCTGCTGATTAGCAATTCCAAACTTGATGCTAACCACCTGAATTGAACACAAAACTAGTACTAATAGGAACTTATACTTGCTCATGAGTCTGAAAAATGTGAAAATTCAGGTTGATCCGTAATGCGAGTTCAAGTTTTCAGATGGGTCGAAGCAGCTCTTGGAGGCCAGCAGGATATAATTACAGTATAGGAGGCAGTGAAAAGGATGAAAGAAATAATAGCAGTTACCTGTCCACAGTTTTGAACTCAGCAAAGCAGAGAGCAGCAGCTATTAGATGGCCCCAAATTGATTCTACTCAATTTAGAAACCCAACAGCTGAGAGGTTTGTGTCCTCTCCAACTCCACAAGTGTTGGTGATATCTGCGGGCACCGATTTGGAGGTTGATGAGTTGCCTGTGTCGAGCTCGATCGCAGATGAGCAGATTGATGAACCAACTAGAGAGTCTAGAAGCACATTAACCCATGATTTATTGTCAAGGCCGGAGAATTATGAGAAGTTTAAATCTGATCAAGAAGCCAAACTAGAGGAATGGCTTGATGCCCATGACAACTCGCTGACAATTCGTAGTGGAGTAGAAGCAAATGAGGCAAACCCACTTTAGATTTCTAAGAATATACAAAGAGATGATGTTCATATGGATGATAGAACCTGGTAAGTACTGTTTAATAATAATGTTTAGTATAATCACTGTTTAATGATTGACGGCTGCTTATTCCTTGTGTCTTGAGATCTATATTTTCTTTGCTCTGTTGAGCTATCACTTCTCTATATTATAATTGGAAAGCAATTTTCTTTTTCTTGGTTCATCATGATTTGTTGGACATTAGGATCACATTAGCCTTGTTTTGTAGCCTTAGGTTGAGGGAACTTGGCTGTCAGGTTAACCGTGGTTCAACTTGGGCCAGGTTGGGTCGGGTTTAGGCCAACCCTAGCCCAACCCGAGGTAGCATTCCCTCAACCTTAACAGTTAACCCGACCTCAGCGGCTCCATCACAAAGCTAACATGATTGTCGTTGGCAGTTAAATACAGTGTGATCTGGTTGGTCTTGTGAATGGACCATAGCTTAAAAGTAACTGCAATCAGGTGGTGTATTTTGGTTTAACTTTTGCTCATTTCGTTCAATTTCCTTTTGATTTCTTCAATTATATTGCTAACATGATTTCCACACACCCAGGTTATGGATCATTATATCAACAATCACTGTAAAGGCATCAAATGTAAAGTGGAGAAAAAAATTGGTGTTCAACAGGATCTCAGAATGGTTAGGTGTAAATTATGTACCTTCATGAAGCTATTAATAGGGGTGTCAATGGGCAGGAACTAAAACTTTTATCTTTTTAATTGGGCTGGGCAATGTTTGGGCCTATCCAATTGTGTGCACCCCCACCATATGCGTTACCCACATGTGCCATCTGCTTAGGCCCTGTTAGTTTTGGTGAACTGATTTTGAGTCCAAAACTGATTATTGGACACAAGATCAAACACAACTTTGAATCCAATTATCAGTTTTGGACTCAACATCAATTCGCAAAATTCATAAGGAACAGCGCCTAATTGCATTTAGTTTTGTGTCCAGTAATCAGTTTTGTACTCAAAAATCAATTCTCAAAATTGAAAACAAACATGGCCTTCGTGCTATCCACAACTTCAGTTCGATCGACATTTTAGTGATGGAATTGTTTAAAGAAAATCATGAGTCCAAATCTCCCTAGATAAAAGGACACTTCATTTTGAAAAATATGGTTGGGGCCTACAGCTGGGCCTTAATGTTACTAGACTGTGCCCCAAAAATCATTTCCATAGGATGATTGCAACCCTCCAATCTATAAAGGTTTCCATAATATGCAGTTTCTCTTTAGATCGGAGGGCTAGGATCGTCCTATGGAAATTATATTTCATCAAATGGACAGTTTGGATCATCCTATGGTGTGGGCCGTACAATTCATTTTGAAATATATGGGCGGTGCCTACCTTGTTCAAATATTTAATCAAATTAATTGTTGGGCCCACCAACTGTTCATGTTGCAGAGAGACAGACCGGTTTCTAGTTGTGTTGTACGTAGACGGAGAGGGGGACTTGTCCTAGAAAGAGGGTAATTTATCACTAACATTGCCAATAAGCTATCAACAGCAAAGGACAGAAGTTTAAAATAGGAGAGTCCCAATATCAATTCAAAGTGTTCTTACAGAGCAGGCAAAAGTACAAATGCGGCCACTGGCTGAATGATTCAAACCATTTAATTTCTAAGCCTTGCTATGGACGGGCGATTGAACAAAATCCAGTTCCGTTTGGACAGTTATAGTCCTTCAATATGCTGTCAATAAAGGGATGGTGAGAAAAAAAAGAGTGTAAGCCTCTACAAATTGGAGAGGTAGAATCGAAGAATCATTCAATAAGTGTAGATTTCGTTCCATGGCCCATCCATAACAAAGCGCGCGCCCCCCCCCCCCCCCCCCCCCCCCGACACACACACACGCCCGCCCCTCTTAATAAAGTATGCTTCAAAACCCTTACTATCAGGGTCCCTCCCCTTTTCGTTGCAAAGTTTAACCACCCATAGGAAAAATTGAGGGGGATTGGGGGGTAAACCTCTTGAAAGAGGTTGTCATTATCGACTTCCTAATCTAAATATTGATATGGTCAACCTGTACAGAAATAAGCATCAAACAACCATTCCCTGAAAATATTGCAAAATGGGTCCATCTAGAAGCATGTAGATGAAGCACACTAATGCCCAAAAGGGTAACTGATGTTCATTAACTAAGGTCACAGCTACAGTTTAACCTTGCTCTGCATTTTGGCATAAATGGCTATCATGTTTTCTGTTAATTGACAACACAAAGTTGATTACAACAGGAATTTACAAAAGTTCAACCGACATTATAACTGCCTAAAGTGTGACAAAATTTCTTACTGGAGAGCAGACGCTAGTGCGTCATCTGAGTCCACCTTTATCTGCAAACCAGGGAATTAAAAAAGACTCTAAGTTTACAACTGTAGCGAATGAAAAATCAATCCAAAATGCATTTGTTTAAAAGATGAAAACAAGAGAAAAGAAAAGAAACTCTTACTTGTTTCAGGTGGTTCAGCAAAGCTCCATGTAACAGCTTTTTGAGCGTGTCACATTGATCAACCATATGGCCAGAACTTCTCAACTCCTCAAGTTGGCACCACAACTGCTCTATCGCTGTGTATGGGAAGCAAATTGCAGACATTCTTTTCCGATTAATGATGTCAGCTGGCCGCTGTAACAGGGGAACAAAGATAGCCTTCACTCAGTAGTTCACATATAGACTATGGCACATTACAGAAGTCCAAATAGACAAAATACGCATACATTTAGCTAGAATGTGTGTTTACCCAAGTTTCTTTGAAAACTGGTGATACAAAGGACAGAGAAAAATATTGTCTTTGCAAAATGAATTCTCTCCCATTTAGAGAAGGAACTCTAATGAAAGATTCCATCTCTAATTTGCTCGTGTGTTTCATGTTTCTTTCGAAACTACAGGTGTGGGGACGATTAACTTGAAAAGATATGAGAATAGGGAAGAGAAGAGAAACAAACATCTCTAAAAGTAAAATGTGTGTTTACCCAAAACATTTGGAGGAATAGGTGTGGAGAGTAAGGAACAGAGCTCTTCTAGGTAAGTGGACTTGGAGAGTGGGCATGCAAAAAAAAACAATAGAGTTGCCTAAAAGGGGTAGGCTAGGGAGAAAGTGGAGTTCTTGCAGAACATTAGGCTTATTGAAGAGGATTTTGGATTTTGTAGAAGATTTGTGGATGGATAACATTCCATTGTACCATGTTTTTCCTAGCTATGATGCATTGATTCTATTAGGAATAACCTTCCATTGTACCATGTTTTTCCTAGCTATGATCATGGATTTAAATTTAGACCGAAATCCGAATTTTCGGACCAAAATTTCGGATTTCGGTCCATGCCGAAATCAAAATGCGGAATACACGAAATGGTATTTTATTGGCGAAATTTGGATGTTCCGTGTATTTCGCCGAAATGAATGAAATGGAGTGAGAATCTTCACGCCAGATAAGCATTGGAAGGGTGGTTTTGTCATTTTAAGGAAAACAAAAGCCAAAAAATTAGGAAAAGATTACGAGTAGATTTTATAGGGCGGGATTTTATATGATAGAATCCCGTAGGATCTAGTATTTTTTAAAAAAGTACTATAATGCTTACACCATAGGATGATCGAAACCGTCCATTGATGGGCAGAAATGTAAACATGTTTCGGGCTAAATGTAAATACGTTGATTGGGAATAAAAATATAGTTTTTTAACGTTATACCAAAATTTCACCCGAAATTACAGAAATTTTGGCCGAAATTTTGGCAATTTCACTGAAATTTAGTATTAAAAAATATTGTTTTTTAATTGTGTACAGGATTTCGACTGAAATTTCGAAATTTCGCTTAGGGGCGAAACACATTCCGAAACCTAAATTTAAAACCATGGCTATGATGCAATGATTCTATTAGATAGACAAATTACTTGTGTCCATTTCTAAAACTCCATGGATCAACCACAAAACTTCCAGATTTGCAATTTTTTTTTTTAAATTTCACACTCACTCACACATACACACAAAGCGTTAAAGGCTCCGTTAATAGAAGGTTACCAAAGCCGATTCACAGCCAATTACCAGAACCAAGCGAAGAAAGTGGAGGCACGAAGAAAGGGTCGTCTCTCTTTCTCTCTCTAAAACCTATTCTTCGTCTAATCTCTCTCTCTCTCTCTCTCTCTCTCTCTCTCTCTCTCTCTGGTGCAAACGCAGAGGTTCGCGGGAAACTACGAAAAACTTAGGAGCTTAATGGGTTTTCCTTCCCATGTAAAATAGTTCAATGGAGAACTTAAGAGTGCATTATAATAAATATAATACATTTCACATGCATTTCATATAAATATAATTATGTAACGTACACTGATATAGTATATCATTAATACACTTACGGTTTTGGTTTCTCTTTGTGTTTTAGTTTCGCTATGGTTTTTGGTGGGGATGGAAACAAAAATATTTTGATTGTTTCGTGTCGGTTTTGGAGGAAATTTAAAGTGACTTTCCAAGGATCCATCCATCTTTTGACTTCATGATATCAGAGCAAGCTCAATCATGATCCCAGAGGAGAACATTTCTAGATCAACCAACCACCTTGAAGAAATAATGTTTTGAATCCAATTATTTTTTGTCTTCTACGCATGATTTGTATGGTCTAAGTCAGGCATGCAGCCATTAAAAAAAAAAGTAAAAAAGTCAGGCATGCAAGGATACGACCGATGTCTGTTGAAACGGTCTTCCTACATATTACCTTTGACCACCCGATGTTCATAAGTTGTACCACTTCATGTATTGTCATCACTTGTACATGTCAGCGACACTAATTTTAAAATGATGCTGTTACCACTCTTTGTAAATAATTTTTGAAAAAAAAAAGATTTAGAAAAACTTTTGTCATTTCTTGACCCGCGATGTCTAATTGAGATATACATTGCAGATTAGGGATTTATAGGCAAGAACACCAGTTTAAAAACATTATTATAAATATTAATTCATAATCACAAAAATTGACACTTAAAAACTAAAAGATATACCCAACTATTTCTTATAGGACAGTACGCGTGAATACAAATGAGAATTTTTCATGGATAAATTGGGGCCCTATTATGAAATGGTCAAGTTAAAACTCATAGAACATGAATCCCCACATCCAAATTTGTCGTCAGACAACAAGTTTAACAGCATGCCATCTATATTATTAAAAAATGCAGTTTCATGTTCATAGGGAGAGATAAACTGTCACTTTTAACCTGATAACCATCCTTAAATGTGGAGATAATGATAATTGAATCTGTAAAAAACGGATAGATATCTACAAAAGTACCAGTGAAAGCAAATATTGAAGCAATAAGACACTAAGATGCTAAATGGACAACTAATGCTTATCAGGCAATAATGATGTTTGCAGCACTAGTATTATTGTGAAAAGGGTAAATAGTTACCAGGGATGCAAATGATTCAATGTACTCAAGCAACAAATTTGTAGCTTCTGTATACCGACCATAATCAACATAGAGACGGAATAAAGTCGCAGGTTCTGGTTCATGGCCAGACATCCCCCAAGATGTCACCCTACGTCCACCCTGTTACATCTCATATGAATATGTCAGACACACACACACGAATGCAAAATATGTAATCTATTGTCAATGAAAAGTGTGGAACCAATATTTCCAAAAAGAAAAAAACCACATGAATTCCAAAATGCGAGTAAAATGCTATAAGCATCCATTAAATAAGCTATGAAATTTCCCCAAATTGAAACCATCTTCTCAGGGTTATTTCCCTCAACTTTTAGAATCCAATTTGGCTTCCCTCATGTTTCTGAAAGTTAGAATCCTACATTGTTAATCCAAATTAATGTAAGAGAAATTACCTTAAACATATGAACCAACCAAAGGGGCAATTCGATCTGAGGATCAGTATGCAGAAGTGTTTCAGCAACAGTTGCCGGTAATCTCAGGTGCAATTTTTTGTATTTCCCCTGTATACAATGATTACACTAGTAAAAGAGATGCAGAGACAAGTAAAGATGTGTAGACATACGGAATCTCAAATCTAGATGATATCCTTTGTGCACAAGGGCAGACCAGTAAACAACTTTGGAAACTACAAGTAGTCTTCCTAAGCATATCCATTTTCACTTATAAACTGAACTGAGTCAAAAAGTGTCATGAGTAGGCTGAACGGTATATCGTCAAAGCCTTTAATATATCTATGAAATTAGGTCATTGGTGGTTACCTTCCATTCAAGTATTAGACATGAATTCTACTAGTACTTTTAGAAATTATCATAAGCATCATTGGCATATAATGCAAACGAGTGTAGAAAATCTACACAAGCAAATATGAAGAAACAATAAACACTTATATCCCTCAAACCCTCTCCTCCTCAAGCTAATTTGCATGATCACTGCACTGAAAGCTTTTCCAAGAGAAAGAATGTCTTTCACCTGATAGGCTTTGGTGAGAGTATCTAGAACCTGTTCACCATATGAAACATAGAGTGGATTTATCTGACAAACTTGACTTTTCTCAACACACACATAAATATATAACTGTTCTTGCACAAGCGTGCAGGTAAGCTTACCTGCACACGAGTGCAGAAACAAGGTGGGGGCCCACATTTTTGGGGGGTCCAAAGCATTCACTTGGCAGGCCCTTCCATGGGTAGGGTGTGGCCCAGAAATCAGCCCCATTGGATCATTTGTGGAGGGGAAAAATGGGCAGAAACATGGACACAAAGTGTATGTCCATTCCTCCCCCCCCCCACCACCTTTGATTGGGTTAGGACGATCCAATGGGGCTGATTTTTGGGCCACACCATATCCATGGAACGGCCTTCCAAATATGGTTTTGCTCCCCCCAAAAATGTGTCCATGTTTTTGCCCAGTTTTTCCCCTCCACAAATGGTAGGGTTAGGATGATCCAATGGGGCTGATTTTTAAGCCACACCCTATCCATGGAAGGGCCTTCCAAGTGAATGCTTTGAACCCCCACCCTGTTTTTGCACTCGTGTGCAGGTAACTTACCTGCACACTTGTGCAGGAACAATTCTCTCTCTCTCTCTCTCTCTCTCTCTCTCTCTCTATATATATATATATATATATGAGTTAAGTGAAGCTACACATATGTGTAGCTAACTTAGCTACACCAACGGCTTAAAATACAGTGGGCCCACATTGTTTGGGTGATCCAAACCATTCATTTGATAGGCCCTTACATTGATAGGGTATGCCCAAAAAATCAGCTCCATTGGATGATCCCAACCCTTCAAACTATGGAGGCAAAAATGGACAGATTTGTGAAGGTTTTTACACGTCCATTTTTGCCTCCACAAATCGTAGGGTTGGGATGATCCTATAGAGCTGATGTTTTTGGCACACCCTATCTATGTGAGGGCCCATCAAATGAATGGTTTGCATCACCCAAACAATGTGGGGCCCACTGTATTTTAAGCCGTCGGTGTAGCTAAGTTAGCTACACGTATGTGTAGCTACACTTTCTCTCTCTCTCTCTCTCTATATATATATATTTATTTATTTTTATTTTATTTTTTTGAAAGATGACAAATTTCATTAATATTCAGAAAGCATTCGGGACCCGGAGTCCCATCCTGCAATACAAAATATTAAGATGAATTGGCATGGGATACCCGAAGCCAGTTTAAACGTAGCCAAATAAGTTACAAAAAACCAACTATTCCTTTCCTCTATTGTACTACACATAATTCTTGAATTACACCTGATTCTAATGTGCACATAATCCTTTCCTCTATTCCTTTGTCTATTCATTTCTTGACTAATAACATAAAGGACTCCCAGACCAAAGTGCCTCGGCTAGTGAAAGACCATGGTCTCTCAAGCTATTGAGGAGCTAAATCTTTTCTCAACTTATCTAGGATCTGAAATTACCTAGCGCAGAGATTGACCCCTACGAAACATTCATTCTAGCAAACATTCTCTCTCTTTCTCTCTCTCTCTCTCTCTCTCTCTCTCTCTCTCTATATATATATATATATATATATATATATATATATATATATATATATATATATATATATATATATACACACCATGGTAAACTTGCTTGAACATTGTACTTCGCATCAACAAAGATCATAGATGGAGTTTAAGGTATCAAATATAAATAAAAACATTTGTTGATCCAGCAATGAAAACTTTCATTCAATTTGTAAGGTAAGAAGAGAGAGAGAGAGAGAGAGAGAGAGAGAGAGAGAGAGAGAGGACAAGACTGGCCTCCATTAATAATATTGGCACGAGCAAGGCAGAGCCCCATGAGGAACCTTCGAACCCAGCTCCTCTCCTAGAGTTGTAAGAACTCTTTGCAGTACTAGCCTCAAATTGTCGAGCAGACAACATATCCTGCTGGACCTGTTCAGTCTATATTAGAATGCCCTTGCTCCCTTGTGTATACCGGTATAGGTCAAATTCAACCCTGAACGTTCTAGCTTGGTTGGCTGGTTGATAAATCTTTTTAAGGTAGTTCCAAATCTCACAGCATGTCTTGTATGGCTTGACATTAAACACAATCGAAGGTTCAGCCTAGTTGAGAAGCAAAGTGATGATGCAAGCAAGTTCATTTTCCATTGATTGATTTATTTATTTTTCGATTGGCAGTTTGACATTAGTTCCTATGAACATGCATGAGAGCCATTTCCCTTCAATGAAGAGGCTGAAAATCGAAAGATCCGGTTTTGGCAGATTAGAGATCTTTCGATTTTTAACATCTAACGACTAGAAGAGATGCAGGAAAGACAAAGACACAAAGCAAGAAACATAATATTTACGTGGTTCGGCAATTTGCCTACATCCACAAGAGGAGACTTTTACTATTTCGATTAGGGTTACAAACTATCTTTTCTACCTATTCTCTTAGCCAAGAAAATGCCCCAAAAACTCACATCGGTAACCTTAATATGTGGCTTATATACTAATGCCACTACATCAAGAATTACTGAAATAACAACATCTGCATTTCGCACATTAGTCATCTAGGATGATGAATCATTGCCAGAATATAAGACATCTGTAGAACAGAAGACACGAAATTGAAAATACGTAGAGATTAAGAAGATCCATCGAACTTAACAGTGATTTTTTTCCCCAACTTATAGGCCATAATTGCTACCTCAAGGAATGAATTGTTATAATGTAGTTAATGAATTATCAAGATCACATGAACTAAGGAGATATCAGCCTGCTACTACTCAAAGATTTAATATCGGAAAATTGCAAGATCTTAATACCATAAGTCATTAATCATAACATCCATCCCCTCATAACAAAATGCCATATGCATAGCAGATTTGTCTCATGAATCCACAATCAAACTGTCAAATATATTCTAGGTAGCTGACATACGGACAAAGCATATGAGATCCAAGTTTCAAAGCAAGAGAAAGATGAAGAGAGTAAAGGAGACAACGAGAGTCTGAAATCAAAGGTGAGGAAGACAACCACAAGCATGGCTAAAAGCAAGGGTGACGCAGAGGGCCAAGTGGGTGACAGAAAGCGATTGCAGTGCAGAATGCCACAAGTGGCCGAAAGCAATTGTAATGTAGACAGCCATTCGCCCCCTTGTAGATAGTTAGCTAATTTTTCTAGTTTCTAGGGTAGTTAGTCTATAAAAAAAATAGAAAAAAAAAGGAAGGGGAAGATGGACCTTAGTGTTCTGAAGGTTGCAAGTTAGCCGAAATTTCGTTGAAAGAATTCACCATGCTTCATAATATATGGCCACTTGAGGCTCTGAGCTAAATGGAAGCTGTGAACATCTGCTGGGAACTTGATTCCCCTGGGCTCAATTTCAACTACGGTTTCGTTAGATATCTTACAACTAGAATCCCTCTTTTTTACGATCCGGTTCCTCCACCACCGCGAACCCCAGTTAGGTTCAGGCATGATACACTTTTTAGTTGTTGGGAGGACCCTATACAGCTTCACTGTTCCCCGGGATTGGCTTTGGGCCTTTCCTGCGCAGCTTAGGTGGAGGGCGAAGAAGGCCTCCTTGCGGGGGGGGGGGCAAGCCATCATTGACCCGCCTGCGACCTCCTGAGTTTGGCTCTCTAAGACTTTAGGGTCATTCGCTTAGGGTGTAATCCTTCCATAGAGGTTTTCTTGTCTTCAAAAGGCTGAGAAGATATCTTTTTAGGGTGTATCTGGAGGCTGTTAGAAGTATAAGATTAGGGAAGTGTCTGGGAGACTGTTTACAACATTTTGTGATCCTCTAGGGAAAGACTGCCACCGTTATGTAGCAAGGATACTGAAATTTGTCTATATTCAGATGGGCAACAATTTGAACCAGTCTTGGCTAGAGAGATTATGTCTTTCGCTTAGACTGGATCTTTGTCAAGATCTTCCTGCTTTGCTATTCTATCTCTTCGAGGTGTGGTGATTTTATCAGAGGTTTGAATACTGGGCGACTGTTAATATCGGTGTTAATAGGACTAATGGGGTTTAGCTTGTAAAAAGGACTGATGATAAAGAGAGATGCACTTGGAGCTTTAAAACATTTTTTGCCAATGGCATGATGAAGGAGAAGAAATATTGTTGCAGTTTGCTTTGTTTTGCTTGTTTTACTATCTCCTGGTTCCGGGTATGCCCGATCCAGCTCTTGTTGATATTTTGTAACACGGTATGGGACTCCTGGTCCCCAATGTTATTCTAATATCAATGGAATATGTCAATTTTCAAAAACAAATGTAGACAACCATACAAGTGGCTGAAAGCAGGGTATGCAATTCACCACAGTGGTTGGCGACAAGTAAAAGAGAATGAAAATGCAAAAGAAAAGATCTGAAGTTTTAAATTGGGTTAAGCAAAGAAGGGGTCAGAGGGGTAAATGGACAAATCTAAAGTATTTAACGGCACTTTAGGGCAGATCTAGAGGTTGTAAGGATAGATCAAGGATATTGAGATATAGATCTACGCATTTGAGTGGGTGAAACTGGCTGATATATGGTGTCAAATGTGTTGGGGTCTTAAAACCTTATATTAGACCCCAATTCCTTCACTTTTTTTTCCTCCTATAAGGATGTTAATACATTCATATGGATTGCTATGTTAACGGATATTTGCACAAAGATTTGAAACATTCCTTTGTTTTGCAAAACAGACTTACTCATATATAGCAGGGATGATCAATTTTCTCAGCCATTCTTTTGAATCCTTTGCATCAAATCAACATGAACCCCCTCCTCCTTAGGGCTGCAACTCGGGTCGGGCGGGTCGGGTTTTGGAGAACCCAACCCTACCCGAGAAATATCTCGGGTCGGGTTTTTTTCGGAAAACCCACGATTCCCAAACCCGGCCCTACCCATGATAAATCTTGAGTCGGGTTTTTTCACGTTGACGCAATTTTTTAAGGAAAATTCTTGTTTGGCAAGGCAACTCAACTCATAGAAGCAGAAATTACACTCACATTACACTTGAATCAAACAATGATGTCATTACACTCACATTACACTTGAATCAAACAATGTTGTAATCAAACAATGTTGTAATTACAATCAAACAATGCTGAATCAAACACTTGAATCAATTCAACTCATAGAAGTAGAAATTATACTCACATACAATAACAGTGGGTGCGTGGGTTTTCACTTTTAACTTTTAACTAACAATAGAAAAAAATGTACATACTATAACTTATGTAACTCGGTCGGGCCCCTTCAAACCCGGCTCGACCCGAAACCCTTGAAACCTGAACCCAACCCAGGCTATTTTCGGGTCGGGTCAATGTGGGTCGGGTAAAACCCGGCTCGAGTTGCAGCCCTACTCCTCCTCCTCTCTCTCTCTCTCTCTCTCTCTCTCTCTCTCTCTCTCACTCTCTCTCTCTCTCTCTCTCTCTCTCTCTCTCTCTCTCTCTACCAACATAAAATATACAACATAAATCGTTCTGGTGTCGGGTTTGCAAGGATACTGTATCATTAACCAGGACCTATGAGTTTACTCAATAACTTCAATTAAATGACAGGGATGATATAGAGCATGCATGCTTGAGCATGTAGGTGTGCTCTATTATGTGCACCTGTGCATGCAGGTTCTATCCCCTGCGATGCATGCAGACACGTACTTCCCATGCTTCCTTGACTTGGATCTGGTAAAAGAGCACGAAACCGAATAGATAAAATTTTGTGCTGTCAAATCATAATAGGGGGGCAAAGCTCCCATCTACAGGATATAGGGAGGTGAAAAACCCACATCTTCATTACTTTAAATTTTCCTTGAGTGTCTGTTTGGTTACACCAAAAATAGAGAAAATCAAACTACAAAGTCAAATTTCCCTTTTCCTAGTATTATTTAGTTGCCATTGACTATTCACATGAGTCCTTGTGGACCCTTTTTACTGTTTGTTTTTCCCCTTAAATCAAGATGAAAAGGAAAGTAAAAAAAATGGGAATCTGATTTCCTTTCCTCCTACTATATTACGTACATCCAAACCAGTGTTTAAAAACGTGGATGCTACGCGGAACGTGACCAAGGTAAATGGGAGTCGACTCGGGCGAGTTCAGAGTCGAGTCAACGAGTTTTTAAAAACTGATCCAAACGGACCTTAAGGAAAAGAGAGTTTTTGCCCCTTTTGGACGGAAAGGATCGAAAGGTAGAAGGCAGCCATTCTTGACTTTTTTCCATGTGGGAAACAGATCTCAAGATCTGGTCACCATGGTCTTTTATGTTGGGTTTATAGTATGGTTTATTGTCATCTCTGTCAAATCATGTTGCCTTTTTTTTATTCCACAAGAGTTTTTATTTTGAAGATTCGGTTATCGCTATCACTGTTCACTGCCACTGGATAAAATCAATACTAGCTCCATGCAAAATCATGAAGAAATGTACCAAAGCGTACATTCCTGAGAAATATGACATTTTATCAGCATGCTTATACCTTTGGGTCATTCAATAAGCAACAGATTATAAAATAACAAAGATAACAGATAATAAAAATGAAAAGCTACATACAAGATACAGCTCGAGTGTTTCCCATTGCTTATTTCCCTTGGAATGATGAATTGCTGTGTCCATATCAATCTTTCCATCAACACGTGATTCATCCCAAGAAGATCCCAATAGAAGACCATGAATCCTGCCATAATTCCCGAAAGATCTAAACATAAGTACCTCAGAACTATTGGTGAAGATTTTAAAAATTAAGCTGCTATAAATCTAAACAGTAAATATGAACGGCATGTTGAAGGGAACAAAGTCAGAAAAAAGGTTCAATGCTTTAGCTTACCCTACAAAAGATGAGGAGCCTACTCTATTTGGACAACATTTCTGTGAGATAGCAATAAAGACTCGCTCCAGTTCTCTGTAACAAGATCTTGTTAAATATTGCATGCATACCACTGAATAACATAAATGAGATTCAGATTAAAAAAAAATTATACAAAACATGAAATCTCAGTTCACACCTTTTCAATCCTGAACCCTTCCAAAATTTGAGAAGAATTGTAAATGCCATATCATAAAAGTCTGCCTGGATCAGTAGATCCACCAAATCTGATAAAACTGTTTGACTTCCTGTATTGAAGACAAAAAACAAAAAAAAAACCCTCTGGTTATGCTTACTATTACCTTGTTTGAGGAAGACAATAATAATGTTTACAAAAAGTGGAGTTCCACAAGTTCTATCAATCAACTGACCCATTCCAATGAAATGAGATAAAATGAAAATACTCTAATTTAGATCCTTACCTGCAAATGCTGGCTTAACATTTGCAAGTACAAGCAAATATTGCGCCGATGTAAGCACATACTCATTTTCAAGCCTTTCAATATCAATATAGCATTGCACGCTCCAACTTTCTGGATCATCTCTATTTATTGCTACAAAAATAGATCGTCGAATAGCATATTCACGTGTAGCAAATTGTAAAACATACATAATCAGAAAGGTGAATCACCTCACATCAAATCACATTATTTAGTTGAAGAAACTGACACATGGTAAATCCGTAATATTATGCCAAGAAAGAGAAGAATTGAGTAATAAAAGCAAAGCAAATGAAAAAAAGAACACAATTCTTATTCCAAGTCCAGATACTTACCGTTCCCTTCCATGATCCTTCGAGCCTTTTTATTTGGTGAATGTTGATCAGGACCAATGTAGTTTTCAAGCTGAGAGTCAATCCAAGCAAAATCACAGTGAACAAGATGAAGGGCGCTGATAGCAGCGGACAGCCCCTGAAGTCTCTCTTGCAATTTGTGAGAAAGCTGTGGGCATTCTTTTAGATTTGCTTCTTTTTTTAAACGAGTAGCGTACTGATACATGTAACTAGCTGCCTTTCTCCAGTTGTGTCGATACATTTCAAAAGTATAAAGCAGTTTGTATGGATTTGGCTTTGTAGTAATATCTGAACGCTCAGCCTGTATGTTTTAATTTATAGATCCATATGAATTTAATCTAAACAAAGGTCTAAATTATCTAAAAAAGAGAAGTTCTTGTATCATTATTTAGCATTTTGTAACTATGTCACACCTTCCAAACTAGCTCTTGCTCCACTTTGTCTATCAATCCAACAAAAGGGAGTTCACCATCACAAAGGACCTACAACAAAATGAAATGTAAAATTTTTACTATGCTAAAATAGGAATAACCAAACACAAATTACCACTCAATACAGAGTGCAATAAATTACTACTTTTCAGACAACAAATACAACAAGCATCTCAGCTTGTATCTGTCTATACAAAATACAGCCACGAGAAAGTGTTATTCAAGGTAAAAACTCGGATCAGGTACAACAGTAAGGAGCCATTTGGAATCGCAGATTTAGAATCTTGGATATCCTCAAAACCCAGTATGGGAGACGAGAGAAGAAGTAGACTGTCTGTTTCGCTTCTCTTGAGAATCTTGGATTTTAAGTAAGATATCCAAGATTTAGAAATCCATCCCCCATCCCGAGATTTCTAAAACCTGGAAACATGGGATGATCTCTGGCTCTCGGTGACAGAAAGAAGGGCAAGAAATTAGAAAACGACGGCTGGTCTGCTTCTTCTCTCGTCTCCTATCTACGATTTTGAGGAAATCCAAGATTCTAAAATCTGAGTATCCAAACGGCCCCTAAATACAAAACAAGCAAATTCAAATGATACGACAGATAAGTGTAAAAGTGTAAAAGGTAAAATGTCATGGCAACATCATTGCATTGTTCTAGAGCAAATATGAGCTGCCCAGTAGGAGATAGCTCATTGGTTCTCCAATCACTAAAGAAAAGTATGAATTATAAAATACCACATGTCCAGATGACACAAGTTAGGATAGTAAAGTCAAAACCATAGAAGCAGGATTTGTTCCTGGAATTGGGGATTCGCGAATCCCCGAATCGCGAATCCGAACCGTGATTCGATTCGAATCCCCGATTCTGGGGAACCCCGATTCCCAATTTTGTGAACCCCGATTCCCAATTTTGGGAACCCCGATTCCCAATTTATGAAAACCCGATTCCCACTTTATAGAAACCCCGATTCCCAGACGATTCCCTGCGAATCCCCAACGAATCCCCAGCGAATCCCAACTCCCCACGACTCTCAACGATTCCCCGGCGAATCCCCGACGAATCCCCAACGAATCCCCTACGAATCCCCGTCGACTCTCTGGCAAACCCACGATTCCCGCTTCCCACCATCCCAGGAGCCTTCGATTCCCGCTTTCGAATCCCAAATCGAATCCCGCTTTCGATTCCCGCCTTGGCAACCTTGGTCAAAACTCTATCTTCGGGGAGTTTTCTACTCCTCATCGCTTCAGTTTGGACTTTGGAGGCACAATTGTTTTTCTTCCCTTATATATTGGAAAAAAATTATTCTGAGGACTTATCAGCCATTTATGCAACATGTGACACGGCTTGTACTGTTTGATTTGATATGTATTAGGTTGTGATGTTGTTCCAACAATTGAATTATCACGTTGCACTTTTGTGAAATAAAGAAAAGCTAACACATCCCCAGCCCAAATTTTTATTTTAATCTTTCTACTTTCCACGTAATCTTCACTCAGGATATTCTAAGATGCATTTCAAATATTTCTCCCATTTCTTACTCTGTATATGAATAATGAATGTACAACAATTATTAACTGCTATGCATACTAATTATCAATTTAGTATGTACAGGGTGTACCACATTGGTCCCCACAGTGTCTCCCAAGGCAGGGGGTAGTTCGAGCTACCAGGGTGGCACATGGCACCTTCAACAACCCAGAAACACCCCCTAAATCAACTTGTGACTAGCTAAAGCCGACACAGCATTGTCTACCCAATACTGAAACTTTTCCAACTCTTTTGGGGGTCATGATCCAGGTTACCAAATGCTACTACATACATTTCAAAAGTTAAAACCTAATATCACTTTTGTGTATGAATCAATTGTTTCTACCACAAGAAACACCAGTCTATCAAGACCCATAGCCGAAAATTCTCATCACTCAAGCTCATAGGACTTCAAGTAATATAGAAGAAAAAAGTACATGTTGTCAGCCTAGTAACCACAAAAAGTAAAAATGTACCATGCTTGAGATTCTAAGATCTGGATGTAGAAGTGGGATTCCAAACAAAAGTTCTTCAAACCATCAAATTCATTCAATTGAGGTAAAATACCCGTGAATTTGATAGAATGTGCCCTTGAGAAGGTTCTTGGAAGCAATTCACCAACTTAAGTCCACTGGAGGCCAGAGTAGTTGCTGCATGATCTCATTTTCCAAAATGACATTTGATGGGTTCTTAGAATCGGTTGAAATGGAGTTCTATCAAAAGAAAAAAATATATATATTGCCAAGGACTTTGTTAAGTGATATATTAGAGCTTGATGGGATCATAAAAAAAACTCCAGCCTTTCAATGGTTCTACAAAAGGAAATGCACTGACAAAAACTTGGCCGCAGTCTTGCCGCGTTGAGTCTACTCAGTCAAGATTGTGTCAATCTGTTGGGTTTGGAAGCTATTCTGAACCCCATAAACCTAAAAGGAAAGAAAGATTCAGAGAGCTCATTCAATAAATCATTCATAATACATCCACTTGATGTGACAATATCCACCAAATCCTTAATACCGCCCTACTTGCATGATAATTTCCACCAAATGGCATTTCCAAAAAAATTTACCACAAAATCACTAGAAACAAATTATTCTAAAAAAAAGACTAGAAAAAATTAAAAGGCCTTCATAGTATGCAACAAGAACCATTTGCCACTATTAAGACCTAACAGTACCTCAATAGTGACTCTTCTACATATTATCTCCATAGAAAAAAAGCTTCTAAAAAATACACCTATGCATGCGTTGTCATTCTTTCAAGTGTATCTTATACTTTAGGAAGTTCACTTTGGAATGAGATGTCCCCAAGAACAATGATGAAAAAACAAACACAACTTTATGCTAACTTATCATAGTAGATGGATAAAGAGGGCTGGAAAGAACCATAGATATATCAAAGTAGCATGAGTTCGATGTATAACCTTAGCCACACCATGCTCGCAGAGAACAATTATGAAACGCCTCAAGCAGATATATTTGCTATCCTCATCCGGATTTGACGTTATAGCGCAATATGCATCCGTATAGTTGTTAAGATCTAATGTAAACTTGAACACATTTGCCCAGAGCCGTCCTCTAATAGTATTAGGAGGCTCAATCGGAGAATCAGGACCATTGATATCATGTTCCAAACTGTAAAGTTCATCTACTTGCTCTAATGCAGCAAGGGCAAACTGGCAAGCACCTTCACTCATATTATATTGCTCAAAAAGCTGCATTGCCCATTGATAATAATGAAGCTTCCATGCTGTCGCAGAGCCTGTATGAGCTGAAAAGAGAAAAATGTTAAAAAAAAAAAATACCTGCAGGTTTCTCCAATAAGCACAGTGGGATCCCAAAATAAACTCGCTGTACCAGGGTATGGCAGGCCTGTTTGGAAGAATATACTTTGCAAAGCTTGGTGTGCATTTTCACCACATGCAGCCCTGAATGAGAAGTTTATGATAGTAGATAACGATAAGAATTAGATACCATGTACATATCATGGTCACTCCTAAGGCAATAATCTAAATGAAACTTGTAATCCAAACCTATAACAGATTTGACTACAGAGAAACAGTTTCATAAGTAAAACAGTACAACAAAACCCGAAAAAAAAGGATGATGAAGAAACTAACTGTTGAGATATACGTTATTTATGTTTTAATTTTAAGGGTGTTATGGTCATTTTGTAATCTATTACTTAAGTGAATAAAAAAGGGAGTGCTACACGAATTGAAGTACACGAGAATTTAGATGGTGTATGGCTGTGCATGCCCGTGGAGCCCCAAAAGGCAGTGGGGCACACATTGTTTGGTAGATCCAAACCATTCATTTGTTGGGCCCTGACGTAGATAGGGCGTAATTTTCAAAAAAAAGAAAAGAAAAGAAAAGAAAAAGTACACCCAGAAAATCTTCCCTGTAGGATGATCCTAACCCCTGAGAAAATCTTCCCCGTAATTAAATACAGAGCCGCATTAGCTACTTATATGGAGATTACTAGGATTCGAGCACAACTCATAAACTGCTGTATTCATCTCAATTCTTCTACTACTCTATACGCAAAACTTGGTCGCAGAAAATTTCTATCCATATTAGAAATGGAGAAGAATAGTTGGCATTGAATTTGGCATTCCAAAAAATCCTTGTGGATGTCCAATGATTGCTAGGGTAGAGAGGAAAATTATGCACATATGGTCAGACTATGCTTATTAGGGAAATTTTTTTTTGGCCTCCACACACTCTACGCCCCTTTCTAAAATTATGACATCAATACAGAGAGAATATGAAGAGATGCCCTATGGGAAGGGGCATGGATGGAGTATAAGTTCTACCTAGTTGATTGAAGCTGCGAGGTGTGTAAGTCTAAGAGAAACAAAATCTTAGGAAAAGGAAATACCCCCCCGCACGCACACACACGCACACCATCCCAACCACAACAAAAAAAAAGGGAATAAAGCTACTTGGGAAATATTTACAGAGATTTTGAGAAGTTGAGGTGCTTTAAAGAAAAGTAATTTTGGGCATGCATTGGGTAGAGTACTTTTGGCGGGACTAGAATGTAAAAATTAGAAGAAATGGCTCAGGTGTTTGGAATTCAATTATTAGAAAATCTATTTCTTAAGTTCAAGGAATGTTAGGTACATGATAATAGTTGAGAACTGGATCAGGTTATGGGAGGATATTTGGTTGGGAAGTGATGTGTTGTGTAAAGTCTCCATGAAACTATACATGTTAGATAGGGAAAAGGCTGCTAGTGGTTACAAATTGCTATGTTCGAAGAGGGGGAGGTAGTTTGCTATCTAGAGTTCAGAAAAAATTGGAAAGAATGGGTTTAGGTACATGATCATAGTTGAGAACTGGATCAGGTTATGGGAGGATATTTGGTTGGGAAGTGATGTGTTGTGTGAAGTCTCCATAAAACTATACATGTTAGATAGGAAAAAGGCTGCTGGTGGTTACAAATTGCAATGATCAAAGAGGGGGAGGTAGTTGACGAGGTAGAGGAGTTCGACTTCATCCACTATGCTACCGAAATGAAGAATTGTCAAAAGGGATCCATGACCAAAACTACAATGAGTATCCGGAAAAGGGGGTGAATGATTTCGAGTAGCCTATGAAGGTATTCTTTATGCCAACACCTTCCTAACTAATATGCCCAAATCAACTAAACGTGTTGGCATAAAGAATGTCAGACTCCAAAATGTGGCCGATGGATCCTCCTTTTGAAAATCTTATATTGAAAGTATCAAGTGGAGGGCAGAAGCCTCAGGCTTGGGGAGTGGGTTACCGATGGATCCTCCTTTGCTCACTTTATCTTATTTTTACCAATAAAAAAACAAGAGGCTGAGTTGCCTATGGAAATTTCTATCTTCCACTACCCTTTGAATTGTTGGGAATGAAAGAAACGACCACATTTTAAAGGGAAACGGAATAACTTGGGTTGCATCATAAATGATAATTGTTGAAACTTTTGACAGTGCTTAGAAATGCTACGAGTATGCTAACATACCATTGAAGGTTATAATAAATAATTGGATTGCCATCAATTTGGATTTTTCACCCGGAATCTTAATCTCGATACGTGGTTTCCCCAAAAATCCTAGATGGATCAAGCTTAATTTTGTTTAAAGTCACCCTCGAGATTTTGGCAATTATTCATAGAGATGGACACTGTTGTTACTTTAGATTCCTTTGCTCAAATTCATGGAGAAGGGAATGATCGTGCAAATTCTTTGGCCAATTACGACACTATACTTGTACATAATTGTTAGTTTGACATCATATGTCGGTTTTGTAATTGCTTCCCATGTCGGTTTTCATTTGGCCTTCTTGGCTTTGTTGTTTTGTTTCGTTACTTCTTTAATATTGTATAACTTGTTTGAAGAAAAGATACTATGACGAACATGAGGATCTAAAAACAAATTTTAATGAGCAAATTTATGATGATGAAATTTATAAATCCATGAAAAAGGACGAAGACTATTCACACAATGGAGTCTCATTATTAATTTTGCAAGTCAAGTTCAATTTCAGTAATTTGGCGTTGCAAGAATCAAAGCTTCCCAACGAATCTGTCAAAAAAGATGATAATACTAAATTCATCGCTCACAATGTTCCTGAGAACTTCCATCAAGAAGATGATGTGAACTCTTGGGAAATATGTGAAAAGGGATTTTAGAAGTATATGTAAGGATTTTCAAAGTTCAATTTTTTTAGGGAAATATGTGAAAAAGAATTTTGGAAGCATATGTAAGAAAGGAATGGAGCTCTACTCCAAATACCTCATTTGGTGGGAGGGATCTCCACATGATTTTTTATCAATACTTGAAGACAATCTTGTACAATTATAAATTCTCTCAAGTATATTTTTTTCCAACCATGAAGGAATTGATGCAACACATACCCATGGTGATGTAGGACCGGGAACAGAAATAGGAGAAAGAGAAGAGAATAAGAGAAGCGGAAGAAGAAGAGAAGATGAAGAATAGATGAGAAAAGGGGAAGAAGGAGAAGAAGAAAGAAGAAGAAGAGGAAGAGGAGAACTAGAAGTAGTAGAAGAGAAGAATTACAGGGGAGAAATCTCAATCAATCTTATCAATTATCCAAAACTTCTTAAAGTTCCATACATGAGACCTATATATAGGCAATGGAAATAAAATTCCATGGAAAATAAAAGCCCTAAAACTACAACATGAAAATAAAATACTAGACACTAAATAACACGTAAAATAAATCTCTAAAAATCCTAATGGGCAAAGATGCCTTTTATTGGACCTACAATATGCATAACATAGGTCCTTCAAACCATAAATAGAAGAGCGGATGACCTCAGAATACATAAACTTTTTATGAATTTTGATGATTTTTGCTTGTAATTTTAGAATATTTTTATTGTGTCAAAGTCACAGTTTTGGGAAAGGGTTGGACTGTTTGAAGTGTTTCGAGTTTCTAATTTGAATTGATGATGATAAAGTTGAAGTGGGAAGGGTGAATTATGATTGGCGTCCATTTGAAAACAGTTAGGATAGAAAGTAAAATTTTAAGATGAGAATTGAGTAAGTTTTCTTTGGGAAGATTCTGTTTTTTATGAAAGAATTCTAGCTTCTTTAGGACATTTTTTAGAAGTTTTAAAGTTAGAACTCCATATGAGACATATAGGCTGTTTGCGTCCAGAGATGGAAATATGTTAGAGGTAAAAAAGTCTATTTTTTTAATGTAAGACACTCTTTTTGGGGAGATTGATTAATTACAAGTGAAGTTTATGCAAGGAGGTTTATCATTCTCTATTGCTTCTCTTTAATATAGCACCATATCTTACTCTCCTCGTCAGTTATTGAGGTATGTTCTTGGTTTTGTTTTGCGCTGAAGTTACTTTCAGAACACGTGATAATTATTCTGTCTGCTACAGCATTTCTAGATGAATTAAAGAATAGAGGAAAGCAAGTAGAGGGAGACCGCGTTATAATATAATGAGGCACCCCTGTGATGACATAATGGGCCCAAAATTTGATTGATTTAAATCATCTGCCTGGTAGGCCCTACGTTGAATCTCCAGTGGCCCAACTGTGATGACAATCAAGTATTCCATTCATATGCTCTTGATCAGAGAGTTGGAATCATTTGATCAACATGATTATTGAGGAATTGAAAATTTAAGGTGGGAGTGACAATGAGGACAATTTGGATCAACAGATGGGACCCACAAATGAGATGTGACCTTAATGGAGCATTCCTCACAATCAACATATTATCAATTCCTTTGTTTAAGTTAAATCTATCAAATTTTCTACTATCTTATTTGGATGTCTTATGTTGCATCTCATGGTATGAATATCCTTATTTGTATTTATGTCGTAAATTTCGGGAAATACCGAGTCAAAACTCTGTGACTACATCCATATCTGGGCATCATAATTTATTACGCAGGAGTATGGGTGTCACAATTTATTAAGTTAACCAGGAGTATGGGTGTCATAATTTGCTAAGTTAACCAGTTTTTTTAGATTATAAAGTGGAATTTCTACTTGCTTATTCAAGTCCTCTTTGTGAGTAGTATCAACCAATAAAAATTCTAAATAAAAGATGTAGGTAGAAAGTACCAAAACAAGTTGGTAGCAATACCAGTTCCTGGAAAATAGGTAAGTACAAAACCAACTTCCAACTCCTGGAGAATGGTTTCCAGAGTAGCGGCCACAACCATGCTAAGAAATGCAACTTTAAAAATTCCACACGCATAAGTCAGTATTTCTAATCACAAACCTTCACCAGCAACTACAGATAATAATGACATTTATTATGACCAACATCAAGTTAATCTTCGATGACCAGTGATGATTGATGAAAGGTTCATTCAATAAAAGAAAAAATGTGGGCAAAGAACAAAGGCATCTTGGAAATAAAAAAACCAGGACCTTTTTTATTAGAATGAGGCACCTCTTCCATATAAGATATAGGGATTTGCTAGTATCCATCACAAAAGGCATTTCACGGATGGGCTGTTACATGTGAGAGCAGCCACCTCATGAATGAAGACAAAATCTGCTGAAAAGTGAGCCTGTGTGGCTGCTCTCACATGCAACAGGTCAACAGCCCATCCGCGAAATACCTTTTGCGATGGACGCTAGCAAATCCCAAGATATAAGTATAAATAGAACAGTACTGACAAAAATTAACTGGTGCATTGAACGATACCATATTATATCTGAAGAGGTCCACAAAATGCATAAAAATTATTACCGGAAAAATGCCATTCAAAAAAATATTACCGGAAAAAACAACGAACAGCTTCACGAACTTTCCTCCCTTTTAGGGCTCCACGTAATCCACTATGTGCTCGCACCAGAAGGCAAAATCCCATAAGATGAAGACGAGCACACCAATCTCCATTAGTGCTTTGAGCACTCTGGCATGACTTTTCCATGTGTGAATGCGCACCAATAATAACAAGAAGATTCTTGAAATAAAAAACAAAAAAAGATAGAATTTTTAGTACATACCACTGAATATCTGAATATTAAAAGAAAAAACAAGCCCAAGACATAAACCTCAACAGCTTCATATTGCCCATGCTTAAGTAGGAGTATCGCAAGCTCAGTTCCATGGCTAAAGGAGGCTTGAGATTCTTCTGTTGTACTGCCCCAAACAATCCAGCTGCTGAAGTTTCGTATAGAACTAATAAAATTGTTTGGGTCAGGAAAATATCTGGAGGAAAAGTAGCCATGGTTTTCAGACGAGCCAGGGAAATTACGTAAAAGTATACACGCCAACGTGAAATTTCGTGTGCCAAGTTTTTCATCCCATGATCTTTTATCAGTCTTGTTATCTGAAAAATAAATAGTAGGAATGAGAAGAATGGGACCAAAAACCATCCTCGGGTCAACTGCACTAAAACTCTAGATGTCTCAATTGATCGTACAAAAAGAGACATTGTCCATCATGCACTAAACAACAAGCATTTATCCAAACCTCCAAAAAATCTCGCAACAAAAATTCAGAGCTAAGATGGTTTAAACTGTCTGAGACAACAACTATCTTAATATGGCACATCACACTGCAACCTGTGTTTCTGGTGCAATGCCATTTTTCTTTACTTTTCTTATAAGAAACAATGGATTATTAAGAGAAGAAATACAGCATACAAGAAATGATACACGACAGATAAAGACAGACTACAACAATGAAAACAGTAAGAAACATGGAATTACAGATCGCCAAATACCATAAATCGAATTTCAAAATTATTGAAACGTGACACATGGTTGTATCATATGCTACCCCACACATTCATGACACATGCATCAAGCAATACTGTTTGATAAGAGATGATAACCATGTGCGCATTGTATGTGTCTAGGGCGGCACGCACACACACACACACACACACACACACACACACACACACATATATATATATATATATATATATATATATATATATATATATATATATATATATATATATATATACAAAGAGAGAGAGAGAGAGAGAGAGAGAGAGAGTAAAGCATTCCTGCACAAGAGTGCAGATAAGCTACGTGCACTCGAGTGCAGAAACAGGGTGGTCCCACATTTTTTGGGGGATCCAAAGCATTCACTTGGAAGGCCCTTCCATGGATAGGCTGTGTATAAAATCATCCCCATTGGATCATCCTAACCCTGCCATTTGTGGAGGGAAAGAATGGGCAAAACATAGACACAGTGTCTGCCCATTTTTTCCCTCCACCTTTGATTGGGTTAGGATGATCCAATGGGGCTGATTTTTGGGACACACCCTATCCATGGAGGGGCCTTCCAAATGAATGCTTGTGATCCCCCAAAAAATGTGGGCCCCACCCTGTTGCTGCATTCGAGTGCAGGTAACATCCGCACTCTTGTGCAGTAACACTTTAGAAGAGTGCAAGAACACTTTACTCTCTCTCTCTCTCTTTATATATATATATATATATATATATATATATATATATATAGCTAGGCTTAGCTGCGCTCGAGCACAGAAACAGGGGGGTGGGGCCATTGGGGGGGTGATCCTAAGCATTCATTTGGAAGGCCCCATCATGGATGGGGGGGCCTACCAAAAATCAGCTCCATTGGATCACCAATGGGTGTCCATTTGTGGGGCCAAATATGGACAGATACTGTTTGTCCACAAATCTGTCCATTTTTTGCCCCACAAATGGACACGCTAAGGTGATCCAATGGAGCTGATTTTTGGTGGACACCCTACCCATGAAAGGGCCCATCAAATGAATGCTTTGGATCCCACCCAAAATGTGGCCCCACCCTGTTTCTGTGCTCGAGCGCAGCAAATGCATGCTCATATGAGAAAAGGTTTCTGTGCTCGAGCGCAGCTAGGCTTAGCTGCGCTCGAAATGCATGCTCATATGAGAAAAGGGTTTATGTGCTCGAGCGCAGCAACTATATATATATATATATATATATATATATATATGAAAATTCATACATCTAAGAGTATAAAATGAAGACATCCGTAAAGAGGTGGGGGTGGCACCGGAGCACCGCTTAAGATGGTTTGGGCATATCCAACGTAGGCCTTTGGATGCTCCAGTGAGAAGAAGTGGCTCGTGCCAAGTTGATGGAGTAAAAAAGAGGTAGGGGCAGACCGAAAGCAACTTGGGTAGAAACAGTGAGGAAAGACTTGAGGGCTAGGAACATAACAGAGAGCATGACCTTGGATAGGATAGAATGGAAGAAAATGATCCATGTAGACGAACCCAACTAGTGTCAGGATTAGACTTAGTCAATTTGAGCTGGGTATATCCTTTCACCTTCTTCATGAAATTGTTCTAAAGGATTCATTAGCCGACCCCAACTAGTTTGGGACAAAGGCTTAGTTGAGTTGAGTTAAGTAAGAGTATAAAATGAAAAAAAAAAAAAAAAAAAGATACTCCAGAGAAAAATGGACTGAATTTCCAAGATAGGAAAAGGAAATTACAACATTTCATGTGATTTTGCACTCAACAAGATTTACTCACGGTGAGTGTGTCAGATCTTGCATCCTACAAGAAGAACCGACGAACCGAAGAGGAAATGCACATCACTTCATGAGAGTGCAAATCTCTAGCGGAGGGAACGTCCTTCTCCCTTAGAACACCTCCAAGATCCCTCCAAACTCCAAGTCCCCAAAAATTAGAATTCTCAAAACTAACTAATCTCTACTCCCTAGCCCCTATTTACAGAAAACTCCAGCATCAATATGATGATGTGGCATTCCACTTCAGCCCGCACTTACACTTTACAACACCACACACTTGTACAATGTATTAGGCACATGCACCACTTAACCCACGGCTAGCCAAATCTTGGCCGTTGATCTACTACATCAATGCAACACCAACTCTTGGCCCGATCTACTTCAGTTAACCTCTCTCCCATGATAACCAATACAAGTGTGCGCACGCACACATTTACAACATAAAAGGATATAACAAAAGACACGATAATATTTGAATAGAATCGGACTCAAATCACTACTTAACATTCGACGCATCAAAATAGGTATTCCCAATCTGTTATCAAGCTATAGTACAACTCTAGCTAAAGACTATCAAAGGAAAAGGTCATGAGCATAGATACCAAAACCTGCAAAATAACTATGACAATGGAAAAACGAACTATGCCAACAACCAACAAAAAAGGGGTAAGTGGATAGATATCGCATGATAGAGATAAAGAGCAGGTGATAGCATGATATAGATACAATGATGAAAGCATCCAATGTTGTTACCAATATGCAATGATGAAAGCCGAGAGCTAAATTCATCTAAAATTGGTGATTCAGAAGGTGTTGTTCCTGTCAGATGGAGGACCAGCCACGGCGTGAGTAAGTCCTGAATCATCGGAATCAACTGAAGTTGTATTCGGGAGATATCTTCGTGAACCATACAGACCTGTAACACGTAGAAATTAAACATAAGAAAGGAGAGCTTTTTGATAATTCCTCAAAGCAACCATTTCCCAAAAGAAAATTCCTCAAAGCAAATCCGTTGTTACAGAAATAATTAGAGATTAAAGCAAATACCAAGGGAAATGTAAGGAAAAATAAAGGCTACTGATATTTGCACCACCATGTTTTGATAACCGTTAAAAATAAAAGACAAGGTGAGTTTGTGCCATTACAAAACATGGTAGTGCATCTGAAACAAGACAAAACATACCTGCCCACTGATGTTGACAAGATAACATAGCAGCACAAGTATGTCGAAGGCAGAGTCAAGCATTACTCTTGCAACTTGAGAAGTCGCCTGAATTAACAGTAAACTATTGACATTAAAGAATTCTTTTGAATCCTGACCGTACACATGTTTATTTGGAATGAGATACTTGAGATACTTTTCCACAACATCCAAAACTCTACCCCAGTTAGTAGCTTTACTGCACAACGAACGAAGAGAAAGCAACATCTCAATTGAGAATTTCCTCTGGCTTTTGTGATCTGCTTTTTCCTTCTGAGAAGCAATATCAGCACCAAATTGTGATCTGTGGGCTGTTGTTACCGATGAACTGTATCCAGACACTAAAATCTTTACCAAACAAGGGATAACATCTTCTGAGGAGATAACTGATGGACTAACAAGTGATTCGTAGAATACTGCAGCCGCCGCCTTGCCCAGTTGGTGATTGATACTACTGATGCATCTTAAAACTTCAAATAGAATTTCACGATCCGTATCATCATCCGGTAAAACCAACCCCGAATTTATAAAATCACCAAACTCATCAAAACAACCTGACAAAATACAAGCAGACAATAATGAATAAAAGGCATTTCTTTCAATGATGAAAAAGTTTATTTGCAACATAACAAGGATGCATTCCAAAATAATATATGGAATGAAAAGCAAGGACCTAAACCTACCATAAATAAGCTGCTCAACATCTTCCAAGCATCGGAATACAGAAACGGAATTTTTCCGGATTAAGGCAATTGCCCCTCTTGAGGAATCGATAAGCAAACCATATGGTATACTGTTCTGACACCAATAATGAAAAAACTGAGAGCAAAATTTTTTCCAGTAATAAATTACGGAAATTGGACTTTCAGCAACTCCCTGAAACATCAGAACATTGCTTTCATCAATCAGGAACTTCCAAATAAAATCAACAACAATAAGAATAAGGGGACTGATATCCGCACTACTATACTTTGATAATGGGTCTACTCACTTTGTTTTATAATTTTTTAATTAGCTTTTAAGGGCTGTTACAATCCTCAAGAATGCTATCCACATCCAATCAGGAACCTGTAAAACCAGGTGAGTTGTCCCATTATCAAAATAAGGTATTGCGGATATCAGTCCCCTAATAATAATAGTAACAACAAAGACAATAACAAAAAGGCTTTTCTAATACATGGAAATAGAAGAAAAGAAAAAGGCAACACCAACATATGTTATTGTCTTTAAAGAAAAGAAAAAGGCAACACCAACATTTGTTAAAGCATTTTACCTCAAACTCAATAATTGAGAGAATTTCCTTTTTCAGACCATTAACAGTTAGAGATTGGAACTCAGAGTCCGACAAGTGTTTATTGTGATCCTGCATTGTTGCACGCAAGGCAGCATTTTGAGGAACACCAGGGTGGAGCAGCCTACGTAAGAAAATAGAAGACACGAATGGGACAACTTGATCCTGCAAAATGAGTCAATCACTTGAAAATTCATAGGATAAAAATGTGACATCAACAACCACAAGAAGCAGAGCATCATCATAAGATATTTTCATAATGGCAAAGGATATTATAAGAAATAGTGTTTATATATATATATATATATATATATATATATATATATATATATATATATATATATATATATATATATATATTGTGTGTGTGTGTGGAATTCATATAAAAAACTAATAAATCCTAGGATTAATCAACTATAATCTAAAACAAACATAAGATAATCAAATGACAACGCATTCATCAATATAATCTAGTTCTCTTCAATCTACAAAACAAAGCGACAAAGGGAGACCAATAGGATACAATGAATATAATATTGGAATAAAAGTTTGTTTCGGATTTTAGAGTTGGGAGAGGAGATATAACAGCAAATATTAGCTAAAGAACTAAAAGAAGAGTTTGTAATAAAAGAAGAAATAATAATAAAAGACGTGGACACAATATTCAATAATAAAACAGAATGTCACTATTAGCACTATACGAAAACATGTCGACACGTCCACATTAAGTCTAACACTTCTAACATTACATTTAAAAGTGACGAAAGGAGTGTTGACACGTGTGGAGACGCATGTCGTGTCGGAAATGACGTGACACTTGTCAGCAATACATTCAAAGTGTAGCCTAAATCATAGCTGATTTTCCTATGAAGAAATGCATAGAGTTGTTTTAAGTTTTGTTTGAGGGGTATTTTAGTCTTTGTCGCCATCTTATGTTGTAACCCTAGTATGTGTGTGTGTATCATATTACATTAGAGGTCGACTGACTGACCCTCACTTTCCCATCTCTTTCCCCCTTCTTCTTCCTCATCTTCTCTATGACCACCATCAACATGGTATCAGAGCTTTATGATTGTCCATCGCCTTCTTTCTCCTTCCCCTCTCTTTCTTCTCACACAAAACAAAAAAATGAGAAAAGATCTTACAGCCAACCCTAGGGTGCTGGGCTATCGCCCTTAAGGGGGTGGTCGTGAACGTCAGACACCCCCGTCGTGATCGCCGCACACCTTATTGTCATCGGCCTCGTCTCTGGCACTCTCTGATCCCTCTTTCCTTGATCCAGTCGTTGATTGCCTTCGTTTGTGATGGTGTAAGTCTTCGCCGACACAAGGTAAATAAGCGGGCATCCTGCCAACCAGATATCACTACAGAACCCAATTTTTCCTGAGCCCACAACCGATCTAGCATTTACCTTTCAATGTCATTTTGTGTCCAATATTCATTTCCAATGGGCAAAGCTGTTGTTGCAGGCTTCTCCTAACTTCAGATTTTGCCCTCTTCCATAAGTAGAAATGAGAAGATCACTCGAAAGAGAATTCCGTTGGAGGAGTTTATGCAACGACTTCATACGGAATGCTTTACAATAGTCCATGATTGCTTTGGTGCCCACCTTATACTATAATTAAACTGATTTTGAGGGAAGGGGTTTCCCTTAGAATCACGGAGTTCTCAAGGCTCTTAGCCAGGATTGGCAATCATATCCCCCTTGTAGATTTTAAGGAGAAGCTGAATTGACTTCAAAGAGTGGATTGTTGATCAGAAAGTTTGGTTATGCTAGCATCAGGGATAACATGGGAAAATAAAAATAAAAATAATAAAATATTGAACAATAATCTTAATCAATAAAGTTATAAATTTTTAGGCTTTGGGTCTCAACTACACCCCCCCCCCCCCCCCCCCTCTCTCCTGCGCCCCGCGGGTGGATGCAGCAACCTGACGCTTGATGGCTTAAGCTGAATTTTGATGGTAGGAGCAAGCTCTGAAATAACAGCGAGGCCGCATATCGCGTAGCCAGATTGGGGACCATGTTCTCCACCTCTAACTCTTAGGTTGCTCAATTCCAGGAATTATGATTTTACTTTGGTGTTCATTCGGAGTAGATTCGGATTTAAATCTTGCATATTTGAAAAAAAAAGGTGAAACAGAGCTAGAGTTCAGCAATGTAAGACATTTTATAGGTATAAAGAAATTTACATTCTTTAAGTATTTAACAGCTATGGAGAAATTTAGAGCATAAGACATTTAATAGCTACAAAAGAAATTTATAATTTTATATTTATAAGCTATTTAATTGTTAAATAAAACCTTACATTAATAAGGTTTTAAATAACTTTAGGCCACCCAATCCATTATTTATAGTATAAAACTATAAATACAAATATAGTAGTAGATAGATAATATTTTAGAGAAGTGCAAGCATGATGCCGCATGATGATGATTAGGATGGGACAACCTCTATTTGTACGCTGTGGGGCAAGCCATGCAGGTGATATGCCCATATGCAGGATGCATGGGTAGTAAATACTGAGACAACCTCTGCTTATACGCTCTGCATATGGGTCAAGCCACGCAAGTGGTCTACCCATATGCAGCATATTTGGCCTATAATGTGGCTACAAATTTCCTTCATGAAAGAGCTTCAAAGACCAATTGTCTAAGATATAAAAAAAAAGGCAGCACCTCTCTAACTATCAGACCCCCACAAACCCAATACGAAGTGCATGTATCATCCAATGTCCTATGTTTTTGGATAAACAATGTATGTACAAGAAGTTAGATACAATCATTGATTGTAGCGTTTGTTAGAAGATATATATGTACCTAAGGGTGGTTTGGTCATTGTACACACGTGTGTGAGGGGGAGACACTCTCTTACTCACTTTCCTCTCATTCTCTTCCCTTCTTCCTTCTCTCGACATGGTATCAGAGCCCTAGGGTTGTGGTGCCCTAGGAACCGCCATTGGAAGCCCAAAACCCTAACCCTCCTTCTAACTCTCGCCTCCTAATTTCCACACCCAACAGCCCCTCGCCTCTCCATCTCCCAACAGCCCTCGCCTCCCTTGCCTAATCTCATCTCCATATATCCCTCGCCTCACCCCCATCTCTCTCTTGCCTCTCCATCTCCCACCACCCTCGCCTCCCACCCCTTTCCATGCCCAACAGCCCTCGCCTCCCTCTCCTTTCCACGCCCAACAACACTCCTAACCCAACCCCTACTCCTAGCCCTGACCCTAGCCTAAGCCGACAGCCACCCCTACCTCATTCCCCACCTACCTCGCCCCCTCTCTCCTAACCCTAACCTGACTAGACTTCTTTTCTTTTTTTGTTTCTTTTGATCCCTAGCCTCTCATCCCCACTCATCCCCTCTCTCGGAACCCTAGAAATCTCCTTGTCCATTCCTTTTTTCCTAAACTCCTCTCTTTCATGGTCTAAATCGTCTTTATCAAATCTTCTCTTCATGTTTCGCGGCTCCGTTTCGTTCTTATCATTCCTTGCGTGCCTTCCTCTAGTGGTACTATGTGTCCTTGTCCAGTGTATATGCTTCAGAGCTGCGGCATGATGTTTGGGTCTATCTCTTGAACCCTATTTTTCTCTTATTTATTCTTTATATGTCGCCGTTGTGGTTGTGATTTTACTTCTATTTCTGTCTTCATGGATCCTCCTGTCAGCACGACTCCTGCTGTCACCCCGACTCCTCCACATTCAGCTCCCTCCTCTAGTTATTCCCTTTCTGTGGAGGCTTCTTTCCCACAGATGACTATAGTCAAACTTGACGGGTCCAACTATCAGAATTGGCGTATGGCAGCTGAGATCTACCTCCCAGCTCGAGGCAAGGTAGATTTCATTGAGCGTGATCCTCCCTCGGCCACGAATCCCTCATATGCTTGGTGGCGGCAGGATGATCCCCTGATCTGCACTCTCCTCTAGCAGAGCAAGGCCCCTCACATCGTTGGCACGACAACGTGCCCAAGACATAAAAGGAAATCTAGGAGCATGCAGCTATTCTCTATTTTGGGGTTGATAACCTCACCCGTATTTGCGATACATATTCGGAGTGAATGAGACTCCAGCATGGGGATACGCCTCTCACTGCCTTTTTTACAGTCAGTATGTCTCACTTTGTTAGCAGGTGGACGTATATATGCCCTTCACTATCGATCTGGCAGTCCTTGCCATGCGACAAGAGGAGCTCCGTGTTATTCGCTTCCTTAATGCATCGGGCCCTGATTTTGTTTCCCTCTGTGGCTCTGGTGCCCATTCCATCCCTCACAGAGGTCTTCTCTCGTGCCCAACAGTGTCTGCGGTGTGGCTGCTCTCATGACCCGCCTGTCGACAGATATGACTGCCACGTATGTTGGTGGCGATCGCTTTGGCCGGGGCGGCGGTAGCTTTGGCCGTGATCGGGGCCGCGGTGGTCGTGATACTAGAGGCGGTCGTGGCACAGGTGGGCGTGGGCACCCTTATTGCACTCATTCCAGGTGGCGGGGAATACTATGGATATTTGCTATACCCTACATCCGAAGCTCCATCCACCCCATTCTGCTCACATCACATCTGATAGCCTTCCTGATGTCTCTACATCCTCCTCCGCCGGCCCAGTGGCACACGATGACCCATTCCTCTTCTCCAAGGCCGACTATGATGAGCTTCTCCGCTTGCGTTCTAGCAGCAGCCCACTGACTGCGGGTTTTGCACAGCAAGGCAGTTCACCTGCTTCACTTCTCACTACCTCCAGCTCCTGGGTTATTGATTCAAGGGCCTTGAACCACATGACGGGTAATTCTATGTCCCTTATTTCATTTAAGCCCTCTCACTCTACTTCTCATACCATCACTCTCGCATATGGGAACACTGCTCCCATTTTTTGTAACAGTATCATTTCTCCTCATATGGGACTTAACTTGTCCTCGATTCTTTGTGTTCCTAAATCTCCTTTTAATTCACTTTCTGTTAACCAAATCACTAAAAGTCTTAACCGCTCTGTCTCTTCTTCTTTTTTAAAAAAGAAAAAAAGTAACGCTTATTAATTGCAAAATCCAACAGTACAAGACAGGGGATGAGCGGTCCCCAAAGGTAGGTCCGATTACAGAAACAACACTCATCTTTCACAGGATCAATTGGAACACCAGGAGAGAAGTTGAAGCGAGTGATAGGAATATTCACCCCCGCTTTTGCCAAGGCATCAGCTGAGGAATTTGCAGATCTCCGTCGGGGACGTAATTGGAGGTGAAGTTCCCGCACTAAATCCCGAATCTCATCGAGAATCCTGTGAAAGCACCATGGACCACCACCTCGATTCTGAGCCCAAGCAATTGCATTGGTTAATCAGCCGATAGTCCTTAAGCTCAGCAGCCCCCTCCTTTTTCAGTATAAGAGTAATGAATGTGGAGTTACACCCTTTATTTAGAATACCCCTCTCATGGAATTCGTTCATGAATCCCAAAACATCAGCTTTGAAAATCTCCCAATATTTATGATAGAATCCCATAGGGAATCCATCGGGGCCCGGAGCTTTTTCCTTCTTCATTGAACTGAGAGCTTCTTCGACTTCCTCCAATGAAAATGGTCTTTCAAGCCACACTTTCCTAATTTTTTGCTCTATCTCTTTTTTCCTTATTATTGTGTCTTTCAGGATCTCTAGACTAGGAAGACGATTACTTCGGATCGTGAGGTGGATGGCCTTTATCACCTTGCCGTGTTGCATAGTCTTGTCGACGCATATTAATGGCATTGCCGCCTCGACCATCCCTCCATTCAGAGACTTCAGTAGTCCTCTGTTATTTCTAGTCCTCTTCAATCCTTTCAATGCGGGTCTTGTGAACTTGGGAAGCACCATTGTATGTCCATCCGGACTGTCTCTTTTTGCTTACAAATATTTTATCATTTTCTTATGATTTCTCCCGTATGGCCTGGTTATTTCTTCTTAAGGAGTGCTCTTAAGTGTTTACTGCTTTCGTACTTTCCATGCCGAGATTACTAACCAATATAATTACACTCTTAAATGTTTGCGCACCAGTGGTGCTAGAGAATACTTTTCTACCTATAATGACTTACAGGATTTCTTATCCACTCATGGTATTGTCCATCAATCCTCTTTTGCCTACACCTCTCAACAAAATGGTGCAGTCGAGAGGAAACTATGGTATTTGATTGATATGGCCCGCACTCTTCTCTTTCATATGCGAGTCCCCAAAGCCTATTAGAGTGATGCCATCCTTACCTCATGTTTTATGGCTAATCGGCTCCCCTCCTCTGTCCTAGGTGGCAATCCCCCTTCTCGGTCTTACATCCTCAGGGTGCTCCCTTGCCCCTCACTCTACGGATCTTTGGTTGTATTTGCTTTGTCCAGAACCTCTCTCCTGGCCTCGATAAATTGGATCCTAATATGGAAAGATGTGTCCTTCTGGGATACTCTCGTACCCAGATATTACAGCCCTCGGTTGAGCCACTTATTTCTCTCCGTCGATGTCACCTTCTTCGAGCATGTCTTTCTTTACCTCTTCCACTGAGGGGGCTGTCCCAGACTCTCGAGTTCCTCTTCCTCTTCTCGTTCTCCTTAAGCCTCTTGAGTATAGTTCTTTTCCTTTGCAGGTTACGTCGGCTCCTCATCTTGAGTCCAGTTCTTCTCCTTTGCAGGTGACGTCGCTACTCCTCTTGAGTCCAGTTCTTCTCCATTGCATATGACTTTGGCTCCTCCTACTCCTCCGAAGGTCTATATGCGTCGTCCGCAGCCAGAGGTCCCTCACACTGCGCCGAGGAGTCGTCTTCCTAGCCGGACATGCCTCCTACTTCTCAGGTACCTCTTCTTCCATCCCGTACTGTCCCTGTGGATTCTCATAACGCTTCCCGTACTCGTTCACGTTCTAATGCCCATCCTATTTTAATTGTGTGCCCTGTGATAATCTCACCTCCGTATTTCATAGCTTTGTGTCTTCTTTGTCTTCGGTTTCTTTGCCTTGGTCTGTGGCATTGCAATGGACCTTGAGATGGGTGCCCTTCATGCCAATCAAACATGGGATTTGGTCTCTCTTCCTTAGGGTGCCCAACCTGTGGGCTGTCGTTGGGTATTCTCCATCAAAGACTTGCCAGATTGGACAGTTGAGTGTCTAAAAGCGAGCTTAGCTGCAAAAGGGTATATGTGGACATTTGAGATCGACTATGCTGAGGCTTTCTCTTCATTTGCCAAAATTCCTTCAGTTCGTGTGTTTCTTTCCTTGACTGTTAACCGTAGTTGGCCCCTATATCAGCTGGATGTGAAGAACGCCTCTCTTCATGGTGACCTCACTGAGGAGGTGTACATGGAGCAACCTCCTGGGTATATTGCACAGAGGGAGATATCTTCCTCAGTTCGCCGACTGCGAAAATCTCTTTATGGCCTAAAACAATCTCCTAGAGCATGGTTTGGATAATTCAGTATGCGGTTATGTTGTTTGACATGAAACAATGTGCAGTTGATCACTCGGTCTTTAGCCATCAGTCTGATGCCGAATAGGTTCTTCTGGTAGTATACGTGGATGATATTATCATTAAAGGGAGTGACTCAGTGGGCATACAGAAGTTGAAGGCTTTCTTGCAGAAAGAGTTTTCCACCAAAGATCTGGGTAGCCTGAGGTACTTTCTTGGGATAGAAGTAGCCTATTCGCGTTGTGGCCTAACCCTTTCACAAAGAAAGTATGTACTGGACTTATTAGATGAGACAGTTTCTCTTTGGGTGAAACCTACTATTGTGCCTATGGACCCGAATGTAAAACTTCTTCCAGATGAGGGAGCATAATTAGATGATCCCTTCTAGGAGGTTGGTCGACAAGCTTATATATCTCACAATTACTCGACCAAACATCTCATTTGCTGTAGGGGTAGTCAGCCAGTATATGAGCTCACCACGTACCTCTCATTGGGTAGTAGAGCTTCAGATTATAAGGTACTTGAGAGGTGCTCCAGGGAGAGGCTTGTAGTTTAAGAGGCATGGTAACGAGAAAATAGAAGGGTTCACCGATGCAAATTGTGCGGATCTCTAGCAGATTGAAGATCAACCACTGGAAATTGTACCTTTTTTGGAGGTAACTTGGTGTCATGGTGAAGCAAGAAACAAGACGTCATAGCTAAATCCAGTGCAGAAGCAGAATATAGGACCATGGCACACATGAGGGGAGAGCTCATCCGGTTCCGCTCCCTTTTGTCAAAGATTGGTCTCGCTCCCTCCTCTCCTACTCAGTTGTATTGTGATGATAAGGCCGCCATTCAAATTGCTACAAATCCAGTCTCTCATGAGCGGACCAAACATATTAAGGTGAACTGTCATTTCATCTGTCAGAAAATTCTGAAGGGTGAGATATGCACAATTTTTACTCGATCAGTGGATCAGCTGGCTGATGTGTTTACCAAGCCATAAGGCAAAGCTAAGTGATATTTGTAACAAGCTAGAAATGTATCATATATACATTCCAGCTAGATGGGGCTATATATATATATATATATATATATATATATATATATATAGAGAGAGAGAGAGAGAGAGAGTAGAGTAGAGTTCCTGCGCTCAAGCACAGAAACAGGGGGGTGGGGCCATTGGGGGGTGATCCTAACCATTCATTTGGAAGGCCCCATCATGGATGGGGGGGGGGGCCTATTTGTGGGGCCAAAAATGGACAGATATTGTTTGTCACAAATCTCTCCATTTTTTGCCCCACAAATGGACACCCTAAGGTGATCCAATGGAGCTGATTTTTGGTACACACCCCATCCATGATGGGGCCTTTCAAATGAATGATTAGGATCACCCAAAAACTGTGGGCCCACTCTTGTTTTCTGCACTCAAGCGCAAATAAGCTATCTGCGCTCGAGCGCAGGAACTTCCCTCTCTCTCTCTCTCTCTCTCTCTCTCTCTCTCTCTAACACACACGCGCGCGTGCACATACACGTGTGAGGAGGAGACACTCTCCAACACAGTTTCCTCTCATGCTCTTCTCTTCTTCTTTCAACAGCATCCAACCAAAAATTTAAGTAATGGAATAAATATGTCTCACATTTAATGGCCCTTTAAAACTATGCTACCACCACCTATGCAAAACAGTAAGGAATAAGTTATAACCACACCATAGCGAACCAACATCAATTGACAGGATCAAAGGTATTCCAAGGAGACCATTCTCTTTTGGGTTGAGCTCATATCTCAGTTGCAAGGTACTTTGTGTAGCAACCAAGAGATATGAATTCAAGCCAGCTTACCAAAATAAATATTCCATGCCACCAAGCAAACTTCCTCCAATTGAAGTCAAAATGAATTTAAGGAAACAGAAAACAACTGTTGATGTAAGAACGGCAGAGATACCTTTAAAGAAGAAAAAATTGAATCGCTGGCCCATATCAAATCATCTGAAGTATGATCTGAACCTTGAAATAGCAGGTCAGCAACAAAGGCCTCCTGCAAACCATAACTATATGTATGTTCCCTGACAACAAATTTTAATTACACACAAGAAATTAGCTCATCTATTACTATGGAAAAATATCTAGCAAACCGGCAAAGGCAATCAAAACATGAAATCTATGCATAGAGAATAGAAGTGTAAGTATATAAGCTTAAATGATGAGATTAATTGAAAAAACTTAAGCCAACAAAAACCCCATAAATATACCATTTTCTACTTGTCTAAGTAAGCTAGAACAGATTTACCTTAACCTCTTAGATTTTCACCTAAAGGCTTTCCAACAAGTATCTAGATAAACAACATAAGAATAAATTGGACTAAAAGAATTACAAACACAAATTTAGGAATTTTTGTAGTCCTTACCCTGCTTCATTTGTTATGTTGAGGTTCTCTCGACAGATTAATGTTATTGGAAATGAATTTCAACATTTTTTAAAATTTTTGTAAGTGATCCTATCGCTAGAGAAATCTCTAAAGAAGGTGGCCAAATTGTAATGACATTGAATAGAATGAGATAATAAGTCATCTCCCTCCTGTCAATTGATGTTGTCCTCATTATTCATGTGGTATACATATATACATAGTTAGATACATACATACAGTCATGTCCCTCCAAATTGTAATGACATAGAATTGAATAAAATACTCAGATGTCTGATAGCCAATGTTTTAAAAATCGGAATCGAATCATAAATCGTAGTAGAAATAATAAAAAAATCATATATATATATATATATATATATATATATATATGAATGGATATATGGTTTGAGTGCTTGAGATATATATAATAAAAAAATAAAAAAGTAGAGGAATAATAAAAAAGCAATTACTTATTTTATTTTTTAAAAAAGTAAATAACTAGTTATTTACTATCATATAACGAATTGTTTGCCAACAAACTTTTTTTAATGATTTTTTTTAGTATGTGTAATATGTGATAAGTTTGTTAGCAAACAAACTTATCACATATTAAACAATAAAACACGACCAGAAAGAGAACAACAAACGAGAAACAGCTTAAGCCTCAATTCATGGAGGCAAAAAATCAACAACTACAGGCCTTGCTTGTCTACGCCAGTCTTAGCCAGGCGGTCCGCCGCACAATTGGCCGATCTTCTAACGTACTTGAAAATAATCAACGAGCCAATAATTTTATTAAGCATCTCATCAAAGAGATGAGCGAATCTACACGGAGGGACCAAATATCCTCTAAGCCATCGGATAGTATTAAAGGAATCACCCTCCACTATTACCCTATCCAGACCCTTTCCAAGCTTTTAATCCCATGGTGAACGATTTTGTGAACTTAAAAATATTGTGAACAGAACGATTTTTGCAACCATGTACTGGACTTTTCCCTAAAGACCCACTGTACTGAAGCAGCTAAATTTTGTTGAACTTTTTCAACGCAAATCTCATATCACCACCTAACCTCGGCTTATTTTCTGATCTCCATGAATAGAACTCTCTAAAATATATGAGTTCTCTGAATTCATGTCTCGTTCCCATGTCTTCAGCAAACGTTACATCAGAAAGCCATTGAATCTATGCATGAAGATCATTGAGATTATTGTCTTGCACCTCATCAATAAAGGGGTCATTAACAACATGTGTTGCCCTTGATTAAAACAAACTGCAACACATTTTATGGCCTTGACAATACCCCTTAGCATATGGAAAAGAGGAGTGTCAATGACGGTTGCTATTCAGTTCACCAACAGCAGATCAGCATCTGCCTTTTGAGGCTCTTCTATATTGGCCTCCATATCATCTACCAAAACGACAGAGGTGTTGACTGTCAGATTTGGTATGTGTTATAATATGTTTACCTTTGCACTTCATATTATAACTCTCCTTCCTTTCATTCACATGATCAAAGTGTCAAACACCCAATGGGATTGCAGGATCTAGCTCTAATCTATGTCACAAATATCGTTCTCGGGAATTTCTTAGCAGGGTAAAATCGGATATATTATTTTTTTTTGTATTTTTTTAGGTTTATATCAGGAAAAAAACGATAAAATAAAATTATTTTAAAATGTATACATTAAGGGAAAAATAAAAAATTTCATAAAATATCGTGATATTATCACGATAAATGAAAATATCGCTATATTTTTTTAAATTCTTGAAAATATCGCTATGAGCCGGGTAGATCCTTTCACCTTCTTCATGAAAATTTTCTAAAGGATTCATTAGCCGACCCCAACTAGTTTGGGACAAAGGCTTAGTTGAGTTGAGTTGGGATTTTGTTGTTTTAGCAAAATATCATGATAAAATCAATATATTTTGAAAATATCAGAGATATTTGTGACATAGGCTCTAATACCAATCTATAGCAATGACCCTGAATAGAATGCTTTGATACCACTTGTGATGCCTGATAACAATAAATAGATGCCCGACAACACTAAACAAATGTCCAGTAACCATAAACAATGTACGACAACAACAAACAGAAGATTAACAATAAACAATGTTTGAAAATCATAAACGACGCCCGGCAATCATCGACCAAAAATATTAACATCCACGAATTAAATCAACTAACAAGAATTAGGCAATTCTCTCCCAAACATCACAAGTAGAATAGATCAGAAATAGTATTTTTTTATATTTGCAGATTAGGAATAGAATATCCCCGTAGCAAAGGAAAACAGCTAAAAGAAGCCCATCGGAGAAAAACATGGGAACAAAGGGCTCCCTCCCTAGCTTGATGGAAACCCTAAGGAGGGAGGCGATTTCATCCCTCTCTCTCTCTCTCTCCTTTTTAGCATTATTTTTCTCCTCTCTCTCTCTCTCTCTCTCTCTCTCTCTCTCTCTCTCTCTCTCCTTTTCTTTCATTCTCTCCCTGATCTCTCTTTTTCTACTTTTTTTTTATCCCCTCTCTTTCTAACTCTCCTTTTTAGCGTTTTTTTCTCCCCTCTCGCTGGTCTCTCTCTCTCCGATCGATCTCTCTACCCCTCTATCCTTTCCTAATATCTCTCTCTCCCCCTATCTCCTTTTCTTTCATTTTTCTGATCTCTCCCTAATCTCTCTCTTTCTACTTTTTCTGACCCCCTCTCTTTCTATCTCGCTAGTCTCTCTTTCTCTTAGATCTATCTCTCCTACTTTCTAAGCTCTCCTTCTCTCTCCCTTGATGTGCAAGGGAGGTTTTGGTGGCCAGATGATGCCCAGATTTGGGCAGATCTCGCAGGAGATGCAGCAATGGTGGCTGGAGGTGTGGAATGGCCGGACCTGGGTCCGAGTAGGCAGGATTTAATGGGGAAATGATCGGAACTGGGTAGGGTGGATGGAGAAAGTGGGATGCTGAGTCGTCGGAAGTGGTGGACATGGCAGGAGTATGAAAAGGGTGGCCGGATTCGGGGAAAAAGGAGGAGGTTGGAAGTGGAGGTGATGGTGATGGTGGAGAAAAAGTATGATGGAGGATGCGGACGGCGGTATTGAGACGGCCAGTTATTCGATTATTCCAAACCCTCTTCTCCCTCATGAAACACGGAAGGTACGTGGGATGTCGGAAATGGTGCGGCGGATGACCAGCAAAGGACTTTGGGAAGCCGTGGGTCGCCAGATCTAGGGGCCGTGTTCAGTGGAGGAAGCGATGGGTAGCCGGAGATAGCATTGAGGTTGCCGTCCAGAGATTGAGGGGTAAAGACGGGTTTGATCGAGTGCGGGGTTAGGGCTAGAAGGGCCGGGGTGTTACGTTAGGATAGGTGTTTTGGGTTGCAGGTAGTTAGCTGGAGTGGTGGAAGGCGGTGACTGGAGAGGTGATTGAGGAAGGAGGTAAGACTAGAATTAGGTGGAAGGTAGGGTAAGATTAGAGATTTGGGGTTTGGTGGAAGTGAAGAGGAAGAATGTTAGGGTGAACAATGGTGGTCTCTAGGGTTAAGTGGAAGGAATGGTAGGGTTAGGGATTTAGGTTCTAGTAGAGGTGAAGAGGAAGAAGATAGGGTGAACAATGGTGGTCTAGGGTTAGACTACGGTTTTGTGGTTTAATGGGGATCCCCTGGGACAGGCGGTGGCGCAAGGTGGAGGCCGCCGAAGATCGGATTTGATGGGTTGGCTATCGTGCACGGTTAGGGGCGCACAATAGCTTCAAGCCTTTAAGCATGATTTTTAAAAATCGAATTCGCCAGCTAGAAAGTGGTGGAGAAGTCTATGTGACATCGCAGGTCACACATGACTTGATGGAGCCCACAAATATGGTATTTTTTTGTTGGATTCGATTCAATTGAGACCATTGGGCAATGTAAAGGAAATGAAGGAGGAATGGTGAAGGCACCCTCGGCTGCGATAGTAGATGAAGAATTCGAAAGGAAAGTGAAATAGTTATTCGGCATGGTGGCAGCGCATGGAAGTGTAGACCTCACTGTAGCGGTTGACCCAGAAGATCACTTCTTTTGGTTTTTTACTGGCCTAGGAGTATGCCCCTGGCCACCCTTAATTGATTCTAGGTAATGCAAGTAGGGACCTTTGGTCCCCAATGTAATCTTCATAGTATCAATGAAATTGTCAATTTTCAAAACAAAAAAAAAAGGAATACGTTATCCCCGAGAATTTACGAAACTCCTAAAAACAAAGAAGCAGTCCCAAAGTAGAGATCTGATGAAGATAGTCCCATGAATAAAAGATCGACAAACAGTCAAAAACTGGTGTGGAAAATATAATGATACATAACAACTCTCCACAAGTAGTTAATGGCTGAAGGGCGTCAACCAACAATAGGACGGTAGAAAGGCAGAGATCTCACGTTTACTGGGATGTAACCCAGTAAACCCTAAACCCGGTGTTTCCTCCAAAGATCACAATAGGTTAGCTCACAGACGTGTGCTCTGCAAAGAGGAGACGGATCCATTTATTGTAAGGTGGCTAGAAGAATGTATGGTTTGCAAAGTGTAGGCATCCCGAATTTAAAGATCGGGAAATATGGTCTCCCTTTGTGGAAATTTGAAACACTTGGACAGAGCAAAGTTAACCTATTTTGGAGGACAATTATGCTTCGTTAAATAGGATTCTTCTTCTTACAGAGATTTTGAAGGTTAGTGGGCCCTTGCATGAAATAAAATTTGAGGATGCAAGTTTTTTCTAGAAAGTGGGGGGAAATCTAAAGGTAAGATAAATAAGGTGAAGAAGAGTGCAAAATGAGTGCCGCCGACTTTGAAGAGAGGATAAAGGAGAGGGCATTTTGGCTTATAGGGGTCTTATTGGTGTCAAAGATTCGAACAAAGCCGAGGTCATACATTGCTTACAGCATTGACCATCTTTCATAGAGACTTGAGAGAGGGAATTTGGTTAGAAGGAGCTCCTACGAACACACCGGTTGCGCTGCCCGTAGGACCGAGCGATCAGTTCATATTATTAATGAAACAGTGGATATGCATAGGGGCACTGACTTTCCCTTTTCATGTTATTCGAGATACCAATTATACAGCAAATGCCCTTCCTCAAGAAGGGCAAGTAGGATGTCTAGACTGCGGCAATATCACTCCCTGTTATAAATTTAGTTTGTCTGTAACGATGGTTTATTACCGTTTCAAAAAAAAATAGAAACAGAAAGAAGTGGCCAAGATTCTAAAATAGTAGATGCGAAAGTATTACATTGTAAGTCAAAAAAAGATGTGAAGATACTACATTGCAAGTCAAAAACCAATTTTTGAACAGAACTTCATATTACTAAAGTTATCACTCTTTCATGTAGCTCTCGAAGTGAGACAGATATAACTAACAACAATTGCAATCAATTTTTAGGAAAAAAAGATCGCTGCAATTTATCTGTGGCCGTGGTACATCCTACAGAGGAAAGCTGTCAAAAAAATTTACATATAAACAGCAACGATGAAAATCAAGTCATGGGGTCAGCCACTTTTAAGGGGTACAATCAAGTTTCAATTAAATGAACAAACATGGCATGAGATGGAAGATAAATGAGTGAAAAGACAATTGAAATACATAAGCCTAAAGCATAAGAAAAGGCATGATACCAAAAAAATGAAAATGTGTCAGTAACACAGTCATACGAACGTATTTATACTTACATATTAACATCAGTATGAAACAAATCGTATAACATTGAACCATCTTCTTTCAGTATCCAAATCTTGTTATGAGTAATTTTCATGTCAATCAGTTTCCCCTAATACAAATGAGGCATAAGTTTATCATTATATTTTCAAAATGCAATGCCAGATCTTAAACCCGGTAACCTAAAATTAAAAAAGGGAACATAATCATAAAACTTTTACTTCCTCCAGGTGTAAACTTCGCATTGAAGGCTCCAGTGAAAGAATGATTTTGTCCGGGATACTGAAACGGAGGCTACGCACAGCAATCATCTCCATATCTGCGTCCTTAACAATAGCACTCATAGGTCAGCTATTGTTAGCTTAAAGCATTTGAAATTAAGAAGATCAAGAACAGATCAGACACATAATTGACCAGTAAACCACTTTAGCCACTGAGATTAGGAAAAGAAACACACTGATGAGCTCACATGTCGAAGAAAACATTAGAATCCATCTACTACAAAAGATGCTAGAAAACAAAAGGTTAATGACTGCAAATGAGAGGCGCCATTCGAAATACTGTGGGCATTAAGAACAAATGACAGAACACATCCTTTGCAACAGCATTTTAAGAATTAGTACAAAACTGAGAAACAAGTAATACGCACCAAGGTGTTTAAAAAAATTTATATGGAAAACATGGTTTTAAATTTCGGCCAAAATCCAAAGGGACTGAAATCAATAAATTTTAGATTTCAGGTTTGATTTCGGCCGAAATTTGGTCATTTTGGCCGAAAATTTTAAAAATTTGGCCAAAATGACAGAAATTTAAAAAAAAAAAAATCGGTTTCAACCGAAACCGAAACCAAAATTTGAAACCTTGATGGAATAAGAATTAAGGACACCACAGGAGGAAGTCACGGGCACGACGTGCGTACCCTGCATGTGGGCCAAACCGCTCAGCACTTCTCTTTACAAATAAACAAAAATGTTAGTTGTTGCATTGTGATGCAAGAAATATGCATAGGAATGAGAAGAATATCAACCAAGCCTAATAAATAAAAGTTAGTAATTAGGCCAAGACATGAAAAAGCACTTCGAAAGATACAACTTAAGACACCTATCACCGCTGCTTCAAATCTTGAACATTGTAGGTGCAAAGTAGGAATTATAAGCCATATGATACAAGGAAATCTTTGAATAGATCAATGTTCAGCAAAAAGAAAGAAGGACGATCAAGACTCAAAAGACGGTCACAAGGAGATCAAATTATGATGTCATGCCCACATCAGTGGTGAATAGTAGAAATTTCCTTTCATCACAGAAATTGCTACACAGGCCATTTCGTCTTATCTCTCATTTTATTTTCCTAATGCCTGCAAATCTGGGAGAGGTTTAGTGGAGAAACAGGGGAATCCAAGCTCAGTATGAAGGTTTTACAGGTTCCAATAGATGATATTTCTCTCTCAAATCGCCACTTTCTTGAAGGTAACACTGAATGCGTTATCTGGCTATTTTCAAAAGGGATGTTGTCCAATATTCAATGATCCTTTTGACAATTGAGGAAGATTTCGTAGTATAATTTACATGCTGTCCATTGTATTAATAGAAAGTATGGGCTTACTCTACAGCAAAAAACATTTTAGCCAAGCCGATTTTGAAGAAAATGCACATGCTGCAGAAATAGAGAGACGAGTTGCTCAAGAAACAAAGGCTAAAAAGCACATTTAGAAGCTTTTATTACACGGGGCTGGAGAGTGAAGCTTATATTATTACTCAGGGATGGAGAGTCCATGAAGGCAACAATTTTTTTTTCGTAGGTGAGTCAACAATTTTTAAGCAGATAAAGCTTCTGTTTCAATCTGGATTTGATGAGGCAGAACATAGGAGTTATTTGTCACTTATCCATACAAATAGGTTTCAGACAATTAAAATATTTCAAGTAGATTTCTCTAAGTATGTTACATCCCCTGAAAATATGGAGCTTGGAGGAAACGGTCTGAAATCAGAGGCAGAATGGATTATCCATGACTGTCTAAAGAGCTTGCAGAGGATGTAGAACTTTTTGGAGGGATCCTGCAATTCAGGAAATTTATTCTCGTGGAAATGAATCGAAGTTCCAGACAGGGCTCACTATTTCATGGATAATTTGCACCGGTTTCGGATTTGAATTATGTTCCAACAAAGGAGGATATTTTTTATACCAGAGTTCTAAGTCCGACGCAATCTCAGCTACTTAATTCAAGAGATTTTATACGATGTTTGGCTGTATAAACCTGTATTTTACGGATACAGACAGCAACTCAGACTAGGATTTACACTTTAAAAAAGGAGTGAGTTGCACGAAGAAGCCATGGAACATGAAAGGCAGGCCTGAAAGTGTTCACGATATGGTCATGAGATGAGTCAAGTGTCAAGTAGCGCTGAATAACTAACTTTTCAATAAGTAGAATTGATGGATATGAGGAAAGCCCATACCGATGCATATGGAGTTGGAAATCAAAGATAGAGGAATTGATATATAGGGTCGCATTTTGAGAAAGCAGATTTTCTTCATTCAATTTTTTTGCCATTTGGTTAACTCTTAGCAACTAAATCTTTACATGTCAAATGAAAAAAAAAAACTGAACTTAGTTACTTAGTTTTTCTACTAAATGAGGATAAACAAGTCTACTTCAATATGGCTGATCTATTAAAATGAGTGACACCTAAAATATGTTAACAGATATGTAGATAGAAATAGATACAAGAACACCAGTTTGTTAAAGCTGATCTTCATCCAACATCAAATAAAAATAACTTTACAGCAAACAAGGAAAAAAGAATGCATGAATACACTATTCAGTGGAGTTAAGGATGTTTCTAGTTAAACATACCGACGGAATTCTATATAAAATTGCCAAATGAATCAGGCTTGTGTCGTAGTTACCATCACCAACCCATAACCTTGAGACTGTAGATCCTAGAAATAAAAGAACAAAAAAAGAGATAAATACAGCTAGTCATTCAAATTTTTAATAGGAATAACAACATAAATTGCAAACTTTCCTCACATGGGTAACCATCATAAACTATCTAATTCATACACAAAATAAATAACAGCATTGAAGACAAAGTTGAGAACAGTTCCACAAAAATCCAAGAAAATTTTGATTTTTTGAAATGCCATTTAAATAACACAAATATCCCCAACCCTTGAAAAGACCTAAATAGTTATAAGATTTCAGCCAAAATTGAAATGTTTCTTTTTTACTGAAGACCAAAACTGAAACCGAAATTTAAAACCTTAACGACACTGAGGAAGTCCAGTACTTAAAGAAGTACCTTAAAAAATAAATGCAGGACGATTTCAAAGGCAGGATGGCAGGTAATTTACCTTTCACTAGGCCAGACATTGCATATGCAGTGTTATCAACCAATTCATGTATACTATTTGATGAAGCACCGTGAAGAAAAATTGAGGAAAGAGGAGAGAAATAGACGAATGGGGATAAAATTAGAAGAATAGGGGAAGAAGAGATGAAAATAACCTGAAGAAGAGACAAAAATAACCAGAAGAATAGATGAATTTAGGGAGAGAAGAGAAGAAATCAGAAGAGAGAAGAAGAAAACCAGAATTAGAGGGAGAAGAATCTTTATTCAATATCAATAATCATCAAAAGTTACAAAATAAGCTGTAAAGAGGCCTATAAATAGGCAAATAACAACCTAAAAGATAGAAACCTACTAAAATAAGCATTCCTAAAAGAATAAACTTCCTAATTCTAAATAACATGGAAAATAAAAGCCTAAAAACTAAATAATATGGAAAATAAATGCCTAGAAATCTAAAGGGCAAATATGCCTCTTATTTAGGCCTAAAATCTGCATCATTCTCCCCCAGCTGAAAAAGAACTCGCCCTCGAGTTCTAGTCCACCTGGGTTAAAGATGTAAACAATCCACTGAAGTAGTAGAACGCGTAATCCGGCGGAAGCAATCATGATGTCTAATACTCAAGACAATCGGGAGAGGCATCTGCAAGGTCGGCAAAAGAAGAGGGAAGAAAGTGCCCCTGTAGGCTTATGAGAACAGAATCTGCGCTGGAGAAGTAAACTAGCTGGGAAGATCGCAACGTACTCCTCCTGGATCGGCAAAACAGCTATGGGCAGTATCAATCCATGATCAGCATCAAGATGGTCATTTTGTGCACTGAAATCGGCAGGCTCGACCTCAATAATCATCTCAATCGGAGCATCTACTGGAGAAGCAATGCTATCAGTGTGCTCATGTAATGATATGGAATCGGCATCCTCAATTATCACCTCGTGCTATGTATGCTCTGGTAATGCCCCAACGATCTGGTCACTCAGCTCGGACTCAGGCAATGGATCTGCCTCACGTGGATCGGCCACAATATCTGCCTCAGAAGAGTGAAGCTCACTCTCTAGATGATCGGCAATCGGTGCGGCAGAAATCTCAGAAGCATCATGTGCAACAATGTCGATATCAACAATCAATTGAGTCTCAACTCTGGATCGTCCATCGTAGAGTCTAAATCTGATGGAATCAAAGGCTCAACATCAATGATCTCATCAATACTAGCATCTAGACCCGTAAGAATATCAACAACGGGTAATACAAATGAAGTAGTGGATAGAGCTCTGCAAATCGGACTCACGCATGCGACGCTCTAAATTCTCAGCTTCAATTTTAGCTTCGCGTGCACAACGGGCTGCTGCTTCTTGTTCACAGCGAGCTGCTTATTCTCGTCAAGCGGCTTCTTCACGCTTCAATCTCCGTAGATAGTGGAGCGTGTAAAGAGCCATAAAAAAATCACGAACATCCTTTCAACGGCAGATTGGAGGCTCGCTTCTTCTACGACGGTACGTTTCCATTTGGTCTCATGAGCATCGGGCTTGTCGTCGCACAGTTTCTTTAGCCCAATAGACAGTCGCTTGGTGATCATGGCCATTGTACACATGATATGCGTCTAGAGCATCAATCCACTGTAAACATGCATCCTCATAAAAGCTAAAGGGAGTGCGTCCATTCCAATAGCTTTCGTCGTACCCATCAAAATATGGAATAAATGGTGGAGGCATAGGGATCGATGTCGAAAACTAAAATCAATTGTCTGATCTGTCTGGCATGTTGAAAGAAGCACAACGTCTCTCGCGAATATGAAATCGGATGAGTGAAAGTTGATGATCGGAAGAAGGAGCGCGATCAACGGCTGAGATGGCTCCTGAAGCTGTGCTGGAGACTACTGAAAGTGGACTTGATATACGAGAAAATGGGTCACGAACAACTTTCGTGTTGATGGCAAAACCCAACTTTGAGCGGAAACGGCTAGGGCGAGGAGAGAGAAAATAGAGATAGGGTAGAGAGAGAAACTGTAGAGAGAGAGGGAGAAAGAAAATTCAATTTCTATCTTCTTTTTTTTGAAAGGTGACAATTTCATTGATAGTAGAGATGCATTGGGACCAGAAGTCCTGTCTAGCGATACAAAATATCAATAGACTGGAACAGGTATGCCCAGAACCAGTTGGGGTAAAGCTAACAGAACAAATTTACAACCAATACACTTTTTTCTGCATTATACCACTCCAACGATATCTATCTATTCAGAAATCTACATCAGTATCCCATCATCCACATCCATTCCCCTATTTCTATCTTCTTCTTCTTTTTATCTATCTTTTTTTTTCTTTGTTTTCTGATTTTTTTTTTTTTTTGGTGCCTACCGTTGAAAAGAGGGGGGGGGGTTAACTGTGGCTTCTAAATGGAAAGGGCGCCCATGGGAGAAATGGAGTGGGTAACTGAACAAGTATATTTTTTGTTTTCTTTTGCGCAACAGATAACAAAATAGGGGGAGGGGTGCCTAGAGGAAAGAAGCGGGTGTATAGGAAAGACTAACTTAAAGTAAGTGGGGGTGGACCTTTTCAAAAAAAAAGTAAGTGGGGGTGGTCTAGGGAAAAAGGAGGGGGTTGAAAAAAAAGATTTCTCAGCTACGGTAACAGGAATAGTGACTCTTTCCTGAAAAATACTTATTTCTAAAGTATTCATATGCATATGGGGTAACATTAATAGCACTGCTGACACGTTTCCCACTTTCTAAACCAAAACTCTTTCTTCCAGTAAAGGTAACCTGCTTTATATATATATATATATATATATATATATATATATATATATATATATAGAGAGAGAGAGAGAGAGAGAGAGAGAGAATAGAGTTCCTAAGGTGTCACCTCATATAGCTTATATGAGGTGGCGCTTAAAAACATAAGGGGCCCACTTTGTTTGGATGATCCAAAGCATTCATTTGACAGGCCCTCACATAGATAGGGTGTGCCCAAAAAATCAACTTCATAGGATCATCCTAACCCTTCCATTTATGGAGGTTGAAATGGATGGGTATAAACCTCCATAAATCTGCCCATTTTTAACCTCCATAAATGGAAGGGTTAGGATGATCCTATGGACCTGATTTTTTGTAGGCACCATATCCATCTAAGGGCCTTTCAAATGAGTGGTTTCGATCACCCCAGAAATGTGAGCCCCTTATGTTTTGTGAGCGCCACCTCATATAAGCTATATGAGGTGACACCTTAGGAACTCTATTCTCATATATATATATATATATATATATATATATATATATATATATATAAAGAGAGAGAGAGAGAGAAAAAAAAAATGGTTCCTACACACGTGTAGATAAGTTATCTACACACTAGCTTAAAATACAGTGGGGGCCACATTATTTGGGTGATCCAAACCATTCATTTTTAAGGCCCTCTCATAGAAAGGGTGTCCACAAAAAATCAGATCCATGGGATCATCCTAACCATTCGAACTTTGGAGGCAAAAAATGAACTAATTTGTGAAGGTTTAAAGACATCCATTTTACCTCCACAAATCGTAGGGTTGGGATGATCCTATGGATCTGATTTTTTGTAGACACCCTATCTATGTGAGGGCCTTTAAAATGGATGGCTTGGATCACCCAAACAATGTGGGCCCCCACTGTATTTTAAGCTAGTGTGTAGAGAACTCTCTACACATATGTGTAGAAACCGTTTTCTCATATATATATATATATATATATATGAGGAAAATGATTGTAAGCTTGACGCCCATATAGCTTATATGAGCTTGAGGGCCCAAACACATGTGGGCCCACATTGTTAGGATGATCCAAAGCATTCATTTGAAAGGCCCTTACATAGATAGGGTGTGTACAAAAAATCAGCTCCATAGGATCATTCTAACCCATCCAAAAGTGGAGGGCAAAATGGACAAACACTGTTTGCCACAAATCTGCCCATTTTTGCCCTCCGCTTTTGGAGGGGTTAGGATGATCCAATGGAGCTGATTTTTGGCACACACCCTATCTATAATGGGGCCTTGCAAATGAATGGTTTGGATCACCACAAAAAATGTGGGACCCATGTGTTTGGGCCCTCAAGCTCATATAAGCTATATGAGCTTCAAGCTCACAATCATTTTCCTCATATATATAATTTTTGCCCTCTGCTTTTGGAGGGGTTAGGATGATCCAATGGAGCTGATTTTTGGTACACACCCTATCTATGATGGGGCCTTGCAAATGAATGGTTTGGATCACCACAAAAAATGTGGGACCCATGTGTTTGGGCCCTCAAGCTCATATAAGCTATATGAGCTTCAAGCTCACAATCATTTTCCTCTATATATATATATATGGTAACCTGCTATCTTTAGGTAATCTAATAACTCTTACCAAAAATAAAGAGATAACAATCAATGACCTTGTATTTCCTTTCCAACCACGTACCAAGAGCTCTCCGGATTATACGGCAGCGGCAAGTGGGACTGGTTTTGCACCAAAATAAGGACAGAAACTTTGTAGTTTCTGTTTTTTTGAAACTTTAGGGAGGCTGAAAAATTAGGGATTGAGAACTGAGTGGGTTATGGAAAGGTGAGACTTTCTTCTCTGCAAAGTGAAGGAAAGGGTCTGGATGGGTTGTGGATTTCAAGAACCAGTTTTAGAACATGAAAGATATTTGCACGAAACTGGGCTGCAAACTACAGATCTGAGAGCTCTATTGTTGGGCTGAAAGGGACTGGATTTTGCAAGCAACAGCTAGACAGCAAGGTATAGCGGATAAATCTGGGTTTCGAAGAGGCTGTTTTGGGTGGTTATTGGGTTAAAGAGGTGAAGGTTAGGGTTTCAAGAGTTTGAAGACAACCGAGTTGACTGGGTGAGTCAACTCAGCAGCAAGAAAAACACCTTCGCAGATTTTCGGCGAAACACAAGAATCTTTGGACCTTTAGCTTTGATACCAAATTGATGCAGCACCGTGAAGAAAAATTGAGGAAAGATGAGAGAAATAGACGAAAAGGGATAGAATTAGAAGAATAGGGGAAGAAGAGATGAAAATAACCTGAAGAAGAGACGAAAATAACCAGAAAAATAGACGAATTTAGGGAGAGAAGAGAAGAAATCAGAAGAAAGAAGAAGAAAACCAGAATTAGAGGGAGAAGAATCTTTATTCAATATCAATAATCATCAAAAGTTACAAAATAAGCTGTAAAGAGGCCTATATATAGGCAAATAAAGAACCTAAGAACTGGAATCCTACTAAAACATAAACTCTTAAAGAAGCCTACTAAAATAAGAACTCTAAACAGAATAAACTGCCTAAAATGGAAAATAAAATCCTAAAAACTAAATAACATGGAAAATAAATTCCTAGAAAATCTAAAGGGCAAATATGCCTCTTATTTAGGCCTAAAATCTGCATCACTATTCAGACTACTCATTTAGATGCTGCATATAGAATTTTCAGGTTTCTGAAACCCTCCCCTGGTAATGGGTTATTATTTGGTAACCATGGTCACACAAGGGTTGAGGCATATAATAATGTAGATTGGGCAGGTTCAGTTACAGATCACAGGTCTACTTTTGGCTATAGTTCATTTGTTGGGGTTAATTTAGTTAGCCGGAGGAGTAAGAAGCAGCAAATAGTTGCAACATCGTTGCAAAGGCAGAGTAAAGGTCTAGGCACACTGGGTGTGCGAGCCTTTGTGGACAAGAATTTTGTTGCATGAGTTGAATGTTAGAGTTCAAGAACCAAAGAGCTTGGACTGTAATAATAATGCGGCGATCAGCATAGAATATAATCCATTCAGCATGACAGAACGAAGCAGGTCGAATTGTAGAAGGAGTTAAAAAGATGTTGGGAACAAACCAAATTTGCACACCCTATGTTATGACAAACAAGCAACTTCTTGATGTGTTAACAAAGGGTGTGATCAGCGCTCACTTGCACGAGATTCTATCCAAGTTGGGCATGATAAACATCTCCACACCAAGTTGAGGGAGAGTGTTATCAAGGTACCTATAAAGGATTTCATTAGTTATTTCATTATGTTCATTGGTTATTTATATTGCCATGGGCCTTGTAGCAAGGCTTATTAGTGTTTATATTATATAGATGGGGCACATCACCGGTAAGTCGTTCATGGCTAGCATTTTTGTAATTTATTCAAGTTAAATTTATATTTATATTACTTTTCGTGGGGTAAGACTCACCCATAGGAATTTGTCCTTCACCATCTCTTTCTTCTATTCTTCACTTTTCTTTTATAGCGAAAACCCTAACCTCGAATGCACCCCCAAAGAGGGGAAGAGAAAAAACAAAATCCCAACACTTAAGAAGTTCTGAGTGTCTTCCTCTTCCACACTATTCACACATTCAAGGAAAATTTTAAACTAATGGCAAGTGAGGGAGAATCCCCCAACACAACATTTCAAGATGGTGGTCGACGACAAGGTAGTGTTTTTCAAAATCAGCAGCCTCTTTCTCTATATTCTCTGGCGACGAACCTAGAGGCGCTGGTTGGGGGCCATGTATTATACGAAGCACCCTTACTACATCAACAAAGGAGAATTGGCATTTAAGTCAGACTTTTGAACAAAGAAAAGTTCAATAATAACCCTCTCCACCATGTAAAGAAAAAATTCATCGAAGCAGGCAGTACTTTTGGGCTGAAAGGTCCCACTGATAGGCTCAAATGCACAGTGCAAAGCACTGACGAAGCACTCTAAGCGGGAAGCACTCACAGGGCACTCTCAATGCAAACCATGAAGTCCTTCATAGTGGAAACATGGTAGAAGTTAAATAAGTCGACGAAAAACACCAAATCTGAACCATCTTGGACAATGAATAAATGAATGAGTCGAACTCTCAAATAATGGCCTTCTATCAACTTAGGACTCCAAATCAAGCTTGAAAATCGCTCAAAAGAAAAACTAATCAAGACATATTATAATTCACCCTTCTTCGACACATTCCCATCAAGAAGGAAATGGAAAGAGGAAGTAAAAGATCAATTAAACATCAACTAGCATGTTTTTTTTTTTTTGTTGAATGGACTAAAACATGAACTAGCATGTTACAGAAGTAAAGTACTGGTTTTTCTAATAGAAAATACATTGTGCAGAAACTATGAAAAACAAAGATAGAACCCTTAAGAATACATTATCTCCAACAAACTCGAAACCTTTCAAGCCTCTAGTTATTCGCACATGTTTTACTTCCTCTAGAATTTCCATGAATTTATGATAGGAGACTGTCAGATTATGAGTATGTGCTCCAAAACGCCGCTAGATAGAAAAGTAAAATAGGGGTAAGTGTGATTTAACATAATTAGTATCAGCTTCCATGAATGGATTTAGAAAACTAACAATTCCAAGAACCAGAAGTAAGCTTCACTGGCTATAAGAACTTACTTTGAGCTGACCAATAAAGGTACCAATATTGAACAAAAAATTATATTGAGAAATAAAAGGAAGGTAGAAATTGCCTGTCGATTCTTCTAAGCTTACACTACGAGTCAGAAGCTTAACATGACCAAGAAGATCCCATACTCGTAAGATTCCATCCACGTGAAGCACAAATAGCAAGTATCTACCATGAACCTCAGATATTGCCATATCATGTACAGCACCAACAGCCCTTCCCCTGCATGACATATGTTGAACATAATGTACAACACTCAATAATATATTTTAAGGACAAATGGGGCACAAAAGAATTTAGGTATTTGCAGTCAAATAAATATCATGATAAACAGCCATAATTAATTGCCAAAAGATGGCATCGTCCACCTTATAACTGATTAACCTGGCATCAATTGCTAAAAATAAAGATAATCATTTCAACAAACCGATGATTATGAAATCCATGGAAAATGCAAATAAAATCTAAACAATTGTAGTTCAGATTGCCATCCGTAACAACCGTGTGGATTCGTTGGCCTACAAATTTAAATATTCAAGTTAAACTTTTGGTGTTTTACAAGTTAAACGTTGACATGGTATCTGCTTCTATTGGACTTGATCACTACCCAATGCTATTCAAGCTGAACTTTTGGTGCTTTGCATCAAGGATTTCTGGCCAAATGAGGCATCACCCTTGCTAGTTCCTTCCAAAGCCACAAGAAACGGAGTAGTCTTTATTCCTTTGTAACCTGGATATCTCATAATCATAGGCAAGGAAACCTAAAAATATATAAATTGGCTAATTATTCCATGCATTGTGGTTCTCTAAGAACGTGGAATTACGAGGGTTATGGTCGTTTTATCAGCGGTAGGTCAAAAATCAGCACGGTTAAAGCGCGTGAGTCTCACTGTTTCAGTCATAACTCTCAAAATACGTGGAATTTTTCACCTCCGTTTCTTTTGTTGTAAAGTAGACTTCAACAGCTTTGAGTGGGCTCAAATTTCACTGAATTCCGAGTTGAATTGAGTAAGTTATGGTCATTTTATCAGCGGTAAGTCAGAAATCAGCACCACGAAATCGCGCGAGTCTCACTGTTTCGGTCATAACTCTCAAAATACTTGGAATTTTTCAGCTCCGTTTCTTTCGTTGTAAAGTAGACTTCGGCAGCTTCGAGTGGGCGCAAATTTCACACAATTCCTACAAATTTAAATATTCAAGTTAAACTTTTAGTGTTTTACAAGTTAAACGTTGACATGGTATTTGCTTCTATTGGACTTGATCACTACCCAATGCTATTCAAGCTGAACTTTTGGTGCTTTGCATCAAGGATTGCTGGCCAAATGAGGCATCCCCCTTGCCATTTCCTTCCAAAGCCACAAGAAACGGAGTAGTCTTGATTCCTTTGTAACCTGAATATCTCATAATCATAGGCAAGGGACCCTGAAACTATATAAATTGGCTAATTATCCCATGAATTGTGGTTCTCTAAGAACGTGGAATTACGTGCTGGAGTGGTAATCTTCCGGACACACACACACGATTTCTGGTTAACAAAAAATGTGCTAAAAGGCAAAGAACACATGAAACACGCATACATCCAACACGGCATGAAATATGCCAACAACAATCAACCCAAAATAACTAAAACCCATGTTATGAGGCAACCAAGAAACATACATTCGGAAGCACAGGGATGAAACCAACTAGGTGTCAAAGTTATGGCCCATGCTGAAGCTAAACTTGATGGGTCTTCAAGTTTCATCTTTTTTGGATTTTGCGTTCTTCCTATTACTTTCAACATGGATCACTTGAAGTCAATTGTATGCTTATAATTCGAAGTATCTTTTTCATAGATTTCGCATTTCAGAGTTGAAAGTCTTTCAAGGCCTGCAGAACATAAGCTCCAAGTGTGATACCTCTACACCCAGCACACACAATGGTGTAGCATTACTATGTGGAGTTTTTAGCAACCATATTAAGTTTTGGACACAATTGACGGGACATTACTTTTCATTCTTGTGAACTATGCCAAAGAAATGTTCATAGATCATTTCCCTCGACTACATTACTTCTTACAAGTTATCACTTCTTGTAAAACAATTAACTTTGTAAACTGAATCCCAATAAATGGTTTCAGCAATAGAACCATCTCACAAGAGCAATCGGTACCTAGGTAGAAACCAAAGCCTGCCACATTTGCAAATGTCACTTTTTTACTTAATTGTATGAGTAGATTTCCCCTCAATTACACCATCATCCACGAATTGACCACGGTTATTACTTGTCTCATCATTAAAGATGAAAAATGCACAGCTTCACTTTATAGACAATTGATGAGGACCAGGCTTGAGGCTTTTGGCAAGAGGAGAATAGAAGTGAAGGAAGTAGTTGTCAAGGGCGGGTACAAAGGAAATATGGCATTAGATTAGTATGTGCATTAAGTATAATTTTCACTTTTAGGATGGGTACAAGTGTACCCTTTTAGGGAAGGGTATTCTAGTAATTGAGAGATGTAGTGAGGGCATTCTTATAATGTGTGTAGTCTAGGCTTGGACCTTAGAGAATTAGCTCTCTTCTGAATTTTGGAGGGACTTTTGCTAAGATTTGAATCTGAGCTGGAGCTGGAGCTTTGGGAGTGAGAATTCTTGTAAAAGGGAGCTTTGATTGAACCTAGAAAGAAAATCCTACTCAAAGAAGGCCTTCCATTTCTTCTTCATCTCCGATTGTGGTTGCAACTGAGCTAAGTCCCCTTTTATAGTTTCTTTTCATTGAAAGTCAATAAAGATTCAGTTCATCTCTGTTTTTGCTCATCTTCTTCGGTTTTTCCATCAATTTCAGCACATTTTCTGCATTTTCTGGTCATTTTCTGCCAATTCCAGCAACATACTGGTTTTAGGACTGTTTTGATCAGTTTTTGTGTTCAATTTCTGATCATTCTGTTCTAAATAGTGTCTAGGATCATATTTTACGAAATAAAGAAGTAGATCCTCAAAAGCCTACATCAACTTTGGTATCAGAGCACGATCCGGAAGAAATCCTCATTTCTCTGCGATCCGAAACCGTTGATTTCCTTGATTGTTCAATTTGTGTTTGACCATTGTTATGGAGGAAAATCTTGATTGATCCTCCGCCATTTTGTGTTGAATTCATTTGAAATTTTTCGAATTACCTTCGAATTGGAGTCTTCACAATTTCCGCCAACTTTTCCCCAATTTTTTGTCAATTTCGAACCAATTTCTTCCACTTTCTACTTCATTTCGAAAATATACATGGCTTCCTATTGTTTTCCCTCAGAATCATTGAATTATTGCAATTCGTTTTCAACTTGTAACTGAACTTGCAAGTTGCACGATTTTTCCCAAGAATTCCATAAAGAGCGCACCACCTCTCCCCCCCGCCCCACACACACACACAACCAACACGAACCCACCAATGGCAGAACCTTTTATCCTTCTTAAGGTACTTGGAAAAAATATTTTAACCCAAAGCTCCTCAAGCTTTGCAAGAAGTCCCCACCATTATTTTTTAAAAGCAGCAAAAAATGGTGCTTAATGTCTTCAGCAAACCACCTTCATGATTAGTTTTGCATACTTCAGTCATTTACCATGTGAAATTATTTGAATGGAGGGTTATTATTCCAAAGAAAAACCTTCTGATTCTGAAGCTTTTCTAGTAATAATTATTTTCAATTAATCACAAAACTTATATAGTAAATCAATCATGAATAATAAATTTTGCAGTAATTATTTTCAATTAATCACAAAACATATATAGTAAATCAATCGTGAATAATAAATTTTGCAGAAACACCTTGTTCGTTGGTTTAACCTTCCGATTCTGAAGCTTAAGCTTTTCACTCTTTAAGGCTACCAACAAAGGCATTTTGCCCAAGGAACTACAAAGGAGTGTTATCTAAAATTGCCTTAGTGTCCACCTAGGAAAGGAGAGAGATTTTCCTTTCCAAGATTCTACTATGGACTCTATTCTTTACACCACAGGATCGTAGTCATGATCGACTGGGAAGTGAATTTGAGTGGATAAAATTGCAAGGTTTGATGTCAAATATTCTGTGTTAATGACACCACATTATATGCCAATCATCTAGAAACTTTAAGGTTACGGAAGTAGCTAAGAAATAATAATTTCCTTTTAGTAATAATTATTTAGAATTAATCACAAAACATGTATAGTAAATCAATCATGCGTAATCAATTTTGAAACAATACCTTGTATGTTGGTTTCCAACACTTTCTAGTAAATAAAACATTAGCTATATAGCAAAAATAGTTCATAACCATGACTACCTTTTCTAAAGCAAAACATCCATTTTTGAAATTTATAGTTTATCTCCGGAAAAGAAGCGAATGGGAAAAAATATATATACCTTGTCATCAGACCCCATAAACGGCCAACTCCCACATCATCACGTAGCTCATGCATGAAACCTGTGCATTGCAAGGATAACATGGCATAAATGATACACATATCCATAACAATGTGAAAAAGGAAATAAATAATAACATAAAATATCAATCTAAATGTCTTTCAAGGCCTCTCTACTGAAAACAAGAACAAGTCCACAATATGACAAGAATTTTGTTTTAATATTACAAGAGACACACATACTATTAAAGTGATGCAAGCCTTTGAGAGGATCACAAAAAAAAATGACAATAATAAAAGAAATCCACTTAAGCAAAGGATGATTATTTTAACGAGTGAAAATCATGAAAAAATTTCCATATGAAATCTAAAAGCAACCACTGCATCTCCCATATCCCTATGTAATACATTAAAAGAATGTCTATGCCTTAGTTTGCCCATTCCTTTGGGTTGTGCATGCCTCCCAACAATCCCTTTTGGGTCTTGCATGCCTCCCTCCCTCTATCTCAACTATTATGTGTTTGTCTCTAATATCAAGACTGTCAAAGTGACGTGATGCATTCAATGAACTCTTGGAATGCCCAAATGGATATACAGAACTTGTTGCTATGAGAAAAAAAATTCTAAGATAAGAGATATAGAAAAAAAAAGAATATCATTTAAACTCTTCAAGTTCAAACTGAATTCAAAAGCACACTTTTTAGTAATTTTTCCATAGCAAAACCTCTTTTATTCCCTTCAGCTTTTACATTCTTCTTGCCACAGGTCCCTACACCGAGCGCCAATGAAGCACGAATACGGGTACGGGGTGCGGGTACGACATGATACGGGTACGTGGATACGTGATTTTTGTAAAAAAAAATAGGATACGCGTACATTGGGGGCACACTGAATATAATAATTTTTATATTTTATTATATATTTATAAAAATTAAAAAATTAAATATTTTGTTGAAGAATTCAAACAATTTAATTGGAGAACAATCAAATAACAATAACATCACAAAAATCTAATATTACTTCTAAGTTCTTAGGTTTTTAATTACGGGATATATATATATATATATATATATATATATATATATATATAGCAGAAGAGAAAAGGAGAGAATTATTTGAATTTCTCCCAAAATTCTATGAGAATTACGCATCACTTTTTTTGACTTTTTCTAACAAAGGCACCCATTCAACCCACATATTTTCAATCCTACCCCCTCCTTTATGCTTTTAACAAAGGCACCCATTAAAGCCACATATTTTCAATCCTTACCCCCTCCTTTATGACTTTTTAATTATGGAAACCTCTATAGATTGGAGGGCTAGGATCAGCCTATGGAAATGATTTTTCGGGCACAACCTATTGATACTAAAAAAACCCCGTGCGATGCACGGGCCGACAAAGAACTGTACGGACCACATCATAGGTTGATCCAAACCGTCCATGTGAGGGAACACAACATCAATAGGTCGTGCCCGTAAAATCATTTCCATAGGCTGATCCTAGCCCTCCAATCTATAGAGGTTTCCATAATATGTTGTTCCTCTTAAATCGGATGGTTAAGATCACCCTATAGATTTTTTATTAAAAAAGCATAAAAGAGGGGGGTAAGATTGAAATTATGTGGCTTTATAGGTTGATCCAAACCGTCCATGTGATGGAACACAACATCAATCGGTTGTGCCCTTAAAATCATTTCCATAGGTTGATCCTAGCCCTCCAATCGATATAGGCTGATCCTAGTCCTCCAATCGATAGAGGTTTCCATAACTGTTGTTCCTCTTCAGGTGCTCGGAATCCGTCAATATTTTGCAAGTGTCATGCATAAGTAATATAAAGTACTTCTTTCGTCATTGTCATATGTCTTTGCCTCTTCTTGGTAGTTTTTTTCATAATTGTCATAGACAGGTACCCGTGTCGGTACTTTTCGTATGTAGATTACGATTTTACCCTCACATAGATAGTATGTACAGATATGTGGGGAGGGCAAAAAAGTATTAGATTATATATATATATATATATATATATATATATATATATATATATATACACACACGGAAAAGTGACCGTAATCGGTCGAGTAGATAAAGCGAGCTAAAAACAGTGGGGGCCCACATTGTTTGGATGATCCAAACCCTTCATTTGAAAGGCCCTTACCTACATAGGGTGTCTACATAAAATCAGATCCATAGGATCATCCTAACCCATCCAAATGTGGAGGGTAAAATGGGGGTAAAATGGACAGACACAGTTTGTCCTCAAATCTGCCCATTTTTCCCTCCACTGTTGGATGGGTTAGGATGATCCTATTGGGCTGATTTTTTGTGGACACCCTATCTAGGGAAGGACCTTTCAAATGAATGGTTTGGATCACCCAAAAAATGTGCGCCCTCACTATTTTTAGCCAACAGAGTAGATAAGCTTATCTACTCGACCGAGTACGCTCATTTATATATATATATATATATATATATATATATATATATATATATATATTTTTTTTTATTTTTTTTTATTTTTTTATTTTATTTTTTTTATTTTTTATTTTTTTTGGATATATTGACCCCCCCCCCCCCTCTTTGTTAATTGGGACAGCCTCTCTATTGTAAATCTGTAATTTTCGATTTAATTCGAACCGGTGCGCACCTGATACATACCCAAACTGGATTTTCATTTTGTTTGTTGTTTGAGTGCGTACCCAGTACGCACCCAACGAGTACACAAGCGCACCCGCACCCAATACGGGTGCGTGGGCCTCCGGAGAGTACCCGTGCTTCTTAGCCGAGAGCCACTACCTTCATCACCACCCCATCCACACCTCTTTACCCATGCCTCCCTCCTCTCTTCTCTCTACAAAACACATTTGTGAAACTAATATTTCAATGGTCCTCTTGGTAACTAAAACCCTTATTCTAAATCTAACTACCACAAAATCCATATCTTAGTATGGGGCTCCTGCAGACCCCCCTCATTTTGTTCAAGACCGACCTGACATTAGTTAAAACCTCAGGGGTCGCTTTCCAATGATAGTGTTCCTGAGTGATTGAGTTGCATGTACTTTGAAGTGGTCAAAGGACTTCTAGACATTAAACCATTGAGAAAACTACCTTAGAAACCTATCCAAAACTTTATAATAGAAGATTACAAGTTGCTTTAAACTATTCCTCAAAACTTTACATCTGGGTCTAGCCAAAACATTTTTGTGAAGATCAGTTTACTTACCACACTGATCTGAATTTATTAGAGAAATATTTAACAACTTCCTGCCCAAGTCCACCCATGGCTGTGAGAAGAGAATTCCAATCAGTTTTGAATATTTTGTTTCATGCATCATTTTGTTTATCATTCCTTAATAATTTTAATCACCATAGTATGTTAGAAGAGCAGTTGATATGGGGAATTTATGAAGGGAATTTTAGAGAAAAAAGAAAGATAGCAAGGACGATGGTATATGTAGAAAATTGGGATTAGAAATCAAGAAAAAAATCATAAATTGCAAAGAAACAAAAGGGGAAGGTTCAGACAGGTTCAGAACTCAAAATAGATGCTTAATAAAAAAAAACTTAAAAAGTCTTGGGACCGGCAATCAATCAAGAGCTTTAATTCATTCTTGATCAAGGTCTCTGGAACAGAAATCTCATTCTGCTTAAAATTTAGGGTTCATCCAATTTCATGAAATAACAGAAATTGTTATTGCAGATCAAGGTTACTCGAAAAGAAATCTCATGTTCTTTAATGAAATAACAGAAATTGTTATTGCTTAGTTATGAGCTCACAAAGCCAGGAACGGTACATTAATTTGAAATCTATTGCAGCAGAAATACGAACAATAAAAAATTTTATAGATCAAGTAAAGATACAAAAAACATGGATCATATCGTTGTTAGAAACAAGAAAATAACCATAGGAATTATAGAATTCACGAAAGTATGTAACGTCCTTAAACCTGTGGTCAAGTTCTAGCTCAGCTCTTTCATGATCCAAAGGATTTTATAATGGAAAATGTATGTTCAAGATAGATTAGGGTTAACCTAATTCAATAGCACAAAATAGAATCAAAATTGGTTCACACAGGCATGTACGTAGAAATTCAACAGGAAGGAAACCCAGGATTAGAAACCTGAGGCATCAGATTTGATAACAGAATAGAGAATCAACAGCAATTATTCCTATCAAATACGCAAAATAAAAAAGAAAAGGCAGTAGAGATGAAGGAAAGAATATAAATTAAAATATTAGAAACCATAATTGACAAAAATAAAAAGATGATAGCGGGTTTTATTTATGATTTACTCAAAAAATCGAGAGGAAGAAAGAGAGTAGAGAAAAAGAAGAGTTGAGGTTAGAAGAGGCAAAAGATGGCAGCCGTAAGAATTCAAGAGAAAATCGGTTGAGTAAAGATTCTAAAATAGAAGAAAATTCCAAGAACTAGGGTTTGGGAAGGAGGAAAAAAATGGGGAAAGGGATGCAAAAATCTGTACCTTGTGAAAGACCAATTACTTCAATTTGAAACAAGGATAACTTCTTTTTTTGAATGGCAGAATTTGATTACTCCAAATTTCTAAGCAATTTTATTAAAAAAGATGGGGAAAGATCCCACGACCGAGGTGGTAGGATACAAAGCAAAAATACAACGAGAAAATAGCTAAACAACTACACAAAGATAACTCCACAGTGGTCCTGATCACACCGCCTCTAGCCAGACCATCCGCCTCAACATTGGCTGATCTCCTAACGTGCTGGAACCAGACCATGAATCCTTCCAAACGCTCATGTATTTCTTCAATCAATTCCTCAAATCTCCAAAACACATGGATTTTGCGATCCAATCACTACATCATGTTAAGGGATTCATCTTCCACAATCAGACAGTCAAGCACTTTCCTATAAGAGAACCGAACTGGCATACAATACTGCCATTACTTCCACTTTGTTATTCTTTCGTCCCTACCAGACCAACAAAGGCCCCTTACTCAGCCCAACCGTGCTCTCAGGAAACCCTCATCTCCCTTCGACCCTGAAAATCTGAATAAGAGAACCATCAAAATTCAACTTTAGCCAACAAGGGGATTGTGTGTGGGTGTGGGTGTGGGTGGGTGGGTGTGTGGGAGGGGTGTAAATCTTTTCCACATTCCGTGCACATGCTCGCCCATCTAATTGTAAGTGCAATCACAATTAAGTAAATGAACAGAGGGTCTCTTGTTTTACGCATAGAAATGGAATTATTCCGTTCTATCCATATAGTCTACAGAGTAGCTAAAAAGACCGTGCTTCATAATATCTTCCCTTTTCTCGGCCAAGGGAATAACACAGTTTTTAACTACCATTTCCAGTCTCAGAGCAGAGAACCAGAAGTTGCAAAAGCGATCTAGTTTGCGGCTCCACACCTCTAGCTAACTTGAATGAATAAAAAAGGTATTTTACCTTCTTTGCTGCTTCACAACACATAGCACAATGATCAACAATAGGAACTCTACAGCTATAAAGTGATCAAGTGGCAAAATCTTATCAAAGTCGGATATCATTCGAAGGCACACACCCGGGGTGCATTTGGACGGACAGAATTAGAGGCCATAAAAAAAAAGTACGGAAACAAGGGGGCGTGATTGGCACAGGGGCAGAATAAGAGGGGGAATGTTGGAATCTGTTTCCCACCCCAAGAGGTAGTATTATGATTCCATCCTGATGGAAATGGAATTTTTATTAGAATTGTTTTGAATTAAAAATTTTATTTTATTTTTCTCATTCAGCTTAAGAATCGGAATATGATGTCGATTATGATTCCTTATTCCAGCAATCCAAAAGCAGTCTAGGGGGAGCTGGAATCCTCCAAATTCTGTTAGCTGGTCCAGATGGCAAGGCTGACACAAGCTAGAGATAGAAAGATTTGACATTGAAAACCTCAATAGAGTTCCGGATGCAGACCGTTTTGCCGCTTCCGTTTCTCTTCAAAACAATGGAGTTGAGAGATATTGATATCAAATCCATCAGTATAGTAGCTTCTCTGCCCACGTATTATATATGCCTATGAATCCTGCATTTGTTCATTTACTCAACGGTCGTGGCATCCACAAATCTTAGGTAACTCGTTGGCAATACTTCGTGAGTTATAAGTCAGCTGAATGGCCTCTACACCGTCAAGGTTTTAAATTTCGGTTTCAGTTTCAGTCGGCATGGAAACGGAAATATTTCAATTTCAATTAAAAATTACATAAACGTATGAAAACATATGCATACGATAAAATTTTAAGATGAAACTTCGAGAAATGCTAGAACAAGCACAAATACATACTTAGAAAGCATCACATGAGCAAGAATGCAAGATATCTATCCATAATAGCTTAATCACATCAACCACCTAGAGACATGTGTTCTCGCATATGAAAACATATGCATACGATAAAATTTTAAGATGAAACTTCGAGAAATGCTAGAACAAGCACAAATACATACTTAGAAAGCATCACATGAGCAAGAATGCAAGATATCTATCCATAATGGCTTAATCACATCAACCACCTAGAGACATGTGTTCTCACATATGTCTGGAACAGCAAAGTCAATAAAGAAGTTCTATGTAATGAAGCATAAGAAAGTACAACAACAAGTCATCCCTCCAACCCCAACTCTATGCCAAAACCACATACAGAGACGAGGTGGTATTGGTCCCATATCGATCTAGCATCCCATGCATAAGAAAAGGTTACTTTGTTGTGCAGGTTACTTTGTTATGCAGTCCAATGATGCTGCCTACCAAATATCATTCTCTACAATAATCAAATGAAATGCAAGTAAAATGGCTTACAAAAAAAAAAATTCCTTTTCTGAGCTTAGCTGAAGACATCATTTGTATGATGCTTAGGTTTTTAATTTTGAAATTCCCATGACTCTTCACACTGAAATGAAAATTGGATTCACCTTCGATTCAACAAGGATGAGCCTAGAAAGCATTTTGATAAAGATAAAAAAAAAATGTTTTTTCTTCGATTCAACTAGGATAGGCCCACAAAGCATGTTGACAAAGATTTTTTTTTTTTTTTTTTAAATCTTACATATTTTCTGACATTAACAATTGGTATTGGCACCGTTATTTGCATCATTTACATCCGAATGGCAATTTACATATAAATAAAATAAATCAAAGGAAATATATAAACGGCGACGGTAAGTTTAGGGCTAAAACTTTCAGATGTTTTATTTTATTTTATTTTAATTTACAGCAGATTAGGGCAGGATTTTTATTTTGTTTTGGAGGAAAAAAACTTTAAACGCTCCGTGGATGATAGATTAGAATCTTGACACTTCATTTCAAGGATTTGCGTAAAACAAAGGAAACCGTAAAACCCTAACCAAAAGCGATGGGAGCTTAGAACGGACATCTGAAAAATGTCCAGAGCTGCTGCTGCTTCTTAGGAAGAAGATAAGGAGCCGATGCATCAGTCTGCCCACATCAATCTGAAGGTCAAGGGGAAGGATGGGAATGAGGTCTTTTTCAGGATCAAGAGCAGCACCTGGCTGGGAAAGCTCATGAAAGCATACTGTGATCGGCAGTCGGTAGATTTCAATTCCATTGTTATTTGATGGTCGTCGGTTGCATGGAGAGAAGACACAGACGAGCTTGAAATGAAAGATGGGGATGCATTGATGTCATGCTCCACCTTACTGGTGGTAACGATGGAGTAATTTGATTAAGTAATTGAAGGGGGGAAAAAGGACAGAAATTATGGCTTGCATATTTCTGCTTAATTTCTATGTTGTAAGACTTAGCTGTAAGAAGGATTTGCTTCAGACTCTAAACTATGGAATCAACAAATTGGGGTGGCTGCTTAATTTCTATGTTGTAAGACTTAGCTGTAAGAAGGATTTGCTTCAGACTCTAAACTATGGAATCAACAAATTGGGGTGGCTAGTATAGGTTTTGGTGACAGGATATGATACTCCACACACACAAAAAACACCTTGACACTCCATTTACGAGATGATATCGGATCTATTATAAGTGGATTGCGATAAATGTGTAAAAGGGAACACAATAAGCATGGTTCACAAACTCCATGTGCATTAAGTCATCAAGATAGGTCATTGCATACCAGTTTGCTCTCATATGCCATTCAATAAATGCCACACATGCATGTCAACAGAGATAGGCATATCTGCCCACATGTAGAATTAAAAAATATATAAACAAATACCCGGTGCACTCTGATCAAGAACACCAAGTTGGTAACAGACAATCGATCCATCATCCCGCCCGATCACCAGGCTACCCAACGTTGCTTCCACGCACGTTATTTTTCTTAACTGCGGATGCGTTTTCACATCAAACTCCACAAGCTCATTTTGAGGGAAGACAGAACCAGATAAATAAGCACCTAAACTTTTCAGTCTGAAAACATAAGCAACTCCTGAAATTGTCAATGCATAGAGCAAATATGTGTTCCCGGCAGTGCTTTGAAGCTGCAATAGACAAATCTTAATTTAGAGGCCCCCAAGTTCTTAAGGTATCTAGAAACCCATTAAATAGAGATATCTCTCATAATAAGAACCATGTGTCTGGAATATTGAAAATTAAACAAGTGAAAACTTTACAGTAAAGTCCTAGACCAACCTCATTTCTGCATATGAACGCAAATGGACAGAGAGCATCCGGAAATAAGAGACGTAGTCCACTCTTAGGAAGTTCTTTACAAGGTGAGAGTTCAACCAATTCAAGTGCATTTGGAAGATTCTGGTGAATTCGCCTGGGGAATGGCAATCAATGACAGTATTAGATTATCAAAATCAGGGAAGAAACAGTGATAACAAAAAACCATATAAATAATTTGTGCAACAAATCTGGAAATTTAAAATTAAAAACCAATAAGCAAGAAAATATCTAAAACGGTAATGACTGTTAGGTTCTTTACCAAATACCAACAGTCACTTTTTGGGCCCCAAAAGTGACATTTGAACGTGATTGGGACCATTGGGGATTACCCATGTCAGATGGAGGATGGCATTGGTTAATTAAGTAGCAAGCAATTATGACAGCATCTGCATTCTTAGACCTTATTATTTCACAGAGCGTTAGCTCACCCGTGGTTTACAATTTCAGATCTTGAAGCTTGGCATCGGCATGGCATTGAGATAGCAGGAGGATCATCTTATCTTAAAAGAAATTCTGAATTTTGATTTTTATTGACTGAGTAATAGTTTGATCTACAGTACACATTATTTGTTTATTTTAAAAAACGGGGTAAGATGTGAGACTTTGAAATTTGGTTTACTAAGTTGTGGATGGATTGGGACTTACATTTAAATGTGATTTAGCATGCTTGTGATAATTTCTGCTACACTTGCATAGTTGTGAAGTCTACCTTGCAGGTATGTGGCGTTATTACGTGCTAGACCATGGTAATGGTTTGGGGGACGTGACATAAATCATATAATTACTGTTAATTTAGAGGGATATCATCATAAATTGAATAGGGTTGGTTCAAGTTATCTTTTTTCAGTGAATAAAAATGGTGGAAATTTTGGAAATCTTTTTTCCTTTCCAAAATTTTCAAGAAATTTCCTGCAATCCAAACATGACCTAAAGGAAAACAAAAGCAACAGTGATAAACTGAATACATACATAGATACAAAATACGTATATAAATCATATTACCATATGAGATAGGTGGGAGGATCATCAATGAGGTGAGAAGAAGCATAATCTTTGGTTAGAGGAGTGTAGGGTTCTGAAGAAGGGAGGATTGACGAAGGGACTGTGACTTCTATCCACTGTATTGAGTCACTACCGATTATTGGAACCTCCATTGCTGCCATGGAACGATTCGCCATTACAACTAAAGGTGAGGAAGAGAAGTGGAAGAAGAAGATCAAAATTTAAGAGAGGAGAGGGTTTTTGTAGGGTTTAGGTTTTGACGCTGTGAAAGGGAGCGTTCGCTATTCTAAGTTTCTAACCCGACATAAGGCAGATACATAGGCTGTGGAGACCACTTATTCAATTATCATTGGGGAGATGATTTTTTCGCCCCACTTTAGGATAATGCGACCCACTGTTAACGGGAATTGTGGCCAGACGTTAACGCTTTTTGACGTCGAATCAAGTTAAAAGTGGGGCGCATCATCCTAAAGGGGGGCGAAAAAATCATCACCCTTGTCTTTGCCATTCATTTGTTGGCCCACCGTGGATGGTCCATGCCCAAGAGACCTTCACCGTTGACGTCTTTAACCCTCGATTTTGTTGATTGACGTTTGTGACGAGAAATTTTGTGGATTGAAATTTTTTTCCAAAATTTCATGCATTTCAAATTTTGCTCACAGGTACTAATTAATAATTATATCCCAAAAAATTATCATTTTCTTGTAATTTATGGAAACAAAAAAAAACTTAAAAAACCCGCGAGGAATATTTTTCCTGCAATTCATATAGGTAGTTTACCTTGTAGATTAGTAGTATAAGTAGTGAACAGGGAGGACACAAACATTTGATATATCTAGGATTTACCTCGTAGAATAGTGATAAGTAGTGTTTAGTTACCAACCTCGTAGGGCAGTGGAGAGGGTGTCATTACAGTAAGAAGAAAAGGAGGGGGGGGGGATGGAGAGAGAGAAAAAGATAACTCAAAATTTTCCATGCAAAATTCCTCTCTTTTGATAAATTTTGCTTGAAAAGTATAAAAAGGGACATTGATGCAAGGTCACCAGACATGATTACCACTTAAATTTGCCTGATAGTCCCCGGGGATTTGGATGCTAAATTGGCAACCAAACAACATAAAATTACCAAAAAGTGCATCTTTTGCTTGGGAAATCATTGAGGATGTCACACATGTGGCAACCAAACAATTAGGAAAACAAGAAGACAAAATTATTAAAGTTTACCGCATATAGGAGGGTTAGGATTTACTAGCGAAGAAGTGTTGATGCTCAAATCTGTTCGAGAGTGTGATCGACCTAGATGTGTTGGTCTCGCTTTTTATCTGATTTTGACGGCAGGAATGTTGTCTTAGCCCGTGACCTGCGTTCACAGACAAAAGGTTAGGGACCCCCGAAGTGGACCTCTAGGGGAACCCTTCGACACTCAAGTCAAATAGAAGGCCAACAAAATGCATTAGAAAGTAGTATGATACCTAATGTTTGGAGTGGAGGGTTCCCTTTTGTAGACGGAGGTCTGTATTCTACGGGGCAGTGTGACAGCAGCATGACATCGTGTCAATCGCTAGCATGGGGCACCAACAATTGGCGTAGTACATCCACTAATGGATGAAGGCCATTGGAAGCTTCTGGGGGCATGCTGTGACTGCCAGGAGAGGTAGGTAGCTGATGTGACATGTTCACTGGGGAGTGGCGCTTGTCAACGAGCTAGTGAGCAACGGGGGTCAGCATGGCCCTAGGAGGTTTTGTATGTCAATGAGATGACAGGTGGTAGGGACCTAGTGTGTTCCATGATGGTGATGTGTTGGTAGTTGAACATTCGCACCATCAGATGGCGAAGCCGCTACCTGTGCGAAAGGTGGAGATGATGGTGGCACGATGGGAGTAGCCACGGGGAAGTGGTTAGAGAAGAAACCGGTGGGGATCTGGTGTAGGTACTGGTGCAGGGGTCGTCGCTGAAAAAGGGCAGAAACAAACGGTCGTGATGAGGCATGATTCTCGTTGTAGAAGGTAGTGTGGCGCGCTCTGCCCTACGTTGCCGATGTAAACTCCCATAATCCAATTGTCGGAGAGTTGGGTGATGGAGGTGGCAAGCACAAATAAAGCGACGAGACGAGGACCAATACAGAGAGAGAGAGAGAGGAGAGGAGATGAATCGTCCACTGCTTTCTGATATGCCACTTGACGCTAGGAAGAAAAGAGTGAAGAAACCCCCTTCGGCAAAGCCTATCCTCCTTCAATAATGAGATGGAGGGCTTTTAGAGGCAATGACTTATTTGCCCTTCATCTACCAAATTGTACCCTCAACATATAAGCCCCCACTTCCTCGAGTCGGTGCGGGTCAGGGAAGTAGTTCCAATCTGATGACACTCAAGATACTCGACTAGTGTGCGAGGCAATCCTGTTAGAGAAATCTTCGAAACACTCAACTAGCCTGCGAGATGTACTCGACTGAGCTGTGAAGCTGGAGAAGTCCATGGAGCACTCGTCTAACCCGTAAGATGTATTCAATGAGGCTGTGAGACTGGAGCGTTTGTCTAGCCTGCGATGGATACTTGACGAGGCAGCTTAGGATAAGCCCACGAAGAACCCGTCCATCCCGTGAGATGTACTCGGGTGCCTAGGCTAGGGTGACTGGATTTTGACCAGTTCCTTCTAGTGTGTGATGTTTTGATATTTATTGTTTCCCCTCTTGCATATTGTGCATAGAATGAATAAGATATACTATTCAAGCTTGTTCAATAAAATTCTTATCCTATACTATGGGGTGTAGGTGATCTAGAGAAAAGGAACAAGGGGAAGTAAAAAGCAACTAAATGCAGCCGATGGGAAGTGATACGTTGCCCCCTGTGCAGTCAGGGTGAAAGAAAAGAAAAATGATAAACTGATGAAAAACTCCCCCTTCGCAGATGTGGGTCGAGGGCTACTGAGGGGAGGTGGTGCTTCTCCTCCCGATGCAGTTAGCGTTGGCGGGAGAAGCTGAGCCTGGGGATTATCCTTAGTGGTTGATTGGGTGTTCACTGGCATGTGCTGAGCTCCTTTTCTCTGGAGAAGACTCCATCAAGCCCCACGGCGGGCGCCAATTTGATGATGCTCAAAACTGCAGGTATGGTCTAGCAGCGAAGATGGTGCTTGCCTCGCCTACTGTCCGACACAAATTGCACTTAGGATGGTGAATCTGCACTCACAAACAACAATTCAGGGACCACCCAAAGTTTTACTCCAGGGGAACCCTTCGACGCTCAAGACAATAAAAGAGATCAACATAATGGGAACTCAGTAAGGGAGAGAACACGTGATACCTGAGCTGTGGAAAGAGGGTTCCTATTTATAGGCGAAGGCCTCTTATTCTGTGTTTCGGTTTGATGGCGACGTATCACAACACTATTTGCTGAGGGGTGATAATGACATTACACCGTGTATCATCATTGTTGGGAGGAGCTAATTGGATGTTATGGGAGTGAGGGACGATCTGATACTACAGATACTTGGACTATAGGTGATTGGAAGGTTCTTGCCTTTTAGGGTGGTTAAGCGACGTGACCCATTCTCAGAGAGGCGGCGTGCGTCGGAGAGGTGGGGGGCAAGGTCATTTTGTATGGCTCTGCAAGGAGGTGGTCGCCAGGGGACTGATGGATGATGAACGTTTGGGATGCCATTGGCTAGGGACCACGTGTTGGAATTAGAGTGGCTGCTTGGTCAGGATGCATGGGGAGGCTCTTTGTGCGTTTATGGCTTGGTGGGCCGGGCTAAGTGCCACATGTCGTCATCGCTTGCTGACTTGTTACTACTCCATCGATAATAATAATAACAATAGGAAAAGGTTTCTCAGCTCGAGCTCAGAAACCACTACTCCCATAGTTGGTTCAGTCATCCAACCCATTTAGGTTTATGGTTATGATTATGGTTATGGTTATGGTTATGGGTTATGGTTATGGGTTATGGTTAGGGTTATGATTTGTGGAGGTTTAGAATGGATGGCTAGGAATTATGGTCCTATAGATCGGACGGTTAGGATTATGGTATGGAGCCGGTTTGTTAGGAACACCATATCTATGTGAGGTAGTATAAAATGAATGGGTTGGATGAGTCAAACTACTATTGGAGATGGAGTTTCTAAGCTCTAGCTGAGGCCGAGCTAGAGCTCAGAAACCACCCCCTCTAATAATAATAATAATAATATGGGATTTTTTAGGAAATTTCATAGAAGGCCAATTCGTGGCTCATTCATGCACGAGAGAACAGCCACACAGGGTCACTTCTTGGAAGATTTTGTCTTATTCATTTATAATTCATTTGTGGTGGCTGTTCTCTCCCGTAAAAATGAGCCGTGAAATGGCTTTCCGCAAAATTGACTAGCAAATCTATATAGGGTACGGATGTTGGCTCTACCATGTTTTGGTAATTGCACTAACTCTCTGTCTTTTATTATATGAGGAAGTCTAAACTGAAAGGAGCCCTTGCAAAAAAGAGGTGAGAGGGCTCCCCCGTTGGCTGCACATCACCATCATGTTTGTCCATTCAGCCGTTATTAATGCATGATGGTGACGTGTAGCTAATAGGAGAGCCGTTTCACCTCTTTTTTGCAAGGGCTCCCTTTAGTCTAGAATTCCTCTTATTATGTAATGTATCATAAAGTTATTACAATTCCCAATAAGGAAAGCCGTCCAAAGCCAATAAACAATGAAAAGACAAAATTGCTAAAAAAAGTAAGCATGTGTGGCTGTTTCTCTCATGCAAAAGTGAGCCGCGAAATTGCCGAGTAAATCCATATATATGTTTAGCAATATCTACGATAACTTCTAGGGGATTTGCTAGCTTCCGTCGTCGTAGAAGGCATTTTGAGGATGGTCTGTTAAACGTGTCAGCAGCCACGCAAGCTCACTTTTCAGCAGATCTTGTCATCATTCATGATGTGGCAGCTCTCACACGCAACATGCCTTCCGCGAAATGCCTTTCTGCGATGGACGCTAGCAAATCCCAACTTCTAGTGCACAAACATTATGTCTCTTATAACTATTTCTTTTTATTAACTTAAATTTAAGGTACATGATACTTTATGTGTGAGGGGTAAGGCAACAGTTGGAACCACTTGTGCAAGCGTACACAATGGATGTGCCCCATTCCCTTTGATTGCCTTAATAATTCGCTTCCCCGTCTTCTTTTTAATTCACACACGCTACTCTTTCATGATGGTACATATCTGATGTAACTTCTCAATTTAATTCACACACGCTACTCTGTCACCTCTTCCATTCTCTTCTAACTCTAGCTCTTCATATCTCACCAATTCTCTCTGTCTCTCCGAGATTTTGGATCCCCCTTAAAAATATACATATACCACGAAAATTTCGGTTGGTTCATGTTTTTTTTTTTTTGGATAGCAATTAGATATGTAAAATGGGAAGAAAGTTTGAACCCACATATAGGGAAATGATATCAGAGCTCCAATGTTTTGATAATTCCGATCCACTTCCTTGTCGTTTAGTATTTAAAGGGCTTGTTAGAGCATTTTGGGAACTGTAATAACCTTCTAATAGCCTTTTAAATAATAAAGACAAGAAAGGGGAGCGGAAATATCAAAACATTGGAGACCTGATATCATTTACCTTCAAATATTGGAAAATTGTTTGGCAAACCTTTTACGCGGAGAGCAAAAGAAGATGGAATGGGTGGTGGTCAGACTTCACACAGGTAATGGCTCGAAGATGGGACGGACACGCATCCACACGTTATACTGCCACGTGTAAGATTGTAAGTCAACTTTCTCCAAGAATGCCGGAGGTGACATCACTCGGCTCGGCTTGTTATTAATGAGTCATAATTCTTCACTGAGTTGCATTATTTGTTAATTTTTGAAGTGTAATTTTTGGGTTGTTTTATTTTATTTTTATTTTGAGAGATGTAGTGAGGATAAAAATTGTATTGTGTTCATAGGCATGGTGGTCATTTTCCCTAGCTTACACATGTGTGAGCCACACATGTTTGCTACAACTTTTTCCACTACTCACCTATTTTAAATTCAAATCCTTACTTGGAACTCCAAACCCACCACTTCCCTAAGCATTAAAGACTCCACTTTCCCACACCCGCTATCACTTACCTAAGCCATTCACTCTCTATTTTCCTTTGACTAAGCGTATTCTCATTTACTTCATTTTAGTAGAGATTTTCCACTATCTACCTAGACCTTCATTGAAGCTCTCTTGTATGCAAGCTTAGGTTTGAAGCAAAATGTCAACTTTCCCATATTTTCTCCTAGCTAGTTTTGAAGTTTTCTTCTTTTTATTGTTCTTTATCTTGTAGTGTTGTTATTTCTATCATATATTGAAGCATATTTCTTTTGGGCATTGTTCTTCTTCTACTTTGGTTATTCATCTTGGGCTAGTGCAAACTTTTGTTTCACTATTTGATAAGAGGATTTTCCGGTCTTTCTCTATATTATTATCTACCCTTTTTTTTAATGAAAATGACCTTAATTGTTCTTACTTATGAATGAATTCCTTTGTGCCACTTTCAGCTTACACCCATTTTGGACTCTAGTTAGTCATAAGAGACCGAACTCCTCAGCGGCCCTTGGACTAAGTCAAGAAGAATTTTGTACCTAGACTATTTTTGAAACTAGTTTCCAAAAAATGATAAGAATTGAGTGAGATTTTGTAGGAATTTTGAAAAACCAAAACTCTACTGAGTATATTCAATATGGGATGTTTTTCTAGTATACTAACTACACTGGGTTACTGAGATTTTCTTCGAGGAATTTTTTCCATCCTTGAGTATACACAAGAGTTACCACACCCCTACTCGGATACCGCTTGTCGGGATTCGGTTGGAATTCGCCCTTCAAAGCTAGCCATTAAGGAGACGGTGCTCAAGTCCTTAATAAGCTCATCCACATCCATTCAGTTTTCCGATGTAGGATCTTTGCTTTCGCGTTGAACCCCACAATTCTCACGTGCAAAAAATCATTCCCTAAATGCCTTTCTGTTAAATTCCCTAGCAAATCCCATACGTATGGAAAAATTTCCTTAACCAGTATGAAAGTCAACTAAATTATGCAAAATATTTAAAGCTTGGTAATGACCAGAACACTGTTTGGGTGATAAGCCCCATTTAGAGGGGCTGAAATTCGTCACAAGTCACCATCTTCCTCACATTGGGCAGTCACTAGAATAGAATGATTTTATACGGCGTTTATCTTTCAAGAAGAGAAATTATAATGTATAGAGCAATGATAGATAGAAGGGAGCGCTTGCATAAAGAGCCAAAAAAGGGGTCTTCATTGGGTCCACATCATTTTCAGTTACAATTTAAAATTAGTTGAAAAAGTAAAATCAGTTACATTTGATGACGTGGATCCAATCCAGAGCCCTTCATGCAAGGGCTCCCTTGTATCTAGCATTTCTCGGATGGGTATAACAATTTAATTTCTCCTTGTATAATAATTTAAAGTAATATTTTAAAAATGATTTTTTTACCTACTATTTTTATGAGCCTTCCTTTAACTGAACTAGATACTCTTGAAAGTGGGACTCCCGTGGGCCCATGTCGAACCCAATCCACTTATTGTGGAATTCCAACATTTGTCATCTCGTCACTAGGTCCCACCGAGTGAATTGGAGGGCTACCAAAACTGGGTCCCACCAGATTCCCAATTAGAAGTGGTAGGAGGGCTACCAAAACTGGGTCTGTCCACTTTGGAATTAGACACCGAAATTAAGATAAAATCTCAAATGTACTCAGCCACAAGTTGAAGAACTGATCTCATAGGCACACATCTCAATGTGATGTGGGGCCACTCCAATTGTCTTCCACATAATACGCGCACGTGTGGACATGTAGAATCATTGTTAGTAAAATGACAAATTAACCCTTACGTAATCGGTGGGGCCGTGTAAGAGATGTGAAGGTAGAAGAACTCGCATTTTTTCCGTTTAGAGAGAGAGAGAGAGAGGGTCATTGTTACAGATGTGAGGGGCAATTTAGTCACTGAGAAAAGGCTCTCTCTCGATCGTTGTTAGAAAAACGGCTTTTTTTTAAAAAAAATTTTAATTTTTAAAAATCCATCTTTGGACGAAAATACCCCTTCATGAATTGGCAAAAAGCTGCCCCTTTCCAAATCCGTTGAAGACAAATGAAAGGGGCTTTTTTGCCATTAGTGGATCTTCTCCTCTAAAATTAGCAAACCACTTGGCTGATTTATTTTAGCAAAAAAACCAAGGAAAAAACTATCTCATGCAGATGAATAATTAAAATAATTATTCTGGAAAAGGACTAGAAAATTTTAATGTGTTGAAGAAATGACTTTGGAATGGAGCTTTATGACATATCAAGTTAAAGTGTCACCTTACGAAGAAAAAGACAAAAATACCCTTCTATACCTTCTGCTCATTTTTCAAAATTTCAACAAAGAGGAATTTTGGGAAACTTGTCCACATGCTATTCTGTAAATGATCCGGTTCAATGGGTAAACCCGTCACCGCACTCATTCTATCTACTTAGGTCAACAACCCATGTGATCGAGATAAGTCGCCCCAACTCATTATGGATGTTGATTTGATGCTAATTATATCCAGGAAGAGATTTCCGGTCTCAACCCCAACCAAGACCTTTTTAGGTGTGTAAGGAACTGGAATGTCATAACTCCTTGTCCCTTAGGATCTATGAATCCATGGGCATGACCATTCCTACAATGTTGCCTAGGGAGGGAGCATGTGTCTAAAGTAAATAAGCACATCACACATTTCCAACAATATACCCAATGTATGTCATGAAACAAAATCATCCATTAATAACAAATAATTCAACACACAAAACACTGGCTTTTAGGGCATATGCTTTAACACTCAATTATCCCACTTCGTCTTCTAGTCTCCAGCCGTTTCAATCTTGCTCGTCCGAAGGTTCACACAATTTTCAGCCGGAACGTCTAAAGGTAACTCTCCTATATGTCTCAACTTTACCCATTGTTTGTGCATATATGAAAGGCTACTTTTCCATTCGACTATGTTAAACTTTTGGTTCCACTAGATAATCTTAGGAATTGAACCCAATTTAACCTAGTTGAACCCAAATTAAACTAGAATTCCGTCGAACCAAAATCGATTCAATCGAACTCAAATTTTCCCAAGTCGATTGAACTCAAATTTTCCAGTCCAGCCAGATATTGACCGATTCTACCTAATAATTGACCAAGTCTACCCCAAAATTGATTGATTTGTAATTGTTTTCAAGATTTTTAACTACCTTTTAATCTAATTTTACTTGAATCTACTTGTTATACTAGTTATTTGACGTATTTGTAACTGTTTTGTAGATTTTCACCATCTTTTTGTTATTACTAATTGTTCATAAGAGATCTCAAGATTTTCAACTATGCTTTTGTTTAAAAAAAATGCTTAACAGGTTCCAAGATTTTCAATCACTTATGGTTCTAAATAACAGAGCTTAACAGATATAAATGTATTTGCAGGAAAAATATGTAATGACCAAATACTCTCCTTTCCAATTTGACAAGGAAACGCGGGGATTAAAACTAAAGGATCATCATTTTGATGCCTTGTATGGCGCTCATTTTGGCCATTTATTTAAATTGGAAGGCATCCTTGTGTATAAGACAAATTTAGGATGTTTACTTAGTCTTTGGGACAGTCAAACCAACTCATTTAGACTAGGTGGACGAATAATTTTTTTTTTAATGCCATCAATGTGGTATTAGCTTTAGGTTTAAGTATTGAGAGGAGAGGCATAGTTACTAACTTGTTCTTCCCACCTACATAGTCGTATGAAACTCCATCTTTCAAATTCGCATATTGATTTCGTCATTTTCCACACCTTATTCAAAATTATCATTCAAAGTTTAGAGAGTTAGATTCACAGTTAGTAGCATTTAGTTCATAGAAGCAGAGTTGATGGGAACTAGCATGTACTAATACAAACAAATACATACAAATAGTCCATACATATGTAAACAGATAAAAACATATAATCACTGGGGTAAATAAACAAAAAAATGATAAAAAATGATCCAAATTGAAGAAATCTGAAAGAATGTACAGTAAATTCAGGTATAATTAGCCATAAAATGGGTTGAATCAGTCAGTTTTGATTTCGCGTAAGTCAATTATGGGGGTGACTGACCTTTTTTGGTCGACTATGTCTAATTTGTGTTCAACCACAGCATTTTTGACTTTGACTCTGGAAAATTTTAATTCGACTTATGATCTTTGAGTCCGACTCAGGAAAAATTGGGTTCGACTTGGGAAAAATTGGGTTTGACCCGTCCAATTTGGTTTCGAGTGGTTGAATTTGGGTTCGACTGGCTGAATTTGGGTTCGACTAGTGACTAGCTTAAGTTGGGGTCGATTGCCTAGAGTTGGGGATGATGTCAAAAGTGCCATTCCAATATGATCTCTTTAAAACTTAAAATAACAAATTTGGCAAGAATGCAAAATAAAAATGAGAGTGAGAATGTAATAAAGGAGAGAAAGTAAATGATAGAAGTGGAATATTGAATAGCTTGGTGATAGAGAAAGAAGTGGGGTTTTACTGTGGAAGGAGTTAAAAGACAAATTACCACGTGAGGGCTTGTCTGAAAATAGAAAAAAGATACAGGTGCTCTTCCGTATAGGAAATCAGAAATCAGAAAACAGAAAACAGTTAGAAATTAGAAATTACCAGGGTTAGCTGCGGGGACCTCTATTATTAATTCAAAGAACTGTGGGACCCACCGAAATAACTCATCAATCTGGCCTTTTCCTACTCGTGAAATAAATGTTATATCGTCTCGTTCTCGCGATAATATTTCTTGCCACATGTGTTTTCCACATTGTGGGATCCACGATAATCGCCCCGCACGTGCTGACTCTTACTTGTGGGCCCCACTCTCCAGCTGTAACAATGTTTCCTTGTCTCCTCGGACCTTTCTCTTTTTCTTCTTTGTGAAAAAAAATAAAGAGATGGTTATTTCTTTATTCTGGTAACGCCACTCTTTTTCCCTAGTTTATCAATAGAATTGAAAATTCTGCCTTTTAATCTTTGCTTCCACAAAAGATTTGTGAGTATTTTTCAAGGAAGTACCGTACTGGCTGCCATATCACAAAGATCGATGGCCAAGATTGCAAGAACCATGATCAGACTGTTCGGGGATCCGCAGATCACCAATCTAACAATCCAAATCGTCAATCAAAGCCCGAAATAATGCCGGATCATATTTTTTAGAGGCCGGATCATCCTCGGATCGGAAGATTTTAGACGGTATCCAAGTCAATGGTCCATGTTGATCACATTGATTGAAGTTCTTTGATTTATTAGAGTTTCTTTTGTTAGAAATTTTCTTATTTCCTATTGGTAGTCTTGTTTTTAATTTAATCAGGATTTTTAGGATAGATAGAGTTTGCTTTTGTGTATGAATTTTGGTAGGAGAAACAAGTTTGAATTAGATTAGGATTGCTATGCAAAAAGGCTTATAAATATGACCACATTGTAACTATTTTACACAAGCTTTTGAGTTAATAAAATTCTAAATTCGGTCCCTCGGAGTTGTCCCGCCGGTGAAGCCGCTACCTTAGCTTTTAACTAGCCCCTTTTCGTCCCAACAAGCAATACCCAAAATAGCCAACTCTTTCTCAGCCCACTACATCTTAGTTTATTTGACAAATAGCCTACCCAAAAGCTTCAACCGATTAACACCCGGCCCAAATCTTGTAGGGAAATGATTTCTGCGCTCCAGTGTTTTGATAAACATGCGCTCCACTTTGTCTGTCGTGTAGTATTTAAAGGGATGTCAGAGGATATTACTGTTCTCAGAAAGCTCTTAAAACCTTTTAAATACTACACGACAAACAAGTGAGCGCATGTTTATCAAAACACTTTAAATACTACACGACAAACAAGTGGAGCGCATGTTTATCAAAACACTGGAGCGCCGATATCATTTCCATCTTTTATGCTTTAATAATTCTTCAATCTTCTAAACCTTTCTTGAGACTCAAGAACTACCTTCAATTCTTTAACCTCTTCTTGTTTTAGCCCATCTCTTTGATCTTATCTAACAACCATTGCCTAATCTTTAACCATAATCCTAAGCTTCCGCCTACCCTACATTAGAGTTTCCGCTTCTGCTACCACCCCTACAATAGGATGATCCAAACTGTCCATTTGATGGGCCACAATGTAAGTAGGTTGTGCCCAAAAAATCATTTCCATAGGATGAATAGATAGCTAGAGGAATTGCATATAATGGGACATACATAGATTTGAGGGTTGGGATCATCCTATGGAAATGAGTTTTGGGCCACAACCAATTTGTACTGTGGCCCATCAAATGTACAGTTTGTATCATCCTATGGTGTGGCCAATACAATATTTCTTTGAAAAATAGTACTGGACTATACGGGCTTACACCATATAAAAATCTCCTCTTCCTTATCTATTTTTTCATAATATTATATACAGGATTTGCTAGGGACCATCACAGAAGGTAGGGTTGCAATGGTAGGATGGGTTGGGAACCCTACCCTACCCTACCCTACCCTACCGGCCCTACTCGAGAAATTATCTCGGGTCAGGTCGGGTTAAAACCCATGTTCCATAAACACGGCCTACCCGAGATAGCTTCTCGGCTAGGGTCGGCTGGGTCGGGTTTTTCCACATTATCGCCATAGCTACGTTTATCTTTTCTCACGAATTAGCGGACCTTAAAACGGAATATTAAATCTGTTACAAGTACAGACATTAGCCCTAGCTACAGTCAATTCATTTAATAAATTCTTGTGTGTTGATCACTATGATAAATCAGAAAATAGACCAAGCCTCTATTTTTTTTACAAACAAAAAATGAGGGGAATATTAAAGTACAAAAATATCCCTCCTCAATCTCATAACCCAAACAACAAAGTTGTAAATGTGCCAAAAAAAAAAAAAAAAACCCTTCATCAGTCGGTTACTTAGATTGACATTAGCAAAAGATTATTTGAAACATTTACATGCCTCAAACTAACACAGAACATGTAATCAGTAGAAGCAGATTAATAATAATTAAGCGGTTTAGAAATTAGAACATCAACAGCACTCAGTGTCCAATAAACAGCATCAAAATTTAATCAACCTATATTTTTTATATCAGGCATCACTCCACTTATAGGATTACAAAAACTGGACTTGCAACTCGGGTCGGGCGGTTCGGGTTTTCCAAAACCCTATCCTATCCTAGAAGCTATCTCGAGTCGGGTCTATTTTTAAAAAAACCCGAGATTCCTAAATCCGGCCCATGATTTTTTCGGGTTATGAATTAAATGAATTAGACAAAATCTCCGCGCAAGATTTTTTTCGGGTTATGAATTAAATGAATAAGACAAAATCTGAGCCTGTGTGGTTCCTCTCACACGCAACAGTGATTCCTCGAAATCCCATCTGCGCGATGGTCTCTAGCAAATCCCATTATATTATTATCTCTTTTATTTATTTTTTTACAAAGGGTGGTGGAGGAGGAGATGGGTTTATGTCTTCGTTTAGTTTAACTCAAGATATTCGTATTCCAGGCGTAATGAGGTGTTGAGAAATAAAATGGGCCCATCTCTCTATCTCTCTGTCTTTCCTTTTTTAACTCTTATTAGCTACAAATAATCAGCTGACACCACATCTTCTAGTTTGTATTATCATTTTCCAATTCTATCCTCTCCCTCTGTGTCTTCATCTCTTCTGCACTTCTCTTCTCTCTTCAGTATTTTCTTCCCTCTTCACCTTTTTTTCCTCTCTGTAGTATTTTTTTCCTTAATCTCTTTATACATATGTATTTATATTTAATTTTTTTTCTAGCACTCACTCATAGGAGGAGCTCCTCTTTCTCTCTTTCCAGTTGTCTCTCTCTCTCTCTCTCTCATGTAGAGGAAATTTTTTTTGAACCAAGATAGAACTGAAACAGATATTGAGAGAAAAAAGAATAATATGCAGGATCAAGGAGGATCTCAATATGGTCTCCCACAGGAGATTACGCCTTTCGCCGGAACTAGTAGTGGGACCCACATGCCAGGAGATGTGGCTTTGCCGGAATCCGCTTCTCCGATCAGTAGCCGACCGCCGGAATTGGTGCCAGAATATGATGTGCTTATCGCGGGAGAAGAGCGCGGCACGACCGGAAACCGGTGGCCGAGACAGGAGACTTTAGCCTTATTGAAAATAAGGTCTGAGATGGACTCAGTTTTCAAGGACTCTACCCTCAAAGGGCCTCTCTGGGAAGATGTTTCAAGGTATTTTTTTCTTTTCCTTTGGGTTGGAATTTGATTCTCTCTCAAACCCATTTGCCAAATTGTTCTTTTTCTTTAGTTATCTCTCATTTCACACAGATTCTTTTTCTTTTCCTTTTCATTTCCTCTCTCTCTCTCTCTCTCTCCTCTTTTTTTTTTCTTATTGAAATTCATAGATCTGAAATTTTGGTATCTTGTATTTCAGCTAATGGGTGAAAAAGATAAAGAAAATACAGAAGTTTTAGCTAATGATCTGAGCTTCGTATCACGGTTTTTTTTTTTTTTTTTTTTTTTTTTCAGTTTTGTTTTTGTTTAAAAAAGCCCAAAACCCTGATCACTTGTCTAACTTAAAAACCTCACTTTCTCTCTCTTTCACGAGCTTGGCATCTTTTTCTCTGATTTCGATAACAGTTGCCCAGATCCACTCAACCAATCCCAATTTCTTAAATTTCATTTCACCCAAGAAAAATTTAAATATTAAAAAAATGAAAAACAAACCCATGCATTTTTTTCTGCTATCATTTTTTTTTTGTATTATAAATAGTGACCTGTAATCATCAGTTTGATGCTATATTCTTACCTTTTTTCTTCTTCTCTTCTTTTCTTGGTTTTTAGGAAGCTAGGGGAGTTGGGTTATAGAAGGAGCTCCAAAAAATGCAAAGAGAAGTTTGAGAATGTTCACAAATACTATAAGAGAACCAAAGAAGGGAGAGCTGGGAAGAGCTACAGGTTTTTCAGTGAACTAGAAGCTCTTCATAACACCAATACAATGCCGGAAAATCCGTCTCCGGCGGGTCCGATTTCAGTCGGAATTTCTTCTAACATTCCAATGGAAGGATCTTCTGTAAGAATCCAACCCCCTTCATCATCTGGAGTGGTCCCACCAACCCAGATCAACGCACCCAGAATCGTCCCCGATTTAACGACCGGACCCGCTGCTGGAATGTCGGGTCAGGCGGCCGGAATCAGCTTCTCTTCCAGTAGCTCCTCGTCGGGTTCTGATTCCGAGGACGAGATCAAAGTGGGGTTGGATTCGAGAAAGCGAAAGCGGTCAGGTGGGGGGAGGAGTAGAAAGATGATGGATTTCTTTGAGGGGATGATGAAACAGGTGATGGAGAAACAGGAAGAGATGCAACAAAGGTTTTTGGTGACAATTGAGAAGATGGAACAAGATAGAATGATGAGAGAGGAAGCTTGGAAGAGTCAGGAGAGGGTGAGGATCGCCCGAGAGAATGAAAACATGGCACAAGAACGTGCTATCTCCGCAGCTAGAGACGCCGCCGTGATCAGTTTCCTTCAGAAACTCACCGGCGAGATGATTCCGGTAATGCCACCACCGGTGATAATTCCTTCCGTCTCGCCTCCCCAACCCACACCCACACCCCCTCCTCCTCCACTGCCCCCACAACAACAAGAACAACAACACCAGCAATCGCAACAGTGGGGCCATAGCTCAAGCAAAGGAACTGAGTTCCAAACCCCAGTATCATCTATGGAAATAGTCCCTCAGGAGCAACATGAGATAGAGGGTGGCCTGAATTTTGATCCCGCGTCTTCCCGATGGCCTAAATCCGAGGTTAATGCACTAATCCAGCTGCGAAGTGGGCTGGAGAATAGGTATCAAGAAGCTGGACCCAAAGGTCCTCTTTGGGAAGAAATTTCGGGCGGAATGAGGCGATTGGGATACAATAGGAGTGCTAAGAGATGCAAAGAGAAATGGGAGAATATCAACAAGTACTTCAAGAAGGTGAAGGAGAGCAATAAGAAACGCCCCGAAGATGCGAAAACCTGTCCTTATTTCCATCAATTAGACGCGCTCTACCGGAGAAAAATACCCAGCGGTGGTGCTGGCAGCAGTAGCAGTTTGGGGAATCAAAACAAGCAAGATCAAGAGATCGAATCAGATCGGAACCCGAATCAAAACCCACAAGAAGGTAGTGACACCCTCGCTATCATGCTTCCTCCGCCGGAGATAAATAAAAATGTAGGGAACCCAGGGGGCGGAGGCGGCGGAGGTGCTGGTTTGCAGGTTCCAACTAGTAATGGAGGTTCACCGGCGAGTTTCTTCGAAGGAGGAGATGTAAAGAAGGTAAGCATTGCTAGCATAATGTGACCCAAATTCTTCTTTTATGTTTTAAATTTTGGAAATTCGATTGATTATTGTTTTGGATTGAAGCCAGTAGACATTGTGAATGAGCTGATGGAGGAGGAACTGGACAGTGATAATCTTGATCACGAAGAAGACCAAGATGAAGATGATGAGGACGGTGAAGATATGAATTCAGCCTATAAGATCCAATTCCAGAGGCAAAATGTGGGTTCCTCTAATGGCGGAGGGAACCCAAAGGTTGGATCTTTCTTCGCGATTGTTCAGTAGCTTCTGTTCCTCCTTTGATCTCATTCTTCCCCAAATATACCATCTGTACTTATGTCTACAGCAAGGACAAAAAGTATCAAAATCCATCAAAATTCAGGCATTGGATGGGAGCCTAATAATCTTCTTCTTTCCCAAAAAATCACTTTTGTTTTCCTCTTCATATTCCTCTTCTTCACTAGAGCTTTTTCTTCTAGGCAATCTGTTTCTTTTTCTTTTCGTTGAGATCAAATTCACGGTATCATCTGTTCTTGCTTCGATCCTTTCCTATTTTATTGATTTGTTATTGAATAAAGATCAGTCTCCGATCAACGGGAGGACTAATTTGAAGGGTAAAATAAGGGAAGAAAAGAGAAGAAGATACTCAAGAGTGGAAAATGTAAATCGAAGAAGCTGCAACATGAAGAAGAGGAGACTTTAAAATGTTTTTTTTTTTTTTTTTTTTTTTTTGGGTAGAAATGATTTTCATTTTTTATGTTAATTTATAAATTATATTTCAATAATATATAATTTGCAAGTCAATTTATTTTTCTCTTTGTATCTCTCTCATCTGTCTGACAGTAAAGAAGTAGTGGCGTAGTAGTAGTAGTAATGGTCGACAAAGGGAGCAGAATTGCTTTTAATTTTATGTGGTTGAATGTGCTGTTTCAACTCTATATATTATCTTATTTTCAATCTTTGCGTCTCCTTTTAGATGCATGGAAATTTCCCTTTTTTTTTAATTTCTGGCCATTATTGTTTTTATTTTTATTTCCTACTTGAATTATAAAAAATAAAATGAAAAGGAGAAAAGTGAGTGCAATGCCATTTTGGGGCCCAACAGAATGACAGGAAAGGTGACGAGAGAAGGCTTTTATTGGCAGTGATAAATTCACCCACCCTGAAAGAAGAATACACCCCCCGTATTTCTGTTTAATTAAGTGGGTGTATTCTTCTTTCAAGTGGGGTGTATTATTGTTTCATGGGGGTGAATTTATCACTGCCCTTTTTTTGGTGCAATGCCATTCATACGAGAGAGAGAGAGAGAGAGAGAGAGAGAGAGAGAGAGAGAGAGAGAGAGGGAGATCATCTTTGACACCCTTATATGTCAAAGACTGCATAGTTTGGGTGGTGCGTGAAGATATCATTTCCACACATTCCCAAACAATATATTCCATGTGTATTTATTAAGAAAAAATAACTTCAACAAACCAATGATTTTAAACATATACACAGTAAATATATGTACACACACATATTTGCTAGGAAATTTCACGGGAAGCCATTTCTCGGCTCACTTTTGCCAGATAGAAGAGCCACATCAGATGAATGAATAAGAGATAATCTATTAAAAGGTGAGCCTGTGTGGCTGATCTCTCATGCAAAAGCGACCTGCGAAATGGTTTTCCATGAAGTTTCCTAACAATTTCCTAGTAAATCTATTAAAAATGTAAAATGTTTAAGAACAATAAAAATTTACATTTATAAGGTAGTAGCTATAGTGAAATTTGCAAGTAAAGGATATGTAATATCTTAAAACAAATTTATATTTATATGATACTAATAGCCAAAGAAGACTGTTCATTTGTATGAACATAAATCATGTTTCACTATGTTGTCATTCATCTTTTTTCATGATTTTTTTTGGGAATTTATTACTACTAATTCCATTTCCCCCCTGGCCTCCTTAAACTTTCCACTCTTGTGTAGAATAAAAACGTTTCTACAACGGATAGAAATTTCCTTTTCTGTCTGTCGTCTCTATCTCTTTGCGTAAATATCTTTATGGATGCGTAAATCCTATCTAGAACGTATAGAAATTTCCTTTTTTGCCTATCTTCTCTATCTCTCGGCATAAATATCTCTCTGGTTGTGTAAACCTTTATCTTCGTATCCATCTCTTCGAGACTCCGACTGCATAAATCTCTCTCTTTATTTTCATCTCTATTCTCCCTCTTGGCGTAAACTTGTCTAAAATAAAACCCACTAAAAGAACTTTTGGAATTTATTTCTAAGAAAATAAGGAACCTCTTTTCCATATAAAATTCATTTCTAAAAATAACTTCAAACATGGAAACACTTTCCATTTGACTTCTCCCTCTCTTTTCTCAAAATAGAAATTCTAAGTTTCCATTTAAATTAATTAAGGAACTTTCCAATTATAGCAATCTATAATTAGAAACTTTCTTTTCCATCCAAAATTTGAAACTCAACTTTTCATTGTTGAATTGATTAAGCTAATTAATTAATCATTTATGTAAATTAATTAACTAATTCACATATACCGCTACTATGGTATATGCGCCCAAGTGCACACACCATAGTATGGTGTAATTCCTCGTCTTCAAAATTCATCATCACTTTCATCTCTCAAATCATCCAACATGTGGTTACTACATGTTCCTCTACCTCTTTGTGCCGCCATGAAAAGAAACCAAATCGAAGCTAACCCGAGAGAGTAATGTGGCTCTGATATGTGATAATGCGGGACCTTAAGAGATGAAGAAGAAATTAACACCCAAGAACACAACCAGGAGACAAGGGGTTAAGGACACATCTCTGAGATTTGGAAGGAAATTCTTCTTCATTAAAATCTCTAAACCATTGTCACTCATGTGACCGAGTCGTCGATGCCATAAGTCTTGTTGAGATTCTTCGTGCGCAGTGTTTCTCTCACCCTTGGATAACTGGTCAGCATTTCTTACCTCTTGCCACAGTAAGATATTCCCTTATTCAACTTCCAGAGTTCATTTTTAAACTTTGATACAAGCCCTTCATCAAGCTTTTCCTTCGAGATGAGATTCAATCTGAGGTCAGAAACATGCCTCACATCTTTAAGTACCAAATTGAAACCAACATTGGTGGTAATGCGAACATCACCAATGCCAACAATCATTAATACACCCATCCTTACCAAACCAAAGTCTCTCAACTTGTATATGCTAAATAAATTCTTTTGTGAGTTGGCATGGAAGGAGGCTCTTGAGTCAACACCCAACTAGACGTTGTACTAACACAAGCTTCACTACCTATCGAGAAGATCACAACTTCACTCGATGCCACTACAGTGGTTTCTTGAATTTCTCAACTTCCTTGACCAATTTTTCTCTTTTTGCTCCATTTTGAACTTTCAGAAATCTCTTTTCATATGTTCGGGATTCTTGCAATGAAAACTAGTCGATCTACTTTTTGACTTGGATCCTCCTTTTGATTTGCTTTGGGTGTAGTTTTCTCTATTCTTTGAGCTATCCCGTTCTTCATAGACTAATTAGTGCCTGAGAGTGGGAGGAATTAGATAATTTTATTCTAACTTATTCATTCAACAAACTGCTTGTAACTTGGCTCATGTAATAATACCATCGGGTGTTGAGTTGCTAAGAGATACAACAAGAGTCTTCCAATTATCAGGTAACAAGCTTAGAAATAGCAGTTCTAGTAGTTCATCATCTGGCACCAACTTCAAAGCCGCCCAGCTGATTCACGATGCCCTGCATCTCATTCAAGTGCTCTGCTGACCCATTCCCTTTGAACTTCAAGTTTACAAGCTTTCTGATGAATAATGACTTATTTCTTACTGTTTTTCTCTCATATAGGTCTCACAATTTCTTCCATAGAGAACTTGTACTAATTTATTTCGGTACATGATGGAACAGAACATCATCTAGCCATTATTAGATACAAGCGATGGCTTTCCGATCCAACTTCTTTGAATCATCAACGATTAGGGATTCTAGCTTCTTCTTTATCCCCACAATCAGCAAATAGAGGTCTCTTGAATATTGCTGGTCTTCCATCTTGGCTTTCCCGATTAACCAATTTTCTCCATTTAGGCTAATCATCCTTGATGAGGAAATCTCCTCCATATTTGATCCTCGGACGAATAAAGAAATTGACCAAAAGCTCTGATATCAGTTGTTGGAGAAACATGAGCGGACCACAGTGGATAAACATTCCCCTACTATCTATGAATCAAGAAACTAGTGTAGAACAAGAAGGAAACCACAAAGCATATAATATTAATCTATTAAGCACAAATAAGAACACATGATTTAATGTGAAAAACCCTCCAACATGAAGAGAAAAATCACGATACGAACTTTGAGAGAAATCCACTAAAAGGATAAAAGGGATACAATATTGTTCTTCTCAAGTTTTCCCCAAACTTGAGGTTTAGAACGAGAATAGAAGAATAATAATGATATCTTGGAGGAAATACATGTTTACCTCACAAACCCCTTGCAAGAGAACTCTTTCCTACCTCTAAAACCCTTGCGTGAGTGATCTTCTTCGATCTTCTTCTCCAAGAGCACATAAAAAATCCGAGGTTTTGGCATCTTCTTCCCTCTTCTTTCTCCTCTTTTCCAAACAAGTCAAACTCTAATGTGTTAAGTTCCAAACCCCTATAGGTTTTTGGAGCCAAAGCAAAACCTAGATGACCACAGAAAGCCTCTTGTTTTTCTTTCTTCCCTCTCCTCTCTTCTCTTTCACCTTTTTTTTGAATCGCCATACCACATCTTGCTTTTCTTCTAAAAAAAATAATTAAGAGTCTTCTCTTTCCTATTAAAAAATAGGACTCTAGTCTATGTGGGTGGGTGTGAGGCCCACATCATGGGGATGACCCCACAACACAAACAACCCCAAAACCTTTTATTTACATGTTTTTCCACTACAAGCATCCTACCTTGAATTAGATATTAGCCTTTAATATATATTTCTTTAATTTTACTTTTCAAAAGGATAAAAAGAAGGGAAGAAGACGAGAAGTTTTAAAGCCTTGAAAAAATCACTTTGGAATGACATCTTTTTGGCATTTCCCATTAATGTCATTGTATGAAACAAATGCTTCTTAGTGAGTTATAACCTTTTGTCTTAGTCATTTTCACCATATCTACTACCTACCACTACGTGAGCAGTTCTCTATCTGTCTCAACAAGAAGATGAAGAAAAAGTAGAGGAAGAGGAAGAAAAGAGGAAGAAGAAGATGGAAAAAAAATAACCGATCCTAGAAAAATTGAAAGGCGCCTGAAAAAATGGATAAAATGAGGATAAGGAAGAAGAATGGAGATTTGGGTTCGACCCACTCGGTTAAGTTGGGTTCGGCTCAGTCAATTTGGGTTTGACTAGGTCAATCTTGGTTCGACCAAATTCACCTAGTAGAATTCACTAAGTTGAACTGAAATTCATCCGATCGAATCCAAATTAACTTAATCAAACCCAAATTGGCCAAGTCAAACCCAAATCTCCATTATTCTTCTTATTTCTCTTTTCAAAATTTTTCCGGCGTCTTCTATCTTTTTCAGCGTCAATTCATGTTTTTTCCTTCTTACTTTTCCTGTTCTTTTCCATTTTTTCCGGCTTCGATTCTTCCTCCTCCTCTCCTTTTCTATTCTTTGTTGTTTTCCATTTTTTCAGCGTCAATTCCCTCTTTCTATCTTCTTCTTCCCTCTCTTCCCTTTCCTCTTTTTCTTTCTCTTCCTCTTCCTCTTCCTCTTCCTCTGCTTCTTCCATTTTTTCTGGTGTCTTATTTTCCACCATTTTTCTTCCCTTTCCTCTTCTTCTTCTTCCTCCATATTCGAGTTGCATGTTGTCCGCAGTATTGGGGATTGGTTGTGGTAATGAAAAATAGAAAAATTGACGAAGAAGATGAGGGCATTTTGAACTTTTTACTTGTACAGAGCGGACCTATGAAGAAAACAAAAGCCATTCACTGTCATTTCAATTACATAACACAAGCTTCATGGAACTTTCCCTAAAAAGAAACAACAATGAAGCTCATCGAAATCCAAAATTCAAGCTTCTCACAGCATAAGGTACAATAGCTTTCCAAATGTACAGAGACAAGAAACAAAAAAGAAGCTCATCGAAATTTCCAAAGTCAAGCCTCTCACAGTATAAATACAATAGCTTTCCAAATGTACAGAGACAAGAAACAACAAAGAAGCTCATTGAAATTCCTAAAGTCAAGACTCTCAGTATAAAGCTATATAAATACAATAGCTTTCCAAATGTACAGAGATAAAACACTTGCTGCAACACCTAGAGTAGAGTTTTACACTTCCTACACTAGAATATCTAGTATATATTGGTCAATGTACAATATACACACCAATACAAATGAAAAACCCTAAAACTCATCTTAGTTTCTTCCAATCTCTTTCTCTCTCAAAACTTGCATGAAGTTCCCAACCTCTGCTTCAACCCCATACTCTTCCTAGACTCAAATGCCTCAGGCAAAAGCAACTCAAATCTCTCTAGAAATACCTCCCATTCCTTTTCACTCATCCCTTTAAATGAAATGCCCCCACACTCAGGGTTGTGTTTTATTGCAGATATGCTCACACTCTTTGTAAGAATACCCGCCATGGGTTTGTCCTCTTCGGTGTCATTTTCATCAGTATCATCATCACCATCTTCCTCAAGCAAAGGAGACAGGGCTTCGCGTGGAATTTGAAGCTTACATAGTGGCACTTTCGGCGGCTTACCCATTCGAGGATGACTCTGAAAAAGGCGAGGAAGATCCAAAACATTGCCAACTTGATCTTCTTCAATGCAGATATCATCTTCTTCACACTCAATATCAAATTGGAAGTGCTCGATTTCTCCATTTTTCTCTTGGCCTTCGTCAAATGTAATGATCATCATTGTAGCCTTTGCCCTCATGCAAAGGGTCTCTAACACACTCAGTTCCTCTTCGGTCCCACGAAACTCTCTCGTCATCATGTCGCCAATGTCAGCTAGGCAGAGGACGGCACTGGCTGCACGTTGTAAGAAAGTGGTGCAAAGCACAAGAACACGAATAGAGGATTCTGTCAACAATGGAAGTTCTTTGCGAAGAAGGTCCGCATCCCTTGAAGGGTTGAGCTCAGTTATGTACTCCAATTCCGCGTCAGAGAATGGCACAGAAGCCTGTGGCCAGTGCAACCACTCAAAGTAAGGGTCCTCGAGCAATTCTGGCAAGCAAAGTCCATGGTCAATCGGCACAAGATCGGCACCAACAACAGTACTATTAGACCCATCATCGCCCCCTCGACCGTGTTTCTTCACAAGGATGTTCCCAGCATGCCGGTCAATGTTGAGTAGCCTTACGTCGAGGATACCTGTTGAAGTATAAATGATTAAATAACACCAACTTTAACACCTTAAGCGTTTGGAGTAATTGGAAGTTTAACATTGCGTCAAAGCTATTGCCTTATGGTAGGTGTACCTGGGTTCAAAATCCAACAACTCTTTGATATTAAAATCCACGTGTAGGGCCAACCTAAAAAAGGGACCACATGTGCCATTTTTATGGCCAGCCCTAAAAAAAAGAGCTATTGCCTAATAGCAGGTCATGGGGTCAAAACCCAACAACTCTTTGATATTAAAAATCCACGTGTAGGGCCAACCCAAAAAGGGACTAAATGTGTCATTTGTACGGCCAACTCTTAAAAAAGAGCTATTGCCTAATAGCAGGTCCTATGTTCAAAACCCAACTACTCTTTGGTATTAAAAATCAACATGTAGGGCCAACGCAAAAGAGGGACCACATGTGCCGCTTGTGTAGGGCCAACCCAAAAAAGAAGAAGGGGCACACATGAGGGGGAGTGTTGAAGTATAAATGATTAAATAACACCAACTTTAACAGCTTTTGTAGTAACTGGTTGTTTAACAATACCAATGCGGTGAACAGAAGCAACCGAGAAGCTTGAAGGTCCTAGGTCACCAGCATCATAGTCGTGAGCCACAAAACGTTGCAGAGAGGCAATCTTCGACCCCGCCGAGCAGTGATTGGCGTGTGAGATTCTTACGAGCGTAGTCGGAGGCACTCCAGCGAAGGCTCCATGGTCCAGGAGGTAAGCAGCAACCTCTCGGACCCCGGCTAGAACTGAGGGTTGGCCGAGGATCCGGCCCCCAAAGCCTTTCGGATCTAATGGTTCTTGGTCCTCGATTGGCTTCATAACTGCAATGCTCTGGCCACTGCGGGTACGGAGGAAATAGGCTCCACCAAGCCCTCCGGACGCAGAAACTGGGTCCACGCCGGAGGCCATTGCAATGGTGGACTCAACAACTACGGCTCGGATACCGGGGGCCCCACTTCCGGCCATGATTTCCACTTTATTGTTGGATTCTTCTTCGTCCCTTTTCTTGGTGGAGGCTGAGAAGCATGGTGTGGAGACGCTCCGATGGAAGCTAGAAGAAGAGGTTGTTAGTGTTTTCAAGGAGCGTGCAAGTTTGTTTGTTCTTTGATCAAGTTCGAGCATGGTGGAATCTGGGTGGGCGAATGATCGGAGTTTGTAGATCTGGGTTCGGACCAAGGGCTTGAATCCTCCATGGTGGTGATCTATGGCGACAGCCATTTGTGACAATTTCATGTTTTCCAGGCATGCATGCTTTAGGGGATGTAAGCTTTTATCAACTCAGGGGGGAAACCTACAGTATAATTTTTATGGGAATGTTAACCATCATCACTTTCCATCTGCAAGGTATCAAAAAATGGAACAGTGAATGAATCTTAATGAAAAACTCAATCCATGTTTTGATAATGGCGTTCCTCTTTTTATATTACATCTTTCATTACATTTGAGAATTGTAGTTAGGGGTGCCAGTGGACCTAGACGGTCCTATGGATCCAAAGAACAACTCACCGTGGAGTTATATAATCTCAAGGAAAACAACCCATTATGCATGTTAAAGATATAGGCAAGGGACTGCATATATCATTTGCCAAATGGTGGGCTCCACTGTATACATGCGTTTGAGTAGAGATGGTAGGCCCCCCATGATATAAAAGGGCGTAAAATAATGAGACTCATCTTAATAAAGCATGTGTTGTAAATGATGTGCACCATCCATGCTATGAAAGAGCATAGAAAATCTATAAAAAAAAATCCAGTAAAAATTTTTATGAAAAAAAATTTCATTGAGGGCTCGTTTGACTATCATGATTTTTTTTTTTCCATCATAAATGGGCACCTCCAAGTGGTGAGAGAGGGGCTGGGTGGGTGAAGTGGCTAAAAATCAGGAAACAAAATACAGGAAACTAGCATCTCCAGGTGGTGAGAATGGGCTGTAAATAAGGAAACCAAAAATTCTATACAAAATCCGATTGACTGTTTCACTGGTTCATGATTTTTTGCCGCTTCTCATCATCGGAGACACTACTTTCATGTTTTTTGTTTCTTGATTTCAGCCACTAGCTTCACCCTCATCTCCACTTGAAAAAAAAAAAATCATGGTCGCCAAACGTTTTATAAAAAGTTTACTGAAAAGTGTAAGATCCCACATCGGAAAAGGGAGGAAAAAGTTACTAGGTTATATATGTGGATTTTTCCTCTCCCTGTGTAGGCGTGCTTTCCTGTGGGAAAAACAAAACTGGGGCGGGTTGCGACCCTGAACAGGACAATATCTGCATGGTATGGGCCGGGGCGTGACATAATGGTATCAGAGCACCCTAAGGGGGGGACGCGGGGCCCTAAGGGGGGGGTGGATTATGAGATCCCGCATCGGAAAGGGAGGAAAAAGTTACCGGGCTATATATATGTGGATTTTCCCTCTCCCTGTGTAGACGCGTTTTCTGTGGGAAAAACAAAATCGGGGCGGGTTGTGACCCAGACGGGGCGTGACAAAAAGAAAACCAATGACAATGGAAAGAAACATGGTTCCTATATATTACAGGAGATATGCTAAAATTAAGGACGCGCTTGCAAAATTAGCTGAGGGCGCCCCCCACTGGCTGCACTTCACCAAGTGCATTTATAATGGCTGCAAGTCAAAACAATATTAAGTGCAATTTGCTGCAATGCAACCAATGGGGGGCGCCCTTTCAGCTAATTTTTGGAAGGGTGCCCCTGAGTTTAGCATTCCTCCTAATATAGATAGATGGTGATTGACCTTGATCAATGATTTGCTCCTATTTGGCTTTTGAAGGCACATCTCTAGTGCAACGGACATAAGGCAGAAAAATCTGTACTAATGGAGCATCTATCCCATGGGGCCGCACCTTGAAGTGGAAGTCTTCATTTGAACATAGAAACCAAAAAAAAAGTCAAAAAATTAGTGATCAAATGTTATTTAATGGGCATTTGTAAAGAAACAAAGAAAGAAAGTTCAGAACCTCAAAAAATTTAACTTTTTTGCTAAACAAATTGATATTGACACTATAAATTTAGTCATTTTTCAAAAAAATTAACTTTTTGGAGAGAGAATCTAATATTGAGACCACAAATTTAGGTATTTTCCATCAAATCAATTTGTCTCAATTGATTTGCTTTACCTTTTTTTTTTTACAAATAAGACAATCAATATCATGCTGATTTTTAAGTGTCTATATTGACTGCTTTTTAATAAATCATAATTTTCATTGACTAATTATGATAAACTCAACTCAACTCAACTCAACTCAACTAAACATTTGTCCCAAGCTAGTTGGGGTAGGCTAATGAGTCATTTAGAAAATTTTCATGAAGAAGGTGAAAGGATCTACCCGGCTCAAATTGACTAAGTCTAATCCTGACACTAGTTGGGTTTGCCTACATGGATCAATTTCTTCCCTTCTATTCTATACAAGGTCATGTTCTATGTTCTATTCTTAGCCATCAATTCTTTCCTCACTATTCCTACCCAAGTTGTTTTTGGTCTGCCCCTACCTCTTTTTACTCCATCAACTTGACACAAGTCACTTCTTCTCGCTGGAGCATCCAAAGTTCTACATTGGATATGCCCAAACCATCTTAAGCGGTGCTCTCTCATCTTCTCCTCATTTGGTGCCAACCCCACCTTTTTATGGATGTCTTCATTTTTAATTTGATTTAACCTTGTGTGGCCGCACATCCATCTAAACATTTGCATCTCCGCTACACTCATCTTATGCACATGCTGCTTCTTGGTGGCCCAACATTCTCAGCCATACAATATGGTTGGCCTCACAGCTGTCTTATAAAACATTCCCTTCAACTTGGTACGTATTTTACGATCGCACATAACTCTGAAGCATGTCCTTCCACTTCAACCAACCTGCTCTTATTCTGTGGTTAACATCTTCTTCAATCTCTCCTTCCTTATGTAGGATTGAACCAAGATAGCGAAAGATATCCCTCCCAGGTACCTCCTGTCCAATGACTAATTATGATATAATTTGAAAATTAGTGATTGATTGGCAAAAATCCCTTAAAAAGGTACTTATGAATAGAGTTGGATTTAAAATTTCTACACTATATTTTACATTGGAGAAACACTGCATTTTTATCAACCTGCCACTCATAATCACTAAATTTTGGAAATTTTTGTAAAAAAGAACCTAACAAGGTTTTTTTTTTATAATGATTTTTTCAAGAAAATTCACATCTTTCTAATGAATCTTGATTTTTCTGAATAAACCATGAATTTTAAGAACAATTTCTGCTTAGTTCATAATAATTTGAAAATAATAATAATTAAAATGTACATGAAAGAGTGTTGTAAAATCATGACTTTTAACAAGCAAGCACTGCACTAGACCAACATATTAGAAATTTCATTTGACTATTAGGTCATGTTTGGATACCTCATGCTTTTGTATTTGGTTTTGGATTTTGATTTGAGTTTTGGATACAAAATATATCAGTCATCCCCATGCTCATGTTGTACAAAAGAGGGCGAGGGACGTCTGGATGCTGCTGCAGCAAGGTTGAGGAGCAGCAAGGGTGAAAGTAATTGCCACAAATATTGATTTCCAAATAATGTCTTGCAAAACATATTTGAAAATCGGAGTTTTTTCATTGTTGTAGCTGATTTGGAAATCTAAGGATCTGATCCAGTTCCAAATCTCAACCGCAAATGTGAGAAATCCAAATCTAAGTCTTGTGGGTATCCAAACGTGGCCTTAAAAAAATTGAAATTTTCACTTTCCATATTCTTTTCATCTTAATTCTTTTTGTGTTTTTCGAATATTTGCTTGCTTCTCTAAATTAGTCTCAACCGTGCAAAATGGTGACTATGCATGCATTGATGGCTGCTATGCGATTAGGAGATGCAGATTTGAGAGAAAAGATGAGGGAAAAAATGAGGAATGCTAGAATGAAGGGCGCCCTTGCAGAGATAGGATGAAAGATTGAAAGGAAACAAAGTGAGTAAAAGTAAAAGAACATTAATTGCACTTTTGTGACATTCAACCAATGTGGGCACCCTTTCATCCAATTTCTTTTAGGGCGCCTTTGAGATTAGCATTCCTCCAGAAAAATATATGAGTAGGCGTGCAGCTCGGGTCGGGTTGAGGCCAACCCAAACCCATCCCGAGATAGCATTTTCTCAACCCTAACCCAACCTAACCTGAGCCTCGGGTTGATGATGCTCAACCCTAACCCAACCCACCTAACTCGAAAATCGGGTCGGGTTGACCTTGGGCCAAACGGAAAACATAATAACCCAAAGAAAATGAAGATAAAATTAGAGGACATAGGTCTGGTCGCGTTGGCAAGGCCTCAACCCTAACCCAGTCCGAAATTAAATCGGGTTGGGTTTTCCCAACCCAACCCAACCCAACCCGAGGAAATGCCAATCCAACCCGAGCCAAAATCGGGTTGAACCCGTCAGGTTCAAGTTGAGCCCGACCCAAGTTGCACCCCTAAATTCGTAAGGAAGAGAAGAAGAAAGAAATAGATGTTGAAAGATTAACATTGAAACGATTGATTAGATAAGATTGAGAAATTAAATACCTGGTAGAGAAAAATGGATGAATTTTCCCTCCAATGGTGACGACCAAGAGAAAGATGAGAGATTGCGAGATTGAGACGAGGGATTGAAATTGGGGAAACAAACAGGATCCCTGTCGCTCCCTCCCCTTCTTTCTTCTTTCTTTATCTCTTTTCTAAGTTTTTTCTCTTTTTTTTTGTATCAAAATGATATATATATTTCTCAACCTCTGCCAGGGTATCATTCCGTGTATCCCGTTCCAAATTGTTTGGCTTTTGATTTTTTTAACTATAATTAGATAAAATTCATCCAATAAAAGGTTTCTGGTAGTTGACACGTCTTGTTATTTTCTTTTTTTTGCCTAACTGATTTAAAACGGCTATTTTAGATTTCGAAAGTGCCCTCTTATTTTTTACTATAATCTTTAGAAAACCGTATTGGAAGATGATTTTTTCACCCCCCCTGTAGGATAATGCGCCCCACTCTTCACATGGATTGTGGGCAGACTTTAACACACGTTAACAGGGGGTGTATTATCCTACAGAGGGGGTGAAAAAATCATCTCCCAACTGTGTTTTATAAATGTAGTTTTGGAGAACGTGAGGTGTGGAGACGAAAGGATCCCTCCACATTGTACGCTTTTTGACTACCGTTTATTTCGTCCACATTTAGCAACGCTTTTATGCTTACGAGTAGCGACTACAAAAAAAACTCTCTCTCTCTCTCTCTCTCTCTCTCTCTCTCTCTCTCTCTCTCTCTCTCTCTCTCTCTCTCTCTCTCTCTCATATTTCAGCAATGCTAGATTCACAGGCGTCCTTTGCTCCTTTATTTGCAAGGGCGCATGTGAATCTAGCATTAGTCACTTAGGTGTTGCAGGTGCATCTCGACGGATCACAAAATCACTAGGATCAACGGCCAATATTGTCAGATCTTTGATAGGGTTATACAGGACCCTCGGATCATCAATACGACGATCCATGTCGTCAATCGAGCCCGGAATAATGCTTTGTTGGATTTGTCCTGCCGTAGGAAAAGTTGCCTATTTTCGCAAGCCACCTGCCGGTTTCTCGCCATTGCCCTCAACACTTAGTGGTGCACAAGGTTAGTCTCTTTCTGCCTATCCCAAACAGTCAGTCCTCTTTCCATGTTCAGTCGACTACCTTCTCCCATCCATAGCTGCACATCATCTCTAGGTTGCACCCAAGCCACTACCCTTTGTTGCCATCTTTCCTGTTAAACTCATTAACCGAGACCACTTGCCTTCCTTTATGTCAGCCAGCCCCTTTCCCATCTTAAAAGCCAATCTAAAATCAACCCCTTTAACATCATCCGAACTACACGTAAGCCCAGCCAAGAAACCCTTCTTGTTTCACATGAAACCTCTATCTAACCATGTTTTAATAGTAAATACCGCCTTCTTGTAACCCAATTATATTACACACAAACCGATATCCCATGCGCCCCCTTTCCTTCACTCCACAGCCTCCCTCCTTACAGCTAGACCTGGCAAAAGCGACCCGTGCCCGCGGGTCGACCCGACCCACCCGCAAATTTGCGGGCACGGGTCTAAGTTTTAGTGACCCGTGAAAAACTAACCCGCGGGTGACCCAACCCGCAAAAACACGGGTCGGGTCGGGTCAACCCGCGGGCACCCGCATTTTTACGTATTTTTAAATTTTTCTTCAGAATGTTATCAGCACTACTGTTTTTTCCGAGGGAACTCCTCACTTTATAAAAAGTACGGTATGGCCCGCACCATAGGATTATCCAAACCGTCCATTAGATGGGCCATAGCCTAAATAGGTTATGCCCCAAAATTATTTCCATTTGGTTGATTCTAACCCTCCGATCTATAGAGGGTTAGGATCAATCCTCTAACATTCAGATTGGAGGGTTAGGATCATCCTATGAAAAAGATTTTTGGAGCATAACCTATTTAGGCTATGGCCCATCTAATGGACGGTTTGGATCATCCTATGGTGTGGGCCATACCATACTTTTAATAAGTGAGAGTGCGCTTATAAGAAAACAGTATTGTGGATAACATTTCCTTCGGTTTTTTATTTTACAAGAATTTGCTACCAAAATTCTCTTATGGCAACTTCTCGGCATGTGGCCATCGTCGTGCAACATGCGCACATGGCAAATGTTTGCTGGCAAATAAAAAAAACAAGAAAAAGTAATCATTACACCCACAAAAGTAAAATAGTTATAAAGTTTTAAATGAAAAATTATCTAGAAATGTTTATAAATTTCTAAAATTACGAAAAAAATACTAATAAAATATAAAAGGTTATGACAATTACGGAAAAAAACAGATGCGGTCAAATCGGATAATTATTACAATCCCATATATTTGATATATTTGCGGGTGACCCGCGGGTTGACCCGGCCCACCCGCGGGCCGCGCGGGTCACCTAAATTCTGACCCGCAAAAATGCGGGTCATTTCCTCACCCAACCCGTGGACCCGCACCCGCATCACCCGCGGGTTGACCCGGCCCGACCCACCCGTTTGCCAGGTCTACTTACAGCCATATCTTCTTGATCTCATTCTTTAAGCAGCCAAGAAAGGTAGTAAATCCACCTTTCTTTCCGATCCTAATCGATCCAAACATTTCCCAAACAATCATTTCTACCAATTTCTTTGCAAAATTTCCATCTCCCAGACCTTGCTTCCATCTCACCCAAGGCCCTTTCCGTTTTCCTCCTAAACCCCAATTCTTGTTTCTTAAAACTATCCAACATCCAATTTTTAACTTCTCCACCAATTAACTGAAGAAACTGACACAATTTTACTAAATGCAAAAATAGAACTGATTCAATATATTGCATTTTGCATACTTCTCTTTATACAAAGGTCTGCATTTATAGACTATAGTAGTCCCACGATTTACAGCACTTTCTTGGAAATAACAGACAACCTAAACAGACTCCATAAAAATAGAAACAAACAAATCATAAAGTGAAGATAAACTCTCCATGAAAATAGCAATAAAAACAGTGATAAAATCTGATTCTTTATTCAACGAACTTTAGATAACGTGGTAAAGCATGCTGCTCTACAGCTTGGCACATGGTTGGTGATGACTTTCAACACTTCCCTTCAGCACCAACTCTCTTTCAATGACTCCAAGCTCCTTCCTAAATTTAGCAAACTTCTTCCAGCATAGGCCCTTCGTTAGAATGTCAGCTAGTTGTGCATCTGTGTGAACTGACACGAGAGAGATTTCTTGACGCAAAACCTTCTCTCTGATAAAGTGATAATGAACTTTGATATGTTTTGTCCTAGCATGAAATACAGGATTTTCTGCTAATTTAATTGCACTTTCATTATCACAGTGAATAGTGACCACCCCGATGTGACTTGATTCAAGTCCTTCATCAACTGTACTAGCCAAACACTCTCTTGAGCTGCCATTGCGGCTGCTCGATATTCAGCTTCAGTTGTAGATAAAGACACTGTTGGTTGCCTTTTGCTACACCATGAAACGGCACCAGACCCTAGGCTAAATACATAGCCTGTTGTTGATCTTCTAGTTGACACATCTCCAGCATAATCTGCATCACAAAACTCAGTTATCTCACATTTCTTCCCTACTTCATAGAATATGCCAAGATTCAAGGTTCCTTGAACATACCTTAAGATTCTACGGGCTGCATCAAGGTGTGACCTTCTTGGTTTTTGCATGAATCGACTTATGACACCAACTCGCATCAAGGTGTGACCTTCTTGGTTTTTGCATGAATCGACTTATGACACCAACTCCTTGAGCTATGTCAGGTCTAGTTAGAGTTAGATAAATTAAACTCCCCACTAGTTGCCTGTACATAACTGGATCTTCAAGTTCTTCTCCTTGGTCTAGTTGAAGGTTTGCATTTACTTCTACTGGTGTAGCTATTTCATTGCAGTTTGCCATCCCAAACCGTTCAAGCATCCTTCTTGCATAGTTCTGTTGTCCCAAAAATATCCCTTGCTTGGTTCGGTCTACCTCGAGTCCTAAAAAGTGATTGAGCTCTCCCAGTTCTTTCATTTGAAAGCGAATTCCAAGATTTGTTCTGATTCTAGTAATTTCTGTAATATCACTTCCTGTGACTATCAAGTCATCAACATAAACAAGGACGATTGAAGTTCTACCATTTGTGATTTTTACAAACAAGCTAGAGTCAGATGGAGCTAGAAGATACTCATTTGCTTGTAAAAATTCAGTAACTTTACCGTACCAGGCTCTTGGAGCTTGTTTCAACCCATATATGGCTTTCCTAAGTTTGCAAACATATTGTGGGTCCCCTTCAAACCCTTTTGGATGATCCATAAAAATTTCACGATCCACCTCTCCTTGCAAAAACTCATTCTTCACATCTAGTTGCCACATTTTCCATGAATGACTGGCAGCAAGAGAAATGAGGACTCGGACAGTGGTGATCTTGGCAACAGGACTGAAGGTTTCGTCATAGTCATAACCAAACTGTTGAGAAAAGCCTCGAGCTACAAGTCGAGCTTTATACCTCTCAATTGATCCATTTGCTCTCACCTTGACTTTGTACACCCACTTACATGAGATGGGTTTTATTCCACTTGGTCTAGGTACAAGATCCCAAGTTTCATTTTCCTTGAGGGCCTGGATTTCTTCAGCCATAGCCTTTTCCCATTCTTCTATTCCTTGAGCTTCTTCAAATGAGGCTGGTTCACTGATCTGAACTTTATCAACTGCTGTGGCAATCCAAGCTACGGTTAGGACAGCTTAGCGTATCTTGGATTAGGCTTTGGAACACGATCTGACCTTCTAGGTTTTGCACTGTCTTCATCAATTTCTGGTTCATTCAACTGAGATGGTCTCTCTTCTTCTGCAGTTCCTTCTTGATGCAAATCGAAATGCCATGGGTTAGAAGGACTAATTTCTTGATTTACCTCATTTTGTGTCTCCTCTTCACACGATTCAACTGATTCTTCACTTATTGGTCCAGGCATAACACTTGAACTCATCTTTTCTTGCAATTCTGCTTCGAGCTCTTTAGTGTCAGGAAGAATTGCATGGTCTCCTGACCACCATGAAGAGGCTTCATCAAATACTACATTTCTTGAGACATGGACACGTTCTGTAATTGGATCTATGCATCTCCAACCCTTCCTTTTTTAATCATATCCGGTCAAAATACATCGGAGAGCTTTCTTCTCAAATTTACTGCGTAAATAGTCAGGCACAAAAACATAACAAACTTATCCAAATACACGTAAATGACTTACATTGGGTTGAATTCCGAACAACTTTTCCATAGGAGAGATAAAGTTGAGCCTTTTTTGAGGAAGACGATTAATGACATATGCTGCTGTGTCCATACATTCTGCCCAAAACTTAGTTGGAACATTTTTGGCGTGCATCATACTTCTACATGCTTCAGTTAAGTGCCTATTCTTCCGTTTTGCTACCCCATTTTGTTGGGGTGTGTGGGGACACGTGAACTGTCTGCGTATCCCATGTTCTTGCATATATAATGTAAACTCCTTTGATGAAAATTCACCACCATTGTCGGATCTCAAGCATTTGAGCTTGTATCCAAGTTCATTTTCTACCTTCTTATGAAACTCCACAAATTTTTTAAATACTTCAAATTTGTCTTTCAAAAAATATATCCAAACATATCTTGAAAAATCATCTATAAAAGTAAGCATGTACCTCTTTTCTCCAATGGATGGTACTTGCACTTTGCCAAAGACATCCGAGTGCACTAGTTCAAGAGGCTCTTTTGCTTGAAATGTGGACTTGGTGTATGGTAGCTAATGAGCCTTCCCGTATTGACACCCAGAACATATTATGTCAGGACGAACCTCGAGTTCAGGAAGCCCTTTGACCAGTTGCTTCTTCATCATGGCTTTCAACTTCATGTACCCAACATGGGCAAGACGATAATGCCACAGATCTACAGTATCATTTTTCCGAGTATGCTAACATATGCTTCTTGTGCAGACATCACATATATTGAGTCTTCTCGTCTTCCTTCCATGCAAGGCGTTCCAGATATTTGTAGCTCTTTGTATATTTTCACATTATCTGGACCAAATAAGACAAAGTTACCTGAGTTTGTTATTTGAGACACAGACATCAGGTTCTTTTTCATACTTGGGACATGGAAAACATCTTTGAGCAGGATGCTCTCACTACTACACTTTGGATTGTAAGCAGCATCTCCTATATGAGCAATCGGTAATTTGGCATTATTGGCAGTCACTACCATTCTTTTTCCCGTGTACTCAGCTTTTGTGATAAACTTGTCCTCATCTCCCATCATGTGGTTTGAGCATCTCGAGTCTACTATCCAATCCTTTGCATAGTTGGGTTGGTCTGCTTCCACCGTTTTGGCAGTAAGAGCCATCTTAGCTCTGCCTTCTTCTGGCATCAATGTCTGATTCTCAACAATTGAAACGAGAGCACTCCAGTCATCCTCGCTGTCCACAATCTGTTGAACACCACAAGAGTTAGCAGAGTTACCTTCTTCAGATTTTTTCTTTGGTGCACGACAGTCCCTGGCTAAGTGTCCAGGCTTGCCACAATTATAGCAAGCCCACGTCTTCTTTGAATTCCATCCTTGAGATTGTTTCTCTGATTCATCATTCTTGGAAGCTTCCCTTCCTTGAGAACTCCCTTGCCATGTTCTTGATTTCTGTTTGTACCCTTTCCCAGTAAACAAAACTTCTTCATTTGCCTTTAGAGACATTCCTGCTATCTGCTTAGCAAGGCTTTCTTGATTTGCCAACAAACTCTCCAATTCGAGCAACGACGGCTGAACAGGCCATCCTTGGATAGCTGTGATAAAGCCGTTGTATTCTGGTTTCAGGCCACGAATAATTATTCATCGTTTGCGTGCATTAGTAATATTGGATTCGACATCAAGCTGAGTGATCTCATTACAAATTCCCTTCACTTTCATAAAGTATTGGGAAATTGTCATGTTATCTTGAGAGATTGATCCGATCTCATTCTCGAGCATCTGTAATCTTGCATCGTTTGATTTGGCAAACAAAGTAACAAACGAATCCCACGCCTCCTTCGGAGTCTTGGCCTCACGGATATGATCTATCATATCTTTTTGAATCGTGGCCTTTAGCACAAACATTGCTTTTCCTGCTTTGATCTTCCATTTTCTTAGGGCATCCTGAGCATCGGATGCATTGGTTGGAGGGTTGACATAAGTCCCACTGACGACCTCCCACAGATCTTGTCCCTGGAGATACGACTCCAGACAGGACTTCCAGTAGTCATAGTTGGAGTTATTCAGCTTCTCGATCCCTCCTACAGAATTAATGAGATCCATATTTTTCAAGCATACAAACAACACAAATCCTCTTCTTTCTGAAGTAACTCCTTTTTCCGAGAGTCTCAACGCTCTGATACCAATTGAAGAAACTGACACAATTTTATTGAATGCAAAAATAGAATTGATTCAATATATTGCATTTTGCATACTTCTCTTTATACAAAGGTCTGCATTTATAGACTATAGTAGTCCCACGATTTACAACACTTTCTTGGAAATAACAAACAACCTAAACCGACTCCATAAAAATAGAAACAAACAAATCATAAAGTGAAGATAAACTCTCCATGGAAATAGCAACAGAAACAGAGATAAAATCTGATTCTTTATTCAACGAACTTTAGATGACGTGGTAAAGCATGCTGCTCTACAGCTTGGCACATGGTTGGTGATGACTTTCAACATTAACACCCATCCTTTAATAACCTTTGGAACACTGAACTAATTACTTTGATTCATAAAGCTCTCTTTGTTATTGCGTACACTTAACCTTCCCCGCCATTTCGTATCAAAACATGCATATGGAACAAGTGGTCATATCTCTCTTGTAATCGTGGAAGAAGAAAGATGACGCGTAGAGCCGAATGTTATCACATCTCCCGATCCAACATATCCTTCTTCTATGGCGAAGATGAAGACGAGTGCCTTGACTGGATCGATGCCATCAAGGAGTACGTTGAAGAAGAAGATTTAAATAAAGAAGAGATAATCACGTGCATCATAGATACCGCCTGAAATTGGTGGGAACAGACGGAACAATCTTGAGAACTCTTTAGCAAAGCGCATTGGGAGAAAATTCGTGTTCAATTTTTTAAAGCATTTGCGCTGAAAGCTTTCCAAAGGCTCCGAGCTAAATGGGTACGTAAAGAGAAAGCTAGCCATACATACTCTTTTGTTCCTCCACGGCGAGCTCTATGGACAATTCAAGTGCAGGCGCCAACCAATCTGACGAGAAATATCTGAAGAGGCCATAAGTATATCTCCTTGATGATTCCCTCTAGGAAGTGTTAGTATAAAAGATTAATAACGCCTTTCTCCAAAAGCTTAACTTTTGGAGTAACTGGTAGTTTCACATGGTATCAAAGCAAAGGTCCTGAGTTCAAACCTCATTGATAGCAAAAATCCACATGCAACGGCCAAACCCAAAAGAGGGGCCGCATGTGCCATATGTAGGCCAACCCAAAGAAAGAGGGGCCACACGTGAGGGGGAGTGTTAAAGTATAAAAGATTAATAATGCCTTTCTCCAAAAGCTTAAGCTTTTGGACTAACTGGTAGTTTCACAGGAAGAAGAAAAATTGATGAAGATGCTGATGATGAGTCTATTAGAAATGTGATAACTAGGGGCGGTCATGGTTTGAGTCCAACCCGAGGAGCCGAACCAAACTGGTCACTTTGGTTCGATTCGGTTCGGTTCCAATTTTAAATGGTTCGGTTCTGGTTCAGATTTTTGGGAACCGATTATATATGGTTCGGTTCTGGGTTTGCGTTCTTGGAACCGAGAACCGAGCGTGATGCGCCCCTAACGGATAAAATCACCCTCCATTCCCATGAACCCTGGATAATTTGCACCCTCCAAATGTACCAAAACATGATCTCGATTCGATCTTCTCCCACGGCCAACCATGATAAATCCTGCTAGAATCATAGATTATAAAGGCTCTTATGCCAATTTGATGTGGAAGCAATGATGAATATTTGATAGAAAAACAATATAACTGTTTGTACTTCATGGACAAGGAAACCACATGAAAATTTTCTATATTGAGAAGATTAGGAAAAATGTAAGATTAGGCAAATATCTCCATTTGGTCAAAGGTTGGGTAAACCTAGAACCGAACTAAACCGAACCGATCAGGTTTAGTTCTGGTTGGGCTCGGTTCCAAAGATAAATGGTTCGGTTCTGGTTCCAATTTATGAGAACCGATTATTTATGGTTCGTTTCTGGATATACCCCTTAACCGAACCGAACCGAACCATGTCTACCCCTAGTGATAACTCATGAAGAAGATCCCACTACGAAGTTGAACGAAGATTCACCCTACCTCGATGATTTCAAAACTCTTGATTCCTATCAAACTCTTGATTCACTCATTTGTACTTCTTTCTTCGCCACCACGTTTCAATGAGCATATCAAGGGTGAACTTTGCAACCAAAATAAATTCCATTGCCTGCCCACGCAAGCCAGAGTAATTACTTGGTGGAAATATCTACTTCATTGGAAAGGCTCCCAGTTCGAATTCGGAGCAAAGTCGGCCTTTATAATCTGGAATCCCCATGCCAACATCACCCTTCATCTAAATTAGTGGTTGAGTTCTTTTCAAGAAGGGGTATGATGTAGGTGCATCTCGAAATATCATGGGGATCAACGGCCAATATTGTCAGATTTTTTATCGATCTATCCGGGACCTTGGATCATCCATCCCACGATCAATAGGGTTGTTTGGTGCTGGAGTCAAAAGTTTAAAGGAAAGAATTTTCCTTGTAAAATGAGTCTTCTAACGTTTGGTGTAACAAATCCTTGCGATTTCTTTCAACGTGGACTATGTATTGAACACTCGGCCAATAGTGAGGCAGAAAAATTCTGACTGCTTCGATTGACTTACAAATGGCAGCATGGACGGTAGAGATGCCCCGGATCCACCCTCGTGGAACTTTTTTTTTGAATAAAACCAATGTAGAACATGTCGATAAATTCGCACCCCATGTAGGATTATTCGCACTACTTGTAACGTGATTTGACGTAAAAAACGTTAAAGTCTTCCACAATTCACGTTGACAGGCGTCCGAATTATCCTACTGGGGGTGCGAATTTATCATCTCCCGAACTAAATCATCATTTATCTCAAGCTCGAGTCATAAATCGTGTCGGACGAACTGGACAGACTGTAATTTATTACCAAATAAATCCCATCCCAGAAATCAATTTCAAAATTTACACTTCAATCTCTCTCTCTAAAAAAAAAATAGATTATTGAAAAAGAGGGAAACGGAGAAAAGCACAAATAATCCATTTCTCATGCCTTTTGGCTTTTCCATTTTTTTTTTCTCTCTGTCCATTTTCCTCTATCAAACCTAGGGTTTTTTGTTCTCAAGGCGATCCGGATTTTCCGTTTTGCAAAATTGATGAGCTAGAAAAAGGATCGGATCAGCGTTCTCAGGTTTGTTTTCTTCTTTGCTGATTTTCATTTTCCAATTTTTTTTTTTGATTTGTGAATTGTTCAGAATTCCGATTTTTTCTCTCGTGTTTTCTATTTTATTCGTTGTTCAATTCAAGTTGTTACTGAGATAATTAGCTTATTTTATGTTGTTTTTGTTACGGTTACACGAGATCTGGATTGATCGTTGTTGATGGAATTGTTATTAGTTCAATTTAAAGTTAATACCTTTGATTTTGTTCTAAATTCTTTCTTTCCATGCTCTTTGTCTTTCATAACTTCATTTTTTTTTATCTTCATCTCATGTTTCTCAGATTGTTGTTATTTGTTTGTGTGATGTGGTTTTATTAGCTGAATTATTTGTTTGTTAATATAACGCTGGACTTAATCAAACAGTCTTAAATTGTATTTTCTATCATTTGATTTATAAATGAAATATTCTGTTTGTGTGATGTGGTTTTGAATTTGAGACGTCAATCCAATTGTTGCGGACGTAGGGAACAAATGTACCTTTGATAGTTCATCTGAAATTTAAATTTTTTAAAGCTTTTAGTATCATGGAAAGTGGAAATAATCTGGTCTTGTGGAAGAAATAGTAGCTGTTTAGAGATGGCTACTGGTATGAGAAATCAAAGAGGATATTAACAAGTTTCCAGTGTAAGAAAATGGAGAGCTTCTATTAACGTAACAAATGGTAATGGGCGGGGACTTGTATCGGGTGGTGAAATGAAGCAATGAAGATTCGGGATGGATAGCATCATACTTTTAAAAGTCGCCCGTGTCATCGAGGACTCCCTCGAGTCGACTCCCCGTTCCCTTGGCCGCATTCCATGCTCTCTCATCGTGTTCCACCTTTTGTCACCGCATTCCGCATTTTGTCATTGCGTTCCTTGTTTTGCCCTATAGAGTCAGTAAAAACTCCTTTGACTCATGATCACGTCTACCGAGTACCCAGCTGCGTCAGCTGCATCAACTGCGTTCTTGGCCGCGTCCGCACCGAGTCGACAAGGATTTTTCTTGGTCGCATTTTGACCTGCATTTGCGTTTTTAAACACTGGATAGTTTTGTTTCAAAAATACCTCAGCTTCACCATTAGCCCATAAATGCTCATAACCTCTTACATTCAAATCAACTGGAATAATTGCACAAACTGGGATTCACAACTCTTTCCATCCATTGAGTGCAGTGAAAGACAGACATAGGGCATCTGAGCTCAAGTTCAAATAGGAAATCTGAGGTAGAGTTTTTATATAGGGCATCTCCTATGTTGTTTGACTAATCCAACCCATTAATTCCATAGAACCTCACATAGATAGGTTGTTTCGAACAAACCATCCTCATAGGATCATCCTAACTGTTCGATCTGTAGAGGCACAAAATGGACCATTTTGTAGACGTCCATTTTAAACCTCCACAAATCAACACTTACGATGATCCTATGGAGATGATTTCTTAGCGACACCCTATCTATGTTAGGTCCTATAGAATCAATATCTAATATAACCCAAACAACACACTATTTAAAAACTCTAGCTCAGAAATTCTATCTGAGCTTGAGCTTATATATATATATATATATTCTTCTTTTAAGATGCGGCCCTAACTCTCCCATTTACCTGTAAGTATAAGGGATGACACAACTATTCTCCCTGTGCTGCCTAATTATTTCACCACCTGGGGTGAAGAGGTTTTTGGTAATTCAAAGAAAGGAATGCTTTGAGCCAAATTGGAACTACTTTCAAAGTGTCGAGGGTTAGGAGTAATGCGCAACCCTTATTCTTGTGCCTCTAAGTAATGAATCAAACTTGGGCATGAATGTCTATACCTAGAAGAAAGTTTTGGATTTCAGGGTGAGTTGGTTTGCAACGGGAGATCATACTACCACTTTCTTACATTAGATTGCAATGGCCTGGAGCAGAAATAAACCTCTTCATTAGATCATTATTTACAGGTCTAAGTATTGTATTGGAGCTATCATTTGATATTTTAAGGAGCTTCAAAAATTTGAATTGTGGCCTTGCCCTTGGATTGTTGGGAATTTGCCTTGTCTCTCAGTAGGGATGAAGTCTTGCTGGAGTTTCCTTTCTTTGATGTGGAAATGAAAGCTGCAGAGTTAGGGCCTCTTTGAATGCTGCCAAAGCTGGTCCATATTTGGAAGCAAGATTTTTTAAGTTAATCTTATTTACAAATGGGATTACATTTGAAGAATTGTCTTCCACTACCAATATCCCTTTCATCTCATCAATAAAAGTACTTTTCTCATGTTTAGTTATATATTAATGAGGATTTGCCAGGGATCATCGCAGAAGGCATTTCATTGGCCAGATGTTGCATGAGAGAGCAGCCACATAGGCTTACTTTCAATAGTTTTTTTCTTATTCATGTAATTCATTTGAGGTGGCTGCTCTATCATGCAACACCTTGCCCACGAAATGCCTTCTGCGATGGTCCCTATCAAATCCCATATTAATGTACCTGCATCTGAAACGCCCTAGCTCTCGGGATTTCTTTTTTTTCCATTAGCCCTAATTGGGCGTAGTCGGGATATTTAATAATTTCTAGGGGGCAATTAAGTTAATTCGCTCTAATCTAGGGTAAACAGCTATAAAAACTCACTTGTTCCCATAACTCATTACTTTTTCTCCAGAGAAAACCCTTGAGAGAGAGAGAGGGTGGAAGGAGAAACCCTAGAAGAGGGAATTTTTGTTGAAGGAGGAACCTTGCGTGGAGAAATAGATCTTCAAGGTAAGAGGGTTCATTAATCTTTACTCTAAGCAATAGAAAGTTGTTTTAAATAGATTTCAAAACTGATTATGGGTATTTACGTTCCATATCATGTGTTCGTCAAGGGCCGATGTCCGAGGAGATTTCGGTAAGATGTTGGGTTCGTGGGGTTCCTTTCAATCACAAAAATTTCCGGCGAATCCGTATTAATTACTCTATTTGATATGAGAGAACCTTGGAGGATTAAAGTTTTAGATTTTAGGGTGTTTTGATAATTAACCAAAATATAATATTCGAGTTTTAATTGAAAAATAACGTAAAAGGGTAAGAATTTGCGATCCGGGGAGAAAAGCCAGATCCGCAGGCACGGTCGACCGCAGGACCGGTGCCTGATAACAGGCATTTCCTAAGATGTCCCGGTGGTTGGTTGGAGACTTATTTTTCCCTGATTTATGGTTAATCCTAGGAACTCGATATTAGGTTGTTTTAATACCGCATTCTTTTTGGATAGGAGTCATAGGACGACTACATTTTTTGAAATTCCTCATTGACCAGTATTAGGTGCTTTCTGTGTTCTTCTCTTTTTTCAGAGTACAATAGGACATCATCTATGTATATTAGACAATAGTCTATATGGCTTCTGAATATATTATCCATCCGCCTTCGAAATATTTGTGGAGCATTGCACAACCCAAATGGCATTACTAACCATTCATAATGCTCTTATGAATCACTAAATATTGTGTAAGGGATGCTTTTTTCATCCATTTTGATTTGCCAATAGCCTGACTTGCAGTCAAACTTTGAAAAGAATTGAGCATTCTGGATACAATTAATTAATACCTCTTTGTTCGGTATTTTGTAGACCTCATACTAGGGAATAATTTCTTTCCACAAAAAGAATGTATACCATTGGCCCAATACAAAGACCACATCACGATTGGAAATCCTGTATTACGTGTTGAGAAATTGAAAGAAGCATTCTACAAATTCCATCCTGGGTTTCAACCAATCACACTCTCTACAGAACCGCCAGATATCATACCATTGGAAAGGATGTACAACAGCTGCAGGATATGATCCTGAAGACCCTAGAGTGTTATGGAAAATCTTAGCGATAGAGGGAAGACAAAAAAGAGAAGGCCAAGATAGCCTATCAAAGGAAGACCCTAGATTGTTAAGGGAAATCCTTGAGGATTGCTAGGAAAGACAAAAAAGAGAGGGCCAAGTACACAGGATATGATTTTGCCCTTGTTAGAGCCCATCGAAATGTCTTTGTTTGTGTTTGAGACGTTGGATCCGAGGCGAGAGAGAGAGAGAGAGAGAGAGAGAGGGAGAGGGAGAGGGAGAGGGAGAGGGAGAGGGAGAGAGAGAGAGAGAGAGAGAGAGAGAGAGAGAGAGAGAGAGAGAGAGAGAGAGAGAGAGAGAGAGAGACGTATCTACGTCTTTTTACCCGTGAGAATGACGCAAACATGTGGCATCTCACACTTTTGGTTGTGTCTTATGCAGGCAGATCCATGGCAGATTTTGCCTAGTCCCTAAGTATACTTGACACATGCTTGAGTAGTTGTGTGTGTAATTGAGCGAAGGATGCCTAATGCTTGAACTGACAGCCTAGGTTTGTGTTTGAAATGCCATTGAAAATGTGATTTAAGATTATTTAAAAGCCATTTATAATATTGATGCTTAATATAGAATGTCAAACCTTATCAAAACTTGTTACCTGTATGGCATGTTTGAGTTTTTTCTGTTTAGCTTGAGTTCAATGCGATATTGCGATAAAAAGGGCCTAACTTGCGTGTTTTCGGCTGGGTTGGGATTCTACTTGTTTGTTTTGACCGATCTGGTTTCAGAGATTTTTGACCAATACATTCCAGGATTTAGCAGTACATCTCTGCATCTTATCAATATCGCTCAGTGTCAAAAGCCCTTTTTAGTTTTTACCAAGAATTGTGAAAAGCCCAATCTTAAATCACCTAAATGGCAAGTGCAAAATTTGAATTTGCATCAGTTGACTATCCCATGAGTCATATTTGGGTGGATTCAATTCTAGCCTTTGCCATAATGAATCGATCCGACGGTGCTGCTATCCTATATTGTTGCAAATTTTCCTTTCCATTTCAGTGAGAGTGTGCTGAAAACAGCTCTCTGGATGCTGCTATATTCAGCAGTTGCATATGTAGAAGGAAGCTTGTTGAGGTAAAGTTAAAACACATGTCATTAATTGATGACACTAAGATTGCATTGGTAGGCAATTTGTATTTGATCTGTTAATAGCAGAAAGTGGTGGTTTATCTGTTTCCTTTTTTCTTTCTATTTTGTTTTTATGTTTCCATTACTTTTTTTCCTGGCTATTATTCAACATTTATTTCTCCCCACTTTGACGATTTTTACTTTTTAGTTTATTGATTTTGCATCACATATGCAGGTTTCTGTGCTGCTATATACCAATCCCCTTTTCATATTATTAGAAACTAAGGATAGTTGTTATTCTTTCCAGCTAACAACAGCGTGCTGGCTGTGCAGTACTATTATTTAAACTATGGGCAATTTAGATAATATTACTCAGCATTCTTATTCTTTAGCACTTCATTTTGATTTTTACTTCCAGTAACTTTAGATTCCTTTTTTATTCTTGGCTTGTACTTCTTACTTTTTATAAGCGTGTTTATCAGGGAGTACTAGTAGGTTCTTTCTGTTAAATCTTCAGCCTCAGGTCAATTTCTCCTTCTAGCTCCTGACTTTTTATCTCTTTGCATCATTGTCTGTTCTTGCCTCTGTGTAGATTCGAATTACTTACAATACAGAACTTAATATGTATTTGGTGTGGATTCAGTCAATATAGATGTCCAATGTCAGTGATCTATAGTATAGTCCTCTCACCCGAAGAAGGAACACACTATGTAGCGGGCAGAATCCTCTCCTTCAAAGCATCTATAGTAGAGTCCCTACGCCTGTGAGAAGCTAATGACTAATTCTGGTTAAATAAAACATTAATCATGGCATGATAAGAACTTAATAACTGGAGAGACTACCAAATCTTGTTAAAGTCTATCCTCCTCCTTTGGAGGACTTAACTCTGTTTACCTCTTGCCAAAATCTTATTGGGAAGACTCCTCAGTTTCTTGGATAAATTTGCCTAAGAAATTGCTTTTAGATGGAGGCATATAATAAAAGAGTTTCCTACATCTTGATGGTTATCTGTTCTGTCCTTTCTGCACATGGCGGAATAGAATTTGCACTTGTTAAAGAGCTCTCTGTCATGATATCCCGATACTTGTCTAGGCCCAATGTGTTGTGTCCTCAACGATACATTACCAATGCTCATACCAGATATTTCATGAATACTTGTTGGTCAAAATGGTGATCATGTTGCAAACATATTTCTCTCTCCGAATTAACCATCATTCATTTTGATTGTTAGTGTCACGTTTGAAGTTATAATTTCGAGTATGCGAGTATCATAAATTGTATTTTCTATATAATATTAATTGTATTTTTTAAGTTAAATCTAGTTAACTTTTATGATAGTTTATTATTACACGTCTTATGCTTATGTCATGTGATGGGATACCCATTATCCATATCCGTGTCCTACATTTTCGAAAATGCCGGATCATACCTCTGCTCTCATGTCCATCCGTGTCCAAGTCTGTACCTGAGTATCATAGTCTTTGTCGATATGTGTCTGTTGTTTTTTATTTCTCAGCTTATCGTTTATTGTTTTTCCTCTAATTGCCATTGCATTCCAAAAGAAATTGTGCGCTTACATATTGGATATCTTTAATTCTAGTTTTTTTGTATTATACAGGCTTTACTATTATGCTGGATTTTTCTCTCCGGACCTGTGGAGCCATCTACTTTACAGCTTATACGAGGTTGATGTTGTGATTTAGCCTTTGTGGTTTGTACTCAACTACTCATCATTTGATGGTTTGGCTGTTAGACAGAGATGCCGAAGCCCCAAAATGTTAATTCCTTGAGAGTGTTGCCGCAACAGCCTCCTCGTAGTTTGAGCAGTAGATGTTCTCAAATAGCAACTGGTCAGCACACCTCTCCAACAGTATTTCCAGAAAAAAGTGGCAAGGTAAAATCCTCAAGAAAAAATGTGGTCAATGTTGCCAATGAAGATTCAGAAAAAATAAAGGTACATGAGCACAGGATTGACATAGGAGATGAGAAGTCTGATTTATTAGGATATGAAGTGTTCTCTGGTAAGCTGGTTCTGGATAAGAGAACCACCAGTACAGGCACTGATGTGAAAACCCTAACTGAAACTAAAAACCAAGATGGGGTTGATGCAAAACTTACAAGCAAAGCATTTATTTGGGGGTCTCATATGCTACATCTTGAGGACGTGATTTCCGTAAGTTCTTTGCAGAAGACCAATGTAACTTGTTTCTTGAAGTTGGGTTTATAGATTATCTTGTTTCTTGTTAAGTTGAACAGGCATCATTATCCCGTTATGACTTTGGCAGGTGTCATACAATGCTGGTGTCAGATATTTTACCGTGCATTCGTACCCAATAAGACGAAGATCATGTGGCTTTTCTTGTTTTTTGAAGCCTCAAAGAAGGCTAAAGGACTTCCGTTTTTTGGCTTCTGGTTCAGAGGAAGCCCTTCAATGGGTTAGTGGCTTTGCAGATCAGCAGTGCTTCGTGAATTGTTTACCTCATCCCTTAGCATCTTCTAAAAAGCAAGGCCCTAACATAGTAGTGAGTGATTTTCTGCCTGAACAACGTATCAAATGTAAAAGTCCACCAACAATGCTTGTGATACTAAATCCACGTTCTGGACGTGGTCGTTCGACTAAAGTTTTTCAAGGCAAAGTGGAACCGATATTTAAGGTTTGTTGCATTTTGGCGATGTCCACTTCAATGATATTTGCTTTTTAATTGTTCCTCATGCCTGCATATCCTAGTGACTGCACTCTGGATCATGAACTATATCCATGATTGGAGGAGCATGCATCTGTTAATCCAATCATTACTTTCTCACTTTGCGATTTTCATGAAGGCCCCTCACTTAACTGCCTTTTCTTTTAATTTCATTTTATCTAGAGGAATTTTGTGCCTTAACATATATGAAAAATTGCACCATAGCGGCTACTACTTTTGGGATCTATTTCTTGTTTTCTGGTCCAGCCTCCATTAATTTCATATAGCATACTATTCAACTCGACTCAAATCAACTAAGCCTTTATCCCAAACTAGTTGGGGTCGGCATATGGTCACAAAATCAATCCGTTGAAGAAGTCAGATAACTCGGTGATCATTTGGCTGCTGAAAATGGGATCTATCGAGGAAAGAATGCATATTAAAAGTTCTAGAATTGTACCTATCCAATACAACAAAGAAGAGAATATTCCATAAAATTTTGTAGATCAATCAACATGAAGTGCTGGCATTTAAATTATTCATAGATCCTTACACGGATGAACTATCCGAGTTTGTTCATTAGTTTTTGTTAAGAACCCTTATATGGTGTTCGTAACCTTTTGAATTCCGTTGTTTGATGTCCATCATTGTTTTCCCTCTTTTTTTCATGAATAGGTTGCCATTCTTTCTGATCATGCAATCTTAGATCCTTCTGGCTATAAATGGCTTATTCCCCCCCCCCCCCCCCTGTTTATTAGTGCTTTTTTCTGCTCCAGCTCTGGTTCTTTCATTCTCCCCCACTTCCGTCCTGCTGTTTCTTATAGCAAAGGCACCGTCTAACGATTAGAATGCTAGGAATTTTCCAATATCTACTCACCCACTTAGTCTTCTTATCAGGTGCTGGTAATCAGGGTCACACTTTTCTCTTGGAACCATTTTATATCTAACTTCACTCAAATTTCAACAATTTCTACCCATTACAAAAATAAATTCAACTATTTATACTAAGAAACATGAACTTGGTCTTATGAAACACCATTATCTCTTACTAAGTGGTATACTCACGCAGGGACACGCAAATACACACACACAGAGAGAGAGAGAGAGAGAGAGAGAGAGAGAGAGAGAGAGAGAGAGAGAGAGAGAGAGAGAGAGAGAGAGAGATGTTTGTGCGCATATAAGCTTATATGCACTCGAGCACCAAAAACAGTGTGAGCCCACATTTTTAAGTGATCCAAAGCATTCATTTGAACGGCCTAAAGAACATAGGTTGTGTACCAAAAATCAGCTCCTATCGGTCACCCTAACCCATCCATTTGTGGAGTTTTAAATGGACAGATTTGTAGAGAAACAGTATCTGTCCATTTTTACCTCCACAAATGGATGGGTTAGGGATGTTCCATAGGAATTAGGAGCTGATTTTTGGTACACACCCTATCTATGTAAGGGCCTTTCAAATGAATGCTTTGGATCACTTCAAAAATGTGGGCACACATTGTTTTTGGCGCTCGAGCGCATATATAAGGTTATATGTGCTCGAGGGCACAAACATTTTTATCATATATATATATATATATATATATATATATATATATATATATCTGTGTGTAGTGGACTAATATTTGCACGACCAAATTTTGATAATAGGACGAATCACCTGGCTTTACACTTCTGTAATTGGATGCTGAGAGATTTCACACACACAATCTGTTTTTTCATGGAAATGGAAAAGAGTTTCAATCTGTGTATTCTTTGCAAACAAACTTTTTTTGTTTACAGGATTTGCAATCATTTTAATATTGATATTTACTTTAGTGTTGCAAACTGGTAACAGCTTGCAGGGTTCAAGATGGAAGTAGTCAAAACAGAATCTGCTGGTCATGCAAGGACCCTTGCTTCTAGTGTTGACTTCAGTAGATGCCCAGATGGTAGTACTTATTCGAAATATATACTTTTTGTTTCTCTTTGCTAATTTGTTATCCTTACAGTAATCTTTCTTTAATATTTTTACAGGAATTATATGCGTCGGGGGTGATGGAATCGTAAATGAGGTTAGTCATATTCTCAGTCCTAGTTATCTTATCTCTCCTAGTAGTAAACTCTTGTGTCATTTCTGTTTAGCCTTTTCTTTTTTATGTCAGATTGTTTCCCAAGCTGACACGCTATCTGGTTAAGGTTTCTTTTTCTTTTTCCCTAAATTTAGGTGTGAAGAGTAATATGTGGTTGCACTGTTTGTTATGCTCTTCTTGAAGAAAAAAGATTGATATTTACTAGGAATTTAGTACAGTTTTCTGTTCTCTTTTTCCTTTTCCCTAAAGTTAGGTGAGAAGAGTAATACACACTTGCATTGTTTGCTATGCTCTTAGTGAATAAAAAAGATTGATATTTACAAGGAATTTAGCACATATATACAATTGATGTACACGATCATAACCACATGGGAAAACAAGACATGGTTTCTTCCATCATTAGCCGAAACCTGAATCTAATAGTATGACTGAAAGGTCGCAACATTAAAGAGAAGATGAAGATAGTTAATGGCAGAGAGGATAAGAAACAATAACATTTGAAGTGGTAGGGTGTGGGAGGGTAATTGTATAAAAGCTCTCTCTTTTTAATTTGGCTTTTGCTTTTGAACTATAACGATTTCATTAAAAGTAATAAAATGATACAAGCAAGATGACCAAGATGGTCATCATACACAACAAATTCAAAAGACAAAAGCGACCTCACCAACTAATGACAAAATTACCAAGAAAAGTGATTCCTCCCAGCCAAACTCTCATGATCCACACTCAGCTTAGCTAAAACATCCGTATCTGGTTTATCCTTTATGAGGACAAGATGAAGCGAGATGACTGTTAGCCCGGAGAGGTCAATAAGTCCGAAGTAGCACAAATGAGGTTACAGACTTGTTAGCCCGGAGAGGTCAATAAGTCCGTGCTCATATTGAGACATGTGTAATATCTGTATTCGCATCCCTTTTTTTATTTTTTGTTTTGTTTGAGAACAGCAGCTCGTTCCGTTTGTATGGGCTTCCTCATCTCTCTTCCATAAAGTTTCTGTTCTTGCTCAAGAAAAGAGAGTCATTTGTTTTGCAGCAGATGGGAACTGCATGCACATAGAGGTTGTCCACGACGAGGTTAGGGTTGAGAAGAGGAAGGAAAATGGTTTGTTTTTGGATGAGGAAAATGATCAAAGGAGCATTCGTTATTAAAACAGCTACATATGAATTTCAAAGAATTCATTAAAAGCGAGGAGGTGGTTGATTACAATCCAATTTGTATAACAATCATTCATTGTTCATTTGAACACTATGTTGGTAATTGTCATTAATCATGTTATCTTTGTTTTGTTTGTGTCGTGAATCCCAAAATATTTCTCATAGTTGATACAATTGTCCAGTGATCTTTTAATATTTAGTGACTTGATTGTGCTGAATCATTCTGTGACTGACTCAATTCAATACTTGTTACAAGTTGTATGTTATCTACGTGATTTTGTAGGTTCTGAATGGTCTACTTAGTAGAAGTAACCAGAAAGAAGCGATTTCAATTCCAATTGGCATTATTCCCGCTGGTTCCGATAATTCACTTGTTTGGACAGTTCTGGGCATTAGAGATCCTGTTTCTGCTGCAATTGCCATTGTGAAGGTAGTTCAGAATTACTTGTAGAGACATGAATGATTTTAGTCATTTTTTTACTGTCGAAACAGTGTTTCTGCTCTATATCTGTTATAAGAATGCAATGCAACTCCATTTCTTTGAACTTGTGAGATGTACTCATTCTTTAGCTTCTAAGCTATTGTCTCTCAAATCATTAAGCATATTCATTCACATTTATTTAATTCTTCATGACAGCGCATAAGCAATTGTTCTTATTTTTATTTTTATGTAAAGAAATGTATGTGTGTTTATAATATGTTGATACAACACATTTTAAAGGGAATGCAAATATCAAGGAGAACACACAACACAACACACACACACACACACACACACACACACACACACACACACGTGATGGAACACAACATCAATAGGTAGGTTGTGCCCGTAAAATCATTTCCATAGGCTGATCCTAGCCCTCCAATCTATAGAGGTTTCCATAATTAAAAAAGCATAAAGGAGGGGGGTAGGATTGAAATTATATGGCTTTAATGGGTGCCTTTGTTAAAAAGCATAAAGGAGGGGGTAGGATTGAAAATATGTGGGTTGAATGGGTGCCTTTGTTAAAAAAAGTCAAAAAAAGTGATGTGTAATTCTCATAGAATTTTGGGAGAAATTCAAATAATTCTCTCATTTTCTCTTCTGCTATATATATATATATATATATATATATATATATATATATATATATTATGTTCATTCACATTTGTTAGAGATGAGATAAGGTAGAGAGGAAGAAGAAGAGGAATGGAGAGGGTGGAGACTCTCCACTGAGGAGCTCCCATGAATATGATGTATATATAGGCCCAAAGTAGGGCAACACAAAGACTACAATACCCCTCAAACTACACATAATGACTAAACTACCCTTCAATACACTTCAACAACATTTATTTACTTTACTTTTTTACTTTTCCATGACAGCAAATAAGCAATTATTCTTGTTTCTATGACACTCCCGGATTCTTGTTGTAGTTGTGTCCCGCGTGAATCCTGTTTATTGGGGCAAATCCAACACATCGTAGCCTCTTTTAAAATGTGAATCATGTATATTTTCCCTTTAGACATGTTTTCTTATTTTTTTACAAAAGCACAACATGTCTTATCTTAATATAAACACTAGCACCTTGACCGTCCACCCTCGAACATTGATCCACTTCCCCTTCTTCTTCTACTCTTGTAATAAAAATTCCAAGGCCTCGACACTCCACCCTCAATTTTTTGATGAACATATATATATATATATATATATATATATATATATATATATATGAGGAAAATGTTGTTGAGCTTAAGCTCACCAAACTTATGGTGAGCTTAAGCGCCCAATCACATTGGGGCCTACTTTGTTAGGATGATCCAAAGCATTCATTTGAAAGGCCCTTACATAGATGGGGTGTGTACCAAAAATCAGCTCCATAGGATCATCCTAACCCATCCATTTGTGGAGGTCAAAATGGACAGACAATATTTGTCCGCAAATCTGCCCATTTTTGTCCTCCACAAATGGAGGGGTTAGGATAATCCTATGGAGCTGATTTTTGGTACACACCCTATCTATGATAGGGCCTTGCAAATGAATGGTTTGGATCACCACAGAAAATGTGGGACCCATGTGATGGGGCGCTTAAGCTCACCAACACTTTCCTCTATATATATATAGTTAATTTTTTAATTTTTGATATTAATTTTATTTTACAAAATTTACTGAATCCACGAATCCTACTTTTTTGTGTTTGTCAAATCCAACACCTCAAATCCGTCTCAGATCCCGAGTCCGACATGTAAATCCGAATCCATCAACACAGGATATAAGTATTCCTTACACTATTGGATATGTTGTCTCTCTAGGGTAATATATCAAATATTATCAATTATCAAATCTGTCTTACTATTCAAAATAAAAATAAAAATATCAAATCTGTCTTGATACACCGTAATTTGATAAGGAATCTGCTACTTTGTTTGCTTCATTTAATAAGTATGAAATACTAAAAAAAGACACAGCAATGCCTATAGTCTATTCTAGCATCTCCTCAATATTATGTCCCTCTCTTACATGGACTGCAGTATGCTTTGTCACCCTAGCAATCATTGTAGAGGGGCCAGTCCTTTGAAAGTTTATCTATGACGATGCTACAAAAGATCCAAAGATTGATGAGGGCACAAGCCTCAATTTCATTAATCTTTGAGATCTGTTTTAAAAGACATTGGGTTAAGTGTTGAGTCGATCGATTCAGCCCCGTTTTGGTTCTGTTGAGATTTAAACTTTGCCTGATTCAGTCAAAAACTTGGTGGGCCAGTCATTGACTCAGTCAAGTCAACCTGTTTTTTCCTTGGGCGAGTGTGTGATATGGTACATGTTGCTTTGAATAGAAAATGTTTATTGGATGTCGGATACTTAGTTTTGAATCATCATGACAGAGTCTGTGTCATGATTTTGAACAACATATATCATATATCATGAGTTTACTTCTCAAAAATCTTTTTCTACATACTGATTTACATGGTGCTCGTATCAGCAATTGCCAACCAGTACTGTGGGGTTTCTTCTTTTCCACTACTTAAAGCTATTGTTTCTTTAAAAAAATAGTGGATTTTGATGTTATGTATCAGATATGGATCTGCAACCTACTCTGGAAGTGATTGAATTTGTACTTAAATCTTTTCTGCTAGCTTTCATATTTTATTTTACATTTGATTAACTGTATTGTAGATCTTCATTGTGCCCGTTTTTGGGCTCTATCTAGATATACAATATTTTGAATCTAATTTTTTTTCGTAGGCCCATTATTTATGTCGGATGATTTTATGTATCTCTTATGAATCTTGGAGCATACGGGGTAAACTCGTAGTATGTAACACTTTTCGTGAAATGTAGTTGTCTATAATATGCTTATCATCAATGCTAACTCAAAGAAGTAACTACAACAGATTGATGAATTTTGAGCATCCTTCTTTTAATTCAAGATTATAACTTTGCAATGTCATTGCTTAAGATAGAATGAAGCAACCAACTCCCGGTTTTGTTCTTAGTTGGGCTTGCCTACAACAATTTTAATTTTTTTCTACGTGGCAACAATTTTAGTTAATTTAATAATAAAGATATGTATATTGTCATGAACCATTAAAAATGCAATTTACCTTTATTTTTCCTTGAATTTTTTTTTTCAAGCAGTGAAAAGAATTGTGTACATTAGTTCTTGTTATGAACTTTTCATTTAAATATTGTCTAAGTTGGTGAATGCACTTATGGTACCAAGCTGGTTCAGTTCATCACTCTGATTTGAAATTTTGTTATGCCTTTGGGTTTTCTATTCTTTTTTATGCTTTTGTGTTTTTTGTTGGCCACAGGGGGGTCTCACAGCTACAGATGTTTTTGCCGTTGAATGGATTCAAAATGGTCTTATTCGCTATCAGTATGGAATGACGGTTTCATATTTTGGTTTTGTTAGTGATGGCAAGTTTCCATACTTTTCATCACTTGATTTTGCCACTGCTTTGATTATTCCTGTTAAGCATTTTACTTCAATTCCAGAATCACGTGCTACTGAATTAGAAATCACAAATCGTTTTGAGGCATATTATGCTACTCCCTTATTAGTTGTATTTTTGTTTAACTGTATAAGGATTAAAAGGGAATGTGAACACATTTTTTGATACTCGTGATAAGCAATGGAGCTATGAGCACATTATCATGAGGGAGGATGCTTGCGTCTCCTCGTACGGCATCCTATCATGTCATTCTGCCATTGAGTCCACCTGCGGATTGGCCGCAAGGTCTAATGAGTTATAGTAATGATTTATCGCATGTTTATCAATGCTTTCTCTGGAAGAATGCACGATTGATTTTAATGGAGTTTGCAGTTCATTGCTGTACTGTGGTATTTAAAAGTGTTTACTTCAGCTGATATTTTTACTGCATATATTTATACATGTATGTTGGTGCTTAGGCCTTAGTGGTAGGATTTTTCTATCAAGGTGCCACTCCCACTCTTGAATCTCTCACCCACCATGACTTTGACTTTAGATTTTAGAATGACCTTTTGCGTCCATTACATCTTTTCACTACCAGTGAGTCCAGTAAACACATCTCTCTCTTTAGAATGACCTTTTGCTTCCATTACATCTTTTCACTACCAGTGAGTCCAGTAAACACACCTCTCTCATAAACAACACTAAGCTATTGATTATTCTTGGAGTCTTCAAATTTTGGGAATTCTTAATGTGTGTGGACTCGGGCATTAAAGGAGTCAACGTTCTATATACTTTAAAAAAAAATAAAAATGCTTTCATGTATAATAATCAAGATTTCTGAAAATACTCATTTTTATTTGTTCATCATGTTAGTAGATGCTTCTTGACCTGATTCTAACTCTTTTGAGTTCTTTCATCCTGTCCCACATTGTACAAAACTGAGTGTTGGTAATAAGTAGAAGTCAAATATAAAGGGAATCTAAAGGTTTCCATTGTGGTGCTCTTAAATAAAAAACAAGTTACCTATTTGGTGATTTAAGCCATTCATTTTTCTTGGAAAGGTTTGTAAGGCTCTGATGCTATGACTATTGCAACACCTATTGGTGAAGCATTGTTACTAAAAAGCTTGATAGTTCAATTGGCCTGTTACCATCCGATAATTGATGATTCATATCACTTAAAACAGGAGAATATTTGTTTTTCTGCATCAGTAACATGGCTTCCGTATGGCAATTCTATCTAAGAATTCAGTGAACATTTGACCAGCCTTTAGTATATTGTTTTCCTTTCCTAGAAGCTCACTTTTCCTTTATACATATTTATTTGGTTTACTGGATTCCAAAAGGAGTGCTTGTTGAGGTTTGCTTGATTGTAATTATAGTATTGGTTCTCATATTTCATGTTGGCTTACACATTTATGTTGACTACATGCGGTGTCTAACTGTAACTCAAAACATTTGGCCTAGTTAATTCATTTTCTGGTGAAGCTGAGTCAAATGTGAATGCAGCCATTGGGGCTGATGATCTCACTATGTGATGATTCCACGTGCTTAGTTTGGTGGGATGATTTGGTTAATACTGAAAGCCTAAAACTTCCTCACGTTACACATTATATTTTTGGATTATGAGTAGGTTTTCCATGGATGTGTTGATTACAGTTTGATTAAGTTGGAGTTGACGCGAATAAAAGGTCACTAATGGATTGATATGACAGTTTATATTTGTGTGTGAGGTATTTGGCATGATTAGATTTTTTGTAATTCTGATGTACTTTTAGGAGAAATAAGAATAAACGTGTTTGCATTATCCATTTAAAAAAAACATGTTTGCAATATTGTGTACGGTTATACTGCATTTATTAGTGAATGATATAAAGCTAGGTGTTGCATTGCAACTGATATTAATTTGATGTATTATATTGAAGATAGTGATTTCTATCAGTATTAGAAGCTTTAATTTTAATTTTAATTTTTCTATTGAGCAGTACTGGAGCTTTCTGAGAACTATCAGAAACGTTTTGGTCCACTTCGCTATTTGGTGGCTGGTGTCCTCAAATTCTTATGCTTGCCAAAGTACAGTTTTGAGGTGGAATATCTCCCTGTATCAAAGCCAACATCAGACCCTGAAGGAAAGATGGCAACAGATAATGAAACATTTTATTTGTCGGATCTATACCCCGACATTATGAGGAAATCAAACACAGATGGGATTCCAAGAGCTTCGAGTTTATCAAGTATCGACTCAATCATGTCTCCAAGTCGAATGTCCGGAAATTTGGACACGAATTTCAGCACACATGCGAATAGCGAGCCATCGGAGTACGTGCGAGGTCTTGATCCGAAATCAAAACGCCTATCCTCGGGAAGAGGAAATATGGTGGAAGAACCGGATGTTGTTCTTCACCCTCAATTACCTATGTCAACCACCCCAAACTGGCCGAGGACCAGGTCGAGGTCAAGGACAGATAAAGGTTGGACTGGCTTGACAGCTACAAATGATAATAGATCGTCTTGGGGAAACACAGCAATGAATGACAAGGAGGACATTTCATCAACAATGTCCGACCCAGGTCCGATTTGGGATGCCGAACCCAAGTGGGATACTGAGGCCCACTGGGTGGATGAGAACCCCGTTGAGCTTCCAGAGCCGGCTGAAGATATAGAAGTTGGGGTTACTAAGGATGAGAACCCCGTTCAGAAGCATGAAGAGAAATGGGTCGTCAAAAAAGGGCAATTTCTTGGTGTTTTAGTATGCAACCATTCGTGCAAGACCGTTCAGAGTTTGAGTTCTCAGGTGGTTGCACCGAAGGCTGAGCATGATGATGACAGTTTGGACTTACTGTTGGTTCATGGAAGTGGGCGGCTGAGGTTATTGCGATTTCTGTTGCGCCTGCAGTGTGGTCGACACCTTTCACTGCCCTTTGTCGAATATGTTAAGGTATGGTAGTGATGGCTGCTTTCTTTCTCTTCCTTGGGAGTGGGGGGTCGTCATTGACTAAGAAGTGACGGTTAATAACACTTCAAGAAATTTTGCTTGGAAAAGAAATTCATAGTAGACAAACAACCATGCTTTCTACTTTTTGCATAGAAAAAAGTTTGCTTCAAACCAACCGAGAGACCGACCAACTTACAGCTGGAGTTCCTTTTGGATTTTCTCAAGGAAAAACTCATATTTTAAAAATTATATTTGATGTGTTTGTATTTTCTCAAGGGCAAACTCATATTTTGAAACTAATATTTGATACATTTTCCTTTAACATAATTGATAAAATCTGAAGATTGATAAGAAAATGTTGATCCAAAGCACCCGAATACAGAACTTTTGAGAGTTTCGCTGAACATGGCATTGTTGTTCATGCCAATTCTCTTCTATCAATAATTTCAGTAATGGCTAAATCCTTCTCCCATAGTTTATCCAATTGCAATGATTGTTAAACTCACTGTTTGAACACTCTGACAAGGTAAAACAGAGTCAACTCGGGCAAGTCATTGATTGGCACACTCAACTTCTCACTCGGGCAAGTCAAATGAGCTTTTGATTGACTTAGGGTAAATGGGTGAGAATTTGGCCAAAGTAAATGCTACTTGACTCTGGTGCATTCATGATCGACTTGGGGAGTTATTAAACAGTGGTCGAACTATCTACTATCACTTATTATTTTATTGGAACTTCCCTAGTTGAACCATCTACTATCACTTACAGTCTTTTTATTGAAACTTCCGTGCTTCATTTGAAAATATACATTAGTACTGCCATCCTGTTCATCTTTAGATGATTTGCAACATTCATTGGTGGATAACTAGAGCGAAGTTTCCTATAGCAGATAAAGCATAGTTTGGTTTCATCACTCTTAACACATTATTTGATTGAGATCCCCATTGATGGTGCAGGTAAAGTCGGTGAAGCTCAAGGCTGGTAAAGACACTCATGCCGGGTGTGGTGTTGATGGCGAACTACTCAAAATCAATGGGCAAGTAATCACGTCTTTGCTTCCTGAACAGTGCAGATTAATCGGCCGCCCTGCAATTGATCGTGTATAGAGAGACAAACTTACACCCAAGTTCGCATGCTTTTTCAGAGGTTTGTGCTCTGTTTTCACTTCTATCAAATGTTCCAAATTTGGTAGTGAAATCTCAGAGCACTCGCATTTTGAAGCATGATTTTACCGATCTTTTCTTCTTCTTTTTTCCTTTTTTTTTTTTGCTCTTTGTTTTGGCGGTCCCTGTAAAAAATTTGTGCGGTCATGCGGTATTACGAGTTATTCTTTTTCTTCCTTTTATGTGCCCCTATTTTGTAGTGTGTCACTAGCCATTTGCCTGATTTCTCGGACATTTTTTTGGTCTTCTTTGAATTGTTTTGCTAAGATGCATACTCTATTGTAAAGCAATTTTTAGTATTTTATCTCAACTTTCTCTATTCCTTGTATCTGGCAAACTCTGGTCTTTCAATCCTTGCCCATAACACCTGAGTGCCCCATGATTTTTGCATTTCAGTGAGCTGATTGATCTTTTCTTTGCTTAGCCCCCTGTTTGGAATGCAGGAATTTTCTGGAAAAAGCTTCTCGAAAGGAAAAATATTTCTAAATTTTCCTACCGTTTTACGCGAGAACGCAATTCAATTTTTACTTGGAGGGAGCTTTAATTTAGGAAAGAAAAAAAATTATCCATCAGACATGGTTATTTCTATAAACTAGGCACAGATTGGTCATTTTCATCAGGCAAGGGTGTTTTTTAGTGGTGCAATTCGGGAGGGGTTGAAGCCAACTCGAGACTCTAAAACGTCAACCGGAACCACTCGACCCGATTTCCCAATTCGGGTTGAGTCGGGTTGGGTCAATCAACCCGAACCCGACCCAAACCTGAACCCTTTCTACTATTAAGAGGTAGGTTTGTTATTTTCTACGAGACAAGGGTATTTAGGCATTTTTCAATGAGATAATGGTGTTTAATTTTCAATGAGATAGAGGTGTTTTAGTCATTTACTATGAAATAGAAGTATTTTTATACTTTCTTATTATCTGGGTTTTCTTAGGTATTTTTTATTTGAACCAATGGCAGCTCATTTATTTAAGACTTCATGCTCGGGCAGCATATAATTTCTCATATTTTATTTAGGGAAATGATATCAGCACAACCATATTTTGATATTTCCACCAACGCATCTTGTCTTTTGGCAGTTAAAGGTTATTAAAGCTCCCAGAAATCTCTCACGAGCCCATCAAAAACAGAAATGACAAGCTAGGTCTGTGCGATTATTAAAACATGGTTGTGTTGATATCATTTCCCTTTATTTATATTATATGACGAAAGGGAATTGTGGCCATTGAAAATGATAAAGCAATGGTCCGTATTCAAGGGAATTACATTATTACTTAGGCCCAGCTTGGATTGTAAGAAATACATGTCTGATGGATAATTCTTTTTCTTTCGTAAATTAAAGCTCCCTCCAAGTAAAAATTGAATAGCGATCGGTTCGGCCAAAATCGGGTAGACTCAAAATGGCAATCTAATAGGAAATGCTCAAAATTGTAAAAGAAATTGGGTGGCCTCAGCCATGATTTTAAATTTCGGGTTTCGGTCAAAATCGGGTAGACTCAAAATGGTACTAAATTTCGATCGGGTTTCGGCCTAAAAACTCGATTTTTTTTCCATTATTTAATACTTTCCCGGTAATTTTGGCCAAAATTTGGTATGATATAAAATATTATTTTACAATTTCTGTTTCGGTCGGTGAGGACCGAAACGCTCTCCGTAACCGAAATTTGAAACCATATCCTTACTCTTTTCCCTGTCTACAAAACGAAATGGTTTGCGCCCCCTACAATGAACTCGTTTCTTCTTCTTCGTCTTCATCTATTCTTTGCTTCTTCATTTCAAAGAACTTAATTTCAGCTAATCTGCCTTCCTCTACTTTCAGATATTTGCCCGACCCTCTTTTGCTTCATTCATCTTAAAACTTAGGGAAAAATACACTTTGACCCCCCTGTGGTTTCTGACACATTCATTGTTTGGATGATCCAAAGCGTTCATTTGATGGGCCCTGACATAGATAGGGTGTGCCCCAAAAATCAGCTCCATCAGATCAACCTAACCCTTCAATCTATGGACAAACCGTCAACTGAGGGGGGGGCCTACTTGTAACTTTCTAAGCATTAGGGGTTAAGTTGAATGTGTCAGAAACCGCAGGGGGTCTAACTGTATTTTTCCCTAAAACTTATTTCTAACTAGTGAAATACCTCGAGAGCATAGAAAGTTGGGGATACATCAGCAGCTTTTATATTGCAGAGGTCCAATTTTTGTGGAGGAAATTCCTGTTCCTTTTGTGGGTTTACATGGATTAGAGGTGTTGTATCTTTCTCAAACAACATGCCTGGAACTATTCCTTTGGGCTTGGGATCGGTTTGGGAAAGCACATATCTTTCAATGTATCATAGAACAAGCTCTCTAGGTCCTTTTCTACTGATATCTCATAAGCCTTAGTCCTCATACGGATTTATTCATTGGTTTGATGCCTGACTCATTTGAGAAGTGGTAGAATATTGAAAAAAATTTAAACAGTGGGTTTTCTAGGGATTTCTCATTTGGTTTATACACGCCAAAGGCTGAGTCCAAAGGTTGCACGATGCGTATTTGATTAAATGCCCGAGAAAGATGTTTTACCTCTCGATTTTGGACCATCGGAAAAATAAAAGGTTTGCCATGTAAACATTTTACACAGAAAATTGTTTCACAACAGTTTTAATGCGATAGGGAATGGAATCCCGTTTTAGAAGTGTTTCCCGTAAACTAATCAACATTGAAATCGCAAAGATAAAAAGCAGTCATCATGTCCAATAAGAAAGAAAAAGTTCAAGTAACCCTCTACCATATTTGTCTAGAGCTGAGGAATTTAGCAGAAATCCCCAGCCTGGAAAGTCTTCCAAGGAATAAGGCTGAAAAATAGTAACACTTTGTTCTGAAATCTTAGCAAGAAGCTTACCATGATCCTTCAGCACCCTTTGTTGGATTCTGAAAAGCAGAAAACCCCCAGAAAGTCTTCAAGGAATATGGCTCAGAAACAGTCACCCCTTCTTCTGTAATCTTAGCAACCTGCCATGTTGAAATTATCAGAGTACAAGGTTAATGACCAAACCGTAATGTATGAATGTTCGTTTTTTTTTTTTTGAAAGAATAAAAAATGTCACACACGCATGCCCTGAAAGCAACTCGGACTGCGCATGGAAAAGATTTTTCCTCGAGTCTACATAATTATCCTTCTAAGATATGAATCCATGTGATCATTCAACAAGAAAGAAAAAGAAAAAGAGATGAATCCACACTTTTTACGTATAAGAAGAGTACATAGTTCTGCAGGAGCTACAAAGAAGGATGAATCAAGAGAACTATGATGCTGGAGTAGCATGGTTTAATCTCCAAACTCCAGTGCAATCAAATAGAAAGAAAAGAGGATGGACGGCTAACACATTTACTGCAGGGAGATGTTCTTAGACCAGAATGGTGTACTAAACAATATTTGCCCCTGTACTGCATAATTTTATATTTTTATTCATAAACTTTCCTAGAAAGAGATGAAATAACTAGCCAAGTCAACAGCCACTTAAACAGGATATCTTAATACAGAAACAAGTATGAGAGAACCTAGATAGAGACAAGGTTATTCACATTTCAAAGGAGTATATACTACCATTAATATTGGAAAGAATTATACTTTTTCATATTAAAGAAATACCAAACATAGCATGAAATATACAAACCAAAGAATCGGACCTGAAATTTGTTGATAGCTGATCGATCACGATACAAAAGAACCAGCATGCATTTCTCCAGTAACTTAACACCCTCCTCAAAGGTCAAGTCCTCACGCCACTCATCACGAAGTATTGGGCGTGCAAGGTGATTACCAAACCCAGTTGCCACATGGTTGTCCATATAGTGTACACCGATCATACTAACCTGGATGGTATTCATAATCAGAACTTCTAATTGTTCATACCCATAGAAAGATGGTGGACAGAATGTTTGCAAGAAATGTTTAAAAATTCAAACCAAGTCAAGACAAAGATTAGTCCGAGGAGGGTTTTTTTTTTTTTTGGGGCAGGTGTTGTCGCAATGAAATATATTTGTAGATAAAAATGGTATTACCGTGCCAAGATACTTCTCTCCATTTTTTACTCCCCCAAGAATAAGAGAGTTCCATAGAGGATCAAATTTGTTACGCCTATTATACATCATCCGATTTAAATAGTTGTAAACCTCTTTCGGTCCCAAGGAGTTACCATCATCCCACATATTATCATATAAACTGCAAAGAACAAAAGTTCAAAATATCACAGAATCAATAAATGCAGTAAATCCCCAAAATCACTGCACAGTATGAACTACTAAACATCCAAATCCACAATTGATCAGATAAACAAATGAAAAACCTTTTTTAAAACTTAGCTTATTTACTATTTTGAATACAGGCTATTTGTAAGAGGATGTGAACTTACATGAGCTCGTCTAGATTACGCAAGATCTCCTGAAAATCGCTTATTTCCCCACTTGCGCCCAGAAGGGAATGTTTACCAATAGGTTTAATTCTCTCCACACTCTTGTATCGCAGAGTAGATCCGTAGGAACCTGTCATTCCATTCATAAATTCACATAATATGAAAAAAATCATAAGCTTAACAAGTTACGGGAGAGAAATATGACAATTTGATATCAGCAGGAGAAAAAAGCTACAACTATGTAATAGGTTCAAATGAATTCTAACCTCCTACCATTCCAGATAATTCTAAGAAATCATATTATCGAACAATTGACAGGAAGAAACCACCGAGAAAGTTTTTTGGATAAAGTTTGCCGGATTTCTTGTAAAGCAATCATCCAGAATTCAATAAACTGCAATTTAACCATATTGAAAACAAATTTTCAAAAAAGAAAAAGAAAAAAACCCCATACTGAAAGCTACCCAAGGCCTCATAGTGCCACTGAATCAAAAGACTCGCCAAAGGTCTGAATCAAAACCAAGTAACAAAATGGTTCCATAAATAAAACATCTTTTGAAGATGGTTTATAAGAGAGCCTTTAGCTAACCATAAATGGCAACACAAGGAAGGAAAGAAAGAATAGCAACCAAAGGTAGATATAATCTATGTTAAGATGCGGAGTGTACATAATTGCAGGAACCCAAACTAGAAGCCTGTACCCTTTGTAGAAGATGTGCAATTACAGCATAGAATATAGATGCAACTAAGGTATACAGAGTAACTCTTTCGAATATGCATGTATGTATATAGTTTATCGTTGTGAAGAAAGGATTCCTCTATTTCCAAGCCTCCCTTTGGATGTTGAAAATACCCTTAGAAGCCTTGGGATGCTGAAAATACCCAGTACAAGAATTGAGTAGAAGTGAGATGAGTAGGGATGAGTAGAAATTGAGAGAGAAATGTTGGGATTGTACAAGTGAAAAAACAAGAGTTTAGATGGGTTTATAAAGGATTTTTCTTGTTTAGGAAGCAAAAATACATAAAATACTCTTAAAACGGCAAAACAAAATGTGTAAACAGTAAAAAAACAAAATACAGCAATTTGGTGGCATTTCAATAAATTTTTCAAAAAAAGTACCCTGAAACAGGGCATTTGGAACTACTTTGTCCAGAACACACCGGAACACACCGGAATTGACACGAACGAAAAACTGTGTGTTTTGGTTCCATTTTATGGACCGAAACTAAACATTTCGTCCGTCCCAATGAGAACAGAACAGAATTCACAACTATGAACGCATGAGTCTGACAGAGCATGAGAAACTACTTCATCAAGTCTCTAATTTATTGTGGATCATGAGTAGTTCTTACCTTGCTTGCGTCGAAGAATGACAAAAAGTGAAGTCATTTTTTGTTTTGAAAGGTGGAAATAGTCATGCATCAACAAAATCAGCGATCAAGTATCAATTTCCAATCACGCTATTGGAAGACATGTTAGAAATGTTACATGCCAATATCTTTTTGAATATCGACTTATCAAGCGAGTACCTTCAGATTTACATACACACTGGCGATGAAATGAAGAATTCTGTGAAGATGAGAAACAGTTTATACGAGTGGCTGGTGATGCCATGCGGGCTCTCTCAACACTCTATTTTCACGCGACTCATGAACCAGGCTCTACTTTTCCGTCTGTTCCTAGGCAGGTTTTTGGTTGTTTATTTTGATGATTGTTTTGACTTTTAGTTATGGATCAACTTACGGAGGGTATCCAGGACGAGATGTTGTGGTGTATGTTATTTGCAGGTGACGGTATTAATTGACGAAACCAAAGCAGGGGTTAATGCTAAGTTAGAGTTATGGAGAACTACTTTGGAATCCAAAGGTTTTAGACTGAGCGGGACTAAGACAGAGTATACGGGGTTAGGGGTGTCAATTTTGGCTCGGGCTCGGAAGCTCGCTCGGGCTCGGCTCGAAAAAAGCTCGGCTCGAATCCTTAACGAGCCGAGCCGAGCCCGAGTTAGGCCAGGCTCGGCTCGGCTCGGCTCGTTAAGGCTCGTGTGAAAAAACAAATACGAAATACGTAACGATGGTACAGAAACGAACGGCTGTGAAAAATCGAAAACCGTAATTGTCATAACTTTGAAAACTTTTTGGTAATTTGTTATTAATTGTCATAACTTAGCACATTTTATTGGTAATGTTTTATTTCAAACTTTATAAAATCAGCTGTTTACTTTTTTATTGTAATCATTACGTTTTTTTCTTTTTTTATTGTAATCATTACGTTTTTTTCTTTTATTTGCTTTTGCTAGCGAGAGATGCGAAACTTTATAAAATCAGCGTATTTTACTTTTTATTTGTAATCATTACGTTTTTTTGAAATTTGCTTTTGCTAGTTACAGAGGCGAAACTTTATAACCGGCTCGTTAAAGCTCACGAGCGGCTCGCGAGCCTGACCGAGCCGAGCCTGGTTCGAGCCCGAGCCGAGCCCGAGCCAAGCTTTTGAACTTAACGAGCCGAGCCGAGCCTGGCCAAGCTCGGCTCGGCTCGGCTCGGCTCGTTTACACCCCTATACGGGGTGCAACCATGGTTTTAAGTTTCGGTTTCGGCAAAAATTTCGGACTTATGCGAAGCCGAAATTTCGAGCAAAATTTGGTATTGCCGCACAAAATCCCGATTTGTTAGGACAAAATTTCGATCGAAATTATCGAAATTTTGGTAATTTCGTTTGAAATTCTTTTAACGCAATAAAAAAGTATTATTTTATTATAAGTTTCGATGATTTTAGAATAAAAAATATTATTTTAGAATAAAAAAGTATTATTCTTTAACGCAATAAAAACCTGGAAGGGTGTGGCTCTTTGGCGTAAAGTCATGGGTTTGCTCCCCAGTGATGAGCGTTCGAATCCCCCCTTGCTTACCCGATGCGCATGGTTTCCGGGTGATTGCGCGCATTCGTAGGGAAATAGTCCTGCCCCCGAAGGGGGTGGGGACACCCTTCGTTACCATAAAAAATAATTACCGAAATTTTAATTTGGTAAATTTCAGGAATTTCGGTTTCGGTACCATTTCGTTTCTTTAATTTTGGATTTCGGTCCGAAATTTAAAACCATGAGTGCAACTTTAGTAATGTAAGGAGGCGGGGCGAGGATGTAGTAAAATATGACCGGACAGGAGATACCTTTTTTTTTAATAGTGACTGGACAGGAGGTACCTAAGAGGGATATCTTGCGTTATCATGGTTCAATCCTACATAAGGAATGAGAGATTGAAGAGGATGTTAACCACAGAATAAGAGCAAGTTGGTTGAAGTGGAAGCATGCTTCAGGAGTTCTGTGCGACCGTAAAATACCTACCAAGTTGAAGGGAAAGTTTTATAAGACAGCTATGAGGTCAGCCATGCTGTACGGCTCATAATGTTGGGCCACCAAGAAGCAGCATGTGCATAAGATGAGCGTAGTGGAGATGCGGATGCGGATGCTTAGATGGATGTGTGGCCCCACAAGGTTAGATCGAATTAAAAATGAGGACATTCGTAAAAAGGAGGGGGTGGCGTCACCAATTGAGGAGAAGATGAGAGAGCACCGCTTCACACGGTTTGGGCATATCCAACGTAGGCCTTTGGATGCTACAGTAAGAAGAAGTGACTTGTGCCAAGTTGATGGAGTAAAAAGAGATAGGGGCAGACCGAAAACAACTTTGGTAAACAGTGAGGAAAGACTTGACGGCTAGGAACATAACAGAGAACATGACCTTGGATAGGAGAGAATGGAAAAAATGATCCATGTAGACGAACCCAGCTAGTGTCGAGTAGATCCTTTCACCTTCATGAAAATTTTCTAAGGGATTCATTAGCCGACCCCCACTAGTTAGGGACAAAGGCTTAGTTGAGTTGAGTTGAGTTGAGTTTGGACTTTTAGTCATACCCATGAAGAGCATTTAAACATCTATGTTTTAATAGCAATGATTTATTAATAAAGGGATAAAGCGTCGGGGACCGACATGGTTGATACAAGCCAAACAAGAAAGGAGAATGAAAAAAAAAGGATAAAAAAAGAAAGTCGGAAAGCTCCAAACATGTTGAAATCTAACAATGTGACGCTCGACCTAGTCAAGGACCTCTTCAATCACCTCAGCACATCTCCATGCATAGGTCGCACCCTTCTCCATCCAGTAAAGCACATTAAGGGAATCTCAATTTACAATGAGATGAACTAAGCCACTTGCCATAACTAACTGGGTTTCGGCCTAGAGAGACTGCACTTCCGCATTGGTAGCAACTGTCTAGTCTAACCGGCCTGAGTAAGACTACCTAGAAACACTATTTGCCTCGTGAAGAAGCCCCTCAAAATCAGCCGGTCCAGGATTTGACACACCTCGTCCCAAGATCTTCCGAAGGAATCTTTAACCCTGTATTCCGTCTCAGACACTATTGACAGAAGTTCAGGAAACTTCACTTTAAGGGGCTCCTCACTGCACCATTTTAAAAAAAAAAGAGTTGAGGGGCTCCTCACCGCACCACAAATCAAAGCAAAACTTAATCAGCCCAAAACTTCAGTTCAAGTACAACAAGAAAGTTCTAATTTAATACAGAGAAGTGCACTTTTCTTGACAATAATGTCGGACTTTTTGAAAATGTTTACTTATAAAGGTGTTAAGGTAGACACAGAAAAAGTGAACGCTGTAATAGATTGGCACACACCAACTAATATCACACAAGAATGAAGCTTACATGGTCTTCCAACCTTCTAATGAAACACAATTAGGAAGAAGAAGCTTAATTCATGTCACACCAAGTGGGCTTCCTTGCTACAGGAGTAGACATTCTTTCTTCAACATCGATCTTGGAGCCAAAATCATATTATCGATGCATTGAGCTAACAACTAGCCTTCTTGGGTACTTCATTAGTTGGAGTTGTGGGATTCAACTTCATCAATGACCTCTACTGAGAAGCCTCAAGTTTGACAATATACTACAGTCATGCTTTGGGAGACGATCCTAAGGAAAAATTTCTAATTCAAGATAGATCACTATGTCAACCTAGTCAATTTTGCATGTCTAACAGCTAGTTTTTTTAATGGTAACAAAAAATTTATTAAAAGAGTAGAAATAGAGCGCCTCGACCAAGATGGTTAAGGTTAAAAAACAAAGCACCCCAAATTTGGTTGTCCCAATGTTAGTTGGGGGCAGGGGCGGAGCCAGGAATTTACATTGGGGGGGACTTTTTACACTTGCTAAGCATTGGCCATAGGGGGGCCGTGGCTATTAAACTAGCCAAGCATGCATGTACAATCATGCACCGTAAAGGGATTTTCCAAGTCGCAGGGGGGGGGGGGGGCTCATGCTATATGTGCCTCGGCCCCTGGTTGTGGGAGATCATTACTAAACTTCATGGTAGAGGCTTTGGAGGACAGTTTGGCCAAGTCAAGGCTTTGGTGTTTCTAGATAAGTACCATCGGCCACATATGCATCAAGATGTTGCATACTATACAAACCAATGCCGTACTTGTCAAGTTTGTAAGGGTCACTCCCAGAATCTTGGTGGTTGCACTCTATTACTAGTTCCACGTGCTACATAGGAAGATATAAACATGAACTTTCTGTTGGGTTTGCCACAAACTCAAAGTAATTGTACACCTTCACGGACTTTCGATGAATATTATACCAAATTGAAATATGATGTTTATGAGCATTCTTAGAGGACGATATGGAAAAGATGGGAACCCAGCTCCAACATTCGGGCAGTTACCATCCATAGATAGAGTACCAGTGTTTAAAAACGTGGATGCGGCGCGGAATGCGGCCGAAGAAAATCCTAATTGACTCAACACGACGCGGTCGAGTACTCGGTTGACGCGGTTGAATACTCGGTTGACATGGTCATAATTCGGGAGAGTCAAAGGAGTTTTTTTTTACTCTGTAGGGAAAAACGCAGAACGCGGCCAAGGTAAAAGGGAGTCAACGCGGACGCGGGGGAGTTTTAAAACTATGAGACAAACAATCAAAGGTAGAAAATAGAAGCATTGGGAACCTCGTGGAGTAGACACCATTTTGGATTGTTTAACAAACGAAGACCAAACCAATGTTTGGTTTTGGTCACTATCCTGTTGCAAGTTGATAGTTAATGTTTTGTCAATCACATCCATGACATTCTAACTCAGCTGTGTAAAAACATTGTGGCAATCAACCACAAGTATTAAAGGCCACTAACCAATATCAAAGATGATAAGTTTTAAGGAGAGAAATCTTGTTATGGTGTATCATCGACATGAGATATTCCTGGTACGAACCTATGATAAGAAGCTCGGGCAGGGGAAGACTTAAATGTGTAAGATTCTCCAATGTATAAATAATAATTACTGTAAGGTTGAGCTACTAGAAGGATGTGGCATCTTCCTATAACAATGCTGCCGATTTGTTCAAGTTTCAAAGTGGAAATCCCGCAAGGAACATAAAATTATACTATCATCTTCCAAAGAAGCCAGAATAGAAGAGCATTTATGTTACTCAACATGGTTACACAATTACACGATTTCGTAGGAAAAAACTCATGTCCATAGCTTGTTCAATGAAAGGGAAGACCTTCCACCAGCAGTACATAGGTGAATGAAGAAGAATTGAGGCGTAACAATGTGTTAAGTATTCATGAGAACAACAGTTCAAGAGTGAGTTCTTTCCAACCCGAGTGGGATAATGCAAGAGATGTCCATAAAAAAACAGTCCGGAGCCATTAAGACATATTTCAGGAGAAGAAATAAGAGAGAAAAAAAACGAAGAGCTAGCATGACATCAGTCAGACAGATGCTGATATTATCCAAAGCCCGCCATTTTCTCATGCTAGGAATTGTAATTAATTTTCCCAAACTTTTTTATTTTATCTAGAAGGATTTTGACAAGTCCTATTTAGGTGAAAAGATAAGTCCTGCCCATCCCCTTTTTTGGAAATCTGAATGCATGTTAAATTCTGAAGCAAATACCAGAGATGGTTGATTAGCATTGTACTCTCCATTACGACATTCAAAAAAAAAAAATGGACTCTCCAATAAGAAGGCCAGGTCAGAAGGGCAACAGTAGATAATTAGTATCTACTCAATCTGTGCAACAGTAGATACTTAATCAGTAAGAAGGGTGAAAGATGACTACAGCCATCTTTTTGCATTGTGTCTGCGTACTAACCTCCCATATCGGCAGCCATGAGAATTCCATCTTTGTATTTGATTGCTACTACTGATGTACCAGTGACGTATGGATACCTATGAAAGCTCCACTTAATTAGGCTATACTGTTTCTTTATATATCAAAAGAGTTTATAATACAATGATAACAACAAGCATAAGACGCCCCCAACAAAAACATCAAACAGTATGAACTATAAAAGCACATAATTATTAAAGATGTCCACCTTCCAAGGCCCTGTTCGTTTCAGATTGTGGCCACCGATTGTTGGGCTAAAAATTAAACATAATTTTGATTCTAATAATCAGTTTGGGGCTAACAATCGGTTATCCCAATCTAAAACGAACAGGGCCCGAGTGTCAGTAAAACCTTTGTGTGGATGTTTCGTGTTTGTTTTTAAAATTCATAAATATAGCATTCACTAAGGCCCTGTTTGGATTGCAGTAAAAACATTTCTTGTTAAAAAAAAATTCTTAGGATTTTTTTGTTCCCACAATTTAGAGGCAAACGATAAATTTTAGGGATACTATTATAAATTAAAGGTTTTTGCTCATAAACTAGGGTGTTTTTTTTTTTTTTTTTTTGAAAGGTTATAAAATCTAGGTTTTAGCTTGGATTTTACAATCCTGGATCATAAAATCCCCTGTATCTAAACGGTTCTCTAAATCTAGGGTTTTTCCGATCAACTGGTGCTAGTTCCCAAGAAAACATATATCCTAATAAATGATCAAAGAAATAATGAAATGACAAGTGAGAAAAAAGAGTATGAATACTTACAGAGTTCTCTCTGAATCGATTTGGATTGTTCCTGGACCTTCTTTAGAAGCAAATGACTGCATAAATCACGAGAAAAATACTACTCAGAATAAGATCTAAAGAAGGAAAAGAGAGATTAAGATCGATGAAGGAAGTCACATTCATTTTCAAGATTCAAATCAAATAACAAGATCAAACAAACAATGTTAAGTGACTTTTCCCCCTCTTTCTACTATGTAACCCTCTTCTCAAGAAAACTCGCAGTTTAATACAAGTTGATTGTGCAAATGATTTGTGGGGCATGACTTATCTACGTTGTGACCCAACAAATGGATGGTTTGGATCAAAATGGGATCCCATGTTGAGGGCAAAAAAAAAAAGCACATATGTTGACCACACCTTAAGATCGCCAGATCGATTGGCCATACTTATCCTGTTTCTATTTTCAGGAAGGGATCCCACACCTTATACAAAAAATGTCTTCCTCTCCTACTGGGAAATTGTTTTTAGGCACTGATATCTGCAAGACCATATTTTGATAATGGGCGAGCTCAGCTTGTCTTACATTTTTTAAAGAGCTAGGTCATGCAGATATGTGTTTTCTATAGTAAACAAAGAATGGTATCCATAAACAAGAGAAAAACTACAGTAAGTTTGCATCACTAGATTTCGCAACACTAAACTCACGTCTAATTCTATTGATCTCGCTTGACCGTTCTATACATCCATGTTAAAGACGTGAATTGTTTGTCTCTAGAAGTCCCCGGCTCTTGGGAGAAACTAAAGAAATTCCGCATCTGCGTGTGGGACGAAAGGTACTCATATAGCGTCTATGACAAGTGTACATCCATCAACATAATTTCATACCCTTTATCAAAGTGGGTTAAACTCTTATTAGAAAGAAGCGAAGAAATTGACTCGAGGGCCGTCTCCAATATTGTACACCTCATAGATGATGAAGGTGTCTCTTTCAACAGCGTGAAGCGCCTCAATCTCTACCGTTGTGACGAAATGAAACATTTCATCAATACGGTGGAAGAATCTCATCGGGTTCCACCAAATGCCTTTAGGATATTGCAACAATTGGCCTTCTTTTGCATGGAGAAATTAGAGAAAATCTGTCACGGCCCGCTTCCTAATAGATTCTTTGGGAACCTGATAGAGCTCAACATTGACAGTTGCAGGAAATTAAAAAATATCCTATCATATGATCTGCTTGAAGGATTGAAAAGCTTGGAGATACTCAAAGTAGTCAATTGTGAAGTGTTAGAGGAGGTATTTGAGTACGAAGAGGGGATGAGAGAAGAGATTCATGCTGCTATTACTACATCACCTCTCTCTACATTGAAACAAATGGAATTAGGAGATCTGTGTATATATATAGCAGGGAAGAGAGAAAAAGACATTGGATTCGATGACCTCGCCAAAAGAACTAAAGGCCTTCTCGAGAGACCGATCATCGGTCGCCCAAGCAAGACCACCAACAAAGCACCGATATTCAACATCTGCAGAGGCCATTGGGACAAGAAAAAACGAAGAGCAAAGATGAAGAAAACAAAGAGAGTAAAAAAGGGGATAAGAACCCACCCCCAAAAGCACGAGAAACCCTAACGTTGCCCTAACGTTGCCCTAACCCCTACTTTTATAGGCGTTGTCTATCTCTATCCATCTCTTTAACTATAGTCACTTCTACTAAACTAATTACGCTACTTTCAGATATAAATGGAGAAACAGAAAAAAAATTCCTAAAAACGGAACAAACAGAGAAATTAGTCAAGAGAAAAGAAAAATAGAGAGCGATTTCTGCAGACTAGGCTGAAATTTTCAGACAAAGAAACTAAATCCACGGAGAAAAATGAAGGAATCTGAGCAGAGGAAAGCAGAGATTCACATACCTTCAAACCCATCTCTCTCTCTCCCTCTCTCTCTCTGCCTTGTTCTGCAAGTAGAGTTCGCATATAAATACATGCGTCTATGTAAATAACCTCGGAATCTTGTCAAATAACACGCGTTCATTTAAAATTAGGGATTTGCTAACGTCCGTTGCAAAAGGCATTTCGCGGATGGCCTGTTGCATGCGAGAGCAGCCACCTCGTGAATGAAGACAAATTTTCTGCTGAAAAGTGAGCCTGGGTGGCTGCTATCACATGCAACAGGCCATCCACGAAATGCCTTTTGCAATGGACGCTAGCCAATCCCCATTTTTATTCCCATTACGATAAAAAATTACGAGGAATGACAGAATGAAGGGCGCATTTGCAAAAATCAGCTCCAAGGGCGCCTCCATTAGGATATATTAGCACCCCTGTAGGATGATTCACACCGCTTATAACGTGAATTCCGGCAGACTTTATTAACGCTTTTTGATGTGGAAAAGTGGTGCGAATCATCCTACAGGGAGCGCGAAGTTTTGACCGCCATAAAAGTAAAGAAAGGGTATTATAGTCAGAATATGATGGGTGGCCGTGAAAACACATGAAGTCTTGGAAAACAGGTACGGCCCACTTTTTATTGATGATCCAAACCGTTCATCTGTTTGGGCACAACGTAGATAGGGGTTGCCCCAAAAATCATTTCCATATGATGATCCTAACCCTCCGATTTGTAGAAGATTCCATAAATAGTTTTTGAAAATCTCCATATTCAGATCAGTTCAGATCGGATGGTTAGGATCATCTAATGGAAATGATTTTTGGGGCACAACCTATCCACGTTGTGCCCAAACAGATGAACGGTTTGGATCATCTAAAAAAGTGGGCCCACTTTTTGAGACTTCACGTGTTTTCACGGCCACCCATCATATAAATTCTCTTAATAGTCAATATGAAATTTGGAGATTTATAAAAAGTCGGGAGTGGGTTGAACTGCGAGTTTTCTTGAGGAGAGGGTTACATAGTAGAAAGAGGGGAAAAAGTCACTTAACATTGTTTGTTTGATCTTCTTATTTGATTTGAATCTTGAAAATGAACGTGAGTTCCTTCATCGATCTTAATCTCTCTTTTCCTTCTTTAGATCTTATTCTGACTAGTATTTTTCTCGTGATTTATGCAGTCATTTGCTTCTAAAGAAGGTCCAGGAACAATCCAAATCGATTCAGAGAGAACTCTGTAAGTACAGGGGAGATGTCTATCTAGGGCAAACTCTCTCTCTCTCTCTCTCTCTCTCTCTCTCTCTCTCTCTCTCTCTCTCTCTTCTTCTTCTTCTTCTTCTTCTTCTGAGCCCCTGTTTGGATTGCAAGAATTTTCTGGAAAGTTTGGAAAAGAAAATTTTCTGAAATTTCATGCTTTTCCATTGTTTGATTACGCCTAAAAAAGAGAAACTAATGCGAACCAACGCAATTCAAGTTTTATTTATAGGGACCTTTAATTTATAATAGTATCCCTAAAATTTATCGTTTGCCTCTAAATTGTGGGAACAAAAAAATCCTAAGAATTTTTTTTTAACAAGAAATGTTTTTACTGCAATCCAAACAGGGCCTTAGTGAATGCTATATTTATGAATTTTAAAAACAAACACGAAACATCCACACAAAAGTTTTACTGACACTCGGGCCCTGTTCGTTTTAGATTGGGATAACCGATTGTTAGCCCCAAACTGATTATTAGAATCAAAATTATGTTTAATTTTTAGCCCAACAATCGGTGGCCACAATCTGAAACGAACAGGGCCTTGGAAGGTGGACATCTTTAATAATTATGTGCTTTTATAGTTCATACTGTTTGATGTTTTTGTTGGGGGCGTCTTATGCTTGTTGTTATCATTGTATTATAAACTCTTTTGATATATAAAGAAACAGTATAGCCTAATTAAGTGGAGCTTTCATAGGTATCCATACGTCACTGGTACATCAGTAGTAGCAATCAAATACAAAGATGGAATTCTCATGGCTGCCGATATGGGAGGTTAGTACGCAGACACAATGCAAAAAGATGGCTGTAGTCATCTTTCACCCTTCTTACTGATTAAGTATCTACTGTTGCACAGATTGAGTAGATACTAATTATCTACTGTTGCCCTTCTGACCTGGCCTTCTTATTGGAGAGTCCATTTTTTTTTTTTTTGAATGTCGTAATGGAGAGTCCAATGCTAATCAACCATCTCTGGTATTTGCTTCAGAATTTAACATGCATTCAGATTTCCAAAAAAGGGGATGGGCAGGACTTATCTTTTCACCTAAATAGGACTTGTCAAAATCCTTCTAGATAAAATAAAAAAGTTTGGGAAAATTAATTACAATTCCTAGCATGAGAAAATGGCGGGCCTTGGATAATATCAGCATCTGTCTGACTGATGTCATGCTAGCTCTTCGTTTTTTTTCATGTCTTAATGGCTCCGGACTGTTTTTTTATGGACATCTCTTGCATTATCCCACTCGGGTTGGAAAGAACTCACTCTTGAACTGTTGTTCTCATGAATACTTAACACATTGTTACGCCTCAATTCTTCTTCATTCACCTATGTACTGCTGGTGGAAGGTCTTCCCTTTCATTGAACAAGCTATGGACATGAGTTTTTTCCTACGAAATCGTGTAATTGTGTAACCATGTTGAGTAACATAAATGCTCTTCTATTCTGGCTTCTTTGGAAGATGATAGTATAATTTTATGTTCCTTGCGGGATTTCCACTTTGAAACTTGAACAAATCGGCAGCATTGTTATAGGAAGATGCCACATCCTTCTAGTAGCTCAACCTTACAGTAATTATTATTTATACATTGGAGAATCTTACACATTTAAGTCTTCCCCTGCCCGAGCTTCTTATCATAGGTTCGTACCAGGAATATCTCTTGTCGATGATACACCATAACAAGATTTCTCTCCTTGAAAACTTATCATCTTTGATATTGGTTAGTGGCCTTTAATACTTGTCGTTGATTGCCACAATGTTTTTACACAGCTGAGTTAGAATGTCATGGATGTGATTGACAAAACATTAACTATCAACTTGCAACAGGATAGTGACCAAAACCAAACATTGGTTTGGACTTCTTTTGTTAAACAATCCAAAATGGTGTCTACTCCACGAGGTTCCCAATGCTTCTATTTTCTACCTTTGATTGTTTGTCTCATAGTTTTAAAACTCCCCCGCGTCCGCGTTGACTCCCTTTTACCTTGGCCGCGTTCTGCGTTTTTCCCTACAGAGTAAAAAAAAACTCCTTTGACTCTCCCGAATTATGACCGTGTCAACCGAGTACTCGACCGCGTCGTGTTGAGTCAATTAGGATTTTCTTCGGCCGCATTCCGCGCCGCATCCACGTTTTTAAACACTGGTACTCTATCTATGGATGGTAACTGCTCGAATGTTGGGGCTGGATTCCCATCTTTTCCATATCGTCCTCTAAGAATGCTCATAAACATCATATTTCAATTTGGTATAATATTCATCGAAAGTCCGTGAAGGTGTACAATTACTTTGAGTTTGTGGCAAACCCAACAGAAAGTTCATGTTTATATCTTCCTATGTAGCGCGTGGAACTAGTAATAGAGTGCAACCACCGAGATTCTGGGAGTGGCCCTTACAAACTTGACAAGTACGGCATTGGTTTGTATAGTATGCAACATCTTGATGCATATGTGGCCGATGGTACTTATCTAGAAACACCAAAGCCTTGACTTGGCCAAACTGTCCTCCAAAGCCTCTACCATGAAGTTTAGTAATGATCTCCCACAACCAGGGGCCGAGGCACATATAGCATGAGCCCCCCCCCCTGCGACTTGGAAAATCCCTTTACAGTGCATGATTGTACATGCATGCTTGGCTAGTTTAATAGCCACGGCCCCCCTATGACCAATGCTTAGCAAGTGTAAAAAGTCCCCCCCAATGTAAATTCCTGGCTCCGCCCCTGCCCACAACTAACATTGGGACAAGCAAATTTGGGGTGCTTTGTTTTTTAACCTTAACCATCTTGGTCGAGGTGCTCTATTTCTACTCTTTTAATAAATTTTTTGTTACCATTAAAAAAACTAGCTGTTAGACATGCAAAATTGACTAGGTTGAAATAGTGATCTATCTTGAATTAGAAATTTTTCCTTAGGATCATCTCCCAAAGCATCACTGTAGTATATTGTCAAACTTGAGGCTTCTCAGTAGAGGTCATTGATGAAGTTGAATCCCACAACTCCAACTAATGAAGTACCCAAGAAGGCTAGTTCTTAGCTCAATGCATCGATAATATGATTTTGGCTCCGAGATCAATGTTGAAGAAAGAATGTCTACTCCTGTAGCAAGGAAGCCCACTTGGTGTGACATGAATTAAGCTTCTTCTTCCTAATTGTGTTTCATTGGAAGGTTGGAAGACCATGTAAGCTTCATTCTTGTGTGATATTAGCAAGGTTTTAAATCTCGGTTTCGGTTTCGGTACGAAATTTCGGACGAAATCTTGTAAAAATTTCACTGAAATTTCGGTGAAATTTCGAAAATTTCCGAAACGTTCACCGAAATTTTGTACTTCACCGAAACGTTTCACCGAAATTTCAGAAACGTTTTGGCGAAATTTGGTACTTTTCCGACTCACAGTAAATTTCGTTTCGTTTTCCACCGAAACCGAAATATTTCGGCCGAAACGAAACGTTTCGGCCGAAATTTAAAACCATGGATATTAGTTGGTGTGTGCCAATCTATTACAGCCTTCACCTTTTCTGTGTCTACCTTAACACCTTTATAAGTAAACATTTTCAAAAAGTCCGACATTATTGTCAAGAAAAGTGCACTTCTCTGTATTAAATTAGAACTTTCTTGTTGTACTTGAACTGAAGTTTTGGGCTGATTAAGTTTTGCTTTGATTTGTGGTGCGGTGAGGAGCCCCTCAACTCTTTTTTTTTTTAAATGGTGCAGTGAGGAGCCCCTTAAAGTGAAGTTTCCTGAACTTCTGTCAATAGCGTCTGAGACGGAATACAGGGTTAAAGATTCCTTTTACAGAGAGAACAAAGCTTGTTGGAGGGTTCAGTTTTGCATAATTTTTTTTTCCGATAGAGACTAGAGAGCTGGATAGGGTGGCTAGTTTGTCGGGCAATCTTGATTTGATTTTTCTTTTGAAAACTGGAGAGTACAGGGGAACTAAGATATGAGACAATTGGTGAATTTACTGTCCATTCTTTCTACCAACGTCTTCAGCCAATCACACTTTCCTCGCCTGCAATCAGAGCATGGAGAACTCCTTTCTCTTCTAGAGTTTGGGTATCCATTGCCAAAAAAAAAAGAAGAGAGAGTTTGTGTGTCCATCTGGATGACTTTTCTTAATAAATTTTTTGGTGGTTCACTTGCACAGTTGTAGGATGATTATAATTGGTCGTTGTGCTTTATGCCTTGAGGCAGGCGAATCCGTCGGCCACCTCTTTATTCATTGCAGGGTTGTGCTTCATGTTGAATCGGTTTGATGTTGTGCGGGGCTGTGGGTTCCACCCTGCTCACATTGAGAATCGGTTTGAGGGTTGGTCCTTCCACCTGGCCTACAAGGGGTCCACCTTTGGAGCTTGGCATCGTTGGAGTCTCTCGTTGTCATTTGGAAGGTAAGGAATAATAGACTCTTTGAAGGTGTTGTTAAGAGCTTACGTAGCATGCTTTAGAAAATCCTTTCATTGATCGTGTAGCGGGCCATTGTCCTTCCAAATTTTAGAGGTGTTTCAGAATTTTCCTTAGGAAGATCTTGGGGCGAGGTGCGTCAAATCCTGGACCGGCTGATTTTGAGGGGCTTCTTCACGAGGCAAATAGTGTTTCCAGGTAGTCTTACTCAGGCCGGTTAGACTAGACAGTTGCTACCAATGCGGAAGTGCAGTCTCTCTAGGCCGAAACCCAGTTAGTTGTGGCAAGTGGCTTAGTTCATCTCATTGTAAATTGAGATTCCCTTAATGTGCTTTACTGGATGGAGAAGGGTGCGACCTATGCATGGAGATGTGCTGAGGTGATTGAAGAGGTCCTTGGCTAGGTCGAGCGTCGCATTGTTAGATTTCAACATGTTTGGAGCTTTCCGACTTTCTTTTTTTATCCTTTTTTTTTTTCATTCTCCTTTCTTGTTTGGCTTGTATCAACCATGTCGGTCCCTGACGCTTTATCCCTTTATTAATAAATCATTGCTATTAAAACATAGATGTTTAAATGCTCTTCATGGGTATGACTAAAAGTCCAAACTCAACTCAACTCAACTAGGCCTTTGTCCCTAACTAGTGGGGGTCGGCTAATGAATCCCTTAGAAAATTTTCATGAAGGTGAAAGGATCTACTTGACACTAGCTGGGTTCGTCTACATGGATCATTTTTTCCATTCTCTCCTATCCAAGGTCATGTTCTCTGTTATGTTCCTAGCCGTCAAGTCTTTCCTCACTGTTTACCCAAGTTGTTTTCGGTCTGCCCCTACCTCTTTTTACTCCATCAACTTGGCACAAGTCACTTCTTCTTACTGTAGCATCCAAAGGCCTACGTTGGATATGCCCAAACCGTGTTAAGCGGTGTTCTCTCATCTTCTCCTCAATTGGTGGTGCCACCCCCTCCTTTTTACGGATGTCCTCATTTTTAATTCGATCTAACCTTGTGGGGCCACACATCCATCTAAGCATCCGCATCCGCATCTCCACTACACTCATTTTATGCACATGCTGCTTCTTGGTGGCCCAACATTATGAGCCGTACAGCATGGCTGACCTCATAGCTGTCTTATAAAACTTTCCCTTCAACTTGGTAGGTATTTTACGGTCGCACAGAACTCCTGAAGCATGCTTCCACTTCAACCAACTGTCTCTTATTCTGTGGTTAACATCCTCTTCAATCTCTCATTCCTTATGTAGGATTGAACCAAGATAGCGCAAGATATCCCTCTTAGGTACCTCCTGTCCAGTCACTATTAAAAAAAGAGGTATCTCCTGTCCGGTCATATTTTACTACATCCTCGCCCCGCCTCCTTACATTACTAAAGTTGCACTCATGGTTTTAAATTTCGGACCGAAATCCAAAATTAAAGAAATGAAATGGTACCGAAACCGAAATTCCTAAAATTTACCAAATTAAAATTTCGGTAATTATTTTTTATGGTAACGAAGGGTGTCCCCATCTCCTTCGGGGGCAGGACTATTTCCCTACAAATGCGCGCAATCACCCGGAAACCACGCGCATCGGGTAAGCAAGGGGGGATTCGAACGCTCGTCACTGGGGAGCAAACCCATGACTTTACGCCAAAGAGCCACACCCTTCCGGGTTTTTATTGCGTTAAAGAATAATACTTTTTTATTCTAAAATAATATTTTTTATTCTAAAATCGTCGAAACTTATAATAAAATAATACTTTTTTATTGCGTTAAAAGAATTTCGAACGAAATTACCGAAATTTTGTCCTAACAAATCGGGATTTTGTGCGGCAATACCAAATTTTGCTCGAAATTTCGGCTTCGCATAAGTCCGAAATTTTTGCCGAAACCGAAACTTAAAACCATGGTTGCACCCCGTATACTCTGTCTTAGTCCCGCTCAGTCTAAAACCTTTGGATTCCAAAGTAGTTCTCCATAACTCTAACTTAGCATTAACCCCTGCTTTGGTTTCGTCAATTAATACTGTCACCTGCAAATAACACACACCACAACATCTCGTCCTGGATGCCCTCCGTAAGTTGATCCATAACTAAAAGTCAAAACAATCATCAAAATAAACAACCAAAAACTTGCCTAGGAACAGACGGAAAAGTAGAGCCTGGTTCATGAGTCGCGTGAAAATACTCTGAGTGTTGAGAGAGCCCGCATGGCATCACCAGCCACTCGTATAAACTGTTTCTCATCTTCACGGAATTCTTCATTTCATCGCCAGTGTGTATGTAAATCTGAAGGTACTCGCTTGATAAGTCAATATTCAAAAAGATATTGGCATGTAACATTTCTAACATGTCTTCCAATAGCGTGATTGGAAATTGATACTTGATCGCTGATTTTGTTGATGCATGACTATTTCCACCTTTCAAAACAAAAAATGACTTCACGTTTTGTCATTCTTCGACGCAAGCAAGGTAAGAACTACTCATGATCCACAATAAATTAGAGACTTGATGAAGTAGTTTCTCATGCTCTGTCAGACTCATCCGTTCATAGTTGTGAATTCTGTTCTGTTCTCATTGGGACGGACGAAATGTTTAGTTTCGGTTCATAAAATGGAACAAAAACACCTAGTTTTTCGTTCGTGTCAATTCCGGTGTGTTCTGGACAAAGTAGTTCCAAATGCCCTGTTTCAGGGTACTTTTTTTGAAAAATTTATTGAAATGCCACCAAATTGCTGTATTTTGTTTTTTTACTGTTTTACACATTTTTTTTGCCGTTTTAAGAGTATTTTATGTATTTTTGCTTCCTAAACAAGAAAAATCCTTTATAAACCCATCTAAACTCTTGTTTTTTCACTTGTACAATCCCAACATTTCTCTCTCAATTTCTACTCATCCCTACTCATCTCACTTTTACTCAATTCTTGTACTGGGTATTTTCAGCATCCCAAGGCTTCTAAGGGTATTTTCAACATCCAAAGGGAGGCTTGGAAGTAGAGGAATCCTTTCTTCACAACGATAAACTATATACATACATGCATATTCGAAAGAGTTACTCTGTATACCTTAGTTGCATCTATATTCTATGCTGTAATTGCACATCTTCTACAAAGGGTACAGGCTTCTAGTTTGGGTTCCTGCAATTATGTACACTCCGCATCTTAACATAGATTATATCTACCTTTGGTTGCTATTCTTTCTTTCCTTCCTTGTGTTGCCATTTATGGTTAGCTAAAGGCTCTCTTATAAACCATCTTCAAAAGATGTTTTATTTATGGAACCATTTTGTTACTTGGTTTTGATTCAGACCTTTGGCGAGTCTTTTGATTCAGTGGCACTATGAGGCCTTGGGTAGCTTTCAGTATGGGGTTTTTTTCTTTTTCTTTTTTGAAAATTTGTTTTCAATATGGTTAAATTGCAGTTTATTGAATTCTGGATGATTGCTTTACAAGAAATCCGGCAAACTTTATCCAAAAAACTTTCTGGGTGGTTTCTTCCTGTCAATTGTTCGATAATATGATTTCTTAGAATTATCTGGAATGGTAGGAGGTTAGAATTCATTTGAACCTATTACATAGTTGTAGCTTTTTTCTCCTGCTGATATCAAATTGTCATATTTCTCTCCCGTAACTTGTTAAGCTTATGATTTTTGTCATATTATGTGAATTTATGAATGGAATGACAGGTTCCTACGGATCTACTCTGCGATACAAGAGTGTGGAGAGAATTAAACCTATTGGTAAACATTCCCTTCTGGGCGCAAGTGGGGAAATAAGCGATTTTCAGGAGATCTTGCGTAATCTAGACGAGCTCATGTAAGTTCACATCCTCTTACAAATAGCCTGTATTCAAAATATTAAATAAGCTAAGTTTTAAAAAAGGTTTTTCATTTGTTTATCTGATCAATTGTGGATTTGGATGTTTAGTAGTTCATACTGTGCAGTGATTTTGGGGATTTACTGCATTTATTGATTCTGTGATATTTTGAACTTTTGTTCTTTGCAGTTTATATGATAATATGTGGGATGATGGTAACTCCTTGGGACCGAAAGAGGTTTACAACTATTTAAATCGGATGATGTATAATAGGCGTAACAAATTTGATCCTCTATGGAACTCTCTTATTCTTGGGGGAGTAAAAAATGGAGAGAAGTATCTTGGCACGGTAATACCATTTTTATCTACAAATATATTTCATTGCGACAACACCTGCCCCAAAAAAAAAAAAAACCTGCTTGGACTAATCTTTGTCTTGACTTGGTTTGAATTTTTAAACATTTCTTGCAAACATTCTGTCCACCATCTTTCTATGGGTATGAACAATTAGAAGTTCTGATTATGAATACCATCCAGGTTAGTATGATCGGTGTACACTATATGGACAACCATGTGGCAACTGGGTTTGGTAATCACCTTGCACGCCCAATACTTCGTGATGAGTGGCGTGAGGACTTGACCTTTGAGGAGGGTGTTAAGTTACTGGAGAAATGCATGCTGGTTCTTTTGTATCGTGATCGATCAGCTATCAACAAATTTCAGGTCCGATTCTTTGGTTTGTATATTTCATGCTATGTTTGGTATTCTTTAATATGAAAAAGTATAATTCTTGCCAATATTAATGGTAGTATATCCTTTGAAATGTGAATAACCTTGTCTCTCTCTAGGTTCTCTCATACTTGTTTCTGTATTAAGATATCCTGTTTAAGTGGCTGTTGACTTGGCTAGTTATTTCATCTCTTTCTAGGAAAGTTTATGAATAAAAATATAAAATTATGCAGTACAGGGGCAAATATTGTTTAGTACACCATTCTGGTCTAAGAACATCTCCCTGCAGTAAATGTGTTAGCCGTCCATCCTCTTTTCTTTCTATTTGATTGCACTGGAGTTTGGAGATTAAACCATGCTACTCCAGCATCATAGTTCTCTTGATTCATCCTTCTTTGTAGCTCCTGCAGAACTATGTACTCTTCTTATACGTAAAAAGTGTGGATTCATCTCTTTTTCTTTTTCTTTCTTGTTGAATGATCACATGGATTCATATCTTAGAAGGATAATTATGTAGACTTGAGAAAAAATCTTTACCATGCGCAGTCCGAGTTTGCTTTCAGGGCGCATGCGTGTGACATTTTTTATTCTTTCAAAAAAAAAAAATGAACATTCATACATTACGGTTTGGTCATTAACCTTGTACTCTGATAATTTCAACATGGCAGGTTGCTAAGATTACAGAAGAAGGGGTGACTGTTTCTGAGCCATATTCCTTGAAGACTTTCTGGGGGTTTTCTGCTTTTCAGAATCCAACAAAGGGTGCTGAAGGATCATGGTAAGCTTCTTGCTAAGATTTCAGAACAAAGTGTTACTATTTTTCAGCTTTATTCCTTGGAAGACTTTCCAGGCTGGGGGTTTCCTGCTAAATTCCTCAGCTCTAGACAAATATGGTAGAGGGTTACTTGAACTTTTTCTTTCTTATTGGAGATGATGACTGCTTTTTATCTTTGCGATTTCAATGTTGATTAGTTTACGGGAAACACTTCTAAAACGGGATTCCATTCCCTATCGCATTAAAACTGTTGTGAAACAATTTTCTGTGTAAAATGTTTACTTGGCAAACCTTTTATTTTTCCGATGGTCCAAAATCGAGAGGTAAAACATCTTTCTCGGGCATTTAATCAAATACGCATCGTGCAACCTTTGGACTCAGCCTTTGGCGTGTATAAACCAAATGAGAAATCCCTAGAAAACCCACTGTTTAAATTTTTTTCAATATTCTACCACTTCTCAAATGTAGGGGTGTCAACGGATCCACTTCGGGTCGGATCCACCTATGTCACAGTCACGATCCATTCAAATTCCTTATCGGTCGGGTCGGACTCGGATTGTTCTTCGGATCCTAATTTCCAAGTCATGATCACGATCCATTTTAATTCGGACCGTCCATCGGAGTGTCCTATTATGTCCCACTAAGCTAAGTAAACAACTATTTTTTTTAAAACGAGTAAGAATGGCAGTCCACTATTAGTGTGTCTCTATGCATTTTCTTCTACTAAATTAAAAATTTATCTATGTTTAATCTATGTGTAAAATAATGCTTGTAAACAATAAAACTAATCAAAATTACATACACAAATATAATGTATAACTATTATCAAGAAATATGATTCATAACAATAACATTCAGTAATAAAAACTGATGAACTAATAATATATTCATGACGGCATATATGTTCAATAGACCAGCATAATGAAAGTAAAAACTGAGAAAATGAATCAAGAAAAAAAAAGACTCACCATGATAATCCTTTTCATTACTAGGGAAAAACTGAAAGTCTGAAAATAAAGGAAAGGGAGCTGATATATTCGCCCCTTTTCATTACTAGGGACACCCGATTCAAAACCTCCTGACCGGCTAATGAGAGTATCCGGTTAGATATATTTAGTCCTTTTAGGAAATGACCAAAATGCCCAAGCAACACTCGTCCCGCATCTTTGCCCATTACTCTCGCCCAAATCCATAGGAGCCCAAGTTCAGAGATGCCCCAGGAAGTGCAGAAACGCCCTAGGTCTCTCTCTAGAAATCAACAAATCTGGAAATTTTGTTCTTTTAGAACATCTTAATTTGTAACCCACCAACAAAACGAGGAAGATAGAGACCATTGCTGCTTAGGAGAAGAAGCTTTTCTATTTTGACACCCTTCTCACTGCCACCCAAGATTTTTTAACATAAACATAAACTTGGAGGCAGATTTGGGCAATTTATGGGAGCTGATGGTTTTCTCTTTCGAAACCCTTTGATCTATAGAGAATTGTGAATGATTCACAATATATGATTCACAAGTTTTCTGCACAAATTGAAATTTTACTTACCCTTTTACCATCAGGGTCATCAAGCCTGAGGCAGCTAAGGAACTTTGTACAGAGAAAACTTCTCTGATTTTCTAGATACAGAATTTCGATATGATGGCCCCATGCCATAAGAATACCATTTTTATGCTTAGTTTCTATATCACATTTGGTTCCAACACCCATGTCCACCAATGAATAATGAGAGAGACAGGCGCTGGATTTGGTTTCTGAAGTTGGGCTTTGCATTTGGGCGAGAGGTAGGTGAGAGAGACAGAAACGAGATGGGATATTGGATGCCTGCATGGGTGTTTTGGTCATTTTCCAAAATAATCCCTACGTGTAATTGGCCACTTGCTTTAGCCGGGACAAATGTTTCAGAAAAGGTGTCCGCAGAATTGAAAGGGGCGTATATATCAGCTCCCTAAAGGAAATCCTGCTGCCTTATCCTATTCATTAGTGATAAGAGATGTTTTGACCAAAATACCCTTCATAGAAATAATAGCATTTACAAAATTTGAAGGGTATTTTTGTCAAACATTTCGGATCGTGACTATCCAATGGGCATCTCTGCCGTGCCCATACCCAATCCGAAATTTTTCGGATCCCAGATTTTAGGGTCCGAAATAAGCCCATGGATCCTATTCGTATGTTTAGATCCCGTTCATTAATGTTCGGATTCGGACGATCCATTGGACCGTCTGGATCCATTGACACGCCTACTCAAATGAGTCAGGCATCAAACCAATGAATAAATCCGTATGAGGACTAAGGCTTATGAGATATCAGTAGAAAAGGACCTAGAGAGCTTGTTCTATGATACATTGAAAGATATGTGCTTTCCCAAACCGATCCCAAGCCCAAAGGAATAGTTCCAGGCATGTTGTTTGAGAAAGATACAACACCTCTAATCCATGTAAACCCACAAAAGGAACAGGAATTTCCTCCACAAAAATTGGACCTCTGCAATATAAAAGCTGCTGATGTATCCCCAACTTTCTATGCTCTCGAGGTATTTCACTAGTTAGAAATAAGTTTTAGGGAAAAATACAGTTAGATCCCCTGCGGTTTCTGACACATTCAACTTAACCCCTAATGCTTAGAAAGTTACAAGTAGGCCCCCCCTCAGTTGACGGTTTGTCCACAGATTGAAGGGTTAGGTTGATCTGATGGAGCTGATTTTTGGGCACACCCTATCTATGTCAGGGCCCATCAAATGAACGCTTTGGATCATCCAAACAATGAATGTGTCGGAAACCACAGGCGGTCTAAGTGTATTTTTCCCTAGGTTTTAAGATGAATGAAGCAAAAGAGGGTCGGTCAAATCTCTGAAAATCGTCACGGTGGGAATTGATTGGTCCCCACTGCAATCGCAGGCTCAAAATTTATGGATATCATAATACTTGTGGTGATTGAATGTCCTGGAGTTCATCTCACTAAGGAGTAAGGAGATGGTTTCAAATTTCGGTTACGGAGAGCGTTTCGGTCCTCACCGAAATTGTAGTGGGGAAATTACCGGGAAAGTATGAGATAATGGAAAAAAATCGAGTTTTTAGGCCGCTAAGAAAAACTAAGCCGTTGATAGGTGACATAATCTCACAGATGGGATGTCCATTTGCCATGGGGACCAAAACCATAGAAAAAATTGCTTGACAGCTTGAAATATAAGAATACATTGAAAGAATGATTTTTGCCACAAATCTAATCCTATTTTAGATTAAAATCATGTTTTCAACTGATCCGACGGTAAGATCATGTTTTTAAACACTCAATTTAATCCTTATCTTCCATTCATCGGACTCGATCGTAGGTCAGAACAAAAGCCAAGACAGTAGTACTCATATAACCCATAGAAGTATAATAATTAAACAAAATGGAATATTACAAAGATGATTACCATCTAACTTTCTGAGCTCAGTCTTAGAAACCTGTAGATGGGCTCTCATAAAACATTCAGCAAATTCCACTGTTTCACAGTTCACGAAAGCTTTGTCAATCTCAAACTGTTTTAAGTGATGATCCCTGATCAAAGTTCCTGCTTGCTCTTACTTCTCTTCATTTTGGCCTTGAACCTCGACTTTGCCATGAGCGTTTGGACCGTGTTTGCAAAGTTCCCAACTGCCATCAAGACTAGTAGGATCCCACAAACTATTACCTGTAAACAGAATTGAATATCATTCGTATGAAGAGAGGAAGCAACGTAGAAAGTATGTAATAAAAGCTCAGAATAAAAGCTCAGAAGGTCGTTCATTTGTTTCTTGCCTGCCACTCGGAAATACTACCAACCAGTGCAGTCTTAAGTAGTGACAACCCGATGAATGCTTCAAAACCCTGAAAACAAGTTCAAACACCAACAGAGGAACTATGATTTAGTTTATTTATGTAATTTAAGTAGCTTTAATTGTCTGAAATGATGTTATTTTACTGCTTCCTACCAGACTTTTAATCAAAAGAAATTTTAAGTAGGACAGCAAAATGAACCAGACAGCTACAACTTAAAAATGTTGTTTTCAATATGGAGACTGATATCTGCACGACCATGTTTTGATAATTGGGAAGGTGTTCATCAGTAAGGAAAGCGATTCTTTCCTTTTTCATAAGGAAAACGCCGGGTGTGGCGATCCGATCCCAGTTGATTGATTTTGACTTTGCATTTATCAAAACACGGTCATGCAGATATGAGTTCCCCCCTAAATATTTCTTCAACAATTTATGACTGTTATTCATGCAAAAGCGGTGAATTGATTCAAGCATTTACAATGATCGAATTCAAGTCAACGTTACAAAACCAACGGCTCAACTCAGAAAACATGGCTGAATCACTAGAAAAAAACTTGCCAAGTACATGATTGGCTAAACCGATATCCTCTCATTAAAAAATGAGTTTTTCAACAAATTGACATTCAGGCTCAGATATCAAAAGACCAGTTTCTGAGTCAAGCCATTGTTTTAAAATTGGTTGAATGTCAATGAATTGGCCCCTACTAGGCTATTTGTTTCTTTCTCTGCTTCTTATAGATGCAATCGTGTCAAAAGCATGCAAGTAATCCATCCTGTGTAAGTGATGTAAGGAATTTTCTTCTTGTTTTTTTTAATGATGAAGTTTAATCATTAGTTCATAACATCAATCACCTGCAAAATGAAAAGGATGGGATATAACAGCCACAATTGACCTTCTACACCAGCAGTTTCTCCCCACACAACATCCATTCGCTTAGCCTGCATAATAAAGTAAACTGAAATAAAACTAAACATGTGCATCTGAAGATAAAAATTACCAAAGAATACTTTTGGAGATGATCTCTGTACTCCCTTTGTTTCAATAATGACACGCTATTTTATACTTTTCCTAGTTGGCTGCTACAATTTGCAAATTAGCTATCAACAGCCAATAAAAAAGCGTAACATAAAAAGAGAGGATTCACTTTATCAGAAGTTACAACAAGGGACTGCTTTTTACCTCCCTTAAAATATGGATAAATAAAGTTGGATGGAAAGCAAATAGCAGTTTCATTTATTTCCTGGTAAACTACATCCATTGCAAACAAAACAGAGACCCTGGATCCAAATGCCCCCAACAGGTACTCAAAAGAAAAAAACAGTTAGGGCTGCCTTACTGAGTGGGTCCAAAAATAAAATAAAATCGAACTTGTAACAAGGTGTTTAGAAGGAATATATATGAATTCAATATACCAAGAACAATAAAAAAAAAACCACCAGAAAAAAAACAGTTAGATGGAGCATGCATGAAAATTTGTATCACAGCAAGTAAAACAGCACCTTTCCCAACGCAATACGAGTATACAATCTTTGGCGCTGATATCTATTCTGTAGAAGCATTGCGACACCTTGCATTATAGCCCATTGCAGAAATAGATGTACACCTTTCTGCAAAATATGGGAGGGGTTAGAATAAAGTGCAAATTATAATCATCAGGAAATATTGGGAAATTAGCAACCTGCTTGAGAGCACAATCAGGTTGCCCTTTAATCTCCCAAGTGAGACTGATAAGTGCCATCAGCATAGCACAATAGTGATGGTATATCCACCTGAAAAAGCACAGAAGAGGATTTTTTAAAATATAAATAACAGAGAGAATAAAAAGGAAACACCATATGAAACCAAATAGCCTAGAGGTAACAGATAAATTATCCCATTATTAGTTAGGAGATAACTAATCAAAATAAAAGTAGAGTGATTGAATCAAAACCATAACCGAACCTAAACCTCTTTTCCTCTCTATGTCAAGAAGGTAATCATTCCATAAAATATATTTGATAATAGTTAAAAACAGGAAGCCTTGATCAGAAGACTATTTGCAATCACCATCATCATAAAGGAAGAAAAACACCTACTAAAAGTATCTTCTGTCAAAGAAGATTTATTTAATCAAAAAGATCATAGTAAAGGATAACAGTCTCAACATCACTAAATAGAATGTGACAGATTGTAACCTGCTAGAATAGCCATCTATTTCTAAAAAGCTATTGAAGAAGACTATTTAAGCAAGATTCATCCACACTATATTGCTCCAACTTGTAAAGTCTTGAAATTAGTCCTTAATAATTAAATATTCTGTAAATATGAGGGGGGGGGGGGGGAGAAAGAGAAGAAATCCGTGATGCTTCGTTTGGTTGAACAAAAGCTCAGCAGCCGTCGGAATTTGGTTTTGATTTGGCATGCCATTCCACGTTTGGTTGCCAAAATGCATTGGACTCACATTGATTCCCTTGGATTTCTCTCTTGTAATAATTGGTTGTCTCTTTCTTGTCCCCTTCTTCCAAAAGCAAAGATTTATGGTTGAATTTTCTAGGGAATCATGCTCTCTCTATCCCTCTTCCCTCTCTCTCTCTCCTCTCTCTTTATATTGGTAATGACACCCCCTACTTTTTCTCCTACACTCCGAGTATTTGCCGCGCAACCAAACACTACTAAACAATTTTCCGAGGTAATTCTAGGCAAATCAAAATGCTTGTCTCCGCTACTCTCCGAGCCACTCCAGGCAACCAAACATAGCATGAGGGGATGTATTACTGTGATTTCATCAACTCCAAAATGAGGTTTAATGATGCCCTGTATATTGGATGTTACAAATGATGTATGCCTTTAACGGAGGGGAATCAACCCTTTCTAGCAAACACGCTCAAGCTGATATGCTCCTACATTCTCAGCTTCACAATCAAGAAAATATTATGCTTTATAGAAAAGGCCCTTTATGAATGCATCTACAACTTGATGCTGCTTAGAAACATGAACAAGCAAAACCTACCCATTCTCCATTTTTTCCTAACAAGGTAGGAATCAATTCAATATATTTTGATCTCCACTTTGACTCTGACACAGTGGCAATCAATCTAAATATGTTCAGTTTTTGCACGAAATAGATGATTTCATGACATTTTGACAGACTCGGGCTTTGTAGGAAAAAAAGGTATCTGGTTTGATAAGTAGCTCCTATGGCAGATGTCTGATCCAAGTAAGCTCAGCCGTGTTCAATGCCATAGTCATGTATTTTGCCTATGCACTTGACCTAACCACAGTATATGGTCTCTTGTGGGTCCATGAAACTAAACAACATTCACTAAAAAGGTCGGGAGATTGTCGGGGGGCTGGATCTGGCTGGAGAAGGACGTCGGGAGGCCCGGTAGGCTGTCGGGAGATCCAGAAAAGCACCGGCGAGACCATCGGGAGGCTGATTCTGGCCAGAGGAGACCATCGCGAGAACCTGAATACAGCCAGGGATTCAGGGATTCCGAATCTGGCCAGAGGCCGTTGGGAGGCTGAATCTGGCCGAAGGCCATTGGAAAGAGGCTGGAGGCCGTCGGAAGGAGGCCAGATTTGGCTGGAGACTATATCTTGCAGGAGGTCTTGTTCGATTCAAAGCTACGACTCAGAACCTTTGGCTGTGGCCGAAGGCCGGATCTCGAGGGCCTGGAGGCCGTTGGGAGGCAGACAGACGCTTGGGCTGGGGGAGGCTAAGGAGGCCGTGGGTTGCTGGATATAGCAATGGAGAGGTAGGTGGAAGAAACTGATTTCGTATTTGATTTAATGGGGGTCTACCGGAGCTTGATGGTGGTGCGAGGTGGAGGTGGCCGGCGATCTGGTGGTGAAGATGGCTATCCGTGCACGGTTAGGGGTGCATAATAGCTCTAGGTCTTCGAGCAGGCTTTTTGAAAATTGAAATCGCTAGCTGAAATGAGGTAGAGAAGTCTGTGTGGCATGACAGACACGTATCATGACTTGGTGGGGCCCACAAATATGGCACTTTTGCTTGGATTCGACACAAGTAGGCTACTGGTCAGGTATTTAGAGACTCAAGAAGTTTCTTCAGACATAGTTTTGTACCAAAGACTTGGGAAGTCTAAGGTACGTTCTGAGTATAGAGGTAGCATAGTCCCATGGTGGTATTTCCTTGTCGCAGAGGAAATACGTTCTTGATATATTAGAGGAGATGAGATCCATAGGAATAAAGCTAGTTGAGGTTCCTATGGATCCCAATGTGAAGGTTCTTCCGGGTCATGAGGAATTGTTGGACCTGACAGGTACAGGAGATTGGTTGGTAAGTTGATATACTTGACTGAAACTCGCCCTGACATATTATATGCAGTGGGATCAGTGAGCCAGTTCGTGAGTTCTCCACCTACTTCACATTGGGCAGCTGCCCTTCAGATAGTTAGACACTAAAAGAGTGCTTCTGGAAAAGGTTTATTTTCAGGAAGCATAATCATATGAGACTGGAGGGATTCACAGATGCAGGCTGGGTAGGATCTTCAGCAGATAAGAGATCAACTATAGGCTACTACACATTTGTGGGAGGAAATCTTGTCTTTTGGCATAGTAAGAAGCTTGTATCTAGATCGAGCGCAAAGGCTGAGCACCGAGCTATGGCTCACACATGTGGAGAGTTGACATGGTTGAGGTCTCGTATGCAACATATTGGTATTCGTTCTTCATCTCCAGCGCCGTTGCATTGTGACACTAGGACAACAATTCATATCGCTTCTAATCTAGTGTTCCATGAGAGGACGAAGCATATTGAGGTTGATTGTCGCTTCGTCTAAGAAGCTTCAGAGTGGAGAGATTAGTACCATCTTCACTAGGTCTGCAGATCAGTTGGTTGATGTATTCACCAAGCCTTTGGCAAAATCCAAGTTGAGAGATATTTGTAGCAAGCTAGGGTTGTATGATATATACACTCCAGCTTGAGGGGGAGTGTTAAAGGGTATTTTGGCTCTCTTCTCTTGTATGTATATGTGTGTGTGTCTATATATATATGAGAAAAGTGTTAAGCGCACCAAAAAAATGGTGCCAACATATTCCTCTCTCTCTCTCTCTCTCTCTCTCTCTCTCTCTATATATATATATATATATATATATATATATATATATATATATATATCATTTTACATAGGAGACTCCATCTTCTCCCTCACTTCTTCTTCTCTTCTCTTCTCCTTCTCATCCACCACAATAACAATTACTTATGTCTCACTAAAGCCCAATTAAGCGATTTGAGTGTGGGCCATCTTTTTGGTTTTTCTCTCCCACTTAAAAAGAGATCATATAATAAAATGGTTCGTGGGTTGGGAACTTTTCACTTTTCCCAACCAACGGACACTTTTCCCTTTCATTCTTCCTTTGTCCTTCTTCTCCTTCACCCTCTTTCTCCTCCATCATTCTCCATCTTCTTGATTCTCTTTTTCCACATTTCTTACCTTTGGATTTTGCTACTGGTTTGTACTCCTTCATGGGGTAGATTATGACAGAATGAAAATCTTATCACTGGCTCACATTATTATTTACAACATTTATGGATATTATATAGGAATTTCAAAGTTACCACCCTATCAATGTAGTCTATGAAAAAAAAACATCGTATCAGTCTCCAACAATTTAGTTTCTAAGAAACCACAAAAGTCGAGAAGCATGATTGGGTTTGGAAAATAATCATCGAATTTCAAAGTTAACACCGTATCAATCTCCTACAATTTAATTACTAAGAAACCACTGAAGTGTCAAGAAGCATGATTGGGTTCAAAAAATAATCAAATGTCCATTCTCTCTTATATGTACATAGACATACTGCAAAAAAGTGTCACCACTAATATGTTCTTAAAAAAATTATGAATGTCAGTGACTTTGCAAAACTAGGTTCTGTGAAAAAAATTCTTCCCATAAAGCAATGTACACACCAAAGCATGAATTCATAGGGTGTAATGTAGAATAGTTTCGAAGATAAGAAAGGGCCATACAAAAATCCATGTCCATACAAAAGAGAGCACAACAAACATGAAAGGTATCCCAAACAAGTGTTCAAAGATAAGATGTTATAGTGAATCACCATGGGCGAATATCACTTCCGTTTACTCTCAATATGTTCTCACGCAAAGCCAAACTTGTGTAGAGAAATAACAGCCAGGCCTGTAAATGATACAATAGTTGTAATTTCCATCAGAAAAAAATTATTAGATTGATGATTCCAACAAATTGCAATTCAACATTGCTAGAGTATGAGGGTACCTGGTACAGCTGAACCGGTAACACTGGAAAGCAACCATTCCAGATCCAAGATCTTAATAGCAGTAGGGTAGATGGAAAAAGAAGAAACAGAAAGGCTGTTCTATCCTGCCAGCAAGGAATAGCACAGCTAGTCAAACTTAAAGCCATATATTCACAATAATTACGGAGATAACTGTGCATTGAGCATAGAGCATGTATTTTCTTGGAAGTGATGCGAACAACTTCAATGTTAATGAAATAATAGCAACCCAAGCACATTGCATTTCTGCACATATAACATCCACAGATACCAACTTCACAGGGAACTTCTCTAAGCCTGGCTTGTGTGCAGGATAGGATGCACATAATATGCACTCAGATTGGAGAATGCTAGACTACATCTAACATGTCATAGATTGGTAATTGCTACTCCTGGTACATAACGATCTGGGCACTGTCTCGGAGAGAGGCTCGGTGATGGATACTAGGCGTTGTGCGTATCAACCCTCTACCAGCTGAGCTATCCTGACCATCCACGACGCATCATCCTACTAGAGGGCTTGGGTCTATGTCAATTAAAGGACATAGACCCAAGCCCTCTAGATGGAATGAGAAGCAGGCACAAATGCAAATTAGCGTGCATATCTTTTCTTTTCAAATTACATCCATTTTGAGCAGTGAGTGACAAAATAAAACAAGCTTCATCATTCGTTAACAGCAATCAACTCACACGAAACTCAATTTTTACCTTGAGCAGCATTAAAACTAATATCTAATAGTGCATTCACACGGCTACAATATGGCCAATAAAAAATAATAAAATGGGATATGCTAGGCAGTTTTGCAAAAAGCCACTCACATTTTCAGGAGAGAGCAGCCACCTTAGATGAATTAAATGAATCAGAAAAAACCTGCTAGGAGGCTGCCCTTCTATCCTGAAAAGTGAGCCAAACGTTTTTAAAATTTGGTTTCGGTTACGATTTTGGTCACCACAAAAACGGAAACATTTCCGGCTCGGTTGGAAAATTCGGAAGAAATCCTATAAAATCATGTAAATGTACGGAAACATAGGCATTCCTTCCTGATACCTCCCAAGGAAAGTCCCGAATTGGATCCAAAATTGACGGGTTGGTGTGAGCTTATCCATGCGGTTATACGCTCTTCGAATAGGAATCAGTCCTAGATCAGCTGCCCCAACCACCTATGAATCCCAGACCAGTCCTAACAGGCCAACAACCTGTTTTTCGTTTGATCTGTCATAATTCACAGATCTTTCCCCATCATGTGAAAGTCCCAGACCGGTCCCAGATTTATTCTTGCAACCTGCAATCACTAGATCAGTCCTAGATCAACCCCTACCACCTGTGAATCCCAGACCAGTTGTCACAAAATCCCAATCAACCTGATTCAGTCCACCACTGCCCAGCCCAACCGTAACAATCCAGAGATCTGTTACCACAGTCCCCAAACCTATATCTTTGTCCTAAAAACACCTCTATCAACCCCTGCACTCCACCTACTTGATTTCCTATACCCTTTAACCTATTCCCTTATTACCTGACCCCATACCCCTTCACTAGACCCAAATCCTAGCCTGCTATCCTTTAAACCCCTGCTTTGAATAAAATCAACAGATTTCAAGTCATCTTCCCAAATCAGCACTGGGCAGCTTCTCGAGATTCTAAACACTTTTGTGGCCAATGGCCTTATAATTTTGTGTACCTGTAGTATAGCAACTGCCATTTTAAATGCAAATCTGACTGCTTCAACTTTTTATTTCTCTTTCACTCGTCAATATGCTCAAAAGTAATTTCATAAGGTCAATCTGAAAAATGTAACAAGTACATTCAACAAATAAGTTTTTAGGACAGAGACATACAAAGGGGGCAAGATTAGTACAACACAACAATTCGGACAAGCGCTCAGTCATGATAAATAGGTTGAGCCACAAATGGAAACATCCAAAAAGAATGAGAAAAAGGATAGGACACGGAGAAGAAGCAATTATGGTTCTTCATATTCATTAAAAGTCAAGGTTGATTGCAAAGCCAATTTTCAACTTACCATATAACTACAGTTGAAATTCAAATTCAGCATGAAATCACAATGCAATGCCGCTAATCACATGTGATCACCGGGCAATATTCATAACACCATCTCCACTATGCTCACACATAAACACATCATCATATACAAATGATGTAGAAACAGATCATTACAACTATAATCATATAAGCATCATGTGGAAGAATACTGCTCCAAGAAAAAACTAGCTGTGTTTGAAGCCATTTCAAGGCTGAAGAGATTCAAGCAGTGCTTAAGACCTAAAAAATTTTATCATTCAAAAAAGAAAAACACATAGACAGTTCTACAACATACATACCCTGTAACTGTTGTATTCCTCTTTTACTTTCAACTGAACGTCTTTTCTTGTAGCACGCACATTGATAGGTCCAAGAAACATCCTTAGGAAACTACCTGAGCATCGTTCAATATTAGCCCCTCGGCTAACCAAAATCATAACGAAAAATAAATAAAATTGAATTACTCGAAACCAACAATTGCTATAAAATTGTAGAAGCAGAAATTGCAAAAAAATGCAACAAAATCACAAATTAAATAAAGAGTGATAGCAAAAAAAAAAAAAATTTACATACGCACCGTGAGCTTTGCTTGCAAGAAGCATAGAGACATCCCCATCAGTGATAATACATGTCGCTTTGTATAGTTCTTCGTCAAGCTTAAAATGAAAATTGAGAAAGGAAAAAGCAAAGAAACAATTTGAAATCTATTGAAATAAATCAGAAAAAACATCCATTCAACCACAAAACAATAAACATTAAAAAAGAAACAATTAAAGAAAAAAAAAAGAAAACAAGTGCAGATATCAAGAAATCCCTCTGCATGTAGATTAAGTGGCCGTTTGGATACAAGGATTTTATAATCCAGGATTGCAAAATCCTGGATTTTACAAGATAAAACCAGGGCTTTATGAGATAAAACCTGAATTTTATAAGCTAAAACCAGTATTTTACATTACTGAAAATCTAAATCCAGGTTTTAGCTTATAAAATCCTTGTATTCAAGCTCTCAAACTTAACATAAAAATTGAGAGAAAGGAAAAGCAAAGGAACAATTTGAAATCTATTGAAATAAATCAGAAAAAAAAACTCATTCAACCACAGAATAATAAGCATAAAAATACAAAAAAAAAAAAAAAAAAAAACAGGAAGTACAAATATCCATAAATTCATCTGCATGTAGATTAAAAATTCAAAAAAATAAATAAAATCACCTTTTCAGCTTCCCTACGATCAACACTCCCTCTCTTCACGGCAGAATCGATCGAGGACCGGAGCTTCTGAATGTTAGATTCAAGAGCTAAAGCTCGTTTACATAGGGCTTGTTCTTCATTCCAAGGTTTAGAAATCAAAGAAGAAGCAGAATCCTGTAACTCCTTTGCAAGATCTACGAATCTTGTAGCTTCTTCTAGAAAATTCCTCGCCGGATTCTGAGAATTCTCTCCGGCCGAATCCCCCATCTCCGGTAGAAATCCAACCGATTTCAGATCGAGATCAGAAAAAAAAAAAACCTAAGTTCTGCAAATCGAATCTGTAACGCTTTAGAGCTACGCTAGGGTTTTACTTTTACCTTTTTGTTTCTTAGTTTTCCATTTTTCTTGCTCTTCGCGAAGTTAGACTGAAACAACTCTCTCTCTCGTTTCTCCTTCTCATTTTGATTTGCTTTATTTAGATTGATGATTTTTTCACCCCACTTTAGGATAATGCGCCCCACTTGTAACGTGAATTGTTGCAGACTCTAACGCTTTTTTATGTGTACAAGTGGTGCGAATCATCTTAGAGCTAGTGCGAATTTATCATCGCCAGCGTACAATTGACGTTAAAAGTGGGCGTATTATCCTACGGGGGGCGAAAAAAATCATTTTCCTTTTTAAGTTAGCAGAGGAGAAAATTAATAAATACGTGATGCTCACAGGAAAACCTACTTTCCTTTCGTCATCTGCCGAGGATTCTACCGTCAACACGTGTCTGCGTTACTATGTCTTTCTCTTCTATCGGTTTGGTGACACGTGGTAGCACCATAAATAGTGTCCTACCATGTGACCCCACCAATGGTGCTATAACGATCTTATGATCCTGACCGTCCATCCAAGGCCCAAAAAAAAAAAAAAAAAAAAAAATGGCCCACTGGGAGAAGAGTTGTTCGATTAGTGGATTGTGATTTGATGATTAAAGAAAAAGAAAATAACCTCATAGGGAGAAGCATGGTGGGCCCACCTTTGGAGTATACTTGTGGGGTCCTCAAATTATTTTCTAGCATGTTATTTTGTTGTCTATTACCAAACATTGGAAAAATGAATCCTACATGGAAAAGAAATTCTAGGAAAATCATTACATCCACAGGCAGGCAGGCAGGCATGCTCATTTTAAGAATGTCTCGTACCCTTTTGTTGCCCTAAATATGAAAATAGGTAAGTATTTGTTATTCTATGAAGGAAATAATGAAATTGGAGGTTGGTTATAGCTCAAACGGTTCAAAAACTTCGTATCTAAATTAGTACAGTTTAGGTGTAAGGTTCAATCAAACATACCTTTATTACACCCACATCACCTAACTGCATTTATCATTCTTTTAATGTTGCATTTTTCACTGCCATTACTAATGTGGTGGGAATTCCAAACGCTATTGGATCTCCTAACATAAGTGTGGTACTTATATACTCAATAGACACTAACTGATTCTGAATTCTCTTCCTCACAACAATATGTCGTCAACACATTTGACTCCTTACTTTATTTTTCTGTTTTGAAAAAGTAAAACTACAACGGAATTGTCACAAACATTCTCAGTAACTTGTTCATTATCAACAACGTAACATCTTGAGATAAAATTCCCCAATCATAAGACATAGTATTTGTAATATACAATGAACTCCAAATCTAATGTGGAAGCAACTAATGGTGTATATCTTATGTTATTTCACGATTCAAGACTTTCTACGAACAAGATAACACCCTGAAACAAAATTCTGCAACCACAATGCATAACATAAGGCCTTGTAATATACAATATACTCCAAATCCAATGTGGAAGCAACTAATTTTTTATATCTGACGTTCTTACACGATTTAAGACTTTCTGTAAAAATGTCATTAAACAGAACTCTAGGTGTCCAACAATTACAAAGTCGGAACCAGATCAACCAATTTTCTTAAGGGTTGTTTGTTCTACTACATGTGAGCATAAAACCTCCAATCCCTTACATACAACACATAACCTTCTTGGCAGCTTTCTAATGATCCATACATATGATCATATATGTACCTTCTAAGCTTGCCCACCACATTGGTTATGCTGAGACAGGTGTAGACTCAAGCATTATGAGATTTCCAATTGCGGAACTATAGGAGATTCTCTTTATCTGCTTATGTGCTAAATTGATCATGGGATCTAAAAACTCAAGCTAATATAACATCACTAACCAGTAACCACAAGGGTAGTACCAGTGGGGCACTGATCCATATTGACAATTTAAGGATTTTGTCAATATAGGCTTTATGAGACAATCTCAGCAATCCTTGAATCGTAACTAGGTGAACATAGATTTCTATCGTATAGAATGTTCCATCTAGATCCTTCATACCAAGATTCCTTTCAAGACACAGTCAACATAGCACTAGAATAACTCATCACCTTTGGGCAGAAGAATTACGCAAGCCAAGTGCCTGTGTTTGCTTGGTCTCAATATAACATGGACAAAGTAATACTTCTCACAATACTATAATGATGGTATGGCTCACACTATCCCAAGATGTATCCATTCATCTATAATATTTTCATTGAAACCAATCCTATGATTAATGTGTAAAAATTTATGTACCACTACCGGGATACTTGGTGTAATTCTAAACCAAAAGTAGCCACCAAAGCCATTCATTTTCATAAAGAGTCTTTCTTTGAAACTAGAGAGAATTCGGCATTAAAGAAATGGCAAAAAGGCAAAGGTAAAGGTACAGGTAATAATGAGGTTTTTTGGGCAGAAGTAATAAAGAGATGGGCATTTTGAAAGGATAGGAGTTCACTGCCTTGTCTTTTGTGCAGGTGTGACAACAAAGAATTTCATCTCTATCTTGCAAAACGAAATTCATCCCAATGAGATTTTATATATGTGTAAATTTGTAGTCCATTGGATTGCCTGTTATAAAAACCGCTATAGATCGGAGGGTTAGGATGATCCTGCGGAGATGATTTACACGGTGTAGCTAATTCACATTGTAGCTCAACAAATGAACATTTTGGATTATCCTATAGTATCTTTTTAAAAAATATAGTACTTCACTGTCCTCACCCAAACCGAAATTAACGACTATTTTATCTCTCACATAATTTTGAACAAAATTACCAATATTTCGGCTGAAATATCGAGATTTTTGGGGTGAAATCCCTTAAAATTTGGAAGAAATTTCGGCTCACATCTCACTACCCCTCCAAACTGCAGTGAGAAGCCAAAAAATTCCTACCACCTAATCTATCTACCATACCAACTCAGCTCATCAACATTACTCAAAAAATATTTTAATCCCCATCTACATTGTTTCAAAGAATGGATACACTGAAAAACATGAGAGAAAAAAATATTTTCTAGGACTGCAGAAAGATAAACAAGAAACCCTGTAAAATCTTTGTCAAAAGAAACCTACATAGATGGGAAATTCGCACAGATGAATACATAGCTTATTGTTATTGGCTTGCTTCACCAGTCCAATAAGATTTCACAGCAACAAGGATTTTCTCAGGGTTAAAAGGTCCATCCTCATGATCCATTATCTGACTCTTCCATCGCATTCCATCTGTTATGCTCTTAATCTTCACAAGAACTTCCACCACATCCCTGAATATCACAGTCCCTTCTGGCCTCAGAATCCTATCCATCTCCAACAAAATGTATGTGATATCACACCTGCAACAAAACAACAATGACCAATCACAATTCTGATCCTAGAAACATCACAATATTGAGAATCAATTTTGGGTCTAAAACTGACTATTGGACTCAAATTTGTGTGTAATTTTGAGTCCTACAATCAGTTTTGGACTGAAAAATCAATTCCCAAAGTCGAAAAACAAACAGAGCCTACATCTATTTATCAACGTTGTTGATTACTTTTCTTTTACCTGTCCTGATAGATACTGAAAACACCAGTGGCATGGATGAGGTCGTAGGTTCTTGGATATGTCGAGAAGGCCTCACACCAGTCTTGGTATGTACCAATGAACCCTCTCTCGTAGATCACGCCTAGAGTATCATCCTTCGAATTGGCGGGGACCACATTCATGACCCAAACAGGGTATTTCAGTAGTGCCGCCGCGAATCCTCCTAATTTGGCGTTCATGTCCATTATGTTCCGGTATCGTCCTTGAGGGAGAGGAGGGATAATTTTCTTATAATGCGCCATCCGCTCCTTCCACATGTCATTGTCCTCTCGGAACTTCCCAGCGGTGACTCCGGGAATGTCTCCTCTGCTTATTCTAGGAGGAATGGCGAATGCACGTGCTGGCCATTTCTCCAATGCCCCACCTGCAACTTCACTTTGGCCGCTGACTTCTGGTAGCGAAGTTATGCAAGGTTCCATTTTTTTGTACCTTTGGATGAGGAATCAAAAGCAAATTAGCACAGATTTTCTGATGCATACAGATACATTTGCATATAATAGTATGTTAAAAGTATAAAAGATTAAATAACGCCATCTCCAATGGCTTAAGCTTTTGGAGTAATTGGCTGTTTCACATAATATACAATATTATGTAGCTTGGAATATACTCACATAATATACAATATTATGTACCTTGGTTGTTTCACATAATATACTCATACATTGTGGATATATTGGTTTTCAAGTTATGTTATGCAATCTCCACAGAAATGAGATTTTTTTACTACCAAGTATAAGCCCTATACCGGAAGATGAATCAACAATGGCTTCTGAATGCAGAATGTATACAATTGATTGAGGAAACTCATATGTAGCTTATAACTCATATGTACCTTTTAAGCTTCACATTTGTTTCCTGAATATTAGAACTAATGTGTTTTAAAACTCAATTCAGTTCTTGAAAACTTGCCTACTCAACTCACCTTTATCTAGACTTGGGACAAGAGGGTTATTCAGTTTCTCAAACACAAAACATCAATCAGATACTCCAAACTTCCATTAAATATTTGAAAACTTGAATAATCATATAATATCGGAAGTTTTTTCTATCTTGAAAAAGTCAACCAAAGTCCACTTGAATTCAGGTCCGCTCTAGTCATAATCAAGTTTCAGGTTTTTGCACTATCGTTATGATGCAGGGGTTGCAACATGGGACCACAAGTTTCTTCTCGGCTTACCCAACAAATCACAAAAAGAACAAAGTCATGTGTGTTTGGATACGCAGAGTGGATTCAGAGTGTATAATGGGGTTAGTAGTTTGGTAGTTGTCCAAATTAAAAAAAAAAAAAACTAAGCCTACAACTTCTATAAATTTGGTGCTTTTTTCCTTAAAGCGGGTGATAAAGGAAGCATGATGTGAGTTTCTTACCAGGCAGCATCTGGATTGTCATCTTTGCAGATATGGGGTGTTTTAACAATTCGTCTGCTCTCCACACACTCGATGTGGTTCATGGGTTTTTGCCAAATTGCAAGATCATCCTTTTCGACTACTTTTGTCCAGCAGAGGCGCCTTGCAACGTCCTCTATTGCGTCTTGCTCTTGTTTCAGATCCTCCTGGGTTCTCTCCCAACCCTTCCAATATTTTTTCCAACGGATTGGTGGACCCGAGAGAATCCAATATCCTCCCGGCCTTAGAACTCTGTCTACTTCGATCAGATAGAGCCCCTCTGTAGAGACAAAACATTGGAGGTGTAATTGAAGTTACGTATAAAATAAAAATTTTGAAGTGAGAAAGTGAAGAGGTAGTGGTTGATGATCTATAGCAACAGTTTCTTTGGTGAATTTCCTGATTATATTTTATGGTCCAAATAAAAAAGAAACATAAATATGAATTCAGTTTTGAAGTTCATAACCAAAATGAAAATGAGAGTAAATTTTGAGATAAGGATAACTTTAGGAGAAGTTTCTTTATATGTACGTGCAAGAATAGAGACCATCTCTTTCAAAACGCAAATTAAGCAACAAAATTAACAGCAGAATACTCCTACAATGCAAGAACTGAGAACCTCAACACGGTTTCATATGATCTATTTTATTTATTTTTGATAGGTAAGATGGGAATGAAGTCCTACAATTTAATCGAAGATGGAATATGAAATGCTCAGAAATAATTGATGGGAATGGAAATTGTAGCCTTACCAAAACCGTACCAAGGGATCAAGCAGCGAGAACAGTGTGCCATATCAAAAGCCCTTGCCGGGTAAGGCATTCGATCTGACGCCATTACACCTATCATGGCTGGAACCCCTCGCTCCAATGCAAACTGGACCTGTGCTTCATGTGTATCCCTTGGCGCAAATGACATTGTCAAGATGTTTCTCTTTAGCAAATAAGCACCCCAACTTGCCACCTCCAAAACCAATCAGAACACCAAAAAATCTCAGAAATTTATATTCTATCAAACTAAATCTAATTATAGGTGATACACTTGAAACCCAAATGATCAGATGGAAGAAAAAGTGTCAATGTTCTTACTCCACAGCCTGTATCAATTGCTGTTCTGATCTTTCCACTAGTTAAAGGGATAAGCTCATTTATATCATCAATATAAGCATCTGCTCCTCGCGGAAACATGGTTCCTCCTCCTGGGAATCTGAACCTATCGCCCTCAACTTGGATCCAATTCTGAACAGCCTTCTCAATGCTGAGTTCCTTATGAGGGATATTGTCATACCAGGCATAATCTCTGCTTTGAGGCCATTTAAAAGGATTTTTGTACTTAGGTGGAGCAGGGATCAAGCATCGACGAAGTTCCTCCTTGATAGGACAATGCCGCTCTCTATAAATAAGCTTCTTCCTATCAAATTTCCTCGATCTTACGGGATCTTGACAAGGCGTATACTCACTCAAACTCATGTCACAAGGCGGGATTTCCCGTGACTCGACGTTAGTGTCATTCATGGTCACCTGATGATGGGTTGCAAAGTCTAGGGAGACCGAGGATGAGGAAGATGAGGGTAGAACAGTAGAATGGGAATTAGTTTTCGTGGATCCGACATCACAATCAACTTTGGAGTAAACCTCAGAGCGATCTGATGAGGAAGGAGAAGTGGGTTGCCATGCTCCCAACACATAGCAGAGCACACAAAGGCCGCTTACGCCTAAGACCCAAGTCAGGCGCTTTCTCTTAGATTCCAAATGGTGAGGCTTGGGAGATCCACTGTATTCCTTTGCCATTAAAACTGCATAATATGCAGAGATTGAGTTTCAAGAAACAAAATTTGGGCTTTTCAATAGAAATCTGCCTATAGAAATACGATAAAGAAGAGAAAATATAGAAAAAGAAAATTTACATGATAAATTGAAATAGGTTATCTAATACAGATGATGGCCTCTTACATGAGCATACTCATACACAAGCAAAAGTTTTGTTAGTGAGTTGTATCGATAGAATAGATGTAGAGTGCATAGGCCAAGCTCAAAGGAAGATTCACGCATCCATGAAAAGACAAAGTTGAGATCTATTGATGTATACCTGTGTTGCATGGATTATTTGCCCCCTATGCCGAATTCGTGTTCACACATTTTGGCACGTGTTTCAGACATGGATTCACGTGGGACACAGCATGATTCTTATTGTAGCCGTGTCTAGCATGAATCTAATTTTCGGGCGATTCCGACACATTGTTGTCTCTTCTAAAATGTGAATCATGTATATTCTGGGCGATGATAAATTCGCACCCCCTGTAGGATAATTCACATCCCTTTAAAGAAGGGTATGTGGCAGACTTTAATGCTTTTTAACGTCAATTCACGTTAAAGGGTACGAATTATCCTATAGGGGGTGCGAATTCATCATTGCCCTATAATTTTCCTTTAAACGCGTTTTCTTTTTAATGTTTTTGTTTTAAATAAATAAATAAAAGCACAACCCGTCCTCACTTATAAAAACCCTAACGCCTCAACCCTCCACCCTTAATTTTTTCACACACACACACATATCTATATATATAAATTTTATATACTTTTTAAATTTATATTTTAATAAAAATTACCAAATCCACGAGTCCTACTTTTTGGGGTTCGCTGAATCCGAGACTCTGAATCCGTGTCGGATCCAGACATAGGAATCCAAATGCATGCAACACAGGTGTATACTCTACTTCTAACCATGGTTTTAAATTTCGACCGAAATCTCGGAGACCGAAACCGAAATTTCTCGAAATTCCATTTTTTGCCATTTACCAAATTTCAGACTGAAATTTCGGATTTCGGTAAGTCAGACTGAAATTTCGGATTTCGGTAAGTCAGGTCCGAAATTTCTATTAAATGCCATTATTTATTTATTTTTAAAAGTGTTACAAAATTTAGGCCGAAATTTCTAACCAAATTACAAAATTTTGGATTTCGGCGAAATTTTGGTTTTCGGTGGGGTCCGAAACGGTTACCGAAACCGAAATTTTAAACCATGCTTCTAACTAGTCAATTGACAGAAAGAAGGAATGCAGTTTATAAAGATTAGAAATACAAGTAACAACTTCAAACCAGCAAAAATAAATAAAAGGGTCCCAATAAATGAACCATTAATGGAAGCCTGACGTGAAAGCATTTGAAGAAAGTTGCAGGGAGGGTCCACAAATCCATTAAAACACTGACAGATAAAGTTAATGGAAATATTACAACCAGAAATAGTAAAACACAGTCAGACCCATGAAAACAGAAGCAGTTAAGGAAGATTTTCAAATCTATGGATATTATTTAACCACATGATAGGAACACAGGAGGACAAACAATGAAAGGATCCATGGCAGAGTACATAGACGGAATTTGGCGCTACCAGTTTTGATAATTGCACAACTCACCTTGTCTTTTCTTTTTAATTAGCTTATAAAAGCTTTTGGGGAATTGTGATAACCTTTGACAGCTGGTTAAATACTAAACGACAAACTGAGTTAGTGCAGTTATCAGAACACGGTAGTGCAAATATGAGTAGCCCAAAGAAACAGGAGACAGATAATAGAAAAGACACTCTCAAATGCATAATAAAATCAGGTATAACAACATCAAGAATTGATGAGAAATCTCCAAAACTCTATCAACATATGAAAAACCAAGCAAAAATCAAAACTACAAGAACAACCCACCACTCTACAAAATCAGAAAATCAAGTGTCGAACCCACCTTCAACTCAGTAAAAAAACCCACCATATCCATCTACCAAAACCTCTCAAAAAAACCCACCAAAACACCAACACAATCCCCACAAAGTCACAGAAGAAAAACCCATAAGCTACTAAAAGAATAGTAAAAACACATACCTGAAGGCTGAAGGTGACACCCTCACCTCTATATACTTATCTAATTCCTTCCTTTATCTTTGAGAAACCAACAACCTTTCACAAAAAGAAGAAAACGCCATGAATGCTAGAACTAAAGGGAGCTCTAGATTGCATTCATTCATCCAAATGCATTTGGGTTTTCTATCCTCTTTTTAGATTTTGTCTTTTGGACTGTAGATTCGGTCTAAAAGACGAGGGTGGCTGTGGAGCTTACATAAGGCAAGTCAGAGAAATAAAAGGAGACTGACCAGGCTTAAAAAGCTCACTGATTGATGAATTGGCGTTTTACTATTTTGAGAGATGATAATTAGGATAATTCGCACCCCTTATGACGTGAATTGTGGCCGATATTAACGCTTTTTGACGGCAAATTACGTCACCAGGGGTGCGAATTATCCTACAAGGGGTGCGAATTTAACATGACACTTTTTTCCAAGATTTTCAATTATTGTTGTAAGAAAACAAACTGTCAAGTTGCACCGCATTGTCCGGCGGACCAGTACCAATTTGTCCCAAGGAAAACATATATTTACCCCCTTTTTCACTTGGGACAGCCCTCCTCTAGTGTATTTATGACTACTCTTTTACAGTAGAGGGGGCTGTCCTAAATAAAAAAAGGGTACAAATATATCAGTTAATATATCATTTTGGCGAGCAGAAACGTCAAAAGATGGGACCCACTTGTATTTATGTGGGCCCCCTTCTGAATCTTGTCTTTCTACTCAGTGATAACTGGAGACAACTGTAACAAATAGAGTGAGGGAGCAAATGGGAATTGGAGAAGTTTGGTGGGAATGTAGGAAATTAGAGAAATACCTACTTTTCATTGGGTTGTGTGTAGACAGCCTAAAGATCATCCTTTCTAGCTTAAAAAAGAAGGTTTATAATGGAAGAGGGGTGTTTGAAGGATAAATGTACAACTTTTTCTCAACAGTTCATCTGTCACCGACTACATTAGAGGGTCAGGATCATCTTTTCCTGGAGATTTTCTTCCCGGGCGAAAGAAGATCAACAACACCTCATGATAATTCACTAGATCACCATAATCTTCAGATGCTATGTGCTAAGCACGATTAGAGAGAGAGAGAGAGAGGGGTATGACACTTACCCCACTCGGGGGGGCAATGATGGGCAAGGGAGGAAGCTACTTACGACATGTTGAGTGGTAATCACACAACCTACGGCCACCAGAACAATCACCACCTTTTCGTACGAAGTAAATAAATGTTTTACCCCTTATTTGCCTCCACTGGAACATACCCACGTGAAATTACAGCTAATAAAGACTAAACTCTAGAGCACAGGTAGGGCATAGAGGAAAGGTCTTTCCACACAAAAGAAGCCTAAAAGCCTTCCCTTTCCATTTCTTCTTGAGAATTTATTATTATTGTTGTTTGGTTCGACAAACATGAAAGCTCCTTGTAGAGTTGTAGATGTTTTTAGAAAGATAAGATGATGGAAGTGGCATGTGTCGGGGCCATTTCGGCCATAGCTGTTATGAAGGTCCGTGACACATGACATCTTAGTGAAGTGGAGTGGGAGTGGGAGTGGGAGTGAGGGGTGTTTTGTTTGTTAAATTTATAAGAGAAGTAAAGTTAGGTGCCCTTATCAACACGACTGAGGATCTAAATCGAATTTTTTCCTTGTTATCAAAAGTCAAAACCTTGGTTTTTAAATTTCGGCCGAAATCCGAAATTTCAGATTTCGGTTCGGCTGAGACCGAAACTGAAATTTCGATCATTTGGAACAAAATTTTGAGAATTCAATTTTATTTTTAAAAAATATGGTAATTTTTTGAAAATTTTCGGTAATTTCGGCCAAAATCTTGTAAACAGCCACACGGGTTCACTTTTTAACAGATTTTGTCTTATTCATTTAATTCATCAAGGGCTGTTCTGTGCTGCAATAGTGACCCCACAAAATGGCTTTCCACAAAATTGCCTAGCTTTCATCTGAAGCCTCTTCTAATGTTCTCTAAAATAATATGAAGAACATTGAAGTAGAATTGCTCTAGAATTTCTAGAGTTTTGAAGCAAAAATACATCCAACCGAGACCCACATTGCACTTGAAAACCAGTCCCGGCGCATTGGATAAACTTGAACACCTATGGCTCCAAGGAGTTGCTTAAGAAGATCATTCAACTGTTCTATATATAACATTATCAGTGACCTTGAATGTGATCTTGAACCAAGACAATAAATACCTCTGTACATGTTTTTGAGACACAAATATACAAACATATTATGCAGTACATATGCAGCTTCAAATTCTCACCGATACACAAGTGGAAAACCCTCTGCTATTGCCCGATAAACGAATATCAAATACCACGGGCCTCTCTAGCCAAATTTTTCTTGGCTTTCACTAGATAATTCATTATTAGGAAAGAAAAATCCATAAATCAGGATTCCAAACAGGGATTCGAATGATGGGTGGATTCTCAAACATCCATTTTTCTGTGGTAGAAGATGTTGAACCCATGCCATGAACAATGCAATGATATCCATGATTTGGAGAAAAGGAAGAAACTCACCAAGAACTCACGATAAGCAGTCGGCCAATTTCTCAAATCTCCGAGCAATGCTCTGGAGCTTGTTGCTGCCTTCGTAGATCTGAAGAAGTGATCTGATTGCCTTGGATACCATGGCTTTCTTCTCAATTGAAGTAGTTTCTGGTGCAAGTTGATCACTAGTCTGCTCTGCTAAAGAAGACCAAAGCGACTTGAGCCACTCCTCTAGGAAAGATGCTTTCTGCAAAAAACAACATGACATGGGTTAAATTTGGGATGATCAACAAACTACGGAGAAGCACCTGGCATTACCAAAATTAGAAAAGCAGGATACAATCAAGAATGTTTCGCTATTTTCCATAGGAATGCAAAGTAAGCAGAAAATTTCGTGCCTCCAACTAAAAATGACTAGGGCTCTAAATGGGCATGTCAGTACATCATACTAGCACCACAGCAATGTCTGATTGGCACGAATCAGAGAACTTTCTGAAGTATACCCAAAGGGAAGGGATATATTCACCTCATTTTCTTCTGGGGCCCACTCTAGTGTATTTATATGACTACTCTTTTCTACTTGGAGGTGGCCCGAGAAGAAAACGGGGCGAATATATCATTTCCTATACCCAAATGCCAATGTTCGATACTAGTAGACAATGGAAACAATTTAATCTGTCTACCTTATACAAAAGCTGGCAAATCTGATCCTTGTCACTATATTCAAGTAGTAAATTGTGGAGATTTCTCTATATATTGAGGAAAAAAAAAACAGTGGTTGTAATCTATGTCACAAATATCTCCGACATTTTCAAAATATAGCATATCGTGCTATTTTGTTAAAATGACAAAATCCCGAAATAATCCCGAGATATTTTTTTTAAATAGCGGTATTTTCATTTACTGTGATAATATCAAGATTTTTTATAATACTTTTACTTATTCTTAATTTATTAGCTTCTATATATTTTTAAATAATTTGATTTTTATCATTTTCCTGATATAAGCACACACAAAAAAAAACATATCCCAAGATTTTCCCTTGCTGAGAAATTCCCGTGAAGGATATTTGTAACATAGGTTGTAATTAAAAAATCCAAGGGATACCAACTGAGGAGAAACAGTTATGCTAGAAAGACGCACCGCCTGAGACGAAAGAGTTATGCTAGCAAGACACTCGTATTACCATACACAGTGATACACCTTTGTGGTGTTGCAACAGTACCAAGTTGCAAAAGCAAGAAAGCAGATAACATCAGCCTAACATGCCACACTGGAAAGGTGTGTTAACATCTACCATTTTCAAATTTCAATATCAGAAAAACATTTTTTAGGTTTTGGTGACATCTTTTTACCAATTAAAGCTGCACAAACTAATAAAGAAAAGTAACATGGAATTCTTTTCATTCATGCCCAAGTATATACACAGACGGTCTTTTTGAGAAGAGCACATACAAATTTGCCTGAAGTTGAGGCAATCAAGTCAATTTCCTGCACAATTTGAAAATGAAATATTCTTACTTTTGCAAGAAAGTCTTGAAGAGGTGGAGGATCATTGCATGAAACAAGCCCAAGCACATGCAAGGTGGTTGACGTTAACTGGGAAAACCAATCACCAGTAAGAAATATGTATCAAAAGAGAAAAAAACATTGAAAAGGGTGACTGCAAGTGGATTTCAAGAACATACTTGCTTTTCGAGTGTGCCCATATACTTGAAACTAGATGGTGTTAAACTTTGGTCTGAACTAAGGTTTTCGAGTATATGTTCCAGACCTTGAACGACGTCTGAGAATGAGCTCCCATACTCTGCAATACATAAAATAGTGAGAAACCAATATGAAATTAACATCATGTGATATTCTACTCTTGGATAAACTCTATGCTGAGCAGAAATCCAGTACATAAAACAGTGAGAAACATTGTGAATTAACATCTGGTGATATTCTACTCTTGTATAATCTCTATTCAGGGGTGGAATCCCAAGCCATGGGGTTCGTATATGATGCATGCACATATTTTTCCAAGGAAAAATATGAGCTAGCAATATTTTAAGTGGGGACCACTTGCTCAATATCCAAACCACTTATTGCTTAGGCCTTGCTATGGATGGGGGGCCATAGAGCAAAATACACCCCCATTGGACGGTTCTAATATTTCAATTTGTGGCCATTAAATGGTTGGTGAGAAAATAAAAAAACAACAGTTCGTATTCAGGAAGAAAGCCTCTGCAAATTTGAGGCTAGAATAGTGCAATAGGGGTGGGTTGTGCTACATGGCCCATCCATAGCAAGGCCTCAGCAATAATGGTTTGGATCATTGAGCAAGTGCCACCTACTTTTGCAAGCTCGAATTTATGTGTATCCATCATATAAGAAGCCCGAGCCATTGTATACAGCCTCAGATTCATTGTCGTAGGAAATTACTGTTGCAAGCCTTTAACACAGATAATACATAATTTTCTTGAGACATTAATGAATGTGTTTCACAAAACCATATATTCCATGTTTTCTTTGTGTTTCACATGAATTTTCATTAACACTTCTCTATCGTTTCTGAAACGTTTATAATGTGTTTCCCAAGACGTTTCTCGTACATTTTTTATTGTTTTCCCGTTTCTCATTTCCCCTCTTCTTCTTTTTTCTTGCGTTTCCTGTTTCCCTTCCTAAATCCGTTTCCCACCCTGGCAACTATGGTCTATCCTAGGAAGAAAAAGAAAAGCCAACTAGAATAATAAAATGTTAAGTAGAGTACCGAAATAAATTTACTTAATAGCAGAGCAAATAAACCCATATATGACAGATTCATAAGAAGCACAAGCTAGAATCAGAAAAATTGTATTGGATATGGCCAACAGACTTATTACATCACTGTAGAACATTGAATCTGACAGAATTATAAACAATTTGTAACTCACCATGTCTTGATGTCGGCACAGCTAATGCACTAGCAGCATGTATTCTGATCTTAAAATTAGTAGAATCCCGAAGGAGCAGCAGAAGAATACTGTAAACAGAAGGGGCCCTGTCCAGAGAAGTCAATATAGGGGAATAAGTTTTTTATTTTAACTCCAAGAGAACAACTAATCATGCAATGCCCATGCACTTAATCAAGGATGTGGGCGAGAACAAACAATAGGTTATTCATTCCATGTCATATTCACAAAATAAATGTATCTTGAATGTACCAAGTTCAAAAGCTTGTTATTGACTTTCATATTATTTGAGCACAGACAAATTGACTATTGGAAAATGGTCTCGTATCCTTGATAAGGTCCTCTTATCCTATGATGCTGTCAATTTCACAAGTAAATCTAAGAGCTTGGCATTGTCCCCCAGCTAGGCTTAGAGGAGGCCTAATAAAGACTGATCTTATCTATGACAGAGGAAATGGAATGGGAAAAGAAAGCAAAAGCATAACTTATATTCAAATTGAATAATTCAAAGACATTTCTAAAATTTAGTGAATGAAGTTTCTTATGGGATAGAAGCTCCCTTGGGATAAGGGAAGGACACAAACCTGACTTTCATCATCCTTCAATGAGTTTTTCTTGACTTGGTTGATTTTTAGCATATCACTGCAAAGAACTCTTTTTTTTTTGTTTGATAAGGTGCTGACCTAATATCACTGCAAAGAACTCTTGCAAGTAACTTTCTAGTGTTCCACTTAATGTTCTCAGATTTTTTTAAAGCCTCACCTGAGTTGAGTACAACAGTGCTCCAAATTCTTTCTGCTAGATGAGGCGATGTAATTACATACCCGATTAGGGTTATTTTATACATTGTACATGAACCCTAGTCACACACACACACACACATAATACATGTTATCAGAGGAAGAGTTATTCCACTCCCTCTTCTCTTTCTTTCGACCTCTTCTGTTTTCTTCTTCCTTTCCTCTCTGATGGAGCTACGGATACTGCGAACATGGTATCAGAGCTATGGTTCTGATTCGTGTTAAAAAGAAGTGACAAAGAAAAAAAAAGGGCAGAAAATCAACCCCCCTCCCCAAAAAATAAAAATAAATAAAACACCCTAGCTGCTCCCCCTTCTCTTCCCTCCTAAACCTAGCCGCTCCCTCCCTCCCTCCTAGCCACCCCTCCCCTTTCCAACCCTAGCCACCCCACTCCTTACCCCTCAAACCTCCACCCCCTTGCTGTCGCGCCTTTACCCAAACCCAAAACACCACCCCCTTGCTGTCGCCCCCTTACCCACGCCCCAAAACACCACGCCCTTGTTGCCGCCCCCTACCCCATCCCCTTGGTGCCACCCCCTTCCCCACCCCCTCCCTTACTGCTGCCCATTCCAAACCCATCCCGAAACCCCCTATCTCGCCGCTAACCCTCCATCTTCACCCCATCCCTTCTTTTCAAACCCTAGTTGCACCCTATATACCCACTGTTGTGTTCTCCTTCGTGTCGATCCATTTTTTATGGCTCCGGACAGTTGTTGTTGCTGAGTTTTCATTCGTCTATGGTTGGTTGCTTGTATGCTTTGACTTGCTTTTGTTCATGGACCGTGTGAGGTGGTGTTGGGCTGATGGCTTATCGCCCTAGTAAGTTTCTTCTTCGTCGACTTGGGTTGCTATTTACTTCGCTAGCATTGGTTATGTGGTTCATGTTTGCCTTGTCTCTAATGGCCCGTGTCAGATGTGTTAGTAGTCGTGTTTGTCTTGGTGTGGTTTGGTTCGCTACGTTGTTGGTAGCTCGTTGTCATTGGTGGGTTTATGGTTTGTGTTCTCATGGCTACCACTCCTGCGCTACTTCGATGGAGCTTCCTATGGTTCAGATGTCATTCATCAAATTGGTTGGTTCTAATTATCCTCTGTGGTGTCAGGCAGTTGAGACGTTTCTTCTGGCCCAGGGCAAAGTTGACTATCTTGAAAAGGATGCTCCACATGTTCATGATAAGTCTTATAGCAAGTGGCGCCAAGAGGATGCGCATATTCAGACACTCTAATGGAATAGCATGGAGCCGGAGATTGTTGGGCTAATGATGTTTCTTCACTCCTCCAAGGATGTTTGGAAAGGTGCAGAAACACTTTATTCCGGTGTAAACAATCTCACAAGGAACTGTGATGTTTACTCGGAACTCCTCCATCAGCAGCATGGTAATAAGCTTGTTTCGAAACATTACTCCAAGTTTGTGACGTTATGTGAGCAGCTCGATAAGTACATGCCTTTCACCATAGATGCAACGGTGTTAGCCAAGAGCCGGGAGGATCTGCAAGTTGTACAGTTCTTGGACTCATTAGGCGTTGAGTTTCTCCCCATTTGTCAGCAAATTGTGTGACTTGGCTCTCTTCCCTCTCTTGATGAGTTCTTCTCTCGAGTGTAGTGCTCTATGTGGGTTGAGGATCAAGTTGATTCATTCGTCGAGCGCTCATCTCTTGCTGTGCAATCTGGTTATGGCTGTGGTGGTCATGGTTGCCGAGGTTGTGGGCGTCGTGGTTGTAGCGCTAGTCCGGATTCAGGGGGAGGCCGTCGTTATGGTGGACGTGGCTCTCGGTTTTGCACTCACTGTGGTTTGGAGGACCATTATGTCAACTATTGTTATGACTTACATCCCATGTTACAGCCCACTCGATATGCTCATCATGTCTTTGTTGCTTCCCCAGGGAGTTCTTCCTCGGCTCCTATTGAGCCCACTGACACTTTGGTTGTTTCCCGAGCTGAATATGAAGCATTCTTGTAGTCCAAGGAAAAGGTGTACATCCTACGACCACTCTCGCCAAGGAAGGTTGCACCCCCGTCATGTTTTCTTAGCAGTTCTAGCTCTTGGCTCTTTGACTTTGGAGCCTCAAATCATATGACTAGTAAATCTAGTTTACTTCTGTTCAGTCATATTCTCCATCTGGCATCTGGTACTTTTGTCATATTGGTTGATGGAACTACCTCTCCGGTTTCCAGGGTTGGGGTAGCCTTCCTTGTCTCTTTCCCCTGTTCTTTGTGTTCCTCGTTTTCCATTTAATTTGCTTTCAGCTAGTCAACTCACTAAAAATCTCCATTGTTCCGTGACCTTCCTTTCCTTATTGTAAATTTTAGGATCTGAAGACTAGAAGGAGAATTGGTTCGGGTCATGAAGTGGGCGGGCTCTGTGATCTTGATCGGAGGTTACCGGTACAGCCTTACGGAGTTCTGTTGACTTGTTTCAGTGGCATTGTCGTTTGGGCCACCCTCCAGCGGAAAAGCTCCAGCATTCTTCACTTGTTCCTAGTCCAGTTAATCGGTTTCAATGTGAGTCTTCCCAGTTTGGCAAACATCATCGTCTCTTTTCCTTCTAGAGTCGTAAGTCATGTATCGAGTCCTTTTAAGTTAGTCCATTCGGATTTCAGGGGTCCATGTCGGACTACGTCTTCGTTTGAGTTTAAATATTTTGTTGTATTTGTTGATGACTTTCCAGAATGACATGTCTTTCTTAATAAAAGATCGTTATGAGGTGTTTACTGCATTTCGCTCCTTTTATTGTGGCATTTCTAATCAATACAATTGTTCTGCTAAATGTTTGCGAAGTGATCAAGCTCGTGAATACTTTTCTACATCTAATGGCTTTCAGCAGTTCTTAGAAAGTCGTGGTATTGTCCACCAATCCTCTTGTGTCTGCACTTCTCAGCAGAATGGGGTTGCCGAGAGCTTAAGCGATGGTCCATTTGGTGATTGACGGATACACTTTATGAGGGTCCTTCCATATATTTTTGTGCTATGACGTATATATAGAGTAAGGAAAGTGAGAATATTTAGATATAAAGGTGAGAGTACGTCAAAGTTATTGGAGAAAACTATATTATATACTGAACTTTGGTTAGAATGAAAGTCCGAGGCTTCAACATACCAGATTTTGAACTGCAATTTGAAAATTGGGTGCCAATGGTAGACAAAACAGACATAGAATCTTGAAAAAACTACAAAGAATCCGCATTTCGTTCTCTCAAGTTCAATATCCAAAGGTGTTCAAGGAGAAGGCTGGGATGGTCGCCATTGGAGGTATGTTTAGAGGCAAAATAGGAGAAGCCAAATTCGTTACTTCATGCCTTATTGAAATTAAAGCCTCAAAAGAAACTGAGACTGAGACTGCGGTGCTTTTTCAAGGATTTTAGAGATATTTTATTGCTTTTGGGCCTCCCTGTTGTCGTCAAGGATTTTAAACCAAAATCTCCGAAGTTTGGTAGAAATTTCTATAAAATGCTTATTTTTTATTTTTTTTAACGAATTTCGACTGAAATTTACCGAAATGGCCAAAATTTCGGTCCAAAAAACTGAAATTTCATATCTTTGAACTGAATTTCAGCTGAAATTTCAGTTTCGACCGAGTCCAAAATCAAAACCGAAACCGAAATTTAAAACCACGGTTGTCGTAGGTAGCTCATCTCGTAGGCATTTAAAATGTGTCGAGAACCATGGAGCTTTTAGCATGCCATCATGAATGAGATTTTGGACTTGTCTAGAGGGCTAAAGGACTCTAGAGGGTTTTTTTTTAACCCGGAGGAGGACAAAACCCTACAACGGTCAGGAACGGGGCAAAGCCCTAAGAGGGGGGAAAATAAAGCTACATTGCAATAGTCATAGATCTGAGGGATGGAAACCCTAAGGCGGCACATCTAACTGCAGCTCTGGCCTCAAGGGACAATGTCAGACTATGCTTTGAAGAATCTGTTTTCTGAAGGGACTCTAGACTCTAGAGGGCGTGAGATCTCCTTTCTCCATATATAATAAAACTAATGAGGTTGCTTTTTCAAGGATTTTAGAGATGCGTTATTGCTTTAGAGCCTCCATGTTGTCAAAGGTAGCTCATCTCGTAGGCATTGAAAAGGAGTAAAAAAACCATGGAGTTTAGCAGGAATCATGAATGAGATTTTGGACTAGTCTAAAGGGCTAATTGACTCTAGAGGGCTAGAGATCCCTTCGGCCATGTATGACAAAACTAAAGGCAATCGGTGCTACATCTCATCAGATGCAATATTTTCAGTAAATGATGTTACTTAAAAAATATATCATTTCATATCTTAAAAAATTTCCAAACATGCATTACAAAATTGCCATTTCAAGATCGAAATAAAAGATTTTGTTTAATTAATTTCAACATAGATAAATTTATATACCCTTTAAAGATCATGATAAAACTTGAAAATGTTAAAAGTATAAAAGATTAAATCATGCCTTCTCCAATGGCTTAAGCTTTTGGAGTACTGGTTGTTTCACATGGTATCAGAGCAAATACCCGGGTTCAGACCTCCTTGATAGTAAAAATCCACATGCAATGGTCAAACCCAAAAGAGAGGGGCCACATGTGCCACATGTAGGCCAAACCTAAAAGGAGGGCCCGCACGTGAGGGGGAGTGTTAAAGTATAAAAGATTAAATAACGCCTTCTCCAACAGCATAAGCTTTTGGAGTAACTAGTAGTTTCACAGAAAAGAGAAAAAATAATCAAAATTTAGTCCCTCTCATACTAAACTTGATCATTCTAACAAGTGGATAAAATGTAGCATCCCCTTACCAAATCATATCCTGCAGTTTTAATGTCTCATTGAGAAAAAGGTTGCCTAATGCGTGACAAACATTCCATTGGACCTGTCAAACATATCTCAAAGATCAAATAGCAAAACATAACAAAGCATGCAAGGCACAGTTTGCTATAACAAACAGTGGTATATACAAAAATTTAAAATTTGGTTTCGGTTTCGGTTTCGGCCACAACTGAAACCGAAAATTTTCAGTTTCGGCCGAAATTTCAGCTTTTATACAAACTTTTACCGAAATCTCGGAAAATTTTGAAAAAAAAAATTAAAATTTGAAATTTGGCCGAAATTTTCCGAAATCCCGAAATTTCTGAAGTTTCAGCCGAATTTGTACTATCAGTGTTGGCCCCTGCCAAATCCTAAATTTTGGCATTTCGGCTGAAGTTTAAAAATATGGGTATGTAGTGACTGTCAAAATTGAGAGAAATAATAACTTGCAGGTGAAAAGAAGAAAGTAAACCTTCACATTTCCCGTTGTTACACAAGACAAAAATGCTTGCACCATTCTTTCCAGCCAGTGGGGATCTCCTAAAAAATTTGGCACCGAACCACTAGCTTCAGATTCATTACTTAATTCCAAGAACTCAACATCATCAATTGCCAGATATGAAGCCATACCATCCACCGGTCCACACATAGCAGACTGATTTGTAAATCTGACAAATCTCGAAAGATTCCCAAGAGCCCTCACAGCATTTGACTTGATCTAATGGATAAAGGAAATGAGTCAAAAACTATATATGTTAAGTGCACATATATCACACTGAAGGTGGGGTTTAGTACAATCAAATGCATTCAATATGTACGAGTGCATTTTCAGCTAAGAGATGATTGTGCATTTCTGTCAGCAGGCCCTCTATGATAGCTTGATGACAATTTTTAATCCTCCATGTCTTATTATCTTTGGCTCACACAAAAAACTGTAATGTCATTTCTTTCTATAATAATTCATGATGTGCTTTAAGTTTGTGATTGTTTTTCACTATATTATTCTTTGATTCATACAGCCTACAGTAAGCACTCTGTCTGCAATACTCTTAGATAATCTATTATATTTTATTTTTCTCCTCTATATTATTTAATTAGGAAGTTATCAATCTTGAAGTTGCCTTCAAGCTTTACTCCGGCACCTAATAATAAAATATAAGGGATTTGCTAGCGTCCATCGCAGAAGGCATTTCACAGATGGCCTGTTGCATGTGAAAGCAGCCACCTCGTGAATGAAGACAAAATCTGCTGAAAAGTGAGCCTGTGTGGCTGCTCTCACATGCAATAGGCCATCCGCAAAATGCCTTTTGCGATGGACGCTAGAGCAAATCCCATAATATAAATTCTCTTGTTAACGTCTGCAACAATTTAAAATGTCTCTTATCATTCTTGAAAAGATGATCACATTTTCCGAATCTGATATGTCAATTTCCAGTATCAGATCATACTCTCCTACTCCTTAAAAGTCATAAATCATGAAAAACATGATTTCCTTTTCCCGAATTCCTTCTCTTCGAATCAGTTTCGCCAATCGAAAGCTCACGCCCTTTCAAGAGGGGACTCTCTCAATGTTATTTGTTGGTTAATGCAGGAAGGGGATTCCCCAAGGATGCTATGTAATGACTGTGATTAACTTTTCTTTAATAACCCTAAGATTTAGGCTTTGGATCGATGGATCTAAATTTCAAGGGTGGGGATCAACGATCCATCGTTGATCAACCCTTGATCGTAAAATTTAATCACTCTTTTCCCTTCGATTTGCCTAGATCCGTAGATCTTAGAATCTATGGCTAGTGAAGGTTAGATCTAAATTCTCTAATTAAAAGAAGAAAATAATTTCCGTGGAAAATAGCACTTAAAAGGTGGAAATTTTTTGAATTTTAAAGTGGAGGGAAGAAACCCACGTTTTTCCTTGTATGGAAAAACGTGCATATATATATATATGTGTGGGTCCACCTACAAATCCTTTCAAAAATCCATTATAGTATACTATACTTAGAAATAGCATTTTCAAAACTACTAAATATATATATATATATATATATATATATATATATATATATAATTAAGGTAAGTATCAATGAGTGTATGAAAGATAAGTTAAGAATGTTGGGGAGGGGAAAGTTTCCTTTTCTTTTTAGAGATTTGATTTCCACTTGAAAAGGAATCTTGAACTCCTTCTTTTGGTATGATTGACTCTCTTATGTAAAATTCAAATCTCAAAATTTTAGGAGATTTCTTAAAGGATAAAATCTAGAAATTTTTGGGAATATGAGCAATCAAATCCCAAATCAAGGGATTTGATTGTGAGCAACTACCATAACTCTTTTCCCTCTCTTTTATATATTACCTATATGGTAGTCATGGGAAATCAAAGGAATTGATTGATGGCAACTTACCATAACCTCTCACCACTCACCATAATTACCAATCTTAAATTAAGGAAAGTAAAGTAGTATAAGAAGAGTGATGCACTCCTCCCATTCTTGCACAAAAATGTGGGAATAGAGAGAGAGGGTCACTTTAAAACAAAAAAAAAAACAGAGGAAGAAGGGAGAAGAGAAAAAGGGGAAGGGAAAAACCCTAGTCATCTTCAAGCTTTGTAGCATCACAAGTAAGTATAGTGTACATATTTATATTTAAATCTCTTGCTGTTTTAATACCAAAACCAGGACAGCTATAGTGCTGCCTGCGTGATATATACTTGCTGTTTTTAATACCTAAAACCAGGACAAGTGCTGCCTGTGTGATATTTAAATCTCTTGCTGTTTTAATACCAAAACCAGGACAGCTATAGTGCTGCCTGCGTGATATATACTTGCTGTTTTTAATACCTAAAACCAGGACAAGTGCTGCCTGTGTGATATTTAAATCTCTTGTTGTTTTAATACCAAAACCAGGACAGCTATAGTGCTGCCTGCGTGATATATACTTGACGTTTTTAATACCTAAAACCAGGACAATTGCTGCCTGTGTGATATTTAAATCTCTTGCTGTTTTAATACCAAAACCAGGACAGCTATAGTGCTGCCTGCGTGATATATACTTGCTGTTTTTAATACCTAAACCTGGACAGCTATAGTGCTGCCTGTGTGGTATTTGTACCTTAGACAGGGCAGCAGTTGTATCGTTGCAGGTACCCTGCTGACCCCAAAGCCAGGGGCTCCTCCCGATAAAGAAAATATGAAAATGATTAAAAAGGACCTAGACCAAAATAAGTTGACCTATTTCACTTATTGATTTGCCTACAGGAGTCATCTCGTCCTACTGCGATTATAAGATTAAGGCAGGTGAAACCTAACTTTGCTCGTATGGCTTTTAATTTATCCAACAAGAATGGTGAATTATTTGATTTATATTGATTCTAAGTTATTTTATAAATAAATGAAATTATGTCTTTTATATTATATGTTGAAATGGATTCTGAATTCTGATAAAAATATTCAGTTTAAATTGTATTTCTTTTTAATCATATGAAATAACGTGGAAGCCGTATGTACACTTAAGAAATACCCAAAGAAGAAATGGGAAAGGGTGATGGGAAGCCATTGAGCTATCCCCGTAAACAAAGGTATACAACTTGGGAGAACCGCGCAACTCCAAGTTGATGTCGGAATCCTACGGAGACCAAGAGTCCCTAGGCGGTATGATCTATCGTAATAAGTCCCCGCGGAATCGACCGTGTTGGCAAGGGCAACAAGCTACTGGGAGCTGGAGTGCCCTGGGAATTAAATTAAATCGTTATAATGAGGACGTAACGGATTTGTAATTATTCTGGTTGTTAGTTAATTATTCTCGTTCAGTTCTCAGTAAGTTGTTCACTTTAAAAATGATCTTCTTATATTTAAATTTGCAAGTAGTTGTATTTCTTTAAAATGAATTCTCTTATTCTGGTTTAGAAAATCTCTATAAATTATCATGTTGGAAAAGTATTTGTTCAGTTTATTTGAATTGATAAATAAATATGGATCTTGATCTGTTGTTTAGATTGAACTATCATACCTGACAGGTTACTATCACTCTGCTTGACGTTGTTTTCTCCCCAGGATTAGAGGATGCCCACGAGGGTGCGTTTGCGCACGAGGACGTTTAGTAGCATAGAGCGATGAGAGAAATAATTGAAATGACGATACCTTCGTCGACGTCTCGGTTTTATTTAAGAAATTTCTAGTTTGGATTTTATTTAGTAGAACATGTTATTGAAATGTCGATGTTATTGTAAGGAACATTTTAGTTATGGAATAAGATAGCAGTTGTTTAAGTTTCATAGATGGTTTGTTTAAAAAAAAATATTGTGAGTATTTTGACTGGGGTTTGCTTGTAGCGATCCGGTCACGAGAATCGGGTCGTTACATGCTATTAATGGGATCACGGATTTGATTGAGGGGCATGCAATTGTGTTTGTATGTCCTTAGATCCAGCCATGGTGAGGCAGACCAGTTAGCTTGCGCCGGTGTTATTTGGGTGTATTTGACTGGATTTGGTCAGCTTCCGCCTTAAATGGTATCTTGGTTGTTTATTTTCCTTTTAATTGTTTGTTTTTCTAGACCACCTCCGTCCATTTGCCTTTGGCCCTATTTTCTTTAATATCATTTCACCATTCAAAAGAAATACATTCTCTTCAAAAATCATACTCAATTTAGGAAAAAATTCTATTTCAAGAGAACTGTATTAAAAAATAGAACTTGAAATTGAGCTTAGCTTCATTTTTTTCATTCGCATCCATTCCGTCTTCTATATGTTATTTTCCATCACTAATGAAGATGGAATCCCCTTTGATTTCAAGAAACTCATCTACATGTTTTTCATTATTTTGATCCTAAAAAATCTTCATACTTTTGATTATTATTCCTTCGGTCTCTAGCATATCATCTCCTCGAACGAATATTCGGGTGCATCTATTTTGTGCATAATGTTTGGTAGCATTTCCAGTAAGTTATTTCCTTGTTCTACTAAGTGTGTGTTCCTTGGGTATTCTAGCAGAAAATATCGACCACTCACTCTCTCTCTCCCGTCTATATTAATGATATGTAATATTTACAAGCATGCCACTAATAAGTGACAAAGAGGAAAAAATACAATTTTACCATTCTAAACACGTATAAACCCTACAAAACCCAATATCTGCATGTGAATTGATGTGGGTAATTCAAGTGCAGAAGCCGAATATAGAGCAATGTCACATGCTGCATGTGAATTGATGTGGGTAAAAACTCATATGAGTGAATATGGAGTTGTAGTTGTTAAGCCTATGGTGATCTTTTGTGATAATCAAACAGCAATCTATATTGTTGACAATCTAGCCTTCCATGAAAGAACAAAACATATTGAGGTTGACTGCCAATTTGTCCAAGATGCAATTATGAGAAAGAGGATATGTATGCCTTTTTGTGAAGTCCAAAGATCAGTTTAGGTAATATCTTTACCAAAGCTCTTTCTAGGCACCTTTTTCTTATGTATTCCAAGTTGCGCATTGGCAATAAATATGCCAGGCTTGAGGGGGAGTGTCGAAATATAATGTATGACTATCTTAATAATAATACTTATGTTAGTCAAACTAATTAGTGGTCAACCAACACAATTTTCCCTTTAACCCATAGGACGACCTCTCTCTCTCTCTCTCTCTCTCTCTCTCTCTCTCTCCTTCTTCTTCTTCTTCTTCTTCTTCTTTTTCCTTTGTTTCTATTTTCTCTATGTTCCAGACCTGCTGTGACACTTTCCAACCAATAAATTGTTGGAAGGGTTTTCACCCCCAGGCGAAATCGCTACGCGCAGCGGAACTAGAAATTGCGTAGAACAAAAATTTCTTCGCCAATTTCGCCCGTTAACCCAGGATAGGGTCTAGATGATCTGATGGTGATATAATTAAAACATAAGATACAAAAAAATTACCTTTGTGGCTGTCCGCAATAACAGCCTCTGCTTGATCTACTCCTCGAACGGCCATGATCGATCTCTTTGCCGCAAAGCCGTAAGTTGAACCGATGGATTCCTTCAAATTGCAAGTGGGAATTTCGAATAACTTTTATTTTTGTTGAGGTACTAATCATATAAGAACCTTTGGATGGGAATATTGAATTTTTTCTATGGAGCTTTCATGGTTTTGTTCTACAAAACTAGGAGATTTGGAGAACTTGAAGAGAGATGTAGAAGAGAAGAAGAAAGCATCAGGGGACGTTTTTAGAAGGAGAGGGAGATGAATTTTCCAGCCATTGTACCAGCCCAAAACGTCCCATTGAGATATATATATATATATATATATATATATATATATATATATATATGAGGAAAGTGAAGCTACACCGCCGGTGTAGCTAACTTAGCTACACCGCCGGCTTAAAATACAATGGGCCCACATTGTTTTGGTGATCCAAAGAATTCATTTGATTGGCCCTCACATAGATAGGGTGTCCACCAAAAATCAGCTCCATAGGATCATCCCAACCCTACGATTTGTGGAGGCAAAAATGAACGTGTAAAAACCTTCACAAATTTGTCCATTTTTGCCTCCACAGTTTGAAGGGTTGGGATGATCCTATGGAGCTGATTTTTGGTGGATACCCTATCTATGTGAGGGCCAATCAAATGAATGGTTTGGATCACCAAAACAAGAGGAAAGTGAAGCTACACCGCCGGTGTAGCTAACTTAGCTACACCGCCGGCTTAAAATACAATGTGCCCACATTGTTTTGGTGATCCAAACCATTCATTTGATTGGCCCTCACATAGATAGGGTATCCACCAAAAATCAGCTCCATAGGATCATCCCAATCCTTCAAACTGTGGAGGCAAAAATGGACAAATTTGTGAAGGTTTTTACACGTTCATTTTTGCCTCCACAAATCGTAGGGTTGGGATGATCCTATGGAGCTGATTTTTGGTGGACACCCTATCTATGTGAGCGCCAATCAAATGAATTCTTTGGATCACCAAAACAATGTGGGCCCATTGTATTTTAAGCTGGCGGTGTAGCTTCACTTTCCTCTATATATATATATATATATATATATATATATATATATATATAGAGAGAGAGAGAGAGAGAGAGAGGAAACTGTTGGTGCGCTTAAGCTCACCAAACTTATGGTGAGCTTAAGCGCCCAATCACATGGGGGCCCACTTTGTTAGGATGATCCAAAGCATTCATTTGAAAGTCCCTTACATAGATGGAGAGTGTACCAAAAATCAGCTCCATATGATCATCCTAACCCCTCCATTTGTGAAGGACAAAAATGGACAGACACAAATCTGCCCATTTTTTGTCCTCCACAAATGGAGGGGTTAGGATGATCCTATGGAGCTGATTTTTGGTACACCCCCTATCTATCATAAGGCCTTGCAAATGAATGGTTTGGATCACCACAAAAAAGTGGGCCCCCATGTGATTGGGGAGCTTAAGCGCACCATAAGTTTGGTGCGCTTAAGCTCACCAACAGTTTCCTCATATATATATATATATATATATATATATATATATATATATATATATATATAGAGAGAGAGAGAGAGAGTTGGGTTTCTAATTCCTACAAGATCTCTTACAATCCTAGCTTAGATGAGAAACTAGTTTTCTAGTTTTATCTGTTTCCCTACTTTTCCTATTTTCTCTTCAAAGTAATATGAAAATAAAGATATACAATATTATTTAAAATATACACAAAGGGAAAATGTGTTTTTGTTCAAAGGGGGGCATTTTTGCGTGTGGGGTCCACCCCAATGCAACTTTTATTCTTGTTGAGGTACTAATCATATAAGAACCTTTGGATGGGAATATTGAATTTTTTCTATGGAGCTTTCATGGTTTTGTTTTACAAAAACAAAACTAGGAGATTTGGAGAACTAGAAGAGAGATGTAGAGGAGAAGAAGAAAGCATCAGGGGAAGTTTTTAGAAGGAGGGAGATGAATTTTCCAGCCATTGTACCAGCCCAAAACGTCCCATTGATATATATATATATATATATATATATATATATATATATATATATATATATGAGAAAACAGTTCCTACACATATGTGTAGATAAGTTATCTACACACTAGCTTAAAATACAGTGGGGGCCACATTATTTGGGTGATCCAAACCATTCATTTTTAAGGCCCTCACATAGATAGGGTGTCCACAAAAAATCAGATCCATAGGATCATCCTAACCATTTGAACTGTGGAGGCAAAAAATAGACTAATTTATGAAGGTTTAAAGACATCCATTTTACCTCCACAAATCGTAGGGTTGGGATGATCCTATGGATCTGATTTTTTGTAGACACCCTATCTATGTGAGGGCCTTTAAAATGGATGGCTTGGATCACCCAAACAATGTGGGCCTCCACTGTATTTTAAGCTAGTGTGTAGAGAACTCTCTACACATATGTGTAGGAACCGTTTTCTCTCTCTCTCTCTCTATATATATATAGCGAGAGAGAGAGAGAGAGTTGGGTTTCTAATTCCTACAAGATCTCTTACAATCCTAGCTTAGATGAGTAACTAGTTTTCTAGTTTTATCTCTTTCCCTACTTTTCCTATTTTCTCTTCAAAGTAATAGGAAAATAAAGATATACAATATTGTTTAAAATATACACAAAGGGAAAATGTGTTTTTGTTCAAAGGGGGGCATTTTTTGCATGTGGGGCCCACCCCAATGCAAAAACTAGGGGTACAACTCGGGTCGGGTTGAGGCCAACCCGACCCAACCCGAGGAACCCATTTTTCCAACCCAACCCGATTTCCAACCCGGCTGGGCTCAACCCGACCCAACCCGAGGAACCCATTTTTCCAACCCGACCCGATTTCCAACCCGGCTTGGCTCAACCCGACCCAACCCGATTTGCAATCGGGTCAACCCGACCCAACCCAATTTCCAATTCATGCACATGTTTTTTGTGGGCCCCACTGGTTTTTTTTTTACACACATTCCTACACAGGCATCCACCATATAAAATCTCTTTGTAACTGAAATGAAGGATAAATTTATGTTGAAATTTAAGCACATTTCTAGCTTCAATGGGAAATGTGTTCAGTTGAAATCGGGTTTAAGCACATTTAAGCACATATCGGAATTGGAAATCGGGTTTCAGGTCAGGTCAAGTTGCTTATTTCCTCTCATCCAATGGGATAAAAGCTCCATCCATAATGTTCTATAATTTCCAAAATACCCTTAAGTTAACAATTAACTCTTTTAGTATTCCAAATGCGTCCTACGGTGTGCATAAACCAAAGGAACTACGTAAATCTTTTCTCTCGCATCAAATGCGACAAATCTAGTCCGTCCGTGCAATCTAGTAAATGCGGGACCCTTATCCAAAGGATATAAATTGGTCATTCGAGTTGTGAGTGGGATCCTTGCAGGGATCCGACGATCAATCCTACAGAACCCAATGATGGGCCCCATTGCGATCTTGCTCCGTAGTTAACAACTACAATCGCATTGGATTAGTAGCCTCCATCGAGACGTAACCCTGAAGATGACCGTCAAATCATCATACCCCTAATCACATTTAATTGGTGCAAGTCCCTTCTCCATTCCACATCTACCAAGTTGAATCCTACGGGGGTGGATAACTACTACCCCCTATGCCCACTCATGGTATACCTTCCAGTTAAGCAGTTAGGGCCCACAAATGCATTTGCAAAATCATTTCAAAAACATGCAAGTGTTTTAATAAAATATTCGATAAACCATTTATCAAATCCGCTTGCCCAAGATATTTTATAGGCCTACTGCTCTGACCGAAACTGTAGATGATATCCCCGTAATTGGGGCGGAGAATTCCATATCGGGTATCCTTATTAGCTCGTGGGTTTGTCCAAGACTCGAGTACTATCCTCTGGTGATCTCTAGAAGGACCACGGTTAGATAGACCAAGAATCAAGGCAGGGCCCACAGACCAATATGACCCATCAGGTCTAAGGTCATGTAAAGGGTCCTGTCTAGTAGAATAGCCTTACTAACTTCTGTCCACAAGCTATTTTAGTTTGATTATGTTCAGTGCGTGATCCCATCGTTGCACCCACTCTTCTTGCTTAGGGTCCACTACGCAAGTGACTGAGATAAGCCACTCCACGACACGTGCATGTACGCAAGACTGGTGCTGGTTGTGTACAGGAGGAGATGTTCAATCTCGACTCCAACAAGGAACATTTAAGGTCGGTAAAGAACCGGGATACCATATCTCCTTGCTCCCTAGGATCTGTGAATCCTTGAGCATGGCATTCCTACTTTGCTACCTAAGGACGAATATGTTTCAAATAATAAGCACATCACACATATTCAATTAGTTAATACCTAATAAATGTCATGAAATATTTCCTTTATTAACTTTAATGTAACAAGATATATGAAATGTATTGGCTTTTAGGACACTAACTCTAACATAAAAACTCTCCAATTTGATCTTTTCAAAGAGAATCATCTCATATAGGATCCTTATTATTAGAACCGTTAGCAAGAATCATCTCGTATACCAATCCTAGTGGAGAGAAACTTCAGCAAGAAATTTATCATGGAAATTGGGTATTCTTACCTTTATTTCCGAGTCTCGATTTTGTTCTTGTGCTCGAACAAATCGATCCCAATCGTAATTTTGTTCATGCTCCCGAACATTGTGATCTTGATCTTGAATTTTACATGTCGGAGCTACATGTCGATGGAAGTGTTGATGTCGGTGTGTCCTCCGTAATTCAACTTCCTATTAGCATCGTAGTTGTTCCACAATTTCCCTCCACGTGGTGAATCCAAAACCGACAAGAGTCGATCTAGCCTTTGCAACACCCTTAGAAGAATTTGCTTCAATTGGTCGAGCCTTTCATGTCAATCAATAACCTTCTTCGGTGTCATATGAATCCTCAAATGTTTTCCTACATCAAACTTCTGCTGATACCAATTGATGATGCAAGTAAATTTACAATGAATACACCAAAAGTAGAAAACTTACTAGAAAAATCACATAAGTAATTCAATTACAACATGATCAACATAGGGAAAACCCCTAAACCCAAATAGGAAAACTTGTAACGATTCACAAGCATCCTGAAAAAGTACACCAAAACTTCAAATGTCCCAAAACACTTGAAAACCCTACTTAATTCTTAATCATTGGTATATGATCAAATTTAGCCCTTAGATCAATCCAAATAAACCAAACTTCTATTCCAAAGCAGCCCTAAATAGAAATAGAAAGTGTATGAGAGGTTGTTGTCCTAGAAAGACTTCATGTTTTCTCGACATAGGGCCCACCAAAACCTAATTAAACCTTACCCAAAAATTAAATAAAAGTTACTAAAAATTTAAATAAATTACTATAACTATGTTGGGCAAATTTTGTGATGGAGGTCTATGATGACCAACTATGGATGATAGCTCCTGGGCATCTTGGATCACCAAATTTTGTGATGGAGGCCTATGACGACCAACTATGGATGATAGAATGATGTTTCAAATACTTAATGGACATCTTGGATATCTCGGACTTTCCTAGAACTATTTACGAAATGATCGGTCTAATTTCAAACAATAAAGTAATAAACTATACAAATAAGAAACAAATTCAAAGCACGCCCAGTGTATGTTAAACATGAAATTCTAAAACCAAACCCATCAGGGCGTGCCTACATGACAGCATAATGCATTCAACGGCAAATAAGGATTGAAAAGAAAGGGAAGGGTAGAACTTAAGCTTGGGGAAACACAAAGTTGTTTTTTTTTTTTTTGATGGGCAAGTTAGGGTTAGGCAAGACGCCGACCAGATTCATTTTCAAGCAGTCAAATTCTTTACCTTATCACCATCCTTCGTTAAGCGCAAAGCGCATTCAGCTAAAAGGGATATCGAACCAGAATAAGCATTTGGGCCTGTAATTAAGAAGCCGATGTTAGAGTAGAATAGAGAAATTCCAATGAAATCATGCTCGAGCACTATGTATTACCAGAAGAACACTTATCCAAATGTAAGTCACTTGCTCTGTGACGGAGAGAATCACATATATTTGCTAATGCCCAAGAGGCTGTTATTCGCACCTGAACAGAATACTCATTAGAAATATCTAAATTTTTAATGATCCACAGACAATTAATTCACAGAGAACATCTAGGATGAAAATACAATGGGGATAAATATACAATACCGAAACCAAGGTATCATGCGTGTTAATCTCAGCTGCACGGATAAACTCAACCAGAATCTCTGTACTGTAAGATTGAATTTTTTTCCACAAGTTATTATGTCCTCTTGTGTAAAGTTACAAACAGATAATTAATAAAAGGGATTTGCTAGGGACCATCGCATAAGGCATTTCGCAGACGGGCTGTTGCATGAGAGAACAACCACATAGGCTCACTTTTTAACAGATTTTATATTATTCTCTGATGTGGTTGCTCTCTCATGCAACAGCCCGTCCGTAAAATGCCTTCTGTGATGGTCCCAAGCAAATCCCTTAATAAAATAGCATGGGTAAACTTCCTGGGATCACATAACAAGAATGTAAGCATCACCTCTCGAAAATTTGTGGAAAACATGAAATGACACCTATGGCTCGACAAGCCGCTGCCCTGACGGATGGTACCTCATCACTAATTGCTAAACTGATCTATAAGAAATTTCCAGAAAACAAGTACATAGATGAATCAGCGGATAAATACTTTGTTTAACACACCAAAGATAACAAGTAGAGATAGATTTAAGTAAAAAATACCAGTCCAAACTTACAACAGATGAAATTATGAAATCCTGTTTTTCCTTCGGAAGCAAGAAAAAAACAGAGGACGTTGTACCAGCAAAACAAGTAACTGATGCTGCCCTGACCTGCCACGCAAAATGAAGCACAAGGTTCAATAACAGAAGAAGCTAATAAAGAGCAGACACGCAAAAATATGAATTGACTATCTCCACATATATCACAGGGTGAAAAAGAAGGAAAATCTGTTTTCACTTTTTTGAGCTCAATCTGTGGTGATGTCAGGGATCTGTTCAAACCTATTGGGGATCTAAAGGGCATACAATCTGAATGGCTCATGACTGGATGACTCAGTTACATTGTGACTTGAGATTGGGGCAATTTGTGCCATATGACTAAATTTCCTCCATTGTATGATGGCCAAAAGTTGAACGTATGTCTAAAGGTGATCTGCCCAATCTGCATCAGAGAAGCTTTCCACTCTTAAAAGGTTATTTATCTTGAATATAAGCCCTTTTCATGGAGTTCCCTTATGATACCTTATAATAAGCAGAACAACTTCGTATTGGGATTCATCGGAGTATCAATGGATTTTGCTCTGGGTTGAACGAATTCTCGAAGGAGGTGTAGAGGGTAGTGTCAAATCTAGTGTGACATGTTTTGACACGAATTCAGACACTGACTCGCGTAAGACATGGAGGGATTCCTTTCATAGCCAGGTCCTACTGAATCACATTTTACTTATGAATCCCACATGCCCTTAAATGACATTTCAGTGTCGTATTGGTAAATAGTAAGTAAACTAAGCACACTAAAAATCGATGTTACTGAAGCTTGACGAGACAAAGCAAAAACTTCTAGCCCATGTTTGAGAAACCACCATTATTGACGCCAAACGATCATCGAATGTCCTTTAAAATGACATTGACGATGCTAGAAAAAAACTATCAAACCTGCTGGAAAGCAGCAGCATCTCGCCGTAAAGGTATGCATTTCTTTGTTTCTCTACCGGAAGTCCCATCCTTCTTTGTTTTTGTTTTCTTTCGGGGGGCTCCATGGATTCCCATCAGATTCGAGCCTGATGCTGGTCGAAAACCTGCCAAAAATCATTTGGGGAGCTGCGGCTGTATTTTTTTCACTTTCTATTACAATCATGGTCTTCTATGAGAATCTTTTGGATTCTTCCCTTCTCACGCCATTGACTGAATGCTCGAAATCTCGTCCTAGAAAATTTGAAATTAAGCTTCTTAAACTCAAGAAACAAATCTCGTTCTAGAAAATTCGAAATTAAGCTTCTTAAACTTAAGAAATTCTATTTTAGTACACATCTAGGTTTGCCAATCATCTGGAATTGGAACCATAGGTATATGCTTCTAGAAGTGGACTGCATTTGCTTAGTCTTAACACTGTTTAAAAACATGGATGTGACGCGGAACGGGGCCAAGAAAAATCCTTGTCGACTCGGGGCGGACGCGGACAAAATTAAACATAATTTTGGGCCAACTATCGGTTGGGGCCCTCACCATCGGTTGTCACAATCTGAAACGAACAGGGCCTAAGTGTTAAAAGTTGTTGCAATTACAAAAAACTATAACAGCCAATCTGGAAGTGTTTGATGAAGTGAGGATTGAAATGTCATCATTGTCCAAGTGAAGGACTGAAGACTTATCATTTTACATATATTTATTCATTATAAGAAAAATTACTTAAGGCACACACACACACACAGATATATATATATATATTTTTTTTTTATTTATTTTTTTTTTTATTTTTTTATTTTTTTTTATTTTTTAAATAATTTTGTTTTAACCATTTCTACCCGATATAAACCTAAAAAGAAAAAAATTAATATATCCCAAGATTTTCCCTTGCCGAAAAAATTCACGAGAATGATATTTGTGACATAGATGACAATCAAACAATGCTAGGAAATGGAAAGTGTGACCTTTTACTTTGAACTTCCCAATTTTTGATGTACCAAACATACCCACAGGAAATTACCGTCACCTCAAACTAGGCAAGGAGACTTAGATGAATGCTTATAAAGATAGATAACAGATACGAAAGTGTTTCTGGGTGCTTACAGAGGCCAATTTGTGGAGATTGTTCAAGAAAATAAACATATCTATCAGGTGTAAATGCCTATGTCAAACAAAAAATGAATAACGAACATGTCATTTTAAATTGATTAACATGCCATCTTAAATTGATCTTGCAAACTAAATTTAGAGCTTGTAAGCCACCAAGAAATTTCTGAAAATCTTTTCAAGTTCAAAAATACCAAATGAAGATTAAGTGGCAGTGCAACACAATGACTAACCATTGGAGCCTTGTGCAGCAAAGTTGAAGGTAGATGCTTCTCAATAGCCTCACACCACTGCTTAACTCCAGATGAATATCCCGTAAGATTGCCTTCTGAAACTTCGGAACCATTTAATTCATACCAAGGAGCTGATGAAATTTTTTTCGTTCTCGTGCAATCAGACGTAAAAGGGGTATCAAGTAACTTGTCCTCTAAAAGGTTGTCTGTTCCTTTAAATCCAGATGTTGCACGAAGGCACTCGTCCAAAACCTGGATCACAATTCAACTTTGTTGAAGTATAAAAGATTTAAATAGCACCTTCTCCAACAGCTTAAGCTTTTGGAGTGATTGGTTGTTTCACATGGTATCAGAGCAAAGGTCTTGGGTTCAAAACTCGATATTAAAAAATCCACATGTAATGGCCAACCCAAAAGAGGATCCACATGTGCCATGTGTAGGCCAACGCTAAAAAGAGGGGCCACACGTGAGGGGGAGTGTTAAAGTATTAAAGATTAAATAATGCCATCTCCAACAGTTAAGCTTTTGGAGTAATTGGTTGTTTCACAAACTTCAACAAATAGAATAGAATAATCAAGCCTCTGCTGTAATGAAATTAGAAGACTCGCATCAAGAAAAATCGGCGAAACAAAATATTCCACAGGAATAAACATCAGTAAGCTATATTTGAAAAATTGAAAGTAAAAATCTTGTCTTTATTAAACTAAAGAAATGTATATAAGGTAAAAAATAGGAAACCTGCAATCAATTGATTCTACATAGATGTTGACACTGGCGTGAACCTTTTTAACCTTGTAAGAAATATATATAAGGTAAAAAAATAGGAAACCTTCAATCAATTGCTTTTACATGGATGTTGACACTGGCATGAACCTTTTTACGAGCAAGATAAGGGGGGCTTTAAACAGGTAAGATCCAAAAAAGCATGTAAAAAAGAATATACATTTTCGCAATTATTATTTCCTTTTTCCATTCTCCCTCAATGGGAAACAAAAGTGACATGATCCTAACAAAGCATTTTCATAACAAGCAAAGAGACAGCTTAAAAAATACAAACATTTCCAAATTCCAGCTGAAATATGTTGGTTTCGTCAGAAATATTTTGGTTGCAATGGAATCCGAAATGAAATCCACTTGGATTCATTTCTCATACAAATTTGTGGTCAAAATTTCGACCGTTTTGGTATTGTTGCAGTCATTTCGACCGAAATGTTATAATGGCTATGTATAAATTACATGATTTCATTGGAAAGGTCTTCGGCCGACATCTCTCCAAAACCTCTATTTCGACTCCTTCACCCAGGTATGTATATATTTTTCATAAGTTTATTAATTAATTCTTTCTACAATTAGGTTGCATCAAAGTGCAAATTAATCAACTAAGATGCATTTGCAAACAGATTAATCCTTGAAATGTCATATTTCATGGATTATATACTTCAAAATAGAGAAAAAAGATCTTTTCAAAAATATTATAGCTACCCCGTAAGTTTCAAAAATATTATAGCTACCACGTAATCATGGTACATGAGTTTCATTGCAACACATAAATATGTGATTTTGCATTACAAAAGTACCCAAATTTTGTGCTTTGGGCCCTTATTGTGATCGTAGGGAGCCATAGGAATATAAATGGGGATAGAATACGACATAATTATAACAAGAAAAAAATAGTTCATTTTGAAAATTAATTATTGTATTTCTTTTTATTAGAAAATGCATTAAAATAGAAAAATAAGTATTTGTGTTAAATTATTTTAAAATAAAAAGTAATTTTAAAACATCACAAAAAAAAAAACAGAAGTTATAATGTTATATGTATGGCAGAATTCGTAACATTTTTTTTTTTTTTTGAATGGTAACAAATTTCATTAAAGACGGCAGCAAAGAAAGTTCACCAAGAGAATACAAAGATAAACAGAAAAACAGATGGCTTGCTTCTAGTGTGGATCAGGTTTGGGAACCTCCAAATCAAGGATATCTAAAATTAAACTTTGATGGCTCTAGAATGGGAAATCCAGGTCCTTCCATAATTGGGGGTGTATTGAGAGGTGATCAAGGGAGTGTCATATGGTCTTTACTCGGGTCCAATTGGGATTGCGGATGCTAATGAGGCTGAGGTTTGAGCTATTCACCATGGCATTAAGTTCTCTTATCCAATCTCGATATCGCTATTGTTGAAATAGAAGGGGATTCTAAGAACGTGATCCAATGGCTTAGCGGTGCACACTCCATTCCATGGAGATTTGCTTCATGGTTTGACGAAATTCAAGATATTATTGGGGATCGTCAACTTCAAGCGTATCACGTGAAAAGATCTGCTAATTCGGTAGTAGATACCAAGGATGGTGTCTCTAGGGCTATCATTTCGATGTTTAACTTCCTGCCTCCTTGATTTCTATCCTCATCTGTTGTCCTGATCTATTGTTGTACTATTCTTGGGCTTTTTGCCCCTTTTATTATATATTTTAATTACCATTAAAAAAAATAAACAGAAATACAGAAATACAACTCAACTCAACTAAGCCTTTGTCCCAAACTAGTTGGGTCGGCTAGAAAAACAGAAATATAAAAGATAAAAATATAGGGCCCTATCAAGGAGGTAAAAAATCAAAAAACCCAATATCCTATTTATGAACTCCCTCCCTGGCAAGTTTGTCTGCAATCCCATTAGCAGATCTTCCCACATGCACATAGGTGATAGAGGACCCTTTAGATCTGTCTTTGATCTCGTCGAAGAAACAAGCAAATCTCCAGGGAGGAGCTAGAGAACCCTTGAACCACCTTATGATATTAAGCGAGTCTCCCTCTATTAGTGTTTGGGCCAAACCATCTCTACATTGATGAATTATACCTAGATGAATTGCGCTTACCTCTCCTTCACTAGCGTCTGTCAAACCAATAGGCCCTGAGAAAGCCCATATTATCTCCCTCGAGGAGTCCCTAAGAAGATTCCCAATCCCAGCTGGCCCGGGGTTACCAAAACTAGAACCATCAAAATTCAGCTTCCTCATCCCATTGGGAGGTGGCTGCCACTGCTGCACATCAAGGATAGGTTTTCCTTGCACAGATCACTCTCCATCCTTCCCCATAAAGCAAAAGCTGAAACAAAACGAAACAGAGGGAGAGACTTTGCAAAAGCAATGGTTATGGCTATAACTTTGATAGAGAGAAAATAGGATGACTTGGCCACTCCTTCGAAAACTCCATCATTCCTTTCTTTCCAAAGTGCCTACATCATAGCTAATAAAGAAATCGACCAAAGCACCCTCCCTTTTTTCCTCTAAGGGACCGACTGTCAGCCCTCAAGTAAGTCTTGAAGCTTAGAGGGGAATACCTAACTCATTCCAAACCTGGACAAAACCCCACCCCACACCTCCCTAGCAACTTTGCAATGGATAAAGATATGGTTCACACATTCTCCCGCCTCAATGCACAAGGCACAATGGTCTACAATCCACATCTTGCGGGCCCTTAGAAAGTCAACTGTTTGGATTCAACCACGAAGAGCCGCCTAACTGAATGCACACACCCTTGGTGGAGCTTGGATTTTCCAAACTTTTGATTCATTTGGAGACGCAAAACAAGAAACCAGTTGGTTGTAGAAAGATTTGACAAAAAAATGGTAGAATCCCAGATGCACTCTCTTATCAGACCCAAAATAGCAGATATATGTTCCTTCTAACAACTGAAAAGGCCTTTTGACTGACGACAGTTCTCTATCAAAGAAGTTTCTTCTGAAAGCATGCTTCCATATCACTCTGTCATCTGATCTCTCAAAACAATCCTTTACCATGGCCAACAAAGAAGAAATCAGGTAACAACTCTTTCAGAGGAGTAGAGGAGCACCAACACATACCAAAAAGCTAATCCGATCACCTAAGTAAACTCTGAATCTGATGCCACGATTGAAACTAACACTCAATCGCATTATATCACGCCAAAACAGCCGAAACTTTCCAGTGACCTGATCTGAACCATACTTATTTGCAAGAACTTTAGTCTACAACTGCGACTGCTCCGTTTACCTTCTTTATCTTTCTGATACCCAAACCACCTCCTTTTATCGCTTTGCATACATCTTCCCAATTTACTAAGGTGAAACCCCTCTTTCCATCATAGCCCGCCCACAAGAATCTCCTTTGAATTTGTTCAATTCTGGGCGTAGGGAGACCGAAAAAATTAGCATGGGTTGTGGAAAGAATCGAAAGGAGGCTAGACACTTGGAAAAGGAACTTGTATCTAGGGGTGGTAGGATAATGCTTTTCAAGGCCGTTTTGGCGAACATCCCTATTTACCAATATCTTTGTTTAAGTGCCCTGTGAGTGTGGCCAGCAAAATTGTATTGGTATATTATATATTGTATACATTTTGAGTTTATAATGAACCTTCTTGTTCCAGTCATGCACGACAACACATGTCACTAGGTGTTTGATATTGTTAAAACCATTAGGGATAGTTGACATACTCATGCAATGGTTTTTAAGTGTATATCTGGTTATTCAAACATTATCTAAAGTTTCATATTAAATTTATATCATTTGCATAGTTTCCGTTTCCATGATTTTTCACTGAAATTTTTTATCAAAACAATATGTTTTCATTTTGTTTATTTAAGCCATAAAAGTCATGAAAAAAAAAATTAGCGTAATTGTGCATGGTTGTTGTTTGGATCAACTATAGTTTCATCCTAAATTTATATCATTTGCATAGTTTCCGTAAGTTTCCATGATTTTTCTCTGAAATTTTCAACCTAAACCAACATTTTTCCATTTGGTGTCCTGATGTATTTAAGTTGTAGAAGTCATGATTTTTTTTAAAGTAACTGTGCATTAATGCTGTTAGGATCAACTTTCTTTCATTTCCAATCACTCAATGGGTGTGAACTAGAACATACAGGACAACCTTGGCTTAATCGATCGCCCATGGAAACTACGACCAGCTAAAAGCATTTGGTCTCTAGCTCTTATGGAAAAGATATGCCTCTCTCACAAGCGCAGGTATCTCTCACCACAACAAATTGCTGAAATTGGATTTAAATGTTAAATAAGTTTTTGAAAAGAAGACAAGAAAATAACTACAAATCTTTTTCTAATAAGTGGAAATTTTGAATATCAAAGGAAGCAAAAGCAAATTGGGTAGGGGTGCAACTCGGGTCAGGTTGGGTCGGGTTGAGGCCAACCCGACCCTAACCCGAATGACCAAACGTTCAACCCTAACCCAACCCAACCAGAGCTCCAACCCGAGGAGGTTCAACCCTACCCTAACCCGACCCCCAACCCGATGAGCATTAGGAGCAGAAAAAATGTTTCTCCTTTCTTCTCATGCATGTACTGGATTAAAAGACAAATGTTTATTCCGAGTCATTTTTTAGATTTCTACAAAAGATTTACATATAGGAATGATTCGTTAGACAATCAGTTTCTCTGAAAAAGTAAAAAAAAAAATTGTAGAAAAAAGCGTGAGAGGCTTACCCAGTTGAATGAGAGATGCTATCCCGGCCAGTTTAACAAGGTTTCCAAGCTTAAATGGAGGTGTGTCGGGTGTGCCGAAGAAGAAGGGAGAGAGTTCATGTTAGGGACATGCATGCCATGGAAGAAGTTACAGCCATATGGAGAGAAAGAGGCTTAAAATTTTTCTAGATTCTGGAAAGAGGGTTCCAGAAGGCTAAGTTCTAGAGTCATTTGGGAAAGAAGAAGATGATGTCCGAGAGAAAATAGGTGGCTTGGGTAAATGTGTGAAATGTTGCTTGGAAGAGAGGAGCTAAAAGTATTAAACAAATCATACAGGGAAAGTAACTTTCCTTGGGAAGAGAAATGGTACTTTATTTGGGTCTACTCAGAGAAGTAAAAAACAATTTAAAAAGGAAGGAAAAACTGACGTGATTGCTAATTGCTATCATATTAAAAAAGTCTATTTTGAGAGAGAGTTTTAAAAGTAAATTTTGAAAAATACTTAGCGCCAGCGCATCTTCCTTTATTTTCGAAATTTTGGACTTTTAAGCTTTGAGACTTCGGGTTTCGGGTCAGGTTGTCAGATGCTCAACCTGAACCCAACCCGAAATAAAATCGGGTTGCTATTTTCTGACCCTAACCCAACCCGAGTATTAATTTTCCCAACCCGAGCCAAAATTGGGTTGAACCCGTCGGGTTCGGGTTGAGCCCGACCCAAGTTGCACCCTTAAAATTGGGTGTGGAAAGTTTTCATTTAAAGTCATGGATTGATCATTCGAATGTTTTCAGCACCCATGGAGTTGGGAAATCAACAATGGTGGATGTAATAAATCTCTTTTCTAAAGCCTGCATTGTCCAATCATAACTAGAAAATTATCAAATCCTGAATTTTCATTTACCTCCCACCTAATACTAAATCTATTTTTTGCTTCTTTCCAACATTATGGACCTCTCATGTTATTCATGGAAAAAACTCCAATGGTTTGAATTTGATTTAAAAAATGAGCAAACAGGTATCTTACAAGTTCTTTGCTTTCTAACACTGATGAGGTCCTATTTAAGGACAAATATTGGACTCAAAGATCCATGGATCGTGAAAGTCACGTCCATTACTATTATTTGACAAAAAAATCTAAAGCCATTTTAATCCTGAGGCAACAAGAACAATTTGAAACTAAAACCAATAAAAAAACAATTCGAAACAAAGAAACTTAGAAGCAGAAATAATTGAATATAATGAGAAAGCATTGGATGACATTATCAAATACTCTCGCTAGCATTTTCTTAACAATGTTTGCATGTTATAGCATAATTATTGCTACCATGATGACATTATTACCTACAACCATAGAAGAAGAAATTATCACCAAACCACTGCATGATAAGTTTTTACCCTTATAGCAGCCATAGTGCATTTTTCTGGAGTTGACCCTAAAGCATTTCCAACATCTACTTTCCATGGCCGTGATTGAACTTCATAGATAGGACAATCAGGACCACCCTCTCGCAACAATCCATAAACAGTAGCAGATACTTGTTCCCAGTATGCAGCCATTACATTTGGGTAGTTGTGTGATACTGCTCTAAGAGCCTGCAAGGGTAACCAACAAATATTAAATACCTGACATGCATCAAATTAAAAGCAAGCATAATGCAACCATGGTTTTAAATTTCGGATTTCGGCTGGGACCAAAATTTAAAACTGAAACCGAAATTTCAATCCTTGATTGCAGCACAAGTGTAAATAAGCTTCCATGAAATCAAACAAATATGCCAAAAAAAAAAAAAAAAACAACCTATAATAAACCATTATTCTCAACCACATCCAGATGAAACTGTAATTTTTCTCTTGTTGTTTCCAAAAGACAATAGCAAAGAAGGATTGTAGGTAAGGTGGGGGAATGTATGAAAAGCAAAAAAGTTTGATCGATAAACATTTTGATAGTCTCAACTTGCAAGCAACAAATCAAAAAGAACAACCCTCCTATCCATTTGAAAAATGCCAAATCAAAAAAATAAGTCCCTCCATATATACATCTCTCACTAGATACATCTCTGATCAAATCTCTCCACAACATAAATAGGTAATTCAAAGCAAGAAATTCCCCATCCCAACCCCATAAAGGTTCAAAGGCACTAGTTCATGCCATCTGATTTATACAATCACACCTGTCAAAATTAAGTTATTTGTGTAAGCTTTTAACTCTGCCATTAACAAAAAAAATTCTATTATCATTTAAAAAAACAAAAAACTTTCTATTATTCCTAGCATAGGTCAAGGCAGATTTGCATTATGTAATATACAGGTCCCAAGAAAGGCAGCCAGCTGTGATTCTAACCACAGCGTAAAGAAGTATTGAAATAGCGGGAGCACATTAATGAGGGGGCTGGTATTACCACCAATAAATTTAGGCAATTCCACCCGCGCATGTGTGTGTTGGGGCGGCGGAGGAGAGAGAGAATTGCTAGGGCCATCGCATAAGGCATTTCGCGGGTAAACTTACAACCGTAAAGTCAATTCTTTTTTACTTTCGGGACAAGCAAAGATTTTGAACAGCAGGTTTCCAAAAATCTGTAGAGATAGCTGCAGTTCCATCCAATATGCGATATCAGAAGAGGAGTTATGGGGCTTTTCAACTATTATTTGGCCGACACTTCGAATTTATTGCCGACACACGTGTCGTCTCATGTCGGACACGACACCCGTGTCGACACTCCTTTAGACACTTTAGATGTATTACTAGAAGTGTTAGAAACTTTATATGTACGTAACCCATCAAAAAAAAAACTTTATATGTATGTATGTGTATGAGTGTGACACTATATCTAGTTTTTTAGGGGTTTCCATGTCAGATACCTCGTATCCGTGTCGAAACTTGGTCGAAACTCGGCACACGAATCCATGTCCCCAAATCATGAGTATATGTACTTTCTATTTTAGCCGTGTCCCTGTTTCTAAATTTTGGGAGTTTGCCGTGTCCGACACCCCGTTTCCGTGTCGAGACGCGACACTCGTGTCCGTGTCCACAAATCATAGCTTTTCAACAGATTGTCTTGCTCATTTAATTCATCTGAGGTGGCTGCTCTCTCATGCAACAGCCAGCCCGGGAAATGCCTTCTACAATGGTCCCTAGCAAATCCACACGCGCGCGCGCTCGCCCGCCCGCATGCGCGCACACATTCCATTTTTCTGTTTTACTTTTTAGCCAAGCAAGCCTAAAAATACTTGAATCAATGAATCAGCCAGGTCAACTCAATCAAAATGTCATATAAGTTATGTCAAGTTGCAAGTTCAAAAAATAGTTATTGCTAGGCAACACTACGAGAGAACATAGCAGCCCAAGCCTAGATATATACAACCAAATCGGGTTGCTTGTCATGATTACTAAGAGAACAATAAGTGCGTTAGAGAGTAGTTCCAGATTTCCTATGACCATATACAATGTTTTCAAAAGTCAAAACCACATTTTGTGGCCTCTTCTAAAATTTTCTATCTACATATCAGTGCTAACAAAAATATGAAAACCCTCGCAAAGAATAAGAATTTATTTAAGCAATAATATCAATCGAAATTATTTTTTTTGAATGGCAATCGACCTTAAAGATTTTAAATCTCCTTGAGGAAGCAAATATGTCAGAAGAATTACCTGAAGAGCCTCAAAAGCTATTGTTGGATGCATCACTCTTTGAGAAAATTGAAACATAGAACCAAGCACACTTGAGTTCGGTTGAACCCCAACAACATCTGGAAAAATTTCAAGAAATTAGGTTACTCTAGTCATATCGATCAAAACAAAAAGAAGATTACCTTATCCAGAAATTTATCAGAAAATATAAACCTCAAACAAAACCTATTGTGACATGAGTATCATTTGGTGATGCCTCTTTGAATCTTAATTTCATGTTATAAATTATGATTTAATAAAGATTTTTCTCTAGAAACAAAGTGCAATTGTTGTGATAACATTCATGAGGAGAATCTAGATCACTTATGTATTGATAGCAGCATCACTAAAGAATTGTGGGATTTCTTCCCCAGGCTGCACCACATCCCCTTGATTCAATATCAAAGCATTCAAGGAAGCCGTCTTTATCAGTATTGTTATCTAAATGAAGATATCAATCTTTATTTGGCAAAGTGATCAGAATTACTGCTTTGATTATTGATTAGGAGCAATGGAAGGAGTGTTGTAGACCAAAACATTTTAGGCCCAAAAAGAATGTTCATTGAATATTTGGCTAGTTCTCAAGCTGGTATTAACAAAATCGTAAGTACCTTATTTTATAGGTTTTTCGGTGAACTGAAAAAACCTTCAGGTTAGACTATTAAGCTAAATATTGATGGTGCTTCTAAAGGGAACATGGGAGACTCTGGGCTGGAGATATCATAACAGATCATAACACAAAACTTCCTCCAGCATTCTCGCTTTTCTATGATGTGGCAACCAACATTCAAGATGAGTGTAAGGTAAAGGCTCTTTTGGATGGCCTTCATTTTTGTCAGGCACTAGATATTAAGGAGTTGTGGATTGAATCTGGCAATCAGGCCTTGATCAACATCTTGCAAGGTAAAGGCTAGGTCTATTATTTGTCACTCATCAACATAGAGAGGGTGATCAAGTTGCAGACACTCAAGCCATCTCCGCTAGGGAAAAATTTTCTTTATGCTCTACGGATTACCAGTTATAGAGGCAATTTATAGTGTCTTTTTTTTTTTCTTTTTTCTTTTTTTTTCTTTTTTGTGTGTGTGTGTGTGGGTGTGTGAGGTGGGGTGGGGTGGGGTGGGTTTGTTTGAGGCTGGGCAGAATGTCCTCCTCTTGTATGTTTTGGGAGAAAAAAGGGTGGCCCAGTGCACGAGAATTCCACCATTGCAGGGTCTGGAGAGGGCTAGATGTACGCAGCCTTACCACTACTTTGCAGAGAGGCTGTTTCTGTGACTTGAACCCGTGACCACCAGGTCACAATGGAGCAACCTTACCATTGCGCCAAGGCGCACCCTCTAAAACAAATAAAACAAATTAAGATTTTACTCAATCTGATGGAAGTTTGGAGTAAATCATAGTCATGATTCCATCTATTACTCACCAAAAAAATGGAAATTATTGACCACCAAACACTAGAAAAACTGGGCCAAAGAATCCTCTCAATAAGTCTCAACAAATTTAAAAAAGAAAAAGAGAACTCAACAAAAAAAAATTGATTGCATGCTGAAAACCAATTAATGGTTGTCCCCACTCAAATAGTTCAGATTCAGACATATGGTAAAGGAAACCTGTAGAGGGTAATTTCTTAAAGAGATTAGAGATCTTGGAATGTACTAAAAAGATAATTAATTTAAGGAAGCAAGGAATTTAGAATGCGATTTCATAAAATAAATTGAATGCATTAAAAAGCTAATCAATTTAAGGTACTAGGAAAGAATTCCTCGCAGGTGACATTGTATCAAATTGTTCACTGCTATTGTTTTTTATTTGTCATAAATTGTCGCACCTGATATTTCTGTCGATTAAGAGAGATTTTCTTGAGGATTATAAATGGATTTATCAGGGTTGCAAAAGAAGGAAGAAATAAGCAGGTGGTGGAAAGATGAGAACTTTAGAATTGCTCGTTTGATCAAGCATGCAGGATCACGTGACTCAGTAAAATCTATCTATGCTACAACTACCACTATGACCATCATCCCATGTTGAATCCAAGTCAACTCACCCGATGATGGTTATAATCTCTCAGTCAAAACTTGGCAATTCAATTTTCATTTGAAATGTCCACCATCAGTGAATTTTAATATTTTCCCTGATGAATCTATCAAATATTGTTGATAATATGGCCTCTATCTAACCTTTTCCTAACAGTAAATACGTAGGATATTCCTGTGTCATGGCACATAACCTAGCGGTAAAGGCACCATCACTTGCCTGAAAAAATCTAGATTATCTCATCCAAAACATGGGAAAAATGACTGTCCCAAGAGATGAGGTGAAGCTTTCAACATTAATTTTTTGAAGCAGAGGCCAAAGGTCAAGACTCGAGAATATACCCCAAAGGGATTATCAAGGATATAAAGGATTAGAAGAATCAAACTGTTTCCACCTTCTTCAAGTCCAAAAGTAGTTGTAGAGAGGAAAACCTCAATTGAGAATGAGGTTCTCCAGTGAAGTCCAACTTACTATGCCTTGTTTGAATGATAAAGGATTGAATATCCACATAGGTTAATGACCATAAATTTGATGTTTGAATTGAAACCCAAAGCCGAAAACAAGGGTAGTCAACCCATTGTAAGTCTTTTTAATTATTTATGTAATGGATGTAAGGTGGCAGCTACATTTTTTTGGTCAAACCAGCAGAATTTGGCTATGTTGTGATCAGTAAGAACAAAGTGGGCAATCCCACCTAGCCTTTCTCTACGGTCGGAAGGGCCAAATGTTCAGGAAATGCAGGCTCTAAGAGATGAAAATGACAGCTCATGGTGGCTTGCATCAATAATTGCAGTCAGGACTTTTTATTTAAGAGATTTAACTTAAAAGGTCTCTTTGATGAAGCATCGTAAAAAATAAATAGAGCCTCCACGCATCAACTACAAGTCTATGTTTTATAGATACAGAATAAGCAGGTGGGTGTTATATTACAAGGAACCAAATTTCCCTTCTCCAGTCTCTATCTCAGCCCCCTTGTGTAGATTGGACATTTTCAAATCTCCTCTTATTGGCACAGGCTTTTCCCAAACATTTCCAAGGAACCCTGAGTAAAGCCTTTGATGACCTGCATCTACACTGTAATTCTTCCCTTTTGAGTTTTACGCTCGTATTGCTCCATAAGTTCAACCCAAGTGACTTATTAATTAATCAAAATTGTAAGCAAATTTGGGATTTTAATGCTAGTTTTGAACAAGATTTTGGAGTTTTGGATGCTTAAATGATTGGAAAGTAGAGAATCGAGGAGAAAATAGTTAAACACAATAATGCCAACGAAGTAGGCCCATGTCTTAGGTGGAGACTGAATCCTAGATCAGGTTGCAGCAAGAGCTTTGTTCTATTATCTATCATGAAGGCATTTTGGAAACACAATAATGCCACAGAAGTAGGCCCCATGTCAATCGCACTCTGATCGCATGCTCATGGTTCATCCACCAGACTAAGGTGACTATCTAACCATCCCTTCTCACCTCATTGTGACGCAAACTGACTTGACTCCCGAGATGGGAAATGCAATTAAGATTTATTTGACAGTTGCAGTTCCTCTAACCATGCTGGTGAAAATGAAAAATCCCAAAGCAGAGGCAGAAATTCTGAATATAACTACCAATAGTGTCCCAGTCACTAATTGAGACAACGGTTTGCATATTTATTTTAAGCTTTTCTTATTACTCAGAACCAAGTGACAGATTTGGCTGACTGCTGAAAACATGAAAACCCTGAAATATGCTCATCTATAATAGAATGTAACAGGTACTTTACATCCCAAAATTCAGGAAGGATTACCAGATTTCGATGTCACAAGTATCTCCTATATTTTCAAAATATCGAGTTTTTGTCGCGACATTTTGATAAAATGACAAAATCCCGACATTTTAATCCCAAGATTTTAAAACTATGGCGATATTTTCATTTTTTATCATAAAATATCACGATATTATCCTAATATTTTATTTTATATTTTTTCTTAAATTTTATATATTTATATATTTTTTAAATAATTTTATTTTTATCGATTTTTCCTGATACAAAAACTCAACTCAACTCAACTAAGCCTTTGTCCCAAACTAGTTGGGGTCGGCTGACTTTTCCTGATACAAAACCCGAAAAAAAAAATTAATATATCCCGAGAGTTTCCCTCGCCAAGGAATTCCCAAGAACGATATTTGTGACATAGCCGGATTTAGTCAACATGGAAATAGTTTCTCCTATAAAAAGTAAATTAATGATCTAAAAACAAAGTCAACCTGTTGACGTTCCTTCTTGAAGCAACTCTGCAACCTGCGAGGAGGGAGGAGAGGTAGACAGAGCTGATGCCAAGCAACTAAGAGCAGTGGCCTGCCAAAAAAAACTTCAGATATAATACGAAGAGTACATAATTAATCCAGACATAAAAGCTACCAAACTAACCAACAGACTAGTCTGATTCGTTTTCAATGAGAAGTCCTCTAAAATTCGTTTGTGTACAGTTGAAATAACAGTTGGCAATAGCTCTATGGGCATCCGAATGTATCTGTTGGAAAAACATCACGGAACAAACAAAATATTAGCAATTTTAAATGGGATATAAGAATCATAGCCAGGTACCTCAGACAACATTCGTAGGAGAAAAGGGGAGAAATGTCACAAATGCAATTGGGAATTCAAGAGGCCTAACACTATTACTTGATAAGGGCGGTGCATTAGTGAGTAATCTGAGCATGATAGAATGTGTTAGCAAAATCTAAGTAAACAGTAAAAAAATATACTCATAGCACCATAAGCATAATAAAATGAGTATTCTGAGCACGATAGAATGTGCTGCCAAAATTTAATTACACAGGAAAACATATATGAATGATCATGGATTTAAATTTCGGTTTCGGTTTCGGCCGAAATCCGGTAAATAAAAAAAGCATTATTTTATTATTTCGAAAATTATGGACGAAATTACCGATTTCGTGAAATTTCGGTCTCGGTCCGAACCAAAATCTGAAATTTTGGATTTCGGCCGAAATTTAAAACCATGCGCATGACACCATAAACATAATAAAACCCAAAATAAATCATCCATGTAGAGTTGATATTTAAATGAAAATTTTAATCGATACAAGAATTCTACTCAAAAGACATAATTCATACGGAGTAGCAGAAATCAGAAGCATGAGAAGTTTGAATACGGACGCCAACAATCCACTATGAGTTTCATGCTGAATCAAGTATAGTAAACCTGCACAATAAGAGGACAAGAACTGCAACGCTTAAGTATTTATAAGAAACCAGGTATATAAATAAGAATATGAAATAGTTTGGTTAGCAGCAGAAGAAACATTTTTCTTTCCATTTACCTGCATGAAGTTGCATAAGTATTTGACCAAGGGAGCTAGAAAGTGTAGTAAATGAACCACATTTTGTGGATTCTTTGTATTCTGCAACTTGCAAAAAAACTGATGAAGGACCATCCAACATGGCGGCCAATGCTGAGGCAGATGCCATCCGTGTCTGCAGACATATGTGGGAACTATGTCACAAATATCATTCTCGGGAATTTCTCGGCATGGGAAAATCTCGGGATATATTATTTTTTTATTTTTTCAGGTTTATATCTGGAAAAAAACTGATAAAATAAAATTATTTAAAAATATATAAATTAAGAAAAAATATAAAATTAAAAATATCTATAAATATCGTAATATTATCGCGGTAAATAAAAATATTGTTTTATCAAAATATCGCGATAAAGTAACTATATTTTGAAAATATCGGAGATATTTGTGAGATAGTGTGGGAACAGTTAGCTACAAAAAACTCTAACAGACTTTTTGATCATATGATAATAATAAAAGAATGCCTATTTCAACAAGAATTGTGAAAAGAAACTAAGATAGACTTTGAAGACACAAATGAAACAAATAATACAAGAAAATACTGAGTCATTCAAAAAATATACTGAAACTATCAAACTTTGAACATCGGAAGTAGGAGCAATACCTTTAAAATGGGATCAAAAAGCAAGCACGTCATTAGGGTTGCCTGATACTTCCTGTTGAAAGAAGTAATTTATAAAAAATCTGAAAGAAGTGAAGATACAAATATTAAAAAAAATAAAAAGAAGTAAATGGGTGAGCTCACCTCAGTTGCAGCACATCATTGGTTGGCAAAAGCATCGGCCAATAAGCAGTAAGTGATTTCGGATCAGCTTCACAAAGATCCTTAAAATGCATAAGTTAAAAACATGTGAGCAGCAATAATGAAAAATCTCAACACCATTACCCTCGATAATATTCTTCCCCATCTCAACATGAAATAGAAAGCGTAAGTTTTTAAAAACATTTCCATCAGCTTGCTAAGATGTTATTCCATCACAGAAAACTGGCCAAGATAACATTAAAAAAATAAAAAATAATAATAAATTCAATAATGAAAAAAAGTGGCCAAGATAGTAAGGGGGTTTTTTTTTTATTGAATGGTGGCCAAGATAGTAAGTTCAATAATGAAAAAATTCAACATCATTATCCTCGATATTAGCCTTCTCTATCTCAACATGAAATAGGAAGTGTAAGGTTTTATAAACATTTCCATCAGCTTGCTAAGATGTTATTCCATAACGGGAAACTGGCCAAGAGAATAAGTTCAATATAAAGATGGCATGCAGATCTAAAGACCATTTAGCATTAGAAATAGCCGCACCAATTTCAAGTGGAAAAATCACAACTGTAGTTAGAATATTTCTTAGCAGAATTCCAACAATAGCGAATATTGTGAACAATGACTTCATTGCAATCACCTCAAACCAAAAAGAATACATAACCATCCTCTTGGTAGTAATGGGTGGGGCAAACCATTTTAAATTTTACCCATTAATAATATTAGGGGTAAAATAGCCATCAAAATGTAGGAACCCTGGAGCCGGAGAATTTACCTCGGAGTTGGATAGTCCTTAGAAGAGGCTAAATACCAATAAAACAGCCAAGCAGCGGGAAGATCTGTCTCAGACACACCATTGAACTCCTCAATTAAGTAGACCATCAAACTATAGTGGAGAAGATCATGCAACAAACAGTGTGTACTTGCCCTAAGTCACCTCAAACTTGTGTCAGTTGTGCAAGTGATCATACGTGGATCCACCAACTCCCATTCACACCACACATATAACACTGATTAATGAGGACCTTGTATCGGTTGCGCAAGTGATCAACAGTAAGGATCTAATCTAGACGTGCCTTCCAACGAAAAGAGACAACCCGAGGAGGTGCAAGAATCACCCACACCACCCAGCTGGAGCAAGAGTTGCAAGAGATCCAGCTAGCTGATGAAATAGCAATCCGACAGAAAAAATAGCATCAGAGCTCCTCTTATAGATCATATAACCTGTGGCATTCCACCTAATGTAAACTGGCATTATCTGCCTCTAGAAAGCCACAACATCATCCATGACAAAATCAAAGAAAGAACAATGAAACCCGATTCCCATTCCACCTTACACTCAACCCATCAAACAACTTAGCCACAAACCCACATTCACAAGTCACATCACCATTGGATGTAACTCGTAAGAGGGACTTAAATTCCTCCCTTTGAGAGCAACCACTGCACCAAGGGTCAAGGCAAAGTGTCAAACCCAAGTTTGGTCCACACACCCAACATGAAATCTACACCCAGTCTAACTCTACCATACCCCTCATAATGTCAGTAATCCCGGATCGATGAAACACGTCACTTGAATGCCAACCACCCCAACCCAAGCCATACTATTCAGAGACCAGCTCCCTCCAAAGTCCAAAGGCGCCAGCCCTCCTCACCAAAGCGCGACATCCATCTGCCAAGCAAAGTCGAATTCATCACCCTAAGACTAAGAAACCCTAGTCTACCTTCTTCCTTTCATTTACAAACCACTTAGCACCAGAGAAAATGGTATTTTTTACTCTCCACCTCATTCCATAAGAAATTCTTCTGCAACTACTCAAGCCTGTCAATCCCACTAACCGGGCAGTGGGCACCGAAAAAGAGACATGAAGAATAGGCATACTAGTAGGGATGACTATAAAGAGCATGATCTTACTACCCAATGGCAGTAGACTTCTTCCGTGGAGAAAACTTCCTCCCGACTGTCTCAATCAAAGGATCCCCGACTTTAGGGGGCCTTGCCCACACATAAAGGGAATCTCAAATAACAGTTTCGGATACAAGCAGATCTGCACCCCGGAATGTGAGCAAAATGGTCCACTACCCTCCTCTCCAATCTGACTCTCATGACAGACAACTTGGAGGAGTTCACTCTCTAACCCGTCATTGCCTCCTAACATCGGAGAACCACCTTTCGATTCCGTACTCACTCCTCTCTAGCTTCACTATAAACTCTATTTACTTTTTTGCATTTTTATTTTTTTCACATCAAATAATTAACTTTAGTTTGTGTAAAATATCTTAAAAGGGTCGACTGAGATTTATGTGGTCTTACACTTGTTTAATATATTTATATTTTTCACAGTTAATAATTAACTTCCTTTTTAGGTATAATATTTCAAAAGGTCTGACCTAGACCAATGAGTGTAAGCTTCTTTTTATTTATTTTATTACTTTTTCCCTTTTGAGCATTTTTTAATTGTGGGAATCGTTAGTACTTACGCAATTATGTTAGTGTTTTACCTATTTTCATTATTTATTTGCTCATTTCTTTTTCTATAGGATTCATTTCATGTATTTATGCAATTATGCTAGTGCTTAAGATGGTTTGAGCATATCCAACGTAGGCCTTTGGATGCTCCAGTGAGAAGAAGTGTCGTGCCAACTGCCAAGTTGATGGAGTAAAAAGAGGTAGGGGCAAACCGAAAACAACTTAGGTAGAAACGGTGAGGAAAGACTTGAGGGCTAGGAACATAACAGAGAACATGACCTTGGATAGGATAGAATGGAAGAAAATGATCCCAACTACTGTCAGGATTAGACTTAGTAAATTTGAGCCGGGTAGATCCTTTCACCTTCTTCATGAAAATTTACTAAAGGATTCATTAGCCAACCCCAACTAGTTCGGGACAAAGGCTTAGTTGAGTTGAGTTGAGTTGTATTTTATCATTTCTTTATTTTAAAATTTTAAATAATTATTTCTACACTTCCAGTTCAAGCATAAACAAGCAAACAAACAGACGAATGATATTATAGGCAACATGGTACAAATCTAATAAATCATAAAATTATCAAATTGAGTTTTTCTTCTGATATTATTGCGAGCATAGTACAAACCTAATAAATCATAAAATTGTCAAGTTGAGTTTTTAATTGAAGAAAATATAACAACGATCATTAAAAATAAAAGTAAACATAAAAATGTGGTCAAAACATTGCATATTGCTCTTTTTTATGGGCACATGAAAATCGGTATCACATGATTTTTATTTTTTTTGGAATGGTAAATCGATATCACATGATTCAGAGGGGCATTGCCAATATGGTCTACATGTGATGTTGATATGTTAGATATGTAAAATCTTGTCTTTAGGGCAATACATTGGCCAACATGTATATTTTGAACCTTGATCAAGACAACTATATGCAAGTGAAAATCTTGTTCGGTTCATCTTCACACCTGATTAAGGAATGCATGCCAATCTTATACTTGTATAATAATGCACGTTATCAAGCATAACTGTTAAGACTCGATTACTTTAATGGTGCGTTTGGATTGATGGAATCGGAAATAAAGAATCGGTGTTTGATTCTATCCCCACGATTATGCAAGTGAAAATCTTGTTGGGTTCATCTTCACACCTGATTAAGGAATGCATGCCAATCTTATACCTGTATAATAATGCATGTTGTCAAGCATAACTCTTAAGAGTCTATTACTTTAATGGTACGTTTGGATTGATGGATTCGGAAATAAAGAATCGGTGTTTAATTCATCCCCACGATTCTTGCGTTTGGGTGATCTTACTCGCTCCAAAGGGAATGCCCAACCGGAATTTTAGGTAGGTGGTATTCTGATTCCAACACAAAATAAATCGATTTGGTTGACAAAATTAGAGAGAGAAAGTCTCCATGATTAGAGAGAAAACCTCTCCCTATGACAAATGCTTCATCACAAACGCAAGACCCTATACCTGCTATTTTTTTCTGAAAATGCTTCATTAATAACAACTCTTGATTGGTAGCCAAACACAAGAATTGGAATCCACATTCCCTTTACCATGGGAAATGGAATAGGAATGGAATTTGATTTATATACCCATTCTTGATTCCTGGTATACAAACGCATGCTAAGTATATTATAAATCCTGATAGGCTGGGTATATATATAATATGTCACTTATAAGCGGCATATGAGTATATATATAATACATATATGTAAAATAAACCAATAAAGAGTGGAAATTGAGGTGTTATCTTTCAACCACACAAACTTCCTCCTTTCGTTCTCCCACTCTTTCCATCCATCTCACTTCTTTCTACTTTAAAAAAAAAAAGGAAAATATTATCATAGTATAGATCTGAACCTTTTTTAACCGTAAATCATTAAAAGGAAGGCCCAACAACTGAGATGGTCAAAGGGTGCATACAATGATAAAAAAAAAAATCAAAGATACATACACCCGTCATGGAAGGAAGATGATCGAAGAAATCTAAAGCTCCTCTAGCAACATAACCAAAATTCATGCTCTCAAGATAGACCAAAATTTGTATGTTTCGTAAAGGAGAAAATGGCTTCATGTGGAGGATAGAACCCAAAATATAACCTTACCTGTATGCAAATAATAGCAGCTATTCTAGCCTTGGAGCACCGAAAGCGATCTGTATCTTTTACAGGTCCATCACTATCACTATGCTCAGAATCGGACGACATAAAACCAAGCCCAAAAGGCTCACAATCTGAAGAACATCGAAAACCCCGCGCTTTAAATGGCTGCACACTCATCTCCTCCCTTTTGCGTAAGTGTGGAGGTCTATATGTCCCACCACGCTCAATTTTTCTAGATTGCTCTAATCTCGAATTTAGGTTTATAGAACTGAATTCTTTCTCTTTAAACACTACCAAGGATTTATTAGTGATACCATATGTGAAGAACATCTGCAGTGATGCCACAAAACCTGCTACCTACAGAAATACAAATTCAAAACAAGTAACCGAAAAAAAACAAAAAACTGGAAGACAAATTAAGGCAAACCGTGATGGAGTTAATGAATATACATGCTCTGAAAGGGAACCTTTTGGGTCTGAAAGAACCAAATGCAGACAATGTAGAAGAGAATTATAAAACCTGTCAAATAGAAAGCAAAATTATTTGATCCTGGTTGAGACTTATTTCATAAACTTCATAGGGCATCAAGTGAGGGGAAAAGAAGTACCTTGACATGACATAGTCTTCTACAAGCAGGCTCCGAGATACCAAACCATCGATCACTTTTCTCAAAACCTAATCCAACGTATCCAAACATAAGTAGGTCATTTAATTACATTTTACCCAATATATGCAAGACTATGCACACCTCAAGCATTGATTGCCACATATTCACCGAAATATTCGATCCATTTCTTGAGAATGCATCCCCTATCATGGAAAAAGCAATGGTCTGAACCTCCCATAAATCGTTACATTTGGGGATTTTGGTGCCAATATCAATTGCATATCGTTGATTTCCACTTGAATAAGAAGAGCAAAACAACACAGCATGTGAGCGTGAAATGATATGGAGAAGAAGCTCGAGTATCTTTGAGTTCTCTGCTAATGAACAGTTCCTGCCAGACCCAAGGATAAAGGTGTGAAAATAGTTATAAAAGATTATAAAGGATATCACATCCAAGATAATTACTAATACAGAACCAATATTGTGTCCAACAGAATTACTAATATAGAACCAATTCAACCACATAATATGGCGACTTTTGTGAGATCTAGCTTTCCTTAACATTAGATGCCAATTCCATTTAATATCAACCAACCTCTTCAGTCATAATAATACTCACTCAAATTCCAGTGTCGTGCATTTAGGTCAGCTGGCTTAGATTTTCACAGCTATACATGAATTCAAAAACACTGTATTTTGACTGCCATCATATATCAATTTTCATTTGAAGAACTGCTTTCATGAAAGAACGACATATGCTTAAAATATATCTGCAAAATTTGTTCATTTGCAAATGGTCCTGGCCGCCAAGAAATTTTTACCAATTCATACTTAGAATCAAAGAGGCCAGTTCATGGAAAAGAAAATAGTTGCATGTTTACATAATAATAACAACCACTGCTTTAAAGGCCTGGCAAGTAGCTCAAGAAAAGCTTCAAACAAAATAGAACGACGAGAATGGGCATTCAAGCCGACCTATCTGTTGCATTGCGCATATCTGAAGCCAAAACAAAACAATTTTTTTGGATATACATATACAGTCACGTTATGGAAATCAACTATTTCAGTTTTTGGCGTTGAAAAGGGATATGTTCAGTTCAGCCTCTTTTTAATGAAATTGAATGGTCTCCAAAATTTCAAAGGTGGAGATCAAATACCACTAGTGCAAAGCTTGCTTTAATGGTACTATTTTCCATATTTGGGCCGAAGGAAACCTTTGAATGGGCAGCAACATAGAGCAAATAAGAGAGTTCTCTTGAATCTCATTAACAACAATGTGCACCAAAAGCTTCTCTATCTAAATCTCAATGAATTCTGAAACTCTCAAAATTCTTAAACATTGGAGAAATTGGAGGGCCCTCTCAATCCCAAAAATTCAAAAAGAACATAAATGTTGATGGAGCAAAATGCGATCGAAGAAAATCCTAGTCAACTAGGCACAATGCAGTCAAGTACTCAGTTGATGCGGCTGAGTACTCGGTTGACACGGTCACAACTCAGGAGAGTCAAAGGAGTTTTTATTGACTTTGTGGGGTAAAATGCGGAACACGGAGGCAAAACACAGAACACGGCCAAGGGAAAAGGGAGCCGACTCGGGGGAGTCCACAATGAAGCGAGGGAGTTTTAAAAGTATGATTTCAAGCATATGGTTGAAGCAGATTTTCTTGTTGCAGTTCAGATGATTACTGGTGAAATCTGTTTACCCTGGAGAGCTCAGATCATCCTCAATCATACCAAGTTGTGAGAAGGTAAATTTTGCATATTTGAAGGGAAACTAACAGGCAGCTGACATTCATTCTGAATCTGATTTCCCTCCAAAAAAGGATTGCATAAATAATTCTTTTTCTCACAATCTCTAACATGTTCTATCTAATGAGAAGGAAGTCTATCCTCAATAGTAATTATGTGTGATCTTTTTAAGGTCAGATAGGGTGGCCCACCAAACCCCAGCTTACCCACCAAAAGAAAAATAGCAACCACCGCAATCATTTACACATAAACAATCAAATGTACAACTAAGATAGGGAATGTTGTTCTAATCATGATCATTAAGCTGGAAAGAAAAAAATTGCTCCACAAAGTATGCTACCTGAGAATCTCTAAAATCTCCCTTATGGCTTTCATTCTAGCAGCATTCCCGGAGCAAGCTGTCTTTGTATCAGTGCAGAGAGACCACTGCACCATCTTTTCAAAGAAGCCAAACATAACAACCCAAGAAGAGGAATTCATCTCCAGGCGTATTCGACAGCTAACATCATGGATCTATACCAAAAGGGGGAAAACATTAGATTAAAGTGTGCAATTGAATTTGAAAAAAAAATCCCTTTATACGCAGCAAGAAATCGAAGGTGCCAAATAAAAACTAGAAATAAAGCGAACTGCAAGAAATGAAATAAATAACCATCTTCACACTGATAAGAATAAACATGGAATGATGAAGACAAATGTTTATGGGAGATGTGATACCCTCTAGGAGATCATGAACAGAAGAAATGGAATAACACAAAGGAACCAATCTCTTAGGATACATGAATTAGTCTCATGGAAACAGAGAATAGCATCCATATTGCAGTTTTGAACATTATGTCGAATAGGGTCGATTTGCAACATAGGAACCAAGTGACAACCAGTGGCTATTTAATTTGTATTATTTGGTAACTTGGTAACAATAGTTAGGGACTTTATGTCGTTATTGTATTGATGGTTGGATGAGGATACTTTGTTAGAAATGAAGCATGTATTTCTTTTAGAATTTTCAATAACCTTTTTGTATTTTTTTTATAATTTATTCTTGTTTAATTTGTATTTAAAATTTAGAAATATCGTAAGGCTTATGCCTCACCTTATGCCTTTGCCTAACACTGGCTGGAACTATGACTAGGCACTCTATAAAGTATCAACTATTAGGTACTCAAAAAACCGGAGGTGTCAACTAAGTTGAGAACTTGAGATGCAGGTTGAGTTCCAAGTGCAACTCGGTATTCTCAAGAAATACTCCATGAAGTACTCAAAAGACAAGTTGGACGATAGAAGTCCTTATTAAATTTATTGAGCTTTTAGAGACTTGCATAAAATAAAAGAAGAACCAGGTGCACACATTTGAGCAAATTTTATTCACTCTAGTGTTTCAACTTCAAGTTTTTAAGGTTAGAGTGGGTCACCACTCGAAGCATTTTGTCATCTCAAGATAAGATTTGCTGATTCTAAATGTTTTTTCCTTGTGGATTCAACAAAGAAAATCTCCACTAGAAGGCAAAGGCTGCAACCAGACCTTTTTTTTCAATGGCTGCAACCAGGCCTTGGTGGGAAAAAAAATTTAATGCTATGGCCTTGATAGAAAATTTTCTTTTCTTTTTATGAATGATATGACCTTGGTAGCAGATTCTCCAACAATATGGTGCGGCTATGTTCATTTGTACCAATTGAAGCGAGAGTAGTGGCCCATTGGAATAAGTTTGAGCTTCGAAAGCAGGCGATTCCTAACAATTCACTCAGTGCTAAATAGGGATGAAAAGCCAGACTCCTGATCCATGGTAAATCATTCCAAAATTTCATGAGATTCCCATTTCTGCCTAGATAGGCAGATCCCATGAAAAGGAGAAACACAAAAGTTTCGTGCAATGTTTAAAAAAGCGGATGCGACACGGAATACGGCCGAAGAAAATCCTAGTCGACTTGACACAACGCGGTCGAGTACTCAGTTGACGCAACTGAGTCCTCGGTTGATGTGGTCATAATTCAGGAGAGTAAAAGGAGTTTTTATTGACTTTGTAGGGCAAAACGTGGAACGCGGATGCGGCGCAATGCGGAACGCGGCGAAGGGAAAAGGGAGTCGACGCGGATGCGGGAGAGTTTTAAAACTATGGTTTCATGTGCTGGCACTAAATCTTGGAAATTCATGCTTGAATCATAATATGATATATGCTTCTGTAAAAAAATTTATTAAAATTGCTTTTGCACTTCTTCGAGAAAATGGAAAGAAGTACACACAGCCAGTGATATTCATCCAACTACTATCACGTATTAGACATCACTGAACTCATAGAAATCATATACCATCCAAATTACTTTACCCAAAGCTGTTACATCTTGATTTAAAAATCAATTTATTATATTTCTTTATTATTATCCTTTCACCTGCTTTTTTGGTTTCCCACCTAGTTTTTAGGAATAAAGGTGGAGACATTGGAGATAATTTTGGAGAACATGGGAGACGTTTCCAAGTCTCAACCCCTATTTTCTTATAAAACCCATCTCTTATCATCTCTTTCCAATACAAAATAAAAAAGGGACTTCTTTTTTCTTTTTCTTTTTATGAAAGTGGCAGCCAAATTTCATTAAAATCAAAGAAGACTGAGATGGTCAGTACAAGGAAAATAGAAAAGAAAGAGAAGTCCAAAACAACTGCTACAACAACTCAAGGTGGAAGTGCATCAAATAGAACCAAGGCCTCCTTGGATACACCAAGTCTAGCCAATCTATCCACCACTTCCTTAGCAGATCGGCGCACATGCTGAAAGACTAACAAGGAGTCTTCCACCCAATCAAATATCTCATCAATCAATCGGTCAAATCTCCAAGGATGATTATGCACCCCATTGAGCCATAGTATTACATTCATTGAGTCCTCCTCTACCACTACTTTATTAAAACCACCCCTTGCTAGTAGACTTAAACCTTGGTGCACTGCTTTAACCTCGGCTTCCGTAGCATTCACTACTCCCAAAGGGCCGGCAAAAGCCCAAACAACCTCTCCCTTATCATTTCTAAGGACACCCCTATGCCAGCCGGCCCTGGATTCCCCAAACTAGAACCATCAAAGTTCAATTTCACATATCCACATTCAGGAGGGGTCCACCTTTGGACAATTTTTTGTTTGGGATCCTTGCTACCACATCCTTCCTTTCACATTTCCCAAGGATCGTAGGTAGAGACAAATTTAAAGCTTGGAAGAGCGTTAACCCCAGAAATCACTGGAGCACTCACCTTCATAAATAAGTGGGTCGGAGTTTTTTCAACCCCTTCAAACACTCTAGCATTTCTCTCTTTCCAATTTACCCAAATAGTTGCAAGAAAATTAAAAAGGGACTTCTCCTTCCACAACTACACAAATCTCTCTAAAAAGATTACTTCTTCTTTGAATGCTCGCATATTTGCTTCTAGGTTTTTTATATTTTGATATTTTGGAGTGATACAAGCCAATAATTATAAGTTCATGGGAGTATTTTTCTGCACAGTAGCTACCCTTGAGTATCATTGTATCTTGAGAAATAAGCGTCGACCAATACGGTACAGACGATGACATATTATCTCTAAGTAGAGCGCAGTTTCCAGTATACCTCGATCCACTTACAGACATTTCTAAACCTTTCTAATTGACATTCATATTATATTAATTTATTAATATTAGTTTTGACTTTTGAGGTAGTATTATCATATATTCATATGAAATTTTTCTATATATCTTTCCCAATAAATGTTGGCTCTAGTGAGCACAGAAACTACAAAAAGACTATGCTTACCAAATGACAGGTGTTAATAAATGTATATTCAACATCTTCACCTTCCGAAATAGCCCCTGCCAACTCCACCAGAAGTATCAAATCCGATGCAATCTGAAACCACAAATTCTCACAGTTAAAACCAACAGTAATAACAATACTTTAGAAATTTCAGTTCGGTCTGGAAATGCCATACGCCCAAAAGAGTATGACAACTGATAAAACTACAATCCTCTTCTGCTCAAGATTAGTCTGCAGGACAATGAACAATAAACCAAGCGAGCAAGTGAATGACAAAATAGACGAGTTCCAAATTAACATTTCCAATCGGAATACGGAAATCATCGGAAACTGAAATACTAGCAAAATGGAAATTTTGATACATGCCTAATTGGTCGTAACACAAATAAACAAAGAAAAGATAAAGAAGAGGGGGAGAGAGTTTGACTCGAGGCAACCGGACCTCCTAACGGTTCAATTCGAGAGGAACCATGACTCCTAAACAAGGTTTCTTTCTTGGTTGTAAACTTCTCTACATTTTCATTAAGATATAACTTCTTAAATATAAGCACAAACATGTGCCCACTTACATGATGCATAGGCAATAGCAAACAGCCATAACTCTAAAATACATTCCCACAACTACATAATAAATACATTACAACTACGCCGAGATTTTATATGATGTAAGCCCATATAGTCCAGTATTTTTCAAAAAGTCTGTAGGGCCAATATATTTTTTGGGCACAACCTATATACGTTGTGGCCCATCAAATGCACAGTTTGGATCATCCTATGGTGTAGGCCTGATATAGACGCATCCTATAGGAACACGGAGATTATCATGCCAAAAATCGAGCATTTGAGAGATGTTATGGGACCCACATATCTTACAGATTATGTTCTCTAACTGTTTTTTCTTTCTTTTTTTCTTTAGTTAGCTATATTAAGGGAGATGTCTTTTAGGTGGCTTACTTTCCTTTGGAGTCTCAAGTAATGAGTACTCTAGTCATTTATCTATTCCTATATTCTAGTAGTTAGGAGTCATTCATTATTTGGATTTAATCTTGTATAAAGAAACGAAAGTAACGTGAGATAGAGGAGGATTATTGAAATTTTATGCAAGTTAACTTCTTTCTCTCTTCTTGTTCGGTTTTTGTAAAAGCCGTAGAAGGAAGTGGTTTGAATGTGGGTTGTTTCTCGAGTTTGCGATCTACTATATTCTAGTAGTTACAATTCTCATCTCGGAGAATTTTAACCTTTTTATCATCGTGCTCAGTGGGTGAAAGCGAAGTTTATGGTCAGATGGGTCCTAATCAACCCTACCGTAATATTGATGTGTGCATCAAGTGCTTGGGTTTTGGTTATAGAACGTCAGAGTGCCCAAACCAAAGCCAAAGGTACGTAAATTTGGCCGAAGAATTTGACAAGTTGGTTGAAACGAAGGTTGAAAAACTATATTTAAATTTGGTAGAAGAATTTGACGAGTTGGTCGAATCGAAGGTACTAGATGAACATCCACATATTGATGGGTAAATGATGACGAGGGCGACGAGATCACTAGGAATGATCATGGCGAGGCGTTGGTTATTCGGCGTAATACGAATACAGCCAAAGTTGAAGAAAAGCCTGATTGGTTGTGGCACAAATTGTTTCATACAAGATGTACATCGAATGGTAAGATTTGCAATCTCATCATTGACAGTGGGAGTTGCAAGAACGTGGTGACACAAGAGATGGAAGACAAACTCAACCTCAAGACCGAGACAAGGCCTACAGCTTACAAGCTTACATGATTCGAGAAAGGAAACGAGGTACTTGTTAATCAACATTGTTTACTTTCCTTCTATATCGGTTGTTAACTTACCAACTTCCCCAAAAGCTTAAGCTGTTGGAGAAAGGCAGTATTTATCTTTTATACTTTAACACTCCCCCGCACGTGTGGCCCACTTGGCAAACACGTGGCACATGTGGTCCCACTTTGGGCCAACCATTGCATGTGGATATTTGCTATCCGGGGGTTTGAACTCGAGACCTTTGGCTTTGATACCATGTTAACTTACCAACTTCTCCAAAAGCTTAAGCTGTTGGAGAAAGGCAGTATTTATCTTTTATACTTTAACATCGGTAAACAATACCAAGATTCTATATGGTGTGAAGTGGTGCCGATGGATGCTTGCCACATGTTATTGGGTCGACCGTGGCAATACAATTGAAAAGCTATCCATGATGGGTATAAAAACATTGACACGTTTGTTAAGGACGGCATGAAAGTGATTTTGGGTCTATCCAAGATGGAGAATATTCCTAAGCCTTTAAAAGGGGACGAAATTAACTTTCTATCAATGGCCAAATTTGTAGAGGTGTCAAAAGAAAATAAGGGATTGATTCGAGAGAGCAACAAAAATTCATAGAATTGGCCGACAAGATTAGGAAGCATGTGAAATTTAAAGGAGCCCTTTTTTGGATCAACATACGGCAGGAGTGGTTCTCAAGGATTAAATGTAGGAAGTTGCAAGATTGAGCCGATGGACCGTTTGGAGTACCCATGCGTACCGGTGAAAGTGATTATATGATTAATCTACCTGCCAACATGGGAATTTCTGCAACTTTCAATGTAACTGATTTGGATGTATATCATGGAGACGACAGTGATGATCATTTAGCCTCGAGGACGAGTCCTTTTCAACCAGGGGAGTCTGATGCAGACATCATATAGGAACATGGACATTATCATGCGAAAAAGCAAGCATTCAATAGAAGTTATGGGGCCCACATATCTTAGAGATTATGTTCTCTAACTATTTTTTTTCCTTCTTCTCTTTAGTTAGCTATATTGAGGGTTAAGTTATGAGTACTCTTGCCATTTATCTATTCCTATATTATAGTTAGCTAGGAGTCTTTCATTATTTGGATTTTATCTTGAAATTTTATGCAAGTTAACTTCTTTTTCTCTTGTTTTGTTGGGTTTTTTGTAAAAAACTAAAAACCATAGATGGAAGTGGATTGAATGTGGGTTGTTTTTCGCGATAGCGATCTTCTATCTTCCACTTCACTAAGGCCGTACAGAACTTTTTCAAAAATACTGAACTACCCGGGCTTACACCATATAAAAAATCCAAGTATCCCATAAACACCATAATTATATGAACATATCAAATTCAAATGTGAAAAATTAGGGTTTTTTGTTTTTTTTTTTACCTCGTGAGGGGGAAGAGCTGATGCTGCAGAGACCAAAATCTCGGAGTGGGAGAAGATGAGATTGCGAAGGAGGTCAGGGAGGAGAGTGCGAGGGGGAAATGTTAGGGTTTCATCTCTTAGAGTGAGAAATGCCGTTCTCCATGCCCTAATTCCAGATAAGGCCATTTAAAAGGTTATAAGATCTCAACACAAGGGAAGAAGAAGGAAAGCGAGAGAGGAGGAGATGGCATGATGGAAGAAAGATAGAGGAGAGTAAGAGCAAGAGTAAGACAGCGACAAATACATTTCGGGGATGTTTGGATCTATGGAAAATTGGCTTTTGAAAAATATTCCGTGGAGAGAGAAATTCCAGGGACAAGCAAGAACGAAAATTTTCTTATAAAATATGGAAAATTTTTGTTTACGGGACACAATTCCATGGAAGTAACCCATAAAAAACAATTCCATGGAAATACTAGCGATGGGCCGGGTTGGGTTGAAGCCAACCCAAACCTACCTGAAACTCAGAACCATCAACCTGAACCCAACCCAACCCGGAAAAAAAAAATATCTCAACCCGAACCCGATTTCTTAATTCGGGTCGGGTTGACCCGGTTATGGTGATATCTTTTCCCTTTGTCTGTTTGGTTGCTAGTGAAATTTAAAACTTAGGAAGTTTTTAGTAAAATTTTTATCCCATCCTATGTTTGGTTGCCTTTTAGCATTAAATTTTTTTTAATCCCACTCTTGTAATGATTGCTTATGAGTATGACATGGACTCCTTGTCCCTTCTTTTTCTTTTCTAGGGAATGATGTCCTCTCTATTTCTCTCTCTTCCCTCTCTCTCCTCCCTACCTATATTTGGTAATGACACCCCTAAATTTTGGCAGGAATTTTAGGAATTGTAGAAAAAAAAAAAAAAAAACCTAGTAAATCCCGTTGACATCACTATTGGGATTAAAAAGCTCCTAGGATAAAAAACTTACTGGCAACAAAACGGAACCTGAACCTGAACCCAACCCGACTCAAACACAACCTGACCCGTTTTCTTCCGGGTTGGACACGACCTGAGTTGCACGCCTTGTACTTGGTTTCACTTTTAACATACTTTACTTTTCTCTAAGTCTCGACTTTTGAATCAATTTTTTCGACTTTTGAATCAATTTTTTGAAGGGGAATGATAAATGTGCCCCCTTTCATTACTTGGGACACCCAGCTTCAGTGTATCTACGACGGGAAAGGGGCTGATGTACTTCATATTTGAAGGAATGAAGTGACCTGATTGCCACGTACAACGCAGCGGGGTGTCCCAAGTGATGAAAGGGGGCGCATTTATGATTTCCCTTTTTTAAAATGTGGATAAAATTCTATATTAAAACAAATATGAATGTACCATTAAGCTTAATTAAATGCTATCAAACACAAATGTGGATAAAAATTCTTTATTAAATGCAATATGAAGGTAGCATTAAGATTAATTAAATGGAAACTGTTGGAAAAGTGTTTCAAATTATTTTACAAATGCATTTTTGGAAATTAAATTTGTTAGAAATGTGTTTCAAATTGTATTCTTTGAACAATTAAATTTGTGGCTTTTCATATTCCTTGAAATTCTAAAGGCCATTACTTGGATAAGTGAAGAGTTAGACTAAGTAAATACTGGATTGCAAATTTCTTTGAGAATGTGTTTCCAAAGAAAGACAGAAAAGTTTAAGCTGGTTCTTCAAGTGAACTAAAGAGAAAAGCTGTTGAATCACCAGAGAGAGTTACACCTAGATGAAGTTCAAGGGTTGCTATTCCTAAAACATTTGAACCTAATTTCTACACTCTCATGGTGGACAAGGATCCAGATACATATGTTGAAGCTATGTCCTCTAATGATGCTCTTTTCTGAAGTGAAGCTATTGATAATGAAATGCATTCAATCATATCTAACAACAATTGGATTTTAGTAGATCTTCCTACAGGTTGTAATCCTATTGGTTGCAAGTGGATTCTCAAAAGAAAATTCAAAGCTGATGCCTCTTTGGACAAGTATAAGGCCAGATTAGTTGCTAACGGGTACAATCAAAAGAAAGAATTTGACTATTTTGATACTTTTGCTCCGGTAGCTAGGATCACTTCCATAAGGCTTCTTATTGGGTTGGCTGCTATTCATAATCTGGTTATTCATCAGATGGATGTTAAAACAACATTCCTCAATGGTGATTTGGAGGAAGAAGTTTACATGGAGTAGCCTGAAGGATTTATCACTTCTGGACAAGAGCACAAGGTTTGCAAGCTATTGAAATCTCTCTATGGCTTGAAACAGGCTCCTAAGCAGTGGCATGAGAAGTTCAGAAGTGTGATGTTGTCCAATGGATATGTGATCAATGGAGGAGATATCTGCATCTTTAGCAAGTTCATAGATAATTCTGGAGTTCTTATATGCTTGTACGTGGATGATATGCTCATCTTTGGTACAGATATTGAACATGTTAATGAAGCTACGAGGTTTCTTGCTTCGAATTTCAGCATGAAGGACCTTGGTGAAGCATATATGATTATGAGAATCAAGATTGTCAGATCTCTGAATAATATTGTTATTACGCAATCAAGTTATATTGAGAAGATTCACAAGAAATTCAATCATTTTGAGGATGCACCTGCTTCTACTCCTTTTGACCCATGTGTCAAGTTGTTACGCAACAGTGGTCAAGCTATTGAACAGCTTGAGTATTCCAAGATTAGTGGCAGTCTTATGTATGCTATGTGTTGTACAAGGCCAGACATTGCTTATGTTGTTGGCACACTGAGTAAGTATACAAGTAATCAAGAGAGAGAGAGAGAGATCGAATGCTCTTATACGATTATTGAGGTACTTGAAGGGTACTTTGAGTTATGGACTGCATTATGGTAGCTTCCTAGCAGTTATTGAAGGCTATAGTGATGCTACATGGATAAGTTGAGGTTGGCATTAGTGCCTTAATGAGTTTTAAGTATTGTGTGTACTCTGAGGAACTCACCTATGTGCGGGTGGAGATTTGCCATCTCCTATGTAGTCTGAAAGATTGCTAGAGCCCACACAGAAACCTGTCATGGTACAGAGGTTGGCTTTTAAGCCTTAATATGGTCCGAAGTACTTCGGATACGGGGTGTTTGACAGGAACACAATAAAGGACACACCTGTGTTAGAGTGGAGACTATGTGTCTTCTATGGAGCAGGTATACTCCTAGCGCCCTCGCAGAACCAGGACGAGCACTGTGTGTGCTATTTGTTTCAGGCAAGTTTGTGAGTAGTGTGATAGTTCAAGGCTTAGTCAACTATGCACATATACTCTAAATCTAGTCATTTGTGAGTGCCTAGATATTCTCTTTGGGTGGAGCTGCGATTTCTTGGAAATCAAAGAGGCAAACTTGTATTACTCACTCCATTATGGAATCAGATTTCATTGCATTGTCCTCTGCTGGAGAGGAAGCTGATTGGCTCAAAAACATCTTGGTTGATATACCAATATGGAGTAAGCCAATACCACATTTGACAGTGTATTGTGATAATAAGGCTGCTTTGTTTCGAGCAAGTAGCGAGTGTTATAATGGCAAATCTAGACAAGTTCGTCTAAAGCACAATCACGGAGAAGGATCATGACTGATGGAATTATAGCCATTCAGTATGTAAAATCAAGATTAACTTTGGCGGATCCTTTGTCAAAGGGTTTGGGTAGAGACCTTGTGTCTGATACATCGAAGGGGATAGGTTTAAAGCCTATTGTAATGTAAGTTGTACATTATGGATACCTAACCCAGTTGATATTCTTTTGGGTTTTCAATGGGAAGAACGAAGTAATGTTACAACTAGTGATGCACATGAATAAGATTTCTTATTCTCCCTCCCTATGATGTGTATGTGCATGATCCTGTATGAGATAGAGGTTGAGAATTCGATTCTCTTAATGAATCTATAGACCAATGATTTGGTTAGAGTTGACAGGACAATTGTTGATAGATTCACCAAATGAAACTTGCAAGTGAGAGGTTGAGAATATAGTTCTCTCAATGAAATATCCATAGCTGTATGGCGGGGTTTGCAAGTTAACCCTTGATGGATTCACCGAATGAAACTTGAATGTGAGAGGTTGAGAATATAGTTCTCTTATTTAAATATCCATAGCTTTATGGCAGGGTTTGCAAGTTAACCCTTGATGGACTCACCGATCTGGGTGTGGAAGTTTGGCCGCTTCCTATAGGATTTAAAGGCTTTAATCCTTAGAGCACTTAGAATGGATTCTAGACATATGGCCGTAACGTGTTGGGCTTTAGTTCTTCATCTCCGAAACAGAAGTGTATGTGATATATTTCTGATTTGTTAACATGATTTTTAGTTCAAGGCTTTGTCCACTAAGTTCCTAGATGAATCAAAAAACATATTCACTAGGCAGTGATTCAAGCCCAAAAGATACCATTGTTGATGTACATGACTGTGGCGGTCAAACTAAATTTGAAACAAGTGGGGGTTTGTTGGAAAAGTGTTTCAAATTATTTTACAAATGCAGTTTTGGAAAATTAAATTTGTTAGAAATGTGTTTCAAATTGTATTCTTTGAACAATTAAATTTGTGGCTTTTCATATTCCTTGAAATTCCTAAGGCCATTACTTGGATAAGTGAAGAGTTAAACTAATGAATCTATTTACTTGGTTACATTAATAGATTCATGATAAGCTTTGACTCTTTGTGAGACTTTTTGTATTCCATTAATGGTAACTCTTTGGTTTTCTCATTTGAATTGAACACCTTAAGTGCTGTCATTAAGGGTGATTCGCAAATGGAGAGTCTCTTGGATGTCTTCTATTAAGAGATCAAATGGTTTTAGAGAATGGAATGAAAAATACAATCCTTTTTCATAGAGTGGTTTTTCAAAGAGAAAATTCATTTTGAACAAAAGCTTGTTTCACTTGTTTGATCGATCGGAGGTGGATACACGATCTATCGTAGAGAAGTGCAACTCTCTTGGATGTACAGGGAATATGGGCTTGGTTGAATCCCGGAGATAGTGCTGACATAGTTGTCCTCCGTTTGCATGTGGGAAAGGCTTCAACTATCTTCAAGAAGTGTTCACACGCCTCTAAGTTTTTGTTCTTTCTTACTTTGTTTCGGGTAATATCTTATTTTATTGTTCCAACAGAAACAAATGCAGTTTAAAATAAAGAGTACCTAAGCGCCACAAAGATTTGCAAAAAATTCTCTTAAGACGGTTGACAGAGACATTACGGTTGTGGTGCAGATTTATAATTAAATGCTTCAAAGCGCATTGCAATTGTCACTTTCCTTAAGACAAATTTTGCCTTCTAGGGATGAAACATAAGATTGACTCGGGTTCGGGTTGATTCCAATTCATTTATTGCAAAAGCGAAACAGGACCCAACCCAAATTGCACCCCTATCACTCATTGTGTAAGCCCTCATAGGAATAGCATATTGTGTGTTATTCTAGCATCAGCTGCTGATCTCTGAATAGCATATTGTGTGTTATTCTAGCATCAGCTGCTGATCTCTGACTGGTCATAGCTTAACTTGTGGACGTGATGTTCCACAGAGGAGAAATAAAGTTGAAACTTTATTTTCATCTGCCATTCCATGATTTTCCGCTCGATTGTGCAGGAAAACGAAACTTGCCATCTTTGGAAAATTAGTCCCCCACACAAACTGTCCATTTGATGTAGAATAACACACAAACAAGCCTAGGAAAGGGAAAGTAAAGCCATTTTCCGCTTTTTTTTTTTTTTTACTCCGAGCCGAATTCGAGAGCATCCAAAGGGACCCTTTAGGAATGAAGTTGTGAAACAGATTTGGAACTTTACTTGGGAAGGCCCCATATCGATACTCAACTCAACTAAACTCAACTACTCAACAAAGCCTTTGTCCCATACTAGTTAGGGTCGGCTAAATGAATCCTTTCGAAAAATTTCATGAAGTCTTCATATCGATATTGTTTTAAAACAGCACTTAGAAGGGAAAAACTCTGTACAAGCATTTTTTAGTATAGCAACAAGGGAGGTGATGCCCCATATCCAACGAGTATCCTATGTCCTAATTTATATTGGATACTATTAGTGCTTGAGAGAGAAAATTATCGTCGAAATGAAGCAGGCATATAAAAGTCACACATTTTTAGGGGCCGTTTGTATACGTGGATTTTAGAATCTAGGATTTCTTCAAAATTGTAGCTAAGAGACGAGAAGAAGCAGACCGGCCGTCATTTTTGACTCGTTCTTGGCTCTTGCCCTTCTTTCCGTCAGCAAGAGAGTAGCAGACCCTCCCATAATTCCAGGTTTTAGAAATCTCGAGATGCAGGAGAGATTTTTAAAACCTGAATTTCTCCCCTACATCAGCTTGAACACGAACCCTCTGTTACTCTGTTTTCAAACTAAAAACCTGGATTCGTAACAGAGGGTTCATGTAAAAAAAAAACAGCTGGTCCTCTTCTCTTGTTTCGTTTTTAAATATTATTACAACAAAAAAGAGCCCCCGTGAATAGATAAAACATATGAAAGATAGTTTTGAACACTTGCACCTCCATTAGGATATAGGACTCCGTTGGATTTTGCAACTAGGGTCTAGATCACAATCCAAAACAATTTTAGACCTAGGATATGGATCAAATTTTCGGAAGCCTTCACCTCCATTAGGATATAGGACTCTACGAGACAAATCGTCACAAGAAATTTGAGTCCCACAGGGAAAAGGTATGCAAATTGCACATACATAACCCTAGTAACTTAGGAAAGAGAAATAGCAAAGTAACTTGTGATGAAAATAATCATGCAAATTCTTCTAGTTCAACCAGTACAGAAAAAAAATAAAAGAGAAATGAATTTGCAATCCAACCTACATATACTTACACATACCTGCTATTTAAATATTGTATATCGGTGGGAAATAAGGGATTTGGAAAAAATTCAAACGAAATGACAAACAAACCAGATCGTTCCTCAACCAAGACATATGAGACCACAAAAACACAAAGCAAACAAAAACTCTGAAAATTTAAAAGCACTTCCTGTGAACAATGGACGGCCCGGATTCATCGTACTCTCCCTTGGATATCCACATCTGCAAACACCATTCCAACCACAAACCTCATTAACCGAACTGTAATTACCAATAGAGAAACTACACAGTTCTCATTTTTCAAGTTCATATCATAACTATGGGAAATGTGGGGCGGTCGAGACACTATATTTGATTCAAATAGATGAACAAAATAAGGAGAACATAATTAAAACCAGGGCAGAATAGATTGACCAAAAAAGCTAGATTCTGTTTCCAGCCCAACAGGAGGTATTCTGATCCCACCCAGGTCGAAATAAAAATTTTATTGGATTTTTTTTATTCTATTACATTTACAGGAGAATCAGAATAAGATGCTAAGGCTGATTCTAATTCCTGATTCTCGCAAGTTAAACACACCCTAGGAGCTTCCCATTAGTGCATGGGCTCACAATTCACACCTCATACCATAGTTGCCAGAGTAGGGGAGCGGGGGAGTTCTAAGGTAGAGAGAAAATGCGTGGGAAGCGTCATTTAAAGCCGACATGAAGTATGTAGGAAGCCCCGTTGCAAGCAAACAAGTACATAGAAAGAGTAAGATTGTAGTAGCAATAAGAAGGGTCAATATAGTTAAGGATTGCAAGTAGAAGAAAAAAAATCACGGTTAATCAGTATTCCGAGTTTAAGGAATTTAAAATTTTTACAGTTTCAAATGTTTTATTCATGTATGTAGGAAGCTTACTCTTAACTAAGAGGAAACACATTAGTTTGGGAACTGCGCTTCCCCTGAATTTGGGAAGCGAGCTTCCCATCCAACTAGGAAGTTTCCGGTAACTATGGGACTTCATATCACCAGTGTCTACATGGCTCACAATTCACAGTTCATACCATCAGGGTCTAAAAATTCAGACAAAACCTGGGCTAGAAAATATGAGTAGACAAGTACTGGGCTAGAAAATATGAGTGGACTCGGACAAGTGAATGATTAATGCACTCATATCTTCACTAACCCAGGGCGAGTCAAAAGTAGGTCACAGTAATCTAGATGCGGTGACAAGTATGACAGAGACGTGCCTAATCTGGAAAAAAAAAACCCCAGTGAAATGAAAGCAGTATTTAACAGAAAAAAGTATTACCTGCTGGAAGGTGCTCAGTGATGCCAAAATAGATCCTCCAATCCAGACACTGTACTTCCTCTCAGGCGGTGCGACCACCTTGATCTTCATGCTGCTAGGAGCAAGTGCAGTGATCTCCTTGCTCATACGATCTGCAATGCCAGGGAACATGGTAGACCCACCACTAAGCACAATGTTGCCATAGAGATCTTTTCTGATATCCACATCACATTTCATGATAGAATTATATGTGGTTTCGTGTATTCCAGCAGCTTCCATTCCAATGAGAGAGGGCTGGAATAGCACCTCAGGGCAACGGAATCGCTCCGCCCCAATTGTGATCACCTGACCATCGGGTAGCTCGTAGCTCTTCTCAATTGAGGAGCTGCTCTTCGCAGTTTCGAGCTCTTGTTCATAATCGAGGGCTACATAGGCAAGTTTCTCCTTCATGTCACGAACAATTTCCCGTTCGGCAGTTGTGGTGAACATGTATCCTCTCTCTGTTAAAATCTTCATCAGGGAATCTGTTAGATCCCGTCCGGCAAGGTCGAGCCTGAGGATGGCATGAGGAAGTGCATAGCCTTCGTAGATTGGGACAGTGTGGCTCACACCATCACCAGAATCCAGCACAATACCTAAAGAGAAAAGCACCATAAATTAGAGGCGGTTGAGTAAATAGAAGGCATTTGGGAAGATAAATATTCTTACAATAAGAGATGTATGTTCAAATAAGTTCTCTTTATTTTCAGACATTGCAGATAATAGGAAGATCATTTCAATGATAATTCAGTAATGTGGTTTTCCAGAGCAACAAATACAAATGGTATGGAGCTGTTTGTATAGGAACAATCACCCAAAATAACATGAGTAACAACGGTCAAATGATATTCACATTTCATTGATATAATAATGGCACTCCTTATTATTAACATTCAAGAAAACTATCAACAGAGACAATTGTAAAAGTGTTTAATAGAGAGAGGAATGCTACTATCAAAATAAGGGAGTGCAGATATAAATTCCCTTAAAAGCTTGGGAAATTAATATTGTCCTTTTTCTCACTGTGCAGAAAAGGTATAGGACTCAATTCCTTTAACAAAGGTAAGTGCATACATGCACAAGAGCATAAAAATTATTAGCATGCCACTTTATAAAGCTGAAAATATATGCATCGCATACCGATCATATAACATACATACATACTACAAGTATCATTCACTAGATCAAACAAATGCCCATAAGATTGTGTATATGCATACATGTTGGCGAAAGATTTCTTTATACTAACCTGTGGTACGTCCACTGGCATAGAGGGAGAGGACAGCTTGAATGGCAACATACATGGCTGGGACATTGAAGGTTTCAAACATGATCTGTGTCATCTTCTCCCTGTTGGCCTTAGGGTTGAGGGGAGCTTCAGTAAGGAGAACAGGATGCTCTTCAGGAGCAACTCGAAGCTCGTTGTAGAAGGTGTGATGCCAGATCTTCTCCATATCATCCCAATTACTCACAATCCCATGCTCGATGGGATATTTCAAAGTAAGAATACCTCTTTTCGACTGGGCCTCATCGCCAACATATGCATCTTTCTGTCCCATTCCAACCATAACACCCGTGTGTCGAGGCCGACCTACAATACTTGGGAACACAGCCCTTGGAGCATCATCCCCAGCGAATCCAGCCTGAAAAGGGAAATAAAATGGTATAACTAAAAGAAAAGACAAGGTTGTGTTGCTAAAAATGAAGCATACCATGAAACCAATTATCCTCACCTTAACCATTCCAGTACCATTGTCACAGACAAGAGGCTGAATATCCTCCGAATCAGCCATATTTTATATTTAACCTGTATTACCAAAACAGCAGTAAGATGTACATGCTATTATAAAGGTTATTTGACAGCTCTAAATTGGGATTGATAGTCTATTAAACTATATATAATTTCAAGATGGGATTGATAAAACTTACCATATCATATAAATATATTTTTCAACGATAAATCCAAAATATATTCAAGAAAAATTCAAATATATAAGGAAAAAATTTAACCAGAACATAAAATAGAATGTCTTTAATCTCCACTGTCAATCAAACAATTAACATAAAAACCCAATATAAAACAGAAATTAATAAAGAAGAAAACAACAAAACAATAAAAATAAAAGCTAAATAAAAAAAAACTAACTGGAAATTTAAAGGACAAAGATAACAAAGTCGATAAAAGCCTCGAGTGAAATATTTCTAACTAGTTAAACAATTTTAAAACCTACAAAATGCATTAAATTCCGAGATAATTAAAAGCTTCAAGAAAATCACAAAAAAACTCAAGAAACCCAAAAGAATTCGAAATTCTTAAGAGCTTTTGAATTCGAAATCCCTTTAGAAACCCTTATGCTCCGTTTTGTTGCCAGTAAAAATTTTGTCCTAGGAAGTTTTCAGTAAAATTTTCGTCCCATCCCGTGTTTAGTTGCCTTTTAGCACTAGAATTTTTTTAATCCCACTCTTGTAATGATTGCTTCTGTGGTGACATGGCCCTCTCTCTTTCTCTCTCTCCTCCCTTCCCATATTTGGTAATGACACCCCTAAATTTTGGTGGGAATTTTAGGAATTGTAGGAAAAAAAAACCTAGCAAATCCCGTTGACTTCACTGTTTGGATTAAAAACTCCCTGGGATAAAAATTTTACTGGCAACCAAACGGAGCAAGAGTCTCTTAGGAAATCTTAGTCAATACACTAATTGAGCCTTAGCTATAGGTCGCTTGCGAACCCTCAATCCCTCAGATCAAGTCTAGTTGTACCTAGAAGGTTAGGTCCCTTGCATTATTTGCATGTAGAGATCCTAGATGGAACCCTTATGCTCTGTTTGGTTGCCAGTTAAAATTTTCTCCCAAGGAGTTTTTAAACCAAACAGTGAAGTCAACAGGATTTTCTAGGTTTTTTTTTTTCTCCTACAATTCCAAAATTCCCGCCAAAATTTAGGGGTGTCATTGCCAAATATGGGAAGGGAGAGAAAGAGAGAGAAAGAGAAAGAACATCATTCCCTAGGAAAGAAAATTAGGGGACAAGGAGTCCATGTCACCACATAAGCAATCATTACAAGTGTGGGATTAAAAAAATTCTAGTACTAAAAGGCAACCAAACATGGGATGGGACGAAAATTTTACTAGATTGTTCCTAGGACAAAAATTTTATTGGCAACCAAACGGAGCATGCATACAAGGTCAATCACCAGTCTCATTCTCTATCCCAATCCCTTAAGTTAGGCATTTAAGCATGTAATTTAGGCGCCTTAGGACGTTGAACTATGAGCGACTTAATCTCTAGCGGTTGGGGTACTTAAGCAGCTTGGGTGGCCTCCAAGTTCAGACGCACTCTTTCCTTTTCCTTTTTTTGGTCCCCTTCTTATCTTATCTTGTTGCTTGCCTTGTTGTATATGTTGCCGATTGCTTTCTTTTGTGTAAATAAGATAAACCAAATAAAATACTAAGCCTTACATCCAATTAGATTATTTAGATTGCATATCTCGTAGATCATACCTCTCAAATAATTTGATTAATCCTTTTGATTAAATGTAAATAAAGAAAACTCTTGGAATTAAAGACCGGTTTTACCGGGCGAAAAGGGTGCCTAACACCTTCCCTTCTCGTAATTAGGTAACAGACCTGACTCTCTGGGATCGTAGATTAGTTTACATTGTCATTTAAGGGTCCTAGGTCCCTTACCTAGGTGGTCATTGTTTATTTGCATGAAATTCAGATTATTCCGTAATCCCAAGTTCACGGAAAAGAAGGCTTACTCTCAAAAATATCAGCCTCGACAACACTCATCGTGGGCTCGCAAGGACGACCTCCCGATGCGGCACTACATCCACATATACTATGACTGCTAAAACTTGAGTAGGCTTCAGGAAAAGAAAAGGAGAGTCAAGGCCTTAAGGCCTTAGGTCTCTTTACCACACTACCTACTTAAATGAACAACTTTTACCAGTGAAATAACTAATGGAATTTACTTAATATATCATCCATAAAAAGTCCTCAATAGTAGAAAACAACGCAAATTAGATCAAAAGGAGGCAAGTAACAATCACTAGAATTTCTTCTAAATTCTGAACAAGAACCTCTAGGCATGGTTTCGAGATATTCGTTGATCCTTTTTTCGTGTGAAAAGTTGGGAATGGAGGGAGTTTGTTAATCCTACTCATCCGATCAAATCACAGCTCAAAATTTGGGGGTGCATGTCATAACTCATGGCTTAAAGATAGTAAAAACTAAAAAGAACAACTAGTGCTGTTTTTTATGAATGATGAGAACAGCTAATGGTGTTGTTGCAGCGATAAAAAAATGTACGACTGTAGAAAAAAGAAGTCTACACCTCCCCATTGAATAATTTGGACCGTTCATTTTCCATAAAAATGAGTTATACAACGTTTGGCTTATTCAAAATAAAAAAAATTGAAATTTCTTTTATAATAGAATTATTATTTTTTTATTTCCATGATTTTTTGTATTTATTTTCATACACTCAAACCACCCACAGACAGAGAGAGAGAGAGAGAGAGAGAGAGAGAGAGAGAGAGAGAGAGAGAGAGTAGTGATCATTGTAAATAGCTGTATCTGACCAAAAATCCAACAGTAAATTCATTTTAAGTCTCACTATTTCTTGCAATTTTGTAAATCAGCATCTCTCTCATCTACTCAGATCAAAATCAGATTGCCCAGGAAATAACAATAGCACTCATAATTTTTATGGCAAATCATAAAACAATCCCTTATGGGTATTTTGGTTTACTGACCCGGATGGAATCACAGCTCAAAATTTGGGGGTGCATGTCATAACTCATGGCTTAAAGATAGTAAAAACTAAAAAGAACAACTAGTGCTGTTTTTTATGAATGATGAGAACAGCTAATGGTGTTGTTGCAGCGATAAAAAAATGTACGACTGTAGAAAAAAGAAGTCTACACCTCCCCATTGAATAATTTGGACCGTTCATTTTCCATAAAAATGAGTTATACAACGTTTGGCTTATTCAAAATAAAAAAAATTGAAATTTCTTTTATAATAGAATTATTATTTTTTTATTTCCATGATTTTTTGTATTTATTTTCATACACTCAAACCACCCACAGACAGAGAGAGAGAGAGAGAGAGAGAGAGAGAGAGAGAGAGAGAGAGAGAGAGAGAGAGAGTAGTGATCATTGTAAATAGCTGTATCTGACCAAAAATCCAACAGTAAATTCATTTTAAGTCTCACTATTTCTTGCAATTTTGTAAATCAGCATCTCTCTCATCTACTCAGATCAAAATCAGATTGCCCAGGAAATAACAATAGCACTCATAATTTTTATGGCAAATCATAAAACAATCCCTTATGGGTATTTTGGTTTACTGACCCGGATGGATCATGTTTGGTATGGGGCCCACTGCCATGATCTTTATTTTACATGGATGGGGACCATATATCATGCATCATGGTAGTTACACATGGATAAGAACTATTTTGTAGGAAGTTGAGAAAAAGGAGAATATCTCCACTGACTATTCATGGAAATCCAAATTTGATGCAGAGACTCCTCCACACGTTATTTCTTTTACTTTTTTGTTTTAAATAGAATAGAATGTCATCCCAGTTTCCTTGTTTTACAAAAAAATAGGATTTCTCTTGCTCTTGTCTATAAATAGATGATTTAGAGAAAGGGAAAGGCAGCCAATTAAGGGCCATCTTCCCATGAAAATAAAAGTTAATGCAAATAGATGTGTTTCAGGTGCCTCCTCAGGTATTTTTTGCGTAAATCCTTCTCATTGTTGTTGTCTCTTTTATTATTACTCGTGGTTTTTTTCCTTGAAAAGGCTTGTTTTGGAAGCGTAATCCAAGACTAGTTTGAAATTCTCACCCTAATATCGGACCATTGGTTACCCTTTCGATTCGGCCTATCCTATTTTCGGACCAAGTGGTATCAGAGCCACTTGATTACACGGCATCCAAAAACAACTTTGGATCAAGTGGTATTAGAGCCACTAGATCGCACAATATCCAAACACAATTTTGGATCAACAGGAAATCAAAGCAGGATTTGCAATCACCCCGGGACCGTAAACAATGGTGAACACCTGTGTTTCGCAGTAACAGGCACATGGAGAAGAAGACCTAATACTCATACACATTGACTGAGGATAAACAATGGAGTCGATCAAAGAAGTTCTCATACGGCTACCATCATGTCGATGATGTAGCAATTGATATCTGCCAAGGAGGCAACAGCCTCACAGCCGAGTCCTGAAAGTGCCACTGGTGCAAAAGAGGTGGAGGTCAAGAGGGATTGATAGCAGAAAAAAGGAGATCCGACACTCCAGACATTCGACTCCAAAGAGAGTATCCTTGTCCAACCATTCAAGCTGAAAGCCCAAACCAACATGCTACTGGACGTCGGGCTCTAGCTCGACAGACTCAAAACCTACTTCTCAATCTACGAGTAGACAGACACTCAAAAGGTAAACTTTGCCAAATTGAAGCAAGTCACGCTTTTACATGGTAGAATGCATACGCAAGGAATAAGGGATTGGCAAATGAGACTCGGATAGAGTTCCAGGAAATAATCTGGAAAAAGGTTCTATCCCCTCGGATAAGAAAAGGATTGCTGGTTATGATGGCAGTAATTGCGGATACGATTAGAGCAAACGGTGTAGAAGCACACCAGACTTCCACAAGCAATCCATAGCGCTTGTGATCTCCTCGGAGGAGCAAGGTACCTTTATGAACCACCTAGGAGGACTGCACGAGTACATCCAAGAAGAGTTGAATCTCTTCCCCATCGACACTATCGAAGAGACCAGCATCAAAGCCATGGCGATCGAAAATCTAGATCATATACGCAAGAAAAAGGATAATCGGACGGGAGACAAATCTACGTACGATCCAAAGTCAAGCAAGCATGCCAACACGGTTTGTAAGGCAGTGTGACCACTGCAAACAACCAGGACACACAACTGGGGAGTGTTGGAAACTACAGCCCGAGCTACGACCAAAGGGATACCGAAACAAGGACACGGAGGAAAAAAACCAAGGCAACTCTACTTGCAGTTGAAGCTGAGGAGTTACCCGAGTTACATGAGGCAGACGAGAAATTGGCATTCATGGCCAGATCCACTGAAGGACCCACGAAACCAGATGAGCGAGAGGAACTTTCCAAGTTTGAATCCAAGTGAATTAAAGCCTAGTGGGATCCATCATCGATTCAGGGAGGTAAAAAAACCTGATTTCCGAAGGAATGGTAGCTAAGATGGGGCTGACAACTAACCCTCACCCACAACCATATCCTCTGGGTTGGATCCATGGGATGTGTGCATGAAGATTACTCGAAAATCAACTTCAAGATCACCAAAGCGATACATGGACGAGGTGACATATGAAGAAATGAGACCAAATCATAACATGAGCAATATATATGGTGCTCACATTTGACATTACAAAACCTTTTTTATGATCCTCTAAGATTATAAACAAACCAAGTGTGATAGATGGATACTGTTACCAAATCATAACATGAGCAACATATGGTGCCCACATTTGATATTACAAAACCTTTTTTTATGATCCTCTACGATGATAAACAAACCAAGTGTAATAGATGGTTCAGTGTAACCAATATCTATTTAAACTCGTTAAGTTGGGTATTTTTTGGTAGGTAAGCTGGGATTGAACCTCCGACCTCAAGGTTGAAGGACATCGTCTAGTTCAGTATTTTCTAACTCTTTGCTTGTATCATGCATGTAGAGTTCTTCAGCTTCTAAGCACTTCAAACATCATGCAAGTCGAACAATATGGTGACCATTTGGTAGATTTGAAAAATGAGTTGCTCAGTCATAGATTGTTTTCCCGAGAAGTTTACAATGCATGGAGTTGTAGAAATCTTACACTTCCATCTAACCCCTCCTAACTCCAGTGACTTGGTCCAATCCAATCTTCACTTGAATTCCCCTATTGCCCTCTTTAAATTACATTAAAATTGCTAGCGACAGTAACATAGCACCAAAAGAGAAAATGGCAAGCCTAAGTTTCAATGAAAGGAAATTTTCAATACAAGACGGCCTACAAGACAGTGAATCATCTCAAGAGAAGTAATCAGACAAACTCAACAAAAAGGGTAGAGAAAAAATCGAACTAGATAAACAGAAAAAGTTTGTCACTAAAGTTTCCCAACAACTCCCAACTTCAATCAACAGAACAAGCTTCTTTAAATTATTTGTCTTAGTGTTCTAAATATAGCAATTTTATTGCGAAAATTTCATAAAACGAAAAAATCTTGAAATAATCCCATGAATTTAAAAGATATAGCGATATTTTGATTTACCGCGATAATATCACAATATTTTTTTATTGTCTTAATTTATATATTTTTAAATAATTTCTTATCATTTTTCCCGATATAAACCCTAAAAATGAAAAAATTTAATATATCCCGAGATTTTTCCTTGCCCAGAATTCCCCAAAACAATATTTATGACTTAGGTTCTAAGTAACACACATCTTACAAGCACATATCATGAAACTGAAGCTATGAACTCCAATTAAGCAAGGAATGGTATAACAAACACGACAAATATGACTAAATCAATAAAAAATAAGCTGAGTACCAACTATTAACTACTTTGTCCCTGCCAAATACCATCCAGAATAACTAAATTCATCTCCATACAAAAAACCAAAACCAACATACATTATGATAAGCAACAACTTCATAATATGCAATCAAACTCTCACATTCACGGTGAAATGGAAAGGTTAGGGAATATGCAATCAGAATCTCAATGTCTACCATGAATGACTCAAATTTCAAAAGCACGATCTTACAATGATAGATAGAGAAAAATATGCAATCAAATACTGTACTAGAAGTCATTAAGCAGGATTAAAAGAACAAATTTAAGATGATGAATAACTCTAGCAGATCTAAACAGATAATAAGAGCGACATTCAATTGATACTCAACAACGAACAGTAAGGAACATGTACAAATCGATCAAATCAGAAACAGATATTTGCACTATCATGTTTTGATAAATGCAATAACTCATCTTGTCCTTTGTTATTTAAACGGCTGTCAAAAGTTGTTCCAGTTCCCCAAAACGGTCAGAAGCTCATTAAAAAAGAAAAAAACATACTGAGTTTGTGCAATCATTAAAACATGGTAGTACCAATACCAGTAGCCTAAATTTAAGATTATATAGCAGATCTAACCAGATGATAAGAGCGAAATTCAATTGATACTCAAAGACGAACAGTCAGGAACATGCACAAATCAATCTAACCAGAAACAGATCAAAAAATCAAAAGAAATCGGCTTAAAACTTTGGAAATCTCAACCACTACGAAAAGAGCCATAGATATGGCATAAAACACGGCAAAAAGCCTTATCAGATCCTGAAAACACACAATCTCAACCAATATTAAGCAGAAAACAATCATTTTCAAGAGATCGGAGCAAAATAAGATCTCAAAACCCTAGATCTGAGGCTAAAAGAAGCTACCTGAAAAGGATCGGGTATTTCTATGTGGAAGGACTGGATCTCTAATAGAATCTCAAACAAAAATTGGAAAATCTATGGAGAATGAGCTTTAGATCACATCAAAGATCGGAAACTAGGTCAATCAAAAGCCGAAAAAAAAAAAAACATAATCGTAAGAGGGAGAAAAGATAATCGGAAAAAACAGAGGAGAGAAAAAAAGCGATTACCTTTTCAAACGAGATTGAAGGGAAGATGAGATAATAGCAGAGACCTTTCTCTTTGGCAGAGAGCAGAGAAATGAGGTGGAGAGGGTTTGAAAGAAGCAATAGATTCTGGTTACATAAAACCCAAATCAGGACCGAATGAAATGCTGTTAAATTGAGACGAAATGAAAGTCAAATGAAATGCGGTTTTGGAAAGTGAGAGGGGGAGAGCGAATCATTTGCCGTGAAAAAAGAGAGGGAACGGTCTGACAGAAAAATAGCCTTGTGTTTGGCATTGACGGAAATTACATGCATACCCTTCTTCTTGCATCATAATTACATTCTGAGGGATGATAGACTACAGTTTTTTATTTAGTGTAAGCCCTTACAATCCCGTATTTTTCAAAAAGTACTGTACGGACCCCACTATAGGATGATCCAAACCGTCCATGTGATGGGCCATAACGTAAATAGGTTGTGTCCGAAAAATTATTTCTACAGGATGATCCCAACCCTCCGATCTACAGAGGAACTGCATATTGTGGAAAACTCTATTGATCGGAGGGCTAGGATTATCCTATGGAAATGATTTTTTTAGCACAATCTAATTACAGTATGGCCAATCACATGGACGGTTTGGATCATCCTGTGGAAATAAGGGACTATAAGGGCTTACACTTTATAAAATCTCCATTCATCCTTGGCTATTGGTCGTTTTCAACCGTTGGATTAGTGGGTTTTTTTTAATGTTTCATCATCCTAGCAAAGGCATCATTTCCTTTTTAGGGTCAACGGGAATAAAGTGGGCCCAAAATCATCCAAGAATTTGAGGTAGATAGAGCTGTCACTAATTCCTTTATGCTGAGTCCAGCTGGGCAGTGCCCACATTCATTAGTGATGATATTCACCTGCTAGTAACTTTGAGAATAGAATCCAAGAATTCATCAGAATGAATCTCTCAGGATTTCAGATATTCTGTCCCGTATTAAATAAGAATGGTTGGTCATTCATGGACGATTCGAATTAAGGCCCTTTTTGTTTTAGATTATGACTACCGATTCTGGAGTCCCCAACCGATTATTAGACCTTTATACCTCTCCATTTTTTGTCCCCACAAATCGAAGGGTTAGGGTTTTTTTTAATTCTTTTGTCTTTAAAAAATCAAAATTAAGAGATCATATAATGATATCAGCATCCCATTATTTTGAATTAAATACTAACAATTTAACAAATTTGTGTCCTCAAGAATAATATTAACACCCCCACTTTTTTGGTATTTGACGTAACGCATAAAATCGCACGCATATACTTAAATATGGGTTTTGGTGAGGGCAAACACGTAAAAACTCACAGCCCAAAAACTCCGTTCAAAACGGCGTTTTGCAAACGAACCTCCCCCCTCCGTTTGCAAAATGCCGTTTTGAGGGTTCAAAACGGTGTTTCAAACAGCGTTTCAAACGATGGTTGCGCACCCAAACACTCCCAAATGGCTGTTTGGCCCCAAAATGGTGTTTCAAACGCCAAACGGTGTTTTAAACGGTACGCCGAACACGCACTAAGTCCCTGTTCGTTTGAGAATGTGAAGATGGGTCGTGTTTGAGTCGGGTCAGTTCGGGTTGAGGAAGTTGAACCCGAGTTGGGTCGGGTTTGGGTTGACCCACCCGCATCAAAACCCAATATTTTTTTTTTACCATTTTTGTGTTCTGTTTTTGGGAGATGATTTTTTCGCCTCCCCTTAGGATAATGCTCCCCCTTTGAACGTGAATTGTGGGCAGACCTTAATGCTTTTTGACATCAAATCACATGAAAAGAGGGGCGCATTATCCTAAAGGGGCGAAAAAAACTAATCACCCTTGTTTCTTTAGAACATAAAAACCTATTGGGGGAAAATATCACCATAGGGTCAAACCGACCAAACCAGACTCAACCCAACCCTAATTGGAAAATCGGGTCTGGTTTGGGTGGGTTCGGGTTGAGATATTAATTTTTTGGATTGGGTCGGATTACATTGGGTTGAGTCGGATCGGGTCGAGTTTGGGTTGACGGTATAAAGTTTGGGGTTGGGTTCCGATTGGCCTCAACCCGACCCGACCCGACCCGAGTTGCACTCACAAAGTACTTGCCCTTTAGATTCCAAGTAACTAGTAACTTTTGTTTACGAGAAGTAAAAAGGGAGAAGGAACATAAAAGAGAGAGACAAGGGGAGGGCAGGGAGTGAGGACACCACGATCCTTTTCCCATTGATTTTGGAAAAGAAAGAAGAGTTAACATGCTGTTGAAATAATTTTGTCTACTTCATCTTAACTGTCTGCACCCCTTTTTGTCATTCCAGATCTAATAATATCCAATTAAAAATTTCTGACTTCTCTGTGGTACAGTCCAGAGTCATCAGATCCTGGCTGGAAAGTCAGGTTCTATGACTAGGCCAGCTAAAAGAGAGAGTGTACAAAAAAGAAGGGGCAGGGATAAATCGACCTCCTCATATCTTAAATGGACCCCATGTCTCTCCTTCTCCTCTCTCTATCTCTCTATCTGAGCACTGCCCTATATGGGGGTCGATTTAAGATATATGGGGGTCGATTTTTCACTGCCCAAAAGAAAGAAGGAAACAGAGGAAACAGAGAAGGCCAAAGACCGTTGTACCTTTCATTCATTTAGCCAAACAACCATTCTATCTTTCTTGCTATGCTTTGGACACAAAATCATAAAATTGTGATGTCTATCATCCAGTAGGTAGACTAATGGGCTTTTACCCTTTTAATTGTGGGCTGCATTTGGGCTTGGACGAGGCGTATTTGCTTTGTAGGCAGGAAAATAACGGCCAGCTATTTGCTTTGTAGGCAAGGTTAATGGACTTGTTTTTCTCATGTCTTGCAGTTATTTAGTAGGGGTGCAACTCGGGTAGGGTTGGATCCGGTTGAGCCCAACCCTAGCCCAACCCACGATAGATTCCTTTAATCCTAACCCGACCCAACCCGAACTTTGTGTCGAGATGGTCAACCCTAATCCAACCTGCCTCTAAATCTCTTAACCCTAACCTAACTCATCAAACTTGAAATTGGATCGGGTTAACTCTGGGCCAAACATAAAAGTACAAAGAAAAAAAATACCCAAAGAAAATCAAGATAAAATTAGAAGAGGGAGGACGGGCTGCCAAGGCCTCAACACTAACCCAACCCAACCTGAGGAAATGACAACCCAACCCGAGACAAACCCGGTTGAACCCGTGGGGTTCAAGTTGAGCCCAACCTAATTCACACCCCTATTATTTAGTTGGCATGACCACATCTGGGCTCCATCTGGTTGCAAGGAGGTCAAGTGAATTGAGGGGTCCACTTGGAAGTGAAGTGAGAAAAATAGGTGTTTGGTTGTCAAAATCTATGCAAAGCAAAGAGACTACCTAGGTGGGTGCCATTATTAAAATGTGGATCTACAATGGTTGTCAATATCAAAATAAGAGATAGAGTAGGGTGGTATTATCAAAATAGGGGCTTTCTGTTTTTTTTTTCTAGAAAATTATACTTTTAAGGGAAATGATATGGAGACCGAGAGTACCACCGAGTAGGGGACCTGCAATGAGAATGTGCCATGTGTGCAAAAAATTGAAGGTTTTGTTGATTTTCCTGAACTTAAGGGATTGCTCACGTCACTTGTGAGGATGTGGACATAATCAATTTGTTAAGTCCCCTTTTCCGTGGTACTCTCGGTTTCCTTAGCATTACTCTACCTTTAACAGTGTTAGATAGGGAAGTGCAACGATTGAAGATCAATGCTACCCAGGTCGATATAAGGAAAACTGCATTTCACGGGGTTGTGCAGGGATTGAAGATCAACGACAAGAAGAACAGTTATTTCACTAGCATTCGTGGCCCATGCTATGCATGGATGTAAAATGGTGGTCCTCAAAACATCAATACATTACGCGTAAAATGGCGGGCACCACCATATATATTGGAATTCTATAGATAAATTACACCATGTAGAAATCTCTATAGACCGAATAGTTAGATCATCCAATGGAGATGATTTTCATGGTACGACAAATCTACATTAGGCCTACAGACTGAATGCTTTAGATCCCTGAACAAGGTGGGCGTCACTCTATTTTTTTTAAAAAAAATACGTGCTTCTCCATACATACCCCATACAAAGCATATTTATTAGAAAATTCATTGCGGCCCTTATTTCAATATCTAAACCGTTCATTTGATGGGCCCAATGTAAATAGGCCTTTCCCCCACAATCATCTCCGTATGTTGATCCTAACTCTCCGATCTGTAGAGGCTTGTTGGAGGTTTGGATCATCCTATATAGATGATTCTATGGGCAAGGCATATTTATGTTGGGGGCCAACAAAAGAAAAGTTTGGATCTTCGAATCAGGTGCGTCCAAGTGTTTATTTAAAAAATACGCTTTTTATGGTGTACACCTTCTTCAAAGATCTAGACCATTCATTGTTGGGCTCTACCAAGGGTTTGTGCTCAAAGAGAGGATAGAGTACTAGTTGTGAGAATAAGTAAAGGTGGGGCCTACCTTGTTCAAAGATCTAAACAATTCACTAGTTAGCCCCACTAAAGTTCATGTTTGGTAGAGAGAGAGATGAAAACTTGATTTTCTGCATGGATGACCTACTTGATTTTCTGCATGGATGACCTGTTGCCACTCCCAATTTTCGGGCCATGATCCATCCATATCTGATACTGGGCCACCTCTGCTTTATCGTAGGTTGACCAGTTCAGTGGGTTCTGTTCTGTTTTAACTCCACCCTTTCTATAACGCCATGTGTCAAGTGATGCCTAAGAAATCTCCTCATCATCTCGTTTCCCTCTTACTAATCAACGTTAACATATAAAAACCCAACAACTTCTTGTTACACCAAAACTAACCTCCATAATTTGATATATAAATTATAGAACTAAAAATTATAGAACTAATGATCAGTATATCTCAATGGATGTCATATTCGAAACACCAAAAGGCAAGAAAGTGTACATTGAAGTTGGCTTCTTTGACACAGTCTTAGAGATGAAGGAGAAGGTCCAAAAATACGAAGGCACCCCAATCGCTCGTCAAACCCTAATCTTCAATGGCAAGATAATGGCGGACGAACGTGATACCGAGTTCTATGAAGTTCTCCAAGGCTCTCACATCCAACTCCTCGTCGAACCTGAAGAAAAAAAACTAATCAAAACAGAAGATACTATATTGATCAAGATACAGACATCGAATAAACAGTTTATGCTCACTATGCATATAATGGATACCGTCAGTCGGTTAAAGGATAGAATTCACGACAACGAAGACATTCCCATCAATCGATTTGTACTCTACTACTCAGGCGCTGAATTGCAAGATCATCGATCTTTGGGCGAGTATGGGATTTGTGATCATTCGGAAATCGTTGTCATTCTAAAACCTCTCCCTCCTAAAACAACCACAACGACATCGAAGAAGTTGAAATTTATAGTACAGTCACAATGTGGCAAAAAGAAGATACCTTTGGAGGTGAATCCATTGGATAATGTTGGAGAGCTTAGGAAGGAACTACAAAGGTTGCACCGTCATTATGATTTTCATCTTCCACCAGAAGGCTACTTCTTTATCCACAAACAATCTGTCATGGATGATGACCATAGTTTCCGTTGGCATAATGTCCGACAAGGCGATACCATAGATTTATTGCATGGAACTGTAACTAATGGATCATAAAATTGTTTGTACTACTTTTAATGTCGACGCTAAATTTTTTTTATTTTATTTTTATCAAATTTAAATATCAATAACTGCTAGCAAATTGCTACACATTTTCCGTTGATAACAACTGTTAACTAAAATCTTCAGTGTATTATAAGCAGGAGAAATTGATTCTAGGCATGATAATGGCTTTTGAGCTCACTTGTGTTGATTCTTATTATAAGAAGGAGAAATTGATTCAGACCTCCTCTTATTATACAGAGAAAGAGCTATCACGCCCCCGACCTGAAGGCACAATAGGCGTCCCATGCCTTACAAGCACGCAAGGCTGACATGCTTACAATTTGTTTTACTTCTAACAAAATCAGTCACCATAGATTAGATTTCCCTTAATCTCCAAAGCAGTTTAGAGCATATCTTAAAGCAACTAAATATCTCCATAAACAAACCTAATTATCATAGTTACAACTCCACACTAACATCCAAACCTATGAAATCAAACCATTAAGACTCTCCCAATTATCCAAGATAAATAAATACTCACGTCTCTAATAAATAAAAGTCCAGATAACTAAAAGCTTCCTAAGTGCTTGACTAATTGAGAACTCTCCCAGATCCCACGCGAAATTAAAAATCAGAATCTAGACAATAAAAGACAACACAAGTGAGCTCAGAAGCCAGTTGTAGACACCCCATTTTTCCAAAAACCGAGTTTTTATTGTAAAAAGTTGATTCGATGGAGAGATTACCCCTTTAGCTCTTCAAGGACTCCCCTTTCTATTGCTTAAGGGCTGATGGGGTGTGAAAACAGCAGCCTATCACAGGCCGACACCTGTCCTGGAGTAGGTGAACTCAAGCCTATCACAGGCCGACACCTGTCCTGGACACCTGTCCTGGAGTAGGTGAACTCCAGCCTATCACAGGCCGCTACCTGTCCTGGACACCTGTTTCTGAGTAGGTGAACTCTAGCCTGTAGCAGGCTGCCACCTGGCTTGGACACCTGTCCTGGAGTAGGTGAACTCCAGCCTGTAGCAGGCCGCCACCTGTCCTGGACACGTCATCGAGTTTCCCTCTATAAAAGGGGGTTCAAAGCTCAAACCAATGGGTAATGAAAAATCTTCTCTCCACTCAAAACTCTTAAGACTAGCTCTGCACTCCTGCTCATACTGACTTGAGTGTCGAAGGGCCTGTCCGGAGTAAAACCCGGGTCGGTCTTCTGACCTCACTTGCCTCTATGCAGGACTCAGCCACTTCATCTTACCTCACTACGGTTCCTCAGGATTCAGCTCCTCTGGTCATCCAGTTTCGCTCTTACGTCACTGTCGTACCTGTTACCGATTTTCGGTCTAACAAGGGCCATCAAGGAAGACGAGGTTTCTTGATGTCCTCAACTTATCGTGAAGTGGGGGGGTGAATAGGTTGCCGAGTTGTTTGAAGGACGGGATGGAGCCATGTTGGTGTGATGCAAGCCAGGTGTGTGCCTCCTTCTTTGGGAGGGCGGGAGAGACTCGGCACATGAGGGTGCTCTCTTGAGCTGGTGGAGCTGTTGTACGTCTCGAACGACGGCATCCTCAAATCTTTGGGAATTGAAATCTCCATGTTCTTTGCGGTGAAGGGATGGTCATCATCAGAGTCGGAGTCTTCTCGGACCTCCTTCCCCTTCATCATTCTAGCCACCATCTTGTTGAGCCGCTGGATCTCGGTCCAAAGATCATCATTTTCCAAGTTGCGACTGGCCGCACTGAGTGGTTGAGCAAATGGGGCATGGCTGGGAACACCCACTGTCCTTGGGGGTTGATCTTGAGAAGGAACGATGGGAAGGCGGGCAAGTTGGTCTCGGATGGGACTGGAGGCTATGCTAGAGCGGTCTAGATTTTGAACTGACGGGGCGCGATAGTCGTCGAGCCGAGCCTAGGCGTCTGGCTCGGCATGCCCCCACTCCGTTGTCTCTGCCAGACTTTGGACAAGGTTGGGCAGGTTTTCCACTCGTTGGTCCGTGCGGTGCATTTGTTGACCAACGATTCGATGTTGGGATGTCGGCTGCCAGTCATTAGCGCCTAGTGAGAGTTTTGGACATCCTGGTTGCATCAGTTGCTCATTTACGTGGTTGGTGTCATGGTGCTCAGTTCTCTTTAACCGCAACGACACTGTCGAGCCCCATGGTGGGCGCCAATCTGTTGCTGCTCGAATCCAACTCTCGTACGAACAGGTCCCGCCCTCGGTCTCGTCGGGCATAGTGTGGTAGGACGATGGATACATGACTGGTCCTCATTCCCTGCACTCACAGAAAAAGGTTAAGTATACCCGGAGTTGGAACTCCAGGCCACTCAAGTCAAACCGAGGCAGCAGAATGAGAACTGAACAGAAAGGGAGAGATAGTTCGCGGTGGTCCGAGAGGGGTGTCAAGTGTGCGCACCTGAGGTAATAATGGTGGTTTTGCATTGCCTTTGAATTGAAATGGATTGGAGGGTTCCCATTTATAGATTGAGGTTTTGTGTCTTGCGAGCGGCGATGTGACGATAGCGTGGCACTGGGATGATCGCCAGTATGGGTGCCAGTACCTGGCACGATATGGTTGGCTAGAGATGGCAATTCAATTAAATGACACGGTATGGGATATGCAGGGTCGTTGATGGTGACAATCCAATAGTTGGTGGGAGATGGGACCTTGTAAGGTCTCAGATGAGGATAAGCCCATAGTTGGTAGGTGATGGGACCTCGTACAGTTCTCTGGAACGGTGAGCCGCACAAGTTGGTGGATGCTTCTACTCGGCCGAGGACCCTAGGGCCTCAACCGGCACTGACTTTGGGTTATGCCATGAGCGGCATTCGGTTGTGAGTTGGTGGGTGTCGGCTGGCAGAGGATTCTCCTCTCGTCCAAGGTGGTGATCGTTCCGTGAGGCAGCTCTTGAAGGTGGCTCTTGTCTTTGAGGGCTCACTGTCGGCCGGGATCTTCTAGTTCTCAGCTTTGCGAGTAGGGGTGTCAATGGACCCAAACAGTCCGATGGATCATCCTAATCCAAACATTAATGGATAGGATATGAGCACATCAGTAGGATCCATGGGCATATTTCGGATCACAATCATAAGATCCGATCCGAAAGTTTTCAGATCGGATCAAATCATTCAGGTAATGTTCGATGGATAGTCACGATCCAAACTTATCTTACGAAAATACCCTCAAAATCTCCGTAATAACAACTATTTCATGGGGGGTATTTTCATAAGAATAACCCATATTTTTATAACAGTTTTGGGTTTCCATCTTTTACGAACAAAATCTCCTCTTCCTTCCCGTAATCGTGAAAAAAAAATCTCATCTTCATTATCATGTAATCCTAACAGTTCCCCATTGTTGAACGGACATCTTCTCAACTGCTAGGCTAATCGGCCTCTTGGAAGGATCTTCAACCCCCTACTCTTAGGGTATTCACTCTTCTCTTGCTTGAGCTGTCCTTTTTTCAGGTTTTAATTTGTTGAAAACTTAGGTTTTTGGATTCCTTTATTTGTTTTTTTAATGGCTGGATTCCTTTATTTGTTTGTAATGGGTTTTCTTTGGTTTCTCCCATGGTGGTGATTTTGGATCAAAATTGGTGTTTCTGTTGTGCGATATTTTGTTTCGGCTTCAAGGAAATGTTTTTTTGATCCTGATTTCGCCGGTGCTATTTTGTTGAAATTTGTGATGTTTGTGGCTTCTCTTCTCTAGTTTTCGTTATGGTGGTGATATTTTATGGAGGTTTGGGCTATTTATGCTTTTTTTTTTTTTTCTAGTTTTGGGTTTTGTCTCTCCCCTATTAATGATGTTATTCTGGATGGAAAGCCAGGACAACTGGTCTCTAGAGGAATGCAAGCTGGGCTCTAGAGGAATGAGCAGAATGCAAGCTTGTCCAATGACACATTACTGTTGAAGCTTTATAATACCTTACTGTTGAATGTGTTATTTTCATGGTTTGTTCACCAAACTTCTTGCTTTCTCCATGTGAATATGGATACAATTTTCCGTTGGTTCTGCTTGCTTGTTTACATGAAAACCATTGATCTAAATTTAATCAAACGGTTGAAAAGTTCTGGTAGCCTTCCTTTTGCTACGCCTACTCATATAAATCCTTATTTAGATTAGATTTGCTTTTGCTTAAACTACAGTATTTTCTGATAAGAAAGAAGAAAGAAAAGATTATAGTTGCCTCGAAGTCAGAGAGGAAAGCTTAACCCTAAACCTTAGCCACGACAAGAAACACCATAATCAAACATTAGCAGGAACCATGAGATAAGAACATCACATATCTCGAAGCTCTTTCTTTCCTCCTATAATCATAAATCATATCTTCGTACGCAGCAAACCAGGCCTCCAAATGCTCCGAAGTTGCATGCTTTTTTTTTATAGAGGATAATGACTAGTGGGAGAGTTGGAGACCCTAGAAAATAAAGACTTGTTTGTTTTCAGCCTTGTAAGAAGGACCCTCTCTTTCTTTAATATGAAGTTCCCATCCAATCCCATTACAAAACTGTATAAAGCTTGAGACATGCATTCTCAGTTTCTATACAAATCAATCAAATTTCACTTGGCTATTCATATTCGAAAATATGTAGAGAATTGGTTTGGACACTCTCACCAAGGTGGTGCCACCGGATAAAAAGATCGAAATTGATCAAAAGTGGGCCCACTTAATCTTCATGAGCTTTTATAGGGCGCCACGTGGACACGGCCCAAAAAATGAATGATTTGGATGACTCGACCACGTGGGCCTCGATCCAAATCATGTTAGTAGTAGCTGGTGCAGGTGGTCTTAGCCAATAAATCCAACTTTGGATCTAAGTTCTTGTTCGGGTTGCAAAATAAATAATTCCGAGAAAATATGGTTAGGGTTTTTTAATAGTACTAGGAAAAATGCATGTGTGATGCACGTGCTATCCATACAGACCACATCATAGGTTGATCTAAACCGTCCATGTTGAGAACCTCAATTGAAGCCGGGTTGTTTTGGATTATGAGAACCAATAGTGAATCAGTAATAATTAGTTTTTAACTCACAATCGGTTCTCAAAATCCAAACCAAACATGGAATAACAATTAACAAATGGAAATATTATCCGCACTACTATATTTTGATGATCACACTCCTCACTTTATTCAAGTACGGTATGACCCGCACCATAGGATTATCCAAACCGTCAATTGTGGACTGTGGAGACTACTTCAATGTTGAAAAAGAAAAACACAAATATACAGAACTTCTTCAAATGGAACCAAAATTCAGGTTTCGGGTCAGGTCGGCTTGCCCGATAGCCCAACCCGACCCAACCCGATTTCCAATTGGAGTTGATTTTTCCCAACCCGACCCAACCCGATTTCCAATTGGAGTTGATTTTTCCCAACCCAACCCAACCCAATTTGCGAAAAAACTTAACTCGACCCAACCCAAATTCGGGTTGAACCCGACCCGCGTGAGAATATCTAAGTAACAACGACGGTTTGAAATTATATATAGTGCTAATGTCCTCACTACCATATTTTATACTGGCACTACTCACCGTATTTTGATGATCACACTCCTCACTATTAAAATGTACGGTGTGGCCCGTACCCTGTGTTGGTACTTTTCGTATGTAGATTACGATTTTACCCTGAAATAATTTCTCATAGAGATAGATGTTAGATATCAACAAAGGGGTTAATGGTAAAAGAGTAATATTGACGTGTAAATCCCAAATAAAAAGAAAAGAAATTTCTTTTGGATGGGCCACTTCCTACTTAGGCTGTGCGCCAAAAATAATTTCATAGGTTGACCTGAATCATCCGATCTAAACCGTCCATGTGATGGAACACAACATCAATCTGTTATGCCCATAAAACCATTTTCATAGGTTGATCCTAGCCCTCCAATCGATAGGGTTTCCCCGAAATCCATCAATATTTTGCAAATGTCCTACATGAGTAATATAAGGTAGTTCTTTCATCGTTGTCATGTCTCTACCTCTTCTTGGTAGTTTTTTACCGTAATTGTCATAGACAAGCACCCATGTCGGTACTTTTCGTATTTAGATTACGATTTTACCCGCAAATAATTTCTCATAGAGGCAGATGTTAGATATCAGGAAACGGGTTAATGGTAAAAGAATAATGCTGACGTGTGAATAAAAAAGGTGGGACAAAAGCGGAAATAACAGCAATTGGTTGAAGAACTTAACCCACGATTCCGCCTTTATATATAGTGGTTAGATTAGAATAGATTAGATATGCCATAATAAAGAGAAAGATCCTACGAATAAAAGGTGACCCGCTGGGGTCCAGTATTTCCTTTCGAGACTTTTCTAGAAATATCTTGCAATCCAAACAATTTATATAAAAAATTTCAGAAAAATTGACCTCATAGAGGCCATAAGATTCTAAAATTACAAGTCAGGTTCGATTTTGAACTTAATGACCTCACATTTAGTTGTCCATAAAAACACAAAATTATGCTTCCATACAATCTCTATATTCTGTCACATGCAATCAGCTTTTTCAAAACGACAACACACTGATGTTCACGTACGTCATCTCTCTCCCTCTTCTTCCTACTCTTTTTCTTCAGTGTTGCGTCTCTTCTCCCTTTTTTTGTGTTCATCAACGCTTCTTATTCATCTTTCTCTAGATCGGGCAAAATGATATCATATCGCTTGATCCCACTTTGTTTTATAAAGAAATATTACCACAAGCACCCTTTCAAGAGTCGATCAGGGAAACAAATCCAGATCCTATCCGATTACAAGATAAATTTTGGATCCAATTGGCCTAGGATTCGGATGATAAATGTGAAGGAAACCACTGATACATCTCCACAGAAGTTTTACACACACGGCTGGACTGACTTGCAAGGTAGCAATATGAATAAAACAACAAACTCTTAAACATTAGATCATCCAATATACTACCAGCATGCACTCAAATTCATAACCAGTGAGCTTATTGAGTAATGAGTTAAGACAGGTGCAGAATGGAGTTACTACAACATTTTCTCAGAAGGATCCAGTTTTAAAACCTGACGTACATACAGAGTAAGAAGCACTTGAGATGTTCTGCTCCGAATTCACTATTCGTCATCCTCACCTGCAAAAATAGGAAGACAATTTGAAGATTCATGAATGCCATAGCAACCATAAAATCATATACTATCAAATGTTTTCTCAGTGTCAAGAAAATTGAGGAAATGGATAACAAATAGAAAAGCAAATCAGTGGCGAATAACAAGCAGGAATGGGAGCCTCTTGCCCACGACCAAGAAGGTCAAGGAGAACAAGAGGAAGAAGGATAAAATAGAAATAGCAATCAAGACAGTAATAAGAAATCAAATATCTCAAAGTGTTGGGTGATCCATTCCATCACAAGTTAGCCGGTCCGCCTCTCCATTAGCCGACCTCCGAACATGCTGATATCGAACCGGGTGCACCTCCACACAGTCCAAAATCTCCTCTAACATCTCAGAGACTATCCAAGGGTGAGGTGTCTACCATCTAGCCACTTACATCATTGAGGGAATCACCCTCCACAATGAGGTTATGCAAATCTTCTGTAGCTGCTAATCATATGCCCTGAAGAATGGCTCTAACTTCTGTCTCGTAATAGGACCTGAAAACACAGATTTAGTTGACTTGTCTCTGAGGAGACCTCCAATGCCTGCCAGACTAGGGTTGCCCAAGCTAGATCAATCTAGGAGCTGAAACCACATCTCACTCCTTGCTCGCACAAATCTCCCTCCTGCAACGCCTGATATTAGTAGCCGAATACATCTTGAAGCAAGGGTTGATCCTTGCCCAAGATATCACATAAGATCAGACTTGAAAAAGACGAGTCATTCTGATAACATTCTTGAAGGTTCAGGTGTTTCTTTCATTCCATATGACCCGGATAATGGCCACTCTATACATATGAGAGGTTAAGAACGAGAAAAAGGTTGAGACCTGAAAAGCAGCAAACCATTCCAAAAAAAAAAACACACTTATAGTGGGATTTTTATATCTACATAGATCTTTCAATCATGGCTAGTATAATAACAACAGGATTTGTGATGGGGTTGTAAATCTTCCCCGGCTTCTTCTCACGAAGAAACACAGGACACAACATTGGCTAGGCTACCATCAGACTCATTCAGTTCTATATATGCTTCTAGAAAAGCTTCAATGACAGTCCAACTCAATTTCTCACAAAGACAAGACATCAGAGAACAAAAATAATACCAATCTGTTAGATTTCATAGTATCTAAGCAAGGGATAATAGGATACTGAAAACCAATAGATGAACCGAGTCAAACTGGCAATGAGTTTTTAGAGGGAAAAAAAAAAAGAGGGAAGTAGAAGGCACAACAAAGGCATGTAAGAAGGAAATGACAAGAAAAAAAGCAGACCGATGTATCTGCGCTCGTTAGCGGCTTTGGCCTCGAGGAGCATCTTGTCAAGGTCTTCCTGAAGCTTTTTGTCCCATTTCACCAACTGGGTCGTGAAGATCACTCCCAATCCCATGCCCACAACGTGCTCCCAAGGATCTGAACAAAAAATTCCTTTATTAAAGTAGTAGAAGAAGAAGCAATAAATAAAGAAAGAAAGAAAATGGGAATTGGGGAAAAAAACTTACGCCTCATGTAAGGGAGTTTCCGAAGGGCGTTAGAATACATCTGGGTGCCCAACCCCAACAGAGCTCCTACCAAAGTCGCTGTTGCCGGCATTTTTCTCTTCTTCTTCCTCTTCTCTTCAACCCTATCGCCCACCTTATTATCTCTGTGCTTTCAATTCACCCAGCTCGCATACACCATAGTCCAGTGTATATATAATCCGATGACTCTCTCAGCCACGATTAGATCAAGCTTAATAACCAAACAAAAGAGTAATATTAATTAGGCATTCTAGTGGCGGGTCCACCTGCCTCAGCATGTTTGGAACCAGTAATTCTTTTTCTCCCTTTTTGGGATACTATTTTCCAATGCTTGATAAGTTCACGTTTGGCTATCATTAATTTTTTTTACCGGAATATTGGCTTACCCAATCATGAGGGACGGTGAGAGAGGGATAGCTAGGAGAGGGACTGGGTGAGGAGAGGGCAAGAAAAGTTGAAAAACCAGGAAACAAAAAACTTCACTCCGCTCAAACGGATAGAAAGAATATGTGAAGCTTCATTGAAAATCAACATGAAGCATGCAATAAGCTTCATTCAAAGCGAACAAGAAGCTTATAGAAATGGATATGGTTAGAGTAGATTATGGTTGCATGAAGTAAAAGAGACTTCACCACTGATTAGGATAACACATTTTAAGGATTTATAGTTTTACCCTTTTTATATTCGTGTAGATTTAATGATAAGTGTTTTAAAAAATTTACATAAATTTTATTTAAAATTTACATAAATTTTATTTAAAATTTACATAAATTTTATTTAAAATTTAAGATGAGTTTTAAAGCATTTAAAATACTCTTTTGCGGCCCATTTTGCTTGTTTCTCTAAATCACTGAGTAAAAACTACTAAAAATTGGATTTTGTGGAAGGAAGCAAAAAAGAATGAGAAGCTTGAAGTTTGCTAACTTCCGAAACAAGCTTTCCACCACACTAGTAAGCTTTCCACCGCACTAGTAAGCTTTCCACCACACTAGAAGCTTCTAAATTTTAAACAAAAACCTCTAGGCATGTTTTCGAGAGATTTTGTTGATCCTTTTTTTTGTGTGTGTGAAAGATGGGAATGGAGGGAATTTGTTAATCCTACTCGTCCGATCAAATCACTGCTCAAAATTTGGGGGTGCATGTCATAATTCATAACTCATGGCTTAAAGAGAGTAAAAAGAACAACTAATGGTGTTTTTTTTTTTTTAATGATAAGAACAACTAATGGTGTTGTAGTCATAAAAAAAGTACTGTAGAAAAGAAAACTTTACACCACCCCACTGAATAATTTGGACCGTTCATTTTCCACAAAAATGAGTTTTACAACGTTTGGCTTATTCAAAAAAAAAATGGAAAAATTATTAAAAAATGCAAAGTTTTGGTTATATTGTGAACAAAGGGTAGACATTTCAATTTTATAAAAAAGGGGCTGTCAGTGAGAGAAAATGGCTTTTAGGACAAATATACCCCCTTGCTTTTTCCCACCACTTTTTGTGGTTCTAATCCCTATGTTATTAACCTACCCATTTGACCTTTTTCTTTCTTCTTCCCTAAGCCGTCCTCCTTCCAACGTGAAAACTCCATTGCCATAGTGAAAAAGCTCCATTGCCATACTGGCTGCTCTCTCATACAACTCCACCCACGAAATGCCTTCATGCGAAAGTCCCTACCAAATCCCATATTATAGTTAGACAGACGGTGGAGGATCTGAGGGAAAAAAAATATAGTGGGACCTGCTTATTTCAGTGATCTAAACCATGTACTTCCTGGGCCCCTTTCATGTAGTGCCATAAAATCTTCTCTACAGGATGATCATTACCCTCTGATTTGTTAAGGCTGTTTTTATGGGATCCATTCATTCTAACCCTCTATAATCCTAATGGTTCAGATCATCCTATGGAGACCAATTGGAAGCAAGTCCTATCTATCTACACAGGGCCCAAACAAATAAATGGTTTACGTTCACTGGGCCCCACCTAAGAAATATGGGATCCATAAGTTTGATTAGATTATCCTAGACCCTTGATCAAACAAGTGGTTCATCTAAGTTTGTTCCAAAAGATCACATCTTATACCCCGGAACCACATTTTATATCACGGAACCACTAGGGAACCACGTCTTATACCACGAAACCACTAGGGAACCACATTTTCTACCCCGGAACCACTAGAGAACCACATTTTATAGCCCGGAACCACTAGGGAACCACATGTTATACCTCAGAACCACTAGGAAACCGCATCTTATACCTCGAAACCACTAGGGAACCACATTTTATACCCCGGAACCACTAGGGAACCACATCTTATACCACGGAACCACTAGAGAACCACATTTTCTACTCCAGAACCACTAGGGAACCACATCTTATACAATGGAACCACTAGGGAACCACATCTTATACCCCGGAACCACTAGAGAACCACATTTTCTACTCCAGAACCACTAGGGAACCACATCTTATACAATGGAACCACTAGGGAACCACATCTTATACCCCGGAACCACTAGAGAACCACATCTTATACCCCGGAATTACTAGGGAACCACATTTTATACCCCGGAACCACTAGGGAAAAATGTGGTTCCGGGGTAGAAAATGTGGCTCCCTAGTGGTTCCGTGGTATAAGATGTGGTTCCCTAGTGGTTCCGTGGTATAAGATGTGGTTTCCTAGTGGTTCCGTGGTATAAGATGTGGTTCCCTAGTGGTTTCGGGGTATAAGATGTGATCTTTTGGAACAAACTTAGATAAACCACTTGTTTGATCAAGGGTCTAGGAGAATCTAATCAAACTTACGGATCCCATATTTCTTAAGTGGACAGGTGGGGCCCAGTGAACATAAATCATTTATTTGTTTGGGCCCTGGTGTAGATAGATAAGACTTGCTTCCAAATTGGTCTTCATAGGATGATCTGAACCATTAGGATTATCGAGGGTTAGAATGAATGGATCCCATAAAAACAGCCCTTAACAAATCAGAGGGTAATGATCATCCTGTAGAGAAGATTTTATGGCACTACATGAAAGGGGCCCAGGAAGTACATGGTTTAGATCACTGAAATAAGCAGGTCCCACTATATTTTTTTCCCTCAGATCCTCCACCGTCTGTCTAACTATAATATGGGATTTAGTAGAGACTTTCGCATGAAGGAATTTCGTGGGTGGAGTTGTATGAGAGAGCAGCCAGTATGGCAATGGAGCTTTTTCACTATGGCAATGGAGTTTTCACGTTGGAAGGAGGAAGGCTTAGGGAAGAAGAAAAAAAAAGGTCAAATGGGTAGGTGAATAACATAGGGATTAGAACCACAAAAAGTGGTGAGAAAAAGCAACGGGGGTATATTTGTCCTAAAAGCCATATTCTCTTACTGACAGCCCCTTTTTTATAAAATTGAAATGTCTACCCTTTGTTCACAATATAACCAAAACTTTGCATTGTAAATAGCTGCCTGACCAAAAATTCAACATTAAATTAGCCTCACTATTTCTTGCAATTTTGTAAACCAGCATCATTCAAGATTCAGAACTGAAGTATGGTCTCTCATCTACTTAGATCAAAATCAGATTGACCAAGAAATAACACTTGCACATATAATTTTTACGGCAAATTATAAAACAATCCTTTATGGGTATGTTGGTTTACTGAGGCGGGTGGATCATGTTTGGTATGGGTATGTTGGTCTACTGAGGCGGGTGGATCATGTTTGGTATGGGGCCCACTGCCATGACCTTTATTTTACATGGATGGGGACCATTTATCATGCATCATGGTAGTTACACATGGATAAGAACTACTTTGTACGTAGTTGAGAAAAAGGAGAATCTCTCCACTGACTATTCATGGAAATCGAAATTTGATGCGGAGTCTCTCCTCCATAGGTGGTTTTTTTTTTACTTTTAGTTCTACATAGAATAGAATGTCATCTCAATTTCCTTGTTTTACATAAAATAGGATTTCTCTTGCTCTTGTCAATAAATAGAGGATTTAGAAGAAGGGAAAGGCATCCAGTTAAGGGCCATCTTCCCCTGAAAATAAAAGTTAACGCAAATAGATGTGTTTCACGTGCTGGCTTTTTGGGTATTTTTTGTAAATCCTTCTCATTGTTGCTGTCTCTTTTATTATTATCCGTGGTTATTTTTCCTTTTTTTTAATGACTAGAATTTCATTCAAGAAAGACCGAGATGGTCAAAACACATAAGAAAAAAGAGGAAAAACAAGAAAATATAAGTACATCCGGACAAATAAAACGGGCACTTCAGGCCACAGAAAGTCAAGGAGGTAAGGAATCGAACTGCTCAAGGGCCTCTTTTATGTGCCCCTTCCCTAGCAAGCCTATCCGCCTTACCATTCCACTATCTTTTTATGTGGCAAAAAGAGATGAGTGAGTTGCCCGAAATATCCTTAATCTCCTCAAAAAATTCGGCAAATCTCCAAGCGAAAATGTGGGATCCCCTAAGCCATCGGATGACATTTAGGCTCCGTTCACTTGTTTTCCCGGGAAAGGAAAAGAAAAGGTTTCCAGAGAATCTGACGTGGCAAAAAGGAAAAGAAATCCCAAGAAATTGTGCAGGAAAAGGTTTCTCGCGCCTGTTCACTTGCGCAGAAAATCCTGGGAAACAGTGCAGGAAAAGGTTTCCCGCGCTCGTTCACTTGCGCTGAAAAATCCCGAGAAATTTATAATTTTCAGCTGATGAAATTAAAAACGATGAAAAAAAAACCACAGCTGATCAATGTGAGGGTTAAATGGTCATTTGCTTCAATAAGTGGAATTTGTGTCTACAATCTATATTATTCATGTGTTTGCCCACACCAAGGAAACGTTATCCCAAAATTCTTTCCTAATTAGACGATTTTTAGGTGTGCCCAGTGTGTATTGCGGCCATTTGTAGGTGAGCCTATATTTTGAAAAATACAATGAAGCCCACCTTGTTCGAAGATCCAAACCATTCAGTTGTTTTGGTCCCAATATTTATATATCATGCCTCAAAAATCATCTCCATTGGATGATCTGACCCTCTAATTTGTTGTATTTGCCTTGATGTTTAGTTCAGAACTCGAATTTACAGTAAAGGAAGGATAGCGGGGACAATTCAAAACTCCAATTTTAAAAGGGCGATAAAAAATATTTACATTAAACTCCAATTCTCAGAGAATTCCTTCACCTGTCAAATTTTAAACTCCAATTTAAAGAGTTATCACTAGTTAGCAGATTATCTTTACATCCATCTAAGGTATCATAGCTTCTCAAAATTGTTAAATCCATGAGATTATGTCTCACACACATCTCTTTGTCTATTGAATTTCTTACTTTTTGTGGGCAAAAAGGGATCACTTCAAGGTTTATAAAAAATGAGGGTTTGATAGGGATCACTTCAAGGTTTATAAAAAACGATTTTTTGTGGGCAAAAAAGGATTTTTTCTGCTCCTGCACATTACTTTTCCAAAGAACCCAGATCTGTTTTCATAAAAAACGAAAATAAAAATCGGGAAAATTAGCACCACATACAAAGGCCGATCAAAAAAGAGATTTCCGTTTTTATTATCATGTTGGGATGAGATATGAGGATGAAAAAACAACACAGAGATGAGAGAGAGAGAGAAAGAGAGAGAGAGAGAGAGAGAGAGAGAGAGAGAGAGATTGACTTGCAACTCTTTCAGGCAGATGCAAGGAAGAGGACGAAGTTTTCCATGGAAGGATGGAGGAAGAAGACGATGTAGGGCGTTATTCTAGGGCTTTGTTATGGAAGAAGATGATGTAGGGTTTTTTACCCACCCACCGACTTTACTCTTTCACCAAACCCAACCACGCGACTTTATTTTCTCGGGAAACCGAATCGCACCAAATTAGCGGGATTTGGTTTCCCACAAGAGGGAGAAAAGATCTCTTTCCACGTCATTTTTTGAAAATCCATGTCATTTTTTACTTTTTCCACATAGGCACTGTTACTTTCCCAAGAAAGCAAGTGAACACCGCTATTTTAGCTTTCTCGGGAAAAAAAGGGGTGTTCTCCCGGGATTCGTTTTCCCGAGAACGCAAGTGAACTGAGCCTTACTTAGGGAATCCCCTTCAATCATCACTTTATCTACATTTTCACCCTCTAAGATTTTGAATCCTTGGTGGACTGCATGCACTTCCGCCTCATTTGAATCAAGCTTCAAGAAACCCTGACATGGTGGCTCCTATTCCTTTACTATAGATATTCTCATCTCCGACCATTCACACACCTCTCTTCATCCATTCCCATCTCCCATTCGTGGTTATTTACCTTGAAAAGGCTTATTTTGGAAGTGTAATCCAAGGCTTGTTTGAAATTTTCACCCTGATATCGAACCGTTTGTTACCCGTTTGATTTGGCCCGTCCTAATTTAGGATGAAGTGGTATCAGAGCCACTTCATTATAGGGCATCCAAAAACGACTTTGGATCAAGTGGTATCAGAGCCACTAGATCATACGCCATCCAAACACGATTCTGGATCAAGGGGTATCAAAACAGGTTCTGCAATCACCCTGGGAGTGTAAACAATGGTGAACGCCTGTGTTTCGCAGTAACAAGCACATGGAGAAAACGACCTAGTACTCACACCCGTTGACCGAGGATATACAATGGAAAACAATGGAGTCGATCAAAGAAGTTCTCATACGGCTACCATCATGTTGATGATATAGCAATTGGCATCTGCCAAGGAGGCATCAGCCTCGCAGCCGAGTCCTGAAAGTGCCACTCGTGCAAAAGAGGTGGAGGTCGAGAGGGACCGAAAGGAGGAAAAAAGAGATCCGACACTCCAGACATCCGACTCCAAAGAGAGTATCCATGTCCAAACATTCAAGCCGAAAGCCCAAACCAGCATGCTACTGGACGACTGGCTCTGGCTCGACAGACTCGAAACCTACTTCTTGACCTACCAATACAGAGACACTCAAAAGGTAAACTTTGCCAAATTGAAGCTAACTAGTCACGCTTTTACATGGTGGAATGCATACGCAAGGAGGAAGGGATTGGCGAATGTGACATGGAGGGAGTTCCCGGCAATAATCCGGAAAAAGTTCAATCCCCTCAGATACGAAAAGGATTGTTGGGTACGATGGCAGTAATTGCGGCAACAGTTCGAGCAAACGGTGTAGGAGCACACCACAGAGTTCCACAAGCAAGCCATAGCACTTGGGATCTCCTTGGAGGAGCGAGGTACCTTTATGAAGTACCTAGGAGGACTGCACAAGTACATCCAAGAAGACTAGAATATCTTCCCATCAACACTATCGAAGAGGCCAGCATCAAAGCCATGGCGATCGAAAATCTAGATCAAAGAAGCAAGAAAAAGATAATCTGACGAGAGACAAATCTAAGTACAATCCAAAGCCGAGCAAGCATGCCAATACGGTTTGTAAGGCACAATGGTCAAACGACCAGGACACACAACTGGGGAGTGTTGGAAACTACACCCCGACCTATGACCAAAGGGATCCTGAAACAAGGACACGAAGGGAAAAAACCAAAGGCAACTCTACATGTGGTTGAAGACTAGGAGTTACCCAAGTTACATGAGGCAGACGAGAAATTGGCACTCATGACCAGATCCACCGAAGGAACCACAAAACCAGATGAGTGAGAGGAACTTTTCCGTGTTTGGATCCAACTGAAACAAAGCCTAGTGGGAGCCATCATCAACTTAGGGAGGCGGAAAATTTTGATTTCCGAAGGAATGGAGGTTAAGATGGGGCTGACAACTAACCCTCACCCACAACCATATCCTCTGGATTGGATCCATAGGGATGTGTATACGAAGATTACTCGAAAGTCACCTTCAAGATCGCCAAAGCGATACATGGACGAGATGACATGTGAGGTAATGAGACCAAATCATAACATGAGCAACATATGATGCCCACATTTGACATTACAAAACCCTTTTTTATGATCCTCTAAGATGATAAACAAACCAAGTGTAATAGATGGTTAATGTGACCAAATCATAACATGAGCAACATATGGTGCCCACATTTGACACATTACAAAACCTTTTTATGATCCTTTAAGATGATAAACAAACCAAATGTAATAGATGGTTCAGTGTAACCAATATCTATTTAAACTCGTTAAGTTCAGTATTTTTTGGTAGGTAAGCTGGGATTGAACCTCCGACCTCAGGGTTGAAGGACATCGTCTAGTTCAGTATTTTCTAACTCGTTGCTTGCATCATGCTTGTAGACTACTTCAGCTTCTAAGCACTTCCAACATCATGCAAGTCCAACAAAATGGTGAACCTTTGGTGTATTTGAAAGATGAGTTGCTCAGTCATAGCTTGTTTTCCCAAGAAGTTTACAATGCATTACAATTCCATCTAACTCCTCAACTCCAGTGACTTGAAATACAATCCAATCTTCACTTGAATTCCCCTATTGCACTCTTCAAATTACATTAAAATTGCTAGTTGCTAGTAGCATAGCACCAAAAGAGAAAATGGCAAGCCTAAATTTCAATGAGAGAAAATTTTCAATACAAGATGGCATACAAGACAGTGATCATCTCAAGAGAAGTAAACAGACAAACTCAACAAAAAGGCCTGAGAAAAAATCGAACAGGATAAACAGAAAAATTCTACCAATAAAGTCTCCCTACAACTCCCAACTTCAATCAGTGGTACAAGCTTCTTTAAATTATTTGTCTAAGTGTTCTAAGCTATGTCACAAATATCTCTGTCATTTTCAAAATATAACAATTTTATCGCAACATTTTGATAAAACGACAAAATCCTGAAATGATCCCGAGAATTTAAAAGATATAGCGATATTTTGATTTACCGCGATAATATCACGATATTTTTTATTTTTTCTTAATTTATATATTTTAAAATAATTTTTTATCATTTTCCCCGGTACAAAAAAATAAAAAAAATTTATATATCCCGTGATTTTTCCTCGCCCAGAAATTCCCAAGAACGATATTTGTGACTTAGGTTCTAAGTAGCACACATCTTACAAGCACATATCACGAAACTGAAACTGTGAACTCCAATTAAGCAAGGAATGGTAGAACAAACACCAAAGATAAGACCAAATCAATCGCAAACAAACTGAGTACCAACTACTAACTACTTTGTCCCTGCCATATACCAACCAAAATAACTAAATTCAGCTGTACAAAGTGCCATAAGCAACATACATTATGATAAGCAACAATTTCGGAATATCCAATCAAACTCTCACGTTCACGGTGAAATGAAAAGGTTAGGGAATATGCAATCAGAATCTCAATGTCTACCATGCATGACTCAAATTTCAAGCACAATCTTACAGGGATAGATGGGGGAAAATATCCAATCAGATATTGTAATAGAAGTCACTAACCAGGATTAGAAGAATAAATTTAAGATGATGAATAACTCTAGCAGATCTAAACAGATGAAAAGAGCAAAATTCAATTGATACTCAACGACGAACAGTTAGGAAGATGTACAAATCGATCAAATCAGAAACAGATATTTGCACTACCATGTTTTGATAAATGCAATAACTCATCTTGTCCTTTCTTTAAACGGCTGTCAAAAGTTGTTCCAGTTCCCAAAAACGGTCAGAAGAAGCTCATTAAAAAAAAGAAAAAACATACTGAGTTTGTGCAATCATTAAAACATGGTAGTGCCAATATCAGTAACCTAAATTTAAGATGATGAATCAGATCTAACCAGATGATAAGAGCGAAATTCAATTGATACTCAAAGAAGAACAGTCAGGAACGTGTACAAATCAATCTAACCTAAAAAAAATTAAAAGAAATCGGCTTAAAACTTTGGAAATCTCAACCACTACGAAAAGAGCCATATATATGGCTTAAAACACGGCAAAGAGCTTATCAGATCCTGAAAACACTAAATCTTAATCGATATTGAGCAGAAAACAATCATTTTCAAAAGATCGGAGCAAAATAAAATCTCAAAACCCTAGATCTGGGGCTAAAAGAAGCTACCTGAAAAAGAACGGGTATTTCTATCATTCTATATCGAAGGACTAGATCTCTGTTAGATATCTCAAACATAAAGTGAAAAATCTATGGAGAACAGCAAAGATCGGAAAATAGGTCAATCAAAAGCCGAAAAAAACAACATAATCATAAGAGGGAGAAAAGATAATCAGGAAAAAAATAGAGAAGAGAAAAAATCGGTTACCTTTTCAAACGAGATTGAAGGAAAGATGAGATAATAGCAGAGACCTCTCTCTTTGGCAGAGAGCAGAGAAAAGAGGTGGAGAGGGTTTGAAAGGAGGAATAGATTCTGGTTACATAAAACCCAAATCAGGACCAAATGAAATGCTGTTAGATTGAGACGAAATGAAACTCAAATGAAATGCGGTTTGTGAAACTCAAATGCGGGCTTCGATTGTGAACTTGGGCCTTCACCTGACCTTCTAATTTATGACAACTTATATGATACCGGACCGGACCGTAAGATTATAAAGAGAAAACCATCTCTCCCTTGATTTTTAATCCAACAGAAAGCACTTTTTCTGACTTTTTCTTGGTTCAAAAACCAAGGCTGCAGGTTTTGTCTCTACCCACCCTTTACATTCTCACGTTCGGGCATAATATAATTTTTCCTACTTTATTATCCGGCAGGAAAATAACGGCCAGCTATTTGCTTTGTAGGCAAGTTTAATGGACTTTCTTTTTCTCATGTGTTGCACTTATTTAGTAGGGGTGCAAGTCGGGTAGGGTTGGATCCGGTTGAGCCCAACCCTAGCCCAAACCCCAACCCAAGATAGGTTCCTTTAACCCTAACCCGACCCAACCCGAACCTTGTGTCGAGGATGGTCAACGCTAACCCAACCTGCCTCTAAATCACTTAACCCTAACCTAACTCATCTAACTTGAAATTGGGTCGGGTTAACTCTGGGCCAAATAGAAAAGTACAAAGGATAACATAACCCAAAGAAAATCAAGATAAAATTAGAGGACAGGCTGCCAAGGCCTCAACCCTAACCGAACCCAAAATTAAACCGGGTTGGCTTTTCCCAACCCTAACCAGACCCAACACGAGGAAATGCCAACCCAACCCAAGACAAAACCAGGTTGAACCCGTGGGGTTCAAGTTCAGCCCAACCTAATTCACACCCCTATTATTTAGTTGGCATGACCACATCTGGGCTCCATCTGGTTGCGAGGAGGTCAAGTGAATTGAGGGGTCCCTTGGAAGTGAAGTGAAAAAAATAGGTGTTTGGTTGTCAAAATCTATGGAAAGCAAAGAGACTACCTAAGTGGGCGCCATTATTAAAAGGAAAATGATATGCAGACCTAGAGTAGGACCTAAAACGGGACCTGCAATGAAAATAAGCCATGCGTTGAAGAAAATTTTACTTTTTGATTATTTCCCTGAACTTAAGGGATTACTCGCATCACTAGTGATGTTGTGGCGTGAAACAATTTGTTTGGTCCCCTTTTAGATCCAACTCTCAGTCTCCCTATCATAACTCTTCTTTTTTTTGGAAATTATACTTTCCCAGTGTTAGATAGGGAAGTGCAACGATTGAAGATCAATGTTACCTAAAACTGCATTTCACGGGGTTGTGCAAGGAATTCATTAGCAAGGATTGCAACCAAATAGCACCAAAAAATAAGTCAATGCGTCATTTTCCTGCTAACCAAATAGAGTTGTGTAGAGCGTCGACATGAAGATCAGTTATTTCACTAGCATTCATAGGTCTGCGCCTGCTTTTATCCAGTTAGATACAAGATTATCTATCTTTGAAACAGGGATTAAAGTGGTGGATCTTTTAGCTCCTTATCGCTGTGGAGGAAAAATCGGTGGCCCTTGCTAAGCATGGATGTAAAATGGTGGGCCACAAAGCATCAAAACATTAAGTGTAAAATGGCGGGGCATCACCATATGTATTGGAATTCTATAGATAAATTACACCATATAGAAATCTCTATAGATTGAAGAGTTAGATCATTCAATATTGGAGATGGTTTCCGTGGTTCGGCGTATTTACATTGGAGCCTACCAACTGAATGCTTTAGATCTTTGAACAAGGTGTGCCCCACTCTAATTTTTTAAAAAATACGTGCAACTCCGTACATACACAATAATTAGGGGGGCATCAAAAGAAAAGTTTCAATCTTCGGATCAGGTGAGCCCAAGTGATTTTTTTAAAAAATACACTTTTTATGATGTACACCTTCTTCAAAGATCTAGACCATTCATCCATCAAGGGTTTGTGCTCAAAGAGAAGAGAGAGTACTAGTTGTGAGAATAAGTACAGGTAGGCCTATCTCGTTCAATTCACTAGTTAGGCCCCTCTAAGGTTCTTGTTTGGTAGAGGGAGAGAGAGAGAGAGATGAAAACTTGATATTTTGCATGGATGGCCTGTTGCCACTCCCAAATGGTAATCCAAGGGGGGCAATTGCCCCCGCCCGCCGCCCCCCCCCCCCCCCCGGTGAAATCCAGAATTTTTACAGAATCTACAGGATTAAGAGTTTTTCATAAAGTTGCCCCTCTTCTATGAAAATCCAGAATCTTCCCGTATTTGAAAAATAGTACACCACAAGAGTACAAGACGATCAAAACCGTCCATTTGATTAAGGGAGTCACAAGATTTTACATGGTGTAAGCCCGTATTAGAAAAATTGTATTGTACGGGCTGCACCACAGGATGATCTAAACCGTCCATTTCATGGGCCAAGATGAAAATAGGTCATGCCCAAAAATTCATTTATGTGGGAACATAATATGATGTACACCTCTATATATTAGAGGGCTAGGATCATCCCATGCAATGAATTTTTGGGCACAGCCTATTAACGTTGTGGCCCTTCAAATGGACAGTTTGGATCATACTATGGCATGGCCTGTACAATACTTTTTGAAAAATACTGGACTATACATGTGAAAACTCTCTACTAGTTAATTATGAGATTTTATATGTTATATGAATGTAAAGTCAAGTGTTTTTTAAAAAGTAGGGCCCAATTCATAAGAAGATCCAAACTGTTCATTTGTTGTGCACGATATAAGTAGGTTGCACGCCTACACCCCTTAAATCATCTCCATAAGATGATCCTAACCCTCCGATCTATAAAGGGATTGCCCGCTATGGAAACCTTTATAGATTGAATGGTTAGGATCATCCTACGGAGATGATTTACGTGATGCAACCTATTTATGTTGTGGCCCTATAAATGAACGGTTTGGATCATCGTATGAAGTGGGCCCATAGTATTTTTTGAAAAATGCTTGACTTTACCTGCACGGAAAATATAAAATCTCGAATATTATTTGGATTTTCAAAGTAGAAAGTGATCCTCTTGGGGGGTCTTGGAATTTATTAAATCACCAATATTCTTGGGCAATGCATAGTGGGCCCTACTACTTCAAAATTTGAGGTGTAAAATGTGGGCTCTACCTTGTGCATCGGTTAGGGGGAGTTGGTGGGCCCTACCAATCAAACATGAAGTGTAGAATGATGGGCCTCAACATGCTATAACAACCTTCTCTGCGACTTTGCCCCTCCCCTCTCCCCCCCACCCTAGAGCTAATTCCTGGCTCTGTCCCTGAGTATGGCCTATCGATTTCACAATCTTAATGTGGAGTCAAGACAGGCGCCTCTTTTTTTGTTTATGAGCAGGTGTCATGATAGAAGATTGCTCAATTTTAGCACAAGATCCTGTTTTTCTAGCAACGGTCTTTAACCCTATTTTGTGGCTTTCATTGAGAAAACTAAAATGAGGTGAGCCCATGAAGACCGTTGATATAAATTTAATCTAACGGTTGAAAAGTTTTGGTATCTTTCCTTCTGCTACACCTACTCGTATAAATCCTGCCATATATATAGTCATGTCTACGCAAGATTTGTCCTCATTTAGATTAGATTTGCTTTTGCTTAAACTACAATATTTTCTGATAAGAAAGAAGAATAGCTGCCTCGAAATCAGAGAGGAAAGCTTAACCCTAAACCTTAGCCACGACAAGAAACACCATAATCAAACATTAGCAAGAACCATCACAAGAAACACCATAATCAAACATCAGCAAGAACCATGAGATAAGAACATCACATATCTCGAAGCTCTTTCTTTCCTCCTTTAATCATAAATCATATCTTCGTACGCAGCAAACCAGGCCTCCAAATGCTCCAAAGTTGCATGCTTTTTTTATAGAGGATAATGACTAGTGGGAGAGTTGGAGACCCTAGAAAATAAAGACCTGCTTGTTTTCAGCCTTGGAAGAACCACCCTCTCTTTCTTTACTATTAAGTTCCCATCCCATCCAATGCCATTACAAAACTGTATAAAGTTTGAGACATGCAATCAGTTCAAGGTGGCAAACAGGCTGTACCGGCCCGCGGCATGGCACGCCACGGATAGCTACAGTGACGCGTGCCGTGCCGGGCTTGGGCGGCCCGGCACGGCCTGCGAGCCCGGTTCCCCCTTTATTAAAATGTATTTTTTTCTTGAAAAACCTGAAAATACCCCTCAAAAGTTGTTTCAAACTGTTAGTTTGGGGGCATTTTCGTCCGAAACATATATTTTCAAAATCGGGTGGTGAAAAGACCCTGATACCCTTCTGACATCAATAGAGTCCTCATTTTTCATTACTGCCTATTAAATTGATGTGCTTCACTAGGCTTCTTTTGGTTCGTTTGAATATGTATTTGAACCGACAGAACTTTGGGTTCGTTTCTATCTTGGCAGTCAGAAATAACAAATGACGGATGGATGCTTTACACGTGTTGGAAATTTTTTTGGAACGCTGACGTTATTGAATACTTTTTGGAACGCTGATGTTGTCTTTTCTCACTTCTCTTTTGGCTTAGAACGGTAACGTTATTGAATATGTCTCTTTTAGCTTAGAATCTTGTCCCTTCTCTTTTGGTCCTTATTATTTACACTGGTCTACCCCATTATTTCCGCCGGCTTACTCATGAATTCCGCCTGCATACACCATATTTTCACCGGCGTACCCCATTATTTATGCCAGTGTACCCATTATTTCCGCCAGCTTACCCATTATTTCCGCCGACGTACTCATGAATTCCGCTGGCGTACGCCCTATTTCCGCTTGCACCCTATTTCCGCCGGCATATCCCTTTATTTACGCCGGTGTACCTATTATTTCCGCAGGCGTACACCCTATTTTCACTGGCATACCCCTTAATATTCTGACGGCGTACCATAGAATCCGCCGGCATTCTCAGCTAAAAGAGACGTGAGAAATAATAAAATATTCAATAACATCGCCGTTCTAAGCCAAAAGAGACGCATCCAATAACGTTACCGTTATAAGCCAAAAGAGAAGTGACAACCAAAAGAGAAGTGGAAAGATTCTAAGCCAAAAGAGACGTATTCAATAACGTTACCGTTCTAAGCCAAAAGAGAAGTGAGGACCAAAAGAGAAGTGGAAAGATTCTAAGCCAAAAGAGACGTATTCAATAACGTTACTGTTCTAAGCCAAAAGAGAAGTGAGAAAAGATAATGATTGACTTTGGGTTGTCTGCATTCCAAAAAGTTTTACAACATGTGTCAAGCATCCACCCGTCTCTAGTTATTTCCGACGGCCAAGATAGAAACGAACCCAAGGTTCTGTCGGTTCAAATACACATTGAAACGGACCAAAAAAAGCCTAATGAAGCGCGCCAATTTAAGAGGCAGTAGTAGAAAAGGAAGACTCTGTCGATGTCATAAGGGTATCAGGGTCTTTTGACCACCCGATTTTGAACATTAGCCCTTGTTTCATTCTTGTTTTGAAAGGTGCCTCCAATCCGTAATTCCTCGAAACATGAGCCCCATTAAGTACTTTCCTCTTTTACTTTTCCTGTGGTCCAGACGTATTGTCAGAAATCATATAATACGCTTACTTAAGCATTATTGGGGCTCCCTCTAGTTCCCGATAGGCATAATTGAGGTTCCCCCTCTAGTTAGTTATTGGTAGAAGAGCCCAAGACACTACTCTTTCTCTATATATAGAAGAGATTATACCATGCAGACTACCCCAGTGAAAATTTCAACATGAGTTTCTCTCCATGGCTTCTATTCCATGTTTTGTTTCTTCTTGTAGCCCAAATCCTTTCCTTTTCTCTACAAAACCCTCCCCCTCCCCCTTATTATGCACATAAACCACCACCACCTTCACCATTTCACCACCACCAAAACCCTCCCCCGCAATATGCACATAAACCACCACCACTATCACCATTTCACCATCACCATCATCACCACCACCACCGCCACCACCATCCTTCACCTCCCCACCACTGTCCTACCCCACCAGCACCACCACACCATGCCCTTCCACCCTTGAAAAAGCCACTCCCTCCACCGCCCAAAACTATATACAAACACCCCCCACCTCCCAAAACTACCTATACACATCCACCACCACCACCACCACCACCACCAAAAACTGGTTATACACATCATCCACCTCCCAAAACACCTCTCTCTCCCAAACCCATCCATGAACACCCACATCCACCCCCACCACCCAAAACAGTTTATACACATCCTCCTACAAGTCACCCACCACCTCCCAAAACCACTTGGGTGCATCCCCCACCACCACCTCCATATCTTGACTCATCTCCTCCACCCCCACACCATTAGCTTTTAATTTATAATCCACGGCTGTCTTAGTCAACAGAATCAGCAGCAGCAGCAAGAGCACTAACGATAGTTGTCATCTTGTCTATGTTATGTAAGCATGTTTCTTGTTTGTCCCACTTGTTCTAGGGCTTGTTAAATTTGTACCCCATCTTAGTGTTTATGAATTGCTATAACTTTGTGTTATGTATCTTTAATCTTTGTAGTACTCTAGATGAGTTCACTTGATACCCTTGGACTTTCTTCTTTGCACCTGTTCGTTCAAGATTATGCCCACCGATTGTGATTTGTGAGTCCAAAACCAATTATTGGACTCAATTTCCGTTAATTTTGAGTCTAATAATTGGTTTTGGACTCACAATCGGTTAGAATAATCTGAAACGAACAGGTAAGCTGTTTGAATGACATTCATAGAAACCATAATTGATACATAGGCCGTGGGAGATTAAAACATAGGTCATATCTGATGGACGGTCCAAATCAACCAAAAGATGGGGTCCACTATGTAGTAGTTGTGTGCCTAATATGGTGAATGTTTTTTGCACTACTATAAATGACATGTGATGAGAAAACACGGTTCTGATATATGCCACATGGCTCTGGGGGTGGGCCTTATATTGGTTTTGTGGAATTTCCCCAAGAAACCCACGTTTGGTTGCTAGTTATATAGTGGGCAAAAAAGAATCCCACGAACCAAAATTACCCCGCACGAAACCCAAAGCTGGAAAAAAAAATCCCATGAACCAAAATAATCCCGCACGAAATTCGAGGAACCAAAATAACCAAAAAGAAGAACTTTTTTCTTCCCAACAGTTCAAGCAACCAAACAAATGGATTTTTATTTTACCGGGATTTTTTTTCCTACCATAATCCGGTCAACCAAACATGGGATTTTTATTTTACCGGGATACTTCCAAGGAGTTTTTTTCCACCAATGTTGTTAGGCCACAACATAAGTAGGCTGATCTTACCCTCCGATCTGTTGGCGTTGATCTTAATCCTCTGAGCTGTAGGGGCCTACAATATTATAAAAGCCCTTATAGAATGGAGGGTTTAGGATCTCTATGTACAGCTTGTCACCCAAGAAATGAACGGTTTGGATCATCCTATGAAGTGGGGATCATTCTACTTTTTCAAGTCTCTTTTCAGATGACTTTGTGATCTTCGGTAATGGATGCAACCCAGGTTTGAAAAGGATTATGTGATTTCTCAACAGTTATGAGAGATCATCTGGCCAAAAATTTAATAAAAACAAGAGCTGTTATGCAGTGACTGATAAAGCTCCTATCTCAAGAATCAAAACATTGAGGAAGCCATTGGGTTTTCAATAAAAATTCTCCCATAACATATCTAGTGGCTCCTCTCTATTCGGGAAGACTAAAGGTGGCCTATTTTCAAGAGCTGATTGGAAAGATAAGATCAAGATTGAAGCAAAACTTTTAACTTCCAGATGCAAGCTGATTCTATTAAATCATGTTCTATAGAAATTGAGTCTCTTTTAGCTAAATTTAGGTGAGGAGCTAGTGACTGGGTGTGAGAGGCAAGAAAAGACATTGGGTATCATGGCAAAGAACTGTTAAGCCAAAGGAAGATGGGGGTTTGGACACAAAATCATTGGTGATTCTAAGCATAGCCTTCAGATTGGAATCACTCCACAACTTACATTAACTAAAATCCCTGTGGAGCCAATTCATGTGGTCTCTATATTGTAGAAACTCCCATCCAAACCTAGTGACAGAAGGCAGAGGTACCTCAAAATAATGGAGAGACATAATGCATGGCTACGAAGAATGTGTGGCAAGAAGGAGCAAGATGAAAAATGGGCAATGGAAACCTACTGTTCTGGACTGACGTATGGATCGAGGATAGCCCTCCTATGCTTGAGAATTTGGCCTTAGACCAGATGGGTATCACCAAGAGGGCACCTAAGTGTGTCAAAGACTGTTGGATATGGTGGAAATGCCTACCAATGAGATTGTACAAACTGAATATAGATGACGAAGCGAAAGGAAACACGGGGAAATGAGCGTCGTCGGAGTGATTAGGGATGAAATGGCAAATGTGTTATAAAAAGTTATAAAAAATTGATGTGCAAATCTGTAATTTAGGATGAGATAATACCTTATACGAAATTAATCTGGTAACTTCAAAAGCAGATTTCAACAGTAACAATTTTCTGCAATAATAAACTGTAAAGGAAGAACAAATCGTTAGATCACTTATCGAGTTGAGGCACGAAGAATCTTCGCTGTCCTTAAGGCAAATCTCGCCCCCACTATGACGAATCAACGGTGCAGATGGGCGTCACGGCGTATGCCTCCAGGATACAACAACTTTCGCTCCAGGGGTGTGCACTCACGCAGCCCGGATGCCTAACAACTTGCTTATATGTGCCAAAAGCCTTGATCAGAAAAGTTGGGAAAACCAGAAGGAAATCAGAGAGAGGATAGCAGAAGAAGAATCCGTTCTGTCTTTTTTCTATCTCTGTAAAACCGTTTTTATAGAAAGATAATAGACACGTTGGGATGAAACGTCGCACTCTTTTAATGCGTGAGAGACGTTTCCCAAACGGTCACAAAACCATGATTTAAGGAATCTCAAACGGCTTTGGGCCCACGCGCCGGGCCGGGCGGCGCGCGTGTGTGGTAACACCAAAAGCCCACCGGACCCAAGTGGGTGATCCGTGCGCGTAGGATTCCCATGACCTCTTTTTCATTCACAAGACTAAGAGAGTGAAAGTATATATATGGCCACTCTCACCCTCTCACACTTCCCATTTGGGACTAAAGTTTTCTCATGGCTTTAGTCTTTTTGGAGGGAAGCTTTAACTTTGAGTGAGAAGCCCTAAAGCAAAAAGTAAAGCCAATGTAAAAGACTAAAAGCACCCCTTTGTAAGATTGAATTACAAAAAGACTTTTGCATAAAAAAGTCAACAAAATGTGATCACAGCTTGTTCCATTTACTATGAGACCAGCTCAAACATGGCAGCAGCAACCGGTACATTGCTATACGAGCTTAGAATTTGAATCTCCTTTGGTTGGAAGAAAATCATCGCCGAAGTAGACATCAAGGTTCTCTTCGAAACCCATCGAAGGTAAGGGGAATATCCCCTGATCAATCAAGTATTTGTCGTCAGAAGTTTTATCTCCCATCTCCATCATTTTCCCAATCATTGTGCATCAATACCGTAAAGGTACCAAGGTGGTCGATTGATGCAGGAGAAATGTCGAGAAAACACTGTTCTGAATGTGAACTATCTCATTTTGGAACTGATCTCGCAAATTCTTAAACAGAGGCTTAAAAGTGAAGTTCAACTCTCAATCTCGAAAACAACTTCGGTCTACTCAAGGTAGTAATCTAACAAGTTCAGAGCCTCTAAGCCTCATAATCTAACCTTGAATATGAGGCTTAGAGGCTCTGAACTATGAGTCTTTTATTCAATTTCAATTCCTCAATATGCAATGGCAAGATCCAATGTAAATTTGATATGTTTCACGAACACAGTAACGACAATGTGAAGTTTAAATGCTGTTTGCGAATTAAAAACAGAGAACAATAACTTAATTTCAACGAGCCAATGTCACTAGTTTTAAAAACCGATTAACCCATGCCATCAACCTGTGTCCAAGTATTCAAGACACTAAAGTTGAAATCTATTTTAAAAGCCATGTGTTAACTGTGCATGATTTCTTCCAATAAAATTGTCTTCTATTCCAAATTATCCATTTAATTCAATCACTCAGCAAATTAAGTGCATATCTACTTTATTTTGTGTATGCAATAGCTGTGACAGTTACAAACAATGACAGTGACAAACAGTTGGAATTAAACTCCATATACATAAACTCAAGAGGTAGAGGTGTTTTTAATCCAACAGAAACAACTACCTGCAAACAGTTGCCCTCCTTGAAACTAATTTTAGTGCTAAGATAAGCATTCAATCATATTGTCTCACCCGACAACACCTATATTTGAAGTGACTTTCAACCCTATGGGGTACCATGCGTATAGTATGTAGTTCCATCATCAGCTATGGGTTCGAATCTAAGAGAAATTCTAGGCAACCCTAGAACAGGAGTTCATGGGGTTAAGTCTGAAAATATGGCTTTCCTATTGTGTACAGGTGCAAGCTTCACATTAGGAAGATTAGGAATTCTTCCCAGTGAGTATTGGAAGACATCCAGCTCACCAGTATCACTCACAATAGCAGATGGAAAAAGACAATTCTTCTAGCTGCATCTGCCACGTTGTTGGGACCTTCAGGCTGTGATTATAAGAGGAGATTAACCCTTGCTAGAATGGTGGGCTTCCATAATAGATCTTGCTAAATTATCTGAAATTCTTTAGAAACTTACATTATACAAAATCTATTTGAAATCAACACTTTAAAACAGGGCTGTGGCTTTTGTTGGACGTTTCATTATCAAGTGTAAATGCCAAACCCATGCTGTGTGTATGTACACATGCTTTGCCAAGCAACATGGTTGGGAAGTTTCCCAAATTATGGATATAATGGCAATGTATGTTAATAACTGCTAGACACTGAAATTATGGTTTCCATTGGAAGCTTGTTACTCATTGCATGTGTTATTTTTTGTACGTGAATCATCTTTGCAACTGATCTGAATGTTAGAGGGCTGATCCTAACCCTCTATAGATCGGCGTGTTAGGATCAACCTATGGAAATAAATTTTGGGGCACTACCTATTTAGGTAGTGACCCATCTAATGGACGGTTTGGATCATCCTATGGTGATGGCCATACCGTACTTTGAATAAAGTGAGGAGTGCCCTCATCAAAATACAGTAGTGCTGATAACATTTCCCATTAAGATATTATCACATAAACTTTGGCCACTTAATAATTGTTTGGTTGTCAGTTTCCTGGTGTCATTGAGTGTCGTTACTGAAGCAAGAAGACAGTCGAGGCGTAATAATTTAACTAATAATTTAACTAGCTTTCTTCTCTCTTTCTCTCTCTTCCCAGATGATACATTCGCCTAGGGTTTACTAGGCAGTTTGACCTGTTTTTGTAGAGTCATGTCATCTTCTCATAGTGTTTGGTAGCGTATTTTAATTCAAACTACTTGCATACTATTCTCCTTCTCTACACATGTGGCATTACATCCCGGCCAAACTACTTGAAAAAAAAAAAAAAAAAACACGTGAAAATGGTCTAATCTTTCAACCATTTTCAAGCACAGGATCACATTTTAAAAGTGTTTTCCTTGTTTGATAAAAGGCTTTACCAATGACATAATGGGGGCCTCGTTGTATTACAATGAGATCACGCTCTACTAAAGCATTGAGAAGCCATCCTTGCTAGAGTGAAGGAGTGTTCGAAATAGATGATAATGATAGATGCAATGGGCTCTCTTTATGCAAGCCTTTAAGGCCCTTGCATCTATCATTCCGCTAGAAAAGTATACGAATGATGGAGCATCGAGAAACAATCTTTGGGGAAACTAGGAGGGTTCAAAATTTCTCTCGGCTAACATACATGATTCTGACCAAAAAATGGATTACAGACTCAAGAGAGAGGCATTAAGACAGAGTACTTAAAGCAGATGAATCAGTTTTAGCCACCAACTCTAGAGAGGGTCTCTTATTCTAAACTAACTAACTAAAGAACAACTGGTAATATCTTAGTTTGATAATGTTATATTTAATCGATTTTCATAAATTTGATTTTTTATAGCCTGCCAGTTGCTCTCTAAAATGAATTCTTAGAAGTACTTCTAAAGTTCTAATCCTAAAAATATTAGGGCATGTTCGGCAACACTTCTCATTCTCACCTAAAGAATCAGAGTGAGAAACTTTAGAAACAGTTAGTAGAAATTTTGGAATCAGACCTTAGCGAGTCAAGCAGCCGAACAAGATTTTTGAGATTTTTTTTTGGCTTTTGTCATTCTCCACCCCTAAAAAGCATAGTTGGCAAACTGATAAGATTGCATACCATTTATATTTCAAGTAATAATAGGCTATTCCTGAAGAAACCCAAAAAAAATTCCAACCCAAGAAACCAAAAGGAAAAACTTTTAAAAAAATAAAATTAGGGTTTTGATTTTGAGGGTTTCACTTTCTTTAGATTGAATCAATTTCAAACAGAGGAGACAAATCACAGTAGTTGAAGCAATAATATGCAATGCCTGAAGAAACCCAAAAAAAAAAAAAAAATCAAACACAAAAAAGCAATGGGAAAAATCTTTAAAATAAAAAATAAAATAGGGTTTTGATTTTGGGGGGTTTCACTTTCTTTAGGAAGGTGAGACAAATCACAGTAGTTGAAGTAATAATATGCTATGCATGAAGAGATGTGCTTGAGCTTACTAGACCAGCTTCAAGAAAGGGATTATAAACAAGCCCCTCTCAGCAAATCTGAAGAGCAAAAAACAGGTTGTTTTACGAACAAATTAACACCTCCTATGCCATCTTTTTCATTCGCATAGGGGCTGCCTGAATATTTGCTCGAGGTTATACGTATAAAACACAAACAAAATAGAAATAACAGATTCTATTCAACAGAGAGATGAAGAAACCTAAAACCCCCTCTCTAAGTAGAGATTTGGGGAACCCTAAAAACCATAGAAAGTTAAGGGATCTCTCACTTCTCAGGGTATTTATAAGCTCTTGGCAAAGAACCCTAATCGGTGAAATGTGCGAGAGTGAAATCTAACCGTAGCTTCTTAGATCACCTCACACGTATGGTGTGTGGCCGTATGGTACAGTATTTTTCTGAAAAGTACTGTACTGTCCATATCATAGGATGATCCAAACCGTTCATTTGTCGGGCCACAACGTAAATAGGTTTGTGCCCCGAAGATCATTTTTATAGGATGAATCTAATTGTTCAGTCTGTAGATCCTCGGAGGGTTAGGATCATCCTATGGAAGTGATTTTTGGGGCACAACATATTTATGTTCTGGCCGAACAAATGAACGGTTTGGATCATCTTATGAAATGAGCCGTATAGTACTTTTTGAAATATACTAGATGATCTAAACCGTTCATTTGTTGCATTGCACCTTTAATTACTTCAAAAGCAAAGAAAGACTTCAATTTCGAGTGTGGCTTTCGAACAACTAATGATCCTTTGTAAAGAAACATTGGGGCATCTAAACCCGGAAGGGTGTGGCTCTTTGGCGTAAAATCATGGGTTTGCTCCCCAGTGACAAGCGTTCGAATCCCCCCTTGCCTACTCAATGCACGTGGTTTCCGGGTGATTGTGCGCATCCGTAGGGAAATAGTCCTACCCCCGAAGGGGGTGGGGACACCCTTCGATACGGAAAAAAAAAATGTTTGGATGTAGGTTGAAATAACTTTGTCCATAAAATTAACCTTCGATGGTTTGGTTATTTATTATAATGAGGAAAGTGTTCATGAGCTAGAGCTTAGATAAGCTTATTTGAGCTATAGCTAAAAAACACATGTGGCCCCACATTTTTTAGGGGATCTAAGGCATTCATTTTGAAGGCCTTTCAACAGAAAGGGTGTATACCAAAAATCAGCCTGGTATGATCATCCTAACTCAATCAAAGGTGGAAGGGAAAATGGACAGACAATGTGTGTCCATGTTTCTGCCGATTTTTTTCCTCCACAAATGGCAGGGTTAGGATGATCCTATATGGCTGGTTTTTGGTACACACCCTATCTATGGAAGGGCCTTCCAAATGAATGCTTTGAATCCCAAAAAAATGTGGGGCCACATTTGGTTTTGAGCTTCCTCTTTTTCTTTTCTTTGAAAAAAAATTCTTTAATAGACAAGGAAAGGAGAATAACTCCTCACACCTATTATTTTACTTTCCAAGAAAGTAAAATGACTAAAAATCGGGTGCTATCCATCGATCTCTATCCAACAAAGGTGTGTTTATTTAATACTCTCCAAGAAAGTATTAAATAAACACTGGAAAGTATTAAATAAACACACCTTTTGTTTAGAGTTATTCTATGGGTCCTAACAGCCGGGCGAGAGATGCATGTCGTCCTCAATCAAGATAGAGACAAAGAGAGGTGGTGGCAATTTAGGTACAAAGGGAAAAAAATTGTGAGTTGCGCTAATGGCTTGGCTGCACACACACACACAGAGAGAGAGAGAGAGAGAGAGAGAGAGAGAGAGAGAGAGAGAGGAGGACCTAACAGGGGACCTGCAATGAGAATATGCCATGTGTTGAAAAAATATTTACTTTTTCCCGATTTCCCTAAAATGAAGGGTTTGCTCTTTCCCTAAAATGAAGGGTTTGCTGAAGTCACTTGTGATTTTGTGGCGTGAATCAATTTGCTGGGTTCCCTTCTAGGTCCTAATCACGGTTTCCCTAGCATTACTCTTTTCATATTTGCACGAATAGATTTTATGCAGGCATGGCTATACTGTTTTACGCTAATAGATGTTTATGCTTCTATGTTGATAGATTTTGACGTCGACAAGGTTTGAAGCTCATTTTTACATCGATAAAATTAATTTTTTATGATGATAATTTTTAAACCGATAGGGATTTACGTCGTTTGACTTTTACTCCAATAGGTTAAACATATTCGGATTTTTACATCGATGGGTTAAAAACTCCAAGTTTTACACTGATAGAATTACATATAAAAAATAAGAAAAAACTAAAAATGGGCAAGAAAAAGGGAAATGCCAGAAAAAATGAGAGAAGGTCATAAAATATGTGCTAGATGAAGAAGAACAGGAGGAAAATAGAAACACTACGAGAAGTACAAAAAAATCGTCAAATTCAAGCATGAAGAAGTAGAATAAGAATAAAACGAATCAAATAAAAATACAAAAAAAAAAATTCTCAAAATCTGTGTAAGAAAAATAAAAAATAAAAATCAGTTAATTTTAGAGAGATCTTCAATTTAGTTGCAGAGAGAGTCGCTTGATGCCGACACTGGTTGCAGAGATAGAGAGAGAGAGAGAGAGAGAGAGATGTCTTTAGAGTTTTATTATTTGAATATATTTAGTAATCACTTAATAACACTTGATAAGAGTTATATTTAAGAACGTAGTTTTAATAAAGAGTACTTTAGTTTTAATTATTTGAATATATTTAGTAATCACTTAATAACACTTGATAAGAGTTATATTTAGGAACGTAGTTTTAATAAAGAGTACTTTAGTTTTAGGGGAGTGATAAATCGACCCCCTATGTGTCTATCTCTCTCCTCTTTCTCTCACTAACCCAGATGAGAGAGAAAGACACATAGGGAGTCGATTTAAGATATTTGGAGGTCGATTTATCACTGCCCTAGTTTGATTTAGATAATTAATTTTCGATAACATCCAATAAAAACTACCTTTTACTAGTAATGATTAAAAGTATTTTGATCTTTTCATAAACTAAGAGTATTTTAATCTTTTAATCGGGCAAATATTTAGGCTTTTATTCACCAAAAGTTGCTTCACCTTCATCGCGACAAAGTGCATCAGTCAAAATTAGCCTTTCTAGGTGATGCAGTTAGTCACGACATAGGGGAAATGATCTCTTCTTCGCCTATTCGATGATCTTTTGACATTAAAATGCAAAAAAGGTAGTCTTTTGTATATTCTAAAGTAGGTGGTTATTCAAGAATTCATAATACGATAGGTGGTCGTTTGCAGGAATTTTCGGGGCCATCTACTTCAAGAATTCCTCCAAACCATCCCTACCTCCTATCGCAGAAGTTGTATCTTCGTTGGCCACCCGAAGAAGATCCAATTATTCATTACGGCTAATAATGGCTTGCTAGACATTTCATAGGCTTTCCGGCCTATATTTAGGTTGCTACGCCAGTTGGAATAGAAGAAGTACTAAAACACATATTGCATTCACTCAATTACCTAATTCAAATAAGTTCCCTCGCTTGCTGCAGCTCCGCCCTTACTAATATGGGGGATAGAGACTACTTCATGCGCTCCTTCAACATCTTCTCTGCCCTAACTCAGATGGGGGATAGAGACCATTATCATTCCATAATCGCACTCAACTCGGGAAGTACGATAGGTGATCATTTGTAGGAATTTTCTTGAAAAGTTAGGACGGGGAAAATATTTCTAAAATATTCCACTCACACACAAAAAAAAAGATAATTATATCAATTCAATTTTTATTTAAAGGAACCTTCAAATTAATCATAATTATATCATTTCCCTCTAAACCCTCCAACGGCCGAAAAATAAAAATAAAAATAAAATTTACCATTAGAAATATTTTTCTTGCAATCCAAACAGGACCTACGAAAAAAGTTTCCTTTTAAATAGGAATATTCCTTTACATATAAAAAGTCGCGAGACTTTTCTTACCAGTTATCGTTACCTTCGCGGAAAGAATAATTAGGGTTTCTCTCGCCAAGTATATTTTTAGGGTTTTCTTCTCCGGTTGCTGGTGACATTCGAGTCTCTTGTTGGACGATTCAACGTTCAATCGATCGCTACTTTTAGGTAATTCTTTACCTAATTCGTCTCTACTATCATTTTATTAGTTTAATTTTGTTGCATTATTTCAATTTTTATTTAGGTAGAAAGCTCTAGCCTGTTCATGAATATCGAGATTCTCTCCAGATTTTCGATTTTTTTTATGTAAAATCTAAATTTTGATGTCTCGAAAGATCTGGTGACGAAGATATTTACGTAGAAATCTCTTGCATGTTCCTTAATATCGAAATTCTCTCTAGGGTTTTGATTTTTTCTGTTTTTTTCTCTCTCTCTCTCTTTTTTTCTATGCGAGAGATTGAAATCCCATTAGAATTTAGGGCTTTGTTGCATGCACATGAAGTAATGTTTTTATTTTTTTATTTTTGGTGTTCCATTTCAATATCAGTATTTTATTGGGGTTTATGTTTGTGAGCTTTGTATGAATTCCGTTAGAATTTTGATATTTTGATGAGTTGAATTATAAATGGTTTCATGTTATTTGTTTAATTTTCATGTCTGATAAATATCTGCACGGCCTGTTATTGGTCAAAATTTGCAATTTATTTATTTTATCCTCGGAACTAAAGCTACTTAGGCTGTGATTACATTTAATAATTTTATTTTCAGAGGTGAGCTAGCTGTAGATGCACCCTAAACAAGCATGCATGCCCTAATTTTTTTTATGCTTTCAGCTTGAAGTTGTTCAAAACACGATCTGCGTTCCTTCCTGTACGTGTGTTTGAGGTGCATCTGTAGACCTTCCATTTACAGCTCCATAAACTACTCTTTTACGGTAGTTTTACTAAGCTAGTGCCTATTTAGCTCCAGTCAAATCTATTATACTTTAAGGCCATGTTTGGATACCCACAAGATTTAGATTTGGATTTCACATTTGCAGTTGAGATTTGGAACTGGATCGGATCCATCAATTTCCAAATCAGTTACAACAGTGAAAAAAGATCTGATTTTCAAATCTGTTATGAAAGACATTATTTGGAAATCCATATTTGTGGCAAGTACCTTAACCCTCGCTGCTCTTTGACCTTGCTGCTGCCCCAGCCAGACTTTCCTCCCTCCCTCCCCCTCCCTCCCTTTCGTACAACATCAGCATGAGTATGATTGATGTATTTTGTATCCAAAACTCAAATCCAAATACAAAAACATGAGGTACCCAAACATGGCCTAATGGTTTTTTCAAAGGGAAATGATATTAGCACAGCCATATTTTGATATTTGCACAAATGGAAGTGATATATCCACCCTTATTTTTACTTGGGACTGCCAACTGCATTGTATCTATGACTGCAGAGGGGCTGTTGTACTTCACGGGGAAAGGATTCAACAGACCTGATTGCCACGTACAATGCAACCGTCTGTCCCATGCAAAGAAAATGGGCGCATTTATCATTTCCATTTCACAAACCATCGTCTTTTAGTATTTAAAGAGCTGTCAAAAGGTTATTACATTTCCCAAAAACTCTCACGAGCCAATTAAAGAAGAAATGACAGCTGGGTTTGTGCAAATATCAAAATATGGTTGTGCCGATAACATTTCCCTTTCTCAAAATATAATTTTTCTAGGTGAAAGGAAACATTCCTTTATTTACCATATAGTCCTCAACATAGTGGACTTCTAGTTATATATATATTTCTAAATTTTATGGTTTTCAAATGACATCCTTTCTCATTGCCATATTTGGGTGTGGTTGTGTCCTAGTAGAAAGTATGTGTTGGACACACTGCCCAGATGCGATTGGCATGGTTACAAATAAACAACATCAATTCGTCCTCTTTCCTTCTTTTTAGCCTTGATATCTTGTTTGCATGCCTATGTAATTCTATTTATCTATATTGATTTCCATGTCTGAGACTCTGAGTTCCATAAACCATGACAGATTGCGTGTCTGCAAATGATCAATTTCTTGTATAATGCGATGCAATGAACATTTGTTTCAGTAAACAATTGCTGGCCACATGCTTGTCTATGGGTACTTTGTCATTATATACATCTTCATTCATAAGAATATGAAGGATGTATTCAGATAAAATGGCAAGTGGTAGTTTATCTTGCTCATTTGTAATCTAAACAATGTAATTTATTGCTGTATTAAGCGTATTTCAATCATTTGTTTTTTTTCTAATGATAATGTCGAAAATGGAATTTTATTTCAATCATTTGTTCCTTGTTACTTTTAGTATATAAATCATTGTAAAACTCCTTTAGACATACGAAAATCATTTTACTTTCTCCTCATCTTATCTCTTCTCTTTTCGCTTTTCTTTCTCTTCTTCTCTTGAAGATTTTTACAATAAATACGTGATAGTCATGTGCCAAATATAAAATACTGCTTGTCCTGTAGTTCTGGTGAAAATTTTACTATGACTGTGGAGACCTGGGTTTGGATCCCAACAGCCACTTCTTTCTCATACCTTATATAGACAGACCAATTACCAATTGATTTTTCTTTACAAATGTCTCATGCAATGTTGAGACTTGAGAGATGAGGTAACACATATTTGTGGTCTCAATTACAAAAGGGGATTTTAGAAAATGAAGTTATGTGTCATCATCTTTGCAAATTTCCAGTCTCAATTTCGAGCGGAAAAGTTCTCTGTGGCTACTGTTAGAATCTCTGTGAAATTCTTGTCAAAACTTTTAGTACTTCAGTTATTTTGAAAAATATATATGCTTTGATGCGTTGGAGGTTCAATAATTTCCTTGTTTTATTTGTGGAATTGTGTGGCCATGTCTCTTATCTTGTGCGATCTTTATTACTTTTGCAGGAACTTGTTCGCTGCCTGGCAACAGCTGGCAATGAAGCGTGCGATATATTAGGAAGGGCTAATTTAAGTGTGCATTTCTTTGTTTATTTATTGAGACGAGAAGGTCGTCATGGCAGGACACCTGCCAGGGAATCCTTCTCAGCATGGAATGGTAAGGGATGGGGCCTACAACATTTGCCAGATCATGTCAGAGGCACCTAATAGCATGAGATCTCGCTGGTACCATAGTAGAAAAGAAATTGAAGATCATTCCCCATCTAGAAAGGATGGTATTGATTTAAAGAGAGAGACACAACTACGGAAGTTATACTGTTCATTCCTTCAAGATCTCGGCATTAAGCTTAGAGTGTATGCCCTTTCCTGATTAGTTAGTTTTGCTTAAGTTTAGTATTCAAGCGGGCTTTAAGTAACTAATTTAATGTGAGATTTTCAAGAGTATCTGATGTTATCCGTCCGCGGATTGTTTCATTTTAGTTGACACTTTGTTTATTTCTCTTGTTATTTGACTACATTGAGGTTTTATCATTTTTTTGGAGAGATGCTATTTTCATCCTCTCTGCAGTACACATTCACCCCCCTTATAACGTGAAATGTGAGCAACTTTAATGCTTTTTGACGTCAAGTCACGTTAGAGGGGGGCGAATGCGTACTGCGAGGGGGGGGTGAAAATATCATTGCCCTATTTTTGGCATTCTTTTGAGCCTAGATGAGCTCCTGAATTCTCCATAATTACCCGTGAACCTCCAGGTTTGCACCAGTATCTCTATTTACTTTGGCTGGTTGCCGACATTAGAAAATTTCCTCTGCTTTTTGAAGCTATTTTTTTCTTCATTTAGCAAGGGATATTTTGGTGTATCAATATATCTGTCACGGAGATAGTTATCCATCACTGATACAGCAACTTATTCTTCACTTTGTAGCAATTTATTGTCTTTTTGGTGGTTTTTGGTTAACACTTTCATTAACTCGTGCTATTGAGCTTTTTTATATGTAAACAAATAAATTTCCCATTAGCATAACCAAGATCCCTCTTAATTTCATAAAATGATCAAATTGTTGGTTTATCAGGTACAAAGATGAGTAGACTTACCCATTCAAAAACTAGCAGAGTAGATTTCTGAGAGTTCAATGAGTATTCCAACATTGTTTAAAAAATAATCACGGTGGATAGGAGCGTTTTCTTAATCGTTCTTTGAAAGACCATGCCATCCTTTTGTCACATGATATATAGACCTCCCCATTTGTTAATATTTTTTTGACTTTTTTGTCATATTTCACAGTAAAAAAACAAAATAGTGATGGGCATTGCCTTATTTTGCAGACCCCAGGTGACAATAGCAACAGCAATGATGTTTTGCCATCGATTTTACCTTCATCAGTCTCATGCAAAGAATGAATGGCAGGTCAGTCTCATATATATTATGTTCTAACTTCTAATCCATTATGTCAATTTGTTCATTTGACATATATTTTACCCATTTCGCGGTTGAAGTGCCCTATTTATGTAAATGCATTGTTATTGTAAAGGCTAGTGATATTGGCATTACCATGTTTTAATAATTGCACAAACTGAGCTTTTCTTTTCCTTTTTAATTGGCTTCTGAGAGGTTTTTGGGAGCTGTAGTAACCTTTTACAGCTGTTTTAAAAATGAAAAGACAAGCTGCTTTTTTTTGCAATTATTAAGACATGGTAGTCTAAGATCAGTAGCCTATTGTAAATTTTATTGTCGTGCCACGTTGAAATCCATGGTATTGGGTTCAAGTTTTTTTAACCTGAGGCATCATGCTTTCAGCACTATTGGGAAAGTGAAGAAACAAGGTCACCTATGCTGCTTGAACTTCAATAATTTTCCTGCTATTTATAAGCTTACTAATCCTTGTAGATGCTTCTCAAATTTGGTTATATGAATGCCGGCAATCTTGGAAATTTTGGCTTTAGTCTAACTATCCGAGATAAAGCATAATACCATTGCATGTTTGAAAAATAGTTTCATTGATCACTAGAAGGAGCATGAGGTACATATATTGTTTAAAAAATAAAAATTAAATAAAAGCACGAGTATAAATGGATTTTCAAATGCTAATGGCCAAGATTTTAAATTTCGGTGGGTGATTTGTAAGTCCCTTTTGGCTTAGTCTAGGGAGACTCATGGGCACTAGTCTACAATTCTCAAGTGCATATCACCCACAAACAGATGAACAAACAAAGGTTGTCAATAAATCTCTTGGAAATCTCTTGCGAAGCTTGGTGGGAGAAAATCCAAAGAATGGGAGCTTATACTACCAGAAGCCGAGTTTGCTTATAACAGCTCCATAAATCGATTTACTAAGAAGGCGCCATTTGAGGTTGCCCTTCATGTTTTGGACTTCCTACCTTTGCCAAGCCTAGATCAAAACAAACATGGAAGCAGAAGAGTTTCCTGAACATATACGAGCACTGTGCAACCAAGTTCAACAAAATTTTCAACAGACCACACAACACTACAAAGCAAAAGCTGATGCACATGTTGAGTTTAAATATGGTGCATCTTCTCAAGGAGAGGTTTCCAACGGGGACTTATAACAAGCTGAAGCAAAGAAAGTTTGGACTTTGCAAAGTTCTTAAGAAGATGAGTCCAAATGCATATCACTTGGAGTTTCCAAATGGATTGGCCATCAGCCCTGTTTTCAATGTAAGCGATCTTTACCCATATTATGATGACCCAGATCGAGCATTGTTGGAAGCCACTGATTTTTCTACTATTCCTGCTACATCGCCGTGAGAAAATATTGAAGACATTCATTCTATCACTACTTGACATAGAGTCTATACACTATATCTTCTACAATGGAAAGGAAAACTAAACTCTGAAGATGCATGAATTTTAGCAGAAGAATTGAAGCAACTGGATGAACAACTTTGGCATGACGTCACTACGAACTCGAGGTCGGGTTCTATTTTTTTGGAAGGAGAAAAGGCCGCAGTGGCGTAGCCAAGTGGCAGCCATGTGATGGTTCTATTTGTCATCCATGTGGCACATCCATGTGGTTTGACTTGGTCTTTGATTGTTGCATGGGAAGCTGGCTAAGTAGTGACTATGCATAGTTAGTGGTGTTAGTTGATTAAGTCTTTCTTTAATGCTTTATAGGGACTATGTTAAGACTTATTGATTTTTTTATTTTGACTACCGATGAGATTGTGGTATTTTGGGAGTTGTTTTGGAAGGGTCTTGAGAATAGGCATAGAAGTTATTATCGAATCATTTTCAATGTATCTCATTTACTACATTTGTATCTCTATTGTCTATACATATCAATGAGAATGAGCAACAAGGGATGGCACTTTTGATTGAAATTCTCTATAGCAAATTGCTATAATTTAGAGTTGAGTGATTCCTTCCAAAGGTTGAGTGATTCTCCTTTGGCATTGAGCGTTTCTGCCTTGCTAGTCGAGTGATTCCCTAGCATCCTACCCGGCGAGCGATTCTCGATTATATCTTTCCTATTGCCCTTGTTATTTGATCAATTCCCTTTTGTATTTTCATTTGCGGGTTACGGCCTGCAACAACCCTTTATTGTGTTTGACGACCTAGCCATCTGTATTACTGTTACTAGCTCATCAGCATTGTGAATTATGTTAGTGAACTTCGGATCTCTAAGTTTATTATGAACCGACACAGTTTTTCATCATAAATTTTTTCATACTAACATTATCTTATTTTTTTTTTAAAAAACCATATATTATTTCAAGGCTACTGATATTGTCACTGCCAAGTTTTGATAATTGCCCAAACCCCTTATTCTTTTTTAATTGCCTTCTGATAGCTTTTTTGATAACTGGAATAACATTTGACAGCTGTTTAAGACTTTAAGTAATAAAAGACAAGATGAGTTAGTGCAAATATCAAAACATGGCAGTGCCATTATAAGTAGCCTATTTTAATCATGTAAGTTTCTGCAGGCAACGATCGCAATTTACACGACCAGTGCCATACATAAATGATAAACCCAGATGATTATCCAAATTATTAACCTAATTTTTCTGAGGCTTCACATTTTTCTTTCTTTGTTGTCAGATTTTCACCCTCCTTGACTACATACCAAGTTCTTGGTCAGTCCAGGGATGCCTTTCCTTTGTTCGAAAGGCTTGGCAGAGTACGAGGATATGAGAATGTCTGTACTACCCGTATGTTCAATATATTGAACTAAATGCAACTGTAATTGGCGTTTGGAAGAGAAGGCACCACATCCACACACAATCTCAAAAAAAAAAAAATTGAATGCAAGAAACTGTTGCAATCTATAGAGGAAGTGGAAACTTAGCAAACTTGACGGCAAATTTGTCGTTCTAGGAATCCATCGTCCAGTAAGTACTTATGACACGTATTTCATTGGGATATATCTTCTGTTATTCTTCTCTCTGTAATGTTAGGACTTGAATTCGATGTAAGAGGGTCCTATGGTCTTTAAATCTGCCATTATGACTCGAGATTCCAATGCAGTTATATGCCAGTGTGACTGCAGCCGGTGGTGGTGAAAATATGCTGAAATTGGGATTATTCATTTCCATGTCTCTTTCAATTTGCGGATTTTATCATTATCTTTGTTATTGTTGCTGTCATTGTTGAGCTTTACCTTTTCATGTTATTGTCATGGAGCTCTAAACTTGGGAATGGTGGATTAGGGCCATTTTTTTTTTTCTAATTTTGTTCTTTCAACATAACAGTTAGTTGCTATTCAAGAGTCCAGATGACTCTGTATGCATACCTCTAATCCAACTGTGTACATTTTGCAGACCATTGCAACAGTTAGCATGTTTCTTGCATGTAAAGTGGAAGAAACACCTCGTATGTTAATGGATGTAGTTGTGGTGGCATATGAGACAATGTATAGAAGGGATCCTGTAGCTGCCCAGAGAATCAAACAGAAGGTACTCAAGGCTTGACCATTTTTCTATTTGGCTATCTTTATGTGTAATTTCAAACTTCATTAAAAGGGTCTTTTGTGTGTAGGAAATCTATGAGAAGCAAAAAGAAATAATCTTAATTGGGGAGAGACTCTTACTATCAACAATTGCATTTGATGTCAATATTCAACATCCGTACAAACCCCTTGTTACAGCTTTAAAGAATTTCAAGATTGCCCAAAATGATGTGGCCAAAGTGGCGTGGAACTTTGTAAATGATTGGTATGTCCATATACATCAATGCGTTTTCTATTGGAAATCTTTTATGAAGAGATCCTTTTCTTTTACCTTGCTATTCACTCAGTTTCATTTCTCATCACGTACATTTGTTTGTTTTTTAAATTTATCATTATGAGAATTTAAAATCCATGTATGGTCCCTATAGGCTCCGGACTACATTGTGCCTGCAGTATAAACCTCATTACATTGCGGCTGGTTCCCTCTTCCTTGCTGCCAAGTTTCACAAGGTGAAGCTGCCTTCAGAAAGGGGAATGATTTGGTGGCAAGAGTTTGATGTTACACCTCGACAATTAGAAGGTTTAACTCTCTCTCTCTCTCTCATTATTTGTCAACAGCCAGTCTGCTCCTTATATATTTAATAATGTGAGAAACACAACCTAAAAATTTTGAACTTTCTTATTGTGGTCAAGCAAAAACACAACCTAAAATTTTTTAGGTGAAACGCAGTTGTATCTAATGTTTGTAACTTGCCAGATAAAAGAACACACACACACACACACATATACATTCTTTTCTCATATATATATATAGGAAACTGTTGGTGCGCTTAAGCTCACCAACCTTATAGTGTGCTTAAGCACCCAATCACATGGGTCCCACATTTTCTGTGGTGATCCAAACCATTCATTTGCAAGGTCCTTACATAGATGGGGGGTTTACCAAAAATCAGCTCCATAGAATCATCCTAACCCATCCATTTTTGGAGAATCATCCTAACCCATCCACAAATCTGCCCAGTTTTGTCCTCCACAAATGGAGGGGTTAGGATGATCCTATGGAGCTGATTTTTGGTACACCCCCTATCTACGATAGGGCCTTGCAAATGAATGGTTTGGATCACCACAGAAAATGTGGGACCCATGTGATTGGGCGCTTAAGCGCACTATAAGGTTGGTGAGCTTAAGCGCACCAACAGTATATATATATATATATATATATATATATATATATATATATATATATATATAGCAATGATAGATACAAGGGAGCCCTTGCATAAAGAGCCAAAAAAGGGCTCTGGATTGGATCCACGTCATCAAATGTAACTGATTTTACTTTTTCAACCAATTTTAAATTGTAACTGAAAATGACGTGGATCCAATAAAGATCCCTTTTTTGGCTCTTTATGCAAGGGCTCCCTTGTATCTATCATTGCTCTCTCTCTCTCTCTCTATATATATATATATATATATATATATATATATATATATATATGAGAAAAGGGTTGCTACGCTCGAGCACAGAAACAGGGGGGTGGAGACATTTGGGGGGTGGGGTGGGGGGTGGTGGTGATCCTAACCATTCATTTGGAAGGCCCCATCATGGATGGGGGGCCTACCAAAAATCAGCTCCATTGGATCACCAATGGGTGTCCATTTGTGGGGCCAAAAATGGACAGATACTGTTTGTCCACAAATCTGGACATTTTTTGCCCACAAATGGACACCCTAAGGTGATCCAATGGAGCTGATTTTCGGTGTACACCCTACCCATGAAAGGCCCCATCAAATGAACGCTTTGGATCCCACCACAAATGTAGCCCCACCCTGTTTCTGTGCTCGAGCGCAGCAACTCTGTCCTCATATATATAGACAGATTTGAATCTTTATAGGTATCTCAAATACAAAGCTGTTGTGTAGTTACTGGTCATGGGGTGTTCTTCATTGGCTTCCTTTTTCTTGCAGAGGTTACTCAGCAGATGCTTGAATTATTGGAGCAGAACAAAAGAGCAGTGGTTCCTTCCACACGTACCAATGCACCTGGAACTGGAACGCCAGTAGTTCCTTCCACACGTGCGAATGCACCTGGAACGGGAACACCAGTATTTCCTTCCACACGTGCGAATGCACCTGGAACTGGAACGCCAGTAGTTCCTTACACACGTGCAAATGCACCTGGAACGGGAACGCCAGTATTTCCTTCCACACGTGTGAATGCACCTGGAATGGGAACGCCAGTCGTAGCTGAAAAACCAGCATCCAGAATTCCACAGACGCTCGAGTTGTTGGAACATAACAGAAGAGCTGCGGTTCCTTCCACACTTGCAAAGGCACCTGAAACTCCACTTATAGCTCAAAAAGCAGTATCAAGAAGTCCACATTCATGTGTTTTAAGTGGTTCCGTTGGCACCAGCGAGTTGACTCATGAAGTGGGTAGATGTGAGTCTGCTAATTTGGTCAGTCACAGTCTCGGTGGCCAAAATTCAGTTCATGATAACACAGACGTTGTTGAAAAAGGAGAATTACAATGCCAAACCAGCGAGTGTGGGAGCGCCCATAGTGTTGTTGAGGATGGCGAAAAGTTTGATGAGGGCGAAGATCAATCGAGGACAGAGTCTGCTCAAATTGTGGGCAGTAAAATTATTGCTGTTAGCGAAGGCCTCAGTGAGATTGACAAGGATAGAATTAAGGCAAGATTAAAGAGGAGAATACAGGATAGAGCTATGAATAAAAAGGCTGTGGCTGCGGACGAACTTGACTGCGAAGCTTGGATTGAGAGTGAGCTGGAAAATGGAATAGAGCTGGAAGTGAAGAAATCAAGGTTGGTCTGAGGTTATAAACTTGCGCTGTAAACTGACAATGCTTATGAACCTTGTGAACTGATAGGCTGAGGAAATATCAAGTGAAGGCTTGAAATTCTTCTGGGTGGAATAACCGACTTCTTGGGGGGGAACCTCAAACAGGTTGTAGAATTGATATCAGGAGATTCAGAACCATTTATTCTTGAAGTATTTGGTGATTTATTTGACTCTTTTTCATTAGTTGCAAGTTTTTTCATCTTTGTTATTGCTGTTGGTGGCATTAACATTCATTGTAATTGTTATATATGTACAAAGTCAGTAACTTCTGAAGACATTGAAATGAGTATATAGGGGCCCCTGTAACCTGTGAAGTCTTTGTAGGGTTAAAAACAAAAACTTTGTGAAGTCTTTGCCAATTATTTTATGGCTTCTCTTCTGTGTTTGTGCTGTATCTTTAGAAACAAGAGTTGTTCATGTCAGCCTCTAGTCATTTACAACTCCACTTTTTAGAAGGACAAATGATATACGCTTGTTTTGATGTGAGCATCCCTCTTTTTAATTTTCTCACTGGCGTTGCACTTCCAAGTTCCAGCAATCTGTACACAGCCCATGGAGAACTTTAAATTAAAAGGAGTGGTGCAGGTATCAAAACAAGTGGCTTGGTGATATTAGTTCTCAATAGATTAGCTAATTGGTATTGTTCTCTGTGAGGATAGCAAGCCAGGGTTTATTTTATCCCCGGGCAGGCTTGTTATCCTCACATTAAAAACAGTCTCAGTGGGCAGGGTATACTATTCAAGCAGGATATGGGTGTAGCCAGTCAGTCCGAGGGGTTTATTCAAGATAAATTATCCTAGGAAGAAGAAATTTTCCAGGTACAGATTATCCAATCTGTACAAACCGAAGGGTGAAGGATATGGTAAAAATGATTAGACAAAATGTCACATTTTACTATGAACAGTAAAAGACAATTTTTGGAGGGGCATTTGATTTGGGAGAGAGATAGAGACCCTTACCCTCTCGATAGAACATCCAGAGCTGCGAACCTTTCATTGGGGCATTCGGTTACTACAGCGGGGTCTCTCCTCCCTCCCGCCGTACCCCTCTCTCACCACTTGAGAAACTAATTTATTATGAAAAAAAATTCATGGTTACCAAACATGGCTTTAGCTTTTCTAGGCGGAGTTCTTCACGACTTTGTTCGGTCAATGGCGTATAATAATCAATCAAGGTGTTCTCAACAGCTTTTGCTTAGACTTGCTATTGCCAGAATACATAAAGGAGGCAAATATAGGGCCTAATAAGTGCCTTTTATGATCGAGTTAAAAAGTGATTTGTGTGTTTAGGGTATATTCATTTTGTAGTAAAACATAAGTAATTACATATGAAGGCCATGTTTGGAAGAGGATGATAAGTGGTTGAAAGTTGTGGAAAAGAAAAACTCTATTAAAAATAGTGTTTTATTTTTCCTATTCTTTCCAGAAAAGATACCTCAAACGAGAAGAGCATGATGTTACATACTCTACAGAAGCTGAGGTTTGCGCATTTCACCAAGGATTGACAATTTTCATCAGACAAATGGAAGGTAGATTGACTACATCACAATATTTTCCTCACAATTTGCATCATATGTGGACATTTGACAAGCTTATCAGTATAGTGATAGTTGTGAGAAAGTGATTTCGAAAGAGATTGCGACAAAGCTTAAACTTGGCAATAGAAATGTATCCACAATCATATAAGCTATGATCAGATATCATTGTCCAAAAAAGGGAATGAGGTACCTTGTACTAAATATAGCTTAGTTATGTTTTCTACTGGTAATAGGGGTTTTTGATCAGATACAGTGTGATGTAGTGACTATGAATATGTGTGGTGTATTAGTGATGTAGTGACTTGAATATGTGTGGTGTATTAGCGAGAAAATCGTGACAGTATGATTGTCAGGTGGTACACGATGGTTGGAAGAATAACTAAGCCATTTAGAAAGACAATAAAAAATAATAATTTTAGCCCCATCAAAGAAGAGATTATACCTAAACAAGGGGGATTCTAATCTTCTCTTTACGAATAAATTTATGGCGTCGTATATGCTTTGGTAGATAAGGATGAAGCCATGTAAAATAATAAGACAGAAGAGGTACATCCCCATCTTTGAGGAGTTCAATGATATAATGCTGATGGAATTAACTTTAGGGCAACCTAATTTGAGGAATTCATCAGATCATTATTGAAGTTAGAAATAGAGAGGGATTGACCTCTTCACAACCCTTTGGACAGAAGGTGGGTATTTCTTGACATGATTTTTGTGGCCTTGAATCAACACCTTGCAATATCTTTTTGTTTGTTTTGATTTTCTCTGCTTCCAGCTACATCAAAAGCTTATTAAAAACTACAGTAAGAAGAACATGAAATGAAAATCAAAGAAAAAATGGGAACATATGGTTATTTATAACGCATAAAAACAGAAATATGGTAAGACATGAAACACAAGTAACTATCTAGTTTGGGAAACCCTTGGGCTACATGGATGCGCAAAAGGGATTCAAAAGTGAAAGACATTGGCCTACAAGGATGTGTAGAAGGCATTCACAGATCATCCATGTGTTTCTGGTAAACCATATATATCAGTGATCATATTTCTACTTTCCGAAATATATACAGTTACGAACTTCTCTATGATAATCGGAATGGTTTCTTTGTCATTTGAGAGGTTGGGCTTTGGTGAAAACAAATATTCCTCCACCCCCAACAGCTCGACCCAAAAGCATGTCCCTGTCCAAATATGAAAGGTAGTATAGCCCTCCGACCGATCGTCTGCAATGCGTTTGATTTTGATTATTCACACCAGCTTACACAAAAAATTACTATAAAATTTGAAGATAAAAAGTACCTCGCTGGGCTGTTCACAGGAATTTGTGCTTTGAAATTCCGAAAGAATTGCAAGATCTGTATGACCAAGGACATAGGGATAAGAAAAGATAATAAACACAAAAATGTATTTTCGAGTAGGTGATGCCAATACTCAACACTCCACGTGTCTTCATAAGAAGTTTCAAATGAGGGGGTTGAGATGAGGTTATCTTGGGCAAAAGGATAATTTGATTTTTTTTCCTACCTTGTTCACTAAGTTCACAATTATCATGATTCTATTTTGAAGTGATATGAAAAAGATGGATTTCTTCTAAGAAAATCATGGTTTTCCTCTACACAATCTTCTCTTTTGATAAAAGTATTTAAAGCAAGGGAACGGCCATTTTCTTTAAGATTGCTCAATTCCTTTTCATTGGCTGGGATGGCAAGAAGTAAAATGGTTTGTTTTAGACTCTTGAGAAGGGTGTGAATGGGAGGTGTATCTTGGTTAATGGAGATGGCTGAATCAAGGAAAGATCTAAAAAAAGGGAGATAAGGTATCGACAGTATATAGATATTTTTAGAACCGTGATGAGATCATGTTTTTCTGGAGGTGAAAGGGGAGAAGAATATTGGTTGGGGAGGTAAATTTATATATTTTCTAGGCGAACTAATTTCTTACCAGTTTGCTACTGAATGTAGCAATTAACCGTGTACATCTTGTGTATTGCTTCTATTTCCTAAAACTTGTTTGTAGTTTAGACTTGGTGTTTTTATTTGCCACAGTTTCTTTCATAGATGTAGCTAGGTATTCAGCAGGTTGTTGGAATCAGATTGCCATGGTTTTGAATTCTTGGCCTCAAGGATCCATCGTAAAGTTTGAAGGTTTTTCTCCCCACAACATATCCCAATAATAATTCCATCCAATCTGGAACAATCATAGCCAGTTATCCTACCAAATGTAGTGTGTAATGATCTGTTAAAAGGTACGTCACTCAAAATTACTAATAAATATTGTTAGATTTGGCCAAATCGACTGATCTATATATACCATGGTTTCATGTGTCTTGGTTCAGGTATAGAGAATTGAAACACAAGAAGTAAATAAATAGAGTCTAGAGCTTTTTGATTTCCTTCCTCCGTAACTGGGATGTATCTTTCTTTCGTTTTTTATCTTATGTAATTGTTGTTTCTTTAGGGTCTACTTTCTCAGCCGCCCTTCTTATTTTAAATAATCTGCTACCGTCCAAAAAAAAAAGAAAGAAGAATTGAAACACAAGGATACTAAGCTATTTTTAATTTACAGTGAAGGAAATTGAAAAACAGGAATATGTGCATTGTCAGTGCACCTGTAAGCTTAAAAATGTTCGAGGCAATATTGCTGGAGCTATCAAGGCTTGTAGATCTTCATTGATCTTGATGTTTTCAATGGCAATCTACAAAGATATAACATAGTATTTTAGATGATTACGAATAAAAAATGGCATGCTGCGAAATAGTAGAAAGATGAAAAGATGTGCAAAAACTTCGTCGTCAATATAATAGAGTAAGCGTGTTAGACGGCTTCAATAAATAGTGTGATGGGAAAATACCTAATCATATAGAATTAAGACATTATTCTGCCCTAGGGACAGTGTCATCTGAACATATAGTAAAGAAACTAGAAACAATGGCTTTATTGTTATCACTATAAAAGACTTTATTTCCAACCATTTGCTTTCTTAGTTTGAACTAAATTTTGGTGAAAAGAAAGATAACCGGGATAGGTTGTAGTTTTCCTCCTTTGGGAATAATTATGAATCTTCATGCAATTGAAAACCCTAAATATTGGGCTGCTCGTGGCAGTGGTGTAGATTTTTGGTTGAATTGCATTAGGATAAGAAGAAAATGAAAAGTTTCATGAATTTTGTTAGTAGATACTAGATGAAGGTATGTGGGAATATCTCTATTTCTTACTGCATTTTGCATTGTCGGAAAATGTAGATCCCGCTTCCACTTCTTCCTTTTCCTGATCTCTTTGAAATGTGTATTCCTTGAGTTACACCCTGTTAAAGTATAAAAGATAAATAACACCTTTCTCCAACAGCTTAAGCTATTTGGGAAGTTGGTAAGTTTAACATGGTATCAAAGCCAAAGGTCTCGAGTTCAAACCTCCCGGATAGCAAAAATCCTCATGCGATGGTCGGCCCAAAGTGGGACCACATGTGCCACGTGTTTGCCAAGTGGGCCACACGTGCGGGGGAGTGTTAAAGTATAAAAGATAAGTAACACCTTTCTCCAACAGCTTAAGCTTTTGGAGAAGTTGGTAAGTTTAAAGCACTCCAACGACATAATTGTTCTGATAGCAGTGTACAAGATGATATTGGATCTGTCAAACTACCAGTAACTCCAAAAGCTTAAGCTGTTTGGAGAAGGCGTTATTCAATCTTTTATCCTTTAACACTCCCCCTCACGTGTGGCCCCTCTTTTTAAGGGTTGGCCTACACATGGCACATGTGACCCCTCTTTTGGGTTTGGCCATTGCATGTGGATTTTTGCTATCAAGGAGGTTTGAACTGAGGACCTTTGGCCCTCTGATACCATGTGAAACTACCAGTAACTCTAAAAAAGCTTAAGCTGTTTGGACTGGAGAAGGTGTTATTTAATCTTTTATATTCTTTCATTAGCAAATGAGGTATCTATATAATGATAAAAACATGAAAAGAACTGCAATTGGTTGATTTGAAAGCATGTAGATTGTGGTAGAGAACTATACTTTGCAGCAAGTGGACCATTTCGTGTACTCAAAAACTAATCCTTCTCATTCAATACTTCAGATCGTAGGAATTAAGTTGAGAAATTTGTGTATTCAGAAATACTTTACTGATTAAAATCAGCTACTAATAGTGAGAAAATTGAATCTACAAGTTCATAGCAGGTTAGAAGATAAAGGCTTGATTAGGTGCAAAGTCTGCAAGAATATGTGAATAAATGTCGGAGAATTAGCACTACTGTGAAACCAAGTCCAATATGTACTGGAAAACAAATGATGCTCCAAGTTCCTGACTCAAGAATAAAAAGTGTGGGTGTTCGTGGCATATACACTAAAGTTCAGCATAACGGACTGCAAATTTTCTAGCAGCTACACTTCCTAGATCTTCTGTGCTTTCCAGTCTACTATAGATGTTAATCTAAATTTTACCAACACTCAGTTAATCAGAAAAGGAAAGTCCAAGAACACTTCATAGTTCATATATTTGGCAAACTTTAATGGGAAGTTAACACTAAAGTTTAAAAATAGAGTAGAAGGAATGGAACAATCCCTCGAGATTTATATCCACTGCAGTCTAGCTCAAGACCATGTCTTCACAAAATAATCTAATTTTGATGTACATTATATGGTTCTTGTGTACGAAAAAAATTCAGGGCTTTATGGGAAGGTCCTAAGACATAAAACGACAAAAAACTAGCAAATAAAAATCAAATGTAGGAAAAGAAACTGACCTCTTCAAATTGAAGATATATATTACGCTTAGAAACAACAGAAAATTTTGCAGAAACAAGCAAAGTCGCGCCTTCCTGCTCCTGCAACGAGAAAAGTTCCAAAAGTTTAGCATATGGAATTATAATTAGTAGCTAACTGAATCTGGATTAAAACATTATTTACTAGAAAACACTTGTAGTTTCGTAAAAACGACCAAAGAAGTCAGGCAGCAACATGGAATAATAGAAACATGACTGATTTTTGCCCAATTTCAATTAGAGGACTTCAAGGTAGTTTATTACATAAAAAGTTACAAAGAGTGAATTGTAGACTAAATTTGTTTTAAGTTTTTTTTCTTCATACCTTGTCAGAAATTTGATTGGAATAGAGCACTAGGTGGAAGCATTTCCTATGGTCCAGATGGAAGCTCTACTTCCAATTTGGAATAGCGAAAGCTTCTATGATCTACAAACCACTTTGGTAGCTATGACTGGATAGTCTGTTAGGTATAAGGGAGAGTTTATTACAATGAACTATTTTAATTTTTCTGGGATGGAGTTGTTTCCAAACCTTGGCATTGTTTAGTCAGGTTGACACCTGTGACAAGGTTATCATGACACTTGGAATTTTTGAAACTGTTACCACACACCTTAACAAATGTATTCTTGCCAATAATGTCATATTCTTGGGATCAGTTGTGTCTTTTGAGGGTGTCAAGGGAGACAAAGAAAAGGTGAGGGCTATTGTAGAGTGGCCCATGGCAACTACTATGTCACAAGTAAGGAGCTTCCATGGTCTTGCAACCTTCTACCAGTGCTTCATCAGGAACTACATTGGTGGCTCACATCCGAACCAGTAGTAACAAAACCAGAGTCCCTGACCACGCTGCTAACGTTGGATTAACCATTGCTTTAGCTCGAGCTCCTCTGATCACTCCCCGATAACTCTAAGATGGGGGGGTTGGTGCCGGTAGTGAAGCGAATCAAGTTAGGCGAACAGAGAATGTGGCACGAGTCAGTCAACGGATAAAACGCGTGAACCAACTACATGAAGTATGGCATCTTCAAGCGGATGCCATTTGCGAATAAGAGTTTTAAATTCATCAAGGAGAACATGATCCGCACTGATGCTCTTGCCTTGCCAGGTTTCAACTTTCAACAAGGTATTCGAAGTTGAGTGTGATGTCTCATATGCCGGCATTGGAGCAGTCCTAAGTCAGGAGGGAGGCCCATTTGCTTACCTTAGAGAGAAGACAAGCACCACCATTATTTGATATACAATGTGGAGTTCTATTCCTTTTGTCAAGCTTTAAGGTATTGGAAACAATATCTCAACCATTGTGAGTTCATTCCATACTCCGATCAGAGGCCCTCAAGTACCTTAATTCTACGAAGAAACTCAATACATGTCATCCCAAGTGGGTTGCCTTCTTATAAGAGTACCCTTGTTGGACACTTTCTTAGTTGAAGTCAATGGGTTCGACTTCATTAAAGATCTCTCCACAGATGACCCTACGTTTGGCAACATACTACATTGCTTGGAGGTAGATGATCCTGTTAACTTACCAACTTCTCCAAAAGCTTAAGCTGTTGGAGGAAGGCGTTATTTATATTTTTATACTTTAACACTCTCCTGCACGTGTGGCCCACTTGGCAAACACGTGGCACATGTGGTCCCACTTTGGGCCGACCATCGCATGTGGATTTTTGCTATCCGGGAGGTTTGAACTCGAGACCTTTGGCTCTGATACCATGTTAACTTACCAACTTCTCCAAAAGCTTAATCTGTTGGAGAAAGGCGTTATTTATCTTTTATACTTTAACAGATCCTAAATAAGAGTTTCGATTTCATGATAGATTTCTCTTTCGAAGTGCTCAATTTTTTCATGATTGTTTGTTAAGACAAATGATGATTGTTGAACTTCATGGTGGAGGTTTGGAAGGACACTTCGACCATGATAAGTCATTGGAACTAGTCGAGAAGTACTCTTGGCCACCTATGCATAGGGATACTGCATGCTACATGGATTGATGTCGTATTTTCCAAGTTTCTAAATCTAAGGACCACTCCAAAAGTACTGGTCTTTACACTACAGTCCCATGTTCTCCATGGTAAGATCTAAACATGGAGGTTATGTTGGTTTGAAGCATACTCAATGAGGTATGGATTCTATATTTTTGGTTGTAGATGGGTTGTCAAAGATGTCCTACGCTTCCAAAAAATTCAAGATGCTTCCCATTTAGCTCAAATGTGCTTCAAATAAGTTGTACACCTTGATTGACTTCTGAAGACTATCACATCAGTTGTGGTGTGAAGGTTATGGGTCATTTTTTGACGACACTAGAAGAATATGGGAACCAAGCTTCAATATTCAAGTGTCTACCGTCCACAAATAGATGTTCAAATGAAGGTGATGAATAGAAGCCTTGATGTGGTCTAAAAAACTTACGAAAAAGTAGGGATTCGAAGTTTGGAAGCCAATTAAGATGAAGCTACCTACATTTGCTAGCAATCTTATGTTTCATGAGAGGACTAACAAATTGCTGTAGATTATCATTTTGTTTGTAAAAAGGTCACTAGTACAATGACATCTACTCCATGTAAAGTCCAAAGATCTGCTAGTAAATATATTTATAAAAGAACTTACATGCAAGCAGTTTAGAAGCATTTGTTTCAAGCCAAGCATGGAATGGCATCTATGCACCAGCTTGAGTAGTCTTGAGAGTTTATAGTCTAAGTTAGTTTATAGAGATTAAATTACATTTATATATGCCATAATGGCATAGGTGTAAATATTAGTAAGTAAAATTGGCATCTTGTTGTCTAAGATACTACTGTTCAAGCTCAGTGATGAAGAAGCTTATGATTGGGACTTGTGGAACCTTGGACTATGTCTTATCAGCAATATCAGAATTTGGAGATTGACCACAGTTTTCGACGAAGCACATATCATTTACCAGCATCAAATGGTGCATAAGAAGCAATTTCAAATTACCATAGGAGATGCATTTGGATTTGTCCTTGATATCCTACAAGTGAGAATTGTGGAAATCAGACTTCTATTCACATAATCTAGAATCTTGTTTTACAGTAAAGGAAAAATCAGATGGAAATTTGTTGCCACTAAGCGGATGTTCCCAACAAATCACTTTGAAGAGATCAATTTCTGTTATTATAACAGGAGATGAGTTTTACATGAGAGGAAAAATCAGATTGAAATTTTTTGCATTCAGCTGATGTTCTCACCCAATCACTTTGAGGAGATGAGTTTTAGTTATTTAACTAGGCTAGAAATGATTTGCATAGGGGAAGGTTTAAATGCTGAAACTTGGTGTTACTATTTTTTTTAAGGGTTCTAGAATTGGAACTACTTCTCTAGCCACAAATCTGATGTATTTTTTGTTTTCATATTTAGTAAAGTGGTTTAATAAAACAGTTAAGAGTTCCTCCAGAATTTCATCATTTCTTGCACTGGAGTTTTTTTTTTTTTTTTTTTGAAAAGGTAACAGAATTTTATTGCATAATCCTTGATTACAGAAAATTAGAAGGGTGCAACACAAGGACTTCCCAGGAAGCCACCCATCCTAGTACTACTCTCGCCCGAGCACACTTAACTTCGGAGTTCTGATGGGATCCAGTGCATTTGTGCTGGTGTGATCGCACCCTAAAATATTTAGGTTATTGAATTGCACTTGAGTTGTTTCTTAGGATTTCTCATGTTCTTCTAGAATTATAACAATTTTTCTAGTTATACATCTGATGTATTTTCTGTTTATATATTTACTGAAGTGGGTCAATAAAACAGTTTGACTGTCTTTGTTTTGATAATTGTCTCTTCCTAGAAAAGACAAGTAAAGGGATTTTACACAAATATGCATAGCGACGAACACGGTTGAACTTATCAAATTCAAGCGTAATATATACAAGCAACAATGGCAACCAAAGTAACAAGCAAAGCAATATAGAACTTGTTTTGCATTGGGTAAACTAACACTGTGAAACATTGACTCTGCAAGTTCCAGACTTGGGACGACTAGTGGACATAATGTGCTGTCTCTGTGCTCTATAATTTCAATGTAGGTCTTCGATATGGCAACCCTATATTAACCTTTTCCTCGACACTTTTCAATATCTAGTGTCAAAGCAGCACAGAGTTCACTACATTTCAGCCAATGGTCGCTACAGTGGAAGTAGCAGAATGTGGTTTATCAAAGTTTGATAGTTTAACAAGCAGAAGGAAAGAAATAGAAATGAACATTGAAACGCAGCATGACAAACATCTGTGACAAATTTTACTTGTTATCTAACAGTAAAATATATGTTTAGGTCAGATCTCTTCCCAGAGGGATCAATTGTCACTTAACTAATCTACCACTTTCCCTCCTGTTAGAGTTTTGTTCAAATCTCTTCCCACAGGGGTCAATTGTCACTTAGCTTAATCTACGACTTTGTCTCCTGTTAGAATACGATGAACTTAGCTGCACAATACATTAATTTTGTTCATGATCTAAGCATATTGAGAATGATTATCACTTCATTTAAGGAAGAAATCTACAAAAGATTACCTCTAATAATGTGGGAATACTCCATCGCACTACATTACGGACGACACCTCCATCTGATTGGTCCCGGCATTCAAATTTTTGAAAAATTTGGCCCACCTACTCATAAACGTATATGGGTGTGAGTGATATCGAAAAACTCAGTTGAATTGACCAAAACAACAAAAAATATAGGGCTCTGGGTATTGTCACCCTTAAAATTAGGCAGTTCCACCTGGACCCATTTGTCCTTTTTTCAATAGTTAATCTGGGATTGAACCACCGACCTCAAGGTTGAAGAACAAAGCCTTGACCAATTGAGCTAGAGACTCATTCAATATTTGGATTCCACCCCTGTAAGTTTGTTGTTCTATTTGATGCACTTTTACTTCATTTCAGCAAAATTGGACCCATTTGTCCTATTCGAAGAAAAGAAGTAAAAGCGTATCAAATAGAACAAAAAAACTCACATGGATGGAATCCAAATATATGGGTGGCAAATAATTATGCTCAATGATCCAAACCATGGAGCAAAATCCTGTTACATGCCTAGATGGGGTCCCTCTTAGCGTAGAATAAATGAGTTTATATTTTGTGAAATTATCTCTTTAGTTTGGTATGATGGGAGTCTTAGAGATAAGGGTTATCTAGATTAGCTTGGTTAAGAGCTTTAGAGGAAGTGGTCAAGTGGGTTTTCTATAAATAACATGTAAGTAGTCTTTTTCAGAGGAACGGAGAAATTTACTATTGCATTTTTGCACAAAAAGGAGGATGGACCCTTCCCTTCAAGTGGGTGAGAGGCTGATCTTCCCTCTCCAAGAAAATCAATCACATTGCAAACCGATTTGGATTCGTAACAAATCCACTCCCATTGGAAGATTCTAAACACTCCAATTTGTGGCCAAATGGATGAGAGAAATATTTCGGCCGAACCATGTCTACAAACTTTTAACTTGGCGTGAAAACAAAATTTCGGCGAAATTTGGTAAAAAACCAATTCATTGTGGATTTCGTTTCGGTCATGGCCAAAACCTAATTAAATAATTCGGATGAAGCGACATGTTTTGGCTGAAATTTTAAACCATGCATCAAATAGACCAACAAACTCACATGGGTGGAATCCAAATATATGGGTGGCAAATAACAACCCTCAATCTATTTCCTGAATGATCCAAACCACTGAGCAAAATCCACTCCCATTGGAAGATTCCAATGTTACATGGATTCTTCTGAATGGGCGAGGAATCTGTGTTGGACATGTCTTGGATTCCAATACTTTAGAATTCACAGAGACACTTCTATGTCTCTTTTAAATTTATTTATTTTTTTCTCTAAATACTACTACCACAACCTTACAATTACTGCATATTTTAAGTTTTATCCATCCTAACAGTAAGTTTGGGATTTGCTAGCATCCATCACAGAACTCATTTCGCGGATGCTCTGTTGCAACTGACAGCAGCCACCTCGTGAATGAAGACAAAATCTGCTGAAAAGTGAGCCTGTGTGGCCACTCTCACATGCAACAGACCATTTCCGAGAAATGCCTATGTGATGGACACTAGCAAATCCTAGTAAGTTTTATATATTTCTCATATGAAAATAAAAGTTATATTTACTCAACTTACTAAAAGTTTTAACATATTATGTATTATAAGAGAAATGCCCTTCATTCTATCATTGCTCGTATTATAATTAAAATTTCAGAATTAATTAAAATATTTGGGTGAATACATAGACAAGTTCAAAGGGGTGTCTCGGTTAAAAAGGGGGGGTGTATTTATCAAAATCAGACCTGAAGAAATGGAAGTCTATTTGCAGCCTCAAAAAGGAGGAGTACATCCGGCGCGGAGGTATAATTAAGACGCCATGTCCCGTCCAATTTTTCCAACTCAATTGCACAACCCGCATCAAATCCCTCAACGTACACCTGCCATTTTTACGAAAATACCCCTCTATTTAAACCATAATTACCAATCAAATTAAAACCCTACGTTTTAGATGAGAGTGAAAGAGAGAGACGGACCAGTGCCTCTTCAATGGATGCTCTTTGATCGACGGTTGCAACGAGGCCACGTTGCGTGTCTTGAGCGGCGATAAGGAGATCGTGCTTTCTTCTCTCCAAATTCATAGCCTCGAATAACAGGAAAAACAAATTCAATGGAAAGGAAAACAAAAAACGAGGAAAATGAGAGAGAGAGAGAGAGAGAGAGAGAGAGAGAGAGAGAGAGAGGGGTTTTTGTATTACTGGATTTGTTTCGATTGCTAATTGGGCAAGGCATCCGAAGCTTTTTTTCTGATGGGTTTGTTTTCTTGTTGGAATATGTTTTCTGAGTAGCAGTTTGTTGGTGGGTTTTCCAGGGAAGGACAAAGGATAAAGGAATGTCAATTCCATGGAAATTAGAGGGTTGGTTCTTTGTTCTTGTTGGTTTTTGAATGAGAGAGAGAGAGAGAGAGAGAGAGAGAGAGCGCTAAGGTGGAAAGCTTGTGCAAAATTTTCTTATCTATATTAAGTTTATTGGTCTCAAGCAGTGGGGCCATCCTTCAATGTGGGCCCATCTAATTATTACTTGAAGGGGAGATAACTAGAATCGTTGTCTTAGATTGGACGTTTCAACGGCCGTCAACAAGGTGAAAAGTAAGGAATGTGTGTGATAGTTTTGAGAAGTTACGGATTTTGGGTATTTTTTAAAACAAGCATCAAACTGGGTGATTCTTCAAAATCGAGTAGAAAAAAGACACTATACCCTTCTGACGTGATCAGAGTCCTCGTATGTATGTTGCCCTTCCTGATGGATGAGAACGTCAATCATTATCTTTAAAAAAATTTAAGGATGAGAACGTTAATATAGGGAGAGTGAAAATATCATAAAAAAGAATTGAAGTTTCCCACTTTTCATGTCAAATCACGTACGTCTCTTTTGGCAGTGACATTATTGAACATTTAATTATTTCCCACTTCTATTTTGGCTTAGAACGTCTCCGGATTCAGGAAACACCCATCGTTCAAAGATATCAAGTATGCCGCCATATTCTTGAGTACGCCGTCGGAATATCAAGTAAGCTGCTCGATTCAAGAAACATCCATCGTTCAAAGATATCAATTACGCCACCAGAATATCGAGTACGATGCCGGATTTTCTGAGTTCAAATATGTGTTCCAAACTTATCGAGTACGCCGCTGGAATATCAATGGTACGCCGGCGAAATCTCATACAGAGAGGTAGTATTATTAGAAGACGCCACAATTCCATATTGATGTCTACGTGTCGTGAATCCGACCGTCTATGCATATTGGCGACGGCCAAGATTTAAACGAACCCAAGGGACTCTGAGTTCAAAGAATGATTTCAAATCCAAACTAAACTGGCTGTATATAGAGGCGCCAGCGTTCCAAAAAGCTTTTCAACACATGTCAAGCATCCATTCGTCTCTAGTTATTTTCGACGGCCAAAATAGAAACGAACCCAATGTTCTGTCGGTTCAAATACACATTCAGTCGAACCAAAAGAAACCTTGTGAAGCGCGCCTGTTGATGTCAGAAGGGTATCAAGGTCTTTTTTCCACCCGATTTTGAAGAATCACCCGTGTTTGATGCTTGTTTCCAAAATTACCCGAAATCTATAATTTCTCAAAACTGTGTCACGATTCCGTGCTTTTCTCTTCAACAAGCCTGAGGTGACATATATACAGGGAGATGATATTTTCACCCCCCTGCATTACGCGCACGCTCCCCTTATAATGTGATTTGATGTGAAAAGTGGACAGCTTTAACGCTTTTTGACGTCAAATCATGTTATAAGGCGGGGCATGCCTAACGCGGGGGTGTTGAAAATAGCATATAGAAATGATTTTTGTATCTATAGTTCGGAGGGCTAGGATCAACCTGTAGAAATGATATTTGGGGCACAAACTATTTACATTGTGGCCCATCACATGGATGGTTTGGATCATCCTATAGTGTTGTCCGTACAGTAATTTTAACAAAATACAGGACTATAAGGGCTTACACCGTATAAAAAAACTCAAGAAAGAAGGAGAAATAAAGATAGGTGCGGATTAACAATGCTCTACCAAGTGAACGATCCTGGCCCTCTTTTTTAGTTTTTATCAATCACTATACTTAATTAATATCCCTATTGAAAAAGATCTTTTTAAGCTTATTATTTTGATTAGCGAAACTTATCAATACTAGTATCTATGTAATGGGAAAACTTGGATCACCCTAAAGGGAATTGGCTTGAATAAGGACACAAATATTTTTAATTAGAAGATACAAAATCGTGAAATGCCTTCTGCGATGGACGCTAACAAATCCCTTTTAACAATTTAGTATCATCTAAATAGCCAATCCCACGAATCTCGAATGCCGTAAGGTCAAAGAAGCTGCGGACTTTTTGTCCAAGCAGGATTGCCCCTCTTGTGGGATGGAATTTCTTGGATTGTAATCTTCCTCCCTGCTTTCTTTAATAATTCTGGTAAGGTTCTGCCTAACCCCAACCAACAAGAGAGTCAAATGCAGGTCAGAGACAAGTAAAACAAAAGATAATTATTGGGTAAATTACTGTTACGTGCTGTAGTCTTTAAAAATTAACAAGAAAATGTTGGTTGTTTCCAAAAAAACCCTTATAAATGTTATTTTTAAAGACAAAGGGAATTCAAGGACGAAATGCCTCTTTTATACCCTTTAGCATTTGTTTTACTTTTTTACCTTTTACCTTCATCAAGCATACATACGAGGAAGATGGTTTACCGGCGAAATGTTCTCTTCTCCGGCGAACTGTTCTCTTCTCTTCTAAAGTAGGTACAAGCTCTCTCTCTCTCTCTCTCATTATTGAAGGGAAGTAATGGAATAAATTAGGGTTGCTTTATTTTATAAATTTATTTTCCATTACAGTTAAAGTTTCCCTCTTGCTGTTGAAAAATGGTTTGGAGCTGTCTCTCCCTCTCAATCTTAAAGGCAAAAAACGTAGTTGAAGCCAAAAATAGTTACTCAAAGCAAAAACAATTTAATTGAAGCGAAAAATAGTTACTGGAGCTTCCAAATTGCATTTGCAAAAGAAAATTTTATGTGGTTTTTTGCTTCAAATGCACAAAATTGGACACATCAGCCTTCTTCCTTCTCAATTTTTTCTCAAAAAGGTTTCTAGATCTCTCCCTCTTCTTCTCGATGCAAAAACAAGTAGTCGAAAGGGAAAACAGGTTATTCAAAGCTAAAAAAAATACTTGGTCGAAGCCAAAAATTGCTTGGTTGAAATAAAAAATGTGTTTCCAGTAACATTCGCAGTTGTGTTTTTTGCTTTTGACTAAATTTTTTAATCTTCGACTAACTGTTTTCTCCTTCTCGACTCAAAAATAGGTACTCGAAGCGAAAGAAGGTTATTCAAAACCAAAAAATACTTGGTCGAAACCAAAAATTGCTTAGTCGAAGTCAAAAATGTGTTTCCAGTAACATTTGCATTTGTGTTTTTCGCTTCGACTAATTTTTTTAGGCTTCGAATAACTTTTTTTTCTCCTTCTCGACGCAAAAACAACTACTCGGAGTGAAAAAAGGTTATTCGAAGTCAAAAATGTGTTTGGAGTAACATTCACTATTGTGTTGTTTTGACTTCGACCAAGCAACTTTTAGCTTCGACTACCACCTGATTGGCTTCAACTAATTGTTTTTTGGTTTGATTAAGACGTTTTGGCTTCAACTAAAATGTTGAATTCAAGTAACATATTCCAGTAACATTCGGAACTCTTTTTTCCATTAGCCACAATAACACAACAAAGATAATGAGATTTTGAATATTTGGAGGAAAAAGAAAATGAGAAAGGGGCGTCTCTAGAGAACTCCTTCTACCCTCTCAGGACAAATGAGTATCTGCTGCCGAAGAAATGAAGATGTTTCGCCAGAGAAAAAAGCTTCTATCGGCCATAAAATTAAGCCGTTTCACACAAAATAGGTCGGAGTAAAACCTAGAAAGAAAGTGTAAAACCTGGAAGTAAAAGTAAAAGAGTAAAACTGTAAAACAAAGAAAAGAAAGATTAAAGTAAGCTCAGGGGTATTTTTGCCCTAAAAAATCATTCTTTTAATAAAATAGCATTCTAAGGTTTTTTCAAAAGTCAACATTTTCTCGGTCATTTTTTCAAATTTGCAAATTTGCAGCATGTAACAGTAATTTACCCATAATTTATTAGCCATGTGACCGACCACCCTTATGCCTAGACTCCACAAATTCATAGCCATTAATCATCTCCCACGTTCACCACACGGAAAAGAGACGCTTAGAGATCCGCATATCCAAAAACTAATGATTTCTCACATTTACCAAACTCCTGCTTAAAGATTACAAAAACAAAAGAAGAAATATTGAATTAATACAAATCTAAGAACAACATTCGTGAATAATTATATATAGAGAAGTTATATACACCATAAGAAATAGTACAAATCTTGCGAGCAAGCCTGCACTCTCTGTGACAACTGAAACTCTGTAATTCAAGGACTATGTTTCCAAATTTCTAGATTTTCTATCTATACAAGAGAAGTTTGTGAGAGCAATCAACAGATTGAAGCCAGTTGATATTCACAAAATTACAAAGCCTTTGTGGCAGAATCCTGATAAGGAAGCTTCATTGAAGAAATGACCTTGCACCACATATAGTTTCATCCTTGTCCTTCAATGCATTTTGCCATAACACCTCCATATGATGAAAGGATGTACAAACATGTACTCATCATCTCATCCTTCATATTTGATCCAACAGCGGAGGGAAAGCATTTCTGAACTCGTTGCGAACATTTAGAGGGGCCACAGCTGAGTTTCCACGCCCATGAAGAGTTAGCCCCCATTGGAAGCACCATGTTCTTGAAAGATCACACTCTCATCCCTACAAAATGCAGATGAAGGTGAAATGAGAAGCTTCCCATGTTAGAAAGCACTTTAGTATTATGAACAACAATCATCCACTCAGCTATCATTGGCTTGCACACGCCTCAACACCTGCAAAATAATACGAATTTCATGAACTCATATCAACAGAACCGGAAGATGAATGAGAATCCAGGAAAAATCTTCTCGTCAACAACCTGCAACTAGCTAATAAGAAGAGAGAAATCAAAGAAAACAGCTTCTACTAGAACTACCTAGATTTAAAAGTCTCCTTTTGAACAGCAAAGCCTGCAATCGATGCTAATCACACACCCACAACAACTAAATATACAATGTACTTAAGATGCAAATATATAACAAATTACAATTATAATTTTAAGATGAGTTGGTTATAAAGATAATGGACAAATAAAATAAATACCCATAATAATTTCATGGGTGCAGCTGCAAACACATAACAAACATTGCACTGCAGTTAATAATCACATTCACAATTCTATCAACAAAATTCAATTATCTAAAAGGTTAGAATCATATCTCAAAAGGGCCCAAGAATAAGACCCTTTCAAAATGATATAAGTCAGATAAGTGGGGTTAGAAATAACAAATCCAAGTCTCACAAAGGCGAGGATATCCCTGAGAAATCAATCCCACGAAAGATTCTTCTAAATTGGTGATTAGAACCTGTTGATGTCTCTAATTAATAGTCAAGTTACAAGAGCTACATTCATATATCAATAGTACTGAATATAAGTCTCAAAAAGGTTCCTACAACGTGGACCATATTTAGTTCCCTTTAAAGACTCCATACCAAGTTATCCCTTGTCCCCCGGACGAAAAAAAGTACAACAAAAAAGAAAAGGGAACTGATTATAACACTAACTCATATCCATGCCATCTCCAACTTGGCCGCAGATTGGAGCGACCGCAGAAAAAGACCTCTCAAAAGGAGAAGGATGGAGCTGAGCATCTCGTCTGCGCTTAAAAGCACAGGCATCAGGGCTCTCCCCTTCGAGCTTTCGCCGAATTCCTCTCACTGCTTGTTGTTCTACTGGGGTAAGAGGGAAAACCTGCCCACTAACTCTGCAAAGGGAGCTATGGTTATCATACAAAATTCTCTGGTTACAGTTTTTATCACAAATATGTGTGATTCCCGTTAGTTTGCAGCGATATAAGTTCGCGCACACGTGTTCATTTTGGCATCTCTTGTCACATTTGTGACTCGGAATTGGTCCTTCTCGGTTGAGAATAGTGGACAAAAAAATAACATTTGTTGGCTCGGCAGTCATAGGTTTTCCATATACCTCCATTGCTTGTATCTGTCAACAACTTTGACGTTTCTATCACGGTTAAGACACGAAGCCTCTGTTCTGCAGTCCAAAAAAAAGTAATAGGAGAAGTCAAATGAAGGCAAAAGATTTGTTTCAAGATAGAGGAATTTGTGTTTTACCACGAGCAAAAATATGCCTATTGAAAACCATCTACGCACCGAAGAATTTTCTGCTACACTTTGAATAACTCGATATTATCCATGTTGATACCACAGGAATCCATGAGTAACACATTGATAAAGTAATTCATCAAGGATTGAAAGTAAAAACAAAACCTAAGATCTGTTTCCTTATCACATTGAAATTAATGAATGACAACTATAACACAAACACAGGTAAATATAAAGAGTATCAGGCAAATACAAAGGAAACTCTGCAACAGGGCCACACCACATCGCCTTCATTGCAACCTTACTCAAGATAAAGACCCAGCAAAATAGATATATTTTTGCTATTTCAAAACCCCAATTTCCTACAAATCACAAAAATTTCTCAAGAGATCCCACTAATGAACAATGCCAACCAGCAACAATTAGAACATCTAAAGAAACTTCCTCAGTTGGCCTAAATTGCAAATTGCAAACAGTATAAAATATAAAAAGGTATTAATATATAAAGAGGAATGCTAAACTGAAGGACACCCTTGCAAAAACAAGCAGCAGTGGTACAGGGGCACACTGTTCGATCCACGTCGCCGGAGTGCAGTTACAATAGCACTGAAAATTATAATAAAAACACCTTGTGGCTGGTTTTTGGAAAGGGCACCCTTCAGTTTAGCATTCCTCATAAAATAGTAAACAAGAAAAATATCTGAAAAACTGCGCTTTTCAAAACCCGAACTGCAAAACAAGGCTGAGAAAGAAGCTAAAGACATCAAAACCCTAATAACTGCAAAATGAAGTGTGTGTGTGTGTGTGTGTGTGTGTGTGTGAGAGAGAGAGAGAGAGAGAGAGAGAGAGAGAGAGAGAGGGAGAGAGAGAGAGAGAGAGAGATCAAACCCTAACAGCTGGAAAGGAGACATAAATAGAACATGTCAAAATCCTAAAGACATCAAAATCCTGATAGCTGCAAAATCTAGAGAGAGAGAGAGAGAGAGAGAGAGAGAGAGAGATCTAACCATAATCAAATCCTAACAAGAAGAGAGAGATCTAACCATATCGAACCGTAACAACTGGAGAGAGAGAGATCTAAACATATCAAACCCTAACAACTGGAGAGAGAGAGAGAGAGAGAGAGAGAGAGAGAGAGAGAGAGAGAGAGAGGGAGAGAGCTAACATATGAAAATCCTAAAGAACAAGGGAGATGAATAATCAGAGAGAGAGAGAGCTAACATATGAAAATCCTAAAGAACAAGGGAGATGAGAGAGAGAGAGAGAGAGAGAGAGAGAGAGAGAGAGAGAGAGAGAGAGAGAGAGAGAGAGAGAGAGATCATGAAATCAGACAATAGCAGAACAATCTCTAAATATAGCTTAAGATGATAGAACGAACAAAACCAAAATCCCTACAAAGGAACAGGGTCCAATTATCAAACCCTAAAACTATCACATTTTCCCATCCAAGGACCACAAATCCATAAAATTATCCCATCAAAAATCAAATAAATCTCACACCTAGTTCAATAAACACAAACTCACACACATATTCATCACTCACACCAGAGTCCCAAACCCTAAAAAAAAAACCCCCTAAAATTCCTAACAAAATAATCAGAGAAGAGCAAAACAAAAAAGCAGAGAAATGAAACTTACATGCTTATACACCAGTCCGAATCCTGAAATCTGAAAAAAGCTAAGACAGAAAATATAGAAAAGGACAAAAAATCTTCACGCGAATCTCGCTCCCAGATCTCCTCCAACCTCTCGCCGCGTGCTTGTAAAAACGCATTTGAAGGCGAGGATGGAGAAGGGTATTTATAGACACGCGAAAAGACAGATGAAATGAAAGTGAAATTGCGGTGAAATGAGAGTGAAATTTCGCGTTTGCTTCTGATAGAACGAGTGTAACGGAGTAGCATTCGTATGACGTGGCGATATTAGATGCGATTTATCGGATTGAAACTTTCCGAGTGATAGCGATGAGACCGGTTTGGACAGTATTGGTGTACGTGGCCAATAAATGATTGGCACGTGTCGAGAGCAACGTATTTCTCGAGTTCATGTTTGAACTTGTCTTTACTCTTCTTACTTGGCTGAGGTGGGGCCCGCTTAGCTATCACGTGCTTTTTATGTCTTGCCGTCCAAAGATGTGGGCCACAAAATGAAGGGCCCACATTTTGGAAGACTAGTTTCAACGGTGGGACTAAAACTGAATGGTATAGATCATCCATTTATGTGGGCCCACTGTACTCTTGAGCTAAAAAAGATGATTGTTGCTAGTCAATTTTGCCGAAAGCCATTTCGCGGCTGGCTTTTGCATGTGGGAACATCCACATAAGTTGACTTTTTGGCACATTTTGTCTTATACATTATATTCATGCAAAGTAGCTTTACGTGAAATTGCCTAGCAAGTCCCCTGTTATATTGAAGAATGCTAAATTCACAGGTGCCCTTGCAAAATAAGGGGCAAAGGGCGCCCCCATTGGTCAATTAACATTAAAGAGGGCACCATAACTCTCTTTGATGGTTTTTGAACAATGGGGGCGCCCTTTGCCCCTTATTTTGCAAGGGCGCATGTGAATCTAGCATTCTTCAATAAAATACTAAATCCCCTCAAGGAGAAAGATAGGCCAAGATCTCTAACGTCGCGCTAGCTACTTTGCAAGAGTAAGATGATCCGCCTCTCCCATTCGTCGACGTGCCGACTTGATGATATCAAAACCAAGTGACCCTCCACACGGTCCATGATCTCGTCAATGAACCCTAATAATCTCCAGGGGTGGGGAGAGGGGAGATCGAGCATCCAACCACCTAACAATATTGAGGATACCACCTTTCACTGTGAGATTGTCCATTTCTCTTCTCGCCATCAATCTTATATCCTGAAGGGATTGCCCTTAGTTCTACCTTATTTGAATCCTCAACTCTAATTGGACCTGAGAAGGCCCACTTAATGGGGCCGTTTTCTTGTTGACCTAATGCCACTGTCCTTTGCACCATTGAGTTCGTATTGAGCTCATGGTCAGGCCTAAATATTGTGATATGATCCGATGTGGGTCTCTCTCCTCACACGACAAGGGATGGAGATTACAACGGTTGTGTCCGAGTTTCTGTAACCTGCTAAGGGATTGATTTGAAATTAGAAAGAGAAATATGTTTAAAACTGAGGGTATTGTTTTGTCAATTCTCGAGCAGCAGCGGTCTTTTAAGGTATAAAACCAAACTGTAGGTAGTCTTTTGATAATTCCGAAAGCCCTTTTTAAAAGGGAAAGTAATATACTTGTCCCTTTTATTCCCCGGGCCATCCCCCTCTAGTGTATTTATGATTCCTCTTTTTACACTACAAGGGGGTGCCCTGACGAACAAAAGGGGTCGAATATAATCATTGCCTTTTAAAAATCCTAAACCTACCGACTGCATTCAAATCTCTTTGAAACAGATCAGCTCAAGTATAAAGAAAGCTCTGGTATTTTCTTTTTCTACCCTTCGATTTTTTTTATATCTCCATACTATAGAATTTTACAACTTACTATAGAATTTTACAACTTCGAGGAGTTTGTAGGGTTTTGCAATTGTTTCTGCTTTTTTTTTTTTGCTTTCTAATCAAGTCATGAATCTTTTCTTTTCCTTTTTCTTAATGCTTTCTTGCTTCAATTCTGTCAAGCATGAATTGCTACAAAATAATCTTTAGTTGCTTCTTGTTTGTTAAGAGTTTTCTCTCATATTCAGTGTGGGTTGTGGATTTTTTTAAGATGCACACCATCTGTTTGATGGATTTCCTCAAAGAAATTTTTGGTTCGTCTTTGATGACAAAAAGCCTGAAAATTTATCAGTGATAAATTCTCGATCAAAATACTTGAATGCAATAGTATAAAGGAAATGGGAAATGTAATATTAATTGACAATCAATGAATTTGTGCTGTTCTTAGTCTGGCAATATCAGAGATCTCCAGCAATGAAATCAAGCAGAAATCACAATTGATTGGAAAAATAAATATAGATAAGCAATGTTCAGGTCTTCCTCTTTTGTAGGACCCCGGTTAAGCGAATCTGTGGGGTACAGATGGGGCTGAGGTGAGTCTTTGAGATCCTATGAGGTTGCTGCTGTAGTGGTTTTTTTTTTAATGGTAACATTTAAGTGGTGCCCAGTTGCTGCTCTAGTGTTAAAATCAGGAGGAAAAAATTTCTTTGAAAAATCACTAGGAAAAAACATCAGAGGAAGATAAGATTCAAAGATTTTGGTGTTTCTAGCTGATTTAGGGGAAAGGGCATAGTTGTAGGTATGTGGTCTTTTATGGGTGTTTTAGAATGTTTTTCTAAAAGACAAGGAATTAGAAAGAAGTTTTTACAGTCCTGCACTGCTTAAGTATGAGTTTTACTTCCTTGTTAATTGCCATGAATACCATGATTAGTTATGCGTTTAGAACTTAAAGTGCAATTGGAGAAAATCATGCATGTTACATATGCCAAGTACTGCACATAATGCATGGGTTCCCACACCTTCTATTTCCATGAAATTTACACACAAAAAGCTAAGGTCTCTTAATAAATTCAGCATTCTTTGCAGATTTTCCCTTTGGGGGGGAAATTAACTCCGTCAAATGTGAATATCTTTAGACTCATATCAGCATTGCAGAGTTTTTAAACATCTGATAGGAATTATACTTGGTTCTCCTTAATCATTTTTTACTCCTTCATTTCGAGGAAAAAGTGATGAAATTGTTGTGTTTAACATCGGCATATGGAGTCATATGGTACATTCCAAGCCTATCTGACACCCACCGACATATCGTGTCAGTGTTGGGGACTCATTTGGTGGAGTTGGGCTTGAGCCTATATCTCAGTTGGAAGGTGCGTTTAATCACACCCATGCAATTATGGATTCAGTCCAACCTAACCTAATGGGTAGTAGAAAGAAAATTGTGGTGGAGATTGATACATAGTTAAAGTCGATCAGTAAAGCACCTTGGTTGATTAAAGCATAATTGTGCCTCTTTATGGCATCCAAGTACAATGTTTGTCTTCATAAACCTCTTTGCACTAGTGTTCTTAATTTATGTTTGCTACTTTTATTTAAGGTTTTCTCGGAAATGATCCCTGGAGGAAATCTTTCATTTGTTATATTACTTCTATAGATGGTACACAATTTAATTGCTAAATGGCTTTCGTATTCTGATTGGATTTATTCTAACCTGTGAACTCTATGTGAACTAGAGGAGAATGGTGGGGTTTAAAAATAGGTACATGGTAATGGAGGTTTTTCTGGATGCCAACAGAGAACTCGGCAGGGATGATCCCATTATTATTAGCCAATTCAATTTGTCTAAAGCAATCAAGGACAGTATTCTAATTAACTTCGGGGAGTGTGGTCTAGCTTCATCGCTTGGATCATTCCAAGGTATTGTGGCATTGCAAACTTGCCATTATTTCTAGTTTTAGAAGATCAATACTAGATGTGTTTTTCTTCCATATAAATTCCTGTCTATTTCCAGATGGGATGACAAGCAATTTGTAATTTTTTAGCAATCTGAAACTTGATTCATGTGCAGTTAAGTACGTGAATCCCATAACAAAGCTTTGCGTCATCAGAGCCTCACGCGAGGATTACCAAAAAGTATGGTCTGCAATCACCATGGTCAGGAGTATTGGACATTGTCCAGTAGTATTCAATTTATTGGACCTGAGTGGTGAGTCATCTACTTTGAACTTCTAAACATAACCGCAGTACCCTTTCATTTAAATATTGGACCTGAGTGGTGAGTCATCTACTTTGAACTTCTAAACATAACCGCAGTACCCTTTCATTTAAATATTGGACCTGAGTGGTGAGTCATCTACTTTGAACGTCTAAACATAACCGCAGTACCCTTTCATTTAAAAATTCACCAGTTTACTGAGAATTTAGACCGGATATGTGCCTAAGCATCTGACAAAGTGGCCATACTTCTAATTAACCCAACACCATCTCTTTCTTTATGAGAGGATCTGCCAAATAGGGCGCTTTGAATTTTATTAATAAAATATATATATATATGTTGGTTCATGGGAGTATTATGGCTGCATTTAATTATTTTTTAAGCTAGTATAGAGTTTCCCATTACTGTTTTTTTCTGAATTTTGGAGTTGACACTGATGTGTTACTCCCTTGATCTTTTAAAATTACTTAAATCTATTGTTCAATTTAGTAGCAAGTCGGCAATCTTTGACCTACTCTAAAACATGAACAGAATCTTATTGTGTTATGTAATGGAACTTTTCGTTTTAAATAAGCTTCACTAGACAATCATGTCTAATTGCGTTAATTGTTACTGAAGTCGGGCATATGCCAAATTGCCAATGTGAAAGTACTTTCTCATAATAATGATGTCAAATTCAATTACCTTGCATCTTTCATCATTGCCACTGAGACCAAATTTATCTTTTTTGGGTATGCTTTTGGAGCACCGAAAGAAGCTTGTGTTGATTTGTTTATTTTTGTCAGGAAGCATCAAAGCCTGTAAAAATGCCGCCTTGAAGTGCGATGAAGCAAAGTTTGAACAGTACAAACTCATGGTGGGAGATCGTCTTACACCGGATACTACTCAGCATGTGCAGAATTGTTTTGAGAAAATTAAAATTCTGGAGCATTGAAACCAAGGTTCAAAGATACAACAATTTGCATTCCTTATAATGGATGAGCAATTTGAGAAAGCAGGGAAGCCAAAGCGAAGCGGAACTACTTGTTCCATGTGATCCCTCTGCTCTACCTTCTTTTAAGCCATGTTAATTTGTTCCAAAAAAAAAATCATCCTTTGCTAGACAATTTATAGATTCTGATTCCTTTCTAGTTGAATTTTTTGTTGGGCAATCCAATCTAGTGATTCACATGCATTCTTCCTTCTACATATTTGGATGAAACCATGTTTGAATGTATGTTTCATCTGGTGTCTGAGAAAGTTTCATGTATATTATTGTGGCCCTCATCAAATTCGTTTTGTTTGTATTTTGAAGCCTTAGGAGACCTATTTACAAAACCCATTTTGTGCTCCCTACCCATTTCAAACTGATCATTGGCCGCACCAATATTAGGCCCAATCTTAGTACTATCAGTAGCTTCAAAAGAATATAATGAGTGATTCAAGTGGAGGATAATTCGAATGCCTACTACTGGCCTTAGATATGCCTATAGGGGGGCCACTTCTTTTATTTATAGCAAGGGTAACCTTTAAGAAGCTGACTCACCCTAATCTTAGGACCTGACTCACCCTCTGTGTACGAACCTTGCGGAGGAACTCTTAGGTTTTCTGGGCATTCGATTCTCACCGATAGTCTTGATTGCACAAACCATGTCCTTGCGTTTGTCATTGGATCCGTGGGTGACCACAAGCCTAGCCAAATGCCATTGAGAACACCTTGAGGATGATCCTAATTGATCCATCGAACTTTTTTTTTAAGGCTACACCAAGTAAAAAGCTAAATCATTAATTTTTTTTAGCCTTTATCTTCCACATGGAATGTTTGTGACAATGGACCGATAAGATGTTCTACAAGATCAAAGTCTTGATTCCACATACATCTCGTGCCAACCATATAAATTAATGAGCCCAATTGTTTTCATACTTTTATAACACCAAATCATAAATCATACCCGCGAAACCATGTGAAAGAAGGAAAGATTCCAACATTTTATAGCTTAAAACCTTTTCCTCACAATGCTTAATGCTAAGAGTATGCAATAAGTGGCAGTCTAGATCAACCAGAGGTTGGACTAACAATAAGAGCTCACCATTATGACACAACAGACCCAAGCCTTTCAAGAGCATTCCTTTTCCATTGTGCCTTTCCTAAGTTGGTGAAAAGCTTCAATAAATGTGGGGCGAAATCACTATTAGAGCTTAATTCCTGTTCTTAATGGTTAGGTGAAAAGCGTGCAAAAGACGATCCATGGAAAGCACCAGGCCTTCCATTAGGGGTGTCAGTGGATCCGCTTTGGATCGAATCGACGTATGTCTTGGTCACGATCCATTCAGATCTTTTATCGATCCGATCCGATCCTTTTCGGAGTGTTTTTCGGATCTTAGTTTTTGAATCTAGGTCATGATCCATTTTGAATTAGACTGTCCAAGTGTCCTAGGTCTTACTTATGTTGTACACTAAGGCTTAGAGTCAGGTAAGAGGGAAAAACTATAGAAATAGTAGTTATCAGAACAAAAACGAAAAGCAATAAAATGAAATGTTGTTTGAGGAATTCTAAACTGAAGGGCGTCCTTGCAAAAACCAGCCACAACCCACTGGATCCACATCACCAAAGTGTATTTATAAAAATGAATATTAAAGGCACGTTGATGACAAGGATCTAATGGGGGTAACCCTTGCTCCTGATTTTTGCAAGGGCACCCTTTAGTTTAGCATTCCTCGTAGTGTTTTTAAACCTCATAAAAATACTCTTCATAAATAGATATATGAATGGATTATACCGCGCAGCCCAACAAAAACAGCACGGCCCACGTTATTTGGGTGATCCAAACCATTTATTTGTCGGGCCATGATGTAGATAGGGTGTGCCCAGAAAATCTTATCCCTAGGATGATGCTAACCCTTTGATCTGTAGAGGTTTCGATTCTATGCCGTCCATTTTAAATCTCCACAAATCGGAGGATCGGATCATCCTATGGAGAAAATTTTCTGGGCACATCCTATCTGCGTCATGGCCCAAGAAATAAACGGTTTGGATCACCCAGATAATGTGGGCCTCACTATTTTTTCTTTGTGCATGTACAACAGTCCACTTAGTGCATTAGCATCCTCAATTTGGATCTAGGACTATCCATGGGTTTTTGTGGGTACTTCTGGGTCACAATCCAAAATGATTTCGGACTTTAGGATATTCATACAAGACATGGTCAGATCCTATGCCCAAATCCCACCTCTAGCATTCGGATTTTTTGGACCTATCGAATTGGACCCCCACAAGTCATAAGCATCATTAATGGGACGGCCAAAACTACACCGAAGATCTCATTAAAATCTCAAAAACAATTGGAAACGACCCTTCTCCAAGTTAATTACATAAATGGCTCTCTCACCACACAACTTCAAAATCTTCTTCCTCCTCTCTTATTCAATTCTCTATTGTTCATTGTTTCTTCAAACATCATGAAGAAAGTAGAACTCGATTATGTTTTGGTTCCTTTAGGACTTGGTCTAATGGCAGCATACCATGTGTGGCTCTTCTATCGCATCCTAAAGCACCCAATAAAGACTGTGATAGGCATCAATGCTATCAATAGAGGGATTTGGGTTCAATCCATGATGGAGGTAAGCAACAACATTTGCATCCTTAATCTCCATCATACATTGCAAAAACTTATTTTATAAGTTTTCTTGTCTCAAGAACAGAAAAATAAAGAAAATGTTTTGGAAAAAAATAAAACTAAACCATTAGATCAAAACTGATTTCTAGCTTAGATTCATCACAACAAACAAAGTTTGAGATTACTACCCATCAGAAAAAAAAAGAAGTTTGAGATTACTAAGAGCCCAGAATTTTCACACATTCTTTTATCAGATTTTCTTTTGAGCGATATTGTTATGAGCTCAAAGCGGTTCGTAATGTGATTGATCTTTTGAGAAATTAGATTGCGTGTGGCCTTACAAACCCTTATTTCTCAAAAATGTATGTACAGTGCTAAATGCACCATAGGATGATCCAAACCGTCTATTTGATAGGCCAGTGTCAATAGGTTGTGCCCCCAAAATCAGTTCATTGGATGATCCTAGCCCTCCGATCTATAGAGGGGGTCCCTCTATAGATCAGATTGGTACGGGACCATTTGAAAACTACGGGTTTGTACGGCCACACCCGTCTCTCGACCAACTAGAGAAAAACTCCACAAACTACAAATATCTAAACTAATTTTAGCACCATTCTCTTTTACAAATATCTACACTAATTTATTGAGAAATTATGTGATGCCGGACCATCAAAATAAAGGGCGGAGAGAGACAAACCCTCTCTCCCTTGATTTTTAATCCAAGGGAAAGCACTGTTTTTTTACTTTTCCTTGGTTCAAAAACCAAGGTAGCAGGTTTTGTCTCCTTCTGCCCTTTACATTTTGACGGTCGGGCATCATATAAAAACTCCTAATTTATTAATTCCACCCTAAGTGGGGCCCATCTAGGGACATACTCAGAGAAAGGATTTCTAATTTCCAAAAGGTGGGTTTTAATTGCAGGACAGTGGTAAGAATGGCATTTTGGCGGTACAAACTCTGAGAAACAACATAATGGCATCAACCCTAGTGGCATCTACGGCGATCATGTTAAGTTCCCTGGTTGCCGCACTAATGACGAACGGTAGCGATTGGCGAGGGCAAGGATTTGTGTTGGGGGACACGAGCGAGCTAGGGTTTTCCATTAAGTACTTCTTCATCTTAATCTGCTTCTTGATGGCCTTCCTAATGAACGTGCAGTCGATTCGGTATTGTTAAACAACCAATTACTCCAAAAGCTTAAGTTGTTAGAGTTGTGTTATTTACGACACGTTTGCTACCATGATTTTTTGTTCAATGATAAACTTGTTTCTCCAAATGGTGAGATTTTACCTCAAAATCGGGCCAGGTTTGGGTTGAGTCCTACTCATTTTTTTAGCAAAAGCTCAACCTGACCTGACCCAAAGTTGCACCCCTATGAGAGAGGGAGAGGGTAGGTGAAGTGTCTAAAAGTCAGGAAATAAAAATCAAGAAACTAGTTTCTTCAATTGGTGAGAAGTGGCTCAAAATCAAGAAACAAAAAACTCTACTCAAAATAAGATCTACTTTTTCCTGATTTTCAGGCACTTCTCACCCTCATCTCACTCGTGCCCTCTCAAATCTCTCTCCTCACACTCGTCCTACCTCTCTCTCACCACTTGAAAGACACTAACAACATTCCTTAATCATTTAGTTTATACCTCAACACTCCCCTTCACGTGTGGCCCCTCTTTTTTGGATTGGCCATACTCGTGGACCCCTCTTTTGAGTTGGAAGTACATGTGAATTTTTAATATCAATGAGTTGTTTCACATGTTATCAATGATAACATGTGAAACAACTAATTACTCCGAAAGCTTAAGCTATCAAAGTTGGTGTTATTTAATCATTTAATTTGTACTTAACAGGTATTACAACCATGCAAGCATTCTGATCAACGTGCCACTGAAGAAGAAACCACCATATCTCACAGCAGATTATGTGGGGAGGGCTGTTAATAGAGGGAGCTATTTCTGGTCGCTTGGTTTACGCGCCTTTTACTTTTCTTTCCCACTGTTTTTGTGGATCTTTGGGCCTATTCCAATGTTCTTTTGTTGATTTGTTTTAGTTTTTCTGCTATATTTTCTAGATTCCTCTTTTGAGTGGAGGGTGAGGGAAGATGAAGACGAAGGAGAGGGATTGTAGAGGAGGATTTTGGTGAGTGGCTTCAGTTCAATCCAAGTTGAATTGAGGTCTATGAATTCTATAGCACAAGTTGAATTGAGGGTGTTTGTGGCTGTCTAGTCTACTAAACTGTTGTGGTATTTTTAATTTTGTTTTCTATTGTTTGGGGCATCGTTACCAAGTAAAAGGATATTATATGATTTGATTTTGTAATTGTATGTGTTCGGCAATAAGGCTCCATTTCTTTCAATATAATTTGTGTGTGAAACAAATTTCTTTGCCCATTTTACATCGTTTGGCAACCATGAATTTTTTTTTTCATGATAAATTTAGTTTCTCAAGTCGTAGGGCAGGCAGGAAAAGGAGAGATTTGAGAGGGTAGGAATGAGTAGAGAGTGAGAAGAAAAAATCAATCAAATTTTGAGTGGAGATTTTTGTTTCCTTTGTTTTCATGCTTTTCTCACTACCACTTAAACCAAATTTATCATGGAAAAAAAATTCATGGTTGCCAAACATGGCCTTAAGCTCCCTTTCTTTTGACATGAATAGGTGTAAAACAATTCACTACTTTAAATTGAGTTTTTTTTTTCCCTGTTTTTAAAGGGCTTTTAATGCTCCCCTCACTCCCACCCTCTCTGCCCGTATCTCACAACTTGCCCCACTAATATTCCATGTAACATTTTTTCATGGTTGCCAAACATGCCCTAGAATACAAGAAGCCACTATCAGTCAAAGGTGACTTAATTTTTGTATCCCACAAAGACTTGGTGTAGATCATGAGGTAACCTCCATCCATCTTAGGCCATCACAAATGGACTCTCATGTGTAAAAGGACTACAAAAATCAAGAGTATAGCATTTCTGGAAAGAACCCTAATGAGAATTGATGGATCAAGGAGACATAAATGCCCTATGATGAAACTGACCAATAAGAGCGCCCTTGAATCTGGTTTTTGCAAGGGTGCCCTTCATTCTATCATTCCTCTTATTAAGGAGCATAACAACACTCTTTTTTTTAGCATATTCCTTTAAATAAAAGAAAAACTGCACATTTCCAGGATACATTTTGCTCTACCAAAAAATAGTAGTATGCTATCATAATTGTGAAAAGTTTAGAAGCATTACAGAGACATTCTTAGTATTAGAGTGATGCCTGCTTATGTCTCAAAGGTGTTTGGAAATGGAAAATGCAGAAATTTCCATGGTCTTGCCAAATATACACAGAAGGATGTTCTGACTACTCAGAATGATGCATGCTTGTCTCAAAAGGAGTTTGAAAATTGAAAATTCAGAAATTTCCATGGTCTTATATGTACAGAAAGATACTCTGAACTTGCACAGAATGCAGTATCTTTTGGCATTTGTTGTAAGAATTTTAAAATTAGTTAAGTCATCATAGCTACATCACTACATGATCTACAAATCTTCTAAATGTACTGTACAGGACTCTGTCTTCATTTTCCAATGTCACCATTGATTAACTTCTAAGTTCTATGTTTGAAGAGAAGGATGATAGAATGTGAAAAGGAGAATGCCCTTGCCACCATTGAGGTCCTTCCAGCATTCTTCCAGGTGCTGAGGGGCCCCCACCATTTCAAAAATTGCAGGATGTCTACCCGACATACCCATTTATGTCTATTTGTAGCTTCAGAAATTTCTCTCATGAGTGACACAAGGTTGGCAATGCCTTTCCCTCAGCACATGGTGAATCCAACTATCCCATACCGAGTTGAACAATGTGATATGTATACTTGTAGCTTCGGAAAATCTGTCATGAGTGACACAAAGGCGGCTTTTCAGCGAACAATATTACCAATTAGGAATCACCAAATAACATGTATGGTTAACCCTTTTTGGAAATTTCTATCACAATATATCATATCAAATAGTTAGCAATTCGGGCAGTTTGCTAATAAATATTCTTTTGCTTTTTTTTTTTGAATGGTGTTGCAATTTTATTTATTTTATGTGCCAATAAATATTCTTTTGCTGTGATGCACATACCTATTGAGCAGCTCCAATGTCGCTTAATTTTAACCTCAACTGCATGTTACCAGCTTGAACAATAATTTCTCCTTTAGATGCCTCCACTTTTAAGACCATCACCTTCTTACGAAGGGCAGAAACATACACCATGTTGCCAACCTCTGGAATTTTAATCGGCTTCTCTGAGAAGTAATAAAATGAGAGAAATAGCAAGTGAGAATTCCATAGGTTTGCCATGGGATAACAGATGCATTGTCATTTGTCTAGCAAATACAGACTGATAATTTTGCACTTTAATTAAACTGATGAAAACTGCTAAATAATTTTCTACTGTGAGAAAACCCATCCACGAACATACCTGATAGTGATTGCTTGAAGTATGGGTTTCCATCATTATCTGCTACCTTATTTTGGTAAGGTTGAGTTCCAGATGCACGAATCTGCTTCTCTGCAAAGTAATTAAAGTGCGAGAAATGGTCATTGTAAGAATTCCCTAGGGACTTTACAAGACATCCCAGATGCATTACCAATTGTCTACAAAATGCAAAGTGAAAAACTTTTGGACCTAGTTTAAGTTATCTGAAAAATATGTTTAAATAACTTTGTTGTGGCTGGACATGAGTGAAGATCCACTCAGCTTTTTCTTAAAGATCGATACCTGATGCTGATTGATGAAGATATCCAACAGAGAACCCACCATTATCTTCTGTCTTCTTTTGGGAAATTTGACTTTCAGATGCACGAAACTGTCGCAATTTGTTATGAAGAATGGAACGTGACATTGCCGCGGTCTCAGAAATTTCTCGGACCTTTTTGTATCTCTGAATAGCAATGTGTTCTGCTATTTTCTGCTTAGCCACCAATAGTTTTTCATGAAGCTCTCTTGAGGACCTAGGATCACACAAACAGGTATTCAGGAAGCGCACGTGTGAATTTACTAATTAAAATCCACTATTTTTAAATAATAAAAAATAGAAGTGCTCTAAAAGAAGTGAACCAATATCTCGTTTACAGGTTAAGAAATGGCCAGCTGGGGTAATGAAAAGTGGATAAAGACAGAACAGTTCAGAGCCTTGAGCCCTGTGAGCTATGTAGTGTTTCTTGATAACCCTAATAATTTCTCTCTATAAGTTCCTTAAGATTCAATTATGTAAGGCCTTATGAGTTGACCCATTGTGAGGGGCGGGGAAGAATGGAACTGTGGTCAATAGAGCAGATTGTGCATATGGATCAACACTACATGAGAAACATGTAAAATACTAATATACTAAAATATTATTGAAGTGGAAAAACGATTACTTAGGACCCTGAACCAGTTTTGGTTTTTCATGCAAAATAAAGAATGATTTACTTTGAGTACTTTCGGTAGAAATGATTAGGAAATCTGTTTTGATTCATTTGATGGGATCAATGATTTCTAAATCACTGTTTGCATGCACAGATACGCAAGTGTCTGACAATGTGGTACTAAATGGATTTTTTTGTGCTACTAATATTTCTGCTGATATGATGTGTTTATAACGTAACTAGGAGTAATTTAGTGAGTTATTTCATTTTCTAAATATATATAAGCCAAGGAGTTCTCTGGAAGAACACAAATCTCATCATGTCCAATTCATCTTTATACCTTCTGTCTGAAGTTGCTACAGTTCAAAAATCCAATTCATGCCATCACTATTCATCTTTATTCCAGAATTTCAACCTCTGGTTGTTTTTCATGCATAAATTTGTACTGGTGTGTCGCAGTTTCAAGTAGTATTTTGGCTATTGATTTTAGATTTTTTTCCACGAAGAATTTTGGTAGATTTTGGTTTTGGGAGAAACAAATTTTGTATTAACAATTTGCTTTCAATTTCAGGAAACATTTTGAAGCATTCGTGAAATGGTAGTGCGACATTGGTGAAATGCAAGTGCAGTGTCCATGAAAAGCTTGTGAAATATTTTGAAACTTTCCAGTGCCTGGTGTCTATGCAGGCTTCAAATGTGTTTACATTTGTCAGCATAAACAGCTTGAAATATCTTCATCTTAACATTGCTTGATAAAACCAGATCCAACTTAACATGCCCTTACAAAAAGCAAACCATTATGAGAAATATTAACAACTAAACACCCACTTATGTCAGTGATGCCTGCACAAATAAGGTGATAAGGTGGAGCTTCCCATGTTGTCCACCATTCATAGCAAATATTATCTAACTGTACTTCTGAATCCTGATGATAGGTAGGAGTGTTAATTCAATCATAAGATGCTTACATCAGATAATTTTTGGCTTCATGAACACGTTGCTCAAAGTCTTGCTTGAATTTTTCCATATCAATTATCACCTGCATTGAGTCATAAGATAAATTATGCATACAATGTATACAAAAGATGCATTGCATACAATTAAGTGAACAATTTATCCATGCATTCTTACAAACGTGGATGGTAATTAGTTGTGAAACTGGTCCAAAATCCATTCCTTCATCAAGTTAGTATGACTAGCCAGTGTTTAAAAATGCAGATGCAGGTCAAAATGCGCCCAAGAAAAATCCTTGTCGACTCGGCGATGACGCCCAGGAACACGGATGACACATTTGAGTACTTGGTTGACGTAGAGAACCAAAGAAGTTTGGTAGGACAAAATGCGGTGGCTAAATGCGGAATGCAGCAAAGGCAAAAGGGAGTCGACTCAAGGAAGTCCATGATGACATGGGGAAGTTTTAAAACTATGTGACTAACAAGTCTTCATTGTCGATTAGATATGAGTTAACCCTATAGCATTCGCCTTAGTAAATATAGGAAATCCATCAATAAGAGAGGACAAACTAGGTGGTTGCTCTAAATCAATAAAGTTACCTTTTTTTTCAAAAAGAAAAAGGTACAAGTTATGGGAGCATACTTTTTCACCCGATAACCCCTGACATGCAGGGGTCGTCCCAACTTTGGCACCAACCAATGGGCAAGGATAATTATTTGCTACTGTGTGATTACTCATAACGTTCCTTATTACTAGAAAGCATGGATTGGAGTGTAACCATGGAAATGGTTTTTTGGGAGATCTAGTTTCACATACCCTTCCATTTCTATGATTTTTTTTTAAAATTTTTGCATTTGCAAAGAAACAATTAACTTCAATTCTGGTGCATATAACCCCAATAATTTCAAACCACATGCATTAATTTTCTAGAGAAGTGGAATGCAATTCTGGTGCATGCAGTTTTCCCATCATAACAGCTTTCACAAGCCATCTCAATATTTCAAATTTGATGAGTAGAATGAACCCAAAGCATCAAATCACATTGAAAAAAGATACCAGGGAAAAAGGAATAAAATGTGTTACTGAATAATAATCCCCAGAAGTGGGTAAGTAATCTTTTACAAATAAGAGCATCCAAAAAGAGGGTATAATTATTTACGAGAAAATGCGATCATGAAAAGCATGCATATGCATGGGAGCTAATGAATTTTACCCCATTAAGCTCTGCACTGGTGGTTCCATGTAGTTCGCGTGCACTGTCTATTACGATGCTAGGCAATCCTAATCTTTCAGCAATATTGATGGCATTTGAACGACCTGCAATATGGATGTTTCATCACACCACTGACATAAACAATAACAACATAATGAACATATTATAAAACAACGAGTAGTAACTAAGGGAATATGGTTTGGGACACAGTGGGAATAACTAGCAACTCAGCATGATGTAAGCAAAAAAGGAGTTACATCTACCTACTACGCCTCCAAAAAAGTGTTTTACACATCAATCTCAATGTGCAGAAGGCCACATGACATAAATCACAATGTCAAGTGTAGACACCCAATTTTGTCAAGGTGAAACTAATGATAGGTTGTCGCAAGGAAGGGTTTCAATGAAACTAGGATCTTTACACGTTTCATCAGAAAAGCAGACACGGGTCCTAGGCCCTAACCTAGGTGGCGACTCTGAAGCTCTCTTTCTTGTGAAATCCGGACCGCGATCCCGAGTTCACAAGAAACGCAGACAAACAAACACGTAGGAGAACTGCTTGATGAACTCATTCATTATGCGGTCCCAACCCATAGTCGGTAACTCAGGCAAACTCAAAAGCTATTTCTGCGCCACACCTTTCAAAGACATCTAAAATACTAAGGCCAACTGATCCGGAGACAGGCTGGCTGGGGGACCCTCATATGCCTCCAACCTCTGCCTCAGCATCTGGTTCTCCTGCTGGTAAGCTAGGAGTAACCGGTCCAGGTCGCTCCGAGTCCACTTCATCGCGGAAAACCTTGACGCCTGCTCCCTGAGAGCCTCCACCTGCTGAGCGACCATGAGCTTGATGGATTGATTTGAGCATAGTTCAGACGATGTGGCCATAACAATGGTCAGGACTAGGGGTGGTTATTCGGTTTAAACCGAACCGAATAGACCGAAATTTGGTAACCGAAATAATTTCGGTAACCGAAACCGAACCGAATAACCGAATTGTGGGAAAAAAGAGGGAAAAAATCAAAATCTCGGTTTGGATCGGAGGGCTAGGATCATCCGATTGAAATGATTTTTTGAGCACAACCTAATTATGTTGTGATCAATCAAATGGACAGTTTTGATCATCCTACGGAGTGCACATATAGCACTTTTTTTTGGAAAAAAATGGTTTTTATCCATAATTTCGGTTATTCGGTTAACCGATTTTTTTTTTGAGAAAACAGAAACCAAATACCGAATTTCCAAGAAAAAAAAAAACCGAAACCGAACCGAAAAGAAAAAAACCGAACCGAACCTACCAATTCGGTTCGGTTATTCGGTTTTAACTGAATAATGCTCACCCCTAGTCAGGACGGGTCCAAACTCTTTTGAAAGAGGCTACGACCAGGATGGTCACGACAGGTCTATCTTTGAACTCACGACTCTGAGGAGAGTGATAGTGCTGGACCCACTTGGCTGGAATGATTGAGTGGCGGCTCGACCAGAGGGATCTCCCCGCCCCTCTCCTGTCAAAGATCGGGACGCCCTAGCCTGGCACTGGACGGTGCTCTGGAATGGTCGATGGACCACCAGTGATCCCGCGCCTCGCGAGATGAGCGATCAGGGCGGGAAAAAACTGGCTCCCACACAAGCAATGGACACATAGAGTTTTCCTTTAATTGCTTAACAGGGACTTGTTTGAATTTAGATTCCAAGTGTAATTCAAAAGGAGAACCGGAAATGCCAGCATGAAATCCCTTACGTTCAACATCAAACATCACCACATTGGTAGATACTCAGGACAACACTTCAAATTAAATGAACAAGCTCTAGGAAATGAATTAGGAGGTGTCTAGAACCTGATTCTGTAAGATAATATAAAAAAGAGTCGCATGGTTAGAGATGGCAACAAGACCATTTCTTTCTTTGGAACACAATTTGACACTAAAAGCAAACAATACACTAGTAACACCATTAATTTCAAGTGATTAAAGCATGGCCTTAATTTTCCACCGAAACCGACACGAAACGACCGATATGCTCCGTTTCCACCGCCACAGAAACAAAATCTCAATGGATTCATTTATTCCACTTCATTATTTCGGTCAAGATTCAACCGAAATTCGACCAAAATGGTCGAAATGACAAAAAAAAAGATGTTTTGATTTACAACGTATAACATTGTTTTTTTCTCAAACTTCTCTCGGGTTCTTTGAGAAATTCAAAGGATTCTATTCGCCGATTCGACTCGCCCTCACGACCAGTTGAGCAGGCGATTCTCTCGGGTTCTTGGAGCGATTCGCGATATTCTATTTGACTATGTGCTCGCGGGGGATTCGGCACTTGTTATTCCTGAAATACAAACTATGGCTTCAACAATCCTTGAAACTGCAGACTTTAGGCTCTAAATCTTTTCAGCAACCTATATAAGATAATTGTTTCATGGAGTGTTGTGGATGTGCGTCAAATACTCGAAGGTGTGCTCATAGCAAATGAAAGTTTAGACAATCGGCAAAAGAGAGAAGAGTGGTATAGCTTTGTCTGCGACCATGTGGAATGGGGTTTTGTTTCTTCCCTTTGAGACAAGACGGATTTTAGGGTGAAATGCAGCAAGTGTTAAGAGTTCATTTCTTCCGCATCATTCTCTATTCTCATGAGTGGATCCCCAATGGGTTCTATTAAGTGTTCTGATGGTTTAAGACATGGGGATCCACTATCACAAGATGGAGTTGGGTTGAACCTGCTCCCCCCTTTTCATCGCTTATGTAATCTTTGCCGAGATTATGTCCTGATCCCTGCGCCCCAGCATAGATATGCTCACAGATTTATGTGGACCCAACATACTTGCCTGCGGTCATTTTGTATAGTGATGGATGCCTTGATCCATTATAAAAATTTGTTCTAAATTGACACTTATATGATTAGATAGGTGATCACTATCATGTTTCAGGCTTTCAGCGCTGCTCTTTGCAGCTATTGATCGAAGATGAAACAATCAACAGTAGACATTCACTTGCTTAGTACCTACTCATTCATTTATGGTCTATAAGAAATAAGTTTCTTGTTAAGATGAATTATTTGAGGCTTCTACATAAATTGAATCGATCATGTTGGATTCTTTTGATTATATATGCTGAATGAGTGAGTTCTAGAAACTTTCTGAAAAGTATCACCGTCATAGACAACTCATTGAAAGTATCAATAATTCAATATCATTCATGCCAACAACCAGCAGCCTAATCATATACAAATATCTGGTTAACCAAGAATATATTTAAGAAGCATTTCAAGCATCTCATAATTCCATTATGCATGCTGATTGTCGAATAGACATTCGTAAAAAGGTGGGGGTGGCACCAATTGAGGAGAAGATGAGAGAGCACCGCTTAAGATGGTTTGGACATATTCAACGTAGGCCTTTGGATGCTCCGGTGAGAAGAGGCGACTCGTGCCAAATTGATGGAGTAAAAAGACGTAGGGGCAGACCGAAAACAACTTGGGTAGAAACAGTGAGCAAAGACTTGATAGCTAGGAACATAACAGAGAACATGACCTTGGATAGGATAGAATGGAAGAATGATCCACGTAGAAGAACCCAACTAGAGCCAGGATTAGAGCCGGGTAGATTCCTTTCACCTTTTTCATGAAATTTTTCTAAAGGATTCATTCAGCCGACCCCAACTAGTTTGGGACAAATGCTTTGTTGAGTTGAGTTGAGTATGCTGATTGTCGAATGAATTAGTCTAATACAAAAGCTAGAGTCGTGTGTATGAAAGAGAGAATACATGGCATTACCCAAAGCATTTTATATTACGGAAAGTCGTGTTCTTTGGCAAAGGGTATCGGATTTTCAGATAAATTTGATAAAAAAAATGCTTTTCTTATTCGGATTTAGTCTTTTATTTTGCATTTCAGGTTTTGCCTTAAGCTTGTATGTATTGTAAGGGAGAAGATCGAGGTTTATGTATGGATTATCTGATTTTTCCCCTTTGTAATGGCTGTCTGAAGTTCTCTGTTTTCCATTTTTGGATCTTGAATTTCTTGCTCTTTCCTGCAATAGCATATGTTCTATCTATTTATATGGATTTGTGGAATTTCGAACGACTTTTCTCACGCCAAAGTCTCCGAAATTACTGTTTTTGTTTGATTTCATTTTATATTTTTATCTTATGTGGTGTTCAAAATCTCCCCAACTAGTTTGGGACAAAGGCTTAGTTGAGATGAGTTGAGTGGTGTTCAAAATCTCTCTGTTTTTTGCTCCCATATGTTGCTACTTTGCAGTTCTATTTTACCTTGTTTCTTTGTCCTTGAAAATTTTCTCTCTGCTTTCTTTTATTGAAAATATCAATATCACATCATGCCAACAACCAGCAGCCTAATCAAATACAAATATCTGGCTAACCAAGAATATATTTAAGAAGCATTCCAAGCATTTCAGAATTCAATAATGCATTCAGAGTACTGAATGAATTAATCTAACACAAACGCTAGCGTCATGTGTATGAAAGAGAAAATACCTGGTATTCCCCAAAGTATCTTATATGTTGGCTTTAAATTCACTTCATCGAATTCCACGCATGCATTATCAAATGCAGAATTGCTGTGAAGAGAATGTTCCAAGAACATGACTTCAAACATTCTATGAATACATATAGATTATTTCTGACCAAAATACATAAACAAAACTCTTGGCCACATGAAGATAACATTCTAGTGCACTCAAATGGTTTAGAAAACCAACTACTACTCTAAACACTTTTTTTTTTAATGGTAACTCTAAACACATTCTTGAATATGGGAGTAGAATCGCATAAAGCCGACAAATCAAATGCATGGGCATGGACATGGGCATTTATTTATTTTATTTTTAATGGTATTTTATTTATTTTACATTCTGCAAATTCTCCCACAATAACCCTAGACAATCTCAAATTTTGAATGTCTCCAAAGGAAAATATATGCTGCTATCTTTTTTGTAATAAAAAAAAATTCCTTAATTACCCAAAAATAAATTTCCTTAATTCCCAGAAAAACCTAGGTAGCACTTAGAATCAAGGTTTTATTGGGAAAATATAAACGGAGAAATTAACTCTCATTATGGTTCGAAGGTGGATATATTTAATAACTGGACAATGCAGGTCAAAGAAGGTGAGCAATTATGTGGTAATTTAAAATTTCCTCTTAATTGATGACAAATTAAGTATAGTGTAAAAGTTGCCTAGTTTCACTTAGTATGTGGTAATTGAAAATTTCCTCTTAATTGATGACAAATTAAGTACAGTACAAAAGTTGCCTAGTTTCGCTTAGATTATTCCCTTGAGGATTCGGTAGAAAAGGGTTTCTCCTCTATATGATGTATAGAGTTTCCATGCTTGAGCAAACAGACCCAATGTTTTGAAAATCGGAATCAAATCGTAAATCGTATCGGATAGTAAACCGTATCGTAAATCCTAAAATTCATTAAATCACGCGCACACACACACACACACACACACACACACACACACACACATATTATGAGGAAAGTGTTCCTGAGCTCGAGCTCAGATAAGCTTATCTGAGCTCGAGCTCAAAAACACATGTGGCCCCACATCTTTGGCGTGATCCAAAGCATTCATTTGGAAGGCCCTTCCATGGATAGGTTGTGTACCAAAAATCAGATCAATAGGATCATCCTAACCCAATCAAATGTGGAGGGGGAAATGGATAGACACTGTGTGTCCATGTTTCTGCCCATTTTTTCCCTCCACAAATGGCAGGGTTAGGATGATCCTATAGGGCTGATTTTTGGTACACACCCTATCCATGGAAGGGCCTTCCAAATGAATGCTTTGGATCACCCCAAAAATGTGGGGCCACATGTGTTCTTGAGCTCGAGCTCAGACAAGTTTATCTGAGCACGAGCTGAGGAACACTTTCCTCATATATTATATGTATATATTATTATGTGTGTGTATCAAACAATATAAAAAAATTATAATCAAATCAGAGAATAATAAAATTCACGTTCTCAAAAAAATAAAATAGTGAATAATTCATATTTCATCCCAATCCATTAATTTAAATAGAAACTACCATAACTTGTTTATTCCATATCATAATACGAATTGTTTGCTAACAAACTTGTCATATACTAATAATCTATTTTCCATCCAAGCCCATGCATATTGGATAAAAAACTTAAAAATAATAAAAGACACAAGATCATATCAATTCTCAAAGTCTCAAACATCAAATGAAAAATATCAATTGTAAAAAATTGGTAAGTCGTCTATGTTGTCCTCATTATAGTCGTCTCCCTCCTCGATGCAAATAATGTCCTCACGCATGTAAATAATGTTCTTACGCACATGCACTGTGCTTGATTGGTTCAAACCGTTTCGATTCGTTCAAACTCCTCTGTCTTATTCCTTCCCACAAGAAAGTTTTCAAAGTCTTCTTCTAATGCAAAAGGGAAAGGGAGTCATTCGAAAGAAACTCGTATTTTCTTTTATAAAAAGAAAAGATGATAAATCTCATGAATAGTATGAATCGTACGATTTACAATCGAATCGTATGATTCAATCAAAAATCGCAAGATGCATACAAATTAAGATTCAATCACGGGATTCAAATTGAAATCCAAAAGATTTAATTTGAATAGTAAGATTCGAATCATAAATCGTAAGATTTTCAAAATAATGGCTAGCCCAATAGGCATTGTAGCAAAGCCATTGAGGGAGGTTACCGTCGGAATCAATACACTAAAGAGATCAACCATGGTTTCCTTCTTTATTTTCCATAGATTGGAGATCAATAGAGTAAGAAATGATTTTCTGAGAGCGAATTTCATTAATGGAGCTTATTTTAGTATTGGTTGTTATTGGTGGTGGATCATTCATAGACCACATGCTTCAAAGCTTGTTTTTCTTTATGGATACCCACATTTAGAGATCGTTGAAATCAATTACATCATCCACTATGCTTGCTTCAGTCAACAGAACTTTTGTCACTTTCCATTGCCTTCACACTCAATACCTCAGTTTTGGTTTCAGGAATATTCGCATAAGAAATCCTAACAAGTTCATAGTTTCATACGAGTCATCTCAATTTTATCACTCAAAAAAAAAAGGCAGTTAAACTCAGTAACATCGCCAGTACCAACTTTTATACCTAATTCAGTGATTATTTTGTTGAATCTCTGAAGATATCATCTAACCAAGGGGTTATTCAGTTTGCAGATAGGAACACGAGAATAGAATTCCGAGGAGCCCTGGTTCCACTCAGTTAAATGTGGGGGCATTGAGGATATTGTGAATCTTTGACATTTTTGAGATTTGTGATACCGTCAACTGCAAATCTTTTACGGGACAGTAGATGTGGGAGCTCAAGGATATTTTGGCAATATTGAAAATTTGTGCACTATGAAATAGTAAAGGTTACACTTAAGTACTTTTGTGGGAGCATCAAGGATGCTGTGGCAATTTTGAAAATTTGTGTAGCATGAAAGAGTAGAAGTTACCCTTAAGTGCTTTCGTTGTACAAATAGGAAACAATAGCTATAACTAATGAACAGTTAAGGTACACCATTCATATATAAATTATCTTTAACTAGATGTGAAGATTAATTACTACAGGTAATTCCTAAACCCGTTAATAAACATGAAAGCAATAAAAGAAAAGAGTTCATGCACAAGTTCATCAGAGAGTCAATTCTACATAAGAACCAATATTTTCTTTATTCAGGAAACTGAGATATTAGCCGTTCGAATTAGCCTGTGCCATTAGGTAAGGTTTTAAATTTCAGTTTCAGTTTCGGTATGATCATCACGAAAAGGTGAACGTGTCAATTTCAGTTCGAAATTTTGGTGGAAATCCTGTAAAATCACGGAAGTATATGGAAACATATGCAAATGATAGAATTTAATTAAATTTCAGGAAATTCTAGCATAAGCACAAAATACACACTTAAAAAAGCATCACATAAGCAAGACAACCATTCATAATGGTTTAAAATATTGAACACCTAATTACATGAGCGACAATGTCTGATAATTTATAACATACCAAATTTCACATGTAATGCATATATTACATAATATATGCTCTGCATCTTGCATGCAATTCATATAAATATAATTATGTAATGAGGAAAAGGATTGTACGCTCGAGTGTACCTAACCTTAGGTACGCTCGAGTGCCAAATCACATGGGTCCCACATTTTTTGTGGTCATCTAAACCATTCATTTGCAAGGCCCCATCATAGATAGGGTGTGTACCAAAAATCAGCTCCATTCAATCATCCTAACCCCTCCAAAACTGGAGGGCAAAATGGGCAGATTTGTGGACAAACAGTGTCTGTCCATTTTTACCTCCACAAATGGATGGGTTAGGATGATCCTATGGAGCTGATTTTTGGTACGCACCCTATCTATGATGGGGCCTTGCAAATGAATGATTTAGATGACCACAAAAAATGTGCGACCCATGTGATTTGGCACTCGAGCATACCTAAGGTTAGGTACACTCGAGCGTACAATCATTTTCCTCTTATGTAATACATACTGATATTATAACACAATTACACTTACGATTTTGGTTTCTTAATTTCGGTCGTTTCGGTTTACGTGCGGACGGAAATATAAACATTTCGGTTGTCTCTTGTTGGTTTCGGTGGGAATTTAAAACCATGCCACTAGGAGCCTAGCGCATCAAAGACCATGCTTCGTGACTTGTATAGAACAATAATTTTTTTAGATTTGGTTACAGAGACTTGTCTATGACAGGCAGAGTACTTACATTTTTAGATTTGGGTAGTTACATTTAGATGTATATGAAATAAAATTAGGCTTTCTAAACCATTTTATAAACATCAGAAGTGCCCACCTTGAAAATTCGCCTATTTTCAAGTGTCCATGTAATATAGGACATGGAAATTGAAACACATTAGAGTTTACTTCTTTAGAACAGAAACTCAGGTTGGTAACATTTTAAGTTACCATATTGATTTTTCATTTAAAAATGAAGAGTTCAATACCTGTATTTGAGAGCTTTTAGTTCGCCATGATGAGTTGTAGCTACTGTCAACAAAGCACCAAGCTCAGCAAAAGCTTCAAGAAGTGACATCCCTAAAGCTGCACCTTCTAGTGGATTTGTACCAGCACCAACCTAAGGTAATGTACACAGTCAAATAATACAATTTAAATATACGTTCAGTGTGATATTTACTTTCCAAACACATACTGTTGGTCAATTGTTATGACAAGGGAATTCACTAATCACAGTGAGATCAACTACCATATTGTGGAACTACCAATTGTCACTTGACACAGATTTCCCCACATGTAAGTTATCAGGATGGCTTATGCCGAGTATAGAAGTGAAGATTTTTTTCCTTTTTTTTGAATGGTAGTATAGACGTGAAGATTGCACAATAACAATGAAGACTACTGAACTAAAGGATATGGCAAAAAATAATTGTCCAAGCAAAACAGATATAAGATTTTTGACCAGCGAAGGAGAATGAAAGACGAGAAGAGAAATATACATGGAAAGGAATACAGTACAAAAAGAGCTACACCATGAGTGACTATTATCACAAGCATTTTACAGTTTAGATCATTCATGCAGTTCAGATAAAGGTGATGTGTAGTGTGAGCTCAGAGAGGCAAGTCAAATTTCCTAATAAATTGGTCTAGGAGATTAAAGACTCCATCATAGGAGGCATAGGATTTGTTTGTATGGTTAACAAAGCCATTGTGTAAGCACTCACTTAATGCACCTACTGTCATTGAAAACTCATTTGGCCTATTAATGGCATATAATCTCTCACTTGACTCATAATGCTGAAAGCTTGAATGATCCTTTCCTCTTCCAGTGCATGTGCGTGTGGATTTGTCAAACTCATGTTGAGATCATCAGCTAGCTCATTGGCTTGGTGCCATGCACAACTGATGTATGGTGTAGCACTACTATTAGGGTGGTGACTGTGCTGTCTACTTTGGGCATGCATATGTGTGGCTCCAGGCCATGTAGGACCCATCAAGTGTCATACATGGAGGTCCGCTATGCCAAAAGCAAGGGAAAGCTCATCCCTCCTTTTCCCTTTTTAGTCTCATATCGATGCAAGGAGGGGCATGGGAGCTCAAAAAGGAGACCCTATCAACTTCTTCTAACCTAGGATAATATGCTCAAGAGCTTGTCTTACTTCACCATTGAAGAAGAAGTGATTCCCAAAGGCTGGCCTTCAATTATTAGCTCAAAGATATATGTTTAATATGTTGATGCATGGTTTGAGCCTAAGGTGTATGCCTCAGAGTACCTAGAGGCCCAAGGCACGAGGCATATGCAACCTTGCCTTGACATGGGCCTGCATCATCTTAAGGAGCGCATTGAGGCAATTGCTTCAAACACATATAAATTCGAACAAGTTGTACGCTATGTATCATGACACTGCAGTTCCAAAAATTGTTGTGTTGGCTTGTGAAATCAAATTGGGCATTAGTGTCAAACACAAGTTGACACAGTAGCAAAAAAAAACCATTTAATTTATTTCTTGGTATAACTTAGATCCTAGTTATGCTGTAATGATGTATTTATATCTTCTTTTGGTATTCTTTCAATACAATTTATACATTTTTATGTTGATACACCCTCTATGAGTTCATGCTATAGATTTATATACAATTAAATATTTTACTATTATCTTTTAACTTTATAGATATGTTAAAGAGTATTGAGTTTCTACAGTCACCATGTCCAACACTTCATGCATGTCTAACAATAACCTACTTCCATGTCCATGTTGCATAGCTGAAACATATTTAGGAATCTTAGTTCCATAAAGTGATTTACATCTTCATATCAAATACGAAGTAAAATCATGTTTCTACAAGATCCCAACAAGAAAAAAATCATCTCAAGTAAAATAAGTAAGCAATTAGGACGCCAAGAAAATAGTTACCTCATCTAAAAACACCAAAGAGTTACTTGTAGATTGTGCCCGTATTGCCTGCAAAACATAAAATACAGGTATATGAAAAAAAATCTTTGTAAACCAAAACATTATTGGAATTTGAGACCCTGAACAAACCATGAGGTCTGTACTCTGATTAAAATTTCTTCCTCAAGGTACTAATATTGCTAAAGCTAACATGCATTCCAAAGCCTAATCCACCTAAACAATAAGAATGAACAAGAAGAAATTTATCATTATTCATCAACAAAATAATCCAATGTCTAATCACATGAACAAAAAAGAATACCAGATGCGATCTAGAATCACCAATGATTCACATCCCATTCCCCCTTCCCCCCCCCCCCCCCCCAACCCATACGCGCTCTCTCCCAAAAAAAGGAAGGTCGGCCCAGTGCACGAGGCTCCCGCCATGGCGGGGTCTGGGGAGGGCTAGATGTAATTGACTTTTTCATGAGGCACTCATGATGAGTAATCCTTAAATACCATGACTCTTGTCTTGTCTTGCACAGCATTTGAAACTAAACAAGGAAAAACACGAGACATGATACAGGCAGTGCACGCTTCCATGAAAAACCAAATCAAACACACATCATCATTGGGTCTCGCACAATGATACACATGTACATGATATGGGCGGTCATGCAGTGAGCCCAATTATTGATGGGCCACGATCTAAATAATATTTGACCAATGGACTCTTAACCATTGATTGTGGGGATTGGTTAACTTCTTCTCTATTTGCAATCATCAAAAGTCCCCCAGTCACATGGTTAGTTTTGCCGCATACATGTGAATTTCAGGCAATGGTCCATCACGACCAACCAAATGAACAATCCAGATCACATAATGTATGCTGCAAGTACAGGATTTGAGAGCCTAATAGTGGTGCAACTCAGGCAGGGTTCAACCCAAACCCATCGGGTTCAACCTGGAAAAAAGGTCGGGTCAGGTTGGGTATCTTTCGGATTGGGGTCGGGGTTGGGTTGGGTTTTCCTAACTTGGGTTGGGTTCGGGTTGAGGGCTTGGGAAACCCGACATTTTTTTATCATTTTTTTCAGTTTTTAGTAAGCTTTAAAACTCGGGTTGGGTCGGGTTGGAACTCAGGAGTAAATTGTTCCTCGGATTGGGTTCGGTTTGGCCTCAACCTGACCCAAGTTGCACCCCTAGAGTCTAACACAAAAGGAAGAAAAAGTGAGTAAAACTTGATACTTTCTCATGTAAAAGAAATGCCTAATATCTTATTTAAGCAAATGTGAGTTTTCATCCTTCATCAGGCCACCCTAGTTCTTGAAAAAAAAAACTTATATTGGAAAATATATAAATTCATTTCACTGATTTCTCACCTTGACTAAAAACTTATAACACACCTTGTGAAACTAGACTCTAACAATCAGATCCACTGTTCATTAGGGATGTCAAGGCATGAAATGGACAAAATTAACACACGAGGAACAAGAGAGAGACGCATGAGGAATGTCACCTAGCACGAGATATGCAAAAGAATACTCAGAACATGTTACCAAAATATGGACTTGAAACAACAGAGCATATCACTCATAAATGAACAGTCAAAATCGTTGTTGTTGGACTCCTGAACAAACACAGCCCTATCTAAGCAGCAAAAAACACATTTTGTTAATTTATAATAGCAATAAGTAATACATCTATTCAAGATAACTAATTCTATTTGATATAGTTAAACCCGTGAATCTTACACTAATCTGCTTCAAGTGACCAGAGAAGGTAGACAAAGATTGGGCCAAGGACTGCTCATCGCCAATATCCGCAAAAATAGAATCAAACCAAGGGATTCTAACAGGTTCAGAAGCTAGAACATAAAGACCTGCAATGATCGGGAAAAATTAGAAAGGTGGTAAAATTATTAAGTTTTAATCTAAAAAAACATATAATAAGGTAACAATCAAATCTTAGAATATGAATAGTGCATAACAATCACTTAGTTCCATCTCACAAAGCTAGTCAAAGTAATAAATTAGTTCTTTTGTGTGTAAAGAAAAACACATACTTCAATGAGACATATCTTAAGAACAAGATCAGGATATTTGGAAGAGAAAAGTAACTAATCAAAATACATACTGAGCATAGAAGAAAAAAATCGTGGTTAATGATTCCTAAATTTGAAGAACAAAATTGTTACCATCTTTGATAAAAAAAAATTAAAACATAATTTGAGAAACACTCGGCAAGCATGGAATACACTCCTGATATCAGGTGATCTACAGGACGTCTTCAAGAAAAAATAAACAGAGACTAGAGAAAAATGGATAAGTTCACCAACAGAAAATAGTTTTCACTACTAAGTCCCGGCTAAGTTAAGGGCATAGAGGATGCTTATAGTAGAATAGGGTGGAAGATGAGTTTTGTTTCTCTCAATATCAAACATTAGAAGAGTTGGAGTTTGGTGGATAAAGCTATCCTTCTCCCTAATAAATGCATCCAACTTATGTTCAACTAAAAAGAGGATTGAATTAGATACGCAGTCCTGGGTAAAATATCCCTTGGTTGCATGATAGAGCATATCCTTTAAAATGTTGTCTGATGCTGTCCTATTTAAAATAACTCAAGTATAAAACAATAAAAGAAGTTCTTGAGAAGGTGGTTCATCACCAATCCTTCAGATGATGCTTCATAATTCAAATAAGTTATATCATAAAACAATAAAATAAGTTCTTGACATAGTCAAAGAATTTGCTAAATGTTCCAAAACTTTCATAAATAAGACCTATCAAATCAAATCAGGAAAATTTAGATTGGTATGACATAGGAATTGGGTGAATTCTGACAAGTTTAACTTGCATGAAAATTATGGCTGGTAGATAACAGTTAAAAATAATTAATAACTTAGCAGCTACCAAAACAAGTGGGAGCAAGATTACAATCTTAAAAGCTGTAAATAGAATGGATCAAGATGAACAAAACAAAAGTGCGTATAAAGAATTAAACTAAACCTGATTTCGCCATTAATGCAGCTAGGCCAACTGTCTTTAAACTAATGGTTTTGCCTCCTGTATTGGGTCCAGTTATGACTACAACCTTAGTTTTCAAAGCAACAAGGAAATCAACAGGGACAGGATGAGCTTCTTCCAAATTAGCAACCTGAATTTAGAACATAGGACAGGATGAGCTTCTTCCAAATTAGCAACCTGAATTTAGAACATAACTTTCTTCAGGAACAAAAAATATTACAAATCATTCAAAAAAACAAACTCAGCAAGCCTCGAGAAGCCAACACAGTACAGAAAGTTTGAATGTTACCCTAGTTTTTAAGGATGCAAGATGTGTGTCAAAATCTTCTCTGGATGTCATACTCTCACCTTGCAATTTTCTTCTCCTGATTTCCTAACGATTCAAAGACCTTATTTTAATATAAAACAATGATTAAGAAGATAACAATCATTTTGCATAAAATTAATTACTACTTATCTCAACCGTGTAACTTTTAAAATTTAGAATAAGGTAATAATACATTCTTCAATTACTAATGTTAATTTAGAAAAGCATAGCAGCATCAAGATAGCATTTTAATAGCCTAACTCCAAAACAAAAACTTACAGCAGTAGCATTCTTAACATCTTTGCTGGCTTTCAGCAAATTTTCTCGGTGATTCTGAAGCAACACAGGATGATAAGCTTTCCGCAAATACAATGTCCATTTTGTCTTATTTGGGTAAGATAAAGAGGCCATGTCAAAGGTTTTCTTGCCCAAAGAGAGGTCTTCAGCCATTAGAGGTTCAAGATTATTGCCAGCAAAAGAAAAATCAGGGCATGTGCCTCCAAATGCAAGACTGTATTTTGCTCGAGCAGTTACCTGCATCTCAAGGAAAACAATATTAAATAGTTTGTGAAACGATCATATACAACCATGAGACGTAGGAAGGCATTTGAAATACCAACCCATAAAATAGACTTTTCTGGAAAACAAACCATGCTCATTATACCGGGTAGAGTCCGGATCAAAAAAGTTATTGATACCTTCAATTGTTTTATAAGAGGTCAATCCTTAAAGAAGCTCATTAAACCAGGTACAGTCCGGAACAAAAAAAGTTATTAATACCTTCATTTGTCTTATAAGAAATGAATCCTTCAAAGAAACTAACCATGCTCATTATACCAGGTAGAGTCCGGAACAAAAAAGTTATTAACAACGTCAATTGTTTTATAAGAGGTCAATCCTTCAAAGAGAGTAAGATGTGAATTATAACCTTAGGCAATAACAGGTCTAAACAGTGGTCTCATGTCATCAACATAATCAATAGAACTGTGAGTTCACCCACAGACAGCTTGGCATGGAAAATTTTTGTCCAACCGCTGGGTGCACCACTAGAACTGTTTCAATTTGTGATGCAGAAATTACTCACCAGATACCTCCGAGAAGCTTCAAAAGATAATTGAGGAAGAGTAAAAGAGGAGAACCAATGGACCTTTACAGCTGTCATCGGCATACTAATTGTTGATGTCCGCAGACCGCACAATGTCAGATGTGACACAATTTCAGAACCCCTTTCAACTTTTCTGGTAGGATTTATATTGAATTTCTAGAATTTTATGCAAGGTTTTGAGGACTCCGATTAAGGAACCAGTTTTAGTCAAACTATGGAAAGAGATCCAGCTATTCTTTAGGAGTGTCTGAAGGGAAGTGGCTCTTATCTTCAGTACAAGAAGATTATTTCTAGTAAGGACGAATCTGGTCGACATCCTAGTGATGGCTACCTTCAAAAATTCTGTCAATGAAGTACAATTAGAGTGAGTGAAAAAAGGTACGATGATATGGTGTTTTACAACTTAAATTGTTTCATGAAGGGATGATTGAAAGGATGAGCCTAGAGCAAAACAAGCAGAAACAATTGCAATAGTAGAACCGTTAAACATAAGTTTTTGGAGCACTCATTCTGAAAAAATGACACCGGGATTGAAATAGTTGCGGGGCATTTCACACAAGTTATCAAGCTTCATGGAGGGGATGGTGGGTTCATAGATAGGGGTGGTTATTCGGTTTAAACCGAACCGAATAGACCGAAATTTGGTAACCGAAATAATTTCGGTTACCAAATTTCGGTAACCGAAACCGAACCGAAATTATCCGAAACCGAAACGAATAAAGTTTGGATCGGAGGGCTAGGATCATCCGATCGAAATGATTTTTTGAGCACAACCTAATTAAGTTGTGATTAATCAAATGGACGGTTTTGATCATCCTATGGAGTGCACATATAGCACTTTTTTTTGGAAAAAATGGTTTTCATCCATAATTTCGGTTATTCAGTTAACCGATTTTATTTTATTTTTTTTTTATTTTTTTTTAAGGAAACCGAAACTGAAACCAAATAACCGAATTTCCAAAAAAAAAAACCGAAACCGAACCGAAAAGAAAAAAACCGAACCGAACCGACCAAGTCGGTTCGGTTCGGTTATTCGGTTTTAACTGAATAATACTCACCTCTATTCATAGACACACAAACATTTAAATTAAAACGTTAATCTCTAACAATTCAAATCATTTGTGGTGAGATATTGGTTGATCCCAAAAGAACATGTAGAGAAAGTTACCATGTCCAGCTGAATTACAGCATTTAACAAATTATGAATGTCGTCAAGGTCTGCCCGCATCTAGAAAGAAGATACTACATGAGATAAACAAGGACAGTAAAGGAAGAATATTAAGAATTCTCAGAATCACATTTGTACTGACAAGCACACCTTATCTGTTAGCTTTGAAAGAACATGCCCTTCAGCCTTTGCTACTAATGCCCTCGCTTGTTGCAACTCATCATTTAATGGAACGGCAGAGATTGGCTCCACCAAGCTCTCAAAACCTGAACCACTAATAAAAGGAAATGTTATCTATCAGGCATTTAATAATTAAAAGTTGAATAAATGATAAGAGTGAAACACGCAATACAATTTTCCAGCACCACGATTCAATAACTTCTGAAAAATAGTAGAAAACTCAATCAAGATCGGGTCAATCGTAAAATCACTACAACCGAAAAATTAAGAGCTCTCATAATTTCAATAAAGAGAGTGTTAACATGAGCCATTCTTGTCCCATGGCCACTTCAAAACTAACAGTAACGCCTGAAAAAGATTGTGCCTCCTCGCTTTCAATATATATATATATATAGAGGAAAAGGATTGTACGCTCGAGTGTACCAAGCTTATGGTACGCTCGAGTGCCTAATCACATGTGGGCTCACTTTGTTAGGATGATCCAAAGCATTCATTTGAAAGGCCCTTACATAGATGGGGTGTGTACCAAAAATCAGCTCCATAGGATCATCCTAACCCATCCATTTGTGGAGGGCAAAATGGACAGACCACAAATCTGCCCATTTTTGCCCTCCACTTTTGGAGGGGTTAGGATGATTCAATGGAGCTGATTTTTGGTACACACCCTATCTATGATAGGGCCTTGCAAATGAACGCTTTGGATCACCACAAAAAATGTGGGACCCATGTGCTTGGGGCACTCGAGCGTACCATAAGCTTGGTACGCTCGAGCGTACAATCCTTTTCCTCATATATATATATATATATATATATATATATATATATAGAACCTACGAGAAATGAAAAATATGATCTACACATTCACCATTTGATGCATATATGGAGTTTAAGGTTCTGTCAGTAATACACTCGAAGATTACATCATTTCCAAACAATTAAAATGTTCTTTTGTAACAATTTCAAATTACTGACATAAGGTTCACACAATTAGCCTCCTCAAACTGAGAAATTTGATCCATTGATGGCTTTATAGTGAGATAATTAGATAAATATGTTGGTCGTGAGAAAAATCTCTTGGTCACAATATCTGCAAGTTGATCTTTCAATATTGCAAGATGTTACTTAATTAAGGGTATTTGCTCAATCTAAGTAATAGTTTTGTGCCTCTTGCATTATATGTTGTAAATAACTGCATTATTGCATTGGGTTTTGAGGTAAGGTGGTATGTCCCCCTCGGTAACTCTTTCTCCAATTAATAAAATTTCAGATGTCACCCCAGGTCCCTAGATAAATTCCAAGTTAAAAAATTTATTTAAAAGACTAATAAGGTTTTAAGGTAAGGTGGTATTTCCCCCTCGGTAACTCTTTTTCCAATTAATAAAATTTCAGGTGTCACCCTAGGTCCCAAATTAATTTCAAGTAAAAAATTTATTTAAAAGACTAATAACAAATATAAGTAGCGAAACCAAAAACCAGCCACAAATAAAATTACTACCAACCTTTGTAACAAAGATGAGATAAATTTCATACCAAGCCTTGCTTCTAGACCCTACAGATTAACTCTTGGCTGGAATAATGCTAAATAGTGACAGAAAACATATCATATCTCAAAGATACATATCCAACATATGATGTACCAAAACATAAGATGACAGAAAATCTGATCCTATACTCTATCAGGCAATCATGTACAATATGAAGCCCTGCAGTAATGGTTTGAAAGTCGCAGCCTCATTTTGAATAAGAACACTATTTTTTTTAATGGTAATAAGAACACTATTAATACAAATATAGAGTTGATTTTATATTAAGGTAACTGATTCAGCATATAATTTTTTTTGGCTTTTGGGAATGATAGACATGTGCCCTATAAAGTAGTAAACTTCAAACTCTCAAACCATAACTATTTCCATGCATAATGACGATAGGTTCTGCAAAATTGAACATTAAATATTCATCATACCTAGACAATAACAACCCCTTAAAAGTTGTAAGCTGATCAGCCCCCGATTTTATGCACCATCTTCCGTCAATATTACTAACTTCCTGAAGAGATAAAAATTGTAGTTTGTTAAGAACTTCAATGACAAAAATAGATATGAAATTCATTTCCAACCAATAATACCTTACCAGAGAAGATGTATCATTCAATTCATTCCTAATTAAGTTGTCCATTAGTTGATGTAACTGGATAAGAAAAGACAAGAACTCAACATGAGAAATATAAGAAACTACGAATTAACATGCTAGTTGTATGAAATTGCATGACATAATACAAATAATATGTGCAGTGTTATTTACTATGAATATCAAAATTTTCACTGTAAAACAAAGAGGATATTTCATGAGCTTCTAGTATCCATTCTCTTTATGTAAAAAGGAAAATATTTTAATTACTTAAATAGCCACATCCATCTCATGCATTCACAATCTCACAAAATTTGTATCAGACACATTCTATCCAAATCTTATACAATACATGTATCCATGCCGAAGTAACATAAGACCAAAGTGCGTTAAGTAGAGACATAAAGAGCTCTGAATTTAAAGCCCGGCTCAAGTAATAAACATCACTAATAAACTGCCCATATTTTTTGTAAACAATGACTGTTTCTTTACGTAGTTGAAATGGTGATGGTAGCCATGTAAGAGGTGTGGAGGCACGAATGAGTATGTTGGTTTCATGGGAGTCACTCTATTTGGTTCAAAGAGTGATGGATGAAATTTCATGATTGGCGACTGCAGTTTACAGACTTTGAACGTTTGAATATTGTGCACTTTAACATTCAACTCCTTTTAGAAGCCTTTTTTTGTTAAATTATTTCAAACCGGTCATAAATTAAAATATGGAATTTCCCTCTAAATAACAGATAGATCGAATTGCCTACATATATATATTAGAAGCATTTTTCTGAATTAAACAGAGGTGTACCTTCCTTTCAAGCGTCCGCACTTGCTCACGAAAGCGTTTCAGATCTGAACTCTGAAATGAATGAAAATTTCAGGAAAAGACTCGGGCAATATGTCATTGGACAAAACAAGAAAATAATCTATATTTTCCTTGAAGAAAAAGATATTCAATTTGCAATAACAAATGGACAAAATAAGGAACAGAAGTGTAAAAGATTGAATTGCAAACACTCATACAATTCAATGGATACATATATATATATATATATGTATGTATATATATATATATATTATATATATATATATATATATATATATGTATGTGTGCGTGTGTGTGCGCACAAAAGATGGAATATCCCTGAAATGTTCAAGTACTTTATTTCCAATGAAAAACACATGAATTGGTAAGGTCATGTTCCGGAAAAACTACTTGAAACAAGTTATATTAGTTTGAAATTAAGTTCAAGGCAACATATAAGGGGCATTTATGGCATAAATTTGCAAAAGTAAAACACATAGCAGTATCAGAGCTATAATAACTATTATTGGATATTAGTTCTACAAGAATTAGAAGAGACATGTTCTTTACTCTTTTGGCTATGTGGAAGCCACTCTAATCTAGTGGATCACGGATTTTAGCAAAATTTCCAAGGAAAAAATCAGATCTAGCCTTTGATCTATCCTTAAATCACATATGTGGGTCAAGCTTAGCAATCCTCGGTGATACCAATCGTATCTAACCAATGGATCTAGAAAAATCAAGTCAATTTACAAATGGAGATAACTCGAACTGACCTTGCTATTCAAACTTAGATCTTTTCAAAATGATCCTCACAACGATAATAATAAAACCTCCACTCGAACTTTTAAACTTGAAATCAACAAATACAGAGAAGTTCACGACATTTGATAGTTGAGATTACACCAACAATAAATCGGATAACCTTTCTGATAATTTTCAGTAAAAGAGTTTTAAATTTTAGGGATCGAGATTTGTGCTTCTAAGAAAATGAAAGGAGTTCTTGGGGTTTTAGAGCTGAATAATCATAAAAGACTGGGAGAATTGGGAGATGTAGTTTCTTGTATGGAGAAAGTCATGAGACGACTGGTTCTTTAGCTAGGGAGCTATAGCCTTAAAAGATTTAAATGTCCTTAGAGAACTGGTGTTTTAAGATAGACGCTTAAGGCTTAAAAATATAAAGGTGATTTTTAAGTGTTCAGGGCTATAGTGTGAAATTTGACCATACTGCTGTTAACTTGTTACCGTTTTGAGACGCATACTTCTGCATCGAGTATCAAATTGGAGTCCTTCCTAAGAGTTGGAGATTTTTTATTATTTTTATTTTTTGAAAATGGCAAGAGTTGGAGAATATTCTTTGGGAATTAAGGTAAAAAGATATTATATAGGTTTTATGGTGATCAAAGTAGAAGTAATCCTCCCCACCAATTAAGATAGCTCTCTTACAAAAGCAGTCAGCTTAGATGACTAATTAAAATAGCTTTCATTCAACTCTTAAGAAATAGCTTTCATACAAAAGCTGGTGGCTTATATGCTTCTTATTGCTTTTCTAGTCTGTGTTAATGAAGAACAAGAAATTCAAGAATTAAAATATATGGTTAGAACACAATCCAGGCATGTGTAAGGTGCGTTCCGGTAAGTACCTGTGTTTTCCAACAAGTTTGCTATTTCTTTTTTCTTTTTTGAACGGTGCAACAAGTTTGCTGTTTCAAACCAGTATTTTGCTAGTCTACCAAGCAAACAAAATCCAAAAATAAAAATCTGGGTACAAGGTACGTATTATTTACTCGAAAAACATAGTTGCACAAAATAAAGTTAATGGAGAAGGAAAGAGAAGGCCGCAAAGGAAGACAACCTTTCAAAGTGTAAACATAAATGCCTACGATTGCTGGAACTTTACGTCCATATAAGGGTCACAATTTTCATAAAATCATCCAAATAACAAAGCAATTCAATCTGAAACACAATTTTGTGGTCCAAATGCAATTACAAAACTCCTGTTGGATAGAAGATCTATTAATTAGTTCTATTTCCATTTATTTTTTCTCTATATATGTCTCTGACCATACTCATAGAATCATATTTGACTTCAGACTACCTATATCATAGTAGAACCTGGCTAAGATTAAAATTACAATCAGACCCAGTAGAAGCTTTCATTTTGAAAGTAGAAAGTCATTTACATAACAGAAAGCATTGGAATTCATATCATTAGAGTTTGACAGCTAATTTAAAACGTCACTGGATAACTTATTGTTTGTGGTTGTTTATTTTAAAAAAATTATGAAATGGCGATAACTTTCCAGAATCTAAACACCAAGAAGACATCAGCATAGCATAGGTTTTAAAGAACACACCGCAGAATCTTTGACAGAACCATCGTCATCTATCACTTGCTGGACTGACTTAATCAATGCTCGATTTATAACCAAGTTCATTACCTACAGGAAAATTCATAAAACCATGACGATTAAAATCCCAAAAAAGGGTGTGATAACAAATTTTAGCACTATAGAATACTAGTAAGGAAATTACCACTTCCGTAAGAGGCATGAACCGATTGTGCCAATCCATGTCTTCCTTGATGGCTGCTTTCAGGGAAGATTGCAATATGTCAGTGAACTGTAGAAGGTTGGCAATTGCCATTGCTTCAAGTCCATCCAGTGGAAGGGCCCTTGCGGCACGATTAGTAGCGGATTTCACCTTCAAGAATAAGAAAATATAAGATTATCCAAAGCTGCAAACCTGTTCACATAGGCAGCATTGTACCATCGGTTGAAGCAAAGGACAATCATCTCTACAGTCTCTACTAGTTTACGAGGGACGCCAAAGAAAGAACAGGAAAGAGAAAAGATGAGCTCAAAAATATGGAGTGAATAATATCATTATATATAGATATATTTTGATAAAAAAATGAAATGTCATAGTCCAATTAAAATTTGGAGCATTTGATCAGTTGATAGTACCTTAATTTTCATTAATGTTAAAATTTTATTGTGCCTTCTTGCCAACCATAATATTTAATACAAAACAAAGCAGAAATACAACAAGTTGGATAACATAGTTGTTGTGCAGATCGCTTGTATTCGGGCAGTGATACAGCAACCTAACGGATTAATATGCGTGATACACACGTGGGTCAAGCTGTGTTCTAGCAGTGATGCAATGCAAAAATTTGACATGAAGGATCTAGGTGCTGCTAAGAAAATCCTTGGGGTGGAAATGAGATAGGACAAAAAAGGGGGTGTTTTGGATTTCGCGGGCTAAGTACATTGAAGAAGTGCTACAAAGGTTCAACATGGAAAATAGAAAACCAGTTAGCACTCCTTTGAATGGCTACTTCAAAATGGGGAAGCTCTTATGCCCATCTGCTAATGAGAAATGAGCAAGCATGTCTTAACACCCCTTATGCTAGTGTCATTGGTTAACCGTTGACTAATATATACAATGGTCCGTAAGAGGCTAAATATGACTCATGATGTGAGTGTAGTAAGTAGATATATGGCGAATACGGGAATAGAGCATTGGCACGTTGTGAAGTGGATTCTCGGATATTTATAGGGCATAACAAGTTTTGGCTTGGCGTATGGCATGGACAAAGCTGAAGATGGGTTGACAGGCTATATAGATTCAGACTAGGTAGTAGCCTTGGATGAGAGGGGATTCGCTACAGGCTATGTGTTCACATTAGCAGGCAGGCCTATTTATTGGAAGGCTTCTCTTCAATCTACGATCGCCTTGTCGACGACATAGGAAGAGTACATGGGAGCAGCTGAGGCTGCAAAGGAAGCTATTTGGCTGGCTAAATTGGTTCGTGATATTGGGCTGAAATAGGGAAAAGTCTTATTGCACTATGATACAGTCAAAGTGCCATACATTTGGCAAAGAATCAAGTATACATGTAAGACATCATAAGATAAGAGAATGGGTGTCAGATGGAGGTATCAACTTGAAGAAAATATATACAGATGGCAATGCAGCGATGCAACGTATGCATTGATAATATCAATTACAGGGAACAAGTTCAAGTATTGCTTGAACATGGACAGTATCAACAGTTGCTGATGATTGGTGAGGCACCTCATGGAGTGCGTGGGGCACCTGATGTGCTTAAAGTGCGGAACTGTGTTCCAGAGAGTACATAGTGGAGCTTATCTTCAATTGTTTGCAAAATTCAAGCCAAGGTGGAGATTGTTGTGCTGATGGCTTGTATTCTGGCAGTAATACTGCACCCTGATGAACTAATGTGTACGACGCACACTGGTTGAGCTGCCAGTGTGCAGGGGCAGTGCGCCCCTGTTGACGTTCCCGGGGCAGAGCCCTGAAAGGAAAATTTAATTTTCGGTTTGCGCTAAAAGGTGCTTCGATAATTTTCTTGACTTAGTAACATTGATACATAAACCACATGTTAGGGTTACATTGTGCGAGATTTTCTTTGAGTTTTCTTGGCCAAGGAGATTTTTTAACAATTAACCGAAATAGGAAACTCTTCTCCTGTGGACATAGGCACATTGCCAAACTACACAAATCTTGTGTTCTTGTTTGTTCAATAGTGTTTCTTGCATCTCTTCTTGATTCTTTGCTGCAATCATGTTTGATCCTTATTTGAGACGATATTTCTCGGTTTTCGACAAAAGTTTGTCTTCTATTGTCAGTATACATCAGTTCAAACCATGCAAACAGAAGAAATTGGTGTATAAGTTTGATCAAAATACAAAAATGCAGGTAATATGAAACAGTTGGAGAGCTAAATGACTGCCGAAACATTAATGACAAAAACTTACAACAAATTGAATTTACATTCTAAAACGTTTTAAACACGCTTTTTTGGTGACTTTATCCCTTCTTTATTTTGTAAGTGACAAAATTTTCAATGTGTTCTTTTTGTGTTTCCATTTTTTTCACTAAGTTTTTTTTTTTTTTTTTTTTTAAGCAATACCATATTAAATTTAAACTTTTCCCGTCCTGTTTCTTTTTTGCCTAATCACATTTTGCTAACTATGATTGTGATAACCTTTGACTGTTGGTTAAATAGTAAAAGACAAGGTGAGTTAGTGAAATTAAGAAAAACAAGGTAGTGCGAATATTAGTATCCTTCGTTAATTAATATAGGCTACTGATATTAGCACTACAATGTTTTGATAATTGCACAAACTCCTCTTGTCTTTTCTATTTTAATTGCCTTCCTAGATCTTTTTGGGAACCGTAATAACATTTGACAGCTGCTTAAATAATAAATAATAAAAGACGAGGAGTTTGTGCAATTATCAAAACATGGTAGCACTAATATCAGTAGCCAATTACAGTTCCCAAAAGGCTCTAGGAAGCCAATTAAAATAGAAAAGACCAGAAGAGTTTTTGCAATTATCAAAACATGGTAGCGCTAATATCGGTAGCTAATATCAGTAGCCAATTACAGTTCCCAAAAGGCTCTAGGAAGCCAATTAAAATAGAAAAGACAAGAAGAGTTTGTGCAATTATCAAAACATGGTAGTGCCAACATCAATAGCCTTAATATAATATAATAATTTTACCAAAGCAATATCAAGCCCACTGAAGTCCATTCCACTAACACCATACTTCAACATTTCAACAGCAGCAGTAGTTTCTGCCAAAAGATGTTTGCTCTCATCATAGCTCTTATCCACACACAAAAGCTGAGCCTGAGAAATGACAAAACTCATAAAAAAATGCAAAAATTCAAGAAACCAAAACAAATGCAAAGATAATAAAGACTGAATCAAAGAAGTAGAAAAGAAAAATCAATGAGACCTTGGTTGATTCTCGACCTAACGAAGTGCCTGCGAACGAGGCAACGGAATCGCAGACCTTATGCCATTCCAAGACCCTGAGACTGTCCAACAGAACAGAGGATTTTTTAGGGCTTTTGTTTGAATTGGATTGGAGGGGTTTGAGATAGACACGAGGAGTTTGAAAACGAAGGAATGGGGAGAAGATGGTGGGGGTGCAGAGAAGCGAAGGTGAAAATGTTTTAAGGAGGGTGGGGGGTGGATTTGTAAAAAGAGAGGGTGGGGAGAATTTTGTGGGTTTATGGGACTGGAAAGGAGGGTTTGTATTTGGGGCACGTAACATTATTTGTTCGAGATGCAGAAATTTCTTTTCTCTAGTCGGAGGAGTAGTCGGAGGAAGAGGATAAAATCGAGAGGGATTACGCTTGACGCGCGTGTTAGTAGTCTGTCCATGGCACGTGGGGTGCAGCATTTTTTATTTTTTTTTTGGCAAAATAGGGAGTATGGGATCAGGTTGAGGCCAACCTTAACCCAACCCAAGATAGCATTCCCGTCCTCGACCCTAACCATAGCCTCGGGTTGAGGATGGTAAACCCTAACCCAACCCGCCTCCAAATCAGGTTGGGTTAGGTTCGGGTTCATCTAGAGCATAAAAGAAAAATACAATAAAAATACATAATTCGAAGAAAATATTGATAAAATTAGAGGATGGAGGTTGGGTTCAGGTTGCCGAGGCCTCAACCTCAACCTCAACCCTAACCCAACCCAAAATAAAATTGGGTTGGCTTTTCTCAACCCTATTCCAACCCAACCCGGGGCAAAATTGGTCTGAGGTTGAGCCCGACCCAAGTTGTACCCATAGATATGTCATATTTGGATAATGACACTCATTTTATCTTGCACTATTGTCTACCGGAACCCACACAAACTTCTTTTTTTTAAATGTGATGCGAACTCATCTTTTCTTACGCTTCTTTAATGGGAAAATGATAAAAAAAAGAAAAGAAAGGGGAAATGATATCATCACAACCATGTTTTAATAATTGCACAAACCAGCTTGCCTTTTCTCTTTTAATTTGCCTAAGAGAGCTTTTTGTGAACTATAAGAACAATTTGACAGTTCTTTAAACACAAAGGGCATGTTTTGATGCCAAGTGATAAATTGGGCATCTATGAAGTGGACTACAAATCCAGAAACAAACTCCCGAATCAACCTCTTTCGATTTTTTAGCAACTTCTCTACTAGTTCCATGATTTTGATTCCGGATTTTTAGCCGACCTTCACCCTCATCTCCACTCAGAGACACCTAATTTGTCACGAAAAACAATTCCTGGCAGCCACACTTGCCCTATAGACTAGATGAGTTGCTGAAAAGACCATTTCACTAGAAAATGGGCAGTGACAATCCAGGATAAAAGGGGCAGTGTGATATCTCCCCTCTCATCTTCTAGCCTAGAACCGGTACAACACTACTAAACGGGTCTCCCTCTCTCGAGCCAAGTTTTGTTCGCATTTAAGGTGTGGTAATATAAAAAAATATGTCTAATAGAGTGCTAAAGCTCATTTAAGTGTAGAATTCTTCCTCTGATAATGCATAAAATCCTAACCGTCTCTTTTGTCCTAGGCACAGTTTTATTGCACAACATCCCGACATCTCTCCGGATTTTGTCCGGTTTTTAAACGCCACCGCTTGGTTATTGCATTTTAAAACGGGCGAAGAGTTTTTTCACCCCCTGTAGGAATGATGCGCCGCCCTTTTTACTTGTTTTTGAGGTAAAAAAGCGTTAAAGTTGATCACAAGTCACAATCACGTTGCAAGGGGGGCGCATAATCCTACAGGGGGGCGAAACAATCATCTCCCATTTAAAACCCGAAAGACCATTTGGCTGTGGACTGGTGTCAGTGACGTGGCATATGTGAGAAAACCTTCGAAATTAATAGAATTTATCGGGTAAAACCTTGAGATTATTTCTCAAATGGTCTCGTACACCTCTGCTTTCCTCTAATAACTAACTCATAAGCCCTAAAACTCACTCATCTCCCTTCAATGGCGAGACTCTTCCTCTCTCATCCTGTAACAGCAAACCCAATCCCCTCACCTTTTCGCCCTCTCCTTTCCCGCCTCCTCTTCTCTCATAAACAAACCCTTCCAATTTTCCCTAAAATCCTCCATATTTCCTCTCATTTTTCAACCTTCCCACTCTTCCAAAAACACGCAACCTCAATTAGGGCATCACACTCGGACACGCTCCTAATCCCCACCACCGTCTCTCAAGACTATAAGTACGTGAACAAAGAGGTTATCAGCGTTACGCCTCAGCTTTACGATTATATTTTATCCAATGTTCGCGAACCAGAGGTAAGAGTAGCATTTTTTGTTGTATTTCCAATTTCAGAGGCTTTGATTTTTGTGAATTGATGCTCTGGATTTTGTGTTTTTAGATTCTTCGGGAGCTTAGGGAAGAGACTGCCACTCTGCGAGGGAGTCAGATGCAGGTAACTTGAGTTTTGGTCTGTTTGGGTGTGCAGCCCTGTATTGAAGTATAACTGATTAAATAACACCAGCTCTAACCGCTTAATCTTTTGGAGTAATTGGTTGTTTCACATGGTATCAGAGCTATTGCCTTACGGCATGTCATGGGTTCAAAACCCAACAATTCCTTGATATTAGAAATTCACGTGTACCGCCATTCAAAAAGAGGGGCCACATGTGCCACGTGTACTGCCAACCCAAAAAAAAAGGGGTCATGCGTGTGGGGGAGTGTTGAAGTATAAATGATTAAATAACACCAACTCTTACAGCTTATGCCCTGTTCGTTTAAGATTGTGATAACCGATTGAGGGCTTCCAACCAATTATTGTATCAGAATTACGTTTAATTCTGAGTCCAATAATTGGTTGGAAGCCCTCAATTGGTTATCACAATCTTAAACAAACAGGGCCTTAATCTTTTGGAGCAATTGGTTGTTTCCTACGAGTACTGCCAACCCGAAAGAGGGGCCACATGTGCCACGTGTACCGCCAACCCAAAAAACGAGTGGGTGGGGGAGCGTTGAAGTATAAATGATTAAATAACATCAACTCTTACAGCTTAATATTTTGGATTAATTGGTTGCGAGTGTTTAACAATCGCGTGCTAAGTGTGAAACAACCAATTGCTCCCCTCTGTGTTTTGGGTTGGCAGCACACGTGGTGCATGTGGCCCCTCTTTTGGGTTGGCAATACCCGTGACACATGTGGCCCCTCTTTTGGGTTGGCGGTACACGCGTGAAACAACCAATCGCTCCAAAAGATTAAGCTGTAAGAGTTGGTGTTATTTAATCATTTATAATTCAACACTGCCCCCACACGAGTGACCCATCTTTTTTGGGTTGGCAGTACACGTGGCACATGTGGCCCCTCTTTTGGGTTGGCAATACACTTGGATTTCTAATATCAAGGAATTGCTGGGTTTTATAGCCCAGTCCTGCTTTGAGGCAATAGCTCTAATACCATGTGAAACAACTAATTACTCCAAAAGCTTAAGCTGTTGGAGTTGGTGCTATTTAATCATTTATACTTCAACAGGGTGTGCAGCACAATTGTGTCCTGAGTACAATTTGTGGGTACTCTGCACGCTACAAAAAGCTTTTCAGGTTTCAGTTTACACCTATTGCACCCAAAAATTCAAGTGGTTTGGACACCCAAACTGATGCTTTGTTCAGATAATTTTGAGTTCTGCATTGAAAATCTTTGTTTCTTTTATTTGTATTTCTTGTGTGTGGAAATACTATGAGAAACTTAAATTTGGTGCCTCTTTGAAGTGTACATCAACATTGATGTATTGCGTGCTATGGTTGTTGGACTCATCTATTTATAGTTTTTATGAGTTGGGATTGCTTTGCATGCACATACATGTTTTTCACTCAACTTGTTGTGTTGCTAGTAGGTGTCTCCTGATCAGGCACAACTGCTTGCTATGCTTGTCCAGATTCTTGGGGCGCAAAGATGCATTGAAGTTGGTGTTTATACTGTATGAATTTTTTCTTCTATTTTCTACACCTTATTTGTTCTCTGCATTTGCATTTAGTTGGTTCATGTTAAAATAGCTGTCATTTTTCCTCCTTTTTCTTTTTTTATCATAAATTGTAAATTTCTAGGCATTTACATTCATATATATTCTATTTTATTGGTCATAACAATTGTTGTTGAGTCCAATGGTTTAGTATGTGAATCAAAACATGCGAATGCATCAATGATAAGGGATACCCCTCTTCCACGAGAGAGATCATGGAATCCTCTTCAATGAGAGACTCACGGATCTAGGTCCTCAATTCGGTCATGGGAGTAACTAGAGGTGGTAGAATGATCCGTCCGAGTGGAGAGTTGAAGATCAAGTCACCGAATCTTAGTCAGACTATTTGGTTCTCCATTCTTGCCCTGCATGAAAGATTGAAAGGGCCACGACCTTAGAAGCGGGTGCGGGGGCGGGGAAGCGTGGAGTCTAAAAGAGTCTAAGTCTGGGAGCGCTATGGGAGCTTGTATGTTATATTTTCTTTATATATCTTTCAAAATTCAAGTACATCAAAAAATAATAGTTTATAACCATTTTCATATGTATCTTTCAAAATTTAAGTACATCTAAAAGCTAATTTCTAACCATTCACCGTCTTCATTTGTGTGCACTCGTTCCTCGTGCCTTCTGAAGATGCACAAGCCTTTGTGCTTGCTCTAATGAAGTACTTTGAAGAGTTTAAGGAGTTTGATGTAAGGAAGTTGGTGATGGTGGGACTTATAGAGTAATAGAAGCAATAGAAGCAGGCTGGGAGCGTCATTAGAGCGGTTCCCGTCTCTCTGGGGTTGCGCTCCCCGGAAGCTCCTTCCTAAGGAGCACCGAATCGAGGTTCCGAGGTGGGAGCGGCACCTCGAGAGAAGGTTCCTGCTTCTAAGGCCACGACACTTTGAACCAAGGCAGATTGGGGAATTTGCATGCACGATATGCAATTTTGGGATTCCAGCTCGAGTTTGCCGTAAATGATGAAGTAAGCGATGGTGTGAGGAATCGTGGGGAATTTCTTTGCAATCCATTGATCTTTTGATCATGGATCATAACCAAAATTCTCTTTGGGTCACTTGATCCTATATTGCGTCGATGATGAAAGAAAGAAACGAGAAAATAATGAAAATGCTAACCTCTTGATTTTCGTGGAGTTGGAGATGGAGGATGTACTTTTTTTTGAGCTATAACAGCGATAACTATAATCCAGCTAAAACAAAACAATACAATTATAGTGCAAAACTAGGCTTACAAGTAAGATCCGGGAACTTTGGAGCAAACATCTAGTTCAATATGGGCAGCAACATATATTCCCAAAACAAATTAAAACACGACATAATAGTCAATAATATCTTGATTTTTTGTAGGAAATCAAACCCATTGAATTCATTCATCAAATTGGAAATTACACAGCCCAGTAGGTACATACATTAAATCATTAAAGAAAGTCAACTACCTAATGAAGATAAATCAGATATCAGCAAATGTATCATAAATAGCATATCTACAAAAGTAAAGCTAATGAATGCTCAAAAAATACCTAAATGGGCAAGAGAATGGTAGTACTTAACGGGATCAGGGTAGGATGTTAATATGGGCAAGGCTTATGGGAATGGTTAAAGGAAAAATGTGTGGGAAAATAGATGGACAAGTTAAGGAATGTATGAGGGGAAAAGGAAAGGCGAAAAGGATCAAAGGATGGGGAAAATATAGTGTAGGAAGAGAAAAATAGATATTATGGAAATCACACCTGGGAGTGGTGTGCAGGCTGTAGGTAGTAGCCAAGAGAGGGGAGAGAGCTAGAAAGACAAGTGAAGGGGCTGATGTCATCCTAGAACAGAAAGGGACAACCTATCCATTATCACTAAACTGGAAGACGCCGCTGGAGATTGTACGTAATCTCGGGATCCCAACCCTGGCGTTCTTTCTATATATCTATAATGTTCTATTAAGTTTTTGTCAGTTACTAATAAAAGGTTAACAGAGGTGCATGCCTTAGAAGATGATGTTCTGTTTATATAATTTCTCATACTGAACATTAACAGAGGTGTTTTCCATAGAAGATGAAATTCTTTTTATATAATTTCCCTCAGGGGTATCATGCACTCACATTTTAGTAATTACAGCCTTGGTTACTTACACAATCTTTTCCCATCTCTTGCTTTCCTTCAGTGAATTTTTTTCGTATCTTTTTCTTTATCCTTCAATTCATGAAACTATATATATTTTTTATCAGGGGTACTCATCCTTAGCTGTTGCTTTAGTCCTACCAGAATCAGGTCGTTTGGTTGCATGTGAAAGAGATGCAAAATATCTTGAAATTGCAAAGAAGTACTACGAGCGTGCTGGTGTTTCTCACAAGGTGAGTAGCTAAAGTCATATTTATGTTAGATTTTTGGTGTTGGGTAATGTATTTTCAAATACAAGCTGGAATCTTTGTTCACATTTGGAGTAATGTCTCTTTAGTTGGCGACAGTGATCTGCCTGAGCTATTTGGCTGATATTTCACAAAATTGTGCATGCTTTTCTCTCTTTTTATAAAGGACCATTCATTTGCTTATTCCACCCAATCATTGAAGAAACAAGTTTTGTAGTTCAGCATGTTCTAAGGCTTATACAAATATTGCTTACTTCTTACAACTCTTCTTTTTTATTGTGTTTATACATTGACTGCCTTTTTTTTTTGATATGTATAAACTGGTTATGTTGCAGCTATATATTTTTTGTTCTTTATGGAAGACTCATTTTGACCAGATGTGTGATGAACCACTGTCCACCATGTCATAAAAAGATAACAAAATATATTTTCCCTTGTTGTTTGTTCTAGTTACCAAACTTTAATTCTTTGAAGCCTCAACATCGCCTTGTAGCATTTCCACACTGCAAGAGAACAAGCACGTTAGAGGGTATTCTGCTGGTATTGCTGACTGTTGCCATTGGCCATATTTATGAGGTATTACAGTCCTAGGGTTTGTAGGTAGGCATTTTGATCCTTTATTGACCATGGTGGGTTGTTTTCTATGTATCCCAAGTTTAGTCTTTTTCTTGGCTTTCTCGACTACATGTCCTCAACTTACTTTACGGATTTGTTTTGGAGTGTGATCTGAGGGAAGCATGCATGCATGTATTTAAAATTTTAAAGTAAATATTGCGTGTATATTTTTAGCACAAGTAATCAAAATTGGTCAATCTCACAGGAAAAGGAGAGGAATGGATGGAGGGATATTTCTTTGTGGAAAATATGGAGCCATGTGCACTCCACAGATATATCAGAGACTGCACATATAAGTGTCCAAAAGTGTCTTTAATATATGAAGTCTATAAACTTTTTGTGTCCTTGAGACTTTTGGCATTTTTTTAAAAATTAAGACTTGCAAAGAGATAAAAAGAGCTCAAGAGCACTTACCAAAACATGAGAGCAACGATGTAACCTTAACAAAAACAAACTCAAGAGCCAAAATCAGAAACACCGTAAACCCTACACAATACAAAACAGGAAAACCTTGCCACCACTTCAACATTGAAATCAAAACACCATAGTTAGCAAGGCGATCAACAGTGGTATTGCCTTCTATACGAATATGGGAGAATATACAATCCACCTCCCTCAACATGTCAAAAATCTCTCTGAACAAATATCTAAATCTCTAAGGGAGAGCCAACAGCTTCCTTAGGCATCAAATAGTATTGTGGGAGTCACCTTCAATCCTTAAGTTTGTAGTTCTGGTAAGAGGGAACAACCTAAAACCGCCCTAAATTGTACGAACTTCAGCCTCAACGGCATCACAGTTCCCGCAAGGACATGAACGAGCAATCCGAATCATTTGGAATCACATTGAACGAGCCAAATAAATGCTCCAGATCTGAACCGCCCTGGGGTAAAGGACAAAAAGATGATGGGCAGTCACAATCATGATTGTCACAAACATTTCTCTTGATCAACGATCCTCGGTGAGAATTTTGTCATGAAGAAAACACCAAAGGTTTTGGCTCTAGGCATGGTGAAGGAACTCTACCTTCGGGAAACTAGGAACTGAGTAATTAGAGTAGCATAAAACATAGAAGGATTTCACAGAAAAAACCATTATTCTCTGGATCCAAATTAGATCATCCTCAAAATCAGCAGAGGAGAAGTAATGATTGATAATTCTAGCAAAGGGTCCCTATAACCCCCTTGAGTCTCTAAGGGATACTCCTTTCCTCGAAGTGGGTAGATTATCCGTCTTGTGCCTCTCCATCCACAATGTTCAAATGAAGCCCTATGCTTGACCGCCCTATTGAAGTGGTATGGAAAGGATTTAGCTAAAGGAGCCCCACACCAATTATTAAACCAAAAGAGGTTATTAGCCTCATTACCAACACTCATAGCATTGTAAGAAGAGAAGAATGGAAAACCATATTCCAGCCTCTCCATAGGGATGGCCGATCCTACACTTGTTCCCCATGAAGACATTGTGGCAGATTGCACCCTATGCTGTCATGTGGGTATTTGGAAAGAAAGAATCAAACAAATGAGTCATTGAAGGGTCACCTAAACAAGTGAGATTGTCTTCCTTGGATATCAAGGCTGATATCATCAAATGGGCAGTTCTATTGGGGGTTCTCAATAAATAATATTTTCCTTGTCTAGAAAATGATTTCAAGATAGAAGTACAAGAAGGATAAGGTAGCAGCTATATGGAATCAACCTCCCATCAATGTCATCAACCTAAACTTTGTTGGAAGTTCGCTAGGCAACCAATTTCCATCAGGCTTCGTACGCCATGGTTTTAAATTTCTTCCTAAGTACCAAAATTTCAGATTTCGGCTGGGACTGACACATAAAGTACATAAATCCGAAATTTTGGCCAAATTTTTGAGAAATTGTAATAAAATTTTTTTTTCTTCTGAAATTTACTTTTTTTCCAAAATTTCGGCCAAAATTTGGGCACAATAATGATTTTTTTTAACTGAATTTCGGCTGAAATTTCGGTTTCGGCTATGTGTGAAACCGAAACCGAAACTGAAAATTTAAACCTTGTCATAGGGGTCTTTAGGGATCACTGTGGAGAAATCATCAAAACCTTTTTCCGGGCCTGATTGGATGTACTTATTCAAACAAAGCAAAAGGCCGAGATCTTATTACCATCCTTTGTATCTTTGCAGATTTTTTTTTTTCCATTAATCTCATAGTAGAAGGCTACTCGTCTAATGCAATTTCTCGATCGAAGGGGGTTGGTCTGTGACCTTAGAAGTTAGCTGCTATTCTACTTAAAATCATCAACCTAAGCCGAGATTTACATACACCCTTCAATGTCATTCGCTTGAGCACAGACGACTTTGCTTATACATTTGCAAGAGAGTAATGCATCGGGGATAGTTATTACCTCCCCTAATGGACCTTCTACTGTTTGAGCATGATGCTGTTATGGTTTTATTTGAGGGTCATAGAGGACACATTTGGAAAGATATGGAGTGGATTGTGGGATTTCTGGATTTGCAATTGTTTCATAGTTGAGTAACGGTGGCAACTTAGCAGCTTTTACACCTATCACTTTGATTTAGTTTGCTGTTTTTCTGAGCTCTGTAGTATAACTGCTTTTTTCTACTTGTCCCCATTCATTTCCTGTTTTTCTTCTATTATTGTTTAAGTTTCTGTTACCTCTCAAAAAAAAGCTACTTGCATCCCTACAGATAGTCAATGTTTTATCACGGTTGCCGTCACCAACTATGTTATAGGTGTAATGTCACATTGACGCAATGCTTGTGAACCTTTTAATGTTGACTGCAGCACATTTTTCTTGTTTTATAAAATATATGGAACTTGTCTTCCTTGTGCATAATTAATGTCCAGAAAATTGAGAAGCCATATTGTTTGATTCACCCTTCTAAAATTTCCATCTATGCTGGATAAATCGATAGAGAAATATAATTTGTAAGATATACGAAGGGTAAACAAAAAAATAAGGAATCTGTACAATTTTCTAAAATTCTGTTGTGAGGTATTGTTTAGTATTACTTAATTTTTATGACATGGATATATCATTGCTAGGTGGATGTGAAACACGGACTAGCGGTGGATTCTTTAAAATCCTTGATTTTGAATGGGGAAGCAAGCAGGTATATCATCTGAAATTTAATTTCTTTGATATATGCACTTATACTATAATATTTTATGTTATTGTTAGAGTTCTTTTTTTCTTTTTATATACTTTTTTTTTGCTTTGAGAGTAGTACGTTGCATTTACATATCTTTTTCTCTGATCCCTAATGCGCACAAATGACAATGTTTGCTTTTGGAAGGATTTACCAGTAAAGAGCCGTTGTAGGATTTGATATTCGCCGAAGAGTAATCAATCAATCACGCAGTTCAAAATATTATAATTTTCAATCATGCAGTTCAAAATATTATAATTTTCAATGTCTCCTTACTGGACTAATTCTAAAGGATGTTTTTGATGAAGGATAAAAGGCAAGTGAAATGCATAGAAGACACCAAGTGGCTTCCATTATCTCATATGAATGGTGAAAACAAGTACTTCACAAACCACTTAATACTTATAATGGACTTTTCATCCGAGTCGAATAACATAGTATTAGAGCACAAGTTATTCTTGAATAATGGACACACGCACATATATACTCAAAAGGGAAAAGATGAAATATCAACCAATATTTCAAGAATAACTTGAAATTATATATATATATATATATATATATATATATAGAGAGAGAGAGAGAGAGAGAGAGAGAGAGAGAGAGAGGAGAGTGTCTCTAGTCTCTCCCCTAGATAAGCTTATCTACTCCTCCCTTTAAAAAAACACAGTGGGCCCACGCTGTTTGGATGATCCAAAGCATTCATTTGATAGGTCCTAACATAGATAGGGTGTGCACAAAAAATCAGCACCAAAGGGTCATCCTAGAACTTCATTTTGTTGGGCACACCGTGTCCAAAATGGACGCATATAAACGTGGACGTTTATATGTGTCCAAAATGGGTACCACAAGGCACCACAAAACGAAGTTCTAGGATGACCCTTTGGTGCTGATTTTTTGGGCACACCCTATCTATGTTAGGACCTATCAAATGAATGCTTTGGATCATCCAAACAACGTGGGCCCACTGTGTTTTTTTAAAGGGAGGAGTAGATAAGCTTATCTAGGGGAGAGACTAGAGTCACTTTCCTCATATATATATATATATATATATATATATATATATATATATATATATATATATATATATATATATATATGAGAAAACTGTTTCTGCGCTATTGCGGTGATAAGTTACCTACGCAAGAGCTCAAAAAATCATGTGGGCCCACATTGTTTGGATGATCCAAAGCATTCATTTGATAGGTCCAAAGATAGATAGGGTGTACCCAAAAAAATCAGCTCCATAGGATCATCCTAACCCTTCGATTTGTGGAGGTTAAAAATGGACAGATTTGTGGAGGTTACCCATCCACTTTAACCTCCACAAATCGAAGGGTTAGGATGATACTGTGGAGCAGAGTTTTTGTGTACACCCTTTCTATCTTTGGACCATGCAAATGAATGCTTTGGATGAACCAAACAATGTGGGCCCACATGTTTTTTTGAGCTTTTGCGCAGATACCTTATCTGAGGTATCGTGTAGAAACAGTTTCCTAATATGTGCGCTCACGCACGCACGCATGCTGAAAGGAGAAAAGATGAGATATAAACCAATATTCTGAATATGGATGGATACAAAATCTACTTTATCTCTACGCAAATCGAAGTTTAAAATATATTGTTGTACAATATTCTAATGATGCCTAGGTGAGTGCTCTTCTTTATGGTCTTCACCTCTTCTTTAGGGGGCTTGAGGAAAGATTATTTCTCGAGAGTGATTCTGTGGCTCTCCAATGTAGCCTGATCCATGGGGATTCGCTCACATGTGGACAAGATTTTAGAATTATGTACAAAGGCCAACACACACACACACACACACGATGCAAATGAGATGGACTGTGTAAATAGAGATGTAATGAGTGCTTGGCAATCTCTTTCCGTTTTGTAATTCCCCCCCCCCCCCCCCCCCCTTTTTTTAATAGTAAACCTGTTTTGTTATCATTAAAGAAGGATTTTTTTGGTCGATATTAACAATGAAAGTTTATTAAATAGGAAAGACAACAAGAAGATGGGAGAGGATGCTCTAAAAGAACAACAAAATACAGTATCCTCACCACAAAAAACAACACCCTGATGACATAGTTATGAGACTTTCAAGAACGTAGTTAGCTGCACGTAGGGTCTTTAAATGGAACCAGAAACCAGATAACATAGTCGATAGGTATCAGACGCGCTTAGTGGCAAAAAGGGTACATCAACAACACGGGCTCGATGACGATAAACATTTAGCCCTTTTGTCATGACCAGTACAGTTCCATTGATCCTAGCACTAGCCGACCCATTTTGGTAGTTGGATTAAATGGATGTCACATTTTTACATTAACTTTTACCTTCTCAAAAAGGAAAAAGGAATTTTTACAATGGAAACTAAAGGAAATAGTCTACATGGAGCAATCTGTGGGGCTTGAGATTAATGAACTACAACCCTTTGCCCGTTGCTTAAAGAAAGCAATCTTTGGCCTAAAACAAGCAACCCGTCCATGGGTTGACAGACTTCTTTAGCCGCTTATATGACATCAAGCGAAATAAATTTGATCACTCTTTTTTTTTTTCGGCACACAAACTTAGGTATGGTGCTGATTTTGGTTTATGTTGGTGATCACATAATTACCAGGAGTGTTATTGTGTTATTGTTCTGGAAAGATTTTGATATGAATGTTTTAGGTCACCTCGGTTACTCTGACTGCTTTTTGCGATTAATATTTTCATGGTCGGCTAAGTATTATCGATGCATGTTACACTGAGATTCTCATGTCTGTCTTACATTTGACACTTTGTTTTTGCTGTCATCTTATTTCTTTCAAGTTTTCCATTTTGACAGAGCATTTTTGTATTTCTCCTCTTTACACAGTTATGATTTTGCGTTTCTTGATGCTGAGAAGAGGATGTACCATGAATATTTTGAGTTGCTATTACAATTGGTACTATGCTTCACCCACATTAGCAATTATCTTTCAGGATCTGCTTTATCCTTTTGATGATTTTTTTTAGAAAATTTGTTTTTTTTACCATCAATGTCTGCTTTTATATTCTGATACAAACTTGTGATAAATTAGTATGCTAAGCAGATATATTTTATGGCTTTTTTTGCTCCATAAGTTGACATATGGTTCTATAAGGCATCCATCGAATAAAAAGAGAACGATTTCCCTAATAGCAGCAAGTCCTGTCCTATTGATTGTGACATGCTACCATGGTTTTAAATTTCAGTTTCAGACTAAATTTCGGTGTTGGCCAAAACCGAAATTTTGGCCGAAATCTGGTAATAATAAAAGAAAATTATTTAATGATTTACCAAATTTTGGCCGAAATTACCGAAATTTCAGTTCGGAATATATATATATATTTTAAAAAACAATTCAATTTCTCCAAATTTCGGCCGAAATGTCCGGCAGGAATTTGTTAAAACCCGAAATTCGGATTTCGCCAAATTTCGGTTTCGGTCTCAACGAAATTTCAGATTTCGGTCGAAATTTAAAACCAGGCATGCTACTATGCCACATTTGCTGTAGTGTGTTTTTTAATAGAGAACTAACTTTCTATCATATGGCTTTCTTTGCTCCATAAGTTGACATATGGTTCTATACGGCATCCCTCGAATAAAAAGAGAATGATTTCCCTTCTAGTAGCAAGTCCTGTCCTATTGATCCTGAAATGCTATGATGCCAAATTTGAGGTAGGTTTTTTTTTTTTTTTTTAAAAGAATTAGCTTGGGCCATCCCAGTATGCCTAATGAGTTGCAAGGGGAGTTGTGGATTAAATTTCTTAATTTAAAATTAGTACATATAATTTTTGTAGCTACTTAAGAATTTAAAATCCTCTCTTAAATGTAATTATATTAGCTAATTTAGCATGGATGCTATACTTCAGTGTTCTTACCATGAGAATATTTCTTATGCATAAGTTATGCCGCTGCTCATTTTCCACTATCCTTCTGAATAATTTTGTATTCCTCTAACCATGTGTCCACCATTCACCTCCCACACTAGTAGGTGATACTAGATGGAATTAGTTAGGGTTGATGAAATAGAATAGAAGGAGAGGAAATACTGGAAGAGAGAAGTACTGTGTGAAGAGCATAAGGAGAAGACGTGTGTTCCTTTTTCCTTATATTAACTAACATAGGATGCATTATTACATGGACTGAAATACTCTTAATGACGGGCAAGGAATAAAATCCAGAGCACACTACATAACATAATCCATAACACACTACGGAGATCTTTTGAGTTGTAGTTTTGCTGGTGTCAAATTTGCCTTTGTTTTTTTTTTTAACCGTAGGGGACTGGGCATATTTGATGCCCAACATGTTTTATGATTCTCAGCCATTTTGACTTGTTGGTATGCTGTATATACTGTTCGCGATGCATTTTTAATTCATTTGTACCCCTTTATCTATTTCATTTAATATGGCCCATCAGTTCATGTTTTCCAACTCCGCAGCGTCTGCAGATAAATTTCTTGGATTGATTTGCCATTTTTTCTTGTAGGTGAGGGTTGGGGGTTTAATTGTTATTGATAATGTTCTATGGTATGGAAAAGTTGCTGACCCACTGGTAAGCTAATCTATATCATTGTAGAAATTTATCCATTAGTAAAAGAATTTTATTTAACAGTATGTTTCCCGCAGGTAAATGATCCAAAGACTGTCAGCATACGAAACTTAAACAAAAATATATTTGAGGATAAGCGTATCAGCATTAGTATGGTATGTATATCCCTTTTTGCGCTAATTTCTCAATCCTTTTTTCAGTAATTAGTTCTCTATGAATTCTTAGTTCTTCAATGACAGTAAAGCTTGGGGAATATTCTTAGGTGCCTGTTGGGGATGGCATGACAATATGCCGCAAAAAGTGAACTTCCCAAATTATGCAGGTACTATTATGATTCTATGATCCCTTAATTCTTGGGCTACATTTAAGAGGGCATTACTTATTCTTTCTTGGTGGCACGAAATAAAGGATATGCAGTACCGGCAGAGGATTCTATGAAAAATACAAGTGCTTCATGTTGGGGGTTCCATGCAAAAGCAAATATCCACATCGGAAAAGTAAGGAGATTTGGATGGGCTTATAAGGACTTGGGGCATCCTACCCTTAATGGCTAGCTTTTGAGGGTGAGTTCTACCCTGGTCCCAACACTTTAGAAGCAATTTAGTCATTTCAGTGGCAGGATGGGTATCATAAGAAAATGAAAATTATTCTTTTGCAGTAAATGAGGGCCATTGAATTTATGATATCAGTGTTATGTTTCTAATCCAGATGTTGCTACTGGCATTGGCATCAGATGTGTAAAGATTAAAGAGAGTCAGTTTCTGAAACCATCGTCTAATTTTTCTTGAATGTATGAACAGGTGTTTTCCATCGCTAATTAAAAAGTGAATTCCCAAAAGCAATGAATTCCTTTCGGGGATATAAATGATTTATGAGCCAAGAATTGTGGAGCCATTTGTTTAGTTTAGAAGTTTATATTCCTTGTTATGGTGGAATTTGAGTACTCTTTCATTTATCTGATAGCGATGCTATTCACAACAAGTTTATGCATGTAAAACAACACATAAACATATTGAAATAAAAAATCCCTCTTTGAATTGTATCAGAAACATTCACTTCCAGTTTTTTTTCCTCTTTTGATTACGTCCTCTCTACAAAGAAAGAACTAATTTATTGGTCTATTTCGAGTTTTGGTTCTCCCTCTCTCATGTGATCCGAGTTAGGGATGGTATCTTGTTACTAATGTATCAACTTTATCTTTATCTTATAATCCGGAAGGGGTTTCCACCCAACCCCAGCTTATCTACCAGAAAAAAAGAAGAAATACCTCTGATTATCCATCAAGAGCTCCCTTACATGTTACATTTAAATTTTGAGTATTTCTTTTTCTTGTTCTGCTGAAGTTTGTATTTTGATGTCATGGAAGAAAAGAATCTCCTTGAAAGAAGAAGACTTGTGATCTTTTACATGAAGGCTCCACTTTTTTTCAAAACACTTATTATTTTGTGGAGATCATTTTTTTTCTATGTGATTTTCTTTCATTGGATCATTATAACTTTTGTCTTTTAAAGAGGAGGAATGCTAAAGTCAGTGGTGCCCCTGCCAAAGGGGGGGGGGCTTTCAGCCCATTTTTTTAAAGGCATCCTTGAGTTTAGCATTCCTATTTAAAGAGACATCATTTGTAATTCATACAATTTTCTACTGTTGGATCTTCATGAAGTGTCGCAATGAAGAGATTATTCTTGATAAGTGGAACAGCCAGACCTTTGAGAAGCTTGATTTTACATCCATTTTTACGTGGAAAGAAACGGAGAGCATTCAATTTCTTTTACATCCCTTTTGCATGAAAGAAACAGAGCCAAGTGTGAAACATATAGCAACTCTGAACTGGCCTGTTTTACAGGCTATATGTTTTTGTTTTATAGATGCAGTCCATATGCTGCAAAGCTTGATTTTTTGCCCCAATCTCCACCGTACAGATGGCATGAAGGATGATCTGATTTTTTCATCTGGTGGGGCCGTTGTCTATGGGACTCTTCAAAGATCTCACCCATTAGATGAGGCTATCCATCCCACCATTGACCTACAAAATTGATGAACAAAACGAAAATGGTTAGCAATTTGCCTTGAGGGAAAAGAAAAACCGCTTCCAAAATTTCATGCTTTTCATTGTTTGAAATATAAGATACGCCGCCACAGTTCAAGTTTTATTTTCAGGGACCTTTAATTTAGGGAAATGATATCAGCACAACCAGGTTTTGATATTTGCACTAACCCTTCTTGTCTTTTATTATTTAAAGAGTGGTCAAAGGTTATTATAGTTCCCCAAAAGCTCTCACAAGTAAGGGTGGCAACGGTTCGGTTTGACCCCCAAACCAAACATGCTTACCTCCAAACCGAACCGATCTGAAATCGAGACTGAAACACTCCGAACCGAACCGAACCGATTATGCATTCCGAACTGAACCGATTAAAAGGGGCATAATTATCATTTTCCTATGAAAATGGGCACATTTATCATTGTCCAAACCGAACCGAACCGAGCCATTCGTCGGTTTGGTTCTACCGAAACCGAAACCGAACAGAAATTTGAATCAGTTTGGTTTAACCAAACCGAAACAGAATTTTCAGTTTCGGTTTCGGTTCAGAATCGGTTCGGTTCGGGTGATTTTGCCACCCTTACTCACAAGCGAATTAATAAAGAAAAGACAAGCTGAGTTTGTGCACTTATTAAAACATGGTTGTGCTGATATCATTTCCTTTAATTTATAATGTTATCCCAAAGAGCTACAAGGGCTGAGCAGAAAACCATCTTGGTCAAGAGGCAATCCTCTTTAGTGCAAAACAAAACTAGGGTTCTTTTGCCCACCCAAACAAAAAAAACTAGGGTTCTTTTCGTCATACAACAGAAAATAAAAGAGAAGGGAGGAAGTGAAAGCATTCTCCTTCTTCTCAGTGAAGCAGAGAAAACATAACCCTACATTTGGATGTAGAAATGCTGTTCCCAAGCAGTGCTACATTTGTGAGGTATTTCTCAAAGAAAAGGGCTGTAAACCCTAGAAAGATCAATCCAAAAGTGCCCCTTCAAGAGGCCTCAACCATCTCCAAAAGCCTCTATCAGATCATAAAGGACAATGGCCCCATCACTGTTTCCAACACTTGGAACCAAGCTAAGGTGAAAATACCCAACTCCTTCCTCCACATAAAAGCCCCAATAATTTATTAAAAAAAAAAAAAAAACCCACTTCTGTTTATCACAATCTATTTATTTTGGGTTTTTCTGCCTATAGCGTTGATTATGATACAAACCCTTTTGTTGCTTTGCCTCAATGTTTCTTTTTCTATGTTAAGGGTTACATAATATGCCTACCTATCTTTAATCTAAGTATCTCTGGAAATCATTTATTCTACTTGGGACTAGTTGGGTATCAGAAGATTGGTTGGGAAATCCCCAGTAAGTTTTTTTTCCCTTTTTGAATGAATGATATTGGTGTTGGCGCTGAAATCTGACCTAAGGTTGAATGGGTCCCAACTGACAGTTCTCTTGAGGAGATGACCTGCTCTCATGAACAAACGGTCAGAAAACTACTCGGAGTTTGTACTCCGATGCTTAAGTCAGAACCGGCAATAGTAATATGAGCTCTCTGATGAAAGCTCTAGAACTGACTGAATGCAAAAGTGATTTTTTTCCCCATGCCTTGGACTGAGATAGAAAAGATTAGAGTCCTTACTTGCCATTGGTTGGGTTTCCGCCATTTGTCCATTTCACATGTCTTCTTGCTATGTAGTAAGCTATCTATTTTCTGATTTACCCTTTTTCTTTTGGGTTATAATGGAGGGTAAAATCTGGAATTTCTTGGACTTCAGATGACTATCAAATTAAATGGATCAAATATCAGAAGACATTTTGCCCTGCGCCCCTGCTACATCCCCATATAATGAGTGGGTGCAAGAGTGTCCAGATTATGACAATATTATGGATTCCTCTATTGGCAATAATGTAATGTTTCTAGATATTGCTAAAGAGATTTGGGACTCTACGTAGAACAAATTCATATGATAAGAATATTTCAGACATTTCATCATGAAAAAACTCACTCGCTCATACTGTTTCTATCTCCTCAAGGTCACTCTTCCACTCATGACGTGTTGGCCCCATTCGGTTGCAGTACTTGCCACGAAAAAGGAGAAATGAGCAATTTTTTCGTCAAATCTCACCTTGACTGAGCGTTTTGTTGCCATCCTAGTGCCAGGTTGGATTTCTCCTAGTTTCCTATCAGTCGACATAGCATGGAAAATCTTCCCACCCATTTTTGTCTTCTGCATGGAACACCTAGTCTCTCTCTCTCTCTCTCTCTCTCTCTCTCTCTCTCTCTCTCTCTCTTTCTCTCTCTCTCTCTCTCTCATGTTAATGCCGCTGAATACTATTGCTGCAGTCGAAGAAGGAGAAGAAGGCTATTGACAAGTGATGAAAACGACGATGATGATGAACCCTCTTCTAATCGCTGATTCAATTGCGAATTGAACTCTGCATCAATAGCCGGCTCCTACCACTGCTACATTTCTCCAGGTCTACCACTGCTACATTTCTCCAGGTCTACCACTGCTGCATTTCCTGGTTGTCTCTCTTCCCAGACCTTTTCCTCCATCGCTTCAGGAGCTTCCCCTCTCCCCTGCAATCTTGATCTCTACAGAAACCCCTCGTTCCTAGTTTGTATGACCTTAAGCAGTCTCCTGGTGCCTGGTTTGGGAGATTTAGTGAGGCAGTGGTACGGTTTGGCATGGGACAATGTGCTATGGACCATTCAATATCCAGTTTTGTCTAAAGATGACCGGATCTTTCTGGTTGTTTACATAGATGACATCATCATTACAAGGAGTGATAGTGCAGGTGTACAGAGACTGAAGGATTTCCTTCAGAAAGAGCTTTGTACTAAAGACCTTGGTCGTCTAAGATACTTTCTAGGGATAGAGGTAACATAGTCATGTGGGGGCTATCCTTATCACAAAGAAAGTACGCACTAGATATATTGGAGGAGACAGTCAGACAGGTCTTCTGGGAGCAAAGCCAGCTGAGGCACCTATGGACTCCAACATTAAGCTTTCTCCTGATCAGGGGGATTTACTGGAGGATCCAGGCATACAGACGCTTAGTTGGGAAGTTGATGTACCTCATTGTCACACTCCTGACATTGCCTTTGCAGTTAGTGTTGTCAGTCAGCTCATGAGTACACCACGGACACCTCACTGGTCAGCAGTTACCCAGATAGTGAAATACATGAAGAAAACTCCTAGTAAAGGATTGTTCTTCAGGAAACATAGTCGTATGAGGATCGAGGATTATTCAGATGCGGACTGGGCAGGATCTTCTGCAGACAGGAGGTCTACTAACGGCTATTGTACTTTTGTTGGAGGCAATTTGGTATCTTGGAAGAGCAAGGAACAAGATGCTATATCCAGGTCGAGTGCAGAGGCAGAGTATAGAGCCATGGCCTATACAGGGTGCGAGTTGATCTGGTTGAGATCATTTATGTCAGAGATTGGATTACCCTACTCATCACTTGCTTCACTTCATTGTGATAATAGGCCCGCCATTCATATAGCCTTGAATTCAGTCTTCCATGAGAGGACAAAACACATAGAGGTGGACCGTCACTTTATCCGTCATAGGATTCAGAAAGGGGAGATTTGCACAGTGTTCACGAGGTCAAATGATTAGATAGCGGATCTGTTTACCAAACCCCTAAGTAGGGCAAGGTCGAGTGACTTATGTAACAAGTTGGGGATGTATGATATATACACTCCAGCTTGAGGGGGAATGTTGAGAGCGGACGTATTACATACCCACTCATGTGGGGGCATTTATGCCTTTTCTATGCAACCCTATTCCACACAAATATATATATATATATATATATATATATATATATATATAGAGGAATAAGATTGTGCGCTCGACCGCACCAAGCTTAGGTGCGGTCGAGGGCCCAAAACTCATGTGGGCCCACTTTGTTAGGATGATCCAAAGCATTTATTTGCAAAGCCCTTACATAGATAGGGTGTGTACAAAAAATCAGCTCCATAGGATCATCCTAACCCATCCAAAAGTGGAGGGCAAAATAGACAGACATCGTTTGCCACAAATCTGCCCATTTTTACCCTCCACTTTTGGAGGGGTTAGGATGATCCAATGGAGCTGATTTTTTGTACACACCCTATCTATGATGGGGCCTTACAAATGAATGGTTTTGATCACCACAAAAAACGTGGGACCCATGTATTTGGGCCCTCGACCGCATATAACCTTATATGCGGTCGACCGCACACTCCTTTTCCTCATATATATATATATATATATATATATATATATATATATATATATTATTTTCATGTGGGAGAGTAACACAATTCTCACATTTTGTCCGTCTCTTCTCTTCCTCTCATCTCTCTCATGGAAGATAGGATAACATTAACAAGAGCATTGTAATGTTGTACTTTAGAAATTAATGAAAGAACATGGTTGGTCAGTGAGGAATATTGCGGAGAGGGGATCTCCACTGTGCTAGCCCGCGTGGACCTTCTCCTTGTGAAGGGAGGATAGGGTTTCAGCCTAGGGAATCCTGGTCCATCTGGTATTGGTGGGGTGTTAAGGGGATGATCAAGGGAGGGTTGTATGGGCTTTCTCGGGTCCAATTAGGGTTTTAGATGTGAACGAGGCGGAGGTTCGAGCCGTACATCATGGTATAAAGCTTCTTAACAATGTCTTAAATAGGGTGGAGATTGAAGGTGATTCAAAAAATGTCATAAGTTGGTTTAATGGGTCACACTCTCCTCCTTGGAGATTTGCGGCTTTCTTTGATGAGATTCAAGACATGATTGGAGGCTTTCATCTTCAGGCATATCATGTGAAAAGATCAGCAAACGGGATTGCAGATAAATTAGCCAGAGAAGGAGTCGGGTTTTGAACAGTTTGACTATCTCCCCCCTTGAGATTTCGGCTTCTTGATCACTGTACAGCTTATTTTATGTTTTTTTTTCTTGTACTCTTTTCGGGACTTCCTTGGTCCTGTATCTTAATATATTATCTATTTGCCCTTTAAAAAAAAGGTTTTCAGCCTAGGGACACCTTCAGAGGTATTTCAAGAGAGGCGGCTTCCGTTGAAGGGTACGTAGATTTGGAGAGGTGGAATTTAGAGGTATTTTCTTTAGCTGAATTTCATAAGTGCCTCTATGGGGAACCTAGGTCTGGTGCGGACAAGAGTTAGGAATCATTTGGAGGAAGCCTTTTTTGGGACAATTGGATCGAAGGATTATGAGGAAGTGGAGGATCACCACTCGCGCCGTCATGGGTGTCAATTTGGTAGTGAGCAACTTCTATGATTTTTTTCTCTTTGTTTGAAGGAGACTCCTCCAATGTGATTTCGCGGACCAAGAATGCTTCTTCAATTCCTTGGAGACTTGCAGATAATATTAATGAGATTATTGAAATTTATAATTGTAACCATTACCTCTTATTTTCGTAGTGACAATGATGGTTTTAAATTTCTATCGAAACTGACATGAAATGAATGAAATATTTCCGTTTCCATCCCCACTAAACCGAAACGAATACCGAAACCAAAATTGTAAGTGTATTAGTTGTATACTATATTAGTATGTATTATATAATTATATTTAGGAAAACAGTTCTAAAACGGGATTCCATTTAGAAAATAAAGATGGAAGTGGAAATGACAGACGATTTGGGCATTTCAATAGTGCTCTTGGCATTTCATGGGAATTCTTGCTCACTTCTTTGTCTTCTTGCACATGTGTCACAACACAACAAACAATTTCGTCTTTTTTGCAAAACCGATTTCTGTTTTGCTCGCAGCCCTCTTATATTTATATCAATTGCATGTGAAATGTTGTGTAGGTATTATGGATAAATATTTATATGAATTACGTGTGAAATGTGGTATGTACTGAATTATTAGAATGAAACAGTGCATGTCAGTAGGCATTTGATGTTGTTAAACCATTATGGATGATTATCTTGTTTATGTAATAGTTTCTAAGTTTGTATTTATGCTCATTCTAGCATTACTAGGCATTTGATGTTGTTAAACCATTATGGATGGTTATCTTGTTTATGTAATAGTTTATAAGTTTGTATTTGTGCTTATTGTAGCATTTCCTATAGTTTCGTCTTAAAATTCTATCAATTGCATATGCTTTGATACGTTCCTGTGATTTTACAAGATTTCCATCGAAATTCTCAACCAAAACCAAAACATTTCTGTTTCCGTATTGATCGCAACTGAAATTTAAAACCCATTCATGCCATAGTTCCTTCTTTGTTATTTGCGGTGCAATCTCTGCCCTCGGTGTAACTTCTGTTTTCCTTTGGCTTTATAAAATTCGTCTTTTACCATCTCAAAACAATGGCATGAATTGGATAAGCAGACTCTATAAGAGGGTTTGAATGAGATGTATTTTTTTTCCAAAAGACATACCTTGTTTCCATGTTGCTATCTTTCTTTGAACTCTCCCAGTTACCAATCCTCACAATTCCTTTGAGGAAATGGGTATGCCAAGTGGAAGCCTATATAAGCAATTGGGAGGGTTGGTACGACTCAGTTGTCTGTAGCAAATTTATCCCACGTCCAGACACTCCTTCAAACTATCTCAAATGGCATTGAGATTACTAACTTCAGCAGCCTTACTACCACTAAGTATGTTGATGCCCTTCGTGAGTTTGAGCTGCAAGATTTTTAGGCATATTTATACCCACTTTAAAACCTTCACTTGGTCCTTCTCCACTCATCGAGGAAGGAAACATAATGCTTTGCCCACCAAAATGAAGAGAAATGGGGAAAGTACATGACCTCATTGGACTACCATTAATGGGGATTGAGAAGCTAGCTGATGAGACACATGCATGGATTTGTTTTTGCCATTTCCCCCATAACCCAACCATATAAAAAAACCTCCCATAACCCATGCATCTCAGTTTGTAGAATGCATTTATTGCTAGTTAATACTCCCTGAAGGATTTTCCTTTCTTGCATAAAACTCCTTGAAAGGGAGTGAACCCTCAACAACACCTCCTTGATCCTCATTGTTAGAACCTTGACCATGATTTTGTACAAGCTATGGACCAAGATTATTGGCCAAAAGGCCTTCCCTTACTACATCTTTTTGTTTTGGTATGATTTCGTTAAAAGTAGTGTTAGCTTCCTTCTTGATGCACACCTTCCGATGGAATTCATTGTAGACCCCATTAATACATCTTTAATCATTTCCGAAGAACTGTTGATAGTGTCATTGAGTATATATCCGATCTGTGCATTTTGTCCCTCTCCATACCGAACATCTTTTGTTAAATCTTCTTGAGTGGTTGGAGGCCACGTATATTACGAGGGATGACAGTGACAAAAGGGTCTGGATCTGGAACTCCGCCGGGGTGTTCAATGTGAAATCCTTTTACCATCATCTCCTTCTTATTGCGACGTCAAATATAGTGAGAAGAGTATGGGGTATTCTAGTGCCTCTTAGAGTGTGTACCTTTGAAAGGAAGGCAGCTCTGCATAGAATTATGACGGTTGACTACCTTCATAATTGAAAGGTGTTGATCTTGGATCACTGGCGTTTTGTATAGAGGTGAGGGAAATGGTTGATAATATCTTTACTAGGCAAATTTGGCACCACATTCTTCAACGGCTCGGTATGGGTTGGGTAACTTGGGTCTTCCGAGCCCAACTTATTAATCTTTTATAGAGCTAGATGGGTCTTCCGAGCCTAAAAAAGGTAGGATCCTGTAGAGATTAGTTTTGTTGGCTAATATGTGGGTGATTTGAAAAGAAAGAAATAGCTTGATCTTCAAAAGCTTCTCCAAAATGCCTCACCATTTATACGAAGATGATGTATTTGACTGGCAGGTGGGCCCAAGTTCTCCTATGCTTTAGGGATATTTCTAGCTACGCCTTGAGCCATTTTTGGAGGGAGGTGTGTATGAGTTCTGAGAAGATCGATGTCTCTACTAGACCCCGCCAGACCTCGGGAAGCTGAAGCTGAAGCTCAACTTTGATTGTTCCAGTTTAGGTAACCCGGGCTTTGCAGGAATTGGAGGGATCCTAAGAGATGAGCATGGTCAAACTAAATGGGTGTTTTCTGGCCTAATTGGAATTAAGGATTCCAATGAGGTGTTGTGATGACCATTTTACAGGGTATTAGGCTCACAAAAGATGGGGATGCAGATTGGTTGATTGTGGTATGGTTTTAAATTTCGACCAAAATCCGATATTTCGGACCGAAATTTTGGGTTTCAGTCGAGACTGAAATCGAAATTGGGTGAACCTGAAACGTTACTTTATTTCAGCCGAAATTTCGAAATTTCAGTAAATTTCGGTCTGAAATTTTAGGAATATCACGTAAAAAACTGGATGTTATTCATTATTTAATATTTCCCTGAAATTTCGGTTCGGTAATTTCGGCCGAAATTTTGTACGGGATAAAATATTAGTTTTTTTTTTTACATCGGATTTCAAACAAAATGCCGAAATTTCGGTTTCGGTGAGGACCGAAACACATTCCAAAACTGAAATTTAAAACCATGGATTGTGGAAGGAGACTCTAAGAATGTGATGAGATGTTTGGATCATAGAAGTCCACTTCCTTGGAGATTTGCTAATGCAATTGAAGAAATTTGGGATCAGGTGAGGGGGCACGAGATTGGTCAATTATTATGCCGATCTAACAACTCGAGCAGGAGTTGAGAGAACCTGCTTGGTGCTGTTCAATTTTCTTCCTCCTTGATGCCTTTTTGGTTTCTGTGTTCTTGTATTCTTATGGTGTTGCGCCTTGGTTTTCTTGTATTTGACCATCTCAGTCTTGTAGGGGTGCAACTTGGGTCTGGTCGAGTTGAGCTTTTGCTAAAAAATGAATAGGAATCAACCCGAACCCGACCTGATTTTAAGGTAAAAGCTCAACCTGAATTCCCAAAAATTGACCCGAGTTGCACCCCTAAAGTCTTGGGGCTTCCTGTATTTTAATCAATTTCTTCATTTTTCAAAAAAAAAAAAATCGCATCATGTTCCCTGGTCTCTGGCTTCCAGGAACTTGTTAATTCTTGTAGGCAGCTCATTTAATAAAATATGATAGATTTGGTAGTTCTCAATCTATTCTTCATAATTCAGTAGATTGGAATTTCACCACGTCTAGCAAATAATGAGCCATTAATCTTTTTGGGTTTCTATAGGATTCTGATTTGCTTTCACAACCAGAAGTATAAATAGCGTGAAATTTACATCATTGGTTGTCTGCCCGGAATATACTAATGCTGTGAAGATACTAATGCTAGTGTTGTAGTGCTCACACAAGGTAGTATTTAGAGATCTATTGTATGGCAAAAGGTTTGTACTGAATTATTAAGAGAGATGCATGTGTTAGTATGTTGATTTTTTTTTTTGAGTCAATCAAGTCAGTTCTGATCCAATTCTCTCTTACTTGGTTACCCATCTTTGATAGGGTTAAGATTTCTTTTAAATCATCATGTTATAGTCTGTGTATGTGCGCGCATACACACCAAAATCAACCATTCTAACCTTGCATTCTTTTGCTTTTGTGATCTATTATGAAATATTGCATGTTTGTAGCTTTTACTGTTTTTCTGATGGATCATAATCAGACAGGATTACACATCATAATATTTTTGGGTAGCAAACAACCCATATCATGATCTACCAAATGAATGGTTTAGATCAGTCAGGGTTGGCCCCACATGTGCAAGAAACTAGGGAGGATGGGAAAACGATGCGTTGGGGTGTACGGGATCGTTATCCTACCTGCATACATGTGTCATCTAATAAACAAAGGACAGACTCATTCCAGGATAAGGTTATCGGCGATAAGGGTAGTCCAGAATTTGGTCTTATCAGGACAGGATTATCCTCCAACCAAAGAGGCCCATTTAGTTGCATACCCAAACCTAGCTGAACCTCAGCAATGTTTATTCGACACAAGCACGATTAATTGCTTACACCTTCCTGAATTTGATTTTGAACTTGCATAATGGTCTCTAACCATATTTGCTTGTATTTGAGCAGGATGCTGGTATTAGTGGATTGAACAGCAAAACGCATATGAAGCTGATGTTAAAGTGGATGAGGGGAAGGAAGATGCTGAAACTGTTTTGCACTCCCGTTGGTTCCAATAAGAAATTTCTCCATTCAACTTTGCCTGAAGAGCCTCAAACAAGCAAGCCAGATACTCCTCCACCAAGTCCTGAAAGGAAAAAGTCATCACCAAAGAAGCAAAAGCCAAAGAAATGATCCTATACTCAGTGGTTTCGTCATTCTAAGAAGCTCCAAAGAGTTGCTGAGCTATAGAGTTCATGCTGGACTCTGCTTTTGATCTGTTTCAATCAAGGTATCTTTTTAGGTTCCTTTATGGATTGGGATTTTGGGTTGTCACTTTCCCAAAACTACAAAAATAACAGTCTGTCTTTGAAACCGAAGTGTTTATCTCAAAATGGTTCACATCCCCTGGCATAACATTATTCTCATTTTCAGGCTTTGATATACCTGTGGATTTCTTATTTATACTTGTTGACTCAGTAGTTCAAATTGTTACTAAGGCTCCCTTTCTTTCGTCATAAAATTTTTACATCATTTTCATGTCAAAAGAAACTAAGCCTAAATTAACTGAATTAGTGATACACAAATGAAAGTACAGAAATTTGAAAAAGTCCCACCACATCAAATTACCTAAACCAGATGAAAATGGAGGCGTACATTCATAACCCTTCCTGTTTCTTTAACAGAATGTTGGATGGAAAGAGTTTCTTCGAAAACTACTGCCTGGTCTGTTCTTAATACCTTCATTGGCAAGCTGAACTCCATTTCTTCACAGGAGTAAGAGATTATAGAACATTAACACTGCCATCAGAACTCTGTAGTTGAGAGTGCTTGTGTGAGCAGTACTAAGTTGGCTGACCCCATGGAAGTTCTTGTCTTTCTCTTCGGAGATCATGCAGGTTCATTATTGAGTCATACAAAATGTCTGTTTCTTCCTTACACTGAAAAGTTGTTTATGGAGGGACAATGACATAATGATTAGGATCACAGCTTTAGTGAGAAAATCGTTTTGAGCTAACACGTTTCATTAAGGAAAACAGTTATCTTATTGACCATCATTCTGTCCTATTCCCATTGGTCCTGAAGTCATCCTGCGATCTTAGCCGTTGATCAAGGGTGGTGAAAAATGACACCATTTTAAGATGTCTTCAAGCCATTGATTCTTTGTATGCCTCAATCTCGATGTTGGGTCTCTGTAAGATAATTGAGACATAAGTGGCCGATATTCAACATTCAAAAGAAACTCCATTTCATCTTTGGTGAGGATGCTGATGAGATTTTTATGTTCGGGGCATCATCTTGATGAAAAATATGTGATTAAATAGTTATGGCTTATTTCTGCGGTTGTTCAAGTTATTTTTTTTTTCACTTGTAATCAATGGAAAAGCAAGAAATTTTTTAAAACTTCTTTTTTTTTTCTAAACTTTTACTTCTGCAATCCAAACAGGATCTTTGCAACAATTTTCTAGAAAAGTTTGTAAAGGTTCAATTTTTACTTGAGACCTTCAATTTATGATAATATTTCTCTAACTCGTATCTAATCATTTCATTTCTTTCTAAATTGTGAAAGAAAAAATTTCCTGTCAAAAATGTTTTCCTTGCAATCCAAACAGAATCTTATTGATTATAGAAAATATAAAGACATGTTTTACATGGAGGTGGGCCTCCAAAATGTGGATTCCTTTCTCTTGCTATTTGCTTGCTTGCTTATTTGATCATGATAGAGACTCTTATTTTCTCCAAACAGATGAAAATTTCAACCCACAAATGCAAAAGAACTAGAGACCCAATCTTGACTGTTGAAAATGCAAAAGAACAGATGACATCTTAAATAAATTACTATTGAAAATGCTTATCTTGACACACATCTAGAACCTAAAATGCAAAGTTGTAACACTTAATCCCTTCAGCATTTCTTCTACACATTCCGCAGCATTCCAGGCTATCATTTGTGTGACATAATCCACATTAAATCACACAGACAATACAGAAGTTGCAACTTCATTTTTCACCAACCCATCAGAATTTGATAGTTCTCCATTGCCTCCAACATCTGATCTCTGTGCCGCTATCTCTGTTTCTTCATTTTTCGCCACGGTTCCACCAGTTTCGGGGACGATATCTGTCTTCTCCTTAGCTTCATTTTCAGCTCCAACATTCTCTTTTGTTTGCTCAGTGAAACCACTCTCAACACCTTCAACTTCCTCAGCCTTCTTTGAATCAGCAGGGTCTTTTGTGAGGCCCTGTGAAGAATCTACATTCAACCCACCAATCTCAGAAACTAGATCTGTAATACCAGTCTTCGATTCGGCCGTTGAATCTAGGGGGGCATCTGTCTTTGGTTCTGAAAGATCGAGCAACGGCTCTTCCTTCTCACCGCCATCCGCCTTAGTCTGCAATGTATTCACAAGAGAAAAAATTACAATTACACAAAAATCATCCAGAGATATTACTGCAATAGAATTGTTGGGGGTTTCAAGTGAAAGCAAAGATCCCACATCGGAAGAGTGAATGGATGTGTATGGGTTTATACGGACTTGGGCACCTTCTCCCTAATGGGTAAGCTTGTAAGAGTGAGTTCTACCCGGGTCCTATCAAGTGGTATCAGAGCTAGAGAGTGGTAACTTTCATGTGCCTTTGAGGATGGAAAAAATTGGTAACTCTCGTGTGCCTATGAGGATGGAAAAAATTTCTCATGGAAGATCTCGTAGTTTCCCCACGTGGAGGGGTGAGATTGTCCACGTTGCTTCTGCGTGGAGGGGCAGATTGTTGGGGTTCCACTTGAAAGCAAAGATCCCACATTGGAAAGTGAATGGATGTGGATGGGTTTATAAGGACTTGGGCAGCCTCCCCCTATTGGCTAGCTTTTAAGGATGAATTAAATTAGATATAGTGGACTTACTTCGGCCAGAGTATCACCTTCCACGGTGGTCGGAATCTGCTTTTGGCTGGCCCGATCCTCCTCTGGCAGTGACTCCGGATTAGAATCTTTGGGTTTGGTTGCGCACCCTCCCATTGATTCTGAGAAAATTTGGACGAATGGCGATGTCGTAAGTCTCTGAGAAGCTGTAAGCCAGCCTATATAAGAGCTCCCAAAAATTTTGAGGCTGGAAATGAACAGAGAGGCAACAGGTGGGATAAGTTCTAATTTTAGCTAGAAATTGTTAGGCAAGAAGGGTGATTTTGTTGGTAAGGAAGAATAAAGGGAAATTGGTTATGGAGGATATGTGGAAGCTTTCAAAGGGGACTACTTTCTAATTGGGGTTTTGGGTTTCTAGCTGTTGGAGTTGGTTGTTGTCTTACCTAAATATAACAGTTATCGTAAAAAAACCGTTGGATTGAGTTTTTTATATGCTGTGTGAGTGTGAAATCCAGTATTTTTCAGAAGTACCATGGGGCCCATTGCTTATGATGATCTATACCGTTCATTTGATGGGCCACAACGTCATTAGGCTGTGCCCGATAAATAATCTCCATAGGATGATACTAAGCCTCCAACCTGTAGTGGTTTCTATAACGTACGGTCCCATTACATATCGTAGGGTTAGGATCATTCTATGCATGGTTTGGATCATCACACACCCTAACTATTTACGTTGTGGCCCATCAAATGAATGATTTGGATCATTGTAAAAAAGTCAGCCTATTGCGCTTGATCCCCCGTCATCGGGTTATTCTAGTTCTTTGATCAAGCTTGATGAAAATGGCATATTTGTAGACCACTGATCAAATTTGATCTAATGGCCCACAATTTTTCTATGTAAAAAGACAAATTTTCTGTCACATGTAAGCAACATGGGCTACAAATGTGCATATTTCTTTTTGCATAGCAAGATTTAGTTGGGATCATGCACTTCTCCTCTCTCCTTTTGTTTGTGCTTCCATCCGAGGAAATGAGTCTAATAATTAATATAGAAAGGTGAGGCGGCATACAGAATCCATTGATCTAGGATGACTTCGGCATCGGGGAGGGGAGGCTCTGGGGAACAAAGGTCATTTCGCTCCTCCTCGAGAAGCCGTAAGTTCACAAACTGCACCCTAATAATAGGTAACTTCGTTGGTGGAATGGATGAATATAGAAACCGACTTCTTAAGGTAGTTTGGCCAATTACGAGGACTCCAAAAAAGGCAAGCTTCCTAAACTACTATGAGTCCAAGTCCATAAAAGGAGACCATACTTCAAGGTAAGCATCTTTTTCACACCCATCAACCATGCTCAAACTTTACCCATTAGCTTGTAGTGCTCTGATTCTCTTCTTTGGTGCTTCGTTCTGAATTCATTGTCAGAGGGTCCCTCGGAGTCCAAACTCTAGGCCCTCTAATTAGGGGCGGTTATTCGGTTATAACCGAACCGAACCGAACCGAAATAATCGAAATTTGATAACCGAAATAATTTCGGTTATCAAATTTCGTAACCGAAACCGAACCGAAATTTTAAAAAACCGAACCAATTAAAAATTCGGTTATAACTGAATAAACCGAATAACCGAATAGTGGGAGAAAAAGAGGGAAAAAAACAAAATCTTTGTTTCGATCGGAGGGCTAGGATGATCCAATCGAAATGATTTTTTGAGCATAACCTAATTAAGTTGTGATCAATCAAATGGACGGTTTCGATCATCCTTTGGAGTGCCCATATCACTTCTTTTTTTGAAAAAATAATGGTTTTTATCATTAATTCGGTTATTTCGGTTAACCGATTTTTTTTTGGAGATAACCGAAACCGAATAACTGAATTGCCAAAAAAAAAAAACCGAACCAAACCAACCGAACCAATTCGGTTCGGTTCGGTTCGGTTATTCGGTTTTAACCGAATAATGAACACCTCTACCTCTATTGAGTTTTTCTCTATGTTTGTAGGTCGTCTGCATCCACCGAGCTCAACAACAACGCTTTCCCGAGTGTCAAGTTTGGATTTCAGCATTAATAGATTGGCATTGTATGTTGGATTGATAGAAATAAGAATGCGACCACTATGACAACAACTAAGAGCCTTCTCCATGGTGAGATCTTCACTAAAGGTAAGAAGATCGGATTGTAACGGTGGGATCTTCACCGAAGTTAAGAAGATTGCTTTTAGTGAAAGCCATTACTAGTTGTTGGTGGAGTGGGTAGGTCTTGGGTTTAAGATCGAACCACTATTAAAATCTCTTGTGAATTCCTTCTCTCTCTCTCTACTTTTATTTGTTGCACTATAATTTTTATCTTTTAAGTTTAAATTGGAAATTGTTCTTTTGCTTTAATTGTATAACTAAGTTTTCAAAAGAGCAAAGATGTTCTAAAACCACCTTGACCCCCCCTCTTGGGTTGCCATTACACACCTGGGCTGAATATAAGTGTTTTCAAAGACGATATCTAAAAATATGCTAAACTCAGCCCAAGGCACATGGCGTGAATTTGATTCTAGTATAGGGTTAGGGTCATATGCTCAAGGGTGAACCAAGGAGAACAAATTGAGGTTAAACAAAACTAAAGTGATATGCTATTACTTACCTTGATCAAAAGTCCAAATTCTCTTCGTTGTCCGAAGGCCAATCAATTACCATTCCATGTCCTAATTATCAGAACACTGACCTTAGTAGTTCCAAACATCACAATCAAATGCAAGGGATTATCCGCCCCTTTCCATTCACGGGAACACCCTAGCTACCGCCTCTACCCAGTTTTACAACCGGCTTATTTAATAATTTTTCAGATCCCAAAAATACCTTCCAACACATCTTCTCTAATATCTCTCTATCTCCTCAGTCGACGAAAGGCTTCACAACATTTTTCGGTAGTAATGTCGTCAGAGAAGCGCTTGAAGAGACCCCAAAGAAGCTTGTGGCTGTGAAATTGGCATCGCTTGTAAGCCTTTTTTAAAAAGCCCCAGTCGATGCTGAAATCAGTGGGAGAATAGAGTCGGATTCTCCATAAAAAAAAGAGGAGAAGAAAATGGAATGAAGAAAATATCAACAGAAAATGGCCCGAGATATGCAACAAGAAGGTTCAAATAACAAAACGAATCTATTATTTTGCCTTCTAGCTGTCCTATGTTCTCGCCTTTGATGCTTTTCTAATTCTTGCTATTGTATTTCCCATGTATCTTTAGCTCAAAACAGGTAGAGCACTTGAGAAATAGGTCTCAAGAAGATGGTGGTTCGAATCCACCAAGATCCGTAACCTTGCACTAATTTGATTCATTTTTTAAGTAGACACGGGACAGTCGAGGACTCTGTTTGAATCCGTGAAAGCTGAATTTCATGAACAGAGAATTCTGGGAGTTTTAATTCTAATTCGTGGGTTTTGTTTGAATCCGTGGAAACTGAATTTCATGACTTTTGAAACCAAAGCCGCTGTGCGCTAGAAATAGTGAATTTTGCAGTTGTTATTTGCCACTCAAAATGTTTTACAGAACTGATAATTAGAGGTCACAATAATGTGCTTATGATTCCTGTGTTGCTTTATTTAGTTATAGAGGAAACTCCTGTCAATTGAAGCTATTCAAACAATGAGTGCCACACCAACTCCTGAATTTAGTGAACATACATTTTAATTCTTCTTGGTGTGGAATTAGTAAAGATTTTGAGCATGTTGGGACTGACATCCAGGTAAACTAAAACCACTTACAAACCTTTTGTTCAGTAGTTCCTTCCTTGAATCCATCATTACGGTTGTTTTACCATTTAATTGATAGAAATCTAATAGTAAATTGAATGATATTTCAACTTCACAACCAAAACCATAAAACCATTTCAAATCGAATAACTCATCACTAATAATGAAATTTCAAAAACCCAAAGCTCACTCTAATCTTAACAAAAAACAAAAAAAAACCACAAATCTGCAGCCCTTAACAACCAAATCCAAAATGCATATCTAATCAAACAAGAAGAACATATAATATATGCAAATCTAATCCTTCACAGTCATTTCATCGAACGCTTGACAAGCGAATCTAATCGTCTGAAATGGAGAGTTCTATTCTCATGGTCGTGGGGATTTTAATAGTCATGGAGAGAGAGAGAGAGAGATGCCTGTGATGGTTGGCAAGTGCTTCAAACGTCGCAGGAAAAAAACACATGTGACGATGGAAACCGGGTGGAAACCGGTAGAAGCGTGTGATAGAAGGAAACTAGGGTGGTTCGTTTAGGGCAGGAGAGTTATTCGAACGAGAGATTAGTGAAGCTGTATTAGGGTATTTTCGTCATTCTGACTAGGGGCATTTTGGTATTTAAAAGTTATTATAAGTAGCCTTGTTAAAAAACCGGTTAAAGGCTGTAAGGGGGTGTCCCTGTGAATGATAAGGGGCGGTTATATCAGCTTCCCGTTAAAAATACCCTACAAGGGCAAACAAATTTTCAGGGTGGAGTCGGGTTCGATCGACTGGGCCCCAACACTATGATTTTTTTATATCAAAAATCTAGAACCCTTGGCGGTCTCGACCGGCCCTATGTGGTCGACCAAGCATGATAATGGGAGTTTTTATCCTGAGGACTATCTTCGTTTTTTCTCAATCTTTGAACTTCTCTAAAATCTTCATTTCTCATCGGATTTGAGCGTGGTTGGGTTCGTTAGAAAGATCATGATGCGAGGTTTTCAATGAGCTCAACGAAGTCGCCAGAATCTTGTTGTAGATTCATCGGAAAACAAAAAGAAGGACAATCTCCATCTCAAGATCCCTAACCTATGTAAAATCAACGTACTTAGGGTATCTTAAACGAAAATCACATTCTAAATGTATTTCTTACCTCAAATCAATCCCCTGGGAATGGACTCGGAAAAATCTTGGCTTTTCTCCACACGTTTTCCTCATGCGTTTAGGGTTTCCTCTGGAGTAATAACCACATCATCACCATTAATCCATATTTCTTCACCTTTGACCGAAATACGACTTGTACCCGACCCATGGGTTTTTATGGGTCTGGTTGATGGGGTCAGGTAAAACCGAGCCCAAGTTGTAACCCTAGTTGTTGTCTTTGTTAGAAAAAATTGATGTGCAAATCTGTAATTTAGGATTCGAAAAATACCTTATAAGAAATTAATCTCACAACTTGAAGACAGAGATTACTAATACTATTTTCTGCAATAATAATCTGTGAAGGAAAAAGAAATCGTTAGATCACTTATCGAGTTGAGGCACGAAGAATCTTCGCTGTCCTTAAGGCAAATCTCGCCCCCACTATGACGAATCAACGGTGTAGATGGGCGTCTCGGCGTATGCCTCCAGGATACAACAACTCTCGCTCCAGGGGTGTGCACTCACGCAGCCCGGATGCCTAAGAACTCGCTTATATTTACCAAAAGCCTTGAGCAGAAAACCAGAGAGAAAGCCAGAGAAGAGAAAGAGCAGAAGAAGAATCCGTCGAGGATGATCTTCTGTTTTCTCTAAAACCGATTTATATAGAAAGGTAATCGATCCGTTATGATGAAACGTCTCACTCTTTTAGTGCGTGAGAGACGTTTTCCAAACGGTCACTAAACCACGATTAAGGAATCTCAAACGGTAAAAAAAGAATTAAAACAAAATAAATAAATTCTTGACCGTTAAAAGGAAAAATAAATAATAGAAAAAGAAAAGCCTTAGGTCCACGCGCGCGGCCGGCCGAGCCGCGCCGGGCCAGGCGGCGCGCGTGTGTGGTAAGATCAAAAGCTCACCGGACCCAAGTGGGCGATCCGTGCGCGTAGGATCCCCATAACCTCTTGCTCATTTACAAGGTTAAGAGAGTGAAAGTATATATATGGCCACTCTCATCCTCTCACACTTCCCATCTAGGACTAAAGTTTTCTCATGACTTTAGTCTTTTTGGAGGGAAGCCCAAAAGCATACATAAAATTGCTAAAAAACACCCAATTGTAAGTTTGAATTACAAAAAGACTTCTTTTCACATAAAGAGTCAACAATCCCCCACTAATTCAAAATTATAAGAAATAAATAAATCATAAATGGAAATAGATTTGATCAAGGCAAGATGTGTTATGCGTCAGTAGAGGTGTCTTTTGGACTTGAACCTTTACTTAGTGTAGGTATATCGAGTTTATCAAGTACTCGGTGAACATACGTCTTGAACCAAGCACTTTTAGTAATAAACTGAGACAACATACCACACACACAACACAGAAGGCATAAGCAAGTTCATACGGTGTCGCACTTTTCGGCCATGTGCTATGTCCTGTTTTCATGAGCGCTCTAGAGAAATTAGCCCATTCTCATAGGAAGCGGCCACACTTCCACACTCATATAGGTGTATCTATCAGGAGTGCCATGTAACTACGCACCCCACTGACAATCAGCTAGTCAACTATAGATAACATTAAGAGTCATACAACTCATCCTCTTTTTGTTACAGGTTGCACCCACATCATAGGGATAGGCTTAGTGAACTTAATTCACATACAACTTGGTGCAAAACAGATCACTCAAATAACTTGTTTTTCCCATTGAACCTACTTCTTGGGATCTCCAGTCAGATAGGTTGGGTTCCTGTTATAGGTGATCTAAACAGTGGGATTCAGCCCCATCCCCCTCGATGTGCTCATGACTAAATTTTTATTTAGTCCTTTTGTAAGACAATCTGATATATTATCACTTGATCTTACATAATCAATGGTTATCACTCCATTCTTCAACAACTGTCTTATGGAGTTATGTCTCCGACGAATGTGTCGGGATTTACCATTATATACATTATTACCTGCTCTCCCAATAGCAGCTTGACAATCACAGTGGATTGTAATACCCGGTACTGGCTTATTCCAAAATGGAATATCAGTTAGAAGGTTTCTAAGCCATTCAGCTTCCTCACTTGCTTTTTCTAAAGCAATAAACTCAGACTCCATAGTTGATCTGGCTATACACGTTTGCTTGGTTGATTTCCAAGAAACTGCTGCACTTCCTAGAGTGAAAACATATCCACTCATTGATTTGGTCTCAAATCCAGATACCCAATTTGCATCGCTATACCCTTCTAGTACAACAGGATATTGTAGACACCCCATTTTGACCGTGCCCTAATCCTTCCGATTTTGCGCAAAACCCTATCAAACCAATGCTTTAGGATCCCAAATTTCACCCCAAGGTAGGTTAGGGTCCCACCAAGCTCCCTGTAAAATTTCGTTGAATTCCGAGCGTGTTTGCCTAGCGAACGAGCCGAGATGGGTGTCGTAGGGCAAATTCAAGAGGGGGGTGGATTATCCTAAATGGGGCTGTCCAAGGTATTAGAGGGGATGCGAATTTAGCATCTCCTTATATAAAGCTCATTTTCGTTACAACTAGAAAAGGGGTTTTTTTTTCTTTTTTTTTTCCATTTTCAGATCTGCAGAGAGAGGAGGGAGAGAAAAAATTTCGAGGGTTTCATTTCCCCCAAATTTCTGAGAAAAGAGAGAAGGAGAAAGGGGGGGATCTGAGAATCGCACACCTTCCTCATCTCCGATCATCTCATCTTCTCCGGCGAGTTACTCTTTTCCGATCAAAAGTTCCGGCAAACCTCTGACTGAACCATCTTCTCCGATCGATCAACGGCAAGCCTCCGAGATCAATTGCTTCAGCTCCCCTTGAATCTGCCCATTTCTATATTCTCCGGTGGCCCATCTGAATCCGGTGGATTGTCATAGATTCCGGACGTTTCTTCAAACTTCAGCCGATGGAAATCTCAGTCTAATCATTTCAAGCGAGCTATAAGGTTATTCTCGATTTAATTTTCTTAAAATAAAAAAAGGTAATTAATTTTTTTTTCTTCTTCTTAAATATTGTTTGATTATGTTAATTTGTGATGATCTGTTTCAGATGTTCATTTGATAGAGTACTGATGTGGTTTTGTTTAAAATCAATAGAAATTTTAAATGACTTGAGATAGTTTTTGTTTTGATTGTTATTTGACAGTGTAGAGCTACATTTTTGCTTAAAATTTGTCATAATCTTGCTAAGATCTGTAGTTGCTTGACTATTTGATTATCATTTGAAAGCATAACAGTTGTGTTTTTGTAGATTTTTTTTTATAGCTTGGAGTAATTTTTATTAGAAGTAATTCAAAGCTTTCACAAGGATTTTGTTAAGAGGGTTAAAATGAGAATGTACAGGTACAAATTTTAATGGGAGAATACAGGAAATACATGTTAACACTCTCATTCTTGGTGAGCACATTTCTAGTATGATTGTCATGTGTGTCTTGTTGATTGGTTCAAAGGAGTTTTTATCATTTAAAAATACTGAGCATACACCCCAGATGACGATTATCATTGCTTTATTTTTCTTTTTGATTCTCTTGATGTTTATGTAGCCGTATGCCATTAATTATACTAATCCAATGTATTTCTTTAAATCACATGTTTGTTCATGTCTAAACCATGATTGCTATGTGACTCTGTTAAATTTGTTTACATATTAATTGGGTAGCTAAGAGAGTCATTTGAAGATCATGAAATTTTTAGTGAGTTTCTATTCATAGGTTACGTTGGTTAAAACAATATCTTAAAATTCTCTGTGTTGCAATAAGACTGGCAGTGATATATTTCTTCTTATGGATTATACTTTTAAGTTTGGATTTGAAGTGGAGTGTGTCAAAAGTGGTATAAATTTTAGATGTTAAGTGAAAATATTATAACCTTGGGTAATGATCACATCTCCTGGTGATTATTGGTAATAGATTTACCCGTTTTGACGATTGTACTTCTAAGCCTTTTCTTTCACTGTTTATTATTATTATTATTATTATTTTTGCTTCATGTATGATTTGTATTTTATTTTTATTATATGATAAGTAGTCAATAGTTCTTATATTTTGGAGCTTTCTGTATGTTTATTATGAAAGGCATACATGTAAATAGCAGGGCATAGAAGCATATTATATTTTGTATATCTTAAGTAGTGCAGCTTGGGATCCACATCCCAGGTCCAGCAAAACCTTTAAAAATAAATATTTCAAACCTTTCAAAATTACAAAAATCTTCAAATCATTTTCAAAAAGATCTTCACCTAGAGTTAGGAGTCTGTCCTAGTTGTTTGGGGTGTTTTAGAGTTAGGAATCTGTCTTGATTTGTTGATATGGTGTGTTCTGTCGTGTGAGTGTCCCTAGAGTTAGGAGGCCTCGAGTCGATCGGTTAGATATTTAGTTGAACCGATGGCTAGACTAGGAAGTATATAGTCATCCCATGGTTTTCATTAGGTTGCACAGCCTAGTTACACATAGGATGTAGGGCCCACCTGCATTAGCTTAAGACTAATCAACTTGCATTAGTTAGGGCATATAGAGAGTCCTAAAAACTACAATTCACTTGAACGTAATCAATTGTGCAAAAAAGCTTTAAAAATCAGTCGAGTCTAGTGAATCGAGTCTAGGATAGCGGTTCTAGATGGTTAGGCATAGTAGTTTAGAATAGGGCATCGAACTACGTTGACTCCGATTCTTTCCGAGGCCGGGATACGTAGAGCAGCTGGGATGGACTGCCATCTTGGTCCGAGTCAGGTCGCATTAGAGTTAGGACTCATTTTGTCCAGTCAGGTATAGAGTTGATTTGTGTTGTATGTTTTTGTTGTGTTTTCTTACTTTCATGTACAGATCCTATACATTTAGCTGTAACATGCATGTGTTTGCATACCAGAACTTAGACACCCATTAGGCATGTCACTTATAACCTAGTTTTGCTTAGGTGACACATCTTTCATTTATTTTGTGTATGTGTTTAATTTTCATCTCTGAGACATGCATGATTAGGCAGACGTCTTCTCGGAGATATTAGTTCCCATTTCATATGACTTTCGCCCAAAACTCTTCAAAATTATTAAGTAAATGGCATTAGAGACCAGATGTTTGCACTTGGGCGGATGAGGTGCTCTTTAGACCTTCCGAATTCGTAACCAGGCACGAACCTTCTTTTATATCTCTGGTTATCCGTTGCAACAGAGCATAGTATGGGATCCTTGGCCCACTTCCTTGGATGGCGACTCTTCATTATTTAAGGTACGCCTCGAATCTGGGCTAATCCCCGAATCGAGAGGTATCTCACCTTTGTATCGCCACTCATGCTGTGAGAGGCACTTCTTTCGAGAGTTCCTTGCTAGAGCTCTCCATTCATGTGGATGATCCTGAGACTGACTCGCGTGGGGGCACGTCCCTCACCGCCTCTCTCTCGGATCGGGGTCCACAGATATTTAGTGAAATGCAAACTATAGTCTATGGTTCCTTTAAGATATTTCAATACTCTAATTAGAGCTTCCCAATGATCACTACCAGGATTACTGGTATAGCTGCTGAGTCTACCTACTGCATAGGCTATGTCTGGCCTAGTACAGTTCATTAAATACATTAGACTCCCTATAACTCTAGAGTATTCAAGTGGATTTACTCCACTTCCTTTATTCTTACATAATCTTATACTAGAATCATATGGGATAGCCACAGGTTTACAATCAAATTGATTAAACCTTCTAAGAATTTTTTCTACATAATGATTGTGGACCCCGATCCTGAGGACGGTGCCGAGGGACGCGAGATCCCTCCTGCAATCCTCTAAGATCTCCACAATGGAAGAGAGCTCTGCCAAGGAACTCTCGAAACGGATGCCACCCTCACAGCATAGCATGAGTGACGATATAAAAAGAAAGAGATATGTCTTGATCCGGAGCCGGGGCTCGAAACCGAGACATACCTAAGATAAACTCAGAGTCGCCATCCATGGACAAGCCATGGAACCAAAACAAATGCTCTGTTTGCAATGGATAACCAGAGACACAAAAGGTCCGTGCCTGATGACGAATGGGGAAGGGGTTAGGCGCCCCCAATTCGCCCGAGTGCGAACACTTGGTCTCTAATGCCATTTATTATTAACTCCAAAGAAGTTTGGGTAAAAATCATATGAAATGGGAACAATCATCAGGAATCGTCTACCTAAGCATGCATTTCCTGATGATAAAATAATAAGCGCATAAAATGAAATGAAAGATGTGTCACCTAAGCATAGCTAGGTTATGAGTGACATGCCTAATGGGTGTCTAAATTCTGATGTGCAAACACATGCAAGCTATAGCTAAAGATACAGGATCAGTACAAGAAAGTAAGAAAACACATCAAAACATATAATAACAATACAACAAATCCTAAGACTCTAAATTATTAGCCCGAGTCCTCGGATGGTCTGGTATTCATCCAAAGAAGCCTACGTATCCCCGCCTCCACGAGAATCAAGGCAACGTAGTTCTTCGCTCCTATTCTAAGCTAGGATGCCTAAGACACCTAGACCCCTATCCTAGACTCGATCTAAAAGACCGGACTAGTTATTAAAGTTTATTGTACGATTATTTAAATTCCAGTGAATTGTGGATTTTAGGACACCCTATATGCCCTAACTAAATGCAGATTAGCCCTAGGCTAATGCAGGTGGTTCCTACAACCTATGTGTAACTAGGCTGTGTGTCCTAAGGAAAACAATGGGATCACTAACGCATCCTAGACCTAGTCATCAGTCGGCGATGTGAATCGCCAACTGACCGGACGGAGGCGCTCCTAGCTAGGACAAACTCCTAACTCTAACACAAACACACAACAAAAGACAAACTCCTAACTCTAAAACAACATAAACAAGCACACAACAAATAAAAGACAAACTCCTAACTCTAACACTCTCTATCTAGGACAAATTCCTAACTCTAGAGGAAGATCTTGTTGAAAACAAGGTTTTGAAGAAAAAGGGTTAAAACATTTATTTACAAAGTTTGGCTGGACTTGAGATAAGAATCTCAAGCTGCACTACGTACCTCGTGGAAGAGGATCAAGCCAACGTAGTTCGAAACAAACTCTCAAACTACGCTTCTAAAAGAAACACTCACACTTCAGATTTTTTAAGGTTTTTTATATTTTCAAATGTTTTTGATATTTTTAAAGTTTTCAAATGTTTTTTGAGTTTTAAATTTCTAATGTTTTTGGATTTTAAAGCTTTTCCAATGCTCTAAACCTTTAAATGTTTTCAATCTTAAAGGGGACACACAAGTAATACCATAAACTAAGGCAAAGCCTTAAAGCAAAAAGGGGAAACCCCAAACAAGCAACAAAGGTCTCAAAGAGACGATCCACAACAAGAAACTGGCGTCTCAAAGAGACAAACCACAACAAGAAAGATAGTGCCCCAAGAATAGAGAAAACAATCTAAGATCCTAAGCAGGGAAGGCTCTATATGACTGAGTTAGTCTCTAATGGAAAAACTCCTAACTAATAACACTAGGGAGGAAGTACAAATGAGTCAGAGACTCTAATAACATTACAAAGGATGAATGAGTCAAAGACTCTCTAATCAGGGCTGACTCCTATGCGAATGGACTATCGAATAAGGAGAAGCTCACAAGTAAAAAGGAATAAAAGACCCTGTGCATAGTTGGCAAAGGTGAAATACCCAGCCGGGCCGGACAGCTACCTAGCCCTAGGGTGCAACAAATGTGCAACCCAATACCCATAAGGGTAGGGGTATGCTGCCAAGCCGAGTAAGGTGTTCTCCCAAAACCAAACGACGCACAAAGAGGAGGTTTAGTAAGAGAATGAGACTGGGCAAGTCTTCTATATACAAAGGAGGGCTCAAAGTATCCATATCATTGCCCTTGCAAGAGGTAAGCAAGGCTAAGACAACTAAACTGACCAAATTGGTCTCAAATGGTTCTTACGGAAACCATAATCCAATGGTTCCGAGAGACACGAGATGAATCGATTTCAGTTCTTGAAGTTAGCAAATTTAAGATTTCAGGGTTTTTCAGTTTTTGGACATTTAAGGATTACCAATGGTTCTAGGGTTCACCAATTTCGGCCCAGGATAGCATCCAAGGAAGGGAATCGTGCACTCTTTCCTTGCGCAATTTAATACTTAGGTTACAGCGCCTTATTGCCTGGCATATCTCAGGATTTCCGTGGACAGTGAACCTCGGAGCCAACAACATGCTATAGCTTAGGTATTGAAATTGTCAAAGATCGGTTGCAATTGGGATACGATTATGAATGTACTGGCCATTTTTCCAGGAAAATCTAAAGATCCTAAAAATTTCTGTTTCGATGGATTAAGGAATTAATATGAGACAGAATTTTAAGGTTCCTTAGGAGCTTTGTGAAGATTTTTAATTAATTTCGAATTTTCAATGAATTTTATCAATTTTAAGCATACGAGTGATTTTACAAGTGAAATTGTTGCAAACGAATTCGAAATGAGTTGAAACTTTTACAGCAGCAAGATATGATGAAATGTAGCTTACTGAAAGATTTTTACATATTTTTACATTAAGCTCATTTTTAATTTTGATTTAACAATTAATTGATCAGATTGCAAAAATAACACAGAAACTAGTAGAGATAGAAATCTAAATTCTATGAAATTTCTACAGTAGTAAGATATACGTAAATGTAGCATGCTGTGAGATTTTCATGAATTTAGAAAACTATTTACTATCAGTTTCGGATTTTTCAATTTTCAGACCCGATTATGAATTAACACTACATCCCATATGAAAAAAGATCCAAATCACTTGAAAGTTTTACAGAAGCAAGAAGTATGGAATGTAAGACTACTGTAAAAAATTTGAGAATTTTATCTGTGATTTGATTTCAGTAACAATTCTCCCAAAATTTGATAATTTTCAAAGAAAGCATAAAATAATATACCAAACAGAATCCAAAAATTCTCAAAAATTCATGATAGAACGTATCAGTATCATATTATTTTCCAACAAAAATTCATTATTTTTGGAATCTGTTTAATATATATTTTAGTTTTCTTCATCATAAAGATATTTTTGAAGAGTTTTCTATTTTTTAAAACACGATTTTCGAGAAAATTACGACTCGGGAAAACATCCTCCAACCTTGTTCTGATATGATAAACACAAGAAAATTTTCAAATTCCAAAAAATAGATCATCCTGAGATGGCTATTTTTTTGAATTTCGTAATTACTCGACCCACATTTTAAATAAAATTCTACTCTTCACTCAAATTCTAAAAAACCTTTGATCTACTGTCCGATCCGATCCGATAGTCATTTTACTCTATTCAAGTAGAACATCGTATTAAATTTTGGGACGAAACGGAATTGAAACACTGATGCAGATCATGATTTTAAGCACACACATTTAATATTCAATTAAATTCAATTAATTGCTAAAAAACCATGCAAAATTCATAAAAAATACCGAATGATCTTGGAAAAATCCGAGAACAGTATACCAATCAGTGGTGGAATTCCTCACCGCATCCAAATGCCGAAAATTCTGAAAATCGCGCCGCCGCCCGATCCGCTCCGTTTTCTTCTTCTCTTTTTCTTTGTTTTTTTTTTTTTTTATTTTTCTCTCTCTTTTTTTCTTCACAGCAGAGATAGAGAGTGTGTGAGAGATGGGGAATGAGAGTGGGAGAGTGAAAGTGATTGAGAGAGAAATAGAGAGAGAGTGAGAGTAGCAGAGAGTGTGAGATAGAACTTGAGAAATGAGAGAGATAGAGTGATGAGGAGCTGCTGTTTTTTAGGAGGGACCTTCGCTGCTGTTTCGAGGAGAGGAGAGGGGGTGAGCGGTTGAGCGATGGAGAGATAGAGGATGTTGAAAGGGTGGGAAGAGAAAGCTTTGAGAGATGAGAGGGGCTGCTGTTGAGGATGAGATGGGAGATGTTGAGAAGGTGGAAATAAATAAAAAAAAGAAAAAGAAAGAGGGTGAGTGTGAGAGAGAGAGAGAAGGTTAGATGGAGCTGCTGTTGTGGAAAAGATCTAGGGGAGAAGGATATGGGAGATAAGGTAGGCTGCTGTCGTTCTCTCCTCCCAAAAACATAGCATGATGAGGGTGACGGAAAGAGTGAAAGAGAGGGAACAATAACTCTGTTTTTTCGGTTTTTATCTTTACTGCACAGAGAGGGAGTATGTGAGATACAGAGGGAAAGAAGAGAAGAGGGAAACAGAGTGAGGGAGAGAGAGAGAGAGAGAAAGAAAGAACGAGTAAAACAACAGAGATAGAGCCGTTGAGGCTCTGTTTTCTGTCGTTTTATTTTTCTTTCCTTTTTGTTTTTCTTCTCTTAGTGGGCTGTAGATGGTTGGGTATAGACGAAGGATCGAGATGGGCTATGGAAGAGGGGTTAACGGAGAGAATAGAGATCGTGGAGAGTGCAAGGGACTAAGAGAGAGCTGCTGTTCTCTCCTCCCACGAAAAACAGAGCCTCTGTCCTTTTTTTTTGTTTCCCTTTTTTTTTTGTTTTTCTTCCTGGTTCTTTTTCTTAGCAGAGAGACCCCTGGAAAAGGTAGGGGAGAGGAGGTTGAGAAGAAGTTGAGATTCCCCTGTGAGAGCCCGTCCCCTCGAAGGAGAAGACTGCTGTTTTTATCCCCTCCGAGAAAATTGCCATGGGGAGCAAACGAAAAAATTTTCCTTTTTTTTTTTTTTAAACACTCCCCCACTTTTTCATTCTCTATTCTTTTCTCTTTCATCATGCCAATCAAATTCTCCAAAAATGACATCTGCCCATGCCCATCTGTCAGTTCCCATTGTCAGCTTCTTTATATAAAGATCACCCATCAACTGCCATGCCCATCCGTCAATTCCCATTATCAGCTTCTTTATATAAAGACCCCCCAATCAACTGCCGGTTCTGTTCTTCCCTCCATGCTTTTCACAAGAAAAAATAGCCAGTGGCTATTTAAATATTAGGGACATAAAGGAACTGCCGTTTTGATTTTTCTTTCTCCCATGCTTTCATATGAAAAATGGCAAGTGGCTATTTAAATATTATGGACAAGCATTGTTGCTATGCATGTTCTCCATCCGATGCAAGACAATGTACATGGACATTGGATTTTGTTACTAATCAATAAGAATGCCCATAATGATTGGATGATAATTCATTTCTAACATAGAGGGCTGACACCTTGGCGTAATCCACAACATCCATTCAATTAAGTCACTATATTGATTAACTTGTACCCCTAATAAGTCCCTTTAGGTGGTCCAAACCACTCAACTAACATGCCTCAATATAAATAGATCACACTCTTATCCCCTTCTATAGGATGATCTTAGCTATTTAATTGATGGGCCGCGACGCAAATTGGCTGCCAAGATCATTTCCATTGAGTGATCCGAACTGTCTAAATGACGGGCAACAATGCGAATTGGTTGCATCCCGCAATTCATTCCTTGGGCTGATCCATACCATCCAATTTATATGGGCTGCAATCAAAACGATTCGCTCTCCTCAAATCCTCCTCGTAGGATGATCTTAACCGTACAAGTGACAACCCTTAATGTAAATATGCTGCAGCTCTAGAAATCAGCCCCTTAGGACGATCCAAACCGTCCGAATGATGGGCCACAATTGATGATCTTGACCGTTCAAATAGTGGGCTGCGATGTGATTAGTTGTACCCTTGAAATTATCTCCGTAGAATGATCCACCTTGTCCAATTGATGAGCTGTCATCTTAAGATTTTTTATTTTTCATAATAATGAGCCCATGCCAGACGAAATACGCTATGCCCTCCATGGATATTGGTTTCGTTTATGCCTTTCATCAAAACAAAATGCGGACCCCCCTGTTTGATCCAAATCTAAACAAATGCTCAAGGCGGGCCCACCAAACGGATCCAAATTCTCTTTTGCTCGGATTCTTATGAATAATCTCTCTCAACACTTAACGGAAAAATGCGAAACATAGCGGAAATGATTGGATGGGGTTTTGCCCAAGCATAGCGAACTTGGGTCCGATCAAAATGGGGTGTCTACAATGATACTGAGATAGAATTATTTCTTCTGGGTTTCTTTTAATTTTGATACCCAAGATTACATCTGCCTTTCCCAGATCTTTCATATCAAAATTATTCGATAAAAAATTTTTAGTGCCTTTTATTACACTAATGTCTGTTCCGATGATTAACATATCATCTACATACAGACAAACAATAACACCACTATCCCCACTAAATTTGCTGTATACACATTTATCTGATTCATTTATTATGAATCCATTTGATAGCATCACACTATCAAACTTCCCATGCCATTGTTTTGGGGCTTGTTTCAAACTATATAGAGATTTTATAAGTTTACACACCTTTTGCTCTTGGCCTTGGATTACAAAGCCTTCAGGTTGATCCATATAGATCTCCTCATCTAATTCACCATTCAAAAATGCAGTTTTGACATCCATTTGATGGATTTCCAGGTTATAGATTGCAGCTATGGCAATTGAAATTCTTATTGTAGTTATTCTTGTTACAGGTGAATAGGTGTCAAAGAAGTCCATTCCTTCTTTTTGCTTGAACCCTTTAGCTACTAATCTAGCTTTATATTTATCTATAGTTCCATCAGTTTTTAATTTCTTCCTAAAGATCCACTTGTAACCAATAGGTTTGCAACCAGGAGGCAGATCTGTCAAGATCCATGTCCCATTACTCAAAATGGAGTCTATTTCACTCTTGACAGCTTCTTTCCTGAATGAAGAATCTGGAAGAGACATTGCCTCTTTATATGTCTTTGGATCTCCTTCTAGAAGATAGGCAATGAACTCTGGACCAAAGTTTTTCTCTACTCTTGCCCTTTTACTTCTTCTAGACTCTATTGATTCTTCAGACACTAGATGGTCTTTATTTACAGATTCAATGGCTCTTTTAAGTGTGTTCTCATTTAGACTAGTCTTGTAAGAGAATAAGGTTTCAAAGAATTCAGCATCTCTGGATTCTATTATAGTGTTAGGTTGCATATTAACATGATCTGACCTATAAATCAAGAACCTATATGCACTACTGTTTTGTGCATATCCAATGAATGCACAATCAACAGTCTTAGGACCTAACTTAGTACTTTTAGGATCTGGAATCCTAACTTTAGCTAAGCACCCCCACACTTTAAGGTATTTATAATGTGGTTTTCTATTCTTCCATAACTCGTAAGGAGTTTTGTCAGAATCGTTAAAAGTTATCTTGTTCAGAATATAACAAGCAGAGAGAAGAGCCTCTCCCTATAAATTTTGAGGTAATCCTGAACTTCCTAACATAGAATTTACCATGTTCATTAGAGTTTTTATTTTTACGTTCAGCAACTCCATTTTGCTGTGGAGAGTATGGTGCAGTAACTTGATGTATTATGCCTTGTTTTTCACAAAATTCACTAAAAGCATTAGAAGTGTATTCACCACCTCTATCAGATCTTAAAATTTTGATCTTCTTTTCTAACTGATTTTCTACTTCAGTTTTATATGTAATGAATTTATCAAAAGATTCATCTTTATTTCTAATAAGATAAACAGTACAATATCTAGAGAAATCATCTATAAATGTAATAAAATACCTTTTACCTCCTCTAGTTAAAACATTGTTTAAGTCACATACATCACTGTGAATTAAATTTAATAGTTCTGTTTTTTTTTCTTCTACTTTGTGAAAAGACTTCTTAGAGTACTTTGATTGCACACATACTTCACATTTCTCTACTACTTGATCACTTTTAGGAATTAAACCTATTGTCATCATTTTCTTTAAAGATGCATAGTTAACATGACCTAGTCTACCATGCCATAAACAAGAAGAATCAGTAATATAAGCAGAAGAAGATGAAGCTTTATTCATAATGTTCTCAGTTACATTCAGTTTGAATAAGCCCTCACTAGAGTAACCCTTTCCTACAAATTCACCACTTTTAGTGATTACAAATTTATCAGCCTCAAAAACCAGTTTAAAATCTTTCTTGATCAGAAGTGACCCAGACACCAGATTCTTTCTTATATCTGGTACATGAAGGACATCACAGAGCTTCAGAACTTTTCCAGATGTAAACTTCAACAGCATTGTTCCTTTACCCGTCACAACAGATGAGGACGAGTTTCCCATGAAAAGTTGCTCTCCATCCCCTACAAGCTCGTAGGAAGAAAATACACTTCTGTCACTACAGATGTGTCTGGTGGCACCAGTGTCCACCCACCAGTTCTTCACGTTACTAACCAGGTTCACTTCAGATACTACGGCCGACAGTTATTGATCTTCAGCCACATTAGCCTGAGGCGCAATGTTTCCTTGAGGGTTTTTCTTCTTATCATTTTTCCGACAGTTTTTAGCATAGTGACCTGCTTTCCCACACACAAAGCAGTTACCATTCTTTTTCTTGAAATCCTTATTATTTTTCTTGAAATGACCTTTTCCTGATCCAGATGTAGGTTTAGAAAAAGTTTTCTTTCCAGATGAAGATTCAGTGAGATTTGCCTTAGAGTTAAACTCATAGGCCTTAGATTTCAGTTCTCTGAAACGATTTTCATCTTCAGTTCTAAGATAAACAAACAAGTCTTGAAGAGAAAAATCATTTCTGTCATGCAATAATGTGTCTTAAAATTTCTCCCATGAAGGTGTTAGTTTTTCAATAATTGCACCAATTTGGATCTGTTCTTCTATTTTGATCCCTCTAGCAAGAATGTCAGAAACAATCAATTGGATCTCATTCACTTGATCCATAATGGATTTTCCATCTATCATCTGATATCGAAAATATTTTCCAATTAGATGTTTCTTAGAACCCGCTGCTTCAACTAGGTATTTCTTCTCTAGAGTTTCCCACAACACTTTTGCAGACTCAATTCTAAAAAATACATCAAATAATTGATTACTGAGACAACTCAGTATATGACCTTTACAGAGATAGTTATCACTTTTTCTTTTCTCAGTGAGATGAGTTCTTGCAGGTTCTTCCTCATCAGGTAATGAGTCAGGATCCTTCAAGATATAGTCTAGGTTTAGAAAAGTCAGAAAGAATCGCATTTTTTCCTGCCATCTACCGAAATCCGATCCGTCAAATTTCTCCGGTCTTTCGGTTTGGGAAGCCATGATGAGTAATTTTCACTAATCGAAATCCCAAAAAATTACAGATCACAGATCGAAGTTTTGCCTTAAGAATGTTAGAAAAAATTGATGTGCAAATTTGTAATTTAGGATTCGAAAAATACCTTATAAGAAATTAATCTCACAACTTGAAGACAGAGATTACTAATACTATTTTCTGCAATAATAATCTGTGAAGGAAAAAGAAATCGTTAAATCACTTATCGAGTTGAGGCACGAAGAATCTTCGCTGTCCTTAAGGCAAATCTCGCCCCCACTATGACGAATCAACGGTGCAGATGGGCGTCTCGGCGTATGCCTCCAGGATACAACAACTCTCGCTCCAGGGGTGTGCACTCACGCAGCCCGGATGCCTAAGAACTCGCTTATATTTGCCAAAAGCCTTGAGCAGAAAACCAGAGAGAAAGCCAGAGAAGAGAAAGAGCAGAAGAAGAATCCGTCGAGGATGATCTTCTGTTTTCTCTAAAACCGATTTATATAGAAAGGTAATCGATCCGTTATGATGAAACGTCTCACTCTTTTAGTGCGTGAGAGACGTTTTCCAAACGGTCACTAAACCACGATTAAGGAATCTCAAACGGTAAAAAAAGAATTAAAACAAAATAAATAAATTCTTGACCGTTAAAAGGAAAAATAAATAATAGAAAAAGAAAAGCCTTAGGTCCACGCGTGCGGCCGGCGCGCGCGTGTGGTAAGATCAAAAGCCCACCGGACCCAAGTGGGCGATCCGTGCGCGTAGGATCCCCATAACCTCTTGCTCATTTACAAGGTTAAGAGAGTGAAAGTATATATATGGCCACTCTCATCCTCTCACACTTCCCATCTAGGACTAAAGTTTTCTCATGACTTTAGTCTTTTTGGAGGGAAGCCCAAAAGCATACATAAAATTACTAAAAAACACCCCATTGTAAGTTTGAATTACAAAAAAGACTTCTTTTCACATAAAGAGTCAACAGTCTTCATTCATGCTCTGTTTGGTTCCCTTTTTTTGAGAAAAATAGCAGGGAATGTAATTCTACTAATTCGTTGAAGGGTGTTTGATAGGGAATTTATCGAAATTGACGAGTTTGACCGCCGGGGATGTCGGGCGCTTGTCGGTGACGTGGAACCCTCAAAATTCGCTGGATGAATTTCTTCTAATCGAAGAAAAAATGGGAGAAATTCTCGAACAAATTCTTTTTTCCCGTAATTGTCATAAGTTTTTAATTTTCATTGTAGTTTTTTTCGGTAATTGTCATATGTTAGTACCTCATTTTGGTATTTTTTTTTCTTAATTTTCCTACTTTGCTTCCATTTTTTCGTAATTTTTCATTTAAAACTTAGTCTTTCTATGCCACAAATCGTAATGATTACTATTTTTTGCTATTTTATGTTTTGCTAGCCACCTTTGCACCCATGTTACTTTTGCCAATTTTTACACAAAGGATGGGCCACAAGCCGACAAATGGCCTCGGCGAAGGTGGCTAGATTCATCGTAAAAACTTCACACAATCAATAAGTACATGCATTGAATGTAGTACTTGAGGCAAAGATCATAACCGGTGAGGATATGTGGGGGCACTCATAGATGGGCCAACATTTCATTAATGCTTTCAACCACACCACACCGCACCAAAACATTACTTTATTGTTTTTGGGTGTACTCTCTCTCTTTTTCAATATTTCTGGCTTTGAAAAATCTGTGGTATATTCTTTTTAAAATGTAGTTGGGCCCTATTAAAAATAAAGCTGATACAAAAGATTAGGGGTGTCAATTTTGGCTCGGGCTCGCAAGCTCGCTCGAGCTCGGCTCGAGCTCGGCTCGAATCCTTAACGAGCCGAGCCGAGCCGGCTTGCCAGGCTCGTTAAGCTTAACGAGCCGAGCCCGATTTAGGCCAGGCTCGGCTCGGCTCGGCTCGTTAAGGCTCGTATAAAATATAATATAAATTTTTCCGTAATTATAATAGTAATAAATATAATTTAAATATAATAGAGTAGGAAACAGTAGGAAACAGCTGTACATAATCATGACTTTTTTCTGTAATTGTCATAATTTTCAAACTTTTGTTCGTTTTTTTTTAGTAATTGTCATAACTTGCCAACTTTTATTCGTAATTTTTCATTTAAAACTTTGCTTCAGGTATTTTACTTTTTCGCCCGTAATGATTACTTTTTTTTCTTTTTCCTTTTTGCTAGCGACCTTTGGCAGACAACTTTTTCTTACCAGTTTTCTCTTTTTGCTAGCGACCTTTGCAACACATCTGTTTCTTTTTAAAATAGCAAACCAGCCAAGCTCGATAAGGCTCGCGAGCGGCTCGCGAGCCTAGCCGAGCCTGACCGAGCCGAGCCGAGCCGAGCCTGGTTCGAGCCCGAGCCGAGCCCGAGCCTAACCTTTTAGCTTAACGAGCCGAGCCGAGCCTGGCCAAGCTCGGCTCGGCTCGGCTCGTTTACACCCCTACAAAAGATCACAGACTAACCAAACCAGTTGCTCTAGCTAAAACCCTGAGATGATCTCAAAACCTTTACTTCCTCTCTTTCCCTACTACTGCTTCCTTATATTCCTTCTCTCTTCAAGTGCAAAACCCCTTCGCTTTGGCCGGAACGGCCAATTCAAGATCTTGCAGGTGGCCGATATGCACTACGCTGATGGGAAATCGACGCCCTGTGAGAACGTGCTGCCGAACCAGGTCTCCGGTTGCTCCGATCTCAACACCACCGCCTTCCTCCAAAGGATTATTCGAGCCGAAAATCCAGATCTCATCGTCTTCACAGGTTCAAAATTACCGATCAAAAAATGGTTCAAAATTATAGATAAATACAGACGTGGCAAAATATCGACCCGTGGATTTGTGGGTAAAGGTTGACATTTGAGTCACCCGTCAACATTGACCCGCAGGTCACCCAACCCGCCAAAACAGGGGTCGGGTCGGGTGAACCAGCGGGTACCCGCAATTTGTTTTTTTTGTTTTGCTTGAGCTGGTGGAATAGTGGAATTAAATTGAATACACCCACTATTTTTCAAAATAGACGATACAGCCCACTGCTCACACCATAAGATGATCCAAACTGACCATTTGACGGGCCACAACGTTAATAGGTAGTGCCTCAAAAATCATTACCATAAGATGATTCTGACCCTCCTATCTATAGAGGGACTCGCATTATAAAAGCTTTTATAGTTCGGACGGATGGGATCATCCTATGGAAATGCTTTTTGGGGCACGACCTATTTACGTTCTGGCCTATTAAATGGATGGACGGTTTGGATCATCCTATGATGCGGGCTGTACTGTCCATTTTGAAAATTAGGAGGTGAATTCATACATAGAAGGGGTAAAAAAAAATAAAAATTATCACCACTAAAAAAAAATACTCTTTGGCAAAAAATTACGGGTTACCTGTGACCCACCCACCCGCAGCGTGTGCGGGTCAACTAAGTACTGACCCGACCCCTGTTTTGGCTGGTTTCAAAAATCCGTGATTAGTTGGCAAAGAGTAATTCAAAAATCGAGTTTCATCCGGTATGTGGTTAAAAAAACGTAGTAAAAAAAGGAAGTACCAAAAAAAAAAAAAAAATTTAAAGTTTTTGTCCTCTACAAAAGATAGCAGGGGTAAAGTTGCAAAGTTGGCTACAAATGTGTTTATTTGAGTTTTTTAGGGCAGTGATAAATTCACCCCCTTGAAAAAAGCATACACCCCCGTATTTCTGTTTAAGGCGGTGTATTCTTCTTTCAAGGGGTGAATTTATCGCTGCCCTTCTTTTTATTGTAATGGGTTTAAACGGCAAACCAATAAAAAAAAAATGTGAAAAGCTAAAAATTTATAAAATTAAGTGAGTAGTGCCATAATAAAAAAATTCGAAAGTGCATATATCAACCCCCTAAATATAAAATCAAAAGACTGAGCATTCTCCCATCTTCACTGTCCATGAAACAGGTGACAACATCTTTGGTTTCGATGCGAGGGACGCTAGAAAATCATTAGATGCTGCTTTTGCCCCTGCAATCTCGTTGAAGATCCCATGGGCTGCGGTTCTCGGAAACCATGATCAGGAATCCACATTGACGAGAGAAGAGGTGATGCGTCACGTCGTCACGATGAATCGGACGATATCTCGCCTGAATCCATTGCCGCCGGCAGGCGAACAAGAGATTGACGGGTTTGGAAATTACAATGTAGAGGTCTCTGGGGTTGAGGGTTCGAAGATGAGTAACAAGTCAGTGTTGAACCTCTATTTTCTGGATAGTGGAGATTACTCCACTGTGCCTTCCATTCATGGGTATGGTTGGATCAAGCCCTCTCAGCAGCTCTGGTTCCAACGCACTTCATCCAAGCTCCAGGTAATCCTTTCTCTTTGGAAAAATGATATAGAAAATGTGTTTTAATTCTGAATTGGAATGTGCCGTATAGATAAAAAGACCTTTTACGCTTATCTGTACGTGTAAGGAACAAACTCATTTATCTTTTTCTTCGCCTTCTCTGAAAGAATAGGGGGTTTCTCTTGTTGTGTTTCTTATGTCGGCAACTATCGCTGCAACTCGGAAGAGGAAGAAGAGGAAAGAGGGACAAGATGAAGAGGAAGAAAAGAGGAGGACGAAGAAAAAAGAAGAATTGACGCCGTTAAAAATGGAAGATGCTAGAAAAATAAAAAAGTAGCCATATACAATTTCACTAAGAACTGGTTAAACAATTCTACCTATTCATAAACGATGCGCTTAGAAAAACATTTGGAATCTGCAATCATTGGAACCACAGCCACACTCTAAACCTGTGACAAGGCCACTTCACTTTCACTTTAGAATCTCTTTGAGGCGAATACACTTCACTTTCACTTTAGAATCACTACCATATGGTCACTAGAACATGATCATGTGTCAGCGTATTAACCCCACTTGATAGGATCTTATGTCATCGTATTAACCCCCACTGACGGGATCTTTCGTAGTTCGACTGAGAACCCATAAACAATGCACTAAAATTCAACGATATTCGGTATGCAATATGATTTCAGTTTAAAATGAACAACTATTACATACGAAGATAACATTACTTTCAAAACAATAACTCAATGACACTAGCATGCTTGTTTCGTAATGGCTAAACTTAGATGTACGGTAATATCAATAAACGAGTGAAATCCGATGACAATAATAAGAACACTTTTCAAAAATATGATGTTAATCAATTTCATGTCATAAAGAAATTTGGAAGAAAATCTGATTAGAGATGACCCTATGAAAACACTAAATAAGGAACATAATCTACTACTTTCTTTCTATGCCTTCGATCAATCCCTCCAAAATAACTCTCCCAATCTCCTGAAGATCGGAGTCAAATTCCTATCAAACAAGGCTTTTCATCACTAACTATACTTAAGAGGTTAAACACTTGATTTAGGAACAAAGAAGTGCACTTGTGACAACACCCCCCAACACTTGCCCAGACTTGGTCACCAGCCATCCCTCGGTCAACCGCCTTGAGTTTTCTTTAAAATTAAAAAATAAAAATAAAAATGAGAGCCATCTACAATCTTCCGTTGTTCCTTGGTCGACCGACGCTGGTCCGGTCGACCAGCCGGAAGATTTTGGTTTTTTTTGTAAAGTCTCATGTTTTTCTCCCTCTTTGACTTTAAAAGCCTTAACTTTCTCGTTTCTAGTCAGAAGCGGGCGAAATCGGTCTTGTTGAAAAGCTCTTGGCGTGAGGATCCCAACGAGATCAATAGGCTCACAGTCGAAAAAACGGGATCAAAATATAAACCCCAACTTTTCTTCCCTAAAAATATCTACTCTTCTTAATCTTTGTTTGAAAACTATAAAATCTGAAATATAATCCTTCACTTACCTTAGTTTAGGCTATCGAATGATCGATTCTCCTTGAACGCTCCTCTCTGACTCTAGGGCTCCCTCTTCTAGGTTTAGGGTTTCTGGAGTTTGAGAAATATGAAATTTACAGCACATATGAGTATTTATATAGGGATTTGCTAGCGTCCATCGCAGAAGGCATTTTGCGGATGGTCTGTTTCATGTGAGAGCAGCCACACCGGCTCACTTTTCAGCAGATTTTGTCTTCATTCAAGAGGCGGCTGCGCTCACATGGAACAGACCATCGGCGAAATGCCTTCTACGACGGACGCTAGCAAATCCCATTTATATATCTAATGCGGGTGCTTAAGAGGGAAGAAGAAGAAAATTAGAACACAAGAACACAACTTAGAGAAGAAGAAGAAAATGGGAGCAAAGCTCAACCCAATTGATATTCCATCAATTACATAAGTTTATCAACATCCAAAATCCCCTCTCAAGATAGTTTCTAACTCTTTAAATAAAAGAAAACCAAAGCAAATTCGTTCAAGCTCCTCCACTAGCTAGCTTAGGGACTAACATAACATTAATTGCATAGGAACTCACTAACTTTGACTGTTTTGGGAACCCACAGACACAGTCCACCAAAACTGCCGTAACGTTCTACCCTCTTGTCCAATTTTCAAGCACAAATACTTGTTGGAAAGATCTCAAAGAGACCTACAACTTTGTAGTTTACCACTTTCCATAATTCTTCCATTTAGAAGCTCAAAAATCAGGTTCAAAACGGGCCAACAACATTAATGAGGGACTGCACCTTGGAACTCCACCAAAACCACCTAGGCATGACATGGCTACCATGTTGGCACTGCATCAATATCCCTAACGTAGTTAACTAAACTTTCAGAACTTACTAAAATACCCTTCTTTAATTTATAAAATTACAATAAAAGCTTTGACCGAAATACCCCTACATGCTTTGGGGTATTTCAAGAATATTCCAAGTTGGTTTAGAATCCATCAAAAATAGCAACCGGCCCTGGAAATCCAGGCAGAAATGAAAAGCTGTACTACTTTTTTTTTTTTTTAAGGATTTCCATCCTTACACGGCAACCAAACGGCCAATTTGGTTGCACCAAAAATAGGGAAAATCAAAGTAATACGTATTTTCTTTATCCTAGCCTTTACTGTTTGCATTGCAGTCCTAGTGGGCTATGAATATTCCATAGGAAATGATATCACCACAACCATGTTTTAATAATTGCACAAACACAGCATGTCTTTTACTTTTTAATTGGTTTGTAAGGGATTTTTGGGAACTATAATAACCCTTGACAGTAAGGGTGTCAATTTTGGCTCGGGCTCGGAAGCGAGCTCGAGCTCGGCTCGAATCCTTAACGAGCCGAGCCGAGCCGGCTTGCCAGGCTCGTTAAGCTTAACGAGCCGAGCCCGATTTAGGCCAGGCTCGGCTCGGCTCGTTAAGGCTCGTTAAGAATTTAATATATTTAAATATATATATTATATATTAATACATACACTAAAAGGGTTATGCATGGAGTGAAAGGGAGAGGCAAAATATGTCACTTCATTTTTGGAACCCCATTTGTTACTTGGACCACCCCCCATAGTGTAGAAAAAGTAGTCAAATTACACTAGATAGGGCTGTCCTGGGAAGATGAGGGGTGTGAACTTAATATAACCTGAGCTCGGTAAGGCTCGCGAGCCTGGTTCGAGCCCGAGCCGAGCTTTTGAGCTTAACGAGCCGAGCCGAGTCTGGCCAAGCTTGGCTCGGCTCGGCTCCTTTACACCCCTACTTGACAGCTCTTTAAATAATAAAGACAAGAAGGGTTAGTGCAATTAGCAAAACATGGTTGTGCTCATATCATTTCCCCTCTCGAAATGCAAGCCTTCTTTTTTTACCACTCAAATCAAGAGGAAAAGAAAAAGTAAAGAAATGGGAATCTATTTTCTTCTTCTATATTACGTACAACCAAATAGAAGCAGTTTAAAGACCTGTATTTAAACAGGGGAAGAAAGAAAATGCATGACACTAGCTAATAGTCATCCTGTTTTGATGGACGAATCTGTTAATTAAAGTATAAAAGATTAAATAATGCAATCTCCAACAGCTTAAGCTTTTGGACTAATTGGTTGTTTCACCTTGATATTAAAAATCCACATGTAATGGCAAACCCAAAAGAGAGGTCACATGTGCCACGTGTAGACCAACCCTAAAAAGAGGGGCCGCACGTGAGGGAGAGTCTTAAAGTATAAAAGATTAAATAATGCCTTCTCCAACAGCTTAAGCTTTTGCAGTAATTGGTTGTTTCACACAATCTCCTCTACTTTCTGCAGAAAGAATACAAAACCGAACCAAATGGTCAGAAAGAAGCAGCACCAGGGCTTGCCTATTTCCACATCCCATTGCCTGAGTTCTCCGCCTTCGACGCCTCCAACTTCACCGGTGAAAAAATGGACCCTATCAGTTCTGCGTCCATAAACTCAGGCTTCTTTACCACCATGGTCAAAGCAGGAGATGTCAAGGCTGTTTTCACAGGCCATGATCACCTGAACGATTTCTGTGGTGAACTGATTAATATACATCTCTGTTATGCCGGCGGCTTCGGATATCATGCCTACGGCAAGGCTGGGTGGTCGAGGAGAGCGAGGGTGGTGTTAGTTTCTCTACAGAATTTAAGTGAGGAAGGTTGGGGTGCTGTGAACTCTATCAAAACATGGAAGCGTCTCGATGATAGAAACCTCTCCACCATTGATGTTCAGATCCTATGGAGCAAGAGTTCAGAAATGTCTGTATCTGCTGCCATGGTGAAATCTAAGCTCCCACTTCACTCCTTCCTCTCCCATCTTCTAATCCTAGTCCTCTTCCTCCTCTCAATGTCTATTTGATTTGGTCTCAACTGAATTCATCTTCTGATTTTAATACCTCTTGGGGATTATGCCTCCTTCCAATCTGGTTTCCTATAAGCAATGTTTAGGCATGTAAAATGAAATGTTATTTGTGGTTTTGAGTAGGATTTTTAATGTTACTAGAATATTCCTCGTGAACTGAATATGGGTGTTAACGGATCCACTTTTGATTGGATCCACCTATTTCTTAGTCACGATCTATTCAAATCCCTTATCAGTCAGATCGGATTCTGGATTCAGAGTGCTCTTCGCGCTGTCTATTGGAGTGTCCTAGTAGGTACTACATACGTCGTAGTATACACGAAGTTAGAATTTTCAATCTGCTGTTAGTGTGTGTATGTAATCAGATAAATTGATCTTTTATCTATGACTAATCTAAACTTCTAAATAAGTAAAATAATGTTGGTAAACAATAAAACTAATCTAAATTATGACCGAATGATGAACAGAGAGTGTATTCATGACATCATATCGTCACTCATTCTCTAACAGTGTGTCAATTATATTGCGTCGTAATACATATATGATAAACAAATAAAAAATGTAAGGAAATAATGGCATCTGACCTTGAAACAAGATATTAAACTGAAATCTTAGAAGAGGTAAGACAGTGTTCAATACGGCTTGGTAAGACATAACGCCTTTTTTCTATCTCTTTAAGCTAACCAAGCTCCATTTATTAAGTTCAAATTTAACTAGGATTAATATCAAAGGCTTTAGAATTAAATTTTCATAAGTCAACCAATTCACCTTCCTCTTGGTTGTCCACTTGGGATTCATACCTCAAATTGCAGAGCTTTGATCTTTCGAGGATTTCCGCTTCGGTTCCTTAGCGCGATCTAACTAGAAACACGTCGGAGAAGGTTAGGAAAACCTTTATTGGCCCAACTTCTTCTTTGGTAGTTTTCCGACTAGACTTCGAATCAAATTCTAGTTGTCTCCGGCGAACTCCAAACTCCTTGAATTCACAAAGTGAGGGATTCCCCACTTTTTCGAGAATTTTGAGCAGGAATCTCTTCCCCCCAAATGCATTGGCTAGGGGCCTTTTTATCATGATTTTTAAATGGCTAAATATATCACGATCTTACATGATTTTTAAAGGTGGAATCTTTTAAATATTGTATTGATATTGGCACTGCCATGTTTTGATAATTTCACAAACACATCTTGTCTTTTATTATCTAAACAGCTATTGAAGTTTATTAAGTTCCCTAAACCAAGATGGGCCCACGGTAGATCAATTAACATACGCGATTAGGTGGAGAAACCAACTTCAGTAATTCAAAAAAGAGATAACAAACCAAGTGGGATGTTTTTTTTTTTTAAAAAAAAAAAGGACGACGTGGAAGGTTTAAATTGAGAGACTATATAATTCGGGTTGCGACCCGGGTCGGGCTTCGGAACTCAACCCTAACTGTTAAATCATATCTCGTTGGGTTGGGTCTAATTTTTTATGTGAAAACTTGAGATTCATAAACCCAACCCTATCCAAGATAGAGATTGTAGAAAACAGTATATCCTCAGTCCAATAATCTATAAATAGGAAACTATTTTTTCACATCTCTATAAATAGGAAACTATTTTTTCACATCACAAACATCAATGAAAAATTTTATATCAATATATTAAAAAATAATTTGTCATGTTATTCAAGAGATATTTAAGAGAGTCATAGTACAGCTATATGAGATAGGTTGGGTTTTGTGTTTCTACTTTTTTTCTCTTTACACCTGACCTGAGCGGACGCGACCCTACTTGAGCAGACCCGACCTATGATTTCTAAACCCGACCCATGTTATTTTTGGGTCGGGCAAGGTCAAAAACAGGGTTTCTTTTGGAAAATAAAGACAAAGAATTGACGGTCAATTTTTTCAATTCCACAGCTTTCCTTGATTTTTTTTTGTCAGAAAACGCGCTCGCTTCCTTGCCTTTTGCGCATGTGTCTTAAGTGTCTTAAGTCTTAACATGGGATTTCGTTGGGATTTGCTAGGGTCCATTGCAAAAGGCGTTTCGTTGAAAGTCTGTTGCATGAGAGAACAGCCACATAGGCTCACTTTTCAACAGATTTTGTCATTATTCATGAAGTGGCTGCTCTCTCATGCAACAGACATTCCGCAAAATGCCTTTTGCACTGGACCCTAGCAAACGTTTCTTTTAGGGTATTTACCAGCGTGCAGAAGGCATTTCGTGGATGGCCTGTTGCATGTCAGAGCAGCCACATGGGTTCACTTTTCAGCAGATTTTGTCTTCATTCACGAGGTGGCTGCTCAGACATGCAACCATGGTTTTAAATTTCGGTTTCTGTACCGGTTTAGGACCTCAATGAAATTGAAATTTCGACCGAAATAAAATACCATTTCGGGTATATGTGATTTAGGTGTCGGTATCGAAATTTAAAACCATGCATGCAACCGGACATCCGCAAAATGCCTTCTGCCATGGACGCTAGCAAATCCTTCCTTTGGATAGGATTATTTTTCTCTCTTTTTTTTTTTCTTTATTCCGCACGCTCTCTTTCCCGTGTGGGAAACGGCAGCCACTTCAAAGTCACAAAAACGAAAAAGTCTGTTTCGCGCCTCAATGTTTGAACGAGAATAAGAGAAAAAGAAAGTCTAGGATTTGAGAGCTTCTATAAATACCATTTCTTAGTGTCTTCTTTTGCATTCTTCATCAAACAAGGTAATTTGCTGAAACCTATTCTTTGTTTTACTTTTGTCCATAACTCGTTGTTAGGTTTTTTCCATTAGTTTTGATGATTTTAGGGGCCATTTGGATACACGGATTTTATAATTCAGGATTGTAAAACCCTGGATTTTAGTTTGTAAGCCAAAACCCAGATTTTATAAGCTAAAATCTGGATTTTAGATTGTGAAATCCAGATTTTAGCTTATTAAATCTGGGTTTGGTTTACAAAATGCAGGTTTTAACTTTTAAAATCCAAGATTTTACAATCCTAGATTATAAAATCCTTGTATCCAAACTGCCCCTTACTGAGTTTTCTCACAGATCTCGTTTTCCTTGGTTTCTTTGTTTATCGATTATGTTAATTACATCCTTAGGATTTTTTTTTTCTGTTTCTTATCTGATTTTCGGTTAGTCCAGTTTATTCTGAGATTGCTTTGTTTCTTTGTAGCAAATTTAATTTGAATTTTTCGGACAAAGAGATTTGATTTTAGATTTTTTTTCTTAATAAATAAAAATCTAACAATGACCAAAGGGTGGGATGTACGAAAATGGGAAAGGAGACCTGTATTCAATGAATAGTCTCAAATTTAGTTCGAATTTCTTTGAACAAATTGATTTGATTTCTTGGTTTCTTTGTCACAACTAGGTTTTGTTCTCTATTTGCATATATACAGGGATTTGTTAGCATTGGTAGCTTTCTATCAGAAAATTTCTTATGACCATTCAATATATCAGATAATTCCTCATGTCGTCGAATATATTTTTGGCTAATTTCATTTTATTTGAATTGGTAGCTTCTCTTTTGGCGGAATTTTTGTTTTGTTGATATATTTTTAACTTTTTTTTTTTGAATGGTTGATATATATTTAACTTTGATCCATGTAGACGAACTTGTTAAAGTATAAAAGATAAATAACTCCTTTCTCCAACAGCTTAAGCTTTTGGAGAAGTTGGTAAGTTAACATGGTATCAGAGCCAAGGTCTCGAGTTCAAACCTTCCGGATAGTAAAAATCAACATGCGATGGTCGGCCCAAAGTGGGACCACATGTGCCACGTGTTTGCCAAGTGGGCCACACGTGCGGGGGAGTGTTAAAGTATAAAAGATAAATAACGCCTTTCTCCAATAGCTTAAGCTTTTGGAGAAGTTGGTAAGTTAAGATTAGACATAGTCAATTTGAGCCGGGTAGATTCTTTCACATTCTTCATGAAAATTTTCTAAAAGATTCATTAGCCGACTCTAACTAGTTTGGGGCAAAGGCTTAGTTGAGTTGAGTTGATATATTTTTAACTTTGTTCTCTTGAAATTCTGCACATCTTTGACATTATCACTTCTTCCAGTCCCAGGCTCCAAGCTAGAAATAAAGGAAAAACAATCTGTGCTCCAACCATGGCCTCTTTCCTGCGTTCATCTCTCTTTCTCCTCTTCATCGTCTTCGCCCTGTGCTCCACTTTACCGACAAATGGCGCTATTGACAATCTCTGCCCCGGGTCAACAGATCCACAATTTTGCCCCATCAACTGCTTCCGCCCCGATCCTGTCTGCGGTGTTGACGGCATTACCTACTGGTGTGGCTGCCCTGATGCCATCTGCTCTGGCACTCCTGTCGTAAAATTGGGGAGCTGCTAAGTCGGCAATGGCGGTAACTATCGTCTATCAGGTCAGGCTTTTACTTGAATTGCATCATCTGGTTCATCTTTCTTGGGTTTCTCTTCTTTTCTGACCATTTATGATGGGAGATTTTTTATATCTGTTACGTTCATTGATACTTGTTATGTACAGTAATTTACTGTTTTCCTTCTCTTTGTTGTGTTTCTTTGTTTTTCCCTCTTTGATTGCCTTTCCTGCTTTGGGTTGGGATTGTGTTCATTTCTGTACCGAAGAGGGGATTTTATGGCTTATTGTTTCGATCATTTTTTGAATAATACAATTTGATTCTTTCATTATGTTTCGTTCACCTTGAATGGAAAACTCGTATGGTTCTGTTTAGAAAAAATTACTTAAAATATCTGCTAATTTCCCAGGAAAATAGTATTTTTACAAAATTTGGTTTTTTGTGACTACTGAGCTAATGAATTTCAAAATTTATTTATCTAAGCATGTACATGTTCACATCGGCCATTGAGATTCATCATGACATAGACTGTGTTTTGTGGAAATGATAAATGAACAATTGCTTTGTACTATGATTAAAGTTCATATGGCATGTTTGTACTTGTAGCCTAGTGATATGATTGACCATGCATGGGGGGCGATAGTAGCTATGAGTAGGGTGACCTTTGAGTCATCCATGGGGTGGCAACCCAAAAGCCAATTTTGATGGTAGGCGCAACCGTCGAATTGTCAAATGCTCATCTTCGCTGGGTCTAGTGCCCTCAGGGTGATATCACGGTATCACGTGCCGTAATCAAGACCTGTACAACCAACCGACCATAGACGCGCCTTGGGCAGTGGGGGTGTAAGGCAATGGGTTATCCATAGGGAAACCATGATTACCTGGGTTAAACCCGTCTAGCCAATATGCACAAAGACTTGGATAGACTACCCATTGTGGTGAGCCGTAGGTGGGTGGTTAGTCGGGGTGCAACTCAGGCGGGTTGGGTTCGGGTTGAGGCCAACCCGACCAACCATTTACTCAACCATGGCCCGACCCGACCCGAGTTCCAACCCGACGAGGTTCAACCCGACCTGACCCGAGCAGCCCTTTTTGCCAACCCGAACCTAAGCCAACCCGAGTTCAACCCGACCCAACCCGAGATTTTAAGCTTAAAAACTTAAAAAATTATTAAAAATTTCGGGTTGAACTTGGGTCGGGTTGCCCAAGCCCTCAACCCGAACCTAACCCGAACTCAACCCGGGTTGAGAAAACCCAACCTGAACCTGAACCCGAACCCGACTTGAACTCAACCCAACACGAGTTTTTTCCGGGTTGAACCCGCCCGAGTTACGCCCCTAGTGGTTAGTGTCTTGGCAGGTGGGGCACCACACCCCTCCGCTAAGCTCACCTAGCATAAGTTGACTTACATATTGATGCACATGTTGATACATATGTTGATTCGCATGATGAGATACATATTGGTGCACATTATGAGATGATTTCCTTAGTACCATGAATGCTGTAGACGTTTTGGTATATTTGGGCATGTTGGTATCATACATCTGTTATAATATCAAACTCAACCCATGATTTCTCATACAATACTGCAGCATGTTATAATCTACGTCTTAGAAATTTGGCTTTAAAGGATTAAATTGCTTTTATCTAACTTATGCTGCTTTATGCATGATTTCCAGATTCTTAAATATATACAGGGAAAAGAATTGTAATGCTTTAAATTATGAATCCTATCTTCTTGTGATGTTTGGAAATTATGCCTACGGAGTTTCTTGATGTTGAGACTCATGCCTATATAAACAATTACAGGTCCGGCATATGATGAGGCGGGCCAAACGGGGAAGCTTAGAGTACGAGTGCAGTGTTTGTGGGAGTGGCCACATAGCCTTGACGGGTGGCCCATCTTATTTTATCTTTATTTCAGTCTGTCCTGTTTAGTACTCTTGTTAAACTCTTTAAAATTTAATATTGGTGGTTTGCAATAATCCTCATGAAGAGGAGTTTATTATGCACGTTAATAATGGATTTGATTTTAAATCAATGTAATATGAGTTCTTGGCTATAATTTGTGTAAAAAAAATTGTAATTTTATGCAGGTTATTTCTTCTCTTTGTAGCGATCCGGTTTTGGATTCCGAGTCGTTTCATTCGCATTAATATGTCTTCCTTAGAAGATAAACTTTTATTAAAGAAAAAAAACAAATTCAAGGCAAAGAGAGGTGGGTTACTGTGAACAAATCAATGTAGTGGCTACTCTATTCAAGACCTTGTTAGGAAGTGTGAAGTGTGAAGTGATCATCTTGGTTAGGGAGGGGAAGGAGAAAATGAAATCTATGTGGACCTCTTCACCTCCAAATTTCCATAAGCTTAATTTTGGCAGATCCTCTTTGGGGAATTCGGGCTCGACAAGGGTGGAGGGTTGTTCACGAATATTTGGGTAGAGTTGTGCTGTCTTTCTCTGGTTTGATCGGGTTGGGCAAGTCAAATGAAATGAAGCCATTTGACTGCTCTCAAACTCTTCAACAATGACTGTGTAGGGAGCCTATGTGTGGAGGGAGATTCTTTGGATGCTATTTAGTGGGCAAATTGATGAGATTAGAATACATAATTGATGAGATTTTGGAAGATATTAGGAGATAACCTCCTTGTATAAAGAAAAAAAAAATACAAATTTACATCAGAAGGGCAGAGGTTGTCCTGTATAGAAGATATCCCTACAAATAGCCAACCCCCTGTCTTAACAAGATTTGTACAGGAAACAATTTTGCTGTCTTATGTTCCAAGAAGTGCTAATGAGACAGCTGACTCCCTAGCTAAGAGTGGAGTTCGTAGGGATTCCTCTTCCTAGGGCAATCACCCCTTGTCTTGCCAAGTAATTTTTTCTTACTTTTTAAAAAATGATAAGTTGCTAGTAAGCACAAATGAAAGTTGAAAATGTAAAGAGTGATTAAGTATTTACAATATGAAAAACAACAATTGAAAAGCATGAGCTATTTTTCAAATGCCCATTTTCAAGGAGAAATTATCATTTGTTTAAGATGGTGTATCGATTTTAAAGTTAATGCTAACATAAAGAGAAACAAGACCAGTGTCACGGACCTTTGGTTTGGGATTGAGGTCCGTGCGGCACTTGCGTTGCCTCACAACAAGCAAGTAAGCCTAGCAAAGTTATGAGAATCAAACCTACAAAACAAACACAAATGGAGTGCTAAGTTTCCAAACACACGCAAAGCAATAGGGCATGTGAGTAGACAAATGTTAAGCTTTATTGATGATTCTAGAACAAGTTACAATAGGATTATGCCAAAAGGTCTACAACTCCTAAGGGTCCCCGATCACCCGTTGACTAGAATGGAATCCCTGCTAAGATATGCACTAGTAATGCACCACTCGATGGCCAACCAAGATCTCAGGGTAAAGAGCTTTAGCAACCAACCCACTTAGCGGCGAGTGGCGACCAAAGGTGCTATAAACAACAACTTTTCAAGACGCAACGAGACGAGCTACGTTTGGATTTTAATACCAACTACGTCCTCACTACAACATGTACATAGGCATGAGTCTTACATATTACATTGATAGACCAAGTCACGGGTCATAGGCCATGCGAACAGCGCTGGACGAAATGGCCACGTGACACCAGGCTGGTTACAAATGGCTTCTAATAAATAAAGGGATACTTATCAGTCAATAAAAATAAATAAATGGATACACTATTGTGGAACTTTACCCATATGGTAAATATAACTAGTATAAAAACAGTTTTAATCATGGGAAATGTTATCAGCACTACTGTATTTTGATTATCGCACTCCTCACTTTATTAAAAGTATGGTATGGCCTGCACCATAGGATGATCCAAACCGTCCAGTAGATGGGCCATAACCTAAATAGGTTGTGCCCCAAAAATCATTTCCTTAGGTTGATCCTAACCCTAGATCTATAGAGAGTTAGGATCAACCCTCTAACATTCAGATCTTGGGAACACTCATCAACGGGATTCTTCATTCATCAGTCGACCTGTACAGATCCATTAAATTCTCCAATAATTGTACGTTCACTTGATACGAAGAAAGATCCATTCCGACCACAAGAAGATGAAGAAGAATTTCTTGGACCGTCAGTTCCATATCTTAGTGCCATTGGTGCGCTTAAGCATCTTGCAAATTGCACAAGGCCTAATATTGCATTTTTAGTCAATCTATTAGCAAGATTTAGTTCGGCACCAACTAAAAGGCATTGGAATGGAATCAAACACATACTTCGCTATCTCCTTGGAACTATTGATATGGGTTTGTTTTATTCAAGGGAGACAAAATCACAATTGCTAGAGTATGCAGATGCAGGATATTTGTCTGATCCATAAACACAAACAGGGTATGTATTTAAATATAATGATATGGCTATGTCATGGAGATCAATGAAACAAACACTTAGAGCCACATCTTCAAACCATTCTGAGATACTTGCAATTCATGAAACAAGTCGGAAATACTGCTATAATATACGAAGACAATGCTGCGTGTATTGCACAATTCAGGGAAGGTTATATCAAAGGTGATAGAACAAAACATATTTCACCAAAGTTCTTCTATGCGCATGAACTTCAAGAAGGAGATTTCAGTATTCCGTTTCACTGAAAATCTAGTTGATTTATTCACAAAGGCACTTCACAAAGCACTATTTGAGCATCTGAGATACAAAATCGGAATCCATCAATTCAAAGATCTTCCCGGATAAAGCATCTCAACTTAAAAGGAACTATTTTTCAAGGGGCGACTGTACCCTTTTTCCTTCACTAAACTGTACCCTTTTTCCTTCACTATGGTTTTTATCCCACTGGGATTTTCCTAGCAAGGTTTTAACGAGGCAGTCTAAATGGTTCCATTTCTTTGTATGATGGTCATCCTAGGGGGAGTGTTATAAATTAGATGGCCATTAATGGCCATTAATGTTGTAACAATTAGGTGTCCATTAATGGCCAAGTCAAGTGTATGACCATTGTATCATTAATTCCTCCCCTATAAAAGGGGGTATTGTTGATGAAATGATACGATCAACTCTCTCTCTCTCTCTCTCTCTCTCTCTCTCTCTCTCTCTCTCTCTCTCTCTCTCTCTCTCTCTCTCTCTCTCAATTCTAGGTAGATTTTAACAGTAGTAACTTATTATATAGAAATTGGGTGAAACTCTTAGATTTTAGTGGATGGTTTTAAACCAAAAGAAGCTAATGAAATTGATTCAGACATAACCAATGTTATTTAGTTAAACGAAATTTCATAGATAGATTACTTTATTTAAAGCTAAATTAGATATATAGAAAAGTGGACCTTCAGAACAAATAAAATGATTTTTACCACTGGTATAAGTCAACTTATCCTCCGGTAAAAGCTATAGCGGTGGTTTACCAGTGGTCAAATCTCCGCCATTTAAAGACAAAAAATATTGTCGGTAAATCATTTACTGGCGGATAATACTGTCTACCAGTAAATGTTAATATTTAGCAGTGGTCACGACCGTTAGTAATTTTCATTATCTGGCATATGTAAAGTATATATATAGAGGAAAGTGTTTCTACTCGGCCGAGTAGAAAAGCTTATTTACTCCTCCCTTTAAAAAGTACAGTGGGCCCACACATTGTGGATGATCCAAAGCATTCATTTGATAGGTCTTAACATAGATAGGGTGTGCCCAAAAAATCAGCACCAAAGGGTCATCCTAGCCCTTCGTTTTGTTGGGCCTTGTAGAAACAGAGGAAAGTGTTTCTACTCGGCCGAGTAGAAAAGCTTATCTACTCCTCCCTTTAAAAAGTACAGTGGGCCCACACATTGTGGATGATCCAAAGCATTCATTTGATAGGTCTTATCATAGATAGGGTGTGCCCAAAAAATCAGCACCAAAGGGTCATCCTAGCCCTTCGTTTTGTTGGGCCTTGTAGAAACAGAATGGACGCATCTTACGCATCTTACACAGTGCGTCCATTCTGTTTCTACAAGGCCCAACAAAACGAAGGGCTAGGATGACCCTTTGGTGCTGATTTTTTGGGCACACCCTATCTATGTTAAGACCTATCAAATGAATGCTTTGGATCATCCACAATGTGTGGGCCCACTGTACTTTTTAAAGGGAGGAGTAGATAAGCTTTTCTACTCGGCCGAGTAGAAACACTTTCCTCATATATATATATATATATATATATATATATATATATATATATATATATATATATATATATATATATATATATCAACATAATTTTTTGAAAAGGATTGATTGGTGGTACTTTATATATATATGAAAAGGATTAATTGGTGGTACTTTATATATATATATATATATATATATATATATAAGAAAATAAAGTATGTGCAGCTGCACAGATAAGCTATTTGTGCATGGGTATATAAGACATCCCTATTGGTTCATTACGTGAGGATCCAAATCATTCATTTGGAAGGCCCTTCCATGAATAGGGTGTGTACAAAAAATCAGCCCTATAGGATCATCCTAACCCTGTATATATGGAATATTAAATATCACAAAAAATGGGTACAAAGATGGTTACCTGTAAACCTTAACAAATATATCAACAAACATACCACATCACATATATATAATGTACTGATTTTTTGAATATCATTTCAATATAAAGATGACTACTCCCAAACACCCCACTTGCATTATTTGTTTGCATGCTTTAGCAAATTAAAATCAACGAAATCAAATCCATCCACCAAACAAGTAAGCATACACAAAAGTATGCAATGGTACCAACTTTCACATTGGAAAAATATAAATAAGAGGGCCTTTATTTTAACTACAAGACCAAATTGAGCAACACAATGCACTTTTGGGATCAAAGCCGTCCATTTGATGGGCCACAACGTAAATAGGTTGTGCCCCCAAAATCATTTCCACAGGATGATCCTAGCCCTCCGATCTACAGAGGTTTCACTGTAGACGGAGGGCTAGGATCATCCTGTGGAGATGATTTTTTTTAGACACGACCTATTTACGATGTGGCCCATCAAATGGACAGTTTGGATATTATTAGAAATTTCGTCGGATTTCGGCCAAAATTCCGAAATTTGAAACCATGATTGAGAGCATTTGAAGGGGGAAATGATATATTCTCCCCCTTTTTTCCATTATCACTTCCCCATTTTTGGACACATATTTAGGAGCGGATGAAAGGATTTTGGCGAAGATTAGTGATTGCAGATCTCAATTCATTCTTCAATCTCTTTTTCCCCTGGTGGGGCTCTCAAAGGTACAATTATTGGTTTTAATTGCTCGTGCCAAAGGTGGAGATATCAATTCATGTTCCCTTTCTTTTTTTCTTGGTGGGGCTCTCAAAGGAACAATTATTGCCTTTAACAGCTGTGTGGATTTGAAAAGTGGGGCCTCTCAAGGGTACAATTATAGCTAGGGGTGGCAATGGTTCGGTTTCGGTTCGGTTCGACCCCCAAACCCAACCGAACCAAAATTTGAATCGGTTTTGGTTTGGTAAAAGTGAACTAAAACTGAATTTTCGGTTCATTTCCGCCAATTTTGCCACCCCTTACTCATAATAATTGGAAATATTCGGTTTCAATTCGGTTTGATCCCCAAACCGAACCGAACCGAAATTTGAATCGGTTTGATTTAACCAAACTGAGACCGAATTTTCGGTTCGGTTTCGGCTCGGTTCCAGTTCGGTTCGGCCAATTTTGCCACCCCTAATTATAGCTTTGGTAGTGATATATTCGTCCCCTTTTATTACCCGGCCCACTCCCCTTTTGTGTATTTATTAGGGCATTGATATCCCCCCCCCCCCCCCCCCTCTGATGGATATTTCCCTCCTCTTTAACAGATATGCTGGGATATACAAAGGGGTGGAGGAGCCACCGTTAACTTCAAATGGCTTCAAAGCTAACGTTTTCTCTGTGTGTGTGTGTGGAGAGGGGGGGATCACTGCCCATTTATTATCTTTATGACTACTATTTTCAATAACAGAAGGGGTACCCCGGGAAGAAAAGGGGGCGAATATATCATTTGTATTCTTACCTTTGACGGTCAATTGAAGAGTTAGCACATTTTTTGTTCAATAGCTGATATCAACCACCATTCTTTTCTTTTCACAGTATCTTCGAGCGTGAAGGAGGTGGGATACAAACATGTTGCTTATGGTTTCATAAAATCTTAATTTAACTTTCAGCTATTTGAGGCTTACTTATTATAAATTCAGAGAAATCATAAGAACAGCATGTTTAGTCCAAGTAAGGAAGTGCCGTACATTTGCATGGGCTATGGTATCCTTTTGCAACAAAGAGTGGTGATAATTTCACCCCCTTCCTGGACAAATTCACCCCATTTTCACCTTTTAATAGGCTGTGAAGCCTCTCTCTCTCTCTCTCTCACACACACACACACTTTCAACACAACTTCTTAGTGGGGCCTAACAAATATTTTAGGTCTTTGAATAGGTAGGCCCCACTGTATTATTAAAAAACACTTGGGCCCACCTTATTTGAAGACACAAACTATTCATTTGTTAGGCCCCACTGTAAATAGGCCTTGCCGTTAAAATAATCTCCATAGGAAGATCCTAACCCTATGATCTATACGCGGAAAGCACCATATAACAGATTGAAGCGTTAAGATCATCCCATGGAGATGATTTCTTAAAGGGAAAAAACCCAGATGAATAGTTTGGATCTTTGAACAAGGTAAGCTCCAATGAATTTTCTAATAAATACTCATTATATGGTGCTCCTACATAAGTGCACATATTTTTATTTTTATTTTAAATCACTGGGTCCCATTTCATGTTCTCTTTTATTTTCGGTGGGGCTCTCAAAGCTACTATTATTGCGTTTAACAGCTCAGTGGATGTGAAGCGAGGTACAATTATTGCGAAGGGCGAGATAGATTCGCCCCCCTGTTTAAGTGTTTATTGCCTGTGTCATGGACTCATGGCTTTTGTGACTGCTCTTTTTATCTTTTTGCACTAGAAGGGGGTGGCCCAGGAGGGAAAAGGGGCAACTATATTATTAGTATTGCTTTTGACAGCTCAGTCACGCTCGCTTTTTTTCCCAGGTGAGGTCGTTCAAGGTACTCTTGTTGCTTTTGACGATTTTTTATACGGTGTCCGTAAATCCGGTATTTTTTCAAAAAGTACTGTACAGACTACACTATAGGATGATCCAAACCGTCCATCTGATGGGCCACAACGTAAATATGTTTTACCCGAAAAATCATTTCTATAGGATGATCCCAACCCTCCGATCTTAAAAGAAATGCATATTATGGAAACCTCATAGATCGGAGGGCTACGATCATCCTTTGGAAATGAGTTTTGGGGTACATCCTACTTACGTGTTGATCCATCATGTGGACGGTTTGGATCATCCTATGATGTGGTCCGTACAATACTTTTTGAAAAATACGGGACTATAAGGGCTTACACGGGTATAAAATCTCGTCTAATCATGTGCCTTTGTTTTTCAGGCAAATTATAGCTGTTTTTTTCTTCAAAAAGTACGGAACGATCCACATCATAACATGATCTAAACCGTCCGTTTGTTGAGCCACAACGATTGTGCCACAAATATCATTTCCACAAGGATAATCCTAACCCTCCAATCTTCATAACGACATTCCTTACTTTATTAACCACTTTCCATTTCTTCGAATGTAGAGCATTTGTAGGGGAAATGATATTGTTAGGTCTAAAATTGGTAACAGGTTATGGTAGGGCCGGAAGGGCTGATATGGCAAGCCACAGCTGAAGGGCTAATGGAGTCCTGCGCTGCACAAGGGCATAGACAAGGATACAAAGGGTCAGAAGACCAACCCGGAGTGATGCTCCGGACAGGCGCTTCGACACTCAAGTCAGTATGAGCAGGAGTGCAGAGCAATGTCAGAGCAAAGAGCTTAGGGTTTTGATCTCAGATCCCTCACCTTAGCAGGGCCCGCATCTCCCTTGGGGTCGGGGTAGGGTCTGAGCGGTCCGAGCGAGTCGGACTTTGCTCCCCTACCGCCCCGACCTCTATCTGCGAGGCCAGTCGCTCGCTTCTTCCTTCGTGGGGGGCCGTAGCCCGGGTCGTCCGGGAGGTTGGCACATGCTTTCTGGTCTTCCCTACCATTGCTTGAGTGAGGTTCCGAACAGCTTTTTGTTCCAGGGTCCCACGGATGGCGCCAAATCTGTTAGGTCTAAAACTGGTAACAGGTTATGGTAGGGCCGGAAGGGCTGATCTGGCAAGCCACAGCTGAAGGGCTAATGGAGTCCTGCGCTGCACAAGGGCACAGACAAGAATACAAAGGGTCAGAAGACCAACCCGGAGTGGTGCTCCGGACGGGCGCTTTGACACTCAAGTCAGTATGAGCAGGAGTGCAGAGCAATGTCAGAGCAAAGAGCTTAGGGTTTTGATCTCAGATCCCTCACCTTAGCACAAGTGAAGGCTATTTATAGTGATCCTGAGCCACCTGTCCAGGACAGGTGGTAGCCCCTGTATGGACCAGGTTTCATACCTAGGAGGGGCAGGTGGAAGTCCCCGATTGGTCCAGACGTCATACCTAGCAGGGACAGGTGTTGGCTTTGCAGTGGTCCCTGTAAGGGCCACGTGTCAACAGCCGATTGGTTGCAGATTTTGGACCCCATCAGATATATTCTCCCGCTTTTCTTCCCTGGACGCCCTTCTAGATTAAAAATGTAATCATAAATGCACAAAATGGGGGTGGCCCGGGAACAAAAGGGGCTAATATATCATTTCCCCATTTTTAGACACGAGATTTTATATGCTGTGGGGCCTTATGAACCCTATTTTTCATAAGGTAGGGTAGGCCCACTCCACAGGATGAGCCAAACTGTCCATACGTAAATAGGTTGTGCCCCAAAAATCCTTTCCACGGGATGATCCTATCCTAATCCTCCAATCTATGGAAGTTTTGAAAATGTGCAGTTCCCCCATAGATTACATGAGTTAGGATCATCCCATGGAAATGATTTTGGGGGCACAGCCTATTTATGTTGTGGCCCAACTAATGGATGGTTTGGATCATCCTATGGAGTGGGCCATACCGTACATTTCGGAAAAAAAATACTGGTTTTATACGGCCACACAACATATAAAATCTCTTGAGACACTATATCTATACTTAGAATCGGATGAAAGGAGTTTTTGCGAAGATAAATACCCAGGTGAGTGCAGATCTCAATTCATTCATTCTATTAACTACACTCATCCAAATAGAGCCGGTGCAGATCCCAATTCATTCAAGGGCCTGTTTGGATACCTCATGCATTTGTATTTTAATTTGGATTTGAGTTTTAGGTACAAACTACATCAATCATCTTAATGATCATGTTTTAAGAGAGAGAGGGAGGGAGGGAGGAAGGTCTCGCTGCAGCTGGAGTATCGTCGAGGAGCAGCGACGGTGAAGGAAGTTGCCACAAATATTAATTTCCAAATAATGTCTCGCAGAACAGATTTCAAAATCGGAATCTTTTGCACTGTCGTTGCTGATTTGGAAATCTAAAGGATCTGATCCAGTTCAAAATATGAACTAAATCCAAATCTTAATCTTGTGGGTATCCAAACGTGGCCTCATTGCATTTCTTTTTTCAGTGTGGGGGCTCTCAAAGGTACAACTATTGATTTTAAAAGCTCTTTCAAGAGGTGGAGATATCAATTCATGTTCTCCTTTTCTTTCTTGGTGTGGCCCACAAAGGAACAATTATTGCCTTTAACAGCTGAGTGTGGATGTGAAAAGTGCCCCCCCCCCCTCAAAGCTAAAATTATTGCTTTTGGAGTGTTCCCCTTTTATTCTCGGGGACTACTCCTTTTACACTAAAAGGGGTACCCCATAAAGAAAAGGGAGGAGAATATATCATTTCCATTCTTACTTTTTGACTATCAATTGAAGAGTAACAAAACTTTCATTTCATTCAATATCTGAGATCAACCACTATTCTCTATCTTTTGCACATTATTATCTTGCGAGCTACCTAGCCTGTGTCCTTGTGAAGCTGGTATTCTTTGCTCTGTTGCTTTGAATCGGTTCTGAATTATTTCTTTTCCTCAGAGATCTACTTGCTACTATTCCTTCCACCATTAATTTACTCTTTGCTATCTACCCTCGTTTCTCTGCATCTCTCTACATCGTTTGGTTCTTTCATTTGTCTCCCACTTAAGCACATAGCCATGGATTTTTTTCCTACACTTATAGAGCTAGGAAAGTGTGCATTCATTCCAATTAAGCAGCACACTGGCTATCTTGTTCATTACAAACTGAATGTTGAGAATCTCAAACTCGAAGTGGATAAGTTGGGGGTGAAGAGAGGCGATGTACAAGATTTAGTAGATGATGCATTGAGGAGCAGAGGAGAAGAAATGAGAGGTGAAGTGCGAGATTGGTTAAATGACGTAGATGGCATTAAAGAAGACGTAGAGAGATTGGAGGATAGAGTGAAAGAGAATAAGAGATGTTTCGATTTGGGATCGCGTTATTCTCTAGGCAAAGAAGCAAAGAAGAAGATGGCTGATGCTGAGGAGATGCTAAAACAAGAAGAGAAATTCAATCCGCCGCGGGTATCAAATCCTCGCCTTCCTACAAGCATTGAAAACTTGCAGGCGGGAGAATATGAGGCTTGTGCATCCACAAAATCCGCTCTGGAGCAGGAGGTGATCGATGCATTAAAAGACGAGAATATCAACATCATCGGGGTATACGGGATGGGAGGCGTTGGCAAGACGAACCTAGTGGAAAAAGTGGGAAATGACGCTAAGAGTGAAAAGCTGTTTGATGAGGTTGTAATGGTGACTATTTCTCAGAACCAAGACTTGGAAAAGATACAAGGTGAACTTGCCGAGAAATTAGGCATGAAACTTGAAGAAAAAAATATAGAGGTAAGAGCAGGTCGGTTGTTCCAGAGATTAGGAGCGGGTCTATTGAAGAGAATAATAAGCAAGCAACATACAAAAGAGAATGTTGAAGTTGGGGTTGGGGCTGTAGGGTCACAGGTTCGATCCCAAAAACAAGTAAAAAAGAATGTTAAACGAAGAGCAGGCCAGTTGTCGGATGGATTAAAGCAAGAGAAGAAGATACTCATAATCTTAGACGATATGTGGAAAAAATTGGAGTTAACTAAGGTAGGAATCCACTGCGGACGTAGCCATAAGGGCTGCCAAATTATAATTACAACACGAAACAAAGATGTATGTTCCAAGATGAAGTGCCAGAAAATGATCGAAGTCCAAATCTTATCCGAACAGGATTCATGGAATCTTTTCAGTGAGAAAGCCGGCGTCGTTGAAACTGATGAATTGAAGAGTGTGGCAAAGGAAGTTGCTAAAGAATGTAAGGGTTTGCCTTTGGCAATCGTCACAATTGCAGGGGCATTAAAAGGCAAGGCCCTTCCTGTTTGGAGAAATGCATTGACAGAATTACGAGATTCTTCTTCAAAGAACATAGACGATGTGGATGAAGAGCTATACTCTCGTCTGGAGCTGAGTTACAAATACATAGAAAGTGAGGAAGCCAAATCATGCTTCTTGTTTTGTTGTCTCTTTCCTGAAGATTATGATATCGATGTACGTTACTTGATGAGATACTTGCTGGGAGAGAGGGTTTTCAATGTAGAAAACTTGGAAAAAGCGCGGGATAGAACAATAACTTTGGTTAACAAACTTAAAGATTCGTGCTTGCTGTTAAACGGTTGTGGAGAAGATTATGTAAAAATGCATGATGTCCTTAGAGATATGGCCATAAGGATCGCATCAGGAGAGCCGGGGTTTCTGGTTAAAGCTGGAAAAGTATTGAAAGAGTGGCCAGAAAAGTTGGAACAATGCAAGAGGCTTTCACTGATGAAAAGCTCAGTTACTGTGCTCCCTGAACAGCCAATATTCCCACATCTCCAAACCTTATTACTACAACAAAATGACGCTTTGAAGCAATTCCCAAATGATTTTTTCGAAGGGAAGAATGAACTCCGAGTTTTGGATCTAAGTGAGATCGGTATTTCATCACTACCACCATCATTGCCATGCTTATCCAACCTCAAGACTCTGTGTTTAGATGGATGCGGGAGTTTAAATGACATATCTCAACTTAAAGGATTGGTGAATCTCGAAATCCTTAGCCTGCGAGGAACTAGCATTGAAGAACTACCAAAAGAAATAGGGGATTTTGCCAATCTGAAGAGTTTGGATCTTGCAGGCACTCGTAGACTTAAAAGGGTACCACGCAATGTGATATCAAAGCTGAGTAAATTAGAAGAATTATATATGCAAAATAGCTCTTGTTCATGGGAGGTGAGCGGTAGCAGCCGTGATAATGCTAGCTTTGATGAGATGGCATCTTTGCCTCGGTTGACCGTTCTATACATTCATGTTGCAAACTTCAAATGTTTCTCTCTAGACTTCTCTGGCCCTTGGGAGAATCTAAAGAAATTTGGTATCTCTAGCCAGCGGGATGGAGAATTGTGGGGTGCTGATGGGAATTATATGGATATTAAGATGATGTGGCACCCAATTTGTAAGTGGGTAAAGGTATTATTGGGAAAAAGCAAAGATATTGTCTTGGAGGGGGTTCGCACTGCACACCTCCTAGATGATGAAGGTGGTGGTTTCAAGGACTTGAAGAGCCTCAATCTCAGCTATTGCCATGAAATAGAACACATCACCGTTCCACCAAATGCTTTTAGTAAATTGCAAAGATTGATCATCTTTAGCATGGATAAGTTGGAGGAAGTGTTTCACTATGAGGAGGGGATTATAGAAGAGGGCCATCCTACACTGAAAGAAATTAAATTACAATTTCTACCCAGCCTGATGAGTTTATGTAAGGGGGCCATACCACCAAATGGAACCCTCCACAATGTAAAGAGCCTAGAGATGCAGCATTGTAACAACTTGAGGTGTCTCTTCTCCCCCATTCTTGCACGGAGCCTTCAACAATTGGAGAAACTTGATATTAGATTCTGCTTCAAAATGGAGAAAATAATATCGGATGAGGAGGTGATGGTGGCGAGTACGAGCGCACAGAGTTCCTCCTCCAAATCTTCTTTGCCACCTGCTTTACCCTTCCAGAACCTACGAGTACTAGTCATCGAATACTGTCGCAGGTTAAAGAATCTCCTGTCGTGGAACTTAGCACGAGGCCTTCAACACCTGGAGTATCTCCATCTATCTTTTTGTGATGAAATAGAGGAGATAATAAGTGTGGAGGAAGAGGAAGAGGAATTGGTAGGGGTGCACATGGAGGAACTAATGCTGCGTCGATTAGAGAAAATAAAATTAGTGGGACTCCCAAGGCTTAGGAGTGTCTTCTACCGTCACAATAGCAGAGGAGGGTCTCATGTATCTCTCAATTTCCCTTCCTTGCAATCTATTACTGTATATCGATGCCGGAATTTAAAGAGGCTTCCAGTAGGGCCTCAACTTAAAAGCATTGAAGGAGAAAAACTATGGTTTAAAGGGCTGGAGTGGGAGGACAAAAGCATCATACCACACCTCAATACTATTTTTCATCCCCGCGAGTGATGGTAACTACATTATCAGTATGAGAGAAATTTCATTTCATTTCCATTCTTATCATCTAATGATATGTCATACCTTTTGAATTCCCTTCCTTGCAGGTGGGTACAGGAGGATGATTTTACAAAGCGATCTAACCCATTAATCGCTTTGTAAAGTAGATCTGTTGATCATCTCCGTCCATGGCTCCTCCATGTCATCTACTCTCGCCTCCAACCAGAAGGTGATGCTGATGCAAGCTTCCTTTCAGGAATAAGTTCTTCAGTGCTTTGTTACAAGTCGTATTTTAGTCATTTTTAATGGGGTTTTCTGCATTTAATATAGGCTACTGATATTTGCACTCCCATGTTTTAATAATTGCACAAACTCAGCTTTTCTTTTCTTTTTAAATTGGCTTATCAGAGTTTTTTGGGGACTTGTAATAAACTTTGTTAGCTGTTTAAGTAATAAAAGACAAGATGAGTTAGTGCAATTATCAAAACATGGTAGTGCTAACATCAGTAGCCTTAATATATTGTTTGGTCTATCTGGAATGTGATTAAAGTATCAACAGTTTTCATGTTTTCAGAGACAAGGGATTGGGACTGTGTTGTATTGTAAACAGGGATTTGAGCTTAAGGAATGGGGGAAAACTGGATTATTACTTATTGTCTGTTGTAATGTATGCTCTCTGAAACTCAATGAGTTGTTATTATAGAGTTCACTTCTTGTTCATCTAACCGCCATGGGACTGATGTGGTTCTGAATTTGAATCAAGACAATCTTATATTGTACAGTAGAAGAAAATGATCAACTGAATTCATTTTCTTTGTGAGATTTAACTATGTTTGTTATATCTTCGCATATGCATCAACTGAATTCATTGATGAAATGGAGAATCATCTCAATATTGTCTGGTTTAATTTTCTCACTATCATGCAAAACTCGTTTAACTCGGTTTGATGACCATCATCTGGTTTTGGAGGGCAACCAATGAGATCAAGTGGGGAGCTAGGCGTAGAGCCCAAGGCGGTTCTGTCCGATTGTTAATGATATTGAAAGCTTATTACTTATCAAGAGATATGGGTTTCTCTTTGTTTCACATTATCAGGGAAGCTAACAATCTTATTGATTCATTGGCTAAAGCCAGTGTTAGCAAAGACCCCCTCCTGTACTGTAATGTTCTCCTCTTCTGCTTGTTGAAATAAGGTGTTATCTTGCTCAAAACTAGAATTTCTAGATGGACAAGTTTGTAAGAAAGTCTCTCTGTTTTGTATTGCTCAAAAAAACCTTTTGAAATAGTAATATAGTTAAAATTCCTTTAGGCTACGTTTGGATACCTCGTGTTTTTGTATTTTGATTTGGGTTCTGGATACAAAATACATCAATCATCCTCATGCGCGCGCGAGAGAGAGAGAGAGAGAGAGAGAGAGAGATCTTGATGTTTTAATTAAGATAACTGAAGGGTAAACTGTGGCTATTATTATATACACGGGTTTTAAATGCGGCGATTATGTGGACTCCAGGTGTGTGCGCTTTCGAGTGAGTTCCCAGACCGAACACAGATAAAGATCTCATGGATAAGAGAGTGCCAAGGGAGAGAGAAAGGCCCATGACGAAAGATGAGATATCCAAGAGCAGGGGAACTATAGCATAGATATATATCTTGTAGGGCCCTAGCTAAGCCCAGTTTGGCTAAAAAAAGCAATAAAATGGAACAGAAATAGACCCATATTTTTAATCCATGATTCTGGAAAGAGCTTAGCTTTAGAAACTCCAAGAACTTGGAATACGTTACTCATGAAAGAGGCCCTTCAGACAATGGCAGCTAGGGGTGTAAACGAGCCGAGCCGAGCCGAGCTTGGCCAGGCTCGCGAGCCTTACCGAGCTCAGGTTATATTATGTTCACACCCCTCATCTTCCCTAGACAGCCCTACTAGTGTAATTTGACTACTTTTTTTACACTATGGGGGGTGGTCCTAGTAACAAATGGGGTTCCAAAAATGAAGTGACATATTTTGCCCCCCCCTTTCACTCCATGGACAACCCTTTTACTCTATATATTAATATATAATATATATATTTAAATATATTAAATTCTTAACGAGCCGAGCCGAGCCTGCCTAACTCAGGCTCGGCTCGTTAAGGATTCGAGCCGAGCTCGAGCGAGCTTCCGAGCCCGAGCCAAAATTGACACCCTTAATGGCAGCTTATCCCAAGAACTTGGGAATCACTGCTTCGAACAATGGCAGAGATTCAAAGCTAGGTTGTCTGAGAGATGAATGAAATGACAAAGAACTTCATAGAAGAGAAGAAAGAAAACCAATTGTTTGCGAAATGATGCTGTAATTGAAACAGGAATAAGAGTGCAATGATGGTGTGAAAACAGGGATAACGATGTTATTGTAAAAGAAGTGATATATTCGCCCACTTTCTTACCCGGGCCAACCTCTAGTGTATTCATGGCTATTCTGTCTAGTTTCTACACTAGAAGGGATGGGCTAGGGGAAGAAAATGAGGAAACAATATCAATTATGTAATTCTCGGCAGGTGAAAAAACTGCAGAAGATCGGCCCTGAACGTTAAAGAATACAACCTATTATTGTTCCTCAACCAAAGAGCCATTTTTTCACCTTAACTTTTCCAGCGAAACTCTCTTAAAAAGTTCCACCTAAATAATTTTAACTTAAAAAAGGTGGTTAGCAAACCTCAGAGAACTCAATTTTCCAAGGAGAAAATTTAAGCAAAACATTTCATTGTTGGCAAACATGTAAATCATATAGGTAAGTTAAAAAGTCTCAACTTTGGGTTACATTTCTCCGAAATTGGAAACTGTTAAAGGCTCAATCCCAGCTTAACTCACACCCTTGTGTTGGTGGTAAGGGGCCATGAACCTTGTCTAAAGTCTCGTGTTCAATTCCCACGGGGATTGGTACCAAACACCCTCTGCTTCACAACATCAGATTAAAACGTAATACAGGCTAACATTGAAATTTTCTTATTCCCCATTTGCATTTCTCAAATATAAAGATGGTGGATTGGGTCGACTCTATTGCCTCAGTTTGAGTTCTCAAAACTATGAAAAGAGCAGCTCTACGAGCCACGCATATACCAAGCAGTCACTATCCTTTTAAAATGCATATATAAAAAATGCATGAGTTCAGAATTAACCTGAAACAATACCTGCTGACAAAAATGAATGGTGCAACTTTGGTCCTCTTCTTATCTTTTGTGGAGAGTATCAAGCTTTGTTACTCTTTGGGACTCTGCAGGGAGAAAATGGGCTTGGTTGGAAAAGCATTTGGATCAGCAACAGATGTAGCATCAGACGTCGAGCCTCCGTCTCCAGCTTGTTTGGTGGGGCCATTGACTTTGGTCACATCTAAAGGTTCAGATTGGGATATTTGACGGGGTCCACTCGTTGAACTGCTATTATTGATCAAGCTTTTGTATATTCCCAGAGCTTGGGCCATCATACTGGCTGGATCTGCAGCAGCACTAGGGAGCAGCAGTGTCGTTCCCTGAAAGGAGGCAATATAAAAACCATAAATATATCCTCATTATCCATGTCTGAGAGCCCTCGGGAGAGGGACCTTTAATTGTGTTTTGAGGACCCATCACTTGTTACTCACATCCTTGGCGATGTTACCGAATGCTTGAATGTATTGCTCAGCAACTCGTAAACTCGCGGCCTGCAAAATCAACAACCTTGAGCTCTATTGCAGTTGAGAGCATATCAAGTACATTGTTACGAAATTTCATATCCCAGTTACTCCAAAATACCCAATTAAATCCAATCTGACAATATTGGTTTTAGTTCTGATGCTAGTGCCCTTTCAACAGTGACATATATATATATATATATATATATATATATATATATATATATATATATATATATATATATATATATATAGAGAGAGAGAGAGAGAGAGAGAGAGAGAGAGAGAGAAAACGGTTCCTACACATGTGTAGAGAGTTCTCTACACACTATCTTAAAATACAGTGGGGGCCCACATTGTTTGGGTGATCCAAGCCATCCATTTTAAAGACCCTCACATAGATAGGGTGTCTACAAAAAAACAGATCTATAGGATCATCCCAACCCTACGATTTGTAGAAGTAAAATTGATGTCTTTAAACCTTCACAAATTAGTCCATTTTTTGCCTCCACAGTTCGAATGGTTAGGATGATCCTATGGATTTGATTTTTTGTGGACACCCTATCTATGTGAGGGCCTTAAAAATGAAAGGTTTGGATCACCCAAATAGTGTGGCCCCCACTGTATTTTAAGCTAGTGTGTAGATAACTTATCTACACATATGTGTAGGAACCGTTTTCTCATATGTATATCATGTCAAAAAAAACAGTGAAATATATAAAATTACACATTTTAGGATGCAGAGTAGCTTTGGAATCCCAAGATCGGAAGCAGACGTGGTAACCTAAGTAGAACATCATTTCATCAACTGGCTAAACCTATGATTTAGCCGACACTTTGAATTTATTGCTGACACACGTGTCATGCAGTGTCCGACACAAAACATGTCGACACTCCTTTGGACACTTTTAAATGAATTGCTAGGAGTATTAGAATTAATGTGGGAGTGTGGACGCGTATTTGTGTAATAATAAATAATTTTATGTGTATTTGTTTATCACCATATCTAGTTTTTTAGATGTTGCCATGTCAGACAACTCATATATGTGTCGAAACTCAGCACACGAATCCGTATCGCCAAACTATGATTATATATACTTTCTATTTTAGCCGTGTCCCCATTTCTAAATTTTGGGGGTTTGCCTTGTCCGACACTCAGTCTTGTGTCGACATGCGACACTCATGTCCGTGTCTACAAATCATAGGGCTAAACTGATGCAGCCCTGAACTCGTAGCTTTCTATTTTCAATCAAAATAAATTAACAAAGTATAAAATAAGAAAGAAAAGAGCAGAAAAATACATGTTAGAATGGAAGAAAAAAAATGCATTGGCTTATTTTTACTAAAATACCACGGAAACAATACTTGAAGAAATAAAAATAGAGGGTATTTTTGTAAAATAGTATAATAAAATCGGATTTAGGACTGTCCATGGGCTTTTGTTAGTTGTCTGGATCTGTAATAATTTCGGATCCTATGATAGGATCCTGAAATGTATCCATGGATCCTGGTAATGTGTCTAGATCCTGTCCGTTTAACTACGGATTCAGATGGTCCATCAGATTATCTGGGTCCATTGATACCCCTAAAATAAAGAAGAAAGATAGAGCAGAAAAATACCTGTTAGGATGAAAGAATAGCTAAGAACTTGAAAAGACTGAGATTTCATATCATTGCACAAGAATTCATCATTCATGTGCTTGTGTTGTGTATGTGTGTGTCCCAGTGTTTGTTTGAGGCATGGAAAAAAAATGTACTGAGGCGAACCCTCATGTTGGGGGTATACGACTCACAAGGCTTGATGGTAATTTGCAAATAACACTAACAAAAAAAAATGGGCACATGAGACACATACATGGATAAAGCTCAAAGTTATGTACATCTAGCTCAACAAAAGTTAAATATTAGCATAGATTAAATAAGGAAGTTAAATAAACAAGAAAAAATAAAAAAATGGAAACAAGAAAAAGAAAAATGACCAAGGGATGTAGCTCGGTTCAGTTCGAAGTCAGTTCTCAATGTAATTCATTGATTTTTTGGTGATTCAGGGACATTATATTATATCAATTAACTCAAAAACCCGCTCTATGGTTCATGATAGGCCAAAAAGCATGATCGACAATGTGATCGCATGGACAATGTGGAAAGGGCTAACATAACTGCCATATAATTGCAAATAAAAAGACATTAAGACATGGGAACCAAAAAGGCTTGATTAAAAATTGAACTATGTCATGTACATTTAAATAAACTATCTCACGAATTCAAGTTAAGTAGTATCTCACCTCTGCACCTCCACTAGCTTTGATGGACTCTGATATAGAACTTATAGCTTCTGCTTCTCCTGAAAGATTGGTAAACACAATAATTAAAGATGATTCGTAGAACCAAAACCTACAAGTGTAATTTCATGGACTAGGTTCCTCACAGACATTTCGATAGATTATTCTGAAGTTCACTGTCCAATTAAAAAGAATAATATAACTTGAATTTTGGATAAACCATAGAAATATCAATGATGCACGTGCACATTCAGTTAATTAAAAATTCACTGGGTCATGAATTGACTCGGCTGAGTCAATCCATATCTGGCCTTACCAAGGCAATCAACATATATTCGACTTGCTCAAGTCAATCTAAAAATCGATGAATCAGTCATTAACTAACCCAAGCCAACCCAATTTTGCCTCGCGCTAGTTCTTGACCAAGTATAAGTTTTTAAACATTCACACGCGAACATGCATGCATGAACATGAGCACACAATGCACAAACACATACAAAATATATACAAAGAAATCGATCAATTTGATAGAGTAATATTTAAGTACTGCCATGGAATACACTTATACTCCTTGTAAGTCGATCTGTGTTTTTGACAAAAAAGAAGCTTGTCAAACAATGCAATTGGCCGATTGCCCTTGAAAGGGCTACAGTGTGACACATGACAAGCATATTCACAAGGTTTCTCCTCCTGCCGCTCAGATGAAATGGTAGTCAACCTACATCTATAATCGATGGTTTGAAATGATCTAACATGGCTGGTGAGAATTATCCTTTTTGACCTTAACACGATTCTTATAGCATTTGACATGCTGTCTATTCTAGCATTGCTGGTGACAATTATGCTTTTTCACCCTACACACTCTTTCTGATGTTTGACATGCTATCTATTCTAGGCTAGCATTGAGTAGTTTCAAGTGGTAAAGTTAAAGATAGACTATTGAGATATGTTACTGTCGTTCCAGCTAATTAGCCTCAACTTGAAGAAATACTCATGCAGTGACATATTGACATGAAACAACTATTATATGTTTATTCAAAGAGTTCTGGTATATCGCAGACAAATTGGAGAAGATAGAAGTTCCTTTGAAACAAAGAGGGGAATGAGAATATGGGGCATTTTGTTGGTTGAATGAGGGCATAGTAACCTGTAGAGGAAGGACTTGAGATTGGGAGCCTGTGCAACTTTTGCTTAGCCTGCTTTGTGATTGACTCTTCTATTCTGAAGTTTTGAATCACTCGTCTTTGATGCGAAACATATGAAAAGGGTACCTAAATAAGAGCAAAAATACTATGTGCATCATGCTCATCCTACAGAAGGGAAATTTGGATATTAAGGATTTTAACCTGATGAGCCCACTAAATACCTTCTAAAAGAAAGTAGCCAAGGTAAATCCACGAGGATGAATGATGCTTTGGACAAGTTTACATTATTGTACTAACAGAAGTTTACATTTTACATAGGTTTTGGGCTTTATCCATCCTACTAGTACACTTTTTATAAGGAGATAACTTATGGAGGGTATCCAAGACGAGGTGCCGTGGTGTATGTTATTTGCAGATGACATAGTATTAATTGACGAAACCAAAGCAGGAGTTAATGCTAAGTTAGAGTCATGGAGAACTACTTTGGAATCCAAAGGTTTTCGACTGAGCAGGACTAAAACAGAGTACATGAAGTAAATATGACTGGACAGAAGGTACCTAAGAGGGATTATCTTTCACTATCTTGGTTCAATCCTACACAAGGAAGGAGAGATTGAAGAGGATGTTAACCACAGAATAAGAGCACGTTTGTTGAAGTGGAACCATGCTTCAGGAGTTCTATACGATCGTAAAAATGAAGGGAAAGTTTTATAAGACAGCTGTGAGGCCATCCATGCTGTCCGGCTTAGAATGTTGGGCCACCAAGAAGCAGCATGTGCATAAGATGAGTGTAGCAGAGATGCAAATGCTTAGATGGATGTGCGGCCACACAAGGTTAGATCGAATTAAAAATGAAGACATCCGTATAAAGGTGGGGGTGACACAAATTGAGGAGAAGATGAGAGAGCACCGCTTAAGATGGTTTGGGCATATCCAACGTAGGCCTTTGGATGCTCCAGTGAGAAGAAGTGATTTGAGCCAAGTTGATGGAGTAAAAAGAGGTAGGGGCAGCCCGAAAACAACTTGAGTAGAAACAGTGAGGAAAGACTTGAGGGCTAGGAACATAACAGAGAACATGACCTTGCATAGGATAGAATGAAAGAAAATGATACATGTAGACGAACCCAACTAGTGTCAGGAGTAGACTTAGTCAATTTTGAGCCAGGTAGATCCTTTCATCTTCTTCATGAAAATTTTCTAAAGGATTCATTAGCCGACCCCAACTAGTTTGGGACAAAGGCTTAGTTGAGTTGAGTTGAGTATAACTAAACCTATTAAAATTTCAAGGGATTAGCTAACGTCCATCGCAGAAGGCATTTCACGCATGGTCTGTTGCATCTGACAGCAGCCACTTCATGAATGAAGACAAAATCTGCTGAAAATTGAGCCTCTGTGGTGACTGTCAGATGCAACAAACCACCAGCAAAATGCCTTTTGTGATGGACACTAGCAAATCCCAAATTTCAAATATATAACCTGCTATAAATAAGTTGTTACATACAAGTACATCTTTTTTCAAATTGATTACGATATATTGCTGAATCCATGAAATCTTTTTTTAAGGTTTGCTGAATTCAAAACTTGTTACTCGTGTTGGATTCTAACACTTGTACCCATACCCATGGTTTTAAATTTCGGCCGAAATGAAACGAAATGGTTGAAATATTTCGGTTTCAGCCACGGACGAAACGAAATTTATATGAAGTCATTTCTTTACAAGATTTCTGTGAAAAATCTGAAATTTCCCCGAAATTCGCTGAAATTTAGATTGAAATTTCATTTTTTGCCATTTTAACAAAATTTCCACTGAAAATTTTAAAATGTCCACCGAAATCGCAAAATTTCCACCATAATCGCCGAAATTTTAGATATTTCGGTCGAAGTTTTAGACATTTCAGTCGAAATTTAAAAAAAAAAAAACGAAATCAATATCATATTTTTTACATGATTTCGGCCAAAATTTCGGCCCAGACCAACACCAAAACCGAAATTTAAAACCTTGCCCATACCCATGCAACACATACACACATAGATATACATGTGTGAGTGCGCACAAATGGTTGAATTTTTTTAAACAAATGAATTTCATTATTGGCCCAGTTTCCCATCATGAGCAGCCTATCTTGTTCTAGCATAAAACTTGGAATGATTGCTTTAAATTCTTGTGGTTTGGACAATTTTGGTTTGGATTGAAGCTTAGTAGGCAATTCGAGTGGTTTATATAAGTGTCTGTACAGATAATAGAAAAGCCATAATTTTTCTAGAGCTCGGAACTACAACAACATTGGAAGCCTAAAAATTATTTGGGGAATGACGTTGTTTAATTGAACAAAGCTTAGATGCCAATTTGGTGGTGGAAGATTATTCCCTAAATGTTATTGTGTCAATTGTGAGGACCAAAAAAAAATACTGATTGATGGAGATTGACAATTTCAATTGATGAAATATTGAACTTGCTGAGGAGGGAAAGTGCTTCCTTTCTGACATGTTCTGTGGTAGGCTAAGATGGTGACACTCATTTGCGCAGAAGTTTTAAATCTTCAGAAAGTGATCCTTTGAGTGGGCAACATCTCGCCCGAGGGTAATAGTTTTAAATATTTTCATCAGTAGTTGGAAAAATAATTTAAATGATAAAATGGTATATTCTGTTTCATGGTTGACTTTACATAGTATGTTGTTTCACCAATACCGTGTAGCAATAAAACTTATGTCAATAGCATTGGTTATGAATGAAGGGTAATGAGAGAGTTACAACTTTGAGGGCAATGCAAAATAATCCTGGAGTTCACATTTAAATGCTTAACCAAGATCGACACTAGTTAACCATTCAAGAAAAAAGCCCAAGATCGACACTAGTTTCTCCATGTGAATACAAATTAATAAGTTACTCACTGAGCTTGCTCTTGTTTAAGCACAATTTTTTTTTTTTTTGAAGCAAGTGGTTTATGATCATTGTTGTTTCTCTCCTTCATGCAAAGTGCACTCTCTTTAACAAAGTGATTGTTAGCCACTAAATGTTTATTAGTTGTATGAAGGATTAGGCTAGAGGAGCTATATGGCTCTATTAGCTCCATAAGTAAGATTCTAAGATGGATGGACAGCAAACAAGAAAAGATAAACGTACCACAAGCTACCCCACTCAAAGTATTAAACAATTATGTGGAACACTATGTTACAGGAAATTCTCTAATGCAAAGATAAAAGCACAACTTACATGTTACATTCACTTTTTTGTCATATCTACAATGATTACCCCAAACATATATATCAGGGTAAATCCAGGACATCAGGCTCCTTTAACATATCTAAGAATTTTCAGTAACACCAACACCAGGAGGTTTACAATGGTAATGCAAACCCATAACATTTAGTAAGAAGACAAAAAGGCATAGATAAAGAAATGTATCGAAATGTACATAAGCGGCTTTTCTCTTCTTTTTTTCTTTTCTTCTTCTTTTTTTTAATTGGTGATGGCTCTTCAAAATGTGACTCCTAAAGAAAAAAATGTAACTAATTAACAGAAGTGGGATAAGCAAGGGGAGCTTAACACAAACATCCAAGGATAAACAAACCACCCTTACCTCATTTGCGACACCCGAAGGGACCCGAAAGGTGAGCTTCACTCTCTTATGTAGCTCCACGAGTGCCATTCGTCAAGCTATGGAATACTAACCAAGGTTCAACAATCCATAGAGGTGGAATTTGGAGCTATGGCCTCAAAAAATTTCATTCCCGAATCATATAGTAACCAAGGTTACAACAATGACATCGTAGAGACTATGGAGAGGGTAGCTAACACGGGATAGAAACTTCAATTCCTGAGTAAACTAGTTCTATAAACTTGTTTTTATCAAATGATAATTATAAATACTTTTCAAACAGACCCTCAAATGTCTGTGACCAAATAGTAAATCTTGCTTGAACTAGTAACCAATAAATCCAATGTAGACTATATTTCAATCACATGTCTACACTGAAATCCAAATGCCAACCCACCCATTCATTCAACATAAATAATACAATCAAATCATGGTAACCAATAAATCCAACTAATAGAAAAATTCATATGCATGACACAATCATGATTGAAGCATAAACTAGAAATGATATATGCACCCCTCATGAACAATTATGTGGTTTGGTGCATTCAGAGGCTGTGCTGCTCCCTAAAGCGAAAATAGAGACACTTTTTTTGCCCGCCATAAACGTAAGGGCTAATAGGGGCACTCTTCACTTTACAATACAGAAATGTACACAAAATACAAAACAACAAAAGTATGATGGGAGAATAGAATGCAATGCATTCTTTTGATAGTGGCACTCTTCACTTCACTGAGCACTTTTCTGGCTGGCTAATAGCTTTTGGGAATTGTAACAGGCTTTAAAAGATAATTAGGGAAATGAAAAATAAAGAGAGAGCGAGAGAGGTGCCACTACTAAAAGAAAGGGGTGTGGATATCATATCCCTAAATTAAAACATCAACATACAATGCATGACAGGTCACTCCATATATAGCAAAATATAGCACAACGTACCCTTAGCTCTATTCACTTGATCCAGCATTGCAGCTTCTGATGCTAATATCACTGAACTTTTCTTTCCTTCGGCTTCTAAGATTGCAGAGGTTTTCTTCCCATCGGCAATATTAATGTTTGCCTGTCTCTCTCCTGGATAAATATGCGAATCATTTCACATATTTATATACAAGGCTAGGTGATTAAAGGACAATCTAATCAGTTAGTAGAATCCTTTCGACATTACAAACGACATCTCCATGCCATAAATAATTTTTCCACAGCTAACCTGGCACGTTGATTACTAAAAAAAGCATAACTCTACCCCCTATAAACATTTTTAACACATCACTCCTTACCAACATGCCATATTGTGAAGATTTAAATTAGTAAATAAACAAGCACAAGCAAATAGAGTACCTTCAGACTCCAAAACTTGAGCACGTTTTCTTCGCTCTGCTTCCGCTTGCATCTCCATAGCTGCCCTTACTCCAGGGGGAGGTGATATATCCCCTATGCAAAGAGATACTCAGTCAGGTGTAACCTAACGAATTTCGGCAATAATATCCATATAAAAATCATGTCTCTTACTTATCTCATATCGTAGACACTTCAGTCCCCAAGCCTTAGCAGCCTCATTGATTGATTTCTGCAACATCAATGTCATTTCACAAAAAGCAACTGGTCAATATAATTACAGATGGATAAATAAGATGATTGAGTCTGTGTATAAGCCTCTATAAATGAAGGTGTTCATGTAGGTAGTAGATGGAAAGGGTGACATGCTCAACCTAAAGTTAGCAAATCTGGCATGCCCTAATTAAGATGCCAACCCAAACTGTTAAAACTCCAGTGACGAAGATGAAATGATATGTTCAGGAATGAAATGAAGAAAGACATTAGGAGTAGATCGAATTTGCCATCTCTAGCAAGCTTTGTTTTTTTCCAATAACTGAAAGCAAGTAATGAATTAAAAGTTATCAATAAAAAAATGAATTAAAAGTTTGACTAATGAACACGGGTGTCTCTGCCTATGTTTTTTTTTCGAATGGTGAAATGCTTTCATTAATAGAGAAAGAAGGGGCAAAGCCCTCGACAAGGAGGTGAATACATAGAGTACAGATAGACAGAAGCGAAACACCATATCAATAGCCCTTCCTTCTCACGGAGGGAGAAATTTGAACACCTCCAACGGAGAACTACCTACTCCCGCCTAGTCTGGCCTATCCACTTTGCTATTAGCGGATCTTTTGACATGTTGAAAAGAGACTAAAAATAGCCCATGCAGTCCTGAATCTCATCCACCCCGTCAAAAGACCAATTAGTCCAAAAGCTTAAGCCGTTAATGATGGCGTTATTTAATCTTTTATACTTTAACACTCCCCCTCACATGTGGCCCCTCTTTTTAGGATTGCCTACATGTGGCACATGTGGCCCTGATTTTTAATATCAAGGAGTTTTGAACCCAGGCTCTGATACAATATGAAACAACCAATTAGTCCAAAAGCTTAAGTTGTTGAAGATGTCGTTATTTAATCTTTTATACTTTAACACTCCCCCTCACGTGTGGCCCCTCCTTTTAGGATTGGCCTACACGTGGCACATGTCGCCCCCCCCTTTTGAGTTGGCCATTACATGGGGGATTTTAATATCAGGGACTTTTGAACTCACGACCTTTAATCCTGCCAGTAGTCATATGCTTATCTCAAAGATTAAGCCATGCATGTGTAAATACGAACTAATTCAGAGTGAAACTGAGAATGGTTCATTAAATCAGTTATAGTTTGTTTGATGGTATTTGCTACTCGGATAACTGTAGTAATTCTAGAGCTAATATGTGCAACAAACCCTAACTTCTAGAAGGGATGCATTTATAAGATAAAAGGTAGATGCGGGCTTTTGCCTGTTGCTCTGATACCATGTGAAATGACCAATTACTCTAAAAGCTTAAGCCGTTGTAGATGGTGATATTTAATCTTTTATACTTTAACACACCCAATGCGCAAATCTCCACGGGTGTGGATGACTCCCAAGCATCCATCTAATGAAAGTCCCCTTCCTTTGACTCTCCACTAACACAAATCTCTCTCCATCGTCGCCATAAATCAGTACAAGTAAACTTGAAACAAGAAAGAGATTTAACCCAAAAAATGGTGAGCAATATGATTTTGGTGAATGCAAAAGGCGAGCATCTGACCGAATTTCGAAACAGCTGGTCATTTCTCTCCTTCCAAATCACCCAAATGGTCGCAAGAAGAACAACTCTCCATAGAATTCTCCCTTTTATCTTTGAAGGAGCCATGGACCAAGATTCCAACAAGTCTACCACACGAGATGGAAAAACCCAAGTGATTCCATATCTCCCTAGGATTCGGCCCCAAATATCTCTAGAGAATATGCAATGTATAAAAAAAAGTGGTACAATGATTCCCCTGCCTCGATACAAAGCGAATAATTATCGATAATCAGCATATGACGATTCCTCATGTGGTCACCCGTAAGGATCTTATCCAAGTAGGCCACCCAAAAGCACACACTCTAGTAGCACAGGAAGGGCAAGAAGTGTGTCATGCTCTTTCCAAGGACGAGCAAGAAGGGATAAGTGCAATGGGTGATAGAAACACTTAACGGTGAAGACGCTGAAAGAGTCCCAAATCCAAAACCTTGTATCCTTTCCTTGCACTCAATATAACTGGAGTTCAGAGAATCCAACAGACTAGCAATTAGGCCTACCTTCTCTCAAAAATATTCCACCTGAACTCCTCCTTCCAAGAGATCTGGCTGTCCTCCCACTGGAAAAGTCTTTTATTAAAGCTTCCTTATCTTTAGTTATTACCATAAGATCTGGATACAAAGTACTAAAGGGAGCATCGCAACACCATATATCATGCCAAAACTTTATTCTATCTCCTTTATACACTCTAAATCTTATCCCATTCTGAAAACAATGCTTGTGCCCGAGGATATCCCTCCAGGCCTCCACGTAGTCATGCCCCTTTTGCCCAACCTATCCGTCAGAGAGCAAATTCCCAGGAGTTGAGCCATACTTACTATTTATTACCTTAGTTCATAATTGGATTTTGTCTTCTCCATACCTCTAAAGCCACTTACCGAGAAGGGATTTATTGACATCCCTTAAATGCCTACATCCGATGCCACCCACTTCTATAGGCTTGAAACCCTCCTCCCAACTAACAAGATGGAGTTTTATCTTATTATCAGTCCTACCGCAAAGGAAATTCTTCTGAATTTTTTTCTAGCCGATTGATCACACCAATCGGACACTTGAACACTAAAAGGTGATATACATGAATATTAACCAATACTACTTTTACGAGAGTGATCCTGCCCCTTAATGACACATGTTTCTTTTCCACGTAGCCAGTCTTCTTTCTACCCTTTCTACAATCAGATCCCAAACCTTCTTCTTAGGTCTTCCCTCGCCACCGATAGGCAGATCAAGGTATGTCAACAGAAACCGGTCCACAGAGCAACCCAGTAAGTGAGCCAACCTATCGCCCCGATCCTTAGGGATATTAATCCCAAACATCTTAGACTTCCTAAAGTTTGATCTCTGCCTAGTGACCACTTCATAGAAGCGAAGAATTGCCATAAGATTTAGTACTTTCTCTTCCTCTGCCACGATAAAGACTAAAGTGCCATCTGCAAATTATAGGTGTGATAGTTCCACCTCGGAAGGGCCCACATTAAACCCTGTGAGGATCCCATTTCTTTAACCTTTATCACACATTCCACTCAGAGTCTCTGCTAAAGTGTCTCCGTCTATGTAAAATTAAAATCTGCCAATAAATCTTGTTGGATGGCCTATCATTTTTGTTTCCTTTTGGGAACAATTGAAGTATTAAAGCCAAAGAAAGCAAGACAACTTACCGGGGAACAAAAGGAGAAGAGGAAAAAAGACAAAAAAAAGTTACACAGAAACTTTCTAATAATGGCAATTTCCTTTAAGAATGATAATTGCTGCCCTATCCTTATCAGATAAAAAAATTGACAATTTTTTTTTAATGCATTACATAGCAATTTAAGATTCTGATTTTTTTCCATTTTAAATGGATGTATATTTAAGAAATGCAAACCATAGAAGTAAGCTAACATTTTGTTCTAATGCCTTTGTAGTTAAGAAGATGAGGCAACCAAATGCTACACTGCTCAACTCAACTCAACTCAACAAAGAAAAGTGGCAAAGTTTACGGCCGGCTGCCAACCTGACGCCTACCCTCCTCCTTTATCCTGGCTTGGGACAGGCTATAGAGGGAGGGTGCCCATTCCCTAAAAGGTAGCCTTTAGAGGGAGGGTGCCCATTCCCTTATAACCCATCCCCATCCACTTCACTTATCCGATGTGGGACTATTTGCTTTTGCGTGGAACCCCAACAATCTCCCCTCCACGCGGAAGCAACGTGGACAATCTCGGCCCTCCACGGATTGGCAACGTGGGAACTACGAGATCTTCTCCGAGGGAATTCCACCATCCTCAGAGACACACCAGGGTTGCCAAATGCTACACTGCTATTTACAAATATTCATAATTTGAGCCAAGAAAGTTCTAACTGAGGTCTAGCCAGGTCATGTTGAGAATATGAGGCAGAACAATGCAATGAGGAAGGAGATAAATATGATGATGAAAGCAATGCATTAGAGCCAGCCGATGTTGGAGAATTATGATTAAGAAGAGTTCCAGTGAAATTCATAATTAAGTTTTATAATGGGAAGCTTTGTTTTGGATAAAATAAGTTTCTATCAAGGAATGGATGGTTTATTTTGAGTCTTTTAACCACATTTTAGTATTTGAATGGTTCATTGAATAATTATCTTCATCACTTGAATAACTTTTATTTTAAATGATCACTTGATTAACTTATTCAGAATGTTAATTATTCATTTCTTTAATTTGAAAGGCCTAATACTTCGATTTGTTTATTTGATGGATAAAAAATCTATTTGTATAATTTCATGAATGTTTGAATGTGATAATTCATAATTTTCTACCCTGTTCATTCTGGTATCAAGAGCACCCATTGGGACACTGTCAAGTTCCCTTCTCTGTCACCCTGTAATTCCAATAAATAATGCTAACCAAGATGATAACAAAATTATCATTCAAAAAAAAAAAAAAAAAAATATGATAACAAAATGTATCTGCTCTACAACATCCACTACTGAAAGCCACTGATGTAGATTGTCCAACATGAGTCATGCAACTTGACAAGTGCCAAATGAGCACTAAAAAATGAACCAAAAGATTCGAATATGTGGTGGCTATGTTTAGTCTTTGTTAAAATAAACAAAAAATCCTATGAAAGACAGGATTTTAAAAGAAAAAAAAAATTACAAAGAAAAATGAAACAAGCGCCGTTCATGTCTGAGCTACCATAATTATCTACTCGATGCAGGATCAGTGTAAGTGGGTAGTTGTTCAAACTTTGGATCTCGAAATACAATCAAGGCAACCACAAACAGACAACTTACACATAGGCTAATGCTTTTAAACCAGAGAGAAGATAGACTAAGGTTTTAAATTTCGGTTTCAGTGTCGGTATGAAATTTTGGAGTGCAGGTATGAAATTTCAGCCGAAATTTTGTAAAATCACGAAAACATTTTGGCGTGAAATCACGGCTGAAATCCAGGAAATATTCTTCACCACTAGTTTTTTTTTTTTTTTTGTCGTATTTTTAGAAATATCTTAAAGGAATCTTGTTGTTCTTCTCTTTCCTATGAGTGGAGTTGATTTTTGTCTGCGGTTTGTCGAAATGTCAACATTTCGATAGAAACTTTGCTTTTTTTAATATGAAAAGTTACATGTTTCACATATTTCGACCGAAACATTAACGAAATATCAAAATTTCGGACAAAATCCCCAAATTTCGGACGAAAAACCAAAATTTTGGACGAAATCTTGTAATTTTCTGGATCCAAGTGGATTTCATTTCGATGGCAACCAAAATCAAAATATTTCAGCCATTTAATTTTGTTTTGGCCGAAACTTAAAAGCATGACAAAAACAGAAAATGAATAGACCAACAAATGTAAAAATAACTAACAAACTGTACATTCAACATCAGACAAGTGAACTTACAACAATATTTTCATTCAAAGTATCTCTCTCCTCAAACGTCTTATCCAACGTAATTTTCCCCAACTCACTTCTCATTGTCGTCTGCGCAAGCTGAATTACCGCAAAAATCGGATTCTCAACTCCATACGAAGCCAAAAACGGATCAACAATCTGTAAACAACAACAGTATCTATAATCAACAAACCAATTCTACATCACAAACAAACAATCATCATAAAACAAACCCATACCTTAACATAAAGAACCCCATCAATCATAATGCTGACATTATCCTTAGTAATCGCAGACTGATCCGGAATCGGAATCGCCTCTTCCTTAAGAGAATGCACATAGGCAATCCGATCCACAACCGGAATCAATAAGTGAATTCCGGAATCGAGAGTCTTTCGGTATTTTCCAAATCTCTCAATTACAAATGCTTTCTTTTCAGGAACGATTCGGACTCCCCAATTTGTAGGAGGAATAAGTTCGTATCTAAACAAAGTAAATGAGAAAACCTAAATTACTTTTTGAATGAGACAAAAAAATTAGGAGAGAATAGGAATCGTGCTGACCTTGAACTTGGATCTTCGCCTCGATATCGGCTGGTTCGCATGTGTCGGATTGAGGGTCCGATACGGAGAGGGGTTTCGTAACGGTTGAGAGAGGGAGAGAGGAGTGATGTTGCTGAGCGGAGGTAGCTCAAAGATCTAAGAGAATTTGCCCTAAACATGGTTCTTGAGATTGGAAAAATTAGGGCTTTTTTTTGTATTACAGAGAGAGAGAGAGAGAGAGAATGAGGAGAGAGAAGATGAGAAATTCTGAAATGAGAGAGGGGGAAAGGGGGTTTTAGAAGGGTTTTTGTTGGTCTTCTTTCTTAGGGGAAATTGAATATTGCAAATAATAAATTCGCACCCCTTTAGAATAATTCGCACTCCTTATAAAGCGTCAGACTTTAACGCTTTTTGACGGCAAACGACGTTACCATTGGTGCGAATTATCCTACAGGGGTGGCGAATTTATCATTACCCCTGAATATTTTGGAAGGCTTATTGCCTTATTAGTCTGATTTGGGTTACTGTAAGGTCGTCAAATGGACGGTCAAGATTAAATGGATTGTCTAAGATCGATCAACCGTACAATGTCGGATATACTTGTCTCCTTTTCTTCCCTGAGCTAGCCCCCACTAGTGTATTTTTCATCACTCTTTTGCACTACAAGGGAGTGGCCCGGGGAAGAAAAGGAGGCGAATATATCATTTTCCGTTTTTTTTATACCAAATTGGTTGATCTCGTTTGACTAGGGGTGGCAAAATTGGCCGAACCGAACCGGAACCGAGCCTAAACCGAACCGAAAATTCGGTTTCGGTTTGGTTAAACCAAACCGATTCAAATTTCGGTTTGGGGATCAAACCGAACCGAAACCAAATATTTCCAATTATTATGAGTAAGGAGTGGCAAAATTGGCGGAACCGAACCGAAACCAAACCGAAAATTCAGTTTTGGTTCGGTTTTGGTTTGGTAAAACCAAACCGATTCAAATTTCAGTTCGGTTCGGTTTGGGGGTCGAACCGAACCGAAACCGAACCATTGCCACCCCTACGTTTGACACACTTAAAAGAAACACACTTTTTAGAAGAAATTAATTATATGGTGTAAGCCCTTATAGTCCCGTATTTTTCCAAATGGATGGTTTGGATCATCCTATGGTGCAGGCGGTATAGTACTTTTGGAAAAATACGGGACTATAAGGGCTTACACAAAATAAAATCTCCACTTTTTAGCACTTGAAAGACGCGATTTGTGTCACAATCAGACCGTCCAATGTGATGTTTTGGGCCCTACATAAGTTGTACATGGTTAGTGATTAGGGTAAAGGGAGTGAAGAGGAAAAAAATTGAATAAGGTAAGGATAATCATCATCGAAATGAAAAGGCGTCAAAATATAATGTTTGTCCTTTTAAGTAATTTTTTAAATATTGTGAAGATACGCCTCGTGAATAGACATAAATGAAGGAAAATATGAAAGATATTTCCGTATATTCGCACCTTCCATCCAATCATCCAAATATGGGACTATTATCAAATTTTGTAGATATGTTTAGGTCATGATCCTGTTAAGATCTTAGGATATGGATACAATGGACATAGTTCGGATTTAGGGTAAAGGGGTGAAGAGGGAGGAAATTAAGAGAGTACGGAGAATCATCGTGGAAATGAAAAGAGCGGCAAAATATAATGTTTGTCTTTTTTAGTAAGGTTTTTAAATGTAATGAAGATACGGCTCGTGAATAGACATAAATGAAGGAAAATATGCAAAATATTTGCGTATATTCGCACCTTCAATTCAGATATAGGACTCTATGAGATTGAGCCTCTAGCTCGATGGTAAAGGCTTTGCTTTCCAACCTAGAGGTCGAAGGTTCAATCCCAGCTTACCTACCAGAAAAAAGATATAGGACTATCAAATTTTGTAGCTATATTTAGTTCACAATACTATTCAGATCTTAAGATATGGATACATTGGACATGGTACAGATTTAGTTGTGCCCAAATCTTATCCATTGACATTTGGAACATTCCATTTTATTCATTAAATTTGAAGGTAAGGAAAAATGTTAGGGGAGTGAATTCATCCTCAAGCAGTGAACTATTCTCACGAAAACCATTGGGTGTGTGTTTGGGGGGGGGGGGGGGGGGGGGGGGGGTTAAAAATACATATAGAATTATTAGAGTTAATAAGGAGCTCATGCAATTTAACAAGCCAAGTTTAAGATTTTCATGTCTAGACGTGTAACCTTTTGAAGCAAAAAAGATGTAGAATAATAAAAATGGGAGTGATAAATCGACTCCCAAATATGATAAATCGACTCCCCATGTGTCTATCTCTCTCCTCTTTCTCTCTCTAACCTAGAGGAGAGAGATAGACACATGGGGAGTCGATTTATCATTTTGGGGGGTCGATTTATCACTGCCCTAATAAAAATGGCAATCCACAAAGAGAACCAAAAATGTGTTCCTTGATCTGATAATTAAGGCTTACATACGTCCGTAACAATCCTTTGTTTCATTGATACATTCATCCTTGCTGGCTTGAGCCATTTTTTGAGACAGTATATGCTTGTCTCATGGTGAATGCTTCTGTCCATTCTTTACCTTCCATTCTCGGGTTACTTATTCTCTTCAATTGTTCACAATTGTTGGTGCACTGGGAGTTCTTAGCTCTACCAATTTTTGGAGTTGCACTCCATCAATAAGACAGCCATAAGATCAAAGTTGAAAATTTTCCTAAAACAAAAAATGAAGCCTTCAAAGATTCTTCTCTTTCTTTCGAAGGGAAACACAAATACTTGCAGGAGTCACCTGATAAGTAGTACGGGAATTCAAATTCGACTGAGCACCTATTTTATCAAAAATCCAATGATGCCACATGAAACATGCGATTCAAAGTATAGACCAAGGATTTGTCAAAAGGTATTAGAGCTTAAGGTGGATTCATGTCGTCTAGATGCACTGAAGAGCCCAAGGGCGATGTGTTAACTAACCAACTTCTCCAAATGCTTAAGCTATTGGAGAAAGGCATTATTTATCTTTCACACTTTAACACTCCCCCGCACGTGTAGCCCACTTGGCAAACATGTGGCACATGTGATCCCACTTTGGGCTGACCATCGCATGTGGATTTTTGCTATCCGGTTGGTTTGAACTTGAGACCTTTGGCTTTGATACCTTGTTAACTAACCAACTTCTCCAAATGCTTAAGTTGTTGGAGAAAAGCGTTATTTATCATTTACACTTTAACATGATGAAAGTTTTCTCCCCAAGCAATGGGGACAAAAAGTTTGCACAACCAACATAATTAAGTACTTTTTGTGAAACACCAGTTACTCTAAAATATTAAGCTCATAGAGTTGGTGTTATTTAATAATTTATACTTAAACACTCCCCCTCACGTGTGGCCATTTTTTTGGGTTGGCCGTTTGATGCCATGTGAAACTACCAATTACTCGAAAGCTTAAGCTGTTAGAGTTGGTGTAATTAATTTAATCATTTATATACTTAAACATCTTTAAACTTTTTGTCGGGAAAAAATTGACAACACTTTTTTTTTTAAAAAGGAACAATTACCAATGGGGGACAAAAATTAGGCGAAATTATCAACGAGGGACAAAAGAGGTCTTGTCAGTAAAAGCTAGACGAAAATGCCCTTTGGCATTTACAACACATTTTGACATTGTTTTTTCATTCTTCCCTCTTCTTTTACTTTTCCATTATCACCTTTTTTGATTTTTTACCCTACTAGTCATCTTCCTCCTTGTTCAGCCACCATTGTTGTTGGCAAATCTTGAAAACTTGAATGTTGAGTTCTTACCATCTATATCTAGGTTTTGTTTTTCTTTTATTTTTTAGGGTTTTGCACTATTTTTCATTCCACTGTTTCTGATTTATCTTGTTTAGGGTTTAAGCGGTTGTATTTTAGGTTGTGTTCTAGAGATAATGCATGGATGGCTTCACTCACTTTTTTGGAAGACAAGTGGTTGTATAAGAAAAAGTTGATGTAATACATGAATGGATGGGTACACATTTTTTGATTTACTTAAATTTTTTTTTGTAATACACAAATTGGGATGTAATACATGAAGCAAATTTAATGAAAACAACATCCATTTCTTTTGTTATTTCTATCATGAGTAGAATTGTAATGCCATTAGAAGAGTTGCTATAGGCATGGGGTTTTGTAGCAGAAGGGGTTTATCAACTCTCTGGAAGGGGGTTAGTAACTCTCAAAAGTAGGGTTACCAATTTTTGAATGGGCTTATCAAGTGCTTGAAAATTGGCCAAGGGTACTGGAGTTTTGGAAGGGTGTAACGACCCGATTCCCGTGACCGGATCGCTACAAGCAAACACCTGTCAAGATACTCACAATAAATTTTTTTTTTAAACAAACCATCTATGAAACTTAAACAACTGCCATTCTTATTCCATACTAAAATGTTTCCTTACAATAACATCGATATTTCAATAACTTGTTCTACTAAATAAAATCAAATCTAGAAATTCTTAAATAAATCCGAGACGTCGACGAAGGTATCGTCATTTCGATTATTTCCCCCATCGCTCTACGCTCCTAAACGTCCTCGTGCGCAAACGCACCCTCATGGGCATCCTCTAATCCTGGGGAGGAAATAACGTCAGAGCAGATTGATAGTAACCTGGCAGGTATGATAGTTCAATCTAAACAGCAGATCAAGATCCATATTTATTTATCAATTCAAATAAACTGAACAAATACATTTCCAACATGATAATTTATAGAGATTTTCTAAACCAGAATAAGAGAAATCATTTTAATGAAATACAACTACTTGCAAATTTAAATGTAAGAAGATCATTTTTAAAGTGAACAATTTACTGAGAACTGAACGAGAATAATTAACTAACAACCAGAATAATTACAAATCCATTACGTTCTCATTATAACGATTTAATTTTTTTTTCCCAGGGCACTCCAGCTCCCACTAGCTTGTTGCCCTTGCCAACACGGTCGATTCCGCGGGGACTTATTATGATAGATCATACCGCCTAGGGACTCTTGGTCTCCGTAGGATTCCAACATCAACTAGGAGTTGCGCGATTCTCCCAAGTTGTATACCTTTTATTACGGGGATAACTCAAGGTTTCCCATCACCCTTTCCCATTTCCTCTTTGGATATTTCTTATATTTCCAAACTGCTTCATATGTTTGACAAATACAATTAAACAGATAAATCTTTATTAGAAATCAGATTCCATTTCCAATATATAATACAAGAGACAAAATTTCATTTATCATAGAATAGTTTAGAAAACATCAAGATTTAGATACTTCACAATTCTTGTTGTATAATTTGAAAGCCATACGAGCAAAGTTTAGCTATCACCTGCCTTAATCTTATAATCGCAGTAGGACGAGATGGCTCCTCTAGGCAAATCAATAAGTGAAATAGGTCAACTTATTTTGGTCTAGGCCTTTTTTAATCATTTTCATATTTTCTTTATCGGGAGGTGCCCCTGGCTTTGGGGTCAACAGGGTACCTGCAACGATACAACTGCTGCCCTGTCTAAGGTACAAATACCACACAGGCAGCACTATAGCTGTCCAGGTTTAAGTATTAAAAACAGCAAGTATATATCACGCAGGCAGCACTATAGCTGTCCTGGTTTTGGTATTAAAACAGCAAGAGATTTAAATATCACACAGGCAGCACTTGTCCTGGTTTTAGGTATTAAAAACAGCAAGTATATATCACGCAGGCAGCACTATAGCTGTCCTGGTTTTGGTATTAAAACAGCAAGAGATTTAAATATCACACAGGCAGCACTTGTCCTGGTTTTAGGTATTAAAAACAGCAAGTATATATCACGCATGCAGCACTATAGCTGTCCTGGTTTTGGTATTAAAACAGCAAGAGATTTAAATATCACACAGGCAGCACTTGTCCTGGTTTTAGGTATTAAAAACAGCAAGTATATATCACGCAGGCAGCACTATAGCTGTCCTGGTTTTGGTATTAAAACAGCAAGAGATTTAGATATAAATATGTACACTATACTTACTTGTGATGCTACAAAGCTTGAAGATGACTAGGGTTTTTCCCTTCCCCTTTTTCTCTTCTCCCTTCTTCCTCCTTTCTTTGTTTTTTGTTTTGTTTTAAAGTGACCCTCTCTCTCTATTCCCACGTTTTTGTGCAAGAATGGGAGCAGTGCATCACTCTTCTTATACTATTTTACTTTCCTTAATTTAAGATTGGAAATTATGGTGAGTGGTGAGAGGCTATGGTAAGTTGCCATCAATCAATTCCTTTGATTTCCCATGACTACCATATAGGTAATATATAAAAGAGAGGGAAAAGAGTTATGGTAGTTGCTCACAATCAAATCCCTTGATTTGGGATTTGATTGCTCATATTCCCAAAAATTTCTAGATTTTATCCTTTAAGAAATCTCCTAAAATTTTGAGATTTGAATTTTACATAAGAGAGTCAATCATACCAAAAGAAGGAGTTCAAGATTCCTTTTCAAGTGGAAATCAAATCTCTAAAAAGAAAAGGAAACTTTCCCCTCCCCAACATTCTTAACTTATCTTTCATACACTCATTGATACTTACCTTAATTATATATATATATATATATATATATATATATATATATATATATATATATTTAGTAGTTTTGAAAATGCTATTTCTAATTAAAGTATAGTATACTATAATGGATTTTTGAAAGGATTTGTAGGTGGACCCACACATATATATGCACGTTTTTCCATACAAGGAAAAACGTGGGTCTCTTCCCTCCACTTTAAAATTCAAAAAATTTCTACCTTTTAAGTGCTATTTTCCACGGAAATTATTTTCTTCTTTTAATTAGAGAGTTTAGATCTAACCTTCACTAGCCATAGATTCTAAGATCTATGGATCTAGGCAAATCGAAGGGAAAAGAGTGATTAAATTTTACGATCAAGGGTTGATCAACGATGGATCGTTGATCCCCACCCTTGAAATTTAGATCCATTGATCCAAAGCCTAAATCTTAGGGTTATTAAAGAAAAGTTAATCACAGTCATTACAATCTACCCCCCTTAATTGAATTTCGTCCCCGAAATTCCGCTCTTTCTTATTCCAAGCAACGTATTGAACTATCAGTTATGATGTAATTAAAATTAATTATCTACCTTTCAGTTACTGCCACTGTCGTAATCGTCATCCTCGTATACGTCCAGTACATTACCGAAGACTGACAATCTGCGGCGTTTGCTGGTGACCTCGTCTTCAGAATATGGGGGTGTCTGATCACCGATTGAGTAAGATGATAAGTTGATGCTTTCTTGTTCGATAGGAACAGGTTCTTCCTCAGGATCCTCTTCCGGATCCTCCTCTTCTGGATCCTCCTCTTGTGACTCTCCCTCTACAAGTTCTTGTTCCTCAGGTTCTTCCTCGGAGTTAGAGGAAATTTCAATAGGTTCCATTTCATTTTCTGCAATCATTTCTCTCCTTGCAATTTCTTCTAGCTTACGATCCCTCTGCCTATCCCATAGCCTTGGTTTCAACATACATTTTCTGGCGGTCAGCTTTATACGTGCCATCCTTCAATTGCTTCATCCTGTACCTCAGTGTCATCGTTGACTAGGGCGAAGAAACGCCTCTCAGTTCCCGGCGGTGCGTTCTTATCTTGGGCCAGAGGACGGTACTGATTTCCTCTACCCTGGAGTTGCTGCGCTGGCTGTTGTTGTGGCGGAGGTGGGCGGTTCTGAATATAAGTCGCTGCCTTAGGGCAGTCCCTCCTCCTGTGACTAGGGTCTCCGCAGTTAAAACATACTGTCATGGTCCTCCAACATTGTCCAGCGTGGATCTTTCCACAGTGGGGGCACAAGGTCTTTGATGGTAGACCACTATCCGTTCTCGGCTTTTTGGGTGGAGGTTGTTGACTTCTGCTAGCAATCGACTGAGATCTAGTTACTTGCATAGATTTTTCGCAGTCTTCTGCCACCTCTTCCTTCTCACATGCCTCGGCCAACGTCCGTGATCCAAGGTTAATAATACTCGCCCTGATGGAAGGGCGAAGGCCGTTAATAAATTTTCGGACTCTGTCAGATTCAGTGGCTGCGTAGCCGGGTGCAAAGCGTGAAAGTTCTCTAAATTTGGCTCCATACTGAGCCACGGACAAGACTCCCTGTTTTAGATCAGCGAATTGTCCCGCCAAATGATCCTTGATGCGCGTAGGAAAAAATTGCTCGTTGAAACGGGATTTGAATTGTCCCCAAGTTCCAGACAAGACTGCGGGATAGTTCTGAACCACAGTCCGCCACCAGACACCCGCCTCTCCTTTTAATAGGAAGGAAGCAAGACGAATCCTTTGCACGTCGGTGCACTCAATTACAATAAAGATCCCTTCTATTTCTGTAAGCCAATGGTCTGCAGTTAAGGGGTCGTCTGTCCCATTGAACTCGGATGGTTGGTAATCTCGGAACTGACGGTGCACCTGCGAGGCATTGTCACGGGGTCTCGGCTCCTGACGAGTTCCGAGGCTGGCTGCAATAGCCTGAAGGGCAGCTTGATTAGCCTCTTGATTTGTCTTGAGGATTTCAGCCAGTAATTGTAGACCGTCTTGATTATGAGCCGGAGTTGGGCTCTGAGTATTGTTGTTAGGTGCAGGAGCTTGATTAACATTGCTAGTTCTCTTTCTCCTTGGATACATCTATAAATATAAAAATAACTTGGAATGAGGAGAAAACTATGGGTCAGAATGAAATCTCTTTATTTCTCAACTAAAATTTCTAGGAACCATGAAGTCTCTAATCGTGTGTTTACTTACTAAAGTTTTTAGAGTAGTTCTCCTATCTCGTTCAAATTCTCGGTTAACTTAAAGGTGTGACATATCATATGTCACCTATTAACTATCTAACCCAAATTAACGACTCAACCCACAAGCAACAGGTTCTCCGTAAACCCGGGCTTTGATACCACAACTGTAACGACCCGATTCCCGTGACCGGATCGCTACAAGCAAACACCTGTCAAGATACTCACAATAAATTTTTTTTTTAAACAAACCATCTATGAAACTTAAACAACTGCCATTCTTATTTCATACTAAAATGTTTCCTTACAATAACATCGATATTTCAATAACTTGTTCTACTAAATAAAATCAAATCTAGAAATTCTTAAATAAATCCGAGACGTCGACGAAGGTATCGTCATTTCGATTATTTCCCCCATCGCTCTACGCTCCTAAACGTCCTCGTGCGCAAACGCACCCTCATGGGCATCCTCTAATCCTGGGGAGGAAACAACGTCAGAGCAGATTGATAGTAACCTGGCAGGTATGATAGTTCAATCTAAACAGCAGATCAAGATCCATATTTATTTATCAATTCAAATAAACTGAACAAATACATTTCCAACATGATAATTTATAGAGATTTTCTAAACCAGAATAAGAGAAATCATTTTAATGAAATACAACTACTTGCAAATTTAAATGTAAGAAGATCATTTTTAAAGTGAACAATTTACTGAGAACTGAACGAGAATAATTAACTAACAACCAGAATAATTACAAATCCATTACGTTCTCATTATAACGATTTAATTTTTTTTTTCCCAGGGCACTCCAGCTCCCACTAGCTTGTTGCCCTTGCCAACACGGTCGATTCCGCGGGGACTTATTACGATAGATCATACCGCCTAGGGACTCTTGGTCTCCGTAGGATTCCAACATCAACTAGGAGTTGCGTGGTTCTCCCAAGTTGTATACCTTTTATTACGGGGATAACTCAAGGTTTCCCATCACCCTTTCCCATTTCCTCTTTGGATATTTCTTATATTTCCAAACTGCTTCATATGTTTGACAAATACAATTAAACGGATAAATCTTTATTAGAAATCAGATTCCATTTCCAATATATAATACAAGAGACAAAATTTCATTTATCATAGAATAGTTTAGAAAACATCAAGATTTAGATACTTCACCATTCTTGTTGTATAATTTGAAAGCCATACGAGCAAAGTTTAGCTATCACCTGCCTTAATCTTATAATCGCAGTAGGACGAGATGGCTCCTGTAGGCAAATCAATAAGTGAAATAGGTCAACTTATTTTGGTCTAGGCCCTTTTTAATCATTTTCATATTTTCTTTATCGGGAGGAGCCCCTGGCTTTGGGGTCAGCAGGGTACCTGCAACGATACAACTGCTGCCCTGTCTAAGGTACAAATACCACACAGGCAGCACTATAGCTGTCCAGGTTTAGGTATTAAAAACAGCAAGTATATATCACGCAGGCAGCACTATAGCTGTCCTGGTTTTGGTATTAAAACAGCAAGAGATTTAAATATCACACAGGCAACACTTGTCCTGGTTTTAGGTATTAAAAACAGCAAGTATATATCACGCAGGCAGCACTATAGCTGTCCTGGTTTTGATATTAAAACAGCAAGAGATTTAAATATCACACAGGCAACACTTGTCCTGGTTTTAGGTATTAAAAACAGCAAGTATATATCACGCATGCAGCACTATAGCTGTCCTGGTTTTGGTATTAAAACAGCAAGAGATTTAAATATCACACAGGCAGCACTTGTCCTGGTTTTAGGTATTAAAAACAGCAAGTATATATCACGCATGCAGCACTATAGCTGTCCTGGTTTTGGTATTAAAACAGCAAGAGATTTAAATATCACACAGGCAGCACTTGTCCTGGTTTTAGGTATTAAAAACAACAAGTATATATCACGCAGGCAGCACTATAGCTGTCCTGGTTTTGGTATTAAAACAGCAAGAGATTTAGATATAAATATGTACACTATACTTACTTGTGATGCTACAAAGCTTGAAGATGACTAGGGTTTTTTCCTTCCCCTTTTTCTCTTCTCCCTTCTTCCTCCTTTCTTTGTTTTTTTTTTTTTTTTAAAGTGACCGTCTCTCTCTATTCCCACGTTTTTGTGCAAGAATGGAAGGAGTGAATCACTCTTCTTATACTATTTTACTTTCCTTAATTTAAGATTGGAAATTATGGTGAGTGGTGAGAGGCTATGGTAAGTTTCCATCAATCAATTCCTTTGATTTCCCATGACTACCATATAGGTAATATATAAAAGAGAGGGAAAAGAGTTATGGTAGTTGTTCACAATCAAATCCCTTGATTTGGGATTTGATTGCTCATATTACCAAAATTTCTAGATTTTATCCTTTAAGAAATCTCCTAAAATTTTGAGATTTGAATTTTACATAAGAGAGTCAATCATACCAAAAAAAGGAGTTCAAGATTCCTTTTCAAGTGGAAATCAAATCTCTAAAAAGAAAAGGAAACTTTCCCCTCCCCAACATTCTTAACTTATCTTTCATACACTCATTGATACTTACCTTAATTATATATATATATATATATATATATATATATATAGTAGTTTTGAAAATGCTATTTCTAATTAAAGTATAGTATACTATAATGGATTTTGAAAAGATTTGTAGGTGGACCCACACACACACACACACACATATATATATATATATATATATATATATATATATATGTATATATATGCACGTTTTTCCATACAAGGAAAAACGTGGGTTTCTTCCCTCCACTTTAAAATTCAAAAATTTTCCACCTTTTAAGTGCTATTTTTCACGGAAATTATTTTCTTCTTTTAATTAGAGAATTTAGATCTAACCTTCACTAGCCATAGATTCTAAGATCTACGGATCTAGGCAAATCGAAGGGAAAAGAGTGATTAAATTTTACGATCAAGGGTTGATCAACGATGGATCGTTGATCCCCACCCTTGAAATTTAGATCCATCGATCCAAAGCCTAAATCTTAGGATTATTAAAGAAAAGTTAATCACAGTCATTACAAAGGGGGTTTTCAAGTCTCTAGGATTGGGGTTATCTAGTATAAAAAATGGGGTTACCAATTTCTGAATGGGGTGATCAAGTCCCTGAATATTGGCCAAGGGTACTGGAGTTTTGGAAGGAGGTTTTCAAGTCTCTGGAAAAGGGGTTATCTAGTATAAAAAATGGGGTTACCAATTTCTGAATGAGCTTATCAAGTCCTTGAAAATTGGCCGAGGGTACTGGATTTTGGAAGGGGTTTTGCAAGTCTCTGGGATTGGAGTTACCAAGTATTAAAATGGGGTTACCAATTTCCGAATAGGCTTATCAAGTCCCTGAAAATTGGCCTAAGGTACTAGAGTTTTGAAAGGGGGTTTTCAAGTATTTGGGATTGGGGTTATCTAGTGTCAAAATGGGGTTACCAATTTACGAATGGGCTTATCAAGTCCCTTAAAATTGCCCAACGGTACTGGAGTTTCAGAAGGGGTTTGTAAGTCCCTAGGGTTGGAGTTATCCAGTATCAAAATGGGGCTACCAAATTCCGAATGGGCTTATCAAGTCCCTTATGAACACGTTTTTACTTTCTGTTTTTTTTTCACTCGTTCATTTTCACTGTTTTTTTTTCTTTCTACCCTATGATTCATCTTCCTCATCCTTCATTGAAAGGAAGAAGGAGAAATGCAAAACCCTAAAAGAAATAAAAAAACAAAACCTAGATATAGAGAGATAGATGAGAATGAACTCACTTTTCAAGTTTTCGAACTTTCCCGCCTCCAATGGTGGCTAAATGATGAAGAAGATGACTGATAAGGTTAAAAAAAAAAAAACAAAGTTGAAAATGAAAAAGTAAAAAAAAGAGGGAAAGAAGAGAGGAGGGAAAAGTGAAAAGGCAAAACGTGTTGCTTAAGAAAAGGGCATTTTAGTCCAATTTTTAATGACAAGACCTCTTTTGTCCTTTGTTGATAATTTCTGAAAAGCATGGGTCATGTTGATAATTCTGCCTAAGTTTTGTTCCCCATTGGTAATTATTCCTTAAAAAAACTTTATAAAATAATTTTAAAAACTTTACAAGCGAACAAAAGGAAAGAGAACAAATCTATATTAGTCATATTGGAATCGAGGCTCAAGGACATCATTGTTGAAATATAAAAATGGTATGACCATATTGGTCGTATAGTAGTGTTTAGTAGGGCTGCAACTCGAGCTGGGTAAAACCCGACCCGCATCGACCCGACCCGAAAATAGCCTGGGTCGGGTTTAGGTTTCATGGGTTTCGGGTCGAGCCGGGTTCAGCATTCAAAAGCCCGCATGAATCTCGGGTCGAGCCGGGTTTGAAGGGGCCCGACCCGACCCGACCCGAGTTACATAAGTTATAGTATGTACATTTTTTTCTATTGTTAGTTAAAAGTTAAAGGGATAATTACATTTACACCCCCTCTAGTTTCTGACACATCCACTTCCACCCCTATAGTTTAAAACGTGACAAATACACCCTTGTAGTTTCAATTTGTTTAAGGTAGGCCCCCTCAGCTGAAGGTTCGTCCATAGATTGAAGGGTTAGGATGATCCGATGGAGCTAATTTTTTTGGCACACCCTAACTATGTCAGGACCCATCAAATGAACGCTTTGGATCATCCAAACAATGTGGGCCCACATTATTTGGATGATTTTTTGGTAGTGTTTGGATTCGGGTAGGGGCCCACATTATTTGGATGATCCAAAGCGTTCATTTGATGGGTCCTGACATAGATATGGTGTGCCCAAAAAATCAACTCCATCGGATCATCCTAACCCTTCAATCTATGGACGAACCTTCAGCTGAGGGGGCAAACCTTAAACAAATTGAAACTACAGGGGTGTATTTGTCACGTTTTAAACTATAGGGGTGGAAGTGGATGTGTCAGAAACTAGAGGAGGTGTAAATGTAATTATCCCAAAGTTAAAAGTGAAAACCCACGCACCCACTGTTACTGTATGTGAGTGTAATTTCTGCTTCTATGAGTTGAGTTGATTCAAGTGTTTGATTCAACATTGTTTGATTGTAATTACAACATTGTTTGATTACAGCATTGTTTGATTCAAGTGTGATGTGAGTGTAATTACATCATTGTTTGATTCAAGTGTAATGTGAGTGTAATTTATGCTTCTATGAGTTGAGTTGCCTTGCCAAACAAGAATTTTCCTTAAAAATTTGCGTCAACGTGAAAAAACCCGACCCGACCCGAACCGACCCGAGATTTATCATGGGTAGGGCCGGGTTTGGGAATCGTGGGTTTTCCGAAAAAAAAAACCGACCCGACCCGACCCGAGATATTTCTCGGGTAGGGTTGGGTTCTCCAAAACCCGACCCGCCCGACCCGAGTTGCAGCCCTAGTGTTTAGTTGTCAAATGAAGTATTTTTTCTTGTTCGGAGATTCATTACCAAAACAAGAGCCAACATGGTTGTCATTATATTGTACCAATATAGAGAGAAAGAGAGAGGAGTACTAAATCCCAATACTATTGGGAAAAAATTCCTTTTATTAACAAATAGTTAGGCCGGGCCACATGGATAGACAAAGAGAGGGCACGGCAAGTTTGAATAAAACATGCAACCAAACACCATGTGTTAGATGATGTGACACCCAAATCTTTGTGGTGCAACTTGGGCTGGGTTGAGATTTTGCTAAAACATGAATTCAACCAAAATTCCCAAAACCCGACGATAAGTAACAGATTTTGGTTCCTTAATCGTACACATTGGATGTCCATGAGGGATGGGACCAAGCCATGTGGGTTGCCTTATGATGTTCTGCAAGATCAACAGCCGTCTTCATCTCATCACATAAATGCCTCCCCCATGCCTTCTTGTGGAGCCCAAAAATTATCTTCTACCAATTATAGTAGAAGTGATCTTAAATATATTTAAGAGGATTTCTATTTTTTAGTAACGGAATTTTTCCATAGCCAATGATTGTATTTCTTGTAATGAGATTTCCAAGTGCAATCAGATTAAAGAAAGGGAAAAGAGACGGAAATACTAATAAAGAAGTTCATTTAGGGTCATACTAATTTGCAGCAAACATGAAAAGAAACCAACAACATTCACATATGAAAATATTTACGTAACTCATTCGTCACCATCACTCTTTGTTTCATGAAGCACATCCAAATGCTTCTCTTTTTTCTTCTCTGTTTTCTTCCCTTTCTTATGATCATGTTCATGTTCATGTTCATGTTCCATATACTCCTCAACATAATCTGAGATAACCATATGAACACCCGGATCATGAGAGGTGTAACTCCCACTTAGCATAATCGAATTGTTCGCAGCCTGAAAATTACTGTTCACCACGCATGTACCCAACATATCAAGTTCGTGTTCTTCTGAAGACTTGAATTTCTCACCCAAATCCGCTCTCATAGTTGCTCCACTGTTATTTCCAGCTAGAGTGATGATTCTTGTGCCATGCTGAGCATCGTCTTCATCATTGTGATGATGGCTAGAACCAAATTTGGTCGTCGACTGGAGATCGGTGAGGCGCTGCGTGAGCTTAGTCACCATCTCTTTGATCTCGCGGTCGAGTTGTCTATCATTATGTTCCTCAATGTTGGAATGGTCAGTCATGGTAAGCTTGGTGGAGAGAGAGAGAGAGAGAGAGAGAGAGAGAGAGAGAGAGAGAGAGAGAGAGAGAGAGAGATGGGTATGTTTGGGAGGGAGGGTTGAGGGTTTTATGAGGAGTTAAAAGGGAATGTCTTGCATGCAAAGCAAGTGAAAAGAAAATTTGATACTTCACCAAAATTGGAAGAAAAGGATCACTTGAAAGCTCACTTGATCTTTTATCTTGTTTTCCTTTTGAGTGCACTCAAAGTAAGTGATGTTCTTAAACCATGATTGGGTCTGTTTGGATGCCACAATCCTGGCAAGCTTGGATGCCACGTAAGCCAATTGCTATGTTTGGATGGCTTTTAACAAAATAAAACTTATTGCTTGTCGCGTGATGTGGCATCCCGGCCGCATCCCTGAGATATAACCCAAAATAGAAGAAATTCCACAAGTAAAGCTTCTGGTATTGCATTCTCTCTCTTCACTTTAAAACTCCGTTTTGCAAAACGGTGTTTTGGTTCAAAACAGTGTTTTGCCAAACGGCATTTTCATGTTTGGTTGGCCAGATCAAAACGGCGTTTTAAACGGCAAACGTAGGTATTGTGTGTTTGGTTGCAAATGCCCCAAAACGGAGTTTTAGTGGTAAAATGACCAAAAAGGGCATTGTTTGGTTGGCTTCAATGTAACTCAACTACTCTCTCATTAGGCCCAATATTAAAAGGTCATTAGGATCTCATTCAAATACTATTAAAATTTAACATCATTGCCAAAAAAAAAAAAAGGTTATACCTTTGGGGTTCTTCTCCTTCTTCTTCTCAACGGCCGGATTTGATGGACGAGTGGAGGCGCTGAGGCAATGAGGCGTGAGAGGATTTGCAACTTTGCAAAGTAGATGAAGAAAGTAAGAAACTAGGGTTTCTTTTAATTCTTTTGTCTTTAAAAAATCAAAATTAAGAGATCATATAATGATATCAGCAGCCCCTTGTTTTGAATTAAATATTAACAATTTAACAAATTTGTGTCCTCAAGAATGATATTAACACCCCCACTTTTTTTATATTTGACGTAACACATAAAATCGCATGCATATACGTAAAAATGAGTTTTGGTGAGGGCAAACATGTAAAAACCCGTAGCCCAAAAACTCCGTTCAAAACGGCGTTTTGCAAACGGACCACCCCCCCTCCGTTTGCAAAATACCGTTTTGAGGGTTCAAAACGGTGTTTCAAACGGCGTTTCAAACGGTGGCTGCGCACCCAAACACTTTCAAACGGCCGTTTGGCCCCAAAACGGTGTTTCAAACGCCAAACGGTGTTTTAAACGGCACGCCAAACACGCACCTAGTTGTTTAATTAAGGAAGATGTAGGACTGTAGCAAATCGTAAACTTACTGTAGCAAAGGGAACAAAGATACAAGATGTCATTTCAAATTTAATTTAAACCTTTTGGTTTTTTTTTTTGTTTTTTTATTTCCTACATCTCACATTTACCCCTAAGCAAACAATGGAAACCCCGAGTAAGTCCCGGGAATTTCCAATTCCTGTCTCCTCCCTGAGAACTAACTATCCTTCAATTTAAACTACATCCAAATAGACCCTTATAAGGGGCTTAGTCTCGCAGAATTTTATGGCCATTTTTTCACTTCAAAGTGGGGGTAAAATTTGTTTTACGCCCATATCAAAAGAAACAGAGCCTTGTTGGGAAGTTTGCTAATGATGGGGAATTATAGGAAAGGAACTATATGGTCCCGAAAGTGTGGTCTTGCTTCGGGCACAATAAGAATAAACTTCTCGGACTCAAGACGAGAATTCAACTAAGGTAAAAGAGAGTCGACATGGGTGACTCAACGATTGATAGTGTTATTTGCCATTAACTCGAGTAAGTTAATGAAGTTTTGATTGACTTGGTGAGCAAAAACAGAACTTGCATGAGAACTTGGGAAAGGCAAGTGCGAGTTGACTCGGATGAGTCAATGGTTGATGCGTTCAATTTTTATTGAATGTGTTAAAGAAATTTTGATTGACTTGTTTAGACAAAACTTGGACATGAATTAGTACTCAACCAAGGTAAAAGGAAGTTGACTTGGGCTAGTCAGTAATTCGGGGAATTTTTTTAATAAATGATGTCCATGCATGATTTAAAAAAGGGAAGTGATATTGACGCCCCTTTTGATCACCAGGGACACCCAGCGCTAGTGTATCAATGACTAAAGAGGGGCTAATGTACTTGATGTCAGAAAAATCAAGTGGGTTTGATTGCAACGTACATTGGCGCTGGTGTCCCTAGTGATTAAAAGGGGCGTAAATATCACTTCCCTTTAAAAAAAATATGGGGAGTGATACACTGATACATGAACAAGGAAAAAAAGAAAGAGCCTGAATCCCCACAAATCCCAAAAGAAACCATGAAAATGGACACATCATTGGCCATTGTTTGTACCTAAAAAAAAAATCATTGGCCATTGTTTCTTTCGTCTTTTATTTTTAGAGTCTAAAATTATGTGATTTTGAGTCCAATAATCAGTTTTGGACTTACAAAATTGAAAATAAATTCGGTCTTCATAGGTCCGAGATCCACATATATGAATTGAAAAGTCCGAATGATCAACTCTACAATCAGTTGTTAGAATCAATAGCTATTCAAATCGTTTATTTGAATAAATTGAAACCCTTCTTATTGGATGATCGTGATACTTCCCAAACATCAAAATTATCGATGGAACAATATTACCATTTTTATTCAATCAGATACAAAAGTTGATGATTGAGTAATTCAATACACCTTTTTTTTTTGGATTTTGGAAGTTATTTTAGTTATTTCAAAATGCATAACTAAAATAACTCTCTAATCTACCACTATAATGATCCAACGATCAGATATTTTTATATCTGATCTAATACATTCTACCATGCGCTACCGAAGAATATTTCGAGCAGTTTCACTTAAAAAGCACACAAGAAGAGAAGCTACAGAGATCAGTTGTGCTGTTGTATGGAAACAAAGCAACGGGTCGACTCTGTGGCAACTCGGGAATCGCCTTCTCCATGTTTAGAAACTCCACCACCTCTTCCATTGAAGGCCTAGCCTTCGCCTCATTCACGGTGCAGAGCAACCCAATCTCCAAAACCCGGATCGCTTGCACCGAGTTGAAGATCGTTCTCATCCTCCGATCCACCACCTTCACCAGTTGTTCTTCCTCCCGCATTCTCCAAACAATATCCAACAGATCTATTTCTTCCTTACCCGATTCTGAATCCCACTCCCTCCTCCTCCTCCCGGCCACAATCTCCATTGCCATCATACCAAACTCGAAAACGTCGGCCTTCTGACCCAAAACCGATTCGACCCAGTTCGAATCGGCACGAGAAAAAGCTAACCCAAAATCCCCCAACACCGCTCGAAAGCTCACGTTGAGAAAGACGCTGCTCGTTTTCACGTTCTTGTGAGCAAGTTTCTTACCATGAAGAAAACAAAGCCCTTCAGCTACATCTTTCAAAACCTTAAATCGTCGACTCCACTGAAGAACTCCTCTAGCAAAGAGCCATTTATCCAAGCTACCATTGGAAAAATACTCATAGATAACTATAGTTTCTCTCCTATCACAACACCATCCCCTTATAGGGACCAAATTCGGATGCCGAACTCGGCTCACTCGGCTGATTTCTTTCAAGAACCGCAGCCTATCCACCCCGGCCGAGTTCAAAAACTGAGTCGAGAGCCTCTTGATCGCAACATGGCAGCCTAAAACATAAAGGAAATAAATTCAAATCACAAAAGATGTTCAAGGAAGTAAATCAAATCACATAAAATAATGTTGTCAGCTAATGCATATGTAATTACACACCATTGGGTAAGGAACCCCTGTAGAAAATCCCTTTCAAATCACTACCAAGTACTTCTTCCTCACTGAACCCTCTAGTCGCCGAGGAAATCTCCAAAATCGCGAATCGCCGAGGTTTGTTCGGCGGTCTAGGCCGGCGTTTGTTATCAGGAAGAGGAACTAATGACGAATTTTCCCTTCTCTTGCTGTTGCAGTATAGATTTAGCACAACCACCAAACATAAGATGACCACAGCTATAAAAACCAAGAAAGCATTGGTGGGTTTTCTTCTAACTGTGTTGGAGAGTGACACTAGCTTTCTCTCACAAGTTTCTGTAGAAGGAAGACGAAGGCGAGCTTCGCTAGCAGATGAGAAATTCCATGAAATTATGTTGTGGATTTGAGTCAGATTACCAGTAGAAGCAGAGAAGCCAACAAACATGTATTCTCTTAGAAAGTTGGAGAGATCTAGTGGGGAGGAGAAGAGAGGTTTTATTGGATAATCTTGACCGTCAGATCCGAGGCGGATCTCTATCCATCTATTGGGTCCGTTATAGCTTATCCAGGCCCGGTGGATCGATCCGTCTTTGAAAAAAACTCCGGCGTCGGAGGCATTAATTGTGGTGGTGGAGACAATGCTGCCAAGGTTAATTCCGACATGATTGTCATTGGGGTCGCCGAATTCAATATTACGGCGAGTGTCGAATTCGACGGCGACGGCCTTATAGTTGTTGTCACAGATGTCGTTTAGCATGCCGAGCCACGGGCCAGGTCGGCCCACGGTCAGTTCGTCAGGTACTATGATGAATGTGAGGCCGGATCCGCCTTGGGTCTGGCCCGCATCCGAGGCAGTGGTGGTATTGGTGTTGATTTGGAAGGAGAATGTGGTGGTGAAGGAAGCTGGGGTTTGAGTGTGAGGATCAAAAAGACGAATGGGAGAGGAGTAGATGACTCTTCCTGCTTGGAATTTGAGATCTTGTGTTTGGGTGTCTGGGATTTGGATGATACCGTTTTGTGGGGATAATTTGGCGTTGCCTAGGAGTTTTAGGTCGTGATGGATTCTTGGGTTTTTGTTTGGGTCGAAATTTGGGAAGGATAGATGCTTGGTTACATTGGTCACTGGGCCTAAGGGATTGGTTTCTGTACCACAATCAACTACTACTGCTAGAAAGATTGGAATTACCAGGAAATGTAAAAACCCCATGAGAGAGAGGTTTTTGTTGATTTTGTAGGGAGGGATGGAGGCCTTGTTACAGTGTAAATGGGGGAGATTTCGATGAGGACACCTATTTACAGGCATTAGAGGAACCAAAAATTGCAGAGAGAGAGAGATTACATGATTTTTGTGATTTAGTTCATCTTTGAACATGTTATGATGAAAATCAACTACAGGGTTATCGTTATTTTTTGCTTTAATTCGTATTCTAGCTTGGTATGTGATCCAAATTGATTCTTGGGTCATCTTCTTCCTGGGCCCTCTTCTGTCTGTCTGTCTGATATGACATAGCATTATCCTCGCTAATTATCTGGGTGTGATAAAAGACGAAGAAGGTGAGTGGAAAAAGTAGTAGGGGTGTCATTACCAATATAGAGTTTGTTTAGATACATGTACACTCCAGACTCTGTGAGTTTAGATCCTTAACAAGAGAAGGAATTCCCATTAAAGCTATTTTTTTTGAAATAGCATTCCTCCACCGAAACCGACCCCGTCGCACCGAATTCCCATGAAAGCTATTGATGTGTGTTGGGTTTCATTTCAGGCTTCAGCCCCTGAAAATTCACATGACAAAGGAAGACAGTTGCGTCCACAACCTCCTCTCCTTCCTCTCACTTTCAGAAACAGAATTATTGCTTGTAGGACAGCAAAATTACACAAATGAAATGCCAAAATAGTTTACACAGTTCATGTTCGCAGATTTCGCCCACACCGTACACGTGGCACATGTCATTGTTCAAGCATTGATCACCCATTTGGTTAACAGTGACAGACTTTAATTTCTGACCTGCCACAGCAATGGCCATTAGGCTTTCTCCTAACAACCACTTGTTGGGGCTGACTGTGTCATGTGGATGTGATCTGATCCATTAATCTGACACCAAAGCTCTTTGATCGGATGATCCTAGACCCTTGATCCATCAGGCCTCATTTATAGTTTTCTGTAGGGAAAAAAAAGGATAAACCAGTGATTTTTGTAGTCTGTTTGGATTGCAAGAGCAGGACTACGTTTTTGCAAGCGAAGTAGACAAGGAACCATGACTATTCCTATTTCTAAGCGAAGTAGACAAGTCATGGGAGTTCCTTCTCAGTTGATTATTCCTATTTCTTCTAGCTTTCTTTTAATTCTTTTTGATATATCTTTTCTAGCTTGGCCCCGATTCAGGTCCCTGAGTATCTCTGTTTTATATTTATTTTAATGAATCTCTGGTCGGGATCCGCCTAACCCCAGCTTACCGATCAAAAAAAAAAAAAAAAAAGTAGACAAGGAACCAACCTTACTCAAATTTTTTTATGTAGAGGGAGGTTCAATTTATGATAATATTCTCTAAATTAACCATAATCATATCATGAGAAATTATATGGTGCCCCGGTGGTCAAGTCCTGTGAAGGTGGTACGATGAAAGTACCATCCTTGATATTTGATCCAAAAACAGCTCAGCCTCCTAAAAAGTGGGCTGCTGTTGGATCAAATATCAAGGGCTCACACTGTACTTGAGGCTCGGGCACCAGAAATTCATTCATATCATATCCCTCTAAATCGTGGAAAGAACCAAAATTCTAAAGAAATTTTTTTTGTCATAAATGTTTTTGTTGCAATCCAAACCCCTAAGTCAAAACAACATGCTTAAAAATTCCCACGCTCGTAGAAACAGATAACAAAAAGTAGGTATTTGCTAGGGACCATCGCAGAAGGCATTTCGGGGAACAGCTCTTGCATGAGGGAGCAGCCACCCATTAATTCATCATATGTGGCTGCTCTCTCATGCAACAGCAGTTCCAAAATAAATGCTTTGTGCAATGGTCCCTAGCAAATCCAAAAATAGTAATGGTGCAATTTGGGTTATGTTGGATGGAGCTTTTGCTAAAAACTGAATTGGAATCAACCCGAACCCGACCTGGTTTTATGGTAAAGCCTCAACCTGAATTCCATGAAATAGTTTTTTTTTTTTTTTTGGCATGGGATAGTTATTCCGTATAATACGTCGGAAACCTTGGAAAATTATTTTCAAAGAAAATAATTCAAAACAGATTTTCAAGGTTATGAAATATGCTGTGTAATTGAGAGTGATTTGAGGGAATGGACAAGGCAAGAGAATGAGCTGTAAATTTGGGGGAAAATGCATCATCTCATCAGTATATTTTATTTCCCTATATTTAGGGACCTGTAGGGCCTATTTTATTTTACATTTTGAAGGACTTTACTATTAGTTTACTAGTGAAGTGTGGTGTCATGTGACTTGGAGTTGCAAAAATGGAACCAGAACCTCGCAAGACTACTTACCCACCACTCTTACTTGTCAGCCCCTTTTCTGCTGAGATGGCACCCTTTAACTCTGCTACCAAAAAAACCTTTTGAAAGGATAGTTTTGTGGTAGTAGGGCTGCAGGATTTATCTCTCTTATCCATGGTTTAAAATTTCGACCGAAATCCGAAATTTCGGTTTTTGGTGGGGACCGAAACCGGTATTTGGCGAAATTAGAAATTTCGCCACCGAAATTTCGAGAAAATGACTTTTATTTTAAAAAAAAAACGTTAAAAAATTTTTGGCCGATATTTCGAAATTTGTCTCCGGAATTTCGAACGAGAGTACCAAATTTTGACCAAAATTTCGGAATTTCGGTCGAAATTTCAGTTTTAGGGAAGACCAAACCGGTACTGAAATTGAAATTTTAAACCTTGCTCTTATCTCTCTTTCTCTCTCACCTCTACTCTACAAGGGGAATACTGGCCCTCCCTTGACAACCAAATACACTGTGGGGGTTCACCACTAATCCACCAAGAGATTACTACCCCCAACTACTCTACCAGTTGACTACTTACTAACTACTTTACTAGTACACAAGTGTGCATCCAAAAGGCGCTATACCATGGTCTGGGCCATGCCCTGAAACCTATGACACTGGACGATGGTAAGCCATCATATAGTCCTACAAATCCATGGTTGAAACAGAGAAGCCCTGAAACCTATGACACTGGATAATGGTAAGTGTCACGTTGCCAAAGCCAAAGCCTTAGTCTCATGGCCTTCTTCCCACCTTGATGTTCAAAGTGCACATTGGCAAGGGTGCAAGGTGCCACCAGCCAATGTGTGTGACAACACTTTAAGGGGCTGACAGTAAACCAATATATAGTCCTACAAATCCATGGTTGAAACAGAGAAGCTAGCATTCCACAACATTGAACAAGAGGACATTCATATCGACCTGAGGACTAGGATCATCTGTTGGAGATTTTTGCACACATGGCTCCTCAAGGTCGGCCAACCAGATGAACAATTTGGATCATTCAAACAGCGGTCTTGATCCGTATGAGTTAAAAAAAAGTCCCCTTTATATGATCAAACACCAAAATCCTCGAAGTTGGTCACAGAGGGAGCTCCAAAATATGCATTTGAACTTTGTATCGGCAAAAAGGTTTAGACTTCCTTGCCTGGCAACACAAAATGATTTACTTCTGTGATTTAATACTGCCACATGGCAAGCACTTGCTGCATTCCAGACAAAATAATTGATAAAGACACGCCATATCACATTGCTATCAAAAGGTGCAGTTGTTTATGCTGTTCCTGCACAAAAAAGAACCCAATTCATATTTTGCAAAATTTGGGTACTACACAAGAAACATACTGATGCTTTCGGCTTAAGTTCCATATAGATGTGCAAGTACCTGTTGCCAATTATGCAAAGAACCATAATCGCAGTTTGGTTGAAGATTGTAGAACCATCGAAGGATTTAACTTAACAACAAAAACCTAAACAGCTTCAAGAATTTTGGGGTTTTTTTAAATTTCGTGTTATGCATGCCAATTCAAGTAAAGAGTAGGGGCTTCATGGCCAAATTCAAAGAAGCAAATGTTGTTCCGGTGACCCTGTTTCATCTATGCAAGCAAAAGACTTGCAGGTTTTTACATATAGGGAATTCCAAGGGTAAGGCGAAGGGAAATGATATATTCGCCCCATTTTCTTTCTTGGGCCGGCCCCTTCAGTGTAAAGAGTAGTCATAAACATGGTTTTAAATTTCAGCCGAAATTTCAGATTTTGGTGAAGACCGAAACCAAAATTTTGCGAAAACCGAGATTTCGCCATTTATCGGAATTTCGGTCCGAAATTTCGAGAAAATGTCATTTTTTTTAAAAAAAATTTGTTACAAAATTTCGGAATTTCCAAAAATTCGGTCCGAAATTTCGAACTGAAATACCAAATTTCGGATGTCCGTGGGGTCTGAAATTGGTACCGAAACCGAAATTTAAAACCTTGGTCATAAATACACTAGAGTGGGTTGCCTGAGGAAGAAAAGGGGGCGAGTATATCACTTCCCTGGGGCGAAATGTTGCGAAATATACAAAGACGTATCCTTGGATGAATGGAATACAAGGCAGACAAGGCTAACAATGCTAACCGTTTAAAACATCCCCACCCATAGAAGGAACAGACAAACAGGCAAAATGCATAAAATACAAAAAAATTGTATCTTGACATCTAGTTACAACCACCACCAAGCTCCAATCTAATTAGTAGCTGCATATGGATATATAATTACAATATAATTGAGAATAGGAGGCCAAAAATCCAATCATTTTAACAAATCCAGAGAATAATAATTATAAATATTAGTTATAAAGACACCCAAACACCTGAGGGTTTGAGAAAGCAGGATGTCAAGAAATAGTTACGCTGTTTTTTAATACTGCCACATGGCAAGCACTTGCTGCATTCCAGACAAAATAATTGATAAAGACACGCCATATCACATTGCTATCAAAAGGTGCAGTTGTTTATGCTGTTCCTGCACAAAAAAGAACCCAATTCATATTTTGCAAAATTTGGGTACTACACAAGAAACATACTGATGCTTTCGGCTTAAGTTCCATATAGATGTGCAAGTACCTGTTGCCAATTATGCAAAGAACCATAATCGCAGTTTGGTTGAAGATTGTAGAACCATCGAAGGATTTAACTTAACAACAAAAACCTAAACAGCTTCAAGAATTTTGGGGGTTTTTTTAATTTCGTGTTATGCATGCCAATACAAGTAAAGAGTAGGGGCTTCATGGCCAAATTCAAAGAAGCAAATGTTGTTCCGGTGATCCTGTTTCATCTATGCAAGCAAAAGACAGGCAGGTTTTTACATATAGGGAATTCCAAGGGTAAGGCGAAGGGAAATGATATATTCGCCTCAATCAAGTTTCCTGTTAGTTAGCGTGTGAAGGTTCCACCTAGCTAATTTTCCCCTTTAATTAGCGCGTGAAGGTTTCGCCTAATTAAATTTTCCTGCTTGTTACTGCATGAAGGTTCCAAATAATGAAGCTTCCATGTTAGTTAGTACATGAAGGTTCCGTCTAACAAATCTCCTGTTTGTTAGCACGTGAAGGTTCCGTCTAACAAATCCTCTCTTTAATTAGTGCGTGTAGGTTCCGCTTGATTGTTCTAATCCCATTTGCAGAGCGTGTAGGTTCTGCCTGATTGATCAAAGTCCAAATTGTCATTCAATCAAAATCCAAAGCCCGTTTCTACACAGCATCCAAGCCGGTTTCTGCACGGCATCAAAGCCCGTTTCTACACGACATCCACGTTAGTTTCTACACAGCTTCCCCCTTCCACAGCACCTCGCCTTCTACGGCATTCTGCCATTCTCAGTATTCCTTCCGCGTAAGACCCCTGAGGCATCCCAATCTGAGTGAGACCCCGGAGGCATCCAATCCGAGTAAGACCCCTGAGGCGTCCAATCCGAGTAAGACCCCTGAGGCATCCCATCTGTGTAAGACCCCCGAGGCATCCCTTCTGTGTAAGACCCCTGAGGCATCCCATCCGAGTAAGACCCCTGAGGCATCCAATCCGAGTAAGACCCATGAGGCATCCCTTCTGTGTAAGACCCCTGAGGCATCCTATCCGTGTAAGACCCCTGAGGCATCCCTTCTGTGTAAGACCCCTGAGGCATCCCATCTGTGTAAGACCCCTGAGGCATCCCATCCGTGTAAGACCCCTGAGGCATCCCTTATGTGAAAGTCCCTTGAGGCATCCACTCTGAGTAAGACCCTTGAAGCATCTGACCCCTTTAAGAATTCAACCTTTGCAAAATCATTTTCGTTAATTCTTTCTTTCTTTAAACCAATTTCCGGAGCAGGTCAAAACGCGTTGTCCTTTTGGCTTTGACATTCGTGTGACGAGCACCCTCTGCCAAAGAGGGGCATCTGTAGACACCCCATTTTGACCTGACCCAATTTTCAAAATCGAATAAATTCCCGAAAGCTGAGTCCAGAAATTTTTGAAGAACCGAGCCCTGAATTTGAAGAAACCCCAAAATTTTATTGACCCACAGTATTCACTAATTGATACAAATTTTCCCAAGATTGGATCATGGATAGTGTGTCTGTAAGTGATAGAAAAGATCCTCTATACTTTCCTTGCCTCAAATGCTGTGATTTTTTTTAGATGGCATAAATTTGGTTTGAGGGTCTGCTCGATTATCTTTTCTTAAATACAAGCACTGCTATTAGGTGGTACTGGGGAGCTGATACTTGCATTGCTCCGTCTTGATCACAACAGAGCTTCACTGATCATTCATTCAAAATCAATTTCTGAGGGCAACTTCAAATCCGCACTATGTAATTCATATATTCAACGTTAGGTCTGATGAGTAAAGCTAGTGGATGTTCTCTGCTATTGACATGGCTTTCACCAAATTTTATTCACAAAATTGGCTTGCCCATTCTATTTTAATTGATTTGTCATAGTTTCCTTTTTGGGTATTAGGACAACTTCTCATTGCTGTGCTTTATTTCTATGTGGGTGTCTCATGGTATTGGGATGTGGGTTTCACAAGCTGAATTAAAAGTTTGTGATAGTTTCCTGATCCGAAAGTTCGGGATCGTTACCCGCGTTTGATATGTCCCTTGGTTTTGGAAACTTTCCTCTCGGGTTCAGGTGATGACGGGGTGTCTCTTGAGCCAAACCCCCTTCACCCTTCTTGTCCTCCTTGTACTAGGATTCTTCATGGGGTTTAGGGATTCCTTTTTCTTTAGGACTTTCGCTTCTTACAGGGTTCGGAGCTCCTCCTTCTTCGGGTTCACTCTCCTCGCGTTCCTTGGGATTCTCCTTGCATTTCGGGATCCCCATCGATTTTGGGAACAGTCGTCGGGTTTAGGCGATGACGGACGGCAACCTCTTGAGCCAAAACCCCCTTTCAATCAAAAGGGATAAAAAAAAAAACATAAAAATCAAATAACAAAAATCCAAAAAAAAAACATAAAAAAAACACTCAAAAGCATTTTTCGAAAAAGCTGTTTCGAACTACGTTGGCTTGATCCCTTTCTACAGGGTACGTAGGCAGCTCAGGCGTGCAGCTGGCATCCTGAGTCCAATCACCCTTTTTTTCATCACCTTTTTTTACACCATTTTACAAATATTTCTCACCTTTTCGTCCGAACTACGTTGGCTTGATCCCTCTCCGCAGGGTACGTAGGTAGCTTGGGTCCACCCAAGTTCAGTCAAACCTTTTTAATAAATATTATCAAACATTTTAAAACAAAAGCAAAAATGGGCAAGGATGGTGATTGCCAGGTCACTCGGAGCCCTCTTTTCATTCCATTTCCGGTTTTCATAGTGATTTTCCGGTTTCCATCGGTTTTCTGACGTTTTATCGGGTTTTGGGACGGGCGATGACGTAGCGTGGTCCCTTTACAGGGATTGTCCTCGCTGAGCCCAACGATAGGTCATGACGATCGCGAGACTTGTCCGATCTTCAGCAGATTAGGATCGCTGAGCTTGATTCCTTTTGAATCGCCCTCTGAGCCTATCGTGTGTTCCATCTTCTTTCCCCTGGCATTTTTGGTTCTCACATGCCGTTGATTTTCCAATTTCTTTCTTTTCTTACACCTTTTAGCTTGCTGTGTGCTTATCTTAGATTTCTCATGCATTCTAGTTTGTTTGTTCTTCTAGCGTGCGAGCGATTGCCATTTTCTTAGTCTTATCTCTTGCATAGGCTCGCATGCTAGTGTGTTTACTTTACTGCTTTGATTGCTTAGCTATAGTGTTTATCCATTCATCTTAGCTTGATTATCTGTCTAAACTTAGATATTTGCTTTCCTTATCTCACTATATCTATCATTATCTGCTTAGCTGTAGCTATGCATGCGATTGTTTATTGCTTTCTTAGATGTGATGAGTTAGGATTAGATGCGATGAGTTAGGATTTGGATGTTCATTTTCTTTGCCCATCCCCGGGTCATGCATGCTTAGATAGACGTTTTCTCGGGGATGATTGTTCCCATTTCACATGATTTTTGCCCAAAACTCTTCAAAGTTAATAATAAATGGCATAAGAGACCAGGTGCTTGCACTTGGGCGAATTGGGGGCGCCTAACCCCTTCCCCATTCGTCATCAGGCACGGACCTTTTGTATCTCTGGTTATCTGTTGCGACAGAGCACAGCATGGGATCCAGGGCCCACTTCCTTGGATGGCGACTCTTTCTTTGTTTAAGGTACGCCTCGAATCCGGGCTAGTCCCCCGAGTCGAGAGGTATCTCATTTTACATCGCCACTCATGCTGTGAGGGGCACTCTTTCGAGAGTTCCTTGGTGGAGCTCTCATTCACGTGGATGATCCTGAGACTCGTCTGGGGGCACGTCCCCCCGCCTCTCTCGGATCGGGGTCCACAGACTGGCGACTCTGCTGGTGTACAACATACAAGTAACTATGCACCCGGCCAGGTGGACCTCGCGATATTACTCTCTCTATATATTGCATGGTCCTTTTGTTTGCATTTATGAACGAACATATGTGTTGCTTACACATGTGGAGCCTTGAGTTAGGGACCTTATCCTATTTTTTAGACTAGGGTAGCTCACTTTATATGGCTACAGACGCAGTCCTAGTACACTCACATGTCTGTCTTGAGTCAAGACTTCCTGGACTCCTCTAGATTAGACTAGGGTTGGTGCCCCTGGTTAGGATGTATATATATGTATATATATTTATTACTGGATTAGTGCCTGCTTCAAGTTAGGTTTTCTTTCCTAATCTAATCCATTTTTCCCATCCATCTGTCTTTTGGATTATGATCAGATCATTGGTTTCACATCATTATCTTTATAGCCATGATCTATCTTCCCTGAGCTTGATCCTTTGATCGATCTTGATCAGATCGCTCCGCATGCCAATTATGAGTCTACTTTGCCAATATCACTACCAGAGTGTGTGTTCTTGCTGAGAGCTCTGTTTCATCTTGACCTTGTCGGCGTATTCTTTATGCTTGGTTGCCGAGACCCTCATTGTACAGTCATCATGCTGCCGGTTTTTCTCTAAATACCTTGAGTGTGGTCACTATCCTTGTAGGCTTGTTGACAAACCATGTGCTTACCGTACCACATCTCCTGGTATAGCCGTTGTGCTGCCGGATTTTCTCTAAAAATCTTGAGTAATCATTATCCCATTTTGACCGTTATACTGTCTGATTTTATCCAACGGAAGGATGTGTTAGTGCTACCTTTTGTCTCAATTTGCGCATTACATTGCCATGTGATTTCTTCTCATTGAACCTAGTGTTTGTGATGTCCATGACAGGAATCTTGCCCGGTTGGTTAATCATAGCTTTCGAAAGATTCACCTTTTCAAAACCCATTTGGCCTCGCCCAGCTTCAAGGCTTAACCGCAATTCTGCTTCACCCATTTCACCTCTCACATTGCCCAGATGGCTGAGTATACTGAAAGTCTCGTCTTGGCAGAAATGAGAGAGATGATGTTGAAATCCAGGACCTGATAGACGGGGATCCCCTCACTCTTCTTGAACTCAAATGCTTCCGAGAGCTCTGCCCCTAACCATGTTGCACCTCTTTCACCCACCATGGGAACCACTCTACCCATTCAGCCCTTCACAGGTCCCACCACCTTTACCTGTACCACCTCTGGGCTGGAAAATGAATGGGAAGGAAAAGGAAAGATGTCATAGCTTGAACCCCTTGAAAACATCATACCGGAGAAAGCCTTGCCATTGTCAGGTGCTAAAGATCAATTTGAGCTGGGTCAACAGAAACCAAAGAGGCCGTTCCTTCTAAGATTCTAACTCCAGGGTTGCTCTCTCCAATCATTATCATCATTAATGAAGGCACGATGTCATGAACTTTCAGCGCTAGTCCATTGCCTCCAAAAAGTGTCATTTCTTTATAATTCGTCCTTATCGTGTGTATAACCACTCTCTTGTCCAAGTTGGTAGGTCAAATAATCATGTTAGTGTCAAGTCCAAGTATTTTGTGTTTGCTCGCCTTTCTTATGGTGAGTCAGCATTCAACCCATTGTTATGACTGATGTAAAGCCCAATGTTGCTTGTCAAGTATCATCAATGTACATAAACTTCTCAATGAAATGAACATGTGTTTTCAATGTCAATTTTTCTCTGTGTTTCCTCTTGGATCTAATGTTGAACAAACTAAGACACCCATCTCAGAAGAGGATGCAGACGAAATTCCCCTCGAGATCTGAAAGATGGTCAAACGAGAGGAAGAGCGTCGAGCAAAGCCACTTGAAGATGAAATTGAAACTGTGGATAGTGATATTGAAATCCAAGACTCGGGAAATACGGATTGGCAAAGCTTTTTCTCCCGAAGAGCGCGAAGAATCAATAAGCCTACTAAGAGGGTTCAAAGTAGTTCTGCTTGGCCTTACGAGGATAAACCAGGAGCATGCCCTTAGTGCTAGTCAATGAAAGACTCCCTCAGCTTTAGACATCAGGTCGAAAAAGCAAAATTTTTAAGGATGAATACAAGACATCAAGTGAAGATGATCAAAAGAATGAGAGAAGACTTTCGGGCAACAAAGTCATAATCATAAGAGCATGAGTCCCAAAAGAATACTTTGGCCGTGCATTCCGATGGAATTTCAAGTTAGAGCATTCAAGGAGTAGGGGCCTCCCCGATGTCCAAAAGAAAGAAAGATAGAATCCATAACAAAAGGGAGAAGGGAACATGTCCCTATGTCAACTCCTTAGAAATATCAGGATCCCAAGAAGTAGAGTAGGTTTTAAAGCATCTTCAGCATATAGAGAAGACCCTGAGTCTTAGAATACTGAGCATCAGTGCAAGATCACAAAGACAAAGTGGGAATTCAATCAGTCAAGTTTGCGCAGTACAGATGAAGTCTTGCCAGGAAATGCCGCCAGACTCCTAAAAAAAAAGAGAGAAAAAGATTCAAAGCCGTTGAACCTTAATCACTTCAGAAGCCTGTACACCAGAAGGCCATCATTGGCTGTTTGAACCTTCAAAACCAAAAATCCCAAATTCGAAAAATCCTTTTGCAAACTCCTTTGGGCCTTAACAAATCAACATTCTTTTCAAACACCCACAAACCAGGGGCACTTTGCCTTGAACTACGCGCGACCTGATCCTCATCCTTTGGGGGTACATAGGCAACCTGGTCTTCCAGGTTCGGTCAACCTTTGAGTTAAAAGCTAAATCATTCTTTTCCAAACCCAAAGCGAACTACGCGGACCTGATCCTCCATTTTTGGGGTATGTAAGCAATCTGGTTAGACCAAATTCGGTCGAAATCGTTTGAACCAAAGAAATATCCAACCATTTTGAACCCACGCCCACCTAGAAAGTCCTTCTGGTGAACAAGGAAAGGTTCAAGGCAAAAGCAGAAAGAAAAGAGAAAAACGATGGAGTCTGAAGACCCGTGTAGACACCCCATTTTGACAAGGCCCTAAAGTCCCCAAAATTGAATATCCAATAGAATTCCCGAATTTCGGGTCCCCAGATGTCCCGAAATTAATCTCGGAATTCCTGGGGGGCTGGCCCCGAAATGAGAAGAAGGCTCGTGTTCCGGGCATCTGGTTGTGCACATTTGTGGGCACAAATCCCCCAAGTGATTGTTGGTGTTCTCAAGAATCCCCCTGTAAAATTTCAGGGCAATCGGGCGAAAAATGAAGAATAAGACAGGCGAAGTATGTGCGATAATCAAAATTGGGTTGTGGTAGGTTGAATTATCAAAGCATGGTTGTGTGGATATCACCCTCCTTTTTCCAAAAAAGACAAGATATTTTGTTTGGCAAAATGATGATTTGCCATCCTTGGAGGGGCGAGTTTGGAATTCCAACAATACTTAGGGTGTAAGCAAGCTTTATTGGCCATTGGATCAAATTAAAGGGCTAGGATTGAGTAGGGAGAAGAGAATCTTTCTCTTTATTTCTACCCTATTTTCTACTCGAACCCACCCCCCTGTTAACTAAATGAATAACCTTAATACACTAAGGGGGGCTGTCCGAGTAAACAAGAGGGCAGTAAATACATCATTTCCCTTTATAAAACCTAAAGGAAATTAGGGTGAGAAGGTCGGATTTTTTTTTGAGAAAAAGGAAAGCAGAGAAAGAGAGAAAGAGAGAGAGGCCGATCGTCTTCTCCGGCCACCTCTCTCGCCGTCGGCGAGCCTCCATCCGCACCGCCTTCTTCTTCTTCCTCTCCCCCCAAACCCATCTTCTCCCTCATCCCCCGAAAAAAAAAAGAGGAAAGGGGAAAATAGAGAGAGAGAGAGAGAGAGAGAGAGAGAGAGAGAGAGAGAGAGAGAGAGAGAGAGAGAGAGGGTGCTCCGGCAACACCCCTGCAGCCGCCACCACCTTCCCACCGGCCAGCCACCTCCTCCACCATTACTCCTCTGCCATTTTTTATTTATTTTTAAAAAAACCCACCTCCATTAACTCAGCCACCACTCCCACCTTCACTTCTAACCGAAACCCATTTTCAAGGCCACCATCATCTCCACCATTTCTTCATTTTCACCCTTGATTCCCATCATCTGCAAATTTGAAACCCCCATCTCCACCTTCTTCTCATTTCCCTCCACCGTAACCCATTTTAACCACCACTTCCACCCCATTCTCCACCTCCATTGAACCCTCTCTCAAAACCCATTTTCGAAAACCCAACCCCACATCAAAACCCCTTTCTTCAACCTCAAACCCATTTCACAACATATACCAAACCCTCTCTCAAACCTCATCTCTGCAACTTCCAAAGTCCGGCCGGTTCTACTAGCCACCATACCCCTGTTTCGTTCCAAACCCCCTCTGAAATTTCCTACCATAAAATCCAAAACCCATCTTCATCTCCTCTTAAACCCCATTTTCTGCAAACCCATTTCTAAGTCTTCACCTCTGCAGCCATTGATTCCGGCGATCCTGCCGGAATCCGGTCACCAACACCTCCATTAATTTCGGCCATTTTCTCCACCAGTTATATCTTAGCATCCCCATCTATTCTCTCTTCTTCATCCCCATTGAAACTAGACCCCATCTCCCTTCCTTTCGTTTTGAGATTAAAAGGAGAGTGAAAAAGAGGAGTCGTACTAGCCACCACCAGATTTGGAGAAGAGACAACCTTGTTTTACGAAATTATCATCAAAGAAGAAGGGTTCAGGCAGGAGGTAACATCCCTCATTTTCACTCCCCTTTAATGTTCATGCATTAGATTGTGATGTCTTGCTTTTAAAATTCAAGTTCCTGTTTGGTTTTCCCAATTTGGATGTGGGGTTTTTACTAATTTGGATTCAGTTCCCTTAATCTTGTTTCAAATAGCATCGCTCTCTACTTTGATTTGGTTCGATTTCTGATTTGATGAGTGTGAAGTCGCAATTGCAACGACATGGCCATGGCTTTCTCATTGTGTAAAGAATTTTATTAGGTGAATTACTTTGTTTTGTGTGCACCAACTCCATTACTTTCATTTCCTAAAGCTCTTTTAACCTGATCGGATCATCTAATATCCAAAGTTGTTCTACTCAAACCCGAGGCATCTATCAATTATCTTGATAGGCATATGTTATATTCTCCTGTGATTTATCCCTTAGCTCACTGATGGCTTCATCATTGCCATAAGATCGCAAATACTTTCATTATTTTCCTGGCATGAAGTTGATCAGTTCTTTTGAAAGCGGCTAGAATGTTGATGTTAGGACATTTCACATGTCCTCCTGTTTGGGAAAATTGATTGAGTAGGTATCATCGTCGGGCATGACTAGCGAATCAAATAGTCATCATTTCATCGGATCTATCCCTATGTTGAGCTGCTTGGATTTATAGGCATTCCTTCTTCCATTGAATTGAGTTGAAGCTTATTGAATTGACTTGAGGCATGGAGCCTTAGTGAGCCTTGACTCTTTGCATCCCGATAAAAACGTGATATGTTGGAATCTAGTCTGCTTTAGTCTGTTTTCCCCCCTGGTTATGAAATTTCAATTGAGGATTTAATTCCCATCAGATTCTGGGGGTGATGTAACCCCTAAGTTTTGAAACCAAGTTGGTTGTTTCTCTTTTTCCCTCGGTTTGTACGCGCCAAAACTTGAAAGAATCCAATATTCAAAGCATGGTAGGGTCGGAACATCTCTTTTCCACATCGGATTGGTCATGGTCCTCCATTTCTTCGGTTGAGTGTGTGGAGGAGTTGTATCCTTTCACCTCTAGCTTAAGGTTTAAATTTCCCAAAAAGCAAAAGAGAGCAAAGTTAGGCCCTTCCATTAACACTCAAATCTTTTGCCGTTCAAATTTAAAATGTTCATTAGCTATGTCCATAAATCATGTACTGACTATTGATTCAAGTCCTTTTGGGTCATAAGCTGTGCATACTCTATTTGCTTTGATTATTCATGCCTCGACGATTGTTTGAATTCAGTCAATTTTCTTGCCTCGATCAATATTCTTCTGCCATGGCAGCTTCTGCGTCATTTGGTATGGAAGGGCGGGCTAAGTTGGGGTGATCATATGAGCGAAGCGTAGTCTGTTAGGAAGGTTTATTGGGGTCATGTGGTCATGTCTCAGAAATTGTGCTAAACTAGGCTTAGTTGCTCGTAGGGAATGATATTGTCGCCCTCATGCTTTAGTAAGATTTATGAGGGCCTTCAGATATAGAGCTTCTCCTTGCTCGCTTGGCTTTCGTCAGAGTTTGAGATTATCCCCAACCTTTGATCCCTTCATCGGTTTTTGGACTTTCTCTCTGATTTAGGCTATGACGGAATGCTTCTTGAGCCAACCCCTTCCCTTCCTGCCTTAGAGTTTTCGCAGGTTAAGGGATTCCTTCCTCTATAGAGTCAGTCGTAGAGAGTTTAGGGGTCTGTCCTACCGTCCTAGGGTTTGGGAGTCTGTCCTACCCTTGTAGAGTTTAGGATTCTGTCCTATCCCTTCATAAAGCTTAGGATTCCACCATTCTTTCAGAGTCAGTCTTCAGCATAGGAGTCAGTCCTTCAGTCTTTCAGGAGTCTGTCCTGTCATCATAGGGGTTAGGATTCTGTCCATCCCCTCATCAAGTCATGTGATTTTTATCCGCTCTTGCAAGGTATAGGATGCTGTCCAACCCTTGCAGAGTCGTGATTCTGTCCAATTCCCCCGCAAAGCATAGGATGCTGTCCAACCTTTGCGGGATATCAGGAGTCTATCCTACCCTTAGGATGATAGGATTCTGTCATGTTGAGTCAAAAACATCTGAAAAACCAAAGATCTCAAAAATCAAGAGTCATTAGCAGTAGTTAGGAAATTCTGGTCCGAACTACGGATGGCTTGATCCCTAGCTGAGGGGTACGTAGGCAGCTCAGGCGTGCAGCTGGCATCCTGAGTCCAGTCACCATCTTTTTACACCATCTTTTTACGCACCATTTTTTTTAAATCACCATTTTACAAATATTTCTCACCTTTCCGTCTTAACTACGTTGGCTTGATCCCTCTCCGCAGGGTACGTAGGTAGCTTGGGTCCACCCAAGTTCAGTCAAACCTTTTTAATAAATATTTTCAAACATTTCAAAACAAAAGCAAAAATGGGCAAGGATGGTGATTGCCGGGTCACTCGGAGCCCTCTTTTCATTCCATTTCCGGTTTTCATCGTGATTTTCTGGTTTCCATTGGTTTTCTGACGTTTTATCGGGTTTTGGGACGGGCGATGACGTAGCGTGGCCCTTTTACAGGGATTGCCCTCGCTGAGCCCAACGATAGGTTATGACGATCGTGAGACTTGTCCGATCTTCAGCAGATTAGGATTGCTGGGCTTGATTCCTTTTGAATCGTCCTCTGAGCCTATCGTGTGTTCCATCTTCTTTCCCCTGGCATTTTTGGTTCTCACGTGCCGTTGATTTTTCGATTTCTTTCTTTTCTTGCACCTTTTAGCTTGTTGTGTGCTTATCTTAGATTTCTTATGCATTCTAGTTTGTTTGTTCTTCTAGCGTGCGATCGATTGCCATTTTCTTAGTCTTATCTCTTGCATAGGCTCGCATGCTAGTGTGTTTACCTTACTGCTTTGATTGCTTAGCTATAGCGTTTATCCATTCGTCTTAGCTTGATTATCTGTCTAAACTTAGATATTTGCTTTCCTTATCTCATTATATCTGTCATTATCTGCTTAGCTGTAGCTATGCATGCGATTGTTTATTGCTTTCTTAGATGTGATGAGTTAGGATTAGATGCGATGAGTTAGGATTTGGATGTTCACTTTCTTTGCCCATCCCCGGGTCATGCATGCTTAGATAGACGTTATCTCGAGGATGATTGTTCCCATTTCACATGATTTTTGCCCAAAACTCTTCAAAGTTAATAATAAATGGCATAAGAGACCAGGTGCTTGCACTTGGGCAAATTGGGGGCGCCTAACCCCTTCCCCATTCGTCATCAGGCACGGACCCTTTGTATCTCTGGTTATCTGTTGCGACAGAGCACAGCATGGGATCCAGGGCCCACTTCCTTGGATGGCGACTCTTTCTTTGTTCGAGGTGCGTCTCGAATCCGGGCTAGTCCCCGAATCGAGAGGTATCTCACTTTACATCGCCGCTCATGCTGTGAGGGGCACTCTTTCGAGAGTTCCTTGGCGGGGCTCTCCTTCACGTGGATGATCCCGAGACTCGCGTGGGGGCACGTCCCCCCGCCTCTCTCGGATCGGGTTCCACAACCCGCTAGGCTGAAAACCCATAAGGGCGGCCTAGGCAAAATTTAGGGTCATTCACCCGCTAAGTTGACAACCAAAAAGTCGGCTTAGGCAAAAGTCAGGGTACTCAAGCCCGTTGGATCGAAAACCCGAAAGGGCGATCCAGGCAAAAGATAGGGCAAGCGGTCCGTCGGATTGAAAACCTGGAAAGGTAATATGGTCAATGGCAGTGACTTCTCACAAGGAGCGAATCAATGAGGTGAAGAAAGAACTTTCAACTGGAGTAAAATCTCAGAGTCCAAGGAGTGCCAGCAAGCTTATTTTGACGCTCCTCTAATCTAGGGCATTGAAACCGAGCAATCTGAAAGGGATAATAACCATGAAGGAAATACCGAAGGAGGAGAGTAGTGTCCCTTGACACGGTATTCGAAATACTCTTAGAGTGGCCAGGCCATACCCTAAAACATATAACACATAAGATCCAAGAGTGAGTAAAGAAAAAAATGAGTCGAGTCTCTAGAGTAATAGTTTTCTTTGATTGAGTCATTTGAAATTCGTTTCTCCTATTTATTTGTTGTCATTTTCCTTTGAAGTCGAAGTCGCTGGCGTTGGAAGAATGGCAGCATGCCCTAAAAAAAAAAATTTCAGAGTAAATCCTGGTTTAGGTATCAGAAGGGGCAAGAGTTATCTTATTCAAACCTACCAGAGACCTTAAGCCTCCAGAAATGAGCAATGCAAGAAAGAGATTCTTAGACTCAGCCGTCACGGTGATAGTCTTACTCTCTCCATCCGAAAAAAAAAAAACAAAAGCTATGCAACCTTAAGCATTCATGAAACCAAGCATCTTTTCTTCAACTATCATTGTTCTTTTTTTCCTTGAGACTCTCGTCATGGAAGCACAAGTATACTAGGGGCATCTTTTATGACTTGCGTCATAAAAGATGTCAAGCACACAAAGGCAATCAGTGCCAATGTCTCCAACAAGTTGAGATAAAAGAGGTTACGAGCACATCTCGAGTCAAACCTCCTGTGGACCCCGATCCGAGGACGGTGAGGGAACAAGTCCCTAACACCCTCTGGATCTCCACAACGTGTAGGAGAGCTCTGCCAAGGAACTCTCGAAACGGATGCCACCCTCACTGCATAGCATGAGTGGCGATACAAAAAGAAAGAGATATATCTTGATCCGGAACCGAGGCTCGAAACCGAGATATATCTAAAAATAACTCAGAGTCGCCATCCATGGACAAGCCATGGAACCAAAACAAATGCTCTGTTTGCAATGGATAACCAGAGATACAAAAGGTCCGTGCCTGGTTACGAATGGGGAAGGGGTTAGGCGCCCCCAATTCGCCCGAGTGCGAACACTTGGTCTCTTATGCCATTTATTATTAACTCCAAAGAAGTTTGGGTAAAAATCATATGAAATGGGAACAATCATCAGGAATCGTCTACCTAAGCATGCATTTCCTGATGATAATATAATAAGCGCATAAAATGAAATGAAAGATGTGTCACCTAAGCATAGCTAGGTTATGAGTGACATGCCTAATGGGTGTCTAAATTCTGATGTGCAAACACATGCAAGCTATAGCTAAAGGTACAGGATCAGTACAAGAAAGTAAGAAAACACATCAAAACATATAATAACCATACAACAAATCCTAAGACTCTAAATTATTAGCCCGAGTCCTCGGATGGTCTGGTATTCATCCAAAGAAGCCTACGTATCCCCGCCTCCACGAGAATCAAGGCAACGTAGTTCTTCGTACCCATTCTAAGCTAGGATGCCTAAGACACCTAGACCTCTATCCTAGACTCGATCTAAAAGACCGGACTAATTATTAAAGCTTCTTGAACGATTATTTAAATTCCAGTGAATTGTAGATTTTAGGACTCCCTATATGTCCTAACTAAATGCAGGTTAGCCCTAAGCTAATGCAGGTGGTTCCTACAACCTATGTGTAACTAGGCTGTGTGCCCTAAGGAAAACAATAGGATTGCTAACGTATCCAAGACCTAGTCATCAGTCGGCGATGTGAATCGCCAACTAACCGGACGGAGGCACTCCTAGCTAGGACAAACCCCTAACTCTAAAACAAACACAAACAAGCACACAACAAATCAAAGACGAACGCCTAACTCTAAAACTCTCTATCTAGGACAAACTCCTAACTCTAGAGAAAGATTTTTGTTAAAAACAAGGTCTTAAAGTTGAAGGGTTAAAGCATTTTTATTTACAAAGTTTGGCTGGACTTGGGACATGGATCCCAAGCTGCACTACGTACCTCATGGGAGAGGATCAAGCCAACGTAGTTCGAAACGAACTCTCAAACTACGCTTCTAAAAGAAACACTCACACTTCAGATTTTTTAAGGTTTTTTATATTTTCAAATGTTTTTGATATTTTTAAAGTTTTCACATGTTTTTGGATTTTAAAGCTTTTCCAATGCTCGGGACCTTTAGATGAATTCACTCTTAAAGGGAACACGCAAGAACAACCACAAACTAGGGCAAAGCCCTAAAGCAAAAGGAGAAACTCTGAATAAGCAACTAGCGTCTCAAAGAGACAAACCACAACAAGAAAGATAGCGTCCCAAGAAGAGAGAAAACGATCCAAGATCCCAAGCAAGCAAAGCTCTAATAAGACTGAGTTAGTCTCAAACAAGGATGAATGACAACAAATCTAAAGGCGAACTACTAACTAACACACTAAAAAAAGGAGCACAAATGAGTCAGAGACTCACTAAAAACACTACCAAGAAAGGGGTAAAAATGAGTCAAAGACTCGCCAGGAGGAAGGGTTATTCTAACATGAGGCTAGGTAAGCCTCCTAAAGGGGAAACTCTCTATAGGAGACAAGGCTTGTCTCCGAGACACAAATGACGTAAAAAGGAATAAGAGACCCTGTGCATATTTGGCAAAGGTAAAACACCCAACCGGGCCGGACAGCTACCTAGCCCTAGGGTGCAACAAATGTGCGACCCAATACCCATAAGGGTAGGGGTATGAAGCCAAGCCGAGTATGATGTTCTCCCAAAACCAACCGGCGCACAAAGAGGAGGTTAAGCAAGAGAATGAGACTGGGCAAGTCTCCTATATACAAAGGAGGGGTATGCTACTTGGACTGAGCAAGTCCCCTAAGGATGGGCTTGGGCTAGCGCCTTCATCGCCCTGATACAAGCATTAGAATCAATATAGGCTCAAAACAATCTAAAAAAAAATAGAAAAGGTAAAATTTCCACCTAACATGTAATTTTCACCAAAAATGGTCAAAAATGCCAAACAAATCATGGGAATGATTCAATATACGATTTGTGACTTGCTAGCAAACTCAAAACATCCCGAACACTCATTAAAATTAAATAGAGCTCATGTTGTCCATGATTTTCAAGAAATAGCACAATTATGACATATAGTGTGAAAAATGCAACTTTGCACCGATTTTTGGACCCCTCAAACATCAGAACCATCAAAAACTCTACCAATCAAAATTGTAGATCTCAGCATGAATGACATTCTCTCAGTTGATCAGTTCGTTCGGATCTGGCCAGAAGTGGCCGGAAAATGGCCTCTTCCGATCCATCGCCATTAAAAGACATATTAGTGTTTTAACTGAAAGTTCGGGCTCAGTTTTGACACTTAAAAGATCGCTTCTGGAAAAATTCACTCAAGGATAAAGTATTAGAAAATCTTGTGAAGAACATTTTTTCTTTGTATGGCTTCGGACGAAACAGATCTGGAATAGCCTAAAAATGGCCAGCAAGCTGCTGTTGCAGAAATGACATTGTTTTCAGAAAAACTGAAGCTTGCAAGTCGTTTTTGACATATTAAAAAGCATTTATGGAAACATTTACTCAATAAGACAGTTTTAGGAAACATTATAACAAACACTTTTCCAGTTGACAGTTTTGAACAATTCCGATCAGAAGCAGCCCAAAAATTACTCGACACGATAATTTCTAAAACACTTAGAACAAAAATATCATTATGGACTAAACTTTAAACGAGCATAACTCACGTCTTTTGGCCAAATTTGGGCCGCCATATGTCGAACTGGCCGGCTTGACGAGATCTACAAGATTGATGATGTTTGCTTTTAAAAGTTTTGAGCATTTGAGATCGAAAAATGAAAATTCAAAACTAAAGATCACTATACCTATGAGAACACACACACATTCAAACACATACATCTATTTATAGACATATGTTCACATATATACACAACACACACTCACACACACAGACATACATACATTAGCCACTGAGAAAAACGAATTCCTAAATGCATGCAAAACCATTCCACAATTCTCAATTAAAGGCAAAGCATAGGACCAAAACTCATTTGACAACACCGTGGAAATCACAAAGTGAATCACTCAAGGACAGGCACAATATAAGTTTCTAGATGGACCGACCTTGATTTTGATTTTCAGTTCAAGCACAATGGAAAGGAGATACAGTACTTGTCAGTTTAAGATAATGAAGATGAACGATAACAGTTTTCCTTTCAAACACAATAAAAACGAACTTCCAGTAGGTTAACAAACAGCCCTTACACCAGTGTAGTAAACTAAATATGTAAACGAATGCATTACCAGTGACTTATTCACCCCTTGGACATAAAACTGAATTGGTGGAATAAAATGAGATGAGTTTGGTTGATGGGCTAAATAGTGCTTAAGACAGGGGTTGAAATGTGTTTAGGAATGTGCATAAAACCGAGGCTGAACTATGGGACAGATTTGTGCCAAAACTGGGACAGCAACATGGAATGAATTTATCCCAAAACAAGGGCAGCAACATGGACTGAAGTGGGGACATAATTTGTGCTAAAACAAGGGTGAGTTGTGAACAGATTTTTGTGCTAAACATGGCTGAATATAGGGACAGATTTGTGCCAAAACTGGGACAGCAGCATGGACCGAACTGTGGGCAGAATCGTGCCTCAAATTGGGGCAGAGATGCGCTTAAAAATGGGGTGAATCATGGGTGAAAACTGTGCTGAAACAGGGAGCAGCAGTATGGACAGCATTTATGCTAAAACAAGGGCAGCAATGGGGCTGAAATAGAGGTGAATCTGTGCTGAAACGGAGGTAGCAATAGGGTGCAAACCTGGGGCAGCAACATGGACCGGGTTGTGAAAGAACTGGGACTGATTCGGGAGGGGAACCATGGACAGAATTGTGCTAAAACAGTGGGGCTGAAATGAAGTGAATAAACTGATTTTTATACACAGAAATAGGAGCTGAAATGATGTGCAAACAACTAGTCCTCCCTATAGATCTGCTATACACAGTTCACACGTATGAGAACAAATAATGCACAAGTACCCTACAAACCAGTACATGCAGCAGAAATCTGTTATAAACAGTCCATACATATGAGAATAACTCATGCACAAGTACCCTACATACCCCAATATGTGCAGCAGACTAAACGATGAAGTAGTCGCTGTGAATAGAGATTACCAGATGCACGGAGTCTCGCCGGAGTTAGATCGGGTTGTGAATTTTTTGCCGGATTCAATCAGCCCCCTAGTGATGACAAAATGGTGGAGGACCGGAGGTAGGAGTCGGAAGTAGAAGAAGAAGAGGCACGGTTATGGGTTGGGGCAAATTTCCAAATTAGAGGGTAGCTCAGGTGGCTGTTATGGAATAAAGTAGAAGAAGAGGGTTTTGGTGTTAGAGATGAAGGTGGAAGAGATGGTGGTAGAGGGTTTAATGGATATCGGTTGAGATAGTGGGTTTCGGGCTATGCTAAGGAATGGAAGGGAGCCCAGTTAGGCCATATGCAAGTGGGAAGGGGATCAAATTTTTCTAAGGTAGGAGGGAGTGGGAATTCCTTTGTTTGTTTTTATCTCCTTTCCTCTGTTTTCTCCCTACGAGAATGAGTTCTCTCTTTTGTGTTCTATCCCTCTCCTCCATCCTTCAATTAAGGGTAGGTTCAATTAAGAATCAAAGCCTCTTTCCATAAAATATTAGTTGTTCCCTAAATAGTGTATAGAAGATGCCATCCACATTTTGCAAAGCAATTTTTTATTTTAGCAAATGTGATGCAATCATTTTAAAATTGATATTTTAAGCATGCACTCATCATTATACTATTTCTCAAATTGAAAACCGTATGGCTCCATGCAAGGGAAGAAGAAAAATACTACCTTTCCAATCACCATGCTTCTCTTTTCTTTCTTTTCTTTTTTTTAAATTGCTATTTTAAACAACACCACACCCATTCCCATGTTCAAAACCATGTGGCTCCATGCAAGGGAAAAGAAAAAATGCTACCTTTTCAATCACAACATGCTTCCCTTTTCTTTCTTTTTTCCTTTTTTTTTTTAAATTGCTATTTTAAACAACACCACACCCATTCCCATGTTCAAAACCGTGTGCCCTCTTTCAAATTTTTTTTTTTTTATATTTAGCTTTAATTAATAAAATACCCCTCCATGAAGTGTTTGTACAAGCAACCCTTTTCTTTCTTTTTTCCTTTTTTTTTTTTAAATTGCTATTTTAAACAACACCACACCCATTCCCATGTTCAAAACCGTGTGCCCTCTTTCAAAATTTTTTTTTTTTATATTTAGCTTTAATTAATAAAATACCCCTCCATGAAGTGTTTGTACAAGCAACCCTTTTCTTCTCTTAAATCATTTGCCATATGATCTAGACCGTCCAAGCAATATGCCATTGCCTATATGGATTGCGCCCCCTTAAATCATTCCTCTATGACGATCCAGACCATCCAATTGATGGGTCCCAACCTAGGCAGGTTGTGTCCTCCTAAATTATTTCAATGGGCTGATCTGATCTGTACAATTGATGGGCTGAAATGTAAGTTGGTTGCACCCTCGAAAATCTCTTCTATGGGATGATCTGAAGCATTCAAATAATTGGCTATCAAGTGATAGGCTTGGATCACTCATAATGTGGGCCCCCTGAGTCTCTCCCATTGGATGATCTAAACCATCCATTTGGATGATCCATATTGCAAATTAGTTGTGCCACAAAATTAATTCTAATTAGAATAATTTCAACCATCAATTTGACGATCCACAACTTCAAAAATCATTTTCAAGAATGGTTCGGATCGTTTGGTGGGCCTCAACATGGAATAGATGTGGACCCAAATTATTTCGATAGAATGGTCTGAACTGGTTCATTTGATGCAACATAATGTAGATTGGCTGCGCCCCTCTAAATCATTTCTGTAGGCTTATCTGAATAACTCAACTTGATGATCGTAACAAAATTGGTTGTTAAAACGACTTCTCTGAGATTTTGACCGTTCTCTTGATGGTCATCTTTAGGCGTTGGATCGAAGTAGTTCAAAACTCATTTTTCACTAAAACAATATGCGGGCCCCCCTGTTTGATCCAAATCTAAACAAATGCTCAAGGCGGGCCCACCAAACGGATCCAAATTCTCTTTTGCTCGGATTCTTATGAATAATCTCTCTCAACACTTAACGGAAAAAAATGCGAAACATGGCGGAGATGATTGGATGGGGTTTTGCCCAAGCATAGCGAACTTGGGTCCGATCAAAATGGGGTGTCTACACCTCCAAATTCCCCAGCTAAGCCTACTCCATAGTCAGCTCATCAGCAAAGCTAATCCCCAATGGAGTCTAACATCTATTTCCCAGAGAGTCCGCTTGCGAATGCTCAAAGCGTTCAATTCCCAGCAAGAATCTAATTCTTTCAAAAAATGGGTCAGTACCCAAAATCCCGGCAAATCATGTGAGCCCGGTCCTCAGTAAGGAACTCGCACTCCCATTTTCTCGGCAAGAGACAAAGCAATCTTCAAAGGAATCAATCTGAATCAATAAATCAATCAATCAAAATCAAAAGATTATCAATCTCTTCAAAAAAAATTCACTCAATCAAGTTTCCTGTTAGTTAGCGTGTGAAGGTTCCACCTAGCTAGTTTTCCCCTTTAATTAGCGCGTGAAGGTTTCGCCTAATTAAATTTTCCTGCTTGTTACTGCATGAAGGTTCCAAATAATGAAGCTTCCATGTTAGTTAGTGTGGACCCCGATCTGAGGACGGCGAGAGGGAACGAGTCCCCAATACCCTCTGGATCATCCACGTGAATGGAGAGCTCTACCAAGGAACTCTCGAAACGGATGCCACCCTCACAGCATAGCATGAGTGGCGATATAAAAAGAAAGAGATACATCCTGATCCGAAGCCAGGGCTCGAAACCAAGATATATCTAGAAGTAACTCAGAGTCGCCATCCATGGACACGCCATGGAACCAAAACAAATGCTCTGTTTGCAATGGATAACCAGAGATACAAAGGTCCGTGCCTGATGACGAATGGAGAAGGTCTGAAGAGTGCCCCCAATTCGCCCGAGTGCGAACACTTGGTCTCTTATGCCATTTTTCATTAACTTCGAAGAAGTTTGGGTAAAAATCCTATGAAATGGGAACAAATATCCCCGAGTGAACGTCTACCTAATCATGCATGACTCGAGGATGAAATAATAAACACACATAAAGTAAGATAAAAGATGTGTCACCTAATGACAACTAGGTTATGAGTGACATGCCTAACAGGTGTCTAAGTTCTGATGGACGAACACATGCCTGCTACAGCTAAAGGTATAGGTCTGCACAAGAAAGTAAGAAAACACAACAAAAATACAATAAAACAACACAACAAATCCTAAGACTCTAAACGATTTAGCCTGAGTCCTCGGATGGTCTGGTATTCATCCAAAGAAGCCTACGTATCCCCGCCTCCACGAGAATCAAGGCAACGTAGTTCTTCGCGCCTATTCTAAGCTAGGATGCCTAAGACACCTAGACCTCTATATTAGACTCGATCTAAAAGACCGGACTAGTTATTAAAGCTTCTTGAACGATTATTTAAATTCCAGTGAATTGTAGATTTTAGGACACCCTTTATGCCCTAACTAAATGCAAGTTAGCCCTAAGCTAATGCAGGTGGTTCCTACAACCTATGTGTAACTAGGCTGTATTTCCTAAGGAAAACAATGGGATCACTAGCGCATTCTAGACCTAGTCATCAGTCGGCGATGTGAATCGCCAACTGACCGGACGGAGGCACTCCTAGCTAGGATAAACTCCTAACTCTAACACAAACACACAACAAGCACACAACAAAAGACAAACTCCTAACTCTAAAACTCTCTATCTAGGACAAACTCCTAACTCTAGAGGAAGATCTTTGGAAAATAAGGTTTTCAAAGTTTTTTTTTGAAAGATTTTCAAAGTTTATTTACAAAAGTTTGGCTGGACTTGGGATAAAGATCCCGAGCTGCACTACGTACCTCGTGGGAGAGGATCAAGCCAACGTAGTTCGAAACGAACTCTCAAACTACGCTTCTAAAAGAAACACTCAACACTTTAGATTTTTTAAGGTTTTTTATATTTTCAAATGTTTTTGATATTTTTAAAGTTTTCAAATGTTTTTGAGTTTTAAATTTCTAATGTTTTTGGATTTTAAAGCTTTTCCAATGCTCAGGACCTTTAGATGAATTCACTCTTACAGAGAACAAACAAGCATAACCATAAACTAGGGCAAAGCCCTAAAGCAAAAAGGGAAAACCCCAAACAAGCAACTAACGCCTCAAAGAGACGAACCACAACAAGAAAGATAGCGTCCCAAGAAGAGAGAAAACGATCCAAGATCCCAAGCAAGCAAAGCTCTAATAAGACTGAGTTAGTCTCTAATCAAAGCGAAGTAATCAACAACTCTAAAGGAGAAACTAACAACACTAAAGAGGGGAACAAATGAGTCAGAGACTCTCTAATAACACTACCGAGTCAAAGACTCACTCTAAAAGAGGAGGCCACTCTAACATGAGGCTAGGTAAGCCTCCTAAAGGGGAAACTCTCTACATGAGACAAGGCTTGTCTCCGAGACACAAATGACGTAAAAAGGAAATAGAGACCCTGTGCATATTTGACAAAGGTAAAACACCCAGCCGGGCCGGACAGCTGCCTAGCCCTAGGGTGCAACAAATGTGCAACCCAATACCCATAAGGGTAGGGGTATGCTGCCAAGCCGAGTAGGGTGTTCTCCCAAAACCAAACGACGCACAAAGAGGAGGTTTAGCAAGAAAATGAGACTGGGCAAGTATCCTATATACAAAGGAGGGGTATGCTACTTGGACTGAGCAAGTCCCCTAAGGATGGGCTTGGGCTAGCGCCTTCATCGCCCTCGCAATGAGAGGGGACTCTAGTATCTAAAGAAATTTAACATAAATCTATAAGACTGTGTTAGTCTATCCAAATAGAGAGGAAAAAGGATACCAGATAATCTCAAATTTTCAATCAATTATTATAAAAAACAAATCAAATATCAGCAAAATATGATCTACAACTAAAGAATGCACAACCTGTAGAAATCATAAAATGATAAACAACATTAATTAGTCCAGACCAGCCGCTGGATAGCCAAATAAAGCAAAAACAATATCAAACACTTCTATGCCCAAACACAAACACCACCCTAATATGGGGATGAAATCAGATGATGCTAAAGTAATCATCTGATATCATAATACATATGATAATATTTCTAATCCCGCCTTGAAATCAGACAGTACTCATGTCGATAATATCGAATAGAGTAGTCATCTGATCTCCTTCTTCCTATTAAACAATTTATTTAAATAAAAAGGAATGAGTATAATAAGCTTTGAGATAATCTCACCTGAACAATCCATTTATTACCGTCTTCAAACCCTAACTCAAAGCTTAGTATGAAAGAGAAGTATTAAATTTCCAACAGATTATAGAAACACATTAAATGATATTTTCAATTTGTACAAATTTTAATACATAACAGGGCATCAACTTGTGCAGATTCAAATGTAAAAACTGTGAGAGTGACATATAAGCAGATTTGTGCCAACAGTGGGTCTACAGCACGTAGGTTTTTGAAATTTTCCCCAAAGCAGCTGGCATGCCTAAACATGATTTTCTTGAAAAACCGAACAAAACCTTAGAAATTTCATGCCCAATCACTTGATATTTGGTAATCCTCTCTTAAAGAAAAAACACAATCAAAGGGAAATCAAAATTGCCACTCCTACTCCATACTAATTGACATGAATTATGTGAGATTATCGTCAGACTACAATCATATACTACCAGCTGAACATTGCAGGTGAAGAGGAGAATAACTCTAAAATATGATAGAAATGCTTTAGATCCAACCCAATAGGTGATAATCATACTCCATCAAATGAACTATGTAATCATACAGCCCACAACGTGGAGCCAGATGATCATCTGATTCAGATTTTCCATTTAACACACATTACTCCATAATCCATTCAAACACAGAATATCAAATTGCATCCAAAATTGTGCCGTAATATCTAACCCCTGAATTTATGCCGTATAAGATAAGGTAAATAACCATACAAATTTCAGCAGTACAAGGGTTTAGGGATGTTACCTGAGTTGCAACCAAGATTATCAAGAAGGAAAAGATACTACTGCTGATGAGATCAACGAAGAAAATGGCTGAGCTCCACTACAACAGACTTCGGATTTAAGTTGATAGTAAGTGGATCCGACCTCAAAATGCCCTAGATCAAAGGTCTGATGATGGAAATGAAGGCAGCAGATCACAATGGAGAGGGCTAATGGAAGAGATTGGGTTTCAGGTAATGAAGAATGGGGTTTTTGGAAGTAATGGTGATGGCCGTAACAGAGATGGGGTTGCGGAAAAATGAAATGGGTTCAGGGGAAAAAATGATGGCGTCCGCGATGGTTTTGCCGGATTTCAAGCAAACCCACCGGAGAAATGGTGTTGGGTCGGAATGGGTTTTGAGGATGGGCGTGAAACAGAGGGTTAGAAAAATGGTGGAGATGGAATGGGTTTAGTGGGGGATTTATTTGGGAAATGGGAATGAGAAGTGGTTGGGAATGGAGGTGGCTGAGAGATGGGTTTTCAAGGGTTTTTAATGGAGGTGGGTTTGGGGATATGGATGGTGGTTGAAATGGTGGAGAGGGTGGGGTCTGGAGCCGAATTTGCAGATCTGGTTTTGGGGAGAAGATGAGATTTGATGAGAAAATGAAAAATGGGTTTGAGATTGGTGTAGAAATGGAGATGGAAATGGGGTTTTGGTCGTTGGGAAGAAGATGATGGAAGTGGGTTTGAGGGTGAGGATGGAGCAGATCTTTGGGGAAAATGAAAGGGGTTTGGGGTTTTGGATTTTTGCAGAGAAGAGGAAATGGGGGCTGCTAGGGGTGGAGATCTCGATGGTGGCTGAGAGGGGGTTTAATGGGGGATGCCGGCTGGGGTTAATCGTGGATGGTCGGATTCCGGTGAGAATCCGACCGGAGAAGAAGGGGATCTAATTAAATGGGTTTGAAGAAACTGATAAGGGTTGTGGTGGAGAAGATAACCTGGTGGTGGTGGTGGGGGAAGAGGGAGGATGCGGCCGCCGGCAAGGAGCCTGGTGGCTGGTGGCGAGAAGGGTGCTCGGAGAAGATGGGGTGGAGAGGCTCCGGTGGAGAAGGAGATGGAGGCGAGGGCGGCTGGCCGGAGTAGGTTGATGGATGGCTTCGATGGGGGAGATGACCGGAGGTGGGCCGGATTTCTCTCTTGTGCGGCTGCAAAATGAGATCTCCCCTTAAACCCTAACTCGGTTTTTCTCTTTATATGGACAATAATATTTTTGCCCCCTTTTCTTCCAAGACAGCCCCCCTCAAGTGAGTTTCAATGATTTTTCATGTTAGCAGGGGCGGGCAAATAGAAAACAGGGGACAGATATTTTTTTCTTTTTCTGCACAAATCCTAGGCCTTCATTTCACCTGTTGCATTGGATGGCCATGATTAAAACCCTAAAAATATCTAGGAAGCTTCCAAAGATTCCCCCCTAACCAATTTTGTTACACACTAATCATTAAACCCCTTATAATCTCCACGGACAACCCATTACGGACAATTTGAACTGGTTTTTCAGATTCCAGCACAACCCCCTTTTCTGGCTAAATCGCCACCCTTCTGAACTTGCACCACGACACCGTCTTAACTCGTTCGCTAGGCAAACGGGCTCGGATCGTAACGAAATTTCACAGGGACCTTGGTGGGACCCTGAGCCAGCCTAGGCTGCAATTTGGGGTTTTAATACACTGATTTGAAGGAGTTAAGCACAGAACATGGAGGTGCAGGGCACGGTCAAAATGGGGTGTCTACAGTTAGTACGTGAAGGTTCCGTCTAACAAATCTCCTGTTTGTTAGCACGTGAAGGTTCCATCTAACAAATCCTCTCTTTAATTAGTGCGTGTAGGTTCCGCCTGATTGTTCTAATCCCATTTGCAGAGCGTGTATGTTCCGCCTGATTGATCAAAGTCCAAATTGTCATTCAATCAAAATCCAAAGCCCGTTTCTACACAGCATCCAAGCCGGTTTCTGCACGGCATCAAAGCCCGTTTCTACACGACATCCACGTCAGTTTCTACACAGCTTCCTCCTTCCACAGCACCTCGCCTTCTGCGGCATTCTGCCATTCTTAGTATTCCTTCCGTGTAAGACCCCTGAGGCATCCCAATCTGAGTGAGACCCCGGAGGCATCCAATCCGAGTAAGACCCCTGAGGCGTCCAATCCGACTAAGACCCCTGAGGCATCCCATCTGTGTAAGACCCTCGAGGCATCCCTTCTGTGTAAGACCCCTGAGGCATCCAATCCGAGTAAGACCCCTGAGGCATCCAATCCGAGTAAGACCCCTGAGGCATCCAATCTGAGTAAGACCCCTGAGGCATCCCTTCTGTGTAAGACCCCTGAGGCATCCTATCCGTGTAAGACCCCTGAGGCATCCCATCTGTGTAAGACCCCTGAGGCATCCCTTCTATGTAAGACCCCTGAGGCATCCCTTCTGTGTAAGACCCCTGAGGCATCCCATATGTGTAAGACCCCTGAGGCATCCCATCCGTGTAAGACCCCTGAGGCATCCCTTATGTGAAAGTCCCTTGAGGCATCCACTCGGAGTAAGACCCTTGAGGCATCTGACCCCTTTAAGAATTCAACCTTTGCAAAATCATTTTCGTTAATTCTTTCCTTCTTTAAACCAATTTCCGGAGCAGGTCAAAATGCGTTGTCCTTTTGGCTTTGACATTCGTGTGACGAGCACCCTCTGCCAAAGAGGGGCATCTGTAGACACCCCATTTTGACCTGACCCAATTTTCAAAATCGAATAAATTCCCGAAAGCTGAGTCCAGAAATTTTTGAAGAACCGAGCCCTGAATTTGAAGAAACCCCAAAATTTTATTGACCCACAGTATTCACTAATTGATACAAATTTTCCCAGGATTGGATCATGGATAGTGTGTCTGTAAGTGATAGAAAAGATCCTCTATACTTTCCTTGCACTCTATTTTCCTTGCCCCAAATGCTGTGATTTTTTTTAGATGGCATAAATTTGGTTTGAGGGTCTGCTCGATTATCTTTTCTTAAATACAAGCACTGCTATTAGGTGGTACTGGGGAACTGATACTTGCATTGCTCCGTCTTGATCACAACAGAGCTTCACTGATCATTCATTCAAAATCAATTTCTGAGGGCAACTTCAAATCCGCACTATGTAATTCATATATTCAACGTTAGGTCTGATGAGTAAAGCTAGTGGATGTTCTCTGCTATTGACATGGCTTTCACCAAATTTTATTCACAAAATTGGCTTGCCCATTCTATTTTAATTGATTTGTCATAGTTTCCTTTTTGGGTATTAGGACAACTTCTCATTGCTGTGCTTTATTTCTATGTGGGTGTCTCATGGTATTGGGATGTGGGTTTCATAAGCTGAATTAAAAGTTTGTGATAGTTTCCTGATCCGAAAGTTCAGGATCATTACCCGCGTTTGATATGTCCTTTGGTTTTGGAAACTTTCCTCTCGGGTTCAGGTGATGACGGGGTGTCTCTTGAGCCAAACCCCCTTCACCCTTCTTGTCCTCCTTGTACTAGGATTCTTCATGGGGTTTAGGGATTCCTTTTTCTTTAGGACTTTCGCTTCTTACAGGGTTCGGAGTTCCTCCTTCTTCGGGTTCACTCTCCTCGCGTTCCTTGGGATTCTCCTTGCATTTCGGGATCCCCATCGATTTTGGGAACAGTCGTCGGGTTTAGGCGATGACGGACGGCAACCTCTTGAGCCAAAACCCCCTTTCAATCAAAAGGGATAAAAAAAATACATAAAAATCAAATAACAAAAATCCAAAAAAAAACATCAAAAAAACACTCAAAAGCATTTTTCGAAAAAGCTGTTTCGAACTACGTTGGCTTGATCCCTTTCTACAGGGTACGTAGGCAGCTCAGGCGTGCAGCTGGCATCCTGAGTCCAGTCACCCTTTTTTTCATCACCTTTTTTTACACCATTTTACAAATATTTCTCACATTTTCGTCCGAACTACGTTGGCTTGATCCCTCTCCGCAGGGTACGTAGGTAGCTTGGGTCCACCCAAGTTCAGTCAAACCTTTTTAATAAATATTATCAAACATTTCAAAACAAAAACAAAAATGGGCAAGGATGGTGATTGCCAGGTCACTCGGAGCCCTCTTTTCATTCCATTTCCGGTTTTCATAGTGATTTTTCGGTTTCCATCGGTTTTCTGACGTTTTATCGGGTTTTGGGACGGGCGATGACGTAGCGTGGTCCCTTTACAGGGATTGTCCTCGCTGAGCCCAACGATAGGTCATGACGATCGCGAGACTTGTCCGATCTTCAGCAGATTAGGATCGTTGGGCTTGATTCCTTTTGAATCGCCCTCTGAGCCTATCGTGTGTTCCATCTTCTTTCCCCTGGCATTTTTGGTTCTCACATGCCGTTGATTTTCCGATTTCTTTCTTTTCTTACACCTTTTAACTTGCTGTGTACTTATCTTAGATTTCTCATGCATTCTAGTTTGTTTGTTCTTCTAGCGTGCGAGCGATTGCCATTTTCTTAGTCTTATCTCTTGCATAGGCTCACATGCTAGTGTGTTTACTTTACTGCTTTGATTGCTTAGCTATAGCATTTATCCATTCATCTTAGCTTGATTATCTGTCTAAACTTAGATATTTGCTTTCCTTATCTCATTATATCTATCATTATCTGCTTAGATGTAGCTATGCATGCGATTGTTTATTGCTTTCTTAGATGTGATGAGTTAGGATTAGATGCGATGAGTTAGGATTTGGATGTTCATTTTCTTTGCCCATCCCCGGGTCATGCATGCTTAGATAGACGTTTTCTCGGGGATGATTGTTCCCATTTCACATGATTTTTGCCCAAAACTCTTCAAAGTTAATAATAAATGGCATAAGAGACCAGGTGCTTGCACTTGGGCGAATTGGGGGCGCCTAACCCCTTCCCCATTCGTCATCAGGCACGGACCTTTTGTATCTCTGTTTATCTGTTGCGACAGAGCACAGCATGGGATCCAGGGCCCACTTCCTTGGATGGCGACTCTTTCTTTGTTTAAGGTACGCCTCGAATCCGGGCTAGTCCCCTAAGTCGAGATGTATCTTATTTTACATCGCCACTCATGCTGTGAGGGGCACTCTGCCGAAAGTTCCTTGGTGGAGCTCTCATTCACGTGGATGATCCTGAGACTTGTCTGGGGGCACGTCCCCCCGCCTCTCTCGGATCGGGGTCCACATCCAGTTGTGGAGTTGTGGCTTGTGAGGCAGCTTTTTATCAGATGGAGACGGAAAGCCAGACGCAACGTGAAAAGTCAGAGATCTCTCTCTCTCTCTCTCTGACGTGAGAAAGCTACTTCGGTACGGTGATTACAACTAGCATGTGTAACTTTTTTTTTTACATCATTTGGGATGTGACATATTTAATTTTTTTTTAGTTTGGACTTAGAGATGATGGGGCTGTCCTGAGTAAAAGAGTGAGGCGAATAAATCATTTTTATGGGTGGGAACCCAATATATGTTCCCAAAATGAGATAACAAGAATAAGAGTGGTGTGCAGATACAGTAAATATTCCTATGAAACTGTTGATCTAAACCGCTCATTTGGTGGTATCCAACATAGATCAAACTCTGATTTAACAAGATAATTCTAGTCATTGGGACATGGAAAGTTAAATACGTCCTTAGTTTTACCCTACACATTGTAACAGCATAAATTAATTCGAAGGCCGGTTAACCAATGTAAGGTAATTAAGCAGGTTACTCAGAATTAGTTTACCCCAAAATAGGTTACCCTCTTATATTTACCCTCACTGGAACATACCCTTAGTGAATGTTATACTTACTGATCAATGGTTAATGCACATGATAGTCACATTTTTTCCATACATTTGTTAGGTTTTTTCTACTTGGAATGAAGTCAGTCCAATTCTATGAGTGTACGAGGATACAAAGTAGAAAGTGACACCCAACCAGCCCCCCTATCAACACACACATACAACCTCTCGTTTTCTAGCAATTTGTTTCATCGACATCATTATTATATTTCTTTATTTCGTCATTGGATTCTTAGTTATAGCAATTCTCCATTTGCTGCTGTCTATAAACACCGATTCATGTGACACCTTCATCACAAAACACAATACCACCCTTAACTTCCTTTGTTTGATTTCTCCCTTTACATATTCCTATGGCCCTTACAACTGCAACCTCCTCTTTTGGCTCCAACTGCAAACCAATCGAAAATGGAAACCCACAAATCAATCGCAAATCAGCAGCGTTTCCTCCAAGCATTTGGGGCGATCACTTCCTTGCCTACTCCCGTGATCAAATGGTAATAGAAGAGAGCTCATTTATTTTGAATTATAGCGTACTTCGTTGTAATAGTAGCTAATGTATATTTTGTTTCTGAATGGTACCATGCAGAAGTTGGATGGATGGACTAAGCGGATTGAAGAATTGAAGGAAGAAGTGAAAAGAATGCTAAGCAGTGCCCAGGGGTCACAACAAGAAATAGAATTGATTGACCTGCTTCAACGTCTTGGAGTGGCATATCACTTTGAAAAGGAGATTAACGAGGCATTGCATCAAATATTTGAATCCCATACATATGTTGCTGATGATGATCTATTTGTTGTTTCTCTCCAATTTCGACTACTAAGACAACATGGGTTCAATGTGTCTTCTGGTAAATCCTTTTTCATTTCTATTCTTCACTGCCAGAACTTGTGCTACTCTAACTCGTTCACATTCACATTCTTTATAACTATGAATTCGTGAGTTTTGAAACAGATGTATTTAGCAAGTTTAAAGACGAGCAGGGGAACTTCAATACCGCGTTGATTAGTGATATGAGGGGCCTATTAAGCTTGTTTGAAGCAGCAAATCTCAGCACACAAGGAGAGGATGTATTAGATGAGGCCATTACATTTACGCGGAAACACCTTATGTCTGGTATAAGCCATCTCGATTCTAATCTTGCAACACAGGTAGAGCATGCCTTAGAGATTCCCTTGTGGAAGAGATTACCAAGGCTAGAGCATAGGCATTACATCTCAATATACCAGCAGCACGAGGCGCGAAATGATGTGCTGCTAGAGTTTGCAAAGTTGAATTTCAATCTCTTACAATCATTGCACCAAAGAGAGTTAAAAGATCTTACTGAGTAAGTTTGTTTTATTGCGTGAAGATTATATCCTATAGAATTATTAAAATTATGACTAATGTGCTATAGTGAACCAATCAAGGCTTCTGGCGCTTTATAAAAAATAAATGAGATTTTCATCATCCTCGGCATATAATCTATGCTAGATACAATGGGGAAAGACCAGTTATGTCATTGAACATTTTTAATTCTACTTGATTACAAATAAAAATAAGAATTGCATTATATTTGTGCATCATAAATGCCGGGCCTATAAGAAGAAATTAGACATGACCCTTCTTATTCCTGAAGAAATTATACACCCCCTCCTTATTCCCCCATAACCATAAACATTTGAGCTCTCTAACTAACACGGACTACATTTATATCTCCTACAGGTGGTGGAAGGACATGGATCTTATAGGAACCATGCCTTTTGCTAGGGATCGATTAGCAGAATTATACCTTTTTTGGGTGAATGCAGTGTATTTTGAACCGCAATACACTCGATCTAGAATGTGGAGTTCAAAAATTTTATCACTGATATCAACTATTGATGACTTTTATGACGTGTACGGTACCATTGAAGAACAACGATTATTCACCGATGCAATTGATAGGTACTTGATTTACATTTATCTTTAATTTCTATAGCTTTTGTTAAAGATCTCTTCTTAATTCGATGTGGAAGTCATCAATTCATCAAGAACCACGAATGTTAATGGCTACTTGATTTGATTAGGTGGGATGTTGAGGCCATACATCACATTCCCAAATACATGGAAGTGTGTTATCTTGCACTTATTGATGTCGTCAACGAAATAGAAGAGGAACTTGCAGCCGAAGGAAACTCCTATCGTATACCATACTTAAAAGGAGGAGTAAGACCACTGAATCGGCATAAAGCTTTAGAAATCTTATGAATATATACTAATGTTATTAGAGGAAGAAAACCTTGTCTTTCCATGTTTATGATAATATTTATTTTCTGATATTACGGTTGAATGATCGACTTCATTTTATCGCAGATTAAAGGTTTAACGAGGGCATATTTGACTGAATCCGAATGGTACATCAAGGGATACGTACCTCTATTAAATGAGCATTTAAGCATCTCTTTGATCAGTTGCGGTTATCCTCTGTGCACTATCCTTAGTTTTGTTGGTATGGGTGAAATTGCAACAAAGGAGGCATTTGATTGGACAAGCAGAAGACCTAAGGTTGTTATGGATGCAGCACTAGTTTGCCGACTCCGAGACGACATCGTGGGAGGCAAGGTAGGTTATTGGTTTATGTGAAAATATAGAGACAAAAAAGGATACCATTGAGAAAATGAAATATTCCAAGTGGATGTGAAAATATGAAGCAATATGGAAACAATCATGTTATTCATGTGTCCCATTATTGAAGGGAAAGCATCCTCCCTTGGGGCCCACTTATTGTTATTCTTTAGAAAATTATTTCTCTTACTTTCCCATTCATAAAAATGATAAAACACTCAAAAATAGGAGAAGAAATTCTCCAAAAAAATTTCTTATTTTCTAGTCTTCATAAAATGAACCACTTACACCACCCATGTACCACGTATTTCTTAAGAAATTACCTTCTTTGCAACTTAAAAACTGATCTTACATAGCGAAAGGGTTTAACCTATTTCTCACTTAGAAGTTTTTTTATATGACAACCGTTAAGTTATGGATTAAAGACAACTTTTGTACCCCAAAAAAACTCAACAACATAGCACAAGCATCAACTATTTAAGATACGTGAGATAAAAAGATAAAATATCTAAGTATTTTTATATCAACTTTAACATTATTATTTTTTGTTTCTATGGCATTTGAAGTTTGAAGAAGAACGAGGTCATGTTGCATCGACTATCCAATGTTATATGAAGGAGCATGGGGCCTCAGAGCAGCAGGTGTGCGATAAGTTTGAAGAAATGATTATGATTGCCTGGAAAGACATAAATCAAGCATGCATTGAACAACCTGTCTCCCTTACTCTCCTTATGCGAATCGTCAATCTCACACGTGTGATGGAAGAACTATACAAATATGACGATGGATACACCTTTCCCGGCGGCGCGACCAAAGAACGTATCACCTTGTTGTTTGTTGATCCCATTCCCCTTTAATAATAGATGTGGTTTATTAAGATATCCTTATGGTTTGGATGTGTTTTAGAAAGAGATTGATCAACTTATTATTGTTGGATATAATATGTTATAGGGTCAAAAATACCTTGTTTTTAATATTTTTCAGAATGTATAAGAGATTTATCATATTATTATTACTGGTTGTAATAAGGAACAATGTTTATAAGACTGTGTTTACTAAGTTGTCTAAATGTCGTATATGTTTCGTACCAAATTGCATACTTTTTTGGAGTGACATGAGAAATATGTCTATAACATAGCACAAGGTGAAGGGGAAAAATGAATAAAGTGATAACATATTTGATTATGGCAATTGTTGATTACATTTACCACAGTAGAAATTTTAAGTACCAAAGCACGATTCCTTATACCTTACAATGGCTCAAATACTCTTACAAACATACTTTCCCATAGACCATTCATAGAAGCAATAATTTAGAAAGTAGCTAATGAAAATGAGAAGATAAAATCCCTTTAGTGGAAAAGGTATACTATTCATCAGTGTTCGAGGTATAAATGTCAACCCCGAACTGCGCCTGTGTCCAGGCACGTGACAGTACCACACACCAGCAAACAAGACCCAAAGATGTGCAAGGCTACAATATCAAGCAATATCATCGTTTGGATACGCGGATTTTAGAATCCAGGTTTTTAGTTTGAAAACAGTGTAAAAGAGGGTTAGAGACAAGAGAAAAGACGGACCAGCCGTCGTTTTTTACTCATTTTTTACTTCTCTCCCTTCTTTCCATCAGCAAGAGAGTAGAAGATCCTCCCATTTTCCAGGTTTTAGAAATCTCAGGCTGCAGGAGAGATTTTTAAAACCTGATTTTCTTGCTTAAAATCCAAGAAACGCTGCCAAGACAGCACAAAGCAGCCTGATCATGAACCCTCTTTTACACTGATTTCAAACTAAAAACCTGGATTCTAAAATCCTCGTATCCAAACAGCCCCAAAAATCATCTCACACCCATCTTATTAACCAACAAGACCGATACAGAGACCCTTGCATCCTCGAAACGAGCAAGCAACACAATAATGAATGGTGAAGCACAACACCATCTGGGTTCTTAAGTTAAGGACTCGCAATCCTCAATACTCAATACGTAGGGCATACCGCCCAAGCCTCTAGGGCATGCCCAAAGCAACCCACGTGCCAGGTATACCACCATGCCTCTAGGGCACGCCCAGATACTGGGTTATACCGCCCATGCCTCCAGGGCACTCCCAAAGCTACCCACATATCGAATATCTCTAGATACTAAGGTATACAGCCCATGCCTCTAGGGCACTCCGAAAGCAACCAGAGTATCATATACATAAACACAACGCAATCCGACGCATCACACAACGTCACGCCACAAACCCGGGCCCGTGTAACTGTAATACCCAGTCCTAATGTAGGAAACCCTATTCTTAGATGGGTGTCTTGATCAAAATTGGGAATAAAATTTTGAAGCTTATATGGGGTGCCATTACTAAAAAGGAGCTTAATTATTTTTATTTTTATTTTTGTTTTCATATAGTTCGACAGGTAGGGCTGCAACAGGGTCGGGTTGGGTCGGGTTTTTCAAAACCCTAGCACAACCCTAGATCGCATTATCTCGGCCCTGACCCTCCCTGACCCTGAGTCAGGGCCGAAAAACCTCAACCCATTGCCCGCCCTGATTGGCCCTGATTGGGCAGGGCCGGGCTGGCCCTGATTGACTCGAGTGCAAATACTTGTTAAGAGTGCCAAAAATAAAGCAACCACATATCATATAGAACAAAATGATCAATAAACAGAGAAATGGAACAAAATAAGACAATATGAATTCAACAACATGACGGGCAGCAGAGACAATTAATAATAATAATCTAAAGAAACATCAATCCAAGATAATAGAAAACATTAGCAAAGGAAACATGCACAAATGGTTAAATTCTATAATAGAAAACTTAGGGTCGGGTCGGGCCGGGTCAGGGTGACCCGAGAACGGGGATTGTCATCAATCAAGGTTCTCAACAAATTTCTCAATGATCGGTTTACAACTTCGGTTTGCCCATCAGTTTGAGGGTGGAACACAGTGCTATACTGCAGTGTGGTTCCAATACTCTTCCATAATTGACGCCAAAAGTGACTAAGGAACTTCGTGTCTCGGTCTGAAGTGATGGTATTTGGTACTCCATGCATTCCGAAGATTTCTTTGAAAAATAAGCTAGCAATGCGTGAGGCATCCATAGTCTTTCGGCAAGGTATGAAATGTGCCATTTTGGAAAATCTATCAACGACCACAAATATGGAATCCATTCCTCGGTGTGTCCGTGGCAATCCAAGGACAAAATCCATGGATATATCCTCCCATGGTGCATGTGGTATAGGCAAAGGCAAATAGAGACCGGCATTTGTAGTTTGTCCCTTACCAATTTGGCAATTTCGGCATCTCATAACATAACGATGTACATCCCGTTTCTGATGTGGCCAAAAGTACTTTGCTGAAACAAGTTGGAGAGTTTTGTCACGACCGAAATGACCTTCATTATGTATCTCACCAATCACCTTTTGCCGAAGAGAGCAATCCGGTACACATAAGCGATTTCCTTTGAAGAGAAAACCATCACATAAGGTGAAATCAGCAAGCTTCTCATCTTGAGCATATGATATAAGTTTGGAGAAGTATTCATCCTCCATGTATAGCTGTTGGAATGAGTCAAAGCCGAGCACAGTAGTGAGCATGGTATTGAGCAAGCTTTTCTTTCGGCTGAGAGCATTGGCAACCTGATTTTGTACACCCGCCTTGTGCTTGATGTTGAAGGTGAAATCTTGAAGATATTCCGCCCATTTTGCACGCCGAGAATTTAGCTTTTGTTGACCTGAAATGTACTTCAATGCTTCATGGTCAGTGTACAAAATAAATTCTCTATGGATTAGGTATTGCCTCCAATGCTCAAGTGTGAGAAACAAGGCATAAAACTCCAAATCATAGGTACTATATTTGAGTTTGGCACCATTCAACTTCTCACTGAAGAATGCAATGGGACGTCCTCCTTGGCTTAGAACTCCTCCTATGCCGGTTCCGGATGCATCACAATGAACCTAAAAAATGAGATCGAAGTTGGGAAGCGCAAGGACCGGGGCTGTACATAACTTTTCCTTGAGTTGTTCAAAGCTTCTTTGGGCTTCAATGGTCCACTCAAAAACACCTTTCTTCATACAAGAAGTGAGTGGGGCAGCAATAGAACTGAAGTGTGCAATGAATCGTCGGTAGAAGGAAGCTAGGCCATGAAAACTTCGAACTTCATGCACGTTTATTGGGGTTGGCCATTCTTGGATCACCTTGATCTTGGCATCATCAACTGAAATCCCTTCTCTTGAAATGTTAAATCCAAGGAATAGGATTTGTGGCACCATGAAGTAACACTTTTCAGGGGCTGCAAATAAGCGTGCTTGCCTTAGCAAGCGTAACACATCTTGAAGGTGCTGCAAGTGCTCATTAGTAGTCCTACTAAAAATTAAAATATCATCAAAATAAACAACCACAAAACGTCCAAGATACGGCTTTAGAACCTGTGTCATGAACCTCATGAAGGTGGAAGGTGCATTAGACAATCCAAATGGCATGACTAGCCACTCAAATAGTCCATCTTTGGTCTTGAATGCTGTCTTCCATTCATCTCCGGGCTCGATTCGGATTTGATGATATCCACTCTTTAAGTCTAACTTTGAGAATATGGTGGCACCGAAAAGTTGGTCCAAGAGATCATCAAGACGAGGGATCGGAAAGCGGTATTTGATGGTGATTTTGTTGATGGCTCTACTATCAACAAACATTCTCCAAGTGCCATTTTTCTTCGGCACCAAAAGGGCTGGAATGGCACATGGGCTGAGGCTCTCCCTTATGAAACCTTTGTTCAATAGTTCCATGATTTGCCGTTGTAGTTCTTCATGCTCCACTGGACTCATCCGATAGTGAGCTAGGTTGGGTAAAGATGCACGGGGCAGCAAGTCAATTTGGTGCTGAATGTCTCTCATGGGGGGAAGGCCAGAGGGAAGGTCTAATGGAAATATATCTTTAAATTCTTTCAAAAGAGGCTTGACTTCGTTCGGAATTATTGGTGCAACCACATTGTTACAGTGTAAATGGGGGAGATTTCGATGAGGACACCTATTTACAGGCATTAGAGGAACCAAAAATTGTAGAGAGAGAGAGAGAGAGAGAGATTACATGATTTTTGTGATTTAGTTCATCTTTGAACATGTTATGATGAAAATCAACTACAGGGTTATCGTTATTTTTTGCTTTAATTCGTATTCTAGCTTGGTATGTGATCCAAATTGATTCTTGGGTCATCTTCTTCCTGGGCCCTCTTCTGTCTGTCTGTCTGATATGACATAGCATTATCCTCGCTAATTATCTGGGGTGTGATAAAAGACGAAGAAGGTGAGTGGAAAAAGTAGTAGGGGTGTCATTACCAATATAGATTTTGTTTAGATACATGTACACTCCAGACTCTGTGAGTTTAGATCCTTAACAAGATAAGGAATTCCCATGAAAGCTATTGATGTGTGTTGGGTTTCATTTCAGCCCCTGAAAATTCACATGACAAAGGAAGACAGTTGCGTCCACAACCTCCTCTCCTTCCTCTCACTTTCAGAAACAGAATTATTGCTTGTAGGACAGCAAAATTACACAAATGAAATGCCAAAATAGTTTACACAGTTCATGTTCGCAGATTTCGCCCACACCGTACACGTGGCACATGTCATTGCGCATTGATCACCCAGTTGGTTAACAGTGACAGACTTTAATTTCTGACCTGCCACAGCAATGGCCATTAGGCTTTCTCCTAACAACCACTTGTTGGGGCTGACTGTGTCATGTGGATGTGATCTGATCCATTAATCTGACACCAAAGCTCTTTGATCGGATGATCCTAGACCCTTGATCCATCAGGCCTCATTTATAGCTTTGTGGAGGAAAAAAAAAAGGATAAACCAGTGATTTTTGTAGTCTGTTTGGATTGCAAGAATTTTGTGGAGACATCTGAGCAGGACTACGTTTTTGCAAGCGAAGTAGACAAGGAACCATGACTATTCCTATTTCTAAGCGAAGTAGACAAGTCATGGGAGTTCCTTCTCAGTTGATTATTCCTATTTCTTCTAGCTTTCTTTTAATTCTTTTTGATATATCTTTTCTAGCTTGGCGCCGATTCAGGTCCCTGAGTATCTCTGTTTTATATTTATTTTAATGAATCTCTGGTCGGGATCCGCCTAACCCCAGCTTACCGATCAAAAAAAAAAAAAAAGTAAACAAGGAACCAACCTTACTCAATTTTTTTTATGTAGTGAAGGTGGTACGATGAAAGTACCATCCTTGATATTTGATCCAACAACAGCCCAGCCTCCTAAAAAGTGGGCTGCTGTTGGATCAAATATCAAGGGCTCACACTGTACTTGAGGCTCGGGCACCAGAAATTCATTCATATCATATCCCTCTAAATCGTGGAAAGAACCAAAATTCTAAAGAAATTTTTTTTGTCAGAAATGTTTCTGTTGCAATCCAAACCCCTAAGTCAAAACATGTTTAAAAATTCCCACGCTCGTAGAAACAGATAACAAAAAGTAGGTATTTGCTAGGGACCATGCAGAAAGCATTTCGGGGACCAGCTCTTGCATGAGGGAGCAGCCACCCATTAATTCATCCTATGTGGCTGCTCTCTCATGCAACAACAGTTCCAAAAATTGTAAATTTGAGGGAGTGGATAAGGCAAGAGAATGAGCTGTAAATTTGGGGGAAAATCCATCATCTCATCAGCATATTTTATTTCCCTATATTTAGGGACTTGTAGGGCATATTTTATTTTACATTTTGAAGGACTTTACTAGTAGGTTACTAGTAAAGTGTGGTGTTATGTGACTTGGAGTTACAAAAAAGGCTCCAGAACCTCGCAGGACTACTAACACACGACTCTTACTTGTCAGCCCCTTCTCTGCTGAGATGGCACCCTTTAACTGCCACCAAAAAACACTTTTGAAAGGATAGTTTTGTGGTAGTAGGGCTGCAGGATTTATCTCTCTTATCCATGGTTTAAAATTTCGACCGAAATCCGAAATTTCGGTTTTCGGTGGGGACCGAAACCGGTATTTGGCGAAATTAGAAATTTCGCCATTGTCTGAAACTTCGAGAAAATGACTTTTTTATTTTAAAAAAAAAACGTTAAAGAATTTTGGCCGTAATTTCGAAATTTGTCTCCGGAATTTCGAACGAGAGTACCAAATTTCGTCCAAAATTTCAGAATTTCAGTCGAAATTTCAGTTTTAGGGAAGACCGAAACCGGTACTGAAATCGAAATTTTAAACCCTGCTCTTATCTCTCTTTCTCTCTCACCTCTACTCTACAAGGGGAATACTGGCCCTCCCTTGACAACCAAATACACTGTGGGGGTTCACCACTAATCCACCAAGAGATTACTACCCCCAACTACTCTACCAGTTGACTACTTACTAACTGCTTTACTAGGACACAAGTGTGCATCCAAAAGGCACTATACCATGGTCTGGGCCATGCCCTGAAACCTATGACACTGGAAGATGGTAAGCCATCATATAGTCCTACAAACCCATGGTTGAAAAAGAGAAGCCCTGAAACCTATGACACTGGATAATGGTTAGTGTCACAGTGCCAAATCCAAAGCCTTGGTCCCATGGCCTTCTTCCCACCTTGATGTTCCAAGTGCACATTGGCAAAGGTGCAAGGTGCCACCAGCCAATGTGTGTGTGCCAACACTTTAAGGGGCTGACAGTAAACCAATATATAGTCCTACAAATACATGGTTGAAACAGAGAAGCTAGCATTCCACAACATTGAACAAGAGGACATTCATATCGACCTGAGGACTAGGATCATCTGTTGGAGATTTTTGCACACATGGCTCCTCAAGGTCGGCCAACCAGATGAACAATTTGGATCATTCAAACAGCGGTCTTGATCCGTAGGAGTTAAAAAAAAGTCCCCTTTATATGACCAAACACCAAAATCCTCGAAGTTGGTCACAGAGGGAGCTCCAAAATATGCATTTGAACTTTGTATCGGCAAAAAGGTTTAGACTTCCTTGCCTGGCAACACAAAATGATTTACTTCTGTGATTTAATACTGCCACATGGCAAGCACTTGCTGCATTCCAGACAAAATAATTGATAAAGACACGCCATATCACATTGATATCAAAAGGTGCAGTTGTTTATGCTGTTCCTGCATAAAAAAGAACCCAATTCATATTTTGCAAAATTTGGGTACTACACAAGAAACATACTGATGCTTTCGGCTTAAGTTCCATATAGATGTGCAAGTACCTGTTGCCAATTATGCAAAGAACCATAATCGCAGTTTGGTTGAAGATTGTAGAACCATCGAAGGATTTAACTTAACAACAAAAACCTAAACAGCTTCAAGAATTTTGGGGGTTTTTATAATTTCGTGTTATGCATGCCAATACAAGTACAGAGTAGGGGCTTCATGGCCATATTCAAAGAAGCAAATGTTGTTCCGGTGATCCTGTTTCATCTATGCAAGCAAAAGACAGGCAGGTTTTTACATATAGGGAATTCCAAGGGTAAGGCGAAGGGAAATGATATATTCGCCCCATTTTCTTTCTTGGGCCGGCCCCTTCAGTGTAAAGAGTAGTCATAAACATGGTTTTAAATTTCAGCCGAAATTTCAGATTTTGGTGAAGACCGAAACCGAAATTTGGCGAAAACCGAGATTTCGCCCTTTATCGGAATTTCGGTCCGAAATTTCGAGAAAATGTCATTTAAAAAAAAAAAAATTTGTTACAAAATTTCGGAATTTCCGAAAATTTGGTCCGAAATTTCGAACTGAAATATCAAATTTCGGATGTCCGTGGGGTCTGAAATTGGTACCGAAACCGAAATTTAAAACCTTGGTCATAAATACACTAGAGTGGGTTGCCTGGGGAAGAAAAGGGGGCGAATATATCACTTCCCTGGGGCGAAATGTTGCGAAATATACAAAGACGTATCCTTGGATGAATGGAATACAAGGCAGACAAGGCTAACAATGCTAACCGTTTAAAACATCCCCACCCATAGAAGGAACAGACAAACAGGCAAAATGCATAAAATACAAAAAAATTGTATCTTGACATCTAGTTACAACCACCACCAAGCTCCAATCTAATTAGTAGCTGCATATGGATATATAATTACAATATAATTGAGAATAGGAGGCCAAAAATCCAATCATTTTAACAAATCCAGAGAATAATAATTATAAATATTAGTTATAAAGACACCCAAACACCTGAGGGTTTGAGAAAGCAGGATGTCAAGAAATAGTTACGCTGCACTGAGGAATGAATTGCAAAGCCAACCAAACACGAATTACTCTGCAACTTGGGCACTGCTATGGTTTTACATGTTTGATGTAGGTAATAAGAGAACTTGGTAAATTTGCAACTGATGAATGAGGTCAAAAAGGTACTGTAAAAATTACAGACTTGCTGAAATAACTGGACATATCTTTAATTTGTTTGAAGAAAAAGTATGACAAGAAGATCAAAAGAAGAGGATCAATACCATTCAAAAAAAAATTCAAAAGAAGAGGATCAAGTGGCAAATTGCACTTAAAAGGTTATGGTATCAGAGCTAAAGGTTAGAGGATCATCCATTAACATTGAAAGGTTAGAAGATTCATTTCTCTTTCCTCTTCCCTCTCTCCTCCTCTTCTTTCTTTCTTTCTTTGGGTTTTTCATTAATCCCTACCAAAACCCTAACTCTCCCATATCTTTTTCTTTCTCGTCTTTTACCTCACCCTACATCTAACCAGAACCCCCCCTCCAATTTTTTTTTTGGGGTTTTTCATTCCCTCTCACAAAACCCTAGCCACACACCAAAACCTAGTTCTTCTTCATCTTTTTCACACCCTTCTTCATCTTTTTCACACCCCCTGGGATCGAGCATTCGATTCCCGCTTCGATTCCCACTCTAGCAACCTTGAGTAGGATTCTTCCCCGGGAGTCTTCTATTCCCGATTCGATTCCCGCTTTCGATTCCCGCTCTGGCAACCTTGATTCTACCTTCATCTTATGTCTTGTCATGTGTTCTCCAGAGTAGCCAAAGAGTAGCCAAAGTCTGGACCATCCATGCCCCTTCCAGGGTATGTGCTTTTAGTTTGGTGGCCTTCAAAAAAAGGATTCAGACGGTGGACTTCTTGAGAAAACGGGAAATGTTGATTGTAGATCATTGTGAACTTTGTATTGGGGCTGACGAATCGGTGGATCATTTGTTCTTACATTGTAAAGTGGCCTGGGAGGTGTGGAGCTAGGGCTGCAACAGGGTCGGGTTTTTCAAAACCCTAGCCCAACCCTGGATCCCATTATCTCGGCCCTGACCCGCCCTGACCCTGAGTCAGGGCCAGAAAACCTTAACCCATTACCCGCCCTACAGGGTATTGTGCTGGCCCTGGCCCACCCTGATTGGCCCTGATTGGGCAGGGGCGGGCCGGGCCGGGCCAACCCTAATTGACCCTAGTGCAAATACCTGTTAAGAGTGCCAAAAATAAAGCAACCACTTATCATATGGGGGAACTTCTAATCCAGTAGGCCCAAGTTGAGTTTAGGAAAAAAAATACACTTTAATGTATGTAAGGTGGGCCAAGGGGAGAGAAAGAACACTTTTTAGTTTGTATGACTTAAGGTGGGCCAGAGAGGCGGTAGTGACTTGTGGTCCAGTTGTGGAGTTGTGACTTGTGAGGCAGCTTTTTATCAGATGGAGACGGAACGCCAGACGCAACGTGAAAAGTCAGATCTCTCTCTCTCTCTCTCTCTCTCTGACGTGAGAAAGCTACTTCGGTGATGACAACTAGCATGTGTAACTTTTTTTTTTTACATCATTTAGGATGTGACATATTTAATTTTTTTTTAGTTCGGACTTAGAGATGAAGGGGCTGTCCTGAGTAAAAGAGTGAGGCGAATAAATCATTTTTATGGGCGGGAACCCAATATATGTTCCCAAAATGAGATAACAAGAATAAGAGTGGTGTGCAGATACAGTAAATATTCCTATGAAACTGTTGATCTAAACCGTTCATTTGGTGGTATCCAACTTTGTTGATCTAAAGATTATATGGCCTACTGCCCTACATATTTTGTTGATCTAAACTCTTCATTTGGTGGTATCCAACATAGATCAAACTCTGATTTAACAAGATAATTCTAGTCCACTCACTTGAACAGTGTAAACTGAATAAACATTCACACCCTACAATAATATGTAGTCATTGGGACATGGAAAGTTAAATACGTCCTTAGTTTACCCTACACATTGTAACAGCATAAATTAATTCGAAGGTAAACCAATGTAAGGTAATTAAGCAGGTTACTCAGAATTTGTTTACCCCAAAATAGGTTACCCTCTTATATTTACCCTCACTAGAATCAGAGTAACTGCACCTACTATTGCTAATACTACTACTGATATTTAGGGCTGGCAATTTCACCCGGATAAGCGGGGATCCGCCCCGCTTGGGGAGGGGATTCCCCGATTTGAGTGGGGAAGGGGAAGGGGATTTAAAAAATTCCCCGGTGCGGGGAAGGGGAGGAGAAGGGGATGGAGTTGGCCCCGCCCTGCATTAATGCCATTTTTTTCTTGTGTTTTTTTAAGTGTTTTTTTTTTGGGGAAAACTACTAGAAACCCCTTGGATCAAAACATATCTATAAGATTCTCCCAAAATTTTCATAATTTCCATTAGTACAGTTTTGTCCCTGACATAGCTTTTTAGGTTTCCTTTTACCCATAATCCATTGGGCATTGTCCCTCATTATATTAGTATATTACCCTTAGAAATCCCTAAAATCTCTCCCTCGAACCATCACTGTAAGGCAACATTAAATTCTTTGAAAATCTCCCTCCCCCAAATAAAGGCAACATCTCTCTGATGAGTGATGAGATTTTATATGGTGTGCGCTCGTATAGTCCATTATTTTTCAAAAAGTAATGTATGGGCTACGCCATAGGATGGTCCAAATCATTTCTTTGAAAAGATTTGAAACATGAAGGGCTGGTTTTCTATTTTGGGTGAAAATACACATTTGAGAAGCAAAAGTCGTTTTTTTTAAGGCCAATGGCACGGCTTCATAAATTCGAAAGTTAGTTTGGTTTATTCTATACTTAAAAGGATGGTTTTTAAAACCACGTGCTTGCACTTTCTCTCCCTTGTGATAGTTACAAAGAAGAAAAATAATCCTATATCATTCAAAAAAAATGTGCCACGCCCACAACCATGTATGCAGATCGCAACTAAAATTCTAAATCCATTTGAGGTTCCACAATTAATATCAAAATAATTCACCTCTCATGAGGTTCAATTAAGAATGGAATACCAAATCACTAATCTGTCTCTACTAACTTCTAAAAATTAAATAAATGAATCTAAGAATGTCAAAGCTAACTAAATCCACGCTCGCCCCATTCTCCATTCCGTGTCTCCAAACCTATTCCTCGTGATCTAAAAAACCAACATAGATAGAATGAGCTAACGCCTAGAGATTGAAAAAGTGTCGTCATATAACATAACAGATGGATCAAGTATGTAACATAACAATAAAACTCCATATTTATTAGAAAATTCATTACCGCTCATATTCCAATATCCAAACCGTTCATTTCATGGGCCCAATGTAAATAGGCCTTTCCTCGAAAATCATCTCCATATGATGATCTTAACGCGATCTGTAGATGCTGATCGGAGGGTTTGAGTCATCCTATAGTGATGATTTTATGGGCAAGGCCTATTTACGTTGTGGCCCAACAAATGAGCAGTTTGGATCTTCTAATCCATGGGGCCCAAGTTGATTTTAGGAAATAAATACACTTTAATGTATGTAAGGTGGGCCAAGGGGAGAGAAAGAACACTTTTTAGTTTTTATGACTTAAGGTGGGCCAGAGAGGCGGTCGTGAGGCGGCTTTTTATTAGGTGTGTACCTCATTTGGGATGTGGCATATTTGACTTTTTTTTGGTTCGGACTACAGATGATGGGGCTGTCCTGAGTAAAAGAGCGAGGCAAATAAATCATTTACCCATCTCATTTTTATGGGTGGGAACCCAATATATGTTCCCAAAATGAGATAACAAGAATAAGAGTGGTGTGCAGATACAGTAAATATTCCTATGAAACTGTTGATCTAAACCGTTCATTTGGTGGTATCCAACTTTGTTGATCTAAAGATTATATGGCCTACTGCCCTACATATTTTGTTGATCTAAACTCTTCATTTGGTGGTATCCAACATAGATCAAACTCTGATTTAACAAGATAATTCTAGTCCACTCACTTGAACAGTGTAAACTGAATAAACATTCACACCCTACAATAATATGTAGTCATTGGGACATGGAAAGTTAAATACGTCCTTAGTTTACCCTACACATTGTAACAGCATAAATTAATTCGAAGGTAAACCAATGTAAGCTAATTAAGCAGGTTACTCAGAATTAGTTTACCCCAAAATAGGGTACCCTCTTATATTTACCTTCACTAGAATCAGAGTAACTACACTTACTATTGCTAATACTACTACTGATATTTAGGGCTGGCAATTTCACCCGGAAAAGCGGGGATCCGCCCCGCTTGGGGAGGGGATTCCCCGATTTGAGTGGGGAAGGGGAAGGGGATTTAAAAAATTGCCCGGTGCGGGGAAGGGGAGGAGAAGGGGATGGAGTTGGCCCCGCCCCGCATTAATGCCATTTTTTTCTTGTGTTTTTTTAAGTGTTTTTTTTTTTTGGGGAAAACTACTAGAAACCCCTTGGATCAAAACATATCTACAAGATTCTCCCAAAATTTTCATAATTTCCATTAGTATAGTTTTGTCCCTGACATAGCTTTTTAGGTTTTCTTTTACCCATAATCCATTGGGCATTGTCCCTTATTATATTAGTAACAGCATAAATTAATTCGAAGGTAAACCAATGTAAGCTAATTAAGCAGGTTACTCAGAATTAGTTTACCCCAAAATAGGTTACCCTCTTATATTCACCCTCACTGGAACATACCCTTAGTGAATGTTATACTTACTGATCAATGGTTAATGCACATGATAATCACATTTTTTCCATACATTTGTTAGGTTTTTTCTACTTGGAATGAAGTCAGTCCAATTCTATGAGTGTACGAGGATACAAAGTAGAAAGTGACACCCAACCAGCCCCCCTATCAACACACACATACAACCTCTCGTTTTCTAGCAATTTGTTTCATCACGTATCTATGTTAGACGTCATTATTATATTTCTTTATTTCGTCATTGGATTCTTAGTTATAGCAATTCTCCATTTGCTGCTGTCTATAAATACCGATTCATGTGACACCTTCATCACAGAACACAATACCACCCTTAACTTCCTTTCTTTGATTTCTCCCTTTACATATTCCTATGGCCCTTATAACTGAAACCTCCTCTTTTGGCTCCAATTGCAATCCAATCGAAAATGAAAACCCACAAATCAATCGCAAATCAGCAGCGTTTCCTCCAAGCATTTGGGGCGATCACTTCCTTGCCTACTCCCATGATCAAATGGTAATAGAAGAGAGCTCATTTATTTTGAATTATAGCGTACTTCGTTGTAATAGTAGCTAATGTATATCTGTTTCTGAATGGTACCATACAGAAGTTGGATGGATGGACTAAGCGGATTGAAGAATTGAAGGAAGAACTGAAAAGTATGCTAAGCAGTGCCCAGGGGTCACACCAAGAAATCGAATTGATTGACCTGCTTCAACGTCTTGGAGTGGCATATCACTTTGAAAAGGAGATTAACGAGGCATTACATCAAATATTTGAATCCCATACATATGTTGCTGATGATGATCTATTTGTTGTTTCTCTCCAATTTCGACTACTAAGACAACATGGGTTCAATGTGTCTTCTGGTAAATCCTTTTTCATTTCTATTCTTCACTGCTAGAACTTGTGCTACTCTAACTCGTTCACATTCACATTCTTTATAACTTGACATTCGTGAGTTTTGAAACAGATGTATTTAGCAAGTTTAAAGACGAGGAGGGGAACTTCAATACCGCCTTGATTAGTGATATGAGGGGCCTATTAAGCTTGTTTGAAGCGGCAAATCTCAGCACACAAGGAGAGGATGTATTAGATGAGGCCATTACATTTATGCGGAAACACCTTATGTCTGGTATAAGCCATCTCGATTCTAATCTTGCAACACAGGTAGAGCATGCCTTAGAGATACCCTCGTGGAAGAGATTACCAAGGCTAGAGCATAGGCATTACATCTCAATATACCAACAACACGAGGCGCGAAATGATGTGCTTCTAGAGTTTGCAGAGTTGGATTTCAATCTCTTACAATCATTGCACCAAAGAGAGTTAAAAGATCTTACTAAGTAAGTTTGTTTTATTGCGTGAAGATTATATCCTATAGAATTATTAAAATTATGACTAATGAGCTATAGTGAACCAATCAAGGCTTGCGGCGCTTTATAAAAAATAAATGAGATTTTCATCATCCTCGGCATATAATCTATGCTAGATACAATGGGGAAAGACCAGTTATGTCATTGAACATTTTTAATTCTACTTGATTACAAATAAAAATAAGAATTGCATTATATTTGTGCATCATAAATGCCGGGCCTATAAGAAGAAATTAGACATGACCCTTCTTATTCCTGAAGAAATTATACACCCCCTTCTTATTCCCCCATAACCATAAACATTTGAGCTCTCTAACTAACACGGACTACATTTATATCTCCTACAGGTGGTGGAAGGACATGGATCTTATAGGAACCATGCCTTTTGCTAGGGATCGATTAGCAGAATTATACCTTTTTTGGGTGAATGCAGTGTATTTTGAACCGCAATACACTCGATCTAGAATGTGGAGTTCAAAAATTTTATCACTGATATCAACTATTGATGACTTTTATGACGTGTACGGTACCATTGAAGAACAACGATTATTCACCGATGCAATTGATAGGTACTTGATTTACATTTATCTTTAATTTCTATAGCTTTTGTTAAAGATCTCTTCTTAATTCGATGTGGAAGTCATCAATTCATCAAGAACCACGAATGTTAATGGCTACTTGATTTGATTAGGTGGGATGTTGAGGCCATACATCACATTCCCAAATACATGGAAGTGTGTTATCTTGCACTTATTGATGTCGTCAACGAAATAGAAGAGGAACTTGCAGCCGAAGGAAACTCCTATCGTATACCATACTTAAAAGGAGGAGTAAGACCACTGAATCGGCATAAAGCTTTAGAAATCTTATGAATATATACTAATGTTATTAGAGGAAGAAAACCTTGTCTTTCCATGTTTATGATAATATTTATTTTCTGATATTACGGTTGAATGATCGACTTCATTTTATCGCAGATTAAAGGTTTAACGAGGGCATATTTGACTGAATCCGAATGGTACATCAAGGGATACGTACCTCTATTCAATGAGCATTTAAGCATCTCTTTGATCAGTTGCGGTTATCCTCTGTGCACTATCCTTAGTTTTGTTGGTATGGGTGAAATTGCAACAAAGGAGGCATTTGATTGGGCAAGCAGAAGACCTAAGGTTGTTATGGATGCAGCACTAGTTTGCCGACTCCGAGACGACATCGTGGTATGTTATTGGTTTATGTGAAAATATAGAGACAAAAAAGGATACCATTGAGAAAATGAAATATTCCAAGTGGATGTAAAAATATGAAGCAATATGGAAACAATCATGTTATTCATGTGTCCCATTATTGAAGGGAAAGCATCCTACCTTGGGGCCCACTTATTGTTATTCTTTAGAAAATTATTTCTCTTACTTTCCCATTCATAAAAATGATAAAACACTCAAAAATAGGAGAAGAAATTCTCCAAAAAAATTTCTTATTTTCTAGTCTTCATAAAATGAACCACTTACACCAACCATGTACCACGTATTTCTTAAGAAATTACCTTCTTTGCAACTTAAAAACTAATCTTACATAACGAAAGGGTTTAACCTATTTCTCACTTAGAAGTTTTTTTATATGACAACCGTTAAGTTATGGATTAAAGACAACTTTTGTACCCCAAAAAAACTCAACAACATAACACAAACATCAACTATTTAAGATACGTGAGATAAAAAGATAAAATATCTAAGTATTTTTATATCAACTTTAACATTATTATTTTTTGTTTCTATGGCATTTGAAGTTTGAAGAAGAACGAGGTCATGTTGCATCGACTATCCAATGTTATATGAAGGAGCATGGGGCCTCAGAGCAGCAGGTGTGCGATAAGTTTGAAGAAATGATTATGATTGCCTGGAAAGACATAAATCAAGCATGCATTGAACAACCTGTCTCCCTTACTCTCCTTATGCGAATCGTCAATCTCACACGTGTGATGGAAGAACTATACAAATATGACGATGGATACACCTTTCCCGGCGGCGCGACCAAAGAACGTATCACCTTGTTGTTTGTTGATCCCATTCCCCTTTAATAATAGATGTGGTTTATTAAGATATCCTTATGGTTTGGATGTGTTTTAGAAAGAGATTGATCAACTTATTATTGTTGGATATAATATGTTATAGGGTCAAAAATACCTTGTTTTTAATATTTTTCAGAATGTATAAGAGATTTATCATATTATTATTAATGGTTGTAATAAGGAACAATGTTTATAAGACTGTGTTTACTAAGTTGTCTAAATGTCGTATATGTTTCGTACCAAATTGCATACTTTTTTGGAGTGACATGAGAAATATGTCTATAACATAGCACAAGGTGAAGGGGAAAAATGAATAAAGTGATAACATATTTGATTATGGCAATTGTTGATTACATTTACCGAAGTACAAATTTTAAGAACCAAAGCACGATTCCTTATACCTTACAATGGCTCAAATACTCTTACAAACATACTTTCCCATAGACCATTCATAGAAGCAATAATTTAGAAAGTAGCTAATGAAAATGAGAAGATAAAATCCCTTTAGTGGAAAAGGTATACTATTCATCAGTGTTCGAGGTATAAATGTCAACCCCGAACTGCGCCTGTGTCCAGCACGTGACAGTACCACACACCAGCAAATAAGACCCAAAGATGTGCAAGGCTACAAATATCAAGCAATATCATCGTTTGGATACGCGGATTTTAGAATCCAGGTTTTTAGTTTGAAAACAGTGTAAAAGAGGGTTAGAGACAAGAGAAGAAGCGGACCAGCCGTCGTTTTTTACTCATTTTTTACTTCTCTCCCTTCTTTCCATCAGCAAGAGAGTAGAAGATCCTCCCATTTTCCAGGTTTTAGAAATCTCAGGCTGCAGGAGAGATTTTTAAAACCTGATTTTCTTGCTTAAAATCCAAGAAACGCTGCCAAGACAGCACAAAGCAGCCTGATCATGAACCCTCTTTTACACTGATTTCAAACTAAAAACCTGGATTCTAAAATCCTCGTATCCAAACAGCCCCAAAAATCATCTCACACCCATCTTATTAACCAACAAGACCGATACAGAGACCCTTGCATCCTCGAGACGAGCAAGCAACACAATAATGAATGGTGAAGCACAACACCATCTGGGTTCTTAAGTTAAGGACTCGCAATCCTCATTACTCAATAAGTAGGGCATACCGCCCAAGCCTCTAGGGCATGCCCAAAGCAACCCACGTGCCAGGTATACCACCATGCCTCTAGGGCACGCCCTGTGAATATTGCCACCCAGATACTGGGTTATACCGCCCATGCCTCCAGGGCACTCCCAAAGCAACCCACATATCGAATATCTCTAGATACTAAGGTATACAGCCCATGCCTCTAGGGCACTCCGAAAGCAACCAGAGTATCATATACATAAACACAACACAATCCGACGCATCACACAACGTCACGCCACAAACCCGGGTCCGTGTAACTGTAATACCCAGTCCTAATGTAGGAAACCCTATCCTTAGATGGGTGTCTTGATCAAAATTGGGAATAAAATTCTGAAGCTTATATGGGGTGCCATTACTAAAAAGGAGCTTAATTATTTTTATTTTTATTTTTGTTTACATATACTTCGACAGGTAGGGCTGCAACAGGGTCGGGTTGGGCCGGGCTGGCCCTGATTGACTCGAGTGCAAATACTTGTTAAGAGTGCCAAAAATAAAGCAACCACATATCATATAGAACAAAATGATCAATAAACAGAGAAATGGGACAAAATAAGACAATATGAATTCAACAACATGACGGGCAGCAGAGACAATTAATAATAATAATCTAAAGAAACATCAATCCAAGATAATATAAAACATTAGCAAAGGAAACATGCACAGATGGTTAAATTCTATAATAGAAAACTTAGGGTCGGGTCGGGCCGGGTCAGGGTGACCCGAGAACAGGGATTGTCATCAATCAAGGTTCTCAACAAATTTCTCAATGATCGGTTTACAACTTCGGTTTGCCCATCAGTTTGAGGGTGGAACACAGTGCTATACTGCAGTGTGGTTCCAATACTCTTCCATAATTGACGCCAAAAGTGACTAAGGAACTTCGTGTCTCGGTCTGAAGTGATGGTATTTGGTACTCCATGCATTCTGAAGATTTCTTTGAAAAATAAGCTAGTAATGCGTGAGGCATCCATAGTCTTTCGGCAAGGTATGAAATGTGCCATTTTGGAAAATCTATCAACGACCACAAATATGGAATCCATTCCTCGGTGTGTCCGTGGCAATCCAAGGACAAAATCCATGGATATATCCTCCCATGGTGCATGTGGTATAGGCAAAGGCAAATAGAGACCGGCATTTGTAGTTTGTCCCTTACCAATTTGGCAATTTCGGCATCTCATAACATAACGATGTACATCCCGTTTCTGATGTGGCCAAAAGTACTTTGCTGAAACAAGTTGGAGAGTTTTGTCACGACCGAAATGACCTTCATTATGTATCTCACCAATCACCTTTTGCCGAAGAGAGCAATCCGGTACACATAAGCGATTTCCTTTGAAGAGAAAACCATCACATAAGGTGAAATCAGCAAGCTTCTCATCTTGAGCATATGATATGAGTTTGGAGAAGTATTCATCCTCCATGTATAGCTGTTGGAATGAGTCAAAGCCGAGCACAGTAGTGAGCATGGTATTGAGCAAGCTTTTCTTTCGGCTGAGAGCATTGGCAACCTGATTTTGTACACCCGCCTTGTGCTTGATGTTGAAGGTGAAATCTTGAAGATATTCCGCCCATTTTGCACGCCGAGAATTTAGCTTTTGTTGACCTGAAATGTACTTCAATGCTTCATGGTCAGTGTAAAAAATAAATTCTCTATGGATTAGGTATTGCCTCCAATGCTCAAGTGTGCGAAACAAGGCATAAAACTCCAAATCATAGGTACTATATTTGAGTTTGGCACCATTCAACTTCTCACTGAAGAATGCAATGGGACGTCCTCCTTGGCTTAGAACTCCTCCTATGCCGGTTCCGGATGCATCACAATGAACCTCAAAAATGAGATCAAAGTTGGGAAGCGCAAGGACCGGGGCTGTACATAACTTTTCCTTGAGTTGTTCAAAGCTTCTTTGGGCTTCAATGGTCCACTCAAAAACACCTTTCTTCATACAAGAAGTGAGTGGGACAGCAATAGAACTGAAGTGTGCAATGAATCGTCGGTAGAAGGAAGCTAGGCCATGAAAACTTCGAACTTGATGCACGTTTATTGGGGTTGGCCATTCTTGGATCACCTTGATCTTGGCATCATCAACTGAAATCCCTTATCTTGAAATATTAAATCCAAGGAATAGGATTTGTGGCACCATGAAGTAACACTTTTCAGGGGCTGCAAATAAGCGTGCTTGCCTTAGCAAGCGTAACACATCTTGAAGGTGCTGCAAGTGCTCATTAGTAGTCCTACTAAAAATTAAAATATCATCAAAATAAACAACCACAAAACGTCCAAGATACGGCTTTAGAACCTGTGTCATGAACCTCATGAAGGTGGAAGGTGCATTAGACAATCCAAATGGCATGACTAGCCACTCAAATAGTCCATCTTTGGTCTTGAATGCCGTCTTCCATTCATCTCCGGGCTTGATTCGGATTTTATGATATCCACTCTTTAAGTCTAACTTTGAGAAGATGGTGGCACCGAAAAGTTGGTCCAAGAGATCATCAAGACGAGGGATCGGAAAGCGGTATTTGATGGTGATTTTGTTGATTGCTCTACTATCAACAAACATTCTCCAAGTGCCATTTTTCTTCGGCACCAAAAGGGCTGAAATGGCACATGGGCTGAGGCTCTCCCTTATGAAACCTTTGTTCAATAGTTCCATGATTTGCCGTTGTAGTTCTTCATGCTCCACTGGACTCATCCGATAGTGAGCTAGGTTGGGTAAAGATGCACCGGGCAGCAAGTCAATTTGGTGCTGAATGTCTCTCATGGGGGGAAGGCCAGAGGGAAGGTCTAATGGAAATATATCTTTAAATTCTTTCAAAAGAGGCTTGACTTGGTTCGGAATTATTCGTGCAACCACATTGTTACAGTGTAAATGGGGGAGATTTCGATGAGGACACCTATTTACAGGCATTAGAGGAACCAAAAATTGTAGAGAGAGAGAGAGAGAGAGAGAGAGAGAGAGATTACATGATTTTTGTGATTTAGTTCTTCTTTGAACATGTTATGATGAAAATCAACTACAGGGTTATCGTTATTTTTTGCTTTAATTCGTATTCTAGCTTGGTATGTGATCCAAATTGATTCTTGGGTCATCTTCTTCCTGGGCCCTCTTCTGTCTGTCTGTCTGATATGACATAGCATTATCCTCGTTGATTATCTGGGGGTGTGATAAAAGACGAAGAAGGTGAGTGGAAAAAGTAGTAGGGGTGTCATTACCATTATAGAGTTTGTTTAGATACATGTACACTCCAGACTCTGTGAGTTTAGATCCTTAACAAGAGAAGGAATTCCCATGAAAGCTATTGATGTGTGTTGGGTTTCATTTCAGGCTTCTGCCCCTGAAAATTCACATGACAAAGGAAGACAGTTGCGTCCACAACCTCCTCTCCTTCCTCTCACTTTCAGAAACAGAATTATTGCTTGTAGGACAGCAAAATTACACAAATGAAATGCCAAAATAGTTTACACAGTTCATGTTCGCAGATTTCGCCCACACCGTACACGTGGCACATGTCATTGTTCAAGCATTGATCACCCATTTGGTTAACAGTGACAGACTTTAATTTCTGACCTGCCACAGCAATGGCCATTAGGCTTTCTCCTAACAACCACTTGTTGGGGCTGACTGTGTCATGTGGATGTGATCTGATCCATTAATCTGACACCAAAGCTCTTTGATCGGATGATCCTAGACCCTTGATCCATCAGGCCTCATTTATAGTTTTCTGTAGGGAAAAAAAAAGGATAAACCAGTGATTTTTGTAGTCTGTTTGGATTGCAAGAGCAGGACTACGTTTTTGCTAGTGAAGTAGAGAAGGAACCATGACTATTCCTATTTCTAAGCGAAGTAGACAAGTCATGGGAGTTCCTTCTCAGTTGATTATTCCTATTTCTTCTAGCTTTCTTTTAATTCTTTTTGATATATCTTTTCTAGCTTGGCGCCGATTCAGGTCCCTGAGTATCTCTGTTTTATATTTATTTTAATGAATCTCTGGTCGGGATCCGCCTAACCCCAGCTTACCGATCAAAAAAAAAAAAAAAAAGCAGACAAGGAACCTACCTTATTCAATTTTTTTTATGTAGAGGGAGGTTCAATTTATGATAATATTCTCTAAATTAACCATAATCATATCATGAGAAATTATATGGTGCCCCGGTGGTCAAGTCCTGTGAAGGTGGTACGATGAAAGTACCATCCTTGATATTTGATCCAACAACAGCCCAGCCTCCTAAAAAGTGGGCTGCTGTTGGATCAAATATCAAGGGCTCACACTGTACTTGAGGCTCGGGCACCAGAAATTCATTCATATCATATCCCTCTAAATCGTGGAAAGAACCAAAATTCTAAAGAAATTTTTTTTGTCAGAAATGTTTCTGTTGCAATCCAAACCCCTAAGTCAAAACATGTTTAAAAATTCCCACGCTCGTAGAAACAGATAACAAAAAGTAGGTATTTGCTAGGGACCATCGCAGAAAGCATTTCGGGGACCAGCTCTTGCATGAGGGAGCAGCCACCCATTAATTCATCCAATGTGGCTGCTCTCTCATGCAACAACAGTTCCAAAAAAAATGCCTTGTGCAATGGTCCCTAGCAAATCCAAAAATAGTAATGGTGCAATTTGGGTTGTGTTGGATTGAGCTTTTGCTAAAAACTGAATTGGAATCAACCCGAACCCGACCTGGTTTTATGGTAAAGCCTCAACCTGAATTCCATGAAATAGTTTTTTTTTGGCATGGGATAGTTATTCCGTATAATACGGTCGGAAACCTTGGAAAATTATTTTCAAAGAAAATAATTCAAAACAGATTTTCAAGGTTATGAAATATGCTGTGTAATTGAGAGTGATTTGAGGGAGTGGATAAGGCAAGAGAATGAGCTGTAAATTTGGGGGAAAATGCATCATCTCATCAGCATATTTTATTTCCCAATATTTAGGGACTTGTAGGGCATATTTTATTTTACATTTTGAAGGACTTTACTAGTAGGTTACTAGTGAAGTGTGGTGTTATGTGACTTGGAGTTACAAAAAAGGATCCAGAACCTCGCAGGACTACTAACACACGACTCTTACTTGTCAGCCCCTTCTCTGCTGAGATGGCACCCTTTAACTCTGCCACCAAAAAAACTTTTGAAAGGATAGTTTTGTGGTAGTAGGGCTGCAGGATTTATCTCTCTTATCCATGGTTTAAAATTTCGACCGAAATCCGAAATTTCGGTTTTCGGTGGGGACTGAAACCGGTATTTGGCGAAATTAGAAATTTCGCCATTGTCTGAAACTTCGAGAAAATGACTTTTTTATTTTTAAAAAAAAAACGTTAAAGAATTTTGGCCGTAATTTCGAAATTTGTCTCCGGAATTTCGAACGAGAGTACCAAATTTCGTCCAAAATTTCAGAATTTCGGTCGAAATTTCAGTTTTAGGGAAGACCGAAACCGGTACTGAAATCGAAATTTTAAACCCAGCTCTTATCTCTCTTTCTCTCTCACCTCTACTCTACAAGGGGAATACTGGCCCTCCCTTGACAACCAAATACACTGTGGGGGTTCACCACTAATCCACCAAGAGATTACTACCCCCAACTACTCTACCAGTTGACTACTTACTAACTGCTTTACTAGGACACAAGTGTGCATCCAAAAGGCGCTATACCACGGTCTGGGCCATGCCCTGAAACCTATGACACTGGACGATGGTAAGCCATCATATAGTCCTACAAATCCATGGTTGAAACAGAGAAGCCCTGAAACCTATGACACTGGATAATGGTAAGTGTCACGTTGCCAAAGCCAAAGCCTTGGTCCCATGGCCTTCTTCCCACCTTGATGTTCCAAGTGCACATTGGCAAGGGTGCAAGGTGCCACCAGCCAATGTGTGTGCCAACACTTTAAGGGGCTGACAGTAAACCATTATATAGTCCTACAAATCCATGGTTGAAACAGAGAAGCTAGCATTCCACAACATTGAACAAGAGGACATTCATATCGACCTGAGGACTAGGATCATCTGTTGGAGATTTTTGCACACATGGCTCCTCAAGGTCGGCCAACCAGATGAACAATTTGGATCATTCAAACAGCGGTCTTGATCCGTATGAGTTAAAAAAAAGTCCCCTTTATATGATCAAACACCAAAATCCTCGAAGTTGGTCACAGAGGGAGCTCCAAAATATGCATTTGAACTTTGTATCGGCAAAAAGATTTTAGACTTCCTTGCCTGGCAACACAAAATGATTTACTTCTGTGATTTAATACTGCCAAATGGCAAGCACTTGCTGCATTCCAGACAAAATAATTGATAAAGACACGCCATATCACATTGCTATCAAAAGGTGCAGTTGTTTATGCTGTTCCTGCACAAAAAAGAACCCAATTCATATTTTGCAAAATTTGGGTACTACACAAGAAACATACTGATGCTTTCGGCTTAAGTTCCATATAGATGTGCAAGTACCTGTTGCCAATTATGCAAAGAACCATAATCGCAGTTTGGTTGAAGATTGTAGAACCATCGAAGGATTTAACTTAACAACAAAAACCTAAACAGCTTCAAGAATTTTGGGGGTTTTTTTAATTTCGTGTTATGCATGCCAATACAAGTAAAGAGTAGGGGCTTCATGGCCAGATTCAAAGAAGCAAATGTTGTTCCGGTGATCCTGTTTCATCTATGCAAGCAAAAGACAGGCAGGTTTTTACATATAGGGAATTCCAAGGGTAAGGCGAAGGGAAATGATATATTCGCCCCATTTTCTTTCTTGGGCCGGCCCCTTCAGTGTAAAGAGTAGTCATAAACATGGTTTTAAATTTCAGCCGAAATTTCAGATTTTGGTGAAGACCGAAACCGAAATTTGGCGAAAACCGAGATTTCGCCCTTTATCGGAATTTCGGTCCGAAATTTCGAGAAAATGTCATTTAAAAAAAAAAATTTGTTACAAAATTTCGGAATTTCCGAAAATTCGGTCCGAAATTTCGAACTGAAATACCAAATTTCGGATGTCCGTGGGGTCTGAAATTGGTACCGAAACCGAAATTTAAAACCTTGGTCATAAATACACTAGAGTGGGTTGCCTGGGGAAGAAAAGGGGGCGAATATATCACTTCCCTGGGGCGAAATGTTGCGAAATATACAAAGACGTATCCTTGGATGAATGGAATACAAGGCAGACAAGGCTAACAATGCTAACCGTTTAAAACATCCCCACCCATAGAAGGAACAGACAAACAGGCAAAATGCATAAAATACAAAAAAATTGTATCTTGACATCTAGTTACAACCACCACCAAGCTCCAATCTAATTAGTAGCTGCATATGGATATATAATTACAATATAATTGAGAATAGGAGGCCAAAAATCCAATCATTTTAACAAATCCAGAGAATAATAATTATAAATATTAGTTATAAAGACACCCAAACACCTGAGGGTTTGAGAAAGCAGGATGTCAAGAAATAGTTACGCTGCACTGAGGAATGAATTGCAAAGCCAACCAAACACGAATTACTCTGCAACTTGGGCACTGCTATGGTTTTACATGTTTGATGTAGGTAATAAGAGAACTTGGTAAATTTGCAACTGATGAATGAGGTCAAAAAGGTACTATAAAAATTACAGACTTGCTGAAATAACTGGACATATCTTTAATTTGTTTGAAGGAAAAGTATGACAAGAAGATCAAAAGAAGAGGATCAATACCATTCAAAAAAAAAATCAAAAGAAGAGGATAAAGTGGCAAATTGCACATAAAAGGTTATGGTATCAGAGCTAAAGGTTAGAGGATCATCCATTAACATTGAAAGGTTAGAAGATTCATTTCTCTTTCCTCTTCCCTCTCTCCTCTTCTTCTTTCTTTCTTTCTTTGGGTTTTTCATTAATCCCTACCAAAACCCTAACTCTCCCATATCTTTTTCTTTCTCGTCTTTTACCTCACCCTGCATCTAACCAGAACAACCCCCCCACTCCAATTTTTTTTTTGGGTTTTTCATTCCCTCTCACAAAGCCCTAGCCACACACCAAAACCTAGTTCTTCTTCATCTTTTTCACACCCTAACCGTAACTGTCCCTCCCTTTTCCTTTTTACGGTTGTTTTATATCACCCACAACCTATGATTTGTGGACACGGACACAGAGTGTCAGACACAGCAAGCTCCCAAAATTTAGAAACGGGGACACGGCTAAAATAGAAAGTACATATAATCATGATTGTGGACACAAACTCGTGTGCCGAGTTTTGACATGGAAACGGGGTATCTGACATGGCAACCCTTAAAAATATAGAAACAGTAGCACACTCATACACATGCATACATGTAAAGTTATTAACACTTCTAGGGGTACATTTAAAAGTGTCTCAAGGAGTGTCGACGCGTGTGGACACGGGTGTCGTGTCAGACACGACACGACAGGCAATAATTTCAAAGTGTCGGCCCAATCATAGCCCAAAACCCTAGCCGCCACAGATTATTCCTCTCTCTGTTTTGGATCATTGCCCGCTGCTGCTGGATCCGCAACAGGAGTCATGGGGTCCTAAGCCATTCAGAATTGAGAATGCTTGGTTTTTGGAACCTAACATGGAGCAGAGGATGGGTGAGTGGTGGTCTTCCCTTTCAGTGCAAGGTCAAGCTGATGTCATTATTGGTATGAAGTTAAGGTATGTGAAGGCAAAACTAAAGATGTGGGTAGAGGAGACTAGAGTATCTAAGATGGCTAGAAGGAGGTGGTTGGAAAATTTCATGAGGGAGGTTGAATTGGAGGTTGAGGTTGGTTTGGCTTCTGAGGTTGATAGAGTGAAATTGGGTTGTGCTAAAGAAGAACATAAAGGTATTTTATTGAGGGAGGAGATGACATGGAAACAGAGGTAACGAGTGAAATGGTTGTCAAAGGGGGACAGGAATTATGCATATTTTCATGCCATGGCCAGCGTCCGTCGCAGGTGTAACAGGATTTCTGTTCTTAATGTGGATGGAAGGATGCTTGAAGACAAGGAAAGTATTACTAAAGCTATCATTGAATTCTATGAGTCATTGTATTCTTCGGATGATGTTCCTCGCCCTATTCCGGAGGGTGTGTTGTTTAATGTGCTTTCTCTTGATGAACGGTATTCTTTAGAGGTTCCTTTCGATGAGGATGAAGTTAAAAAAGTAGTGTTCTTGATGAGTAAGGATAAAGCTCCCGGTCCTGATGGGTTCTATTTAGCCTTTTTTAAAGCATGCTGGGAGTTCGTTAAAAAGGACATTATGTTCTTCTTTCAGGCTTTCTTTCATGGTTCGCAGATGGATCGTAGTACTGGTGCCACATTCATTTCCCTTCTTCCTAAAATTAAGGGAGCTGTGAAGATGACGGATTTTAGACCTATCAATTTGGTAGGTTGCCTTTATAAAGTGCTTGCGAAGGTTTTGGCTGAGCGGATCAAGGTGGTGATGCGTTTTGTCACCTCTGAGGTTCAAAGTGCCTTTGTGTCCAAGAGGCAGATTCTTGATTGTGTTCTTATTGGGAATAAAGCTATTGATTCTCAAAGGCGGTCTGGCTCTGGAGGAATTATTTACAAGCTAGATATGGAAAAAGCTTATGACAGAGTGGACTGGAGTAGTTTGGACTATATTATGGGGTGGATGGGCTTTGGGGACCGATGGAGGGGATGGATTCGAAGGTGCATTGAATCAGCATTTTTTCTGTGTTGATCAATGGATCTCCGAAGGGTTTCTTTAAGTCCTCAAGGGGGCTGAGGCAAGGGGATCCTCTCTCCCCTTTCTTGTTCGTTACAGTCGCTGAGACATTGAGCAGGCTTATGGTTTCTGGGAGTGGGATTGGGCTGTTTCGGGGCTTTGAAGTGGGGAGGGATAAGGTGGAGGTGTCCCATTTGCAATTTGCTGGAGACACCCTACTTTTCTGCCGTCCGGATGAGGCATCTATCATGAACTTGAAGGCGACTTTGAGGTGTTATGAACTGTTCTCTGGCCAGAAGATTAACTTCCATAAATAGTGTATGTTTGCTATCAATTTGCCTTTGGACCAAGCTTCTTGTTTTGCATCGATTCTTGGGTGCAAGTTGGAATCCTTACCTTCAAAATATCTGGGTCTACCTCTTGGGGTGGGTCGACCTGGAAAAAACTTATGGGACCCGGTGGTGGAGAGAATCGAAAGGAGACTGGATACTTGGAAGAGGAATAATTTAAAAAGGTGGGAGATTGGTGCTTGTAAAGGCGGTTTTGGCCAATATTCCCACGTATTTCCTTTCTCTCTTCAAATGCCCAGTTAGTGTGGGCATGAGGATTGAACAAATCCAGAGTAGATTTCTGTGGGGTGGTTCCGGGGATTCTGCGGGTATACCCCTTGTAAAATGGGAGGAGGTCTGCTATCCTTTTAAAAATGGGGGGTTGGGGATTCGAAAAATTAAAGAATTTAACCAGGCTCTCCTTGGAAAATGGCTTTGGAGGTTTGGTATCGAGAAAGACCTGTTATGGGTTAAAGTTATTAGTAGCAAGTACGGTTCTAAGGTTGGTAAGTGGGATTCGAGGGATTTGTTTCTTTTAAAGGGTTAACTGTTTGGCGGGATATTCTGAAAATTTGGCCTAAATTTGTTAAGGATACCAGATTCAAGGTTTTCTCAGGGGATCGAGTTAGATTTTGGTTGGACGCCTGGTGCGCGTCTGAGCCTTTGAGTTTACTGTTTTCGGAATTATGTAGGGTGGCTCTTAATAAGGAGGTTCTAGTCAAAGATTGCTTTGTGCGGGAGAATGGGAGAGTGGTGTGGATGCCAGCCTTCCGCAGAGATTTCTTCGAGAGAGAATTGAGGGCACTGACTCATCTCTTTCAAACCATAGAGTCGTGTTATTTAAAGAGATTTGGGGCTGATATGAGAATTTGGCTATGGGACAAGTCCGGATTCTTTTCTGTTAAGTTTTTTTATTCACACCTTCTTATTTGTCCTAATCCTTCTATCTTGGCCAAGGTTTGGAGATCTCTTTGTCCCGCTAGGGTTTGTTTTTTTGGATGGGCGGTATGTAGGGATGGGATTCAAACCATAAACTTCCTTAGGAGAAGGGGGATGATGCTGATTGATCATTGCCCTTTATGCCTTTTGGACGAGGAATCGGCTAGTCACCTTTTCATGCATTGCAATTTTGTTCAATCTATGTGGAGTTTGATTTTGGCTAGATTCGGTTTGAGCTAGGTATTTCCCTCCTCAATTTTGGATTTACTTATAGCTTGGGAAGGAGTGCCGTGGAAGAAAAAAGGGAGAATTTTGTGGCATTTGTGTTTATTTTCTACGTTTTGGGAGATCTGGAAGGAAAGAAATGCTAGAGTTTTTGAAGGTGTTCACAAGCCTGCACGTCGAGTTTATGTTAATATTATTGCCTCTGTTATTGCTAGGGTCAGGTGTTTACCCTCTTTTCAGTTTGAATCCGCCTATGATTTATGGGAAGGCTAGAGTATCATCTGCTTGGAGAAGTTATCTTGTCACAAGGTGGTGCAAAAGTGGATCCCACCTCCATCTGGTTGTCTGAAAGTTAACTTTGATGGGTCTAGCTTCGGAAATCCGGGTCCGGCGGGTATTGGTAGCCTGTGCCGCAATTCTTTCGGTACATCTCTTTGGGCTTTTTCAGGTCCTCTTGGTGGATGCGATTCCAGTGAAGCTGAGGTTAGAGCAGCTTATGAGGGTATCAAGCATTTGGATAGGGGGGTCCTGGATATATCCTTTGTGGAGGGAGATTCTTTAAATGTTATTAGAGATGGCTTCGGGGATCAGCTAAGCCCCCATGGAGATTTTGGTCTCTGTTCGACGAGATTGATGACATTGTTGGTGGGTCATCCATTGTCTTTCAGCACGTGCGCAGATCAGCAAACGGTGAAGTGGATTGTTTCGCTAGGGAGGGTGTTGAGAGGGAGGAGCTGGAATTCTTTGATTTCTACCCTCCTTGAGGGTGCACGTATTTTTTGCTTTTCTGTTGCTTTTTCTTTTCTCCTTGTTCCTCTCTTTGGGTGACCTCCTTGGTCCTCCCTTTTAATATATTCGATTGCCTTCAAATAAATATATAAAAACCTAGCCGCCACCTCCCAACCTTACCCTATCTCGTGCTTTCAACCCCACATCCTAACCGCCCCTCCTCTCACTCTCGTCTTTATTGTCGCCCTTTCCCAAACCCTATTCCTTTGAATTTTCTTCGTTACTACTCTCATCAGTCCTTAATCCCATTTTATTCCTCTTCTAATCCTTCATGTTCATGATATAAATACTCATTATTCCCTGTTTGGTGCTTCTCGCTCCTCATGGGAGATTGTCGACTCCATCTATCCGAAACTATCAACTAATGTGCGGAACAACACTTGTTGATGTGCATGCAGATTTGATTTGGTTGCCGGTGATATAAGCGCATGCCAACTATTTGATGAAATGTCTGAGAGAATTTTTTGTTGGCTTTGGTAGTGATCGGTTGTGCCTCGTTCCTTGTGTTGATGGTGGTGATTGGTTTGTAGTTGGTATTGGTGGTCACATCATATGTTGGGTCTTCCGCTAGTGACCTCGTGGTGGATTTGTTGTTGGAGATTTGATTTTATGGTCTTGGTGGCGATTTGGTGGTTTGTTGCTTTTGCTGATAGTGAACGTGGTTGTTGTATGGTGGAGATTAATGGAGGTTTCTGTTGATGTTGTTGTTGTTTGGTGGATGTGGTTGTTTGGTGCTGATAGTGGCTGACATTTATGTTGATAGTGGTTGGTTGTGATTCATATGTTGGAGTATGTTGGTGGTTTATGATTCGTCATGAATTGTTATTGGAGATTTCTTAGTGGTCTGTCTTTGGTGGTGATCGGTTCTTGTTGGTTGATTGTTTCTGATGGAGTGATGTGTTGTTAGCGACTCCGGCTGATGTAGTTGTGCCCTCTTTATTGGTGGTTCGTTGCTTCTACGCTTTGTTGGTTGGTTGCTGCTACACTTGATGTTTGTTGGTGCTTCGGAGCCGCATGATGTTTGTTGGTGCTTCTACATGATGTGTGTAGTTGCTTTGCGTGGATTTACGCATTTGTTGTGGTTGTGGTAGTTTGCGTAGCTTTATGCCTTTATCGTTGTTTGTGGCTTGCTATACTTGTTGTCATGGCTACCTCTTCGTGTTTTATCGGAGTCGTGCGATGCTGTGTGGCACTATGATTGTCTGAATTTTTGTTGTTGGTTGATCATGTTGTGGTTGTCGGTCGTTGCTAGAGATACCCGCCATGTTAATTGGTTGGTTATTGTGTGCCCCTTTACTGTGTGCCCTTTTGGTTGATTGATCGTTGTTGGTTGGTGGTTGTTGTTCTATTGGAGACGTGTTGTTCGACTGGTTGTCCTCGTTGTGCTTTGTCGCTTTGGTGTGCTTTCTTAATCGTGGTTTGTTGTTGTTTCCCTGCTGGGGAGCTTCCGTTATGACTCTTTCCTAGCGTTCGACTCCGACGTGTGTTGCTGCTCAGTCTAGACGGGCTCATGGCTTCTGTGGTGATCGCTCTGGTGGTAGTTCTGGTTCAGGGCGGGGAAGTTGTTCTGGTGATCGCTTTAGTGTTTTTCCTCACTCTACAAACACCTTTAAGAAAACAAAAATATCTTGTTTTTGTTATGGAACAAAATCAGCGAGATTGATTTATCATGAGTCCAATTTAGAAAACTCTGCACGTCCCTCATCTCTCTCACACATCTCTCTTCTCTCTTTAAACTCGTGTCTATGGCATCTCTCCCCTTCCAATACGACGAGTTGTCTTTCGTCTCTCTCAAAACCCTCATCCCTCGCATCTCCTCCCTTCTTCCACGAGCCACGAACGAAGGCCGTTGAACTGTCGAACTTGAACGAAAAACCATCGCGAGACAATCGACTCCTCAAATCTTTGTCAACACGCTTTGTGGGCCCATCCTACTTGAATTGAAGGTGGGCCACTTTTCATTTCAATGTGAAGAGTTACGGGAATTTCAAATTTTAAAGCCTAAGCATCGTACAGATGATGAATCTCCGACTAAGTACAGAAAGGGGAATTGATTTTTTTTATAAGACATTTTTTTAATGAAAGAAGATTTCATTAAAACAAACACTGAGAAGGTCAATACAAGCATAAGATAAACATAATAAAAAGGATTTGAGGGAAGGAAGTCAAATAACTCCAAGCCCTCGTTGGAGATGCCATCCCTGGCAAGCCTATCGGCAACACTCTTAGCCGATCTCCTAACATGCCGGAAAGATACGTTCACTCCAGTCGTCCTACCATGGATCTCATAAAAAATAGAAGCAAATCTCCACGGATACGGGTGGGAACCTCTAAGCCATTCTATCACATTTAAAGAGTCCCCTTCCACTAACACTTTATCCATGTCTTCAACCTCCAATAGCTTTATTCCTTGACATACCGTTTTCACTTCTGCTTCACTAGAGTCTGTCCTTATGGGCCCCGCAAAGGCCCACCTCACTGATCTATGCTCATCTCGAGAACTCCTCCAATGCCGGATGGTCCAATGTTTCCCATGCTAGAGCCATCAAAATTAAGTTTAAACATGCCTTGAGCAGGTGGTTCCCACTCCTAACAATCTTTGGTCCCTGTTTTGAACTATAGCAAACCACCTTCCAACCATCCCATATATAAAAAGGTAGACATGAACCTAAAGCAAGGCAAGACCTTTACCAAGGAAATTGTTAGGGTTATCACTTTACTGGAGAGGTATGAAGGCCTTTTTGCATAGCCTTTGAAAACCCGCGCATTTCTCTCTTTCCACAACACCCACAATGTTGATAGAAGAGCTAAATTCTACATAATATTCCCTTTTCTCCTCCATGGGACCATTGTCCAACTTTCCAATAACTCGATAAGTGTAAGCCCAAGGGTTCCCCATGGGTTCATTCAATCATCTTGTTTTGATGATTAACAAATGCAAATTAATTAGTTGTTTATGGACTGATCATTTGCCTTGAGTGTTGTGCTTTAGACAGGTCCTACACAAGTCAAATCATACTAGCACGCACCTTGTTGGCCTATGCTTGAAGATGAACCAAACACAATGGCAAAGGAGCTTGGAACATACTTGGACCAATCACACCTTGGAAGTACCAAGGAGAAGCTCATCATCAACTATCTCAAAGCATTGAACAAACAAAGAAAGTTCATGAAGGCCAAAGGTGGAGGATCAAGAACCTAATGCAAAGGACCAAGGAGCTTGTACCACAACTTGAAGATGTCAAGCATGGAAGCTCAACCATAGAAGATCCCAGCTCAAAAGAAGAGTTCAAGAGAGTGATAGAAAGGGTAGAATGTATTCCTATCTCTCTTGCATTTCCTCTTGTCAAGGCACATTGTTTAAACCCCTAAAACTATGTTTTTCAAAGAGACTAACACACCCTTTAAGGACTTAAATGGATAAGTGAATGGCCATGGTGGTGTACCAACATGTTGGGACCCATATGGCATTCAACACAAGAATGAACAAAACAGAGTTCCGAAGCAACAACCTGGACCAGCAACTAAATCCTATCAAAACTTATTTAAAACATTTTCAAATATTTTTGAAAATATTTTTAACAGATAGCTCTCATTTTTCTCATATCCGTAGAGTATAGGAACGTCAAAATCCGACGAGAAATGAGGGAGATATGAATTTTACAAGTTCGACACTGTTTGCTGGAAACCAGTCTCGGAACTCCGAGAATTATTCTCGGAGCTCCGAGCTCAGAACTCCGAGAAATGCACCAGGTTCCAAATCTCGGAGCTCCGAGCTCGGAACTCCGAGAAATGCACCAGGTTCCAAAATTAAAAGCTCTGTTTGAATTCTCGGAACTCCGAGAATTCTGCTCGGAACTCCGAGAAATGTTTTTCTTCAAAAAAATATAGCCGTTGGGGTGCAACGGCTAGTTGATTTTTTGACCCAGTTTTGACTGTTTTACCCCTCAAACGGTCACATGGAGTTGGGACTTTATATATACCCATTCAAGGGTCCAAAACATTAGAGGAACATTGTCCAATTTCAAGAAACCCCTATAAAATCATTTGTGAACTATTTTTGGGTAATTTCTCTCACCAGCCTCTTGTGCCATGATTTGAGAAAATCATTTGAGATTGGTTTAGGCTTAAACTTGTTTATTCTTGAGAGCATCCTTGGAGCTACAACTTGTAATCAAGCCTAGTAAGAGGCTAATACTTCTTCTTCTTTATTCGATCGGTGGCAAGGGCATCCGTTGTTTTTAATTCCCTTGGGTGAACCGCTTAGAACTCGGCGGAGAAGGAGAGTCATTGTAAAGGTGGAAGGGCATCCTTATTTAATTCCCTTGGAATGTAAAAGCCTTGGAGCCGGGCGGCGTGGAGGTCTCAATAGTGGAAATCCTCAAGTGCGACCTTGAGAAGAGTGGAGTAGGCCGTTTGCCGAACCACTATAAATCTTTGTGTCACTTGTGTGATTGGTATTTCTCTCACTCCCTCTCACTCTCTTATTTGATTACTTGTGCTTAGAATTGAGTGAGTAGTTAGCATTGATAATCAACCTAAATATCTTAACCTTGCTATCTAGGCTATTAAAATTACCTAATTAAGTTTGCTAATCAACAAGGGTTTTGAACTTATATTAATTTGTAATATTGTTTAAGTTCAACTATTTCAAACTTAATTAAACAAGGGATAAGTCTTGGGTGAAGTCTTAGGAAAAGTTTTTAAAAGGTAAAGATTTTATAAACATCCTATTCACCCCCCCTCTAGGTTGCCAAACCAAGTCACCACTTGGATTTCAATAAGTTTGGCAGGAAAGACCCATGATATTCCAAATCTTGCCAAAATATAGCTCCACATAAGGGTGCAAGTTTGGCCCTGTCAGCCCTGACTCGCCCTGAGCCCGAACAGGGTCAGGGCTGGATTTTCTAACCCTGAGGGCGGGTCAGGGTTCTTTTTTTTTTTACCCTGACTCAGGTCGGGCAGGTTTTGGGTTAATGCCTCGGGTACCCTGACCCGGCCTGACCCTGAGTTTTCTATTATAGAATTGAACCATCTGTGCATGTTTCTTTTGCTAATGTTTTCTATTATCTTGGATTGATGTTTCTTTATATTATTATTATTAATTGTCTCTGTTGCTCGCATGTTGTTGAATTCATATTGTCTTATTTTGTTCCCTTTCTCTGTTTATTGATCATTTTGTTCCATATGATAAGTGGTTGCTTTATTTTTGGCACTCTTAACAAGTATTTGAACTAGGGTCGGCCCAGCCCGGCCCTGCCAAATCAGGGCCAATCAGGGCGGGCCAGGGCCAACACAATACCCTGTAGGGCGGGTAATGGGTTAAGGTTTTCCGGCCCTGACTCAGGGTCAGGGCGGGTCAAGGCCGAGATAATGGGATCTAGGGTTGGGCCAGGGTTTTGAAAAACCCGACCCAACCCGACCCTGTTGCAGCCCTAGCTCCACACCTCCCAGGCCACTTTACAATGTAAGAACAAATGATCCACCGATTCGTCAGCCCCAATACAAAGTTCACAATGATCTACAATCAACATTTCCCGTTTTCTCAAGAAGTCCACCGTCTGAATCCTTTTTTTGAAGGCCACCAAACTAAAAGCACATACACTGGAAGGGGCATGGATGGTCCAGACTTTGGCTACTCTTTGGCTACTCTGGAGGGCACATGACAAGACATAAGATGAAGGTAGAATCAAGGTTGCCAGAGCGGGAATCGAAAGAGGAAATCGAAGGCTCCCAGGGAAGAATCCTACTCAAGGTGCCAGAGCGGGAATTGAAATGGGAATCGAAACGGGAATCAAAGCTGGAATCGAAGGCTCCCAGGGAAGAATCCTACTCCCTTGGGTAGAATGACTTGAATGAGAATTCACTAGACGAGTTCCAGATCAAACCCTTTTATCTGCCTCAATACAAAATGCACAATGATCTACGATAAACCCTTTTTTAAGCCATTTTACTTTGCATCTCATTTCATTTCATTAATGTAGAGAATAATATTTGGTAAGCAGCATCATTGAACTACACAACAAAGTAATCGTATCTTATACATTGTGATGTAGATTGTAGGCCCAATAAGAGGCATATTTGCCCAATAGGACTTTTAGATCTTTATTTCCATGTTCTTTTAATTTTCAGGATTCTATTTTCCATGTTATATTGATTGATATTTCTCCCCTCTAATATTCTCTTCTTTCTAGTTCTCTTCTTCCCCTATCTTCGTCTATTCTTCTCCTTCCTTTCTCCTCTTCTTCTTCTACTTCTCCTTAAATTCTTCTCTTCTACTTTTAATCTTCTCTTCTTCTTTCTTCTATTTCTCTTCCCGGTCCTACATCAAGTTTGGTATCAGAGCAAAAGATCCAAGATTGTTAGCCGTATCACCCTTGCAGTCATAGCCAGACCCTTAATCCTCTTCAAATCTGTCCATGTTTTCACCTCACCCAACAACCCCAATCTCTTTTCAAACCCTAACCCTAACCTAAAGCCCCAACCTTTTTTTTGTTACCCACTAACACCATCATCTAAACCCCATTAAAACCAGCCTCCATCTACAGTTTAAAAGTGCTGAAAACCGGCACCCAAAACCCAACCACAACCCACATAGTACTCAGCCCGAAACCCAGTTTTGATGCTTTACTTTTTAAACAGCCCAGTTCTTCATCATCCACCAAAAGCCTTGTTAACAGCCCCCTGTTAATCAAATTTCAGCCACCTGCAAGTTGCCTTGAAACTGTCCATACCGTCCACTACAGCCCCACCTGCTTACCCAAAGCAGCCCCTATATCCTTTAGTTTCAGCCCTCCTTTACCACGCGTTATCCGAATCAGTCCTCCCCGTTCTTACATCTCTTTGCAGGGTTGTGTGCCATGGGACTGTTGCATATTCACCCAGGAAACAAAGAAAGAAATCCTAGTTTTCCGAAAAAGACACTTCCCAAATCAGCCTACATCAAATTTGGTATCAGAGCCATTAATAAGATCACAATCAAGTGCCACTTTCCAATACCCCGTCTTGAGGATATGCTAGATCTGTTAGCAGGGTCTCGTCGGTATAGTAAGATCGACTTACGGAGTGGATACCATCATATACGAATTCGTCCAGATGACGAATGGAAAACCGCCTTTAAAACACCAGATGAATTGTTCGAATGGTTAGTCATGCCTTTCGGGTTATCTAACGCTCCGAGCACATTCATGAGAGTAATGACTCAAATCTTACGTCCATTTTTAGGCAAATTTGTGGTGGGCTATTTTGACAATATTTTAATCTTTAGTCAAAAATCAGAAAAAAAAAAAAAACAGACATAGTTTCTCTCTCCCCTCTCTTTGGTTTTTTTTTTCTCTCTTCACTTGGGCCATTTCGGCTCAAAATTTGGTTTCACCATAAACATGAAAGTTGTTCGTAACAACTTTTCCAGTATATCTAGCCTACTTTCAACAGTCAACAACGACCAACTTCCATCGTCCGTCCGATTTGGTCCAACCGCTGATCCGAGCCATCCAGAAGTCCGATTTGAGATAAGCGAAAAGCATTGTGTTTCTAGCGACATGACAGACAGATCAAATGGTTGATTTTATTTTTTCGAACGCCGATCCCAATGGCTCCACCATATGTTCCATATTTTGACAGGTACGATGATAGTTATTTGAAACGTCAAACTCACTATAGCTATTATGAGGATGCATGTCTACAATGGATCTATGCTTTGGATGCATATTGTGTGTACTACGACTATGATGAACGCGCACCCATCTACCAACTCAGAAAAACTGTAAGAGGACAAGCTCGGTCATTTTGGACACACATGGTGACACAGCGCCGTAACTTAGGCAAACCTCCATACAGTCGATGGGAGGATGTCCGTCATGATTTTCTACGAGCTTATGCGCCACTGTCTCTTTATCGCTGCAAGGTGAGGTTGGTACGAGAGGAGGCAGCTGGTCGCGAACGTGATAACGCAGCACGCCGTGCACGAGAGGATGGAATTGGAGCAACGAAGGAATTTGCTAACACTATTGACAAACCAGACCCAGATGATGCTATTGGTCCTAGTGTTTAAAAACGTGGATGTGACGCGGAACGCGGCCAAGAAAAATCCTTGTCGGCTCGGCGCGGACGCGGCCAAAAACGCAGTGGACGCGGTTGATAGGGTCATAAATCGGGAGAGTCAAAGGAGTTTATTGACTCTGTAGAGCAAAACGCGGAATGCGAAAGTGATGCAATGTGGAACACAGACAAGGAAGAAAGGAGTCGACTCGGGAGAGTTCCTTGTCAAGTCAAGGAATTTTTAAACACTGATTGGTCCAACAGATGATATTGTGGACGAGATCACTATAGAGGTTGAACCCATGATTATGTCGGATATAAAGTCCATGATTGCAGATACTAAGTTCGGGATGTCCGATATAGGGCCAGAGAGTCCAGTGATTGTTGAGGCCTACGTCGACGAGCATGACGATTCAGAGATTTCCCCAACACTAGTTGCCGAGCCTCTAGAGAGACAGCTTGACACTTCCACAGTCGAGACAATTATTGTGACAGAGCCATGTGCGGTTGTTCCATTGACAGAGTCGATCGAGCACCATTATGAGTCAGAGGCGAGTGACCTAACTGATGAGTCATTACCTGAGACGGATGATCGAAAATATATTACGGAGGATTGCCCTATCTTTCAGCCGATTGAACAAATTGTCGAGCTTTGTGTTGACATAGAGGAGAATCGTGACAGTGTTGAGTCTCCTGTGGATATTCCGACAGAGGATTTTAGCACATTGGACGACAGCATTGAGCCAGATACGCCCCTAGCAGATGATTTTATTGATGATTCCATTGAGCCTGATGACATATCAACGGGTGTTGATCTTTTGGCGGATGGTCATGGATTGATACTTCATGTAGCTCTCATGCTAGTCCAAGAGGACTACGTTGCCATTTTCCCACCTTCACTGATTATCAAGAGAGGTTTGCGTATTCATTATTCGACATGGGCGATTTCTTCCATATCGTTCCGCCAGCATTTTAGATCACTTTCACGGTTGTTGCAAGTATTAGACATCCGGAGCGCTTCCGACGGATTACGACTTCTACTTCTTCAGTAGATCGTCTACATCTTTGATCCAGGCGGACTAGAACTCGAGGATGAGTTCTTTTCAAGCGAGGGAGAATGATGTAGATTGTAGGCCCAATAAAAGGCATATTTGCCCAATAGGACTTTTAGATATTTATTTTCATGTTATTTTAAGTTCCAGGATTTTATTTTCCATGTTATTTATAATTATGAAGTTTAGTCTTTTAAGGATTCTTAAAAGCCTATTTATAACCCAATTTACAGCTCTATTGTTAAGTTTGATGATGAATTGAATTGATTGAGATTTCTCCCCTCTAATATTCTCTTCTTCCCTCTTCTCTTCTCCCTAATTCATCTTCTCCTCTTCCCCTATCTTCGTTTATTCTTCTCCTTCCTTTCTCCTCTCCTATTCTTCTTTTACGTCTCCCTAAATTCTTCTCTTCCTTGCTGACCGAAACAGAAATTTAAAACCTTGCTAGTTGCAAGCATGTTGATAAAATACCCAAGATAGCAATATTATAAATAAATCATGAACATAAGATAAGAGCAATGTACTAAAATAGCACGCATACATTAAGAATTAGATTTAAAGCAACAAACAGGATAAGAATAGTAAGTGAAAAGGATAGATAGATTTGAATTCTAGATATGGTGAAGAAAGGGACTTGTGACATTTCATGAAAAACTATGGGTAGGAAAAAACAAAATGTCACAGCAAATTGAGACAAATGGGTATAATAGAGGAAATTATTGATTAAGAAATAACAAGCCAAGATGATGGATTTACAACAAAGAGTAGTTCATTTTACCAATTAGAAGGAAATTCCAGCACAACACCAACACCACTCTAAATATTTTTTACCAAAAGGTTATAAAAAAGGATTTATAATTGATATTCCACGGACTACAAGAAAGTCACCTAAGTTTCAGCCACTACACTTCATCTCCATCCACAGGTTTCCTTAGAGTTGGAGATACATGAAAGGAAGGAATAGTACATACCGTTATTAGTTACTGCTACTTGTATCCTATGGGGGCATGTTACTAGTTACTAGTACAAGTACACTAGAACAAGGTTTGAAATTTCGGCTTCGGTTTTGGTGGAAATTTCCGCAATTACATGGTGAATCTTAAAATTTCGGCCAAAATTTTTTTTTTAAAAAAAATCGGTATAAATTTCGGTTTCAGTCCCAGCCGAAATCTGAAATTTCGGTATTACGGCTGAAATTTAAAACTATGGACTAGAATTTGTTCAGTTACTGCAAACCACTATGCCTAAATGCACAAAATAGAACAAAGCACAACAGGTTCTATGAAAAACTTATAATAAGTCAATTATAAATAGGTTCACAACTAAATTAATAACAAGAAACTAGATCGAAAACAATAAAAGCAATCATGCTAATAAATCATCACAAAAAACATATGGATACCATGAAAGTACATTTATAATCAGCTATTGGTATGGTTCCTCAATGGATATGCAGGAACCAATACTCCCACATCCAACTGCCCCTGCAAGAAATATGAACCCATCCTAAGAAGTGCATGCAAACAAATAGTTAAAAATGAACCAGGGTTAAAGTAGATTAAGCCTACCATTAGCTGCAACGTCTCTCGCGTGCCACATTGATTGGTTAAACTCGGTGCTCCTGAATTCAATTGTCCCTGCAACAATTATGAAAAAAAAAATTATATAAGAAATATACTTTTCTGAAAATTACACTCTGGCTGGAGTAGCGTGTCAAACCATCTGCTGTGGGTTCTCTTGTGTGTCGCGCTGATTCGTAAGAGTTGATGCAGCAGAATCTAATTGTGTCTGCAAAAAATATAAGAACCCCCTTCAATGAATACATTCATAAGCAAGGTTTTAAATTTCGAATTTCGGATTTCGGTCAAGACCAAAATCAAAACTACATGAAACCAAAATTTCGGCCAGAGTCCCAAATTTCGGCCGAAATTTCCGAAATTTTTTTCCAAAACTTCGGCCGAGATTTCGGCACAAGTTTGAAATTTGTTTTTTTTTTTTCTGCCAAGTTTCGACCAGAATTTCGGTATTTCGAATGAAATTGCGGTTTCGGACGTAATTTAAAACCTTGTTCGTAAGTAAACAAAACAATTGTAAGGGAAGTATGTCAAACCAACAGACTGGGACGAACCTCCTTGCACGTAGCGGCATTGTGACCAGTCTTTTTGCAATGACTGCATGCATATTTCTTTCCCTTGGTTTGGCTATTCTCCGCACTTGATTTCATTTTCTTATCAGGCCCTATTGAACTTAAAGGCTGAGGAGCAAGCACAAATAATGTGTCTGTCATACCATTTGCCTGACTTCCTTCTGTAACTTGTTGATGACTATTACTAGCTAAAGTAGTTTCTTGTGCAACCTTCTTATGAGATTTGTTCTCAGTTATAACTTTTTGTAGTGCTTCTTGTAGAGCATGCAATGCTACATCATAGCTCTCTTTAGATAATGACCCTTCCTCGGCAAATTTAATGGATCGCTGGCAGAGGTCGTTGAAACGTTCCTTAGCAGTTTTGGGGCAGTCACTGTCCATTTCCAAGCAACCTTGGTCCAACGCAGGCTTGCTTTTCACGTCCATTGTCCAACGTTTCAAAATGTAATGAGATGGTATCTCATATATGCCGGATGCTACAAGGACTACCATCGCATGTCTACAAAGAAAACCTTTGAACTCGAACAAACAACACACACAAGAAATTTGTCTTTCAACGCCATTCCATACAACTGTGTAATCCTTTCTAGCTTCCAAATCCCTCACCGTGTAAGTTCTGGTCTCCCCTTCCTGTTGAACATTTACTGAATGACAAGCAGCCATCCCCAAAACCTCAACTTGAAATTTTTTGAATATACCTTTAGTGTAAACAGATGCCAATTGTGCTTCAAAGGGTGATGGAGTTTTCAATGGGGGTTTTGATTGCAATGTCTCAAAATCTGCTTGGGCTTCCTTCTCGCGCCTCTTTTGTAGAGGTATGTCATATTTTTCTAGAAGAAACTCTTTCAATGTAGTTTTGGAGCTCACATATGCATCGAAAAAGGAGCTTACACTGTCACTTCGCTGACTTACAGACATTCCTGCAAAAAATGTGTCCTTCAAGTATGGTAGGACCCATTGTTGACGATCTTCATACAGAATTTGGAGCCATTCATCCGTTGTCAGGTCAAAATTTTCAATCAGTTTCCTCCATCTTCTTTCAAAGTCATCAACCGTCATAGAGTCATAAACACATTTATCAAATTTCTGCAGAAACTTCTCATGAGTTCTGCATATATGACCTAATTTCTCATGAACCCTTTTTCGAATTTTCCAGAGACAAAAACGATGACGGGTTTCTGGAAACACCTCAGCAATTGCAGCTTTCATATCCTTGTCTTGGTCAGTAATTATCACCACTGGACGCTGCTCAGACATTGCTCTAAGCCATGTCTTAAACACCCAAATAAACGACGCTATTGTTTCCTTTGTAATCAGAGCACATCCAAGTAACATAGATTGCCCATGTTGATTCACCCCGATGAATGTAGCTAGTGGCAAATGATATTTTTTTGTCAAATATGCAGTGTCAAAACTAACTACATCACCAAAGTGAGTATATGCCATCTTAGACTTGCCATCGGCCCAAAATAGATTCTTTAATCTTTGATCCTCATCTAGTTCCATCTCATAAAATAACGAGGGGTCCAAATGTCGCATTTGCATGAAATGCTCGTGAATAGCTTGTGGATCTCCAGCTGCAAGTAACTTCCCACGTTCCTCATTAATATTATTTCTGATGTCTTTTTTCGTGGATAATACATTTCCACTTCCATCGGATTGTTTACCTAACATAGAAGCCATCTTTTTCCTTTTCCGCTGTAGTTCATAACGCGGAGACTTCCAACCGTGTGACCTAAAGAACCGGGAATTCTGTGGATCAAGTTCATGGTTATGTTCCTTAACAAAGTTAACTATAGCCCATCGGCCAGAGGCAATCCTCTTCGCTTTCAACATTGCTTTGCATCCTATCCTTGTAGTTGCTCGTGCCCTATTTGTTTCACAAGGCTTCTTGTAACCACCTCTCACACATACATATTCTCCACCAATCAATGATTTATCCTTCCTTGAGCGACTGGTGTATCTTTTACAGACGCCGAAGCCCACACGCTTAGCATAGTCATTGTAGAACGCGTACGCTTCCTCTTCGCTTCCAAACTTCATACCCACATAGGGCTCTAAATTTGCATTTCCTTCAATTGCAGTAGACTCCCTCAAAGGAGAATTAAGTTCCCCACCTATGTGGGTTTCGTCATTGTCCGTAGTGTCGGTGCTTTCCATATCAGGCATGAATGCCTAAACAGATCATAAACACTGCATCCTGAGAGATAGTATAATTAAACACATGACCTAATGCTTGGTAAAATTGCAAAGCCTCTGCTCATAGGATTCATAAGATAAAAGGATTAGAAAGGAAAGAAAAAGGCAGTCCAATAGCAATAAAGTCCACCGACTGTTTGTTACAACCATGAAAACGTCTAAGTGATGCTGAGTTCCATTAATGTTGTCTCAAACCATGATTTTGAACAGAGGTGTGATAACTGATGTAAGATTTTAAATCTTTTATTTTATTTGCTTTACTTGTGTGTTGACTTTTCTTAATTTTTGGAAATAATGGTATGAAATGGTTTTCAGGGGTGGGAGAGTTTTTAGGGGTGTAACCGAATACCCCAATTAATTTATTTTATTAACTCTTTCTCTCTCCTTTAAAATAGAGTAAAATAGTTTTTTTTTACCAACATTTCTTCCTCTCCCTTCTCTAGAAATGATTTCTTCCTTGAGATGTATCAACTCCTTCATTGGAAGATACAGCGATTAGAGTTTGTGGGGAGCGTTTCACTGCACACAAACAATCATGAAAGATTGTTGTATCTTAGCTTCTTGGGAGATGGACGCGGGTCAACCCGGTGCAGAAGGGGGGGTATCATCTCTAAGGAGAGCGCCTTTTCCGGCATACCTCGATCTATATAAGCTATTTCTTAACTTTCCTCACGAATGGTTTTATTAATTTGATTTATTAATATTGTTCATATGATAATTAATATAACAGAAAATTCCTATTAGCTTATGACATAATCGCCAACAGATGGAGGGTCGTTCATCTCTGCCAAGTCATTATTTTTCACTTGTATCTAGTTTCCAGCTTATCGTAGCAGCAGAAAATGCATCAAACCCTAAAACTGTGAAACGGAACTAGATCGTATATGCAGGGATTTCATAACACTACATTTTTTCAGTATTCTGGTATATGTGAATGCGCATAAATCCAATATGGAATCTATATAAATTTTCTTTTATCTCACCGTAGTTTTGCACTTTTATGGAAACGTGATGTAATAAATAAATTCAAATAAACAGATGAAACAGAAAGGTAGATGATATCAGCAGCCCTTTTTTTTTGATAAATACACTCCCTCTTTCGTGTAAACTACATTGTAGCTGTTGAAAGCTTCTTGGAATTGTAACAGTGAATCAGAGAATTCTCGAACTTGGACGAAGGATTATCAAAATTCAAAACAGGACATGTGAATATCATTTTCACAGTCCTCTCTGTAAAAAATTCAGCCTTTTTATTATAGTCGGACGAACGCCGAAAAAGGGAAGAGAAACACATAAACCCTAGAAAACAGAGCTATAATGATGAAAGATGAAATACATATATAATCAAATAAGTCATATTCATGACCATTTTCACAATCCTCTTTCTAAAAAATCAGATTTTTTATTTAAATCGGATGAACGCCCAAAAAGGGAAAAGAAACACAGAAACCCTAGAAAACAGAACTCTAATGATGAAAGGTGAAATACGTATATAATCAAAGAAGTCATATTTCATGATCATTTTCACAATCCTCTCTTTGAAAAATTGAGATTTTTTATTTAAATCGTAAGAACACTCAAAAAACGGTAAGAGAAACACAGAAACCCTAGAAAACAGTGCTCTAATGATGAAATAGCAAATAAGGGGGGAAAAAAAACCCTAACTCGAGGAAAAAATACGATGCTGGGAATCGAATCAAATGTGAAGATTCTACTAATGATGACTTAGGAGGTGGATTCTTACCAAAAATTGGCTGTATTTGCCTATTTGGCCGAAGCGAAAACTGAAACGCTCCGTTTCGAAACGCTGTGAGGAAGATCGAATTCCTCTCCGCCTTATTACCGCGTTTCGTTCCGTCGAAAACTACGTTTTCTTTCCCCCACCGTTTCTTCTTCTTCTCCTTCTCCCCTCAGCTTCTTTTCCGAACTCTGGTAAGGACGAATGACAAACACACTCGCGCGTGTGAAATAAATATTGTGTTTGTCGCTTTAAATGCCACACGTGTATAGTTGGCCTCATTTTGAATAGAGAAATGATAAATTCGCACCCAGTGTAGGATGATTCGCACCCTTGACACGACAAAAAGGCCACAATTCAAGTAAAGAGGGGTGCGAACCATCCTACAAGGGGTTCAAATTTATCATCGCCCTTTAGAAGGCTTGCCTATGATCATGTGATTGAGATGTAGTCTATCTACTGTGGGACCTACTTAAAATAAACGGTGAAGAACATTTAAATTGGAACGTACCCATGTGTTAGAAAGAAAATTAAGGTATTTATAAGAAGAGGAGTGCTAGACCGAAGGGAGCCCTTGAAAAACCCAATGGGAGAGAGACCTTTCATTTCATTTTTTTTAAAGGGCTCCTCCATTCCATCTAGCTCTAGCATTACAACACTAGTAGAAGCAGTGCTCTCTCTTCAACAAGAATGGTTGGTGGGCCCAACAGTTGATTTGTTTAAAACTTTGAACAAGGTAGGCCCCACCCATACTTAGCCTCACCACCGATGCTTATCCAGTTATCCTCACAAGATCTTATATGGTGCGAGCCCGTACAGTCTAATACCACCCACATCATAGGATGATCCGAGCTATCCATTTGATGGGCCACAACATAAATAGGAATTATTTCCACAGGATGATCCTAGCCCTCCGATATCCTATGGAAATGATTTGGGGGGCAGAACCTCTGGCCCATCAAATGGACGGTTTAGATCATCCTATAGTGTAGGACGTACAGTCCATTTTGAAAGATACTCAGACTACATTGGCCTACACCATATAAAAACTCTACTCGCACACCTACTCTCTCTCTCTCTCTCATCTTTGAACACGAACCCTTGGTGGGGCCCAACAATGAATGGTTAAGAGCCGAACTGTGTTAAAGTCTTCAATAACCATCCATGGCAAGTCAATGGCAGTGCTGATGGTGTTCAAGTTATCCCAAAGGCCTCGTCTATCACCTCCATGAACTGCGGGCATAGATAGACGGCTGTGATGAGAAGGTGCTAGTTTGTTTGGGATAATAGGAGATCCACATGAATGAATTGGTCTGAATCTCTGATGATGCTGGGTTGGACAACAGCAGTGTTCCAAACAATCTAGATCCTACAGTTTTTCCACATGGTTACAATTGGCATGGTATCCCCAGTTTGGACATATTTCTTTAATAAAATTGTGAAGTTTGGTTTCTATAGCCCTAGTCTTAAGGGGGTGAATTTATTGTAGAAGGGGGTGAATTTATCAGTACCCGGAAGATAATGTTGGGCTCTTTTTAGATGTAAAAAGGTATATGAAATGGCTAATGATATTTGCATTACCTGTCCTTGTCCGCTTTTAATTTTCTTTCATGAACTTTGTGGGAAATGTAATAAACTTTGACAGCTGTTTAAATAATAAGAGACAAGGTGAGTTAGTGCAATTATTACAACATGCTAGTGCCAACATCATCGTCTTGGCTACTGATATTGACACTACCATGTATTAATAATTGCATAAACTCAGTTTGTCTTCTCCATATTAATTGGCTTCTTTGAACCTTTGGGAGCCATAATAACTGTTTAAATAAGAAATGACAAGGTGAGTTAGTGCAATCATCAAAAAGTACTGTTCGGCTTACACCATAGGATGATCCAAACTGTCCGTTTGATGGGGCCACAACGTAAATAGGTTGCTCCCAGAAGTTATTTCCATAGGAATATCCTAGCCCTACAACCTACAGAAGAATTGCATATTTTGGAAACCTATATAGATCGGAGGGTTGGAATCGTCCTATGCAAATGATTTTTGATTTTTGGGACAAAAGGGGAACGATATTTTCCCCCTTAAAGGGGGTGAAACATATTTACGTAGTGGCCGATCAAATGGACGGTTCAGATCATCCTATGTTGTAAGCCGTTCAGTACTATTTGAAAAATACTGGACCGTAAGGGCTTACATATACATCGTCTAAAGCCCTAACGTGTTTATCTCCTCTTCGTGAACTAGCTTTCTCCTCCCACGACTGAAATCTAGACGGGTAAGCTCTCTCTCTCTCTCTCTCTGATAGGTAGGGTTCATGATCATGAACTTTGTTTCTTTTTTGGTTGAATTCAGTTGGTTTAATGAGATTCACAATCCAATACTGCTAGGGCTTGTTTTATTTTTAATGGTTGCTAGGGCTTGTTTTTATCATGTATCTTTGTTTTTCTGAATCCAAATCAAGTTGATTTTTTAGTCTAAGATTCGGTTTAGGACTCACAATCGGTTGTCAAAATAGAAAACTAACAGTGCCCTTAGCAGGATAATCAATTTACTTGTTCTTCTGGTATGCAATATGCAAATTGCACATTATGGATTTCTATTTTGTATCAGACTGAATTCAAGGAATTGACTGTGTGAGATAGACACTAGAGTGTTGTGGCTTTGCATCTGAACTTAGCATTTTGCAATTATTAGGCCATGGCTACTACAGAAATCAATATGTCTGAACCAATAAGTGGCCCGAAGAAGAGGAAGTTAAAGCAGAAGAATAGCAAGGCAAGGAAGAGACCAGAAGTATATAAGGAAAGAGGATCAAAGATGAGAACAAACAAGAAAATGAGAAAATTGTTTGAGAAACGGGCGAAAGAGTACAATTCTGATGAGGATGAGTCAGGCCCTGAAGATGGTGATCCAAATGGCTCAACTGGTAATTCAAGTGAAGATGAAGGTGTGAAAGATTTGGATGCTCAAGAAGATATGGGAGGCTCTGAAGATGAAGGTGATGGGATTCAACATGGAATCACAAAGTTTACTGATGGTTGTAGAGCCTTTAGAATGGCTTTCAAGAAGATTATGAAGAAGAATGTCTCGAGTGATGCACTCGTAAGTACTGTCTTATTAATTTTTTTGTTTCTTCCTTTTAAATCCTTTCAAAATTTAGAGCCCATAAGTCCATAAAAAATTATGTTAGTCTGGCTTGCTTTGCAGGGTCCTGTTTTGTCTGGGCATAAGAAACTTATAGCAGAGAAGCTTGCTGATGAAGAAGCTGAACGCAAGGTTAAGGGCGAGGCCAAGAAAGAGAAGCACTTGGTATTATTTTTCTTTGTTCACACCTCCCCATATGCTCCTCTTAATATATTCTACCAACAGCTTTTTGTATTTCTTTTCCTTTATATTTTTTTATCAGAATTACTTGATCCATTTATTTCTCAAACCTTTCAAAAATAAAAAAGTAAAAACAAAATTGTGTGTGTATATGTATGTTATATCTACATATATGTATATATATAAATTATTTACACACACACATATATATTTATAGTTTTGTACATATTAAATGTATAGCCGAATTTCTAAATCTGTGCATCTACAAGGTGAGAGAGAAAGGACATGTGAAGCCTGCCAATTTCTTGGATACTAAGGAAAAGTTTCTTCTTAGTGTTGCTACGAAAGGAGGTATAATTTTTGTTTTAGTTAATTGATACCTGAATCATTTCTTTTTTCAGTTGGAAACTTGTATCTGAATGCGTACTTTAGCTTGCTTTGGTGCTTTTGGTCACTAACCAATGCCCTTATTGCATGTACAATTCTGGACTTTCAGTGGTCAAGTTATTTAATGCTGTAAGTTGTTACCTGATGGTTTCGTTTTGTTGCTTATTATTTTGAATTTGACACAATGTTTTCCTTTTATAGGCTTGATATTGTTTGTATGCAAGGTTTTAAATTTCAGTTTCGATACGAGTTTAGGACCCCCCGGAAATCGAAATTTCGGCCGAAATCCAGCGAAACAAAGAAAACAGTATTTTATTTGATATAAAATTTCAGCCGAAATTACCGAAATTTTGGTAATTTCGGTTGAAATTTCGGTAAAATATTAAAATAAAAAAAAAAAAAACATGTTTTTGGGGTGAAATTTCAGAAAAAAACGAAATTCCGAAATTCCGACCGAAATTCTGAAATTTCGGCCGAAATAAAATTCCGTTTCGGGTAAGTGTGATTTCGGTGTCGGTCTCCACAGAAATCCAAAATTTCGGATTTCGGTCGAAATTTAAAACCATGTTTGTATGTATATTTAAGCCAATTATATTAAGAATTTCATGTTGGATGTGTAGGTCAACAAGGCACAAAATGCTCAAAAAGGCTTGAATCCCTCGAGGTCTAAAGATGCAAAAGGTATGCCACTTGCACTTTATATTTGCCATGGAGCATTTTAACAATCCATATTTATCTCATGACTCATGTTTGTCCGAGTCAGGAGTTGTAGTTGAATTGTTAGTGGGGTGGATTGATTCAAATTGTTGAATCTGATAATGAATGATAATTTAAAACATTATCATATAATGTAAAAATTGGGGAGAAGAAATACAAATGATATATTAGAAAAGTAACTTTTGAAAGATAAAATATACCAAACTTAATCTTTTTTAATCATTTTTTTAAAGATGATAAATTCTTCATTTTTATCATTTAATTATAATTATAATGTATGTAAAGAATTATGTTGGAAATCAAATAGTATCGGATCCCACTTTCACATCATATTCATACAAATATGAATCATAATATATCAGTCTCAGCTTTCAAGCATTATAACGTTATATTTTAGTACCTTCTTCTGTTATTCATTAATGAACCATAACGTGCGAACAAGAAAGTGCATGAACAATGGGATAGAAATAGTAGAATTGAACTTCCCAAGCTTTGCCTTGATCTTAGAAAGTTCTTCTAGTGAACTGCTTGTATTCCAAGCAACTAATTATTTTACCCCAAAACCAAAAAAATGTGAACACTTTGTTTCTCTCATTTGATTCAAGTGCAAGAGGGTAAATATCAATTTTAGGGCTCAAATGGCTAAAAACTTTAAATAGAACAGAGAAAAAATAAATAAATTTAAGAAGGATGAAAAAATATGAAATTTCACATATGCTTTCTTCCTTTCATCAAAAACTCACTATTCTATATGAATCTTCATTTTGATTTCCAGGGTCCCATGATTCAACTGTATCTGGATTGGTTCTACTGTATCTGCGATTCTATTTGTCGATTCATACCTATCACATGTTGAATTGAATCGACAAAGGAATCATATTGTATAATGAAGCTAGGAAATGGTAAATGGTGAAATTCAGTTTTGTACTGGCCATGGATGTGGAAGGTTAGATATAAATAGATACTTTTACCAGGATGAAGAGGTTCGTGTACATTGCCTAGACATTAATATGGTTGTTTATTTGGTGTTTGATGTTGGATTTGGGTATTTTCTCATGGGAAGAATAAGGCTACATCTCTCTCTCTCTCTGTATATATTATTGGGGAGTAGTTATTATTTCTCTGAACATGTGATTATGTGGATACTATTAGCAAAAAAGGCAAGAGAACCAAAATTGTAAAGACTAAGAAAAGAAGCTAACTCCAATGCTGATAAGTGATGTTGACATGGGGAGCATGGACGAGGAATACGGCTTGAGTAGTATAGGTAGATAGTCTCTTCTCTTCTTCATGGAATAAAAGAGGAGGCATCATAAGAATTTGGACACCTAAGTTGTTTTGGAGAGAGGTTGTAAGTGAGGGTATGTGTTGTGTAAACCAAGTGTATTGATCTAGTGCATCCCGCAACCCGCACGTGGTGCAAGAATGGAACCAAGAGAAAAAGGAACTCAATAGCCAGCTCAATTAAATATATAAAAGGGGAGGGTACGTCTTACGGAAGGTATGAACCAAAGAAGAAAAAAATCCTTTCCACCCTCATTGATATTCTGAAATCCTTCAACATGGATGAGGGTCGTAACTCATGAAGACAAAAGGCTCGATCGGACTGGGAAACGTAAACTGGCAAAGGAAGATGGACTGGGAGTGGAGGAAACGACCGCTTTCAAAAAACATGGACACGCAATCATGGTACTGCTCTACCACGCGAGGAGAAATTGCACATGCAATTTCTTGGAGGAGGCCAAGGGGAAGAAGGATGAGATTGAGGCCCTCACTGGCAAAAGATCATTGGAGACTTGGAGGAGGTCCGTGTTCCTCTCCATAAACTCCCACATTTTCAGAAAGCCCTAGCTGAAGAAAAGGAGGCTTTGGAAGTGGAAATGGATTCCGGAGAAGAAGAATGGGATACTATTGTCAGCCACGAGACCACTCAGTCCAGGAACTCAATGGATGCTGATCTTAGCGGGCAGGTCAAGAGCTACAGGGAAAGGGCTGAGAAGGGAGTGGAGGAGGACTGTGTGGATGAAGAGGAGGAACAACAGGCCTTTCAAGAAGAATTTGGAAAAATGTCGACGATGGGAAAGTTCTTGGGGATTGGTTTGAGGAAAATGTGCAGAAGACAAAAGAGATGTTCCTGGATATTGAGAAGCGGGACGCTATGGAAAAAAGAAAAAAACACCGGCCAAGGGAAGCAGGGAGCTTAAAGCTCTCAAGAAATAGGGTCTTCCTTGGTCTTTTGATGTAAATGTTTTTTTTATTGGGTATTTATAATTTTTAGGTATTGATGTTTGTGTTTTGGAGATTTTCTTTTTGTTTTTTAGGGATGATGGTGCGTGTTTCTCTCTCTCTTGAAGATTGAAGAGGTGGGTTGTAAAGATCGGACGATGGGAACCTTTCCCCTTACTGTGGAAGTGGAAGTGAGTTGAGATTATTGGAGTGTGCTTGAGGGACTCTAGGTCCTTCGCTGCTCGAGGAATTTCCTCCATTTATTCTCTCCTCTAATTAGAGTTAAAAGGGCATATGACATGGTTTGTTTATGAAATGTTTCTCTTTGTGCTTTGGTGGAAGCTTTTAGCGAGTGTTCTTGGGTTTAAGGGATGAACTGTACTGATATCCGAGAGGTGCTTGAGGAACCTTGGTTCTTCGCTGCTCGTGATTTCTCTTGCCCATGGATGGCTAACCAACGATTGCACTGAAGGAATGAGGATTCTAAAGATTTGAGGGTAGGATTTGGTGATGGTGAAAGTCTTGAATGCTGCTAACAACTAGTTTTCTCTGGGTATTGTGGGAAGTTGTAGCTCCTTGTTCCATTTGGGAAGTGCAGTGCGGGGCACTGATTGAAATTCTTAAGGATATCTTGATGTTGTTCTTTTATTCTTTTGTTTTCGGCCTTTGGAGGGTAATCCAATGGCTGTCACGATGTATGTAATGGGGTGGGACTGATTGTCCCCAATCTTTGTACATCCTGATATTATGAATATACCTGTCAATTTAAAAAAAAAAAAAAAGGGTACATGTTGTGTAAAGGGGTGAGCGTATGTGGTTTGTGCTGTAATGGGATGAATTGATGTTGAGTAGGAATCAAGGAAGAGGTATGTAAACAAGGAGGATGATAAGAAGGTTGCAAATGGGTGCCATCTTGGCACAACCGCCACAAGCAGCCATGATATCGCCCTAACTACCTAGTCATATCAGCTACCTAGTCACATCAGCATAACCATTTTTGCCACATCAGCCTTGACAGCTGTCAATGGGCTGTTATGGAGCTGGCGATTCCAGCTAACTCACAGCTGTCACAAGTCTAGAATCTTCTCCACTTTCTATAAATAGAGGTCTTGAGTCATTTGTAGAGGAGTCCTGAATTGTATAATTTTGTGAGTGATTTATTTATTGTTATTTTTTTGCGTTTGGAAGTCGGGTCTAAACTCTTGGAGTGAAGGATCTTTCCTCCATGGATGAGTTGAAGAATCTTCCATGCAAGTCTTTCTAATTGTTTTTCATTCAAAAAAAAAAAGTCTTTTTAATTCATCTCTGTTTGATCTTTTAGCTGTAATCAGTCTTGCTTACGTTTCAGTTTCAGTGAAATTCAGTCCTATTCTGAATTCCCGTTTTACGTTTCTGCTCTAACCTGAAATGTGGTTCTAAGTTATAGTCTGTCCTCTACAAATTACTTTAGTTTCTATTATTGATATTCTGTGAGTTTCCATACAGATTCCATCTTCATATCTCATTTTGTTTTCTTCCAATTTTCATTTGCCTGAGAGTTTTAGTCCAGATGACGAGCTGATTCAAAATTCTGCTTGTGAATGTACATATAACTTTTAGGGGCAGTTTGGATACGTGGATTTTAGAATCCAGGTTCTAGTCTGAAAGCAGTGTATAATTCTGGATTTTACAATCTATTATCCTGGATTTTAAGAAATCCAGATTTTAGAAATCTCCCCCCCATCTTGAGATTTCTAAAACCTGGAAACACATGGTGATCTCGTACTCTTCTTTCTGTCAGCAAAAGAGTATGAGATCATCCCATGTTTCCAGGTTTTAGAAATCTTAGGATGGGGGAGAGATTTCTAAAAGCTGGATTTCTTACTTAAAATCCAAGATTCTAAAGAGAAGCGAAATGGACGGTCTCCTTCTTCTCGTCTCCCATCTACAATTTTGAAGAAATCCAAGATTCTAAAATCCGCGTATCCAAACGGCCTTAGTGAATTATGCTTGTTGCAACAAACTGAATTCAATCTGAATTCTGAATACATCCGAAAACTCTCTGCTGGAACCGTGTGAGTATGATCTGTTCATTAAACTTGGTTTCAGCAGAGAATATTAAATTCTCTGGTCAATACTGCAATTCACATAATAGATCTCGCCATCCTGTAGTGAACATTGGCTTACTGCAATTTTAGAAGAGTCGGTCAGTGTCTTTACTCCTTGATAACTCAATAAACTTGACTGGATCTTGAACCGAAAGTTGAACTTTTGTCTTGAATTTTCTTGCTGTCCTGGCGTGAATCCTGTATTATTTAAACCTATCATGCTACCTCTTGTTCCTTCAGATTGAGGGGAACAAAACGAAACTGAACTGGTTTTATGCTTCCACAACAGTTCTAGATTGGAATGCATATGAAATTCCTTCTTGGTAGAACCAAAAACACCATGAGTTTTTGCTGCTCTTGCTTTGATTCTGATCTGCTGAACCTTTTCTTTTGATCTGAAACGAATCTCTGTGCAACTATTCAGCCTTTAATTTTTCTTTTAGTCCCAATATTGTGTGCTCTATAGCAGATCTGAGTTCAAATCAAAAATTGTTGGAATCAAATTGTACTCGAACCAGTCTTCAAAGTTGTGAGCTTTATAGCTGGAATCGAACTTGACTTCTGCTCCATCCCAGCGCTCTACATCAATAAGCTAGCCAACTTGGGCACTTTTGTTTTGATTAGCTATGGGATAAATGTGATAAACAGAACATTTCGTTCTTTTCTCTGCATATCTCTCCGCTGCAAATGGGGCTGTAGGTTGCCCATCGCCCTCCTACACACCCACGCACCCACCCACCCACCACAACCACAACCACAACCACATTCCATTTCTGTTGGTTACACAGGGTTGTTAGCTTTCGTTTTCCCCCATTTCTGTAAAGATTAAAACATTATTAAGGTGATAAACTAGTCACCATAGAAAAGAACAATGTCTACAGTAGTGGGATGTAATTCTGGCTAACTTTGGGCACACAAGTCTAGATCAAATTGATTTTGTTATTTCTTATCGCTCTTATGTGACTTGTAACTTATTTCTTTGAGGGCCACCTTCTTTTCCTTCATCATTTCATGCCAACCATTTGACATGTTATTCACTTGGCTTTCTTGCTACATCAGATGTAACTGCTTCTTGGATATTCTCGCTTCCTTGGGACGGAACACTACATTGACCTTATCTTCTTGTTTGTCATGTGGCTTTTTTTGCGATTTTTATCCAAACTCAGCTTTATTGATTCTTACCTTTTATTTCTTTGAATGTTATCTTCATTTCCCTTATGCTTCTTCAGTGGATTTAACGGTCTTCTTATTATCTCGGCTAAACATTGAACTTATTGAAGAAGATGGGTTTAAGAAGAAGAGAAGATGATAAATGTCCAAGGAAGGTAGATCGTGTTCTCAGGGGTCTTATTGTAATATTCTTAAATTTCTACTTTTATATTTACTTGTGTATAATACACTATCAGGATATGCCCCAATACTGTGACCTTATGGGTTTCACTTCAGTCCACATGATCACTCTTGCTCTTATTCTTCTGTTTTCTCTTCTCTTCTCATCGCTTCTTTCTCCTTTTCTCACAAAACCTAGATCTAGATTTGCTAGCGGTCATGGGTACAGGCAGCAATAGTAGGTACCTAGGATACCAAGAGGAGAAGGTAATACATTCCGATTTCAGGGTGGGTACTAGAGATCTCTTTACCCTTTTGTGTGTTCGTGTTTGCGCATATAGTTTTGTATTGTTTGCGCACTCGCATGTGTGCAATGGGCCTTGGAGTAGTCTATGGTGTTTGTGTTGAAACATTTGCACTTTTCTTTTCTAAAGCTATTAGTACCCTTTTTCTCCTTGTAATTGAATTCTCCGTGATCATTTTTTAGTGTAACTACTTTCGTGTGCTTTGTTTTCAGTATGTTCTCTTTTTTGCATCTAATTGTAATAACTTATCTTCTAATTGTTGTATTACTTGTCACAGTATTGGGGAAACAAAGGAAACAAGCCTTTCTAGCAGAGTTACGGAAGACATCAGCACAAGCCACTGATAGTACTTCTCTAATCAATTATTCTAAGGTGTGTGCCCATGTGCATGTGTTTTTTCTCTTATATATCATTTTATCAATTTTGAGGGATAATTTTTCTCCTTTTCCTTTTTCGTTTCGTATTGTTTCTACCATCAGTAGCTATTTCTTGTTTCTGTATGTATTCATCAATCTCTTTTTAGTGCATTTAGAACCCATATACAATACATTCCCATTTCTTCCTACGGTTCATGAACACAATTTTACTACCACTCTACCACTCAAAACTTCAAACTGAGGTATTATTGGTAGATACATTCTTCAAGTTTCTTTATATATTGTTACATCACTTTTATTGTACACCACACTTATATGGTGTATCATTAGGCTCCTTATCTACTTCATGGCACACCACTGACATTATAACTTAACTTATACTTCATTTTCTCATCATTACCTTGGGATCATGCCATCACTTTTTTTATGAGTCCTCTATATTTCATGATCTTTATTCCGGTTAAAGACAATCCAACCATCTTTTTAGGACCATGTCACTACCTGAACTCGTGTGGGTCCCATGCATGGGGTTCACTATACTTAGTAATACACCTTTTGTGGATCTTGTGTGCCTTTAGAAGGCTGTACAAGCTTTGGGTCTCAACTGTCCCAACCATCTTTGTGAAGCATGCTATTCAGGTGCCTTTTGGAAAAATATATTTTCTTCCATTGCTTTGTTCCTTGCTAGTGATTCCAAGCTTGGGTAAGCCTGGCTTCCTTCAGAATTGAAGTATTGGTTGATTTCTTTCAAGATTTAGTGATTTACAAAGAAAAAGTTTAGAATTAAGTCGATGAATCTATGCAGTGGGTTTGGTTGACTTCTCACGTGCATCATCATTGTAAGATCTATTGGATTTGGTTGACAGCAACACAATATAGGATTATTTCTAAGTTTCATAGTCAATGCGTCCAAAGGCCTTTTTCCATTGGTTTTATCCATTCGTCTCAGACAATGTTCCTAAAACCTTCATGCAGTGTCCACATGTTCTAGAATTTGAAGGGGCTTGTAGGTGGATTTCTGGCTTCTAAAATCTCTCTCTCTCTCAAAAAAAAAAAAAAAAAAAAATCTCTTTTCCAAATCTGGATTTCGTGAGATGGAGATACATGTCATTTTTTTTTGAATGGAGATGGAGATACATGTCATTGTCATGGAGAAAATCTCTCCCCTAATTTTCAGTTTGAAGATTTCGACAAATCGTCTTGTTCTCCCTTCAGTTCGCAAAAAATCCAAACATAAACACGATGAGAAAATTCAGAAATCCTAACTCTCAATACCGATTCCTCAATGCATATCCAAGTACTAAAATAGGAATCAACATTCTCTTTACAAGGGTAATTGGAATGGGAAAGGGATGTGATACCAATACCGATTCTTGATCAAATGCACCCTTACATCGTTAGGGTTTCTGTGCAAATTTTCAACATTATTGATTGCTCTCTTCAGCCAATCGATCGGGAGAAATTCACAACGCCCAACTATTAGTTACATGCTTTCGAGGCTTTCAAGGACGTTTGCTGATATTAAATTGGACTAGAAACCATATTATGCACCCAAGTTCCCTTAAGTTCACATGCGGACCCTAGGTTTGCATCAGCTATTTTGGCATATTTGGGTCTTATTAGTGAAATTGATTTGAACGAATCTAAAGCAAGAGCTTCTTGACGGCCGTCGAATTTTCAAGGAAGTTCGGTTGGAGGATGTGGATAGTGGGGGATTCCTTGAATACCGTTAGGTGGGCTACAAGGAGGAATGTTGGGCCCTAGTAGTTATGTCCTACTCTAAAGAAAGTGAGAGATCTTTGTGGGAATGTGATTTTGTGTTTCTTCATGTTCTTTAGAGTTGCCAATGGGGTTGTAGGTTCCCTAGCAAAAGATTGTGCTGGTAGGGAGTTCCTAATCATTGGCTCGAAAGCCCGAGTAAGTCACCTTGGGTTTTTATTTGGATTGACCGCAAACTTGGGTTGGGTTTGAGCCTATTTCTTAAAGCCTGTGTTAAAAATGTGTTGTGCTTGGCTATACTTTGTTACTACCCGAAAAATTGGCCCATCTCATATAAAAAACTACATGTGTTAAATTTATCATTGTTAAATTACATGTTTATACTAATAGTGTTATAAATTAGTGTCATAAGAAGTGACTCTTTCTCATAATATGTATGGTATAGGCATCGGCAGAATAAAGTTGTGAAACATCTCGCTCATTGGTAAATGGCTATGGAGATATGGGGAGGAAAAGGATTCTCTTTGGCATAACATCATCGGAGACAAATACGGGCGCGTGGGAGTGATTGGGATTGTAGAGATCCTGGCGCAGGTAAAGACTCTGGTGTATGGAAATCTATCTGTGACTCCAGATCTTTCTTCGATCCCTGTGTGAGACTATCAGTGGGTCGAGGGGATGCCACTCATTTCTGGACGGACCTATGGATGGGAGACTCCCCACTCAGCCTTGCCTTTCCCTGATCTATATCAGTTAGCGTCCTACAAAGAAGCATGCGTTTGCGAGTGCATTGATTGTAAAAGGATTGGGAAAGGGATATATTGGATCATTAGACTCAGAGGGAATCTCAAGGATCAGGAAATTCCTAGGCTTTCCCATCTTCTATCTCTTCTGGAGTCTCAATATTGCTCCCCGTTGTGTTAGGATTGGAGGATTTGGGCCCCATACATCTAGGGTAGGTTCTCTGTTTGATCCTTCTTTTGCAAGCTGGTATGTGGCGACCGCCAGGAATCCAAATTCTCCATTATTTGGAGATTGATGGTCCCACTCCATGTGGCAGCATTTGCTTTGAGAATGGCTCATAGGCGGAGAAACTCATCTGATGTCTCAAGAGGTGTAAGGTGTCTTTAGTAAGCAGATGTATCCTCTGTAAGGAGATGGAATATTCATTGAACCATGTCCTCCTTCATTGCCCCTTTGCATCCACCGTGTGGAGGGTAATTTTAAGGAGTTTTGGCTTCTCATGGATCTTCCGCAGATCCATTTCAAAAACCTTGTTATATTGGCCTTGTAGCCCTTTTGGTGAGTCGGGTCGAGCCCTATGGTGCATGTCACCCTACGCTATTATATGCCATCTGGCTAGAGAGAAACATAAGAACGTTTGAAGACAAGGAAAAAAAGCATCGTCGGGATTATATTAGAGATAGAGATTGACCTCATAGCTTGGGCCAAATCAAGGGATCTCTTGACTTCATATTCAGCAGGTGATATTTTGACAAATTGGCAAGCGATAATTTGGGAGGAAAAAAGTTAAAAGCTACCCTACACCCTTCTTGGAAGCCGCCCTCAAGTGGGTGGCTTAAACTCAACTTTGACGGAAGTGCAAAAGGTAGGCCGGGCCCGACAGGAATAGGAGGTCTAATCCTCAACGCAGAAGGCAATATCATCTTTTCATACTCTAGCCCGGGTGGGATATGTGAATCCAATGAGGCGGAAGCAAAATCATTACTGTATGAGCTTAAGTGGCCTTGATCCCTTGATAGTGGAGGGTGACTCTTCCAATGTCATATATTGGGCGAGAGGAGAAGCCCAGGGCCCTTGGAAACTGTCTAGCATTATCTCAGAAATTCAGGATTGCTGTAAGGTCATACGCCCAAGTTTCTCACAGATCTTTAGGTCCACTAACAAAAAAGCCAACGAGCTAGTGAAGGCAGGAGTGAGGAGCAGCTGAGTGGCAGTTCCCATCAATTGTCCCACCATTGGTTGTGGTTCAATAATGTTTACCATTTTGTGTATTAGTTCCCATCAATTTTTTTAAAATAAACATAACACTTCCAAATTCTATTACTCTATACAAATGTGCATGTTGTCTTCCGTAGTAGTTTAACTGGGAGCTGTACTTATCAACTTTTTTTTAAATGATACACTTATAATTTTAGTATACTCAAATGATTTACTTATCATTTTTTCTTGTTTAATGTAAAACGGATTATTCAACATATTATAGTGATCCTTTGTTTTGGACTGAGTATAGATACGGTCCTCTGGATCTTAGATGCAGCATAAGATGTCATGTCTTTCGGATTAACTTAGTTTGCCTTTTGGCACTAATCTTTTAATTTGTTTTGGGTTCTGCAGGATACTAAGTTTACACGACCAGAGAGCAATGGCGAGCCCGGGTGGGCTCCTTTACGCGACAGCTACATGCTTACTGATTCAAAGTTGAAGGATTGGGATAAAATGCCAGTAAGACATAATGATCCGTCTGTCTCTGCAGTTCTCTTGGTCTTTAACATGCATTTTACATGCTGATCTAAGTGTTTTTTTCATTTGCATTTAGGATCCTGCTTCAACTGTTGTTCCGGATGAAATGCCTCTAGACTATTCCACTGACGATGAATAAGATAGAGTTCAGGAAATAGTCAGGTAAATGGCGGTTTCTCGTGAAAATGTTGCATTGGCTTTCGAAAATTGTATTGCCTTGTTATAACTGTAATACATCTTTTCCATTCTTCCTATGCTCTATATAATGGGCTACTGATATTATTCTTTGCATATTGACGGTCACGTGGTATGATTTATGAGAGAAATAGTGGTGCTTGTTTGTAGTTTGCCATCCTTTTGGTTGATTGTTCACTCCGAGTTTGGTAATCCATCGACAAGTGGTGTGTCCAAGCTGCGTTTTCCTGTACATAGTTATTTTGCACTCTTATAATATGGGAATATTCCATCCATATTTCAATTCATGTTGTATCTTATCATTTGGAGACTAGATACCTCTTCAATCTGGAGTTTTCTTTAGTATCCACTGTAGGATAAATAGCCATCATAGCACTTTCCCTTCTTGCCAATGCTTGTGCACCATTACTGCTTAGTTTCCAACTGAGCCTTTGCCAAGCACTCTGCGCCAGCAAGCCGCAAGTGTTTTAAACTCACAGTGCTTCCATTTAAAACTGTGGATAACTTGCACATCATGCATGTTTTTTTTTAATGGCAATGATTCATTGATAATAGAGAAAGAATGTACATCACCTACTGAGGAGGTGAGTTGAAGAATAAGAAAGGAGAAAAAAAAAGTAAACCAAAATCCAGAGAAAGGTAAAAAAATCCAGGAGGGAGAAAGTCAAAAAGTTCTAAATCCCTTCTAGCTACTCCTTCCCTGGCCAATCTATCTTCTTCCGAATTTGCCGATCTTTTCACATGATGGAAAGATACACCAGATTCCCCTACTCTGTCCATAATCTCGTCGATCCAACCCACAAATCTCCAAGGATACGGACAACTTCCTTTTAACCATCTAATCGCATTGGGGGAGTCTCCTTCCCCTACTCGGTACATCATGCATGTTCTCTCATCTACAATGTATATATTGAACAAATGTAATCCTGTTTCCATCTTCCAATTCCAAATTATTCCATGCGCCTCTTATTTTGCCATCTCGTTTGCATTCCGGTTTAGGAATTCAATTTGCCTCAATTCCTTGCAGAATCTTCCTCTTTTTGCCATATCACATAACCCTTGTATTAGAATTTCAAGCTACTCCATCCTGTATGCTAATAATTTTTCTCTCAAGCCACTCCCTGTAAGCTAACAATTTTTCACTCAGAGCAGCATGCTGTTCTCTCTCTCTCTCTCTCTTAAAATCTTGTCATGTAACCCTTGTATTAGAATATCAGGGTACTCCTTGTATGCATATTAATTATTTTTTACTCATAGCAGCATGCTGTTCTTTTAACCTTACCATGAACCTTTGTATCAGAATCTCAAACTACTACCCTTTTACTAATGAACTATTGGTAAGATACTGTGTTGTTAAACTTGGACTAATTGTTTATTGCGATCTGAAATTTATGCCCTGTTGGTTTTGGATTTTGAGAACTGATTGCGAGTCCAAAACTGATTGTTGGACTCAAAATTAAACACAAATTTAAGTCCAATAATTGAGTTTTGGACTTGCAATTGATTCTCAAAATTCATAATACTGGGCCTTCATGATTCATAAGCAACTAAGGTCTTTTTCAGGAAGAGCTAAGATGTTGCCAACCGAAAGGTTTTTATCTTGAAAGTCATTCCAAGTCTTCTGATTTCACATCTTGATGACAACAGGTTTTTTTTGCAGGTACAACGAAAATCCATCCTGGTCGTACACCCAGATTGACTCAGACTACATGCCTAAATGTCAAAATCAATTTTGCCTTGTATATGGAGGATATACCTAGAAAGAAACCTGCTGAGCCTATTGATGATGGTAAGCAAGTAATTAGGATATTCATCTGAAAACCTCAATGGGTTTCTCTTAGGTATGGGCTTTCAAATGAACTGTTCTCTTGCTTGAAAGTACTGTGAAAAATTGGAGTCCATTTCTTGGCAAAAAGCACTTAGTGTAGAGTTCTGAGAATGCCCATTGAGATAGCTCTTCTGGGTTCGTAGTGATCTCTGATAAATTTCACTCTTAAGCCTTTTACACCTGAGTAGTAGAAGGCATCTATGAAGAAATTGCTGTGTTTGGTTCTCCCATTTCCTATATAGGGTGAAACTGAAAAAAGATATTCCCAGTCAGGATATGGGAAAATGGTAATGGGTCCTATGCCTTAATCCTAATGCTCCATTACCAATCACTTTAGTTGTGATGCAAGAACTCTAAAAAAATATGCCTTTGATTTCAGGGAGGGGCTTGCTAGGCAATTTCACGTTTTCCTTCTAGTAGAAGTATTCAATACCAGCAAACAGGGGTAAGAGAATGTCCATAATTGTATCCACTGCACCAAAATCACATGAAGAACAACACCCAAATGAAAATACATAAATAAAATAAAACAAAAACTCGTGGCGATCGAATAGGCAGATTGTGTAATGTGAGGATTGATTCCCAGTAATTTTCACTTAACGATTGATGAATGGTTTTGTCTGAGATCAGCTACTGATTCCCATTGATCTTCAACAGTGAGATCCGTTCAAATGAGAGAGAAGGGAGACAAAAAAAAATTCCAAAGTTGACAGTTTAAAGCAATGTTCTGATTTGAAGAACTTAATTTTGCTTGGTGCCCACGCATTCCAAGATAATCTTTTGTCCTTCCCATTGTTGAAGTCTACAAAAATGGAGTTTTGGGGTCTTTAGCAGTTGGAAAAGTACAGGAGGTATGAGGGAGAGGGAGAGGGAGAGGGAGAGAGAAAGGAATTTAGTGAGACTCCAATGGGTGAGAGTGAATGGGAAGCCTGCCATTGCTATGGTGGCTTTTAATGTGGCCTTTGCCATCACGAATATACTTCTCGAGGAAGTCCTCCATGAAGGAATGAGCCATTTAGTTCTAGTCACGTACAGACAGACAATTGCCACACTTTTCTTAGCCCCCATTGCCTATCTTTTGGAAAGGTAATAGCTAATCACATTATTATTATTTTGAATGGCTAAGCAGCACATTATTAGTTAATGATCATGATCCACTTAAAGGATTTAAAGTCTTAGCGAATGACCATAACCCATATCAGGGATCCATATCGGTCTTCACAAGGGTTTTAGTTAATCAGCATGACCTATGTTCCCATCTTACTGAAGAAGGGATTTAGTTAGGGACTCTTTGGATATCACTAAATTAAATTGGTCATTATTCTAAGTTAATCTTATTTGCAAATGAGACATTAAGAGCTTGTTAATTTGGTTGCAGTAAAGTATAGTTCTATTCTAGGATAAGAGTTATTCATTGTTTGTTGTACAAGTATTCATGATGATCCTATCCCAAGAAGGCACATTATTTCGAAAAAATATGGATAAATGCAATTCCAACTCATATATGGGATTGCACTTATTCTTAGGTTTTTTTAAGATAAAGCATTTTTCATATAAAATATAACTTATTCCAAATAACGTATGTAACCTAAAATACAAGGCGGCCCACGATAAAGTCTTAACCATAAAAACCAATCCTCCAATCCTAAGGCTCCTACTTTGGAAGCCATTAACTAAGATGTAATTCTTATGTGTGACCATTATTTGCATAAAGAATTACATGCAAATAAGTTTTAGGGTTATCCAAAGAGGCCCTTATCGGGCTGGGTTAGGGTTGAGGCCTTGGCAACCCGACCCGACTCTAAACTGACCTCCATCGCCTAATTTTATAATTATTTTCTCAGGATTATGTTTTTTATCTTGTATTTTTCTGTCTGGCCCTAGATGAATGCAAACGCATCCCAACTCAACCCGAACTCAACCCGAACTGATTTGGAGGCGGGTTGGGGTGGGTTGGGTTGGGTTAGGGTTTGCCTCAACCCGACCCAACGTGACCCGAGTTGCACCCTATTGATTTTAGAACAAAATTATGAAAACAGAAAGATAACTCTTCAGCAAGCTTTTTCGGATTAAAAAAGAAGACTGCTAAACAATCATGATCTCGGCCGGCGCATAGCCGGAGTGATGGATAAAAATTATGCTAGTTTGAAGTTCTATTGCCACGTGTTAGGTTAGGGCCTACTATTGTTCAACCATGTGTAGATGGGCCTGGAATACTAGTGACTATAAGTTACCAGAGAGAGAGAGAGAGAGACAGAGAGAGAGACGCTCGGCCCCACGGTGTAAATATTGTAACCTTCCTTGTTTTGTTTTCCAGCAGCACTGACACCCACTCCGCGAGGCCCGCCCCTTGGAGAAGTTGAAAACGATGCCTAGCCTACCCATGAGATTTTATATGGTGTAAGCCCTTATACTTCTGTATTTTTCAAAACGTACTGTAGGGACCATGCCATAGGATGATCCAAACCGTCCATGCGATGGAACACAACATAAATAGGTTGTGCCCCCAAAAAAACATTTCCATAGGATGATCTATAGAGGTTTCCATAATATGCAGTTCCTCTATAAATCAGAAGATTGAGATCATCCTATAGGACTGATTTTTCAGGCACAACCTATTTACCTCATGGCCCATCACATGGACGGTTTGGATCATCCTATAGTGTGTTCCATCATGCAGTACTTAGTTATAAGGGGGAGAAGATCAAGGCTACTCATCTTTCTCCATCGATCCTGATCATCCGTTTCCATATAACGAGGATCCAAATCTCAGATCCCAATCTCTTCTTAATTAAGGGGGCAGCTTTTCCCTTATTTTCGCCCCCCCCGCGACGATTCTAGAACGCGGAAAAAAAAAAAATCGTCCATGACGTTAGGTTCCGGAGGATCCAGCATTGTTGGTTAGTCATTTTGGATCTCTCTCTTTCTCTCATCTTCATTTTGTTTTCCAGAATTATGCTATTAAACCCTAACAGTTTTGTTTTCCAGAATTATTCTATTAAACCCTAACAATTTTCTTTGTCCTATTTCTTGTATCTACTGTTATGTGTGGTCTTTGATGAAATGGGTTGCCTTTTTACAGGGTTTTAATCCCTTATACGCGAGGTGGAATTAGGGTTTACTTTCATTTGGTTCTGATTATGTTTTTTTCTTGGGCATTTTAGGGAATTATTGAGAGTTAATGATTGAAATTTGTTGCAACTTGATGGCACCAAGTGGGATTGGGGTTTACTGTGATTTGCTTCTGATTATGATTTTTCTAGGGCATTTTAGGGAATTATTGAGAGATAATTATTGAAATTTGTTGCGATTTGATCTGATGATGTGTAATGTTATGAGGATGAGAAATTCACAATTTATCTTGCTCAGATTACTGTAAAATCTAAGTGTGTAGAAAAGGAAATTGAGGATCTCAGAGTATATTTGAGGTGATTCATTCAATGTAATCAGTTGGGTCTTATTTCTTGTGCCTTGAGTCTTTGGAGCATATAAGAAGTTTTGATGAGATACATGATTCCCTTTGACATGTTTACAAGTTTAAGGTTAATGCAAACCCTAGGGTCTAATACCAAATGAGTGCAAACCTAGGATTCACAGGTTGACTTTCTTAGAATTTTGGAGCAATAAAATGGGTTCGAATTCAATAAAATCAGTAGCATACATTCTCAAAGCAGCTTAAACATAACAAGAATAATCAAAATAAGCAAATGATTTTTAAAGAAATTCTACGCTGAAAATTTTAATCATCTATAAAAATTAAATTATCAATACCATGTTCCATACTATAATTCCCAACAGGAAGTAGCGAATCAATATGAAATAAAAAAAACCAGTTCTCAACTATAAATCTGTCCCAAGAGGCAAGGATATGATGTGAGATGAGAGATGAAAGAACAAAAGATGTGAGATGAGAAGGGGAAAGAGGAAGGATGGGAAAGGAAGAGAGAAGAGATACCTTGTGGTTGGGAGCTCTTTGAGCTTTCTTCAAAACATCAAAACTTCCCTTAGGGCTTTCTCCTTATGGTCTTTTATATCGGGATTGAAGGGTCTTTTTGTTCAAGGTTCGTAATTACTAAAAATAGTAAGTCCATGATTAATATGAATAGTAAGTTTGCAGCTGGGCCGTATGTAGATGTGAAGCAAGTATCAAATTCAAAGAAATGCAGGTATCACATATATTTGAAGCAGGTATCAAATTCAGAGTCTATGCAGGGGACATAATTCATTTTTGGCTAGACAAATGGTGCGGTGATTGGACCTCGAAAGATATGTTGTCTCTATATGTAGTAATTGGTACTTCCATTGCGTTGATACATAAGAAGGATAGAAATGATTTTTTTTTTCTGAATGACAAGGATAGAATTGATGTCCTTTGCACTTTCGACCTTTGTTTGGTAAGTAGTGCTTCCTAATGTTTAAAAATTTGGACTTAGATGAGATGCAGGATTGGGTGAAATCTTCTTTGGTGGAGTTTCAGCATGTTTGTCATTCTGCTAACAAAGTGACATATAGTCTAGCTAGAGAAGGAGACTCTACAGAAGCTTTGGCGCTGTTTGATTCTCTTCTCCCTTTATCTATCTTGCTTGTAGTTCTTCTAGATTTGTTCGCATATGTTTCGATTTTCTGTACATCGACCATCCCGGTCTTTTTTAGTAATGAAATTCGCTATCATTCAGAAAAAAAAAAAAAAAACAACTTGGATTTAGATGAGTACTCATCTAAGGTAAAAAAGAGCCAACTTGAAGGAGTCGATGATTGGCACAATCAATTTTTCATTAGCTTGAGTGAGTTGAAAGAGTTTTTGATTGAATTGATGGGGCAAAACTCATATTTTGATGAGAACTTGGTCAAGATAAAACGTAGTTGACTTGAGCAAGTTGATGATTGACTGGAGGACTTTTTAAACAATGGTCCTACCAAAATTTTGGCTACAACACTCTTATTTATAGAAGGTGCTTCATTCTATCATTTTCTGACCGCAAGGTTTTTTTGTTAGGCCCAACCTCCAAGGCTCCAATCTAATAAAAAAGATGATTTAGTTGTCCTGCCGTGTCCGACACGACACGCGTGTCCACCCCTGTCGACACTCCATTGGACACTTCTAAATGTACTGCTATAAGTGTTAGACTTTATGTCGTGTCGAGGGTGACATTCTATTTTATTATTGCATATTGTGTTTACCTCTTTTATTATTAACTATTCTTTTATTATAAATTCTTTTTTTAGCTCTTCTTTGACTAGTATTTGTTGTATCATATGAACTTTCTATTCTAGCCGTGTCCCCGTTTCTATATTTTCTGTGTTTGCCGTGTCAGACACTCCTTGTCTGTGTCGACATGCGACACTCGTGTCCGTGTCCACAAATAATAGTGATTTTGTTAGGAGGCGGCATTGAGGCAAATCTTGGATGGAGCATTTGTGGTTTATGAGTATATTAAGTCTCATTGTGAAATAGGTAAGTCGGGCATTGTATGTAGATAGACACTAAGACGGTGTTAAAGGAGGAGAGCTGGCATTAGGAAGACGATTAAAGGAAATGAACCAACCACATTTTGGGGATCTTTCTCTCCGAGGGTATTTGGATCTTGCTCGAACAATTGAATTTCGATTTGATTTCTATTCCAATGTGTCCAGAATATCCAAAAACCTTTGGAAAGATTGATCAGAAGTTTTTGGAGGAATTTTTCATGTTTTTTTCGGAGAAACATTGTTTGTAGAAATTATGGAGTTGGAATTCCTTACGTGTGTCAAGAAACAAGGGGTCAGGGGTTAGATACTCATTTGATTATTTGATTAGTTTATAAGTTATAGAGGATAGTGTAGGTGATATCTAATTTTTGGTAGGGTCTGTGTTGTAGGATACATCCTTCACAATGACTTTTGGGGATCCTTTCAAGTAGCTGGATAAAAGGGTATAGGGATTAGTGAGTATCTTGATTAGGAGGGGGATATGTTAATTTGAAAGTCTTCATTTAGAACGAACCTTATGGATATGGAGATCGATTTCATAGCAGGGTTAATTTTATTTTGAAGATGTTAATATTTAAGTTGTGAAGAGATTCAAAAATTTGAAAGTGGGTATTAGTAATTCTTTCACTGCTGTTTCATTTAAACATTATCTGTTTGATCTAGTGAGTTAAATTCCTAACAAAAAGGAAGAGAGAAACAAGCCAACAATGACAGAGAAAAATCAGCCAGCAGAAAAGGAATTAGAGAGCAAAAAAAACATCTTGCAAACTATGTTGCAGTAGTACGGGTACGAGTGTTGCAATTTGACACATGTACCGAGTGTTGGATTTGGCAAACCTCAAGAAGAATGATTCGTTGATCCGTCAAAATATTTTAATCAATTCTCAAATTTTAATTTTAATTTTTACATAATAATATGTTTATAGGAAGTAATGTATTAAAACTTTTAATATGTTTAGCACACATAATGTTTTATTTCCCTTTAGGAAACATACCAACTCAACTCAACTCAACTCAACTCAACTCAACTAAGCCTTTGTCCCAAACTAGTTGGGGTATTGGAATCATGCGGTAGTTGTCTAGAAGTGTTGTGCTAGTATTCAGAAAAAACAGATAAAAGATGTCTAGAAGTGTCTTAGAGAATCTTGAAGTATTGGAATCCGAGACGTGTCCAACACGGGTACTTCACTCATTTAGAAGAACCCATGTAACATAGGTTGCAAGGCAATAGGCACACAAGAAGCCTGCAACAAGAAATGTCTAGAAGGCACCTCAAGCCAAAATGGCAAAAATTAATATTTACAATTCAGGCATATTACCGCAAACTGTTACTTCATCACATATGACCTTGATGTTCGCTAATTTGTTGGCCTTGAAGTTTTCTTTTCTATGGATGTGGGAGGTTTACTCCCTTCATGATAGATCTTCCATTTCACTAAGAAGGCCTAAGAATCTCCATAGGGGTCGAGCATTGCCCTTTACTACTTCCATCAATCCGGAAGTAGCCCTTTTTATTTTGGTTGTGGACTGTTATGACAAAGTGTGTTTTGAAAATGTCTTGTATTCTAGCAGTGATTCATCATCCTGGCATACTAATGTCGGCGACACACACGCCGGTCGAGGGGCAGTGCGCCCCTACCTGGCTTTTTGCCGGTAGCATCCTTGAAGGAAAATTCAATTTTCTGTTTGCGCTATAAATGTGTTTAGTTATTTTTTGATGTAGTGGCATAAATATATAAGCCACATATTAGAATTATGAGATTTTTTTTGTGCGTTTCTTGACCATGAGGAAAGAGAGGTGAGTTTTGTAACCCTAAGTGAAATAGTGAAACTCTTCTTTCGTGAATGTAAGCACACTGCCGAACCACGTATATTTTCTGCTCTTACTTTGTGTGTTTTGTGTTTCTTACATCTCATCTTATCGTTTGTTGCACATCTTGTAATCTCGGCGGGGGGGGGGGGCACCTTGTCCCAACCATAGTATAATAAATTATCATTTTTCAAAAAAATATATATTTAGAGAGATTAGAGATCTCTCGGTGTTCAACAAAGTGTGGGATAGGGTAGTGTGGGGTTTGGTATTTCATCATAATTTTAAGTATGGGGAGGTTGATCCTTCATCAGTCTTCTTAGTCGGGTTTGGGCCCAGATCCCAGAGGTGTGTTTTCCATCCAGTTCTTTATCGCTTGGTATTGTGCCCCCTCTAACTTGCAGTTTGATGAAAGTGTGGAAATCTTTTGTTCCACCCAAGATTCATATCTTTTGTTGGACAATGGCTGATCAAAATAAGCACAATTGATATGTGATGTGTTGAAGATAAAAGGCTTTCAAATTGTGGATCAAGAGCAACTGAAGGAATATCTAGATGAAATAAAGGTTGATTGCATTGTTGCGGAGGTTAAAAGTCTTTTCATCGGGAAGGGGAGAAACGAGTTTTGTGACTGTTTTATCAAGACATCTATAGAAAGCTGGAGGTCATCATTGTTGATAGAAAAGGTAAGGAGAAGCAGAAGGCAAAGTGGATTTCCCTGCCTCCCAATATTCTTAAGCTGAATTGTGATGGTGCCTTTTTGGAGATCCTAGGTCTGATGAGAGTTGGAGTCATTAGGAATCATTTGGGGAAGTTGTGCTTACCAGTTCGAGCCCAATTGGATGTAAAGGCCAATTGGATGTAGCGGATTCCAACCAGGAGGATGAAGTAGTCCTTAATGGGTCTCAAGTTGTTTGTGGGCGAAATTGGTGGTACTCTCTTTATCGGGGGAAATTCATATAATATAATTGCATGGGCCAAAAATGTGTTTCCGAGTCCTTGGAGTATTGCTGCTATTGATGAGTGGAGAATTTTTTTCCCTGTCACGATTTTTCCTTTTCTTATATATTCCACAGTGTCAACGAGGTGGTGGATGCCCTCACCAAAGGGGGTTTCCATCAAAATTTCTTTGTTCATGGGGGCAATATCTGTGCCCAATGTAAGCTTCTGTTTTTCTAGCTTAATAAAGTTCTTGTGCCATTTCAAAAAAAAATGTGGAATGTAAGATGAAGAAGCAATAAAATATATACTAAGGTCCTTAAAAAAATTTATTTTCAAGGCATGCATCAAAACTCAACTATTATTTCATGAAAGATTCTTCCTATGCTATTTTTTTTGTACTCCCTATTATTGTTGCATCTAAAGATTCTAGAATTTGTCTTTCCAAGCAATCCAAGGACCGAGAAAAAGAGGATCCTCTGAAGGCATTTTCTTGTCTTGCTCTCTATGGGCAGGCTCCACCATTTCCAGAAATCTCATCAAATTCTAGCAAATTGAAATTAAAATTGAAGTGTCCAAAAGGATATGGATATTTTGCCACTAGGCAAGGGAGGAGACTATAGATCCATTCCACACGAACTAACTACGAAGCGGTTGTCTAGAGTTGCATGGATAAGACTACCTATTGGATTATCAGGACTCCATAATGAAAGAAAAGGCCTTCGGAATAAACATGGTTTATTCTCAGGTCCATGAAATTCTACCCTTAGATGACAGGTCACAAAATATTCTAATGAATCTGATCCCAAGTTAGCATGTAAACCCAAATAAATGTCTTTTTGGGTGACAGGTGTCAAGACTTCCTCAAGTAACGATAGCCATATTTTTGTGGCTGTCAGTCGGGGTGTTAACGGATCGAATTCGAAGCGGATATGGCTATATCCGAATTCAAATACAGTATACACTATCCGAATTCGGATTCGGATTCGAATTTGACGGATATTTAATATCTATTACCGAATTCGATTCCGGCGGATATTGTTCGAATTCGTATATTATCCGTATCCGTTTATCCGGTAAATTTGAACATTTTATTGCAGCACTTTATCTTTCTTCTCCTTCTTACTCCTCGAATGAATGGCCTTTTTACCATCAATGACCTAGATGGTCTTTTTGCTTTAGAATTATCTAGAAGCTATGCCATCTTCTTTCAATCACCATCATCCATTTGTGTCTTTAATCCTACAGCCCACATTTGTTGCTTCATAAAGAGGCCATGTCAAACCCTAAGAATGCCCTTAAAATGAGAGATTATTCCATTTCCCACCCAAAACTCTTTGTTTTTATTTTTTTTTCTAAAAATAAAATTCGCTTTTCTTTTAGAAACAAAAGATAGTGTGTCATTACTAAAAATAAATATTAATGATATTATTAATAATAAATAAAAAGGATGTACTTTTCGGATTCGGATGTTAAACGGAATGGATATACCATTAACTAGATTCGCATCCGCTAAGAGCCGGATATCTCATAAACAGATTCAGATTCGGATAATATCCGCTTGAAATAGATTCGGATAATATTCGCTTTAAACGGATTCGGATGCGGTCGAATTTTCGAATATCCATTTACACCCTACATGCAAGAGAGGTGGTGTTTGGCTGTTTGCCAATCTAACATTGTTTGGCTTCTTGGTCAACATCTAGAGAAGAGATAATCTACGTGCCTCACGCGATAGTAACTTCTGTAAGAATGATTATCCAATGTTGGTACGATAATAATTTCCAAGTTCGCAATTTTGTCTATGCAATAAATTAACTTTTAAATTCTGAGCTGAGACAGCCATTGATTGAAGAATCTGTGATCATATTTGGTACTTCAATCGCTCAATTTGTAAATGGTGTCCTTAAAGTGGTGCAGAGTACTGATAAAAACAAGCATATTCATTGTGGTACTACCGTGCTACCATGAATGCACAATTGAAAAATTCAGTCCCTATTTATTGTACACAAGATACCCATTGTCATTGTTAAAAGCATTCTTTTCTGGTAGATTTTTTAATTTGACCATGTTCATTCCATTTACAGTTCCTCGGAACTTCAGATTGCTAGAAGAACTCGAACGCGGAGAAAAAGGCATTGGAGATGGAACTGTTAGCTATGGGATGGATGACGGAGATGATATCTACATGCGTTCTTGGACAGGCACTATAATTGGTCCTCATAATGTATGATAATTCCTTTGTCACTGTATTAAAAGATCTACCAAACTATTCAAAAAAAAAAAAAAAGATCTGCCAAACTTGTTCAACTATATTAAAGATCTGATCTGATCTGATCACACCTCTTTATTCTGTTTGCAGTCTGTTCACGAAGGGCGCATCTATCAGCTGAAGTTGTACTGCGACATGGATTATCCTGAGAAACCTCCTAGTGTTAGGTTCCACTCAAGAATTAACATGACCTGTGCTAACCATGAGACAGGAATGGTGAGCTTGGGATGATTCTCTGCAAACACATCCACACACTTGCATTCAAGGTTTTAAATTTTGGTTTCGGTGTCGGTTTCGGCCACAGGTAGAAATTTCGGCCGAAATCATGTAAAAATATGACAATAATTTCTGTTTTTTTTTTTTTTATTTCCACCCAAATGTCTACAATTTTGGTGATTTCAGTGGAAATCATAACACTTCTTTGGGAATTTTTAAAATTTTGGTGGAAATTTTGTAAAAAAGGGGTAAAAATAGAAATCGAAATTTCGCCGAAAAATGATTTCATGTAAATTTCGTTTCGGCCCTAGCTGAAATCAAAATATTTGGGCCGAAACGACTGACTTTTAAAACCTTGCACTTGCACTTGTACTCACACAACACTCAGTGGGCAATTAATAAGGTGGCTTAACTGAAGTGGGCTTGGGCAAGTGTGCAGGTAGAACCAAAAAAATTTGGCATGCTGGCAAATTGGCAGAGGGAGTACACCATGGAGAGCATCTTGACGCAGTTGAAGAAGGAAATGGCGTCGGCTCATCACCGGAAATTGGTTCAGCCTCCAGAAGGTACTTTCTTCTAAGTCAATGCTTCACTTGTTGAATCCTGGATGAGTTTGGTACATGTTAATCAGGAAAAACACCATCATGTAAGAACATGGGTTTGCTTGATTAAGTTGGTGAAACGGTGAAGTGATTGGGACTCAAGGACCGACGTAGGCACAAAATGACAAGTTAATTCATTTTCTGCTATTATCATACTTATTATTTGTGTCCTTAAAAAGTGTTTGGTTTGGTTGGAATCATTATGGAAGCATCCTGTCGCATGTCATAAACTTACAGTATATATCATGCTATGATCATCTTTCTGAAAGCCTTTCTTTCCTTCCTTTTTATTGTAATTTTATGAAATCTTATGGGCTTCAGTCAGAACCCTGGATCAACACGACAGGCCCCACTATGGATTTTCCACTGTATAAAACTACATTGATTGGATAATCTTTCCCCTCTTTTGATCTTTGGTCCTCAAGCATTTTGAAACAAGAGGGTTAATAGCTCATATTCAGCAGGCAATATTGGCTTTTGGAAGCCCGATCCGAAATCTAATAAAAAATTTGTATCAAATCTCCGGTAGCCAGTCGAGCTGCCATAGTAGCAATGGCATTGATTTGAAAATTTAACCCCTGATTAGGCGTAATATGGTCATTTGTAATAGTAAAGTCTTTTCCTTATAAAGAGTAAGGGGTGGGTATGCTTGTTCCCTTCACAGATTATGGGACATAACTTAGTAACGAATTTTATGTCATTTCAATATCACCATCTTCCTCCAGCAACGGGAGAATTGTTTTGGCAAATGGTCAGGCCAGTCTGATCCTATTAAATGAGATCAAATATTGACACTTGAGGCCATGTTTGACAACCAAAGAATTTTTTTTTCATGGAACATTAGTTTACCGAGTGGGGAGAGTTAAGGAACACTCTTTTGAGTATAGTTTTTTCTTTTCCCTGTTTTTCAGCCACTTTTTACCCTATTCTCATACTCTCCTTGCTCTCTCCCTTACCAACCTTCCCTTGCTTTCCTATCACTGAATAAGCTAATATTCCGTGGAAAACAATCTCATGGCTTCCAAACATGGCTTTAGTAGTATCATAACCTATCTATGTGTGTGATGATTCAATGATTTCTAGATGCATCGAATTCCCAAGCTTCCAGGCTATTTAATATGCATTTGATCCCCAATTGATTAATATGAACTACTCACGGGTTGGAATTCAACTTGGATTGCTCATACCCTCAAAATCAACCATTTTAGCCCTGCCTTCATGGGCTTTTTTTGCCATGAAATCTTGATCATTGCATTATTTTGTATTATTCTTTTTACCAGGTCTTAAATTGATAGCTAGATTAACCCCATCATTAAAAGAAATTGGGTATTAAACCATCTAATGTGCGCTCTGCAAAATGAATGGTTCAGATCAATTATGTGGCACCATATGTGATATGTATGAAGACAATCATGATTGATCTGAGCCATTCATGTGGTCGACATCGCCTTAGATGATTCGTTACCCAATATTGTAATGACCACATGATCCCAAATTTCCAATCAATATTAAACTTTAAGATGCAACAATCAAATTGTTGGAATGAAACCAACGAGGTTGGAGGGAGAAGATGAGTTTCAAGAGAAGAAGATTGTTCTCTTGATATCAAACACACAAAGAAAGTAACCCAAGTTGTTGTACTACTCAAAATCCTTCAAATTTCACTTAAAGAACTTACAAATGAAGAAGATACATAGTCTAAAACATAACCTACATTCCAAATCCGAATTTAATAAGACTTAACTAATCTTACCTTCCCCAAGTACCACTAACACACTATCACATGAAAAGTAAATGACTAGCACAATTCCAAAACACAAAACATAGTCCCTAGGCCATTAAATGCCACAAAGGAGATTTCCAATGTGGTCAAGAATCTTCCAAGCCAAGAAGTCAAGTGGATAGATGATTATGATCTAGTGGTCAAGATTAATTTCCAACAGCCCCCCTTAAGCTTAAGCTAGACCACTACAATACCGAGTTTTGCCTTCATCTTGATGAATGTATCGGTCTTCAAAGTCTTTGTAAAAATATCTGAAACTTGATCTTGAGTCTTGCAAAAACGAACGTTGACAACTCTACAATTTACCAAGTCTCGAATGAAATGATACTTGATCCTTATGTGCTTGCTTTTGCCATGAAAAACTGGATTCTTTGTGAGTGAAATAGCCAAACTATTATCACAAAATAAATGTGTACCACGTTCTTGAGGATGCTTGAGTTATTCTAATATCCATCGTAGCCAAAGAGCTTGACAACCCGCCGAAGATAATGAAATGTACTCCGCTTCCGCCGTAGAAAGAGCAACAACCGATTGCTTCTTTGATGCCCATGAAATTGCACCCGAACCAATGTTAAAAACATAGCCGGAAGTACTCTTGCTATCATCAACACTTCCGCCCCAATCACTATCACAATAACCAATCAAACTTGAATCTTTAACTCTTCCATAATGTATCCCATGATCAACCGTTCCACTTACATACCTTATGATTCTTTTACCGGCTTCTCAATGACTTCTTTTTGGTGATTCCATAAATCTACTAATCATACTCACCGCAAACATAAGATCCGGTCTTGTAGCCGTCAAGTACATGAAACTACCGACAAGACTTCTATCATCAACTCCTTTCTCATCCTCATTCTTGCATAGTTTCAAACCAACTTCCATAGGTGTGCTAATATGTGTAGCACCTTCCATTCTAAATCGCTTTAGCAAATCCTTTGCATACTTCTTTTGAGAAATAAAAATTCCATCATCTCTTTGGTTGACCTCAATACCAAGAAAGAAATGGAGAAGACCCATGTCGGTCATCTCAAATTCTTGCATCATATTTCTTTTGAATTCTTCACACATACTTGAACTATTGCCGGTAAAAATTAAATCATCAACATATAAGCAAACAATCAAAAGCTCACCTTTATTGTTCTCTTTGATGTAGATGGTGTGTTCATAAGGACACATTTTAAAACCATTCTTCATGAAATATCCGTCAATGCGACTATACCATGCCCTTGGTGCTTGTTTCAAGCCATATAAAGCCTTCTTCAATCGGCACACTTTGCTTTCTTCACCTTTCTTCACATAACCGGGAGGTTGATCAACATACACCTCCTCTTCAAGAAACCCATTTAAGAATGCTGATTTCACATCTCTTTGATAAACCTTCCAACTATTTTGTGCCGCCAAAGCTAGAACCATACGAATTGTCTCAAGACGAGCAATGGGAGCAAACACTTCTTTGTAATCAATGCCATACCTTTGCTTGTAGCCTTTTACTACTAAGTGAGCTTTATACTTTTCAACTTCACCACTTGCATTCAACTTTGTCTTGTAAACCAACTTCACACCGATAGTCTTTTGCCCATTTGGAAGCTCTGTTAGCTCCCAAGTATTGTTCCTTTGGATTGAACACATTTCTTGATTCATTGCTTGCTTCCACTTTTCTTCTTGACATGCTTCCTCAAAACTAATCGGATCAGCATCGGCAAACAAAGCAAAATTTGCCAACTCTTCATCGGTAATTCTTCTAGACTTTTCATAAATTTCTCTTATGCTTTTCGTCTTCCTTGGAGGAGAGTCGGGGCTTGTTGAAGACGATGAAGATGATGGAGCCGAAGAAGATGGAGAAGAATATGAAGTGATAGTAGGAGCCACATCCTCTTCATTTTCTTCAATTCCACCATCATGAGTATCTTTGCTTTCATCCATATCTACCAAAACTTCTTTCTTCTTCTCACTTTGATTCTAATTCCAACATTCTTCTTCATTGAACTTCACATCCCTACTTATGACAATCTTCTTAGTCATGGGATTGAACAACTTGTACGCTTTTGAACTTTCACTATATCCAACAAGGATACATATTTCAGATATATCATCCAACTTTCTTCTTGTTTCATCCGGCAAAAGAGAGTAGGCAATACTACAAAAAATTCTCAAGTGAGAAACACAAGGCTTATGACCACTCCAAGCTTCTTGAGGAGTCATACCTTGAACACTTTTTGATGATGCCCGATTCAAGAGATAAATAGCACATGCAACGGCTTCCGCCCAAAACATATTAGGCATCCCTTTAGCTTTCAACATACTTCTAGCCAATTTCATAATCGTCCGATTCTTTCTTTCGGCAACCCCGTTTTGTTGAGGTGTGTACCGAGTGGTAAGTTGATGCCAAATCCCATTCTCTTTCAAGAAATTCTCAAACTCATGAGAAACATATTCACCACCTCTATCGGAACGCAAAATTTTCAACATGAAACCACTTTGCTTTTCAACCAAGCTCTTGAAAGTTTTAAAGCATCCAAAGACTTCCGATTTTTCTTTAAGAAAATAAAGCCATGTCTTTCTACTATAATCATCAATGAAGGTGAAAAAATATCGATTACCTCCAATTGATGTTGTTTGCATAGGCCCGTATAAATCCGAATGCACTAGCTCAAGAGGATTTGATGCCCTCCATGCATTTCCAATGAGAAAAGAGTCTCTTTGATGATTTTCAAGTGCACATCCTTCACACGCTTGATCTTGGCGGTCGATATTCGGCATGCCTCTCACCATATGTTTCTTGTTCATGAGAGATAAAGTGTTAAAGCTCAAGTGACCATAGCGAAGATGCCATAGCCATGACATATCTTTGACAATAGTGTTGAAGCAAGGAAAAGCTTCACTTTGAAACTTTAGAGGAAACATCTTGTTTTGAGTCATTCTCACCTTGGCTATGAGAACATGATTCTTGTCTTTGATTTCACATACATCTTCCTTGAAATGAACATCGTGCCCTTTCATTAGAAGTTGCTCAACACTCAAGAGATTGTGCTTTAGACCGGGAACATAGAAAATATTGGAGATGCTCTTGACGCCTTTCTTTGTTTGAACAAGAATATCACCACTTCCCCTTATGAAAGCCTCTTGTTATCACCCGTTCGAACTTCACTTTGGAGAGATTCATCCAACTTTACAAATACGCCTTTGTTGCCGGTCATGTGGTTACTACAACCACTATCAATATACCACGTCTCTTCAAGAGCCACTTCTTGCACATTACAAGCAAGAAAAAATGTGTTTTCTTCTTTCTCATGCATGAAGGTGGAGTCTTTCTTGTTTTCTTCCGCAATCTTATTTCTACAATACTTCATGGTATGACCAAACTTTTTACAATGATAGCATTGAATTTGGGATAGAGGTCTTCCTCTCCCTTTTCCTCTTGTAGAAGAACCACCTTCATTTTTTTCATATTCTTGATTTCTTTCTCCACCATTTCTCCCCCTTCCACGAAAAGAATTTCTTCCTCTTCCTCTAGAGCTTCCCTTAAAAGAGACTTGAATTTGAAAAGCTTGTTCTAGAGGAGAAGAATCAAATTGCTTCATTCGTAGTTCATGGGATTGGAGTGATCCCAACAAACTTTCTATGGATAAAGAAGCAAGATCCTTTGATTCTTCAATTGCAACAACAATATACTCAAATTTTCGAGTCAAACTTCTAAGGATTTTCTCTACTATCCTTTGATCTTGAATATCTTCACCGTTTACTCTCAATTGATTCACAAGAGAAATAACACGATTGAACAAATCTTCAACCGATTCCGAATCTTTCATCCTTAATGCATCAAACTCACATCTAAGGGTTTATAATCTTACCAACTTTACTTTGTCTTCTCCTTTGTACGATATATAGAGTATATTCCATGCTTCTTTTGCCGTAGTCACCGATGAAATTCGTTCAAAGATGACGTCATCCACCGCTTGATAGATAAAGAACAAAGCCTTCTTATCTTTCTTTCGATTGTCCTTCAACTCATTGAGTTGTTGTGGAGTGAGAGCCGCTTGATCCTCCGGTTCTTCAACGCCGGTCTCAACAATATCCCATAGATCTTGAGATCCATACAAAACCTTTATTTGGATGCTCTATTGGTTGTAGTTCTTGCCATTGAATCGAGGAAGTTGAGGTTGCAACATATTGGAAGCCATGATCAACCTTCAAGCTATGCTTTGATACCACTTTGTTGGAATGAAACCAACGAGGTTGGAGGGAGAAGATGAGTTTCAAGAGAAGAAGATTGTTCTCTTGATATCAAACACACAAAGAAAGTAACCCAAGTTGTTGTACTACTCAAAACCCTTCAAATTTCACTTAAAGAACTTACAAATGAAGAAGATACATAGTCTAAAACATAACCTACATTCCAAATCCGAATTTAATAAGACTTAACTAATCTTAGCTTCCCCAAGTACCACTAACACACTATCACATGAAAAGTAAATGACTAGCACAATTCCAAAACACAAAACATAGTCCCTAGGCCATTAAATGCGACAAAGGAGATTTCCAATGTGATCAAGAATCTTCCAAGCCAAGAAGTCAAGTGGATAGATGATCATGATCTCGTGGTCAAGACTAATTTCTAACACAAATTCTAATGGCCAATTTTGTTGCACGGCCAATCTAAGGCGAACTTCATGATGTGAGTAGTTCATATCAATCAAATGTTTGCCCTATGTCGATGAGAGAGAGAGAGAGAGAGAGAGAGAGTTTGGTCAAAATGGATTTACAAGATAAATAGAGAATTTACACTAGAGAGAGAGATTGCCCTATGTCGATAAGAGAGAGAGAGAGAGTTTGGTAAAAATGGATGGAGAGAGAGAGAGAGAGAGAGAGAGAGAGAGAGAGAGAGAGAGAGAGAGATAAATAGAGAATTTACACTGTAGATGTCATGTGGTGGGTGGCTGATAATCACCTCCCTATGGTATTCGTTGCTGGTAAACCATCTTTTTCCATCTTAAAACAATAATACTACATTTTACAAGTCCTACTCTTAGTTGGGTTATCACTTATTTGAAATCAATGGCCAGAAATAGTGATGCTGGTAGCCGTTTAAATTTTAACAAGGACCTTCGTAAGTATCTAACAAGCAACCTAGCCTGTCTATTGAAGTTATACAAATCTCCTTGCTTTCAAAGTACATTCATTTCAACCTTCCACATATGAAAAAATTTCAAAGGCTTGCGTGAGATAGCTGTCAAATAAATTGATTGTTCGTCTTCTATGACTTTATTTGATTGCTTTTCCATGCCCACAACATACCAGAAAGAAAGCACTCGAAAAGGGAAAAAAATGAAATGTCACATCCAATTTAGTAGCGTCACAAAATTATTTGGATTTCATGGCATTTGAGGAAAGATAAAGTCAGTCACCCAATGAGGGAAGATGGCCAACCACCCTTGGGAAAAATAGAGATGTCAAGGTCAATTTTCAGCCGTTTAGCCATCTAATTATCGAAAATTTTGGGCTAGTATCCAATGGAGGGGGTGATATATTTTAGTATTTCCCATGGGATAATTAAGGGGTGTAGCTTTATCGTCCAATTTAGGAGATGGGTTGATAAGATCTTTTGACTTGTCTGCCATGTAAAGTTGGCAACCATGGAGTTAAGATCAAAGATGGAAAGTTGGCATAAGAAGCTGATGCCCAAGATTTCAAAAGCAATTAATTAGTTTTAGGCAAGAACATGTGGTGGAGACTCTTCTCTTGATAAATGCCTAGGTAGGTAGCATTCCTATGTCTGCTCTCTATACAAAAGATATATTGAAGGGTGATTCTTTTGTGATTGCAAGCACTGTTAGAGTTCCATAAGTATCTCTCCCTCTCTCCCTCCCTCTCCCTCTCTTATAGCATATATCGGTGCACTACTAGCTGGTTTTAAAATATTATTTCATGGATGCACAACCAAGGGATGGTAATGGCAACCATTCTTCCACTGAAATTAGTGAAAATCACAAACATCCGATAACCAAATCACCCGAGAAATCTCAATCTTCATCACCCAATTCAGAAAACTCAAGAAAGAAAATCCTAGATGATTCAAAGAATGTTCCGAAGATGCCGGCTTCTTCTCAAACAACTAGTAGCTCATCTTCTTCTATGTCATGTATTTCAAGTGTCACTTCAGAGGGGAGTCATGGCCATAGCGAAAGATCGAGCAGTGAAACAAATTTGGTGTTGGGTGGCTGCACACACTGCCACATGTATGTGATGCTCCAGAAGGAAAATCCAAGGTGCCCCAAATGCAACTCCTCTACCTTGTTGACCTTCTTCCATGCATGAATCATTGTAAGGAATCTCAATATAATCTATCTCACTCATATTATAACAGTTGTGATTCTCTATATTTGTTTTGAATCTCTATATTCTGAAGGCTTTCAAATATTCTTAGAATTTGTGTCATGGCAAGTTTGTGTAGAGTTTGGGCGAAACTGAAACGAAAACACTTTCGTCATTTGTTGGGTAAGTGATTTTTTTTTTTGGACGCGGAATTGTGCACTAAGGCCCCGAGGCGAACCTAAATTTTTTATTAATACTTAAAAGGGAGATATATTAGTCTTGAGAAACCCATCAAGATAGGACTCAAGGTTAAAATGTAACACTCCCATACCAAACAACCAAAGAAACAAAATCAGATTAAGGTAAAACAAATGTAGGAGAAAATGGAGAAGAGCTGAAGCAACCAGGAAGGCAAAAAAGTCACAATTTGAAGGCCTGTGGGTTTGTCTTCTGCTCCACTCTAGTATATGAAGAGGACTTAGTTTCATTTTATAAAGTAATAATGCAAGATTAGTTATGCGATTCAGGAAGAGATTGTGATAAGCAACCAGACAATCATCTTATTTACAAGGATTCAACTATCCTCGGAGTTCTAAACAATATGAGGGTATTAAAATTAAATTTATCTCATGGAAACATGAGAGTCTGATGATAGACTACTAGATGGTGTGTATTAGACACCCACCAAGGAGCTGCCACTCTGTTTGGAATAACATACAAGCAATCCCAATGGATCAGCTAAAGAATTGCACTCAATGTATTTTTTTACTCTCTTAATGCCGTGTAAGCAAGAACATATGGAAGGAGAAGGCAGATAAGAAGCAACAACAAATGGAGATGAAACCATATCTTGGAAAGAAAGACACAGGAAAAGGAAGGATGTGCTAGATAAGACCGTAATAGCAAAAAGAGAACATCTGAAAAAGAGCAGCCAAATTAGACTAAAACTAAGGAATGACCATGGTATTATCTTCCAAGTAATGGATTATCTTGTTCGAAGTTTTAGAGATTTTCAAAATTAGAGTTTTGAAAATAAAAAGGTTTTATTTTAGAAAATGGGTGTTTTTGAAAGAAGTGAAGAATTGCTTGTGGGAAGACCAAAAGTTTAGTCTCACGTTGGAAAATGAAAAGAGTGCAGAGGGGTTAATAAGTATCCCTCCTCTCTTCTCACGTCTTCAAAACACAAGCCTTTTGCAAATGGTGGGCCATTAGGAGTGTGCGGCATGGGCAGTGAGTTGTAGGGGCATTAGTGCCCTCTCTTAGCCTCTTGAAGTCTGCTCTTAGCTTTCTTTACTGTCTCTCTGTCTTTATATCTCTGGTTATCAGTTACTCAGTAGAAACAAAAAATTACTGCCTCACTGGCTTGCAAATTCCAAAGGGGTATTCGGGTCTGTACTTGTTTTTGCATAGCATCAACAGACCTTAGTAGTTTTCCCATTCCACTGGGTTTCATTGTATCTTGGAGGCAAATTCATGGTTACCCTGTGCACATCAATAAAAGTTGGTGAGGGCAAAGTCTTAAGGAAAACGACTAGCCTTGAAGCAATTCATCTCCATCTCACCAGTGCTTCTCCATTATTTATCATATCTTCCTACTGGGAGGACTAATGAAATTATCTGATAAGGACAGTCCCTTGTTAGCCAACTAATCCACCCATCTTTTTCATATACGAGTGATGTAAAAGAGGAGGAAGATTAAATCTATAACAGTAATATGCTTTCATTAATTAAGAAAATGATGTTTACATTGACTTCTATGCAGATCATTGTCAAATACCCCAACCTAGACGTTTGGTTATTTTTTAAGTAGAATACATAAAAGAGGAGGAAGCTGAAATCTGAAACAATTTTGTGCTTTCATTAATTACGAAAATGGTTGTCAAATGAAGAAAATACTCCTACATAGACATGTGGCTATTGTCAACAAGTGATCTTCCATTGACGATAACATTACAACATCAGGATTTTCTTTAAAACATGCAAGTTATCCACCATTAGTCTCTACTGTTAATCAGAGAACACAGGGATTGTCTTCTCTCACACCATTCAAGGGAAACCATGAAAACCAACCCTTCAGTCTTGGGGAAATTATATATAAGCATTCTTCTAATAACAATAGTATGTTAAACTAACATCACTTGAATTGATCCCTTGGATTTTCGGCATTCAAATCAAATAAAACTCATGTTTTACTTTGAGAGAAAGATATACCTAGTGCCATTGCCGCTTTTATGATTTCTTCGATCCGATGAAGAATCTTTGGCTTTCCCGAGCTGGAAGACGACCGAGAAATGCCCCTTGCTCTTCTCTTCCTTCCACCCTCCTTGGTCAATGGGAGACCTTCTCTCTCTCAAGAGATGCGAAATACATAAGAATGAGGAAGAGGGACCAAAGGCCATATAACTAGGAGATGAAAGGTCCCATTAAACTTTCTGTTCTCAGCCATTTTCGTTTGGTATCTTGGGGATAACTTTAACAACTTGCTAGAGCAAAACTTTAAGCCTAATAACCTTCCAAAGCCATGTCCAAGCTTGCCACACAAGAATTGCCTAATACAGGGCCACCTATGGTTAGAAAGTTCTAACACATCTAAGATTAGAAATTTCTAACATCCTCCCACTTGGCATGCACGGGCTTTACACTCTTGTACTATATGTTTGACACTTACTAAATAGTACGACGGTTTTGCAAACATTCTATTGAGTGAGTGTACTAATAACGGATCATGTGATCAATGGACTATTAGTTCTACCCAATGACCTACTCAGTGAGGAAATTCATGACTTGATAGCCGATCACACTACTGAGCCGTGCCATGTTTAGCACTCGGCTAATAGTGATGTTCATATTCTTGCTCGGACTGGATTATGTGAAAAATAGATGTTGATAACTATGTTGTTAAGTGAATGGAATGGGTGTTGTACATAAATTAAAAAACAGATCGATGTGAATGATATGTATGTTGTAGATATGAATGTTTTGTAGATGTGAATGATAACAATGTTAACAACGGATTTTAACAGTTGCCATATTGATCAATGGTGATGGAACTAACCATGCTATTGTTTGAAATTAAAAAAGAAAAAAGACAAAAAGGGAGGTGATATATCAGCCCCTTTTTATCACCAGGAACACCCCCTGTCACTGTTTGTGGCAATCAGGGGCATTGATTTCTTCTGACATAACTACTTCAACAGCCCCTCTTTTGTCATTGATACACCGACAGGGGGTGTTCCTGGTGATCAAAAGGGGCGGATATATCACTTCCCAAAAAAAAATCTATGAGCGACGGATTGTTTCAGCCTCTATAAGACAGAGATCCTTTAAAAAAAAAAGACATTGGTGATGGAAATTCTCGTCTCCATTTCTATGATATAGGCAATGTATAATGGAACCGTAACAACATCCCTCACTAAGTCACTATAGCCCTTTAGCGATGCATTTTATTGTTATCGAAAAGTCTCCGTCGCAAAAGATATATATATATATATATATATATATATATATATGAGGAAAGTGTTTCTACTCGGTCCCCTAGATAAGCTTATCTACTCCTCCCTTTAAAAAAATACAGTGGGCCCACGCTGCTTGGATGATCCAAAGCATTCATTTGATAGGTCTTAACATAGATAGGGTGTGCCCAAAAAATCAGCACCAAAGGGTCATCCTAGCCCTTCGTTTTGTAGTGCCTTGTGGTGCCCAGAATGGACACATATAAACGTCCACGTTTATATGCGTCCATTTTGGACACGGTGTGCCCAACAAAACGAAGGGCTAGGATGACCTTTTGGTGCTAATTTTTTGGGCACACCCTATCTATGTTAAGACCTATCAAATGAATGCTTTGGATCATCTAAACAACGTGGGCCCACTGTATTTTTTTAAAGGGAGGAGTAGATAAGCTTATCTAGGGGACCGAGTAGAAACACTTTCCTCTCTCTCTCTCTCTCTCTCTCTCTCTCTCTCTCTCTCTCTCTCTCTCTCTCTATATATATATATATATATATATATATATATATATATATATATATATATATGAGCTTAGTGTTTCTAGTCGGTAGAGTAGATATCGCTATCTACTCCACCATTCTTTACAGCCGTCGGATTATAAGAAATCCCATCCAAAGCGTTGAAGAAACAAATATACAAGACAAGGTGGGTTTTAAACAAGGGTTCTCTTCCTCGCTGGGTTTCCGACGCACGCCTCCCTCTTCTCCCTCGCTGGGTTTCTGACGCTAAGCTCGGTTTCTCTTCCTCGCTGGGTTTCCGACGCACGCCTCCCTCTTCTCCCTCGCTGGGTTTCCGACGCTCACGCACGCTCTTCTCTCCCTCGAGGTATGCTTTGGATCACCACTTTTCTTTTTTTTTAACCCAACAGAAGCCCATTTCTGATGGGTTTATTTTTAATTTTTATAAATCTTTGGATCACCACTTTTCCAATTTGGGTTTCTGTTCAAATGGGTTTGTATTGGGTTTTTTTTTTTGAAACCCATTTAAAAAAAAACCGAGGGTTTGTATTGGTTTTTTTTTTTGAAACCCATTTAAAAAAAAACTGAGGGTTTCTATTGGGTTTTTTTTTTTGAAACCCATTTCAAAAAAAACCGAGGGTATCTATTGGGTTTTTTTTTTTTGAAACCCATTTAAAAAAAAACCGAGGGTTTCTATTGGGTTTTTTTTTTTGAAACCCATTTAAAAAAAAACCGAGGGTTTCTATTGGGTTTTTTTTTTTTTTAAACCCATTTAAAAAAAAACCGATTTTTCCATATACTCTGTTACAAATGAATGGTTACATTCAAGATCTAGAAAAACCGATTTTTCTAGAAACCCATTTCAAAGGCAGAGAAACCCATTTCAAGTTTAGAACGACTGTTGGGTTTTTTTTTTAATTTTTATAAATCTTTGGGAGGCAGAAAGCCATTTCAAGTTATCTGCTCTATATATATTCTGTTGGAAAGAAAAATTTCCAATTTGTTTTTAAAATGAAACCCATTTCAAGTTTCTGTTGGGCTTCTGTTCAAATTGGTTTGTATTGGGGTATTTTTTTTTAAACCCATTTAAAAAAAAATCGGTTTTTCCATATACTCTGTTACAAATGAATGGTTACATTCAAGATCTAGAAAAACCGATTTTCTAGAAACCCATTTCAAATGCAGAGAAACCCATTTCAAGTTTAGAACGACTGTTGGGTTTATTTTTAATTTTTATAAATCTTTGGGAGGCAGAAACCCAATTCAAGTTATCTGCTCTATACAAACCATGGAAAGAAAATAATTGAATTTTCTCTTTTCCAAGCCAGATGTTCTGTCCAAATTTAATTTCCTGCTTATAAGTCTTGAACCATATAAGTTTTTTCAATTCAATTGAGTGTCCTCTGCTGAAATTTCTGTTTAGAGTGTAGATCTAAATCGCAGGTACCTCCATTATTGCCTCTGAGATAGCAAATAGTGATATTTTACTCAGATCACAATTAGAGTGTAGATCTAAAAATAAAGATTTATAAAAATTAAAAAAACCCAACAGTCGTTCTAAACTTGAAATGGGTCTCTCTGCCTTTGAAATGGGTTTCTAGAAAAATCGGTTTTTCTAGATCTTGAATGTAACCATTCATTTGTAACAGAGTATATGGAAAAATCGGTTTTTTTTTTAAATGGGTTTAAAAAAAAAAACCCAATACAAACCCAATAGAAACCCTCGGTTTTTTTTGAAATGGGTTTCAAAAAAAAAAACCCAATAGAAACCCTCGGTTTTTATTGAAATGGGTTTCAAAAAAAAAAACCCAATAGAAACCCTCGGTTTTTATTGAAATGGGTTTCAAAAAAAAAACTCAATACAAACCCTCGGTTTTTTTTTTAAATGGGTTTCAAAAAAAAAAACCCAATAGAAACCCTCGGTTTTTTTTGAAATGGGTTTCAAAAAAAAAAAACCCAATACAAACCCATTTGAACAGAAACCGAAATTGGAAAAGTGGTGATCCAAAGATTTATAAAAATTAAAAATAAACCCAACAGAAATGGGTTTCTGTTGGGTTTAAAAAAAAGAAAAGTGGTGATCCAAAGCATACCTCGAGGGAGAGAAGAGCGTGCGTGAGCGTCGAAAACCCAGCGAGGGAGAAGAGGGAGGCGTGCGTCGGAAACCCAGCGAGGAAGAGAACCCTTGTTTAAAACCCACCTTGTCTTGTATATTTGTTTCTTCAACGCTTTGGATGGGATTTCTTATAGTCCGACGGCTGTAAAGAATGGTGGAGTAGATAGCGTTATCTACTCTACCAACTAGAAACACTAAGCTATATATATATATATATATATATATATATATATATATATGAGGAAAGTGAAGCTACACCGCCAGTGTAGCTAACTTAGCTACACCGCCGGCTTAAAATACAATGGGCCCACATTGTTTTGGTGATCCAAAGAATTCATTTGATTGGCCCTCACATAGATAGGGTGTCCACCAAAAATCAGCTCCATAGGATCATCCCAACCCTACGATTTGTGGAGGCAAAAATGAACGTGTAAAAACCTTCACAAATTTGTCCATTTTTGCCTCAACAGTTTGAAGGGTTGGGATGATCCTATGGAGCTGATTTTTGGTGGACACCCTATCTATGTGAGGGCCAATCAAATGAATGGTTTGGATCACCAAAATAATGTGGGCACATTGTATTTTAAGTCGGCGGTGTAGCTAAGTTAGCTACACTGGCGGTGTAGCTTCACTTTACTCTATATATATACCCACATTGTTTTGGTGATCCAAACCATTCATTTGATTGGCCCTCACATAGATAGGGTGTCCACCAAAACTCAGCTCCATAGGATCATCCCAACCCTACGATTTGTGGAGGCAAAAATGAAGGTGTAAAAACCTTCACAAATTTGTCCATTTTTGCCTCCACATTTTGAAGGGTTGGGATGATCCTATGGAGCTGATTTTTGGTGGACACCCTATCTATGTGAGGGCCAATCAAATGAATGGTTTGGATCACCAAAACAATGTGGGCCCATTGTATTTTAAGCCGGCAGTGTAGCTAAGTTAGCTACACCGGCGTTGTAGCTTCACTTTCCTCTTTCTCTCTCTCTCTCTCTCTCTATATATATATATATATATATATATATATATATATATATATATATATATATATATATATATATATATATATATATATAGTTAAGTGAAGCTACACATACGTGTAGCTAACTTAGCTACACTGACGGCTTAAAATACAGTTGGCCCACATTATTTGGGTGATCCAAACCATTCATTTGATAGGCCCTTACATTGATAGGGTGTGCCCAAAAAATCAGCTCCATAGGATCATCCTAACCGTTCAAACTGTGAAGGCAAAAATTGATAGATTTGTGAAGGTTTTTACACGTCCAATTTTGCCTCCACAAATCGTAGGGTTGGAATGATCCTATGGAGCTGATTTTTTGGGCACACCCTATCTATGTGAGGGCCCATCAAATGAATGGTTTGCATCACCCAAACAATATGGAGCCCACTATATTTTAAGCCGTTGGTGTAGCTACGTGTAGCTACACTTTTCTCATATATATAGTGGAAAGTGAAGCTACACCGCCGGTGTAGCTAACTTAGCTATACCACCGGCTTAAAATACAATGGGCCCACATTGTTTTGGTGATCCAAACCATTCATTTGATTGGCCCACATTGTTTTGGTGATCCAAATCGTAGGGTTGGGATGATCCTATGGAGCTGATTTTTGGTGGACACCCTATCTATGTGAGGGCCAATCAAATGAATGGTTTGGATCACGAAAACAATGTGGGCCCATTGTATTTTAAGCCGGCGGTGTAGCTTCACTTTCCTTTTATATATATATATATATATATATAGCGACGCTTTTTTGACCCTTTTTTGACCCTTTTTTCCGAGAAGGTGTTTGCTCTCAAATTCCAAACAAATATCAAGTGGAAGATACCCACTTCAATTTTCGCAAGTATGATTTTAGTCTTGTCTCAGTTGATTCGGTATGATAAAATATCATGCTTTTGCTAGCCTGGCTTTTTAGCATATCAAGGAGCTGTCGTTATGTATTGGCCCACACATGCCGTTTAAACTAGTGAAAATAATGCTTCTATCTCTAGTTTCCACATTTACTCCTTGTGAAAAAGAGAATGATGTGTTGGAGAAATGACGGTCGAGATGATGAAAATGGAAGTTGAATGTTGAGATGCTTCAAGGTGAGTAGTGGCTTTCCTTAATACGATATTCGCCCCACCAATAGTGTGAAGGGGACAACGAATTCGCCTCCAAAATACATTGAAGCCCCGTGAAATCTTCACCAAATGTTTGTTAGACGTTTTGCACTAAACAGAAACAAACCCCAAATCACTCTTAGATTAAGTATTTGAGATATTTGTGTATGTTTCTGAAAAAAATAGAACACTAGGGAGAAACTTCTAAAAGTGTAAAAAACGAATTTAGAAAGGCTTTTCAAGAGACTGAGAGGCTTTGGGATTACTAAATTCGGGTTCTCATCTATTGTAAATGGAAAGTTCTGCTCTATTTATAGTCTTTGGTGTCTTTTTTGTTTGAATTGCACCCCTACAGGGGCACCATTTTCATTCGGGTTGAAATATGACGGTTAGATCGCGCCCCTCTGTGATTCTACGGTCCAAATCAATCATGGAGTAGTGACTGTTGGTTTGTGTAAAACCTGCGCCCTCCCCCATAGCCTCCAAATCACGAGCAATCAACAACTCACGGCTTGGATCATACCCGACCGGCTTCTGATCATTAGGACGTGACTGGTCATGATCCGACGGTCCAGATAGCACCTGATCGGACACCAGCCGTTACTCACAATCCAACGCACCGGATCAAGATCCATCACTAGACGTTGGGCACACCCGAGCGCGATCCTACAGTCCGGATCGTACCCACTCGGGATCACAATTGGATTACATCGATCTTCATCCAACGGGTAGGGTCAAATCTAGAAAAAATTAAGCGCTGAAATCGCTCCTCACGATGATGCACCATGCGCCAAAAAGTGTCAATAGCGCTCTACGGCCCATTGCCCATGCCGTGCATGCACGGATGGTCCTGTGGATCCACCATTTGCCAAAATCCATTGGCCCAAAAAGCAAGAGAGATAAGTAGAAGAAGCTTTATATACCCCTCTCCAACTTTTTAACTTACCCTGTGGGACTATTACAAAGCACTTTTCACTTCTTTCTAAAAGCACCCAACTTTACAAATAAAATACGGGGATTTGCTAGCACCCAACTTTACAAATAAAATATGGGGATTTTTAAAAGCAGCCACCTCGTGGACGAAATCTGCTGAAAAGTGAGCCTCTGTAGCTGCTGTCAGATGCAACAAACCACCTTCAAAATGCCTTATGCGATGGATGCTAGCAAAACCTTTTTCTTTGTAAAACTTTTTCCAAAAACACTTTCATTTTGAAAATACACTAAGGCCCGTTTGGATACCTCTTGGATTTGGATTTGGATTTGGAGGTGAATTTGGATTTTTAAATCCAATTTCGGCGTTTGGCAAGCCTTTATGACATCTGGATTTGGATTTGAGTGAAATCCACAAGATTTACAAATTCCTCATGTTAGTGTAATTTTTTGGATTTATAAATCCTTTCTGCGAGAGGTTATTTATAAATCTAAATTTAACCCCGACCAAAATATACCAAAAAAGTGTTAAATGACTTAAGTACCCACATGACATTAAAAACTGATCAAAATACATCGTATTAGGTAAAATGACTAGAAAACCCCCGGGTCAGGCAAAATGACTGAAATACCCCTATAGCAGGTAAAAATGACAAAATACCCCCGAGTCGTGCAAAATGACTAAAATGCCTTTATGACATAAAAATGATCAAAATAACTTCATACAGGGTAAAATGACCAGAATACCCCAATATCATGAAAAATTACTAAAATACCCCTAGATCAAGTAAAAATGACCCATGGCTCATAAAAAATGACTAAAAATACCAACATGAGATAAAAATGAAAAAAATACGCCATATTAGGTAAAATAACTAGAAATACCCCTATACAAGGTAAAAATGACAAAATACGCCATAATCGTGCAAAATGACTAAAATACCCTTATGACATAAAAATGATCAACATAACCTCATATAGGGTAAAATGACTAAAACACCCCAAGATCATGGAAAGTTATTGAAATACCCCTATATCAAGTAAAAATGATCTATGGCTCATGAAAAATGACTAAAATGACAAAAAATATCCTCATGAGATAAAAATACGCCATATTAGGTAAAATGGTTAGAATACCCCCGGGTAATGCAAAATAACCGGAATACACCTATACCGGGTGAAAATGACCAAATACCGTGAGTCATGGAAAATGACTAAACATAAAAAAATGATCAAAATACCCTATATAATACACCTATACCGAGTGAAAATGACCAGATACCCTGAGTCATGGAAAATGACTAAACATAAAAAATGATCAAAATACCCCATATAGGGTAAATGACTAGAATACCCCTGGATCTTGGAAAATGGCTAAAATGTCTCTATATAAAGTATTTTAAGGTTTTTTAGTTTCGTTAGATTTCAAGTTCAAATCCAAGGAGCATGCAAACAAAAATAATAATAATTTAGGTTTGAAATCCAAATCTATACGTGGTCATCCAAACGGCATTATTTATAAATTTGTGAATTTTAAAATTCTTGATTTGAAATCCATGAATTTTGGAAATCCAAATTCACCTCCAAATCCAAATCCAAGGGGTATCCAAACGGGCCATTTTGGAAGTCCAAATTCATCTCCAAATCCAAATCTAAGGGGTATCCAAACGGGCCCTAAGGATCCCTTGGATTTGGATTTGGAGGTGAATTTGGATTTTTAAATCCAAATTCGGCGTTTGGCAAGCCTTTATGACATCTGGATTTGGATTTGAGTGAAATCCACAAGATTTGCAAATTCCTCATGTTAGTGTAATTTTTTGGATTTATAAATCCTTTCTGCGAGAAGTTATTTATAAATCTAAATGTGACCCGTAAGGGGTTAAAATGACCAAAATATACCAAAGAAGTGTTAAATGACTAAAGTACCCATATGGCATTAAAAAATGATCAAAATACGTCGTATTAGGTAAAATGACTAGAAAATCATGGGTCAGGCAAAATGGCCGAAATACCCCTATACTAAGTAAAAATGAAAAAATACCCCTGAGTCGTGCAAAATGACTAAAATACCCTTATGACATAAAAATGATCAAAATAACCTCATATAGGGTAAAATGACTAGAATACTCCAAGATCATGGAAAATTATTGAAATACCCCTATATCAAGTAAAAATGACCCATGGCTCATGAAAAATGACTAAAATGACTAAAAATACTCTCATGAGATAAAAATGATAAAAATACGCCATATTAGGTAAAATGACTAGAATACCCCCGGGTCATGCAAAATGACCGAATACACCTATACCGGGTGAAAATGACCAAATATCCTAAGTCATAGAAAATGACTAAAACACCTTTATGACATAAAAAATGATCAAAACAGCCCCATATAGGGTAAAATGACTAGAATACCCCTGGATTATGGAAAATGACTGAAATGCCTCTATATCAAGTATTTTAGGGTATTTTGGTTTTGTTAGATTTCAAATTCAAATCCAAAGAGCATCCAAACAAAAAATAATTAATTTAGATTTGAAATCCAAATCTATACATGGTCATCCAAACGGCATTATTTATAAATTTGTGAATTTTAAAAGTCTGGATTTTGAATCCATGGATTTTGGAAATCCAAATTCACCTCCAAATCCAAATCCAAGGGGTATCCAAACGGGCCCTAACATAATAAGCATTGCATGTTGCTACAATTGGGACAAGAATCATGCCATTGACTCCTACCTTTAATTCTCTTCCTCCAAATGAACATTCTCCAAATGAACATTACTTCATGACCAAGTTGGGACAAAAGAAAGACCCAAAAAGCATCAAAAACCCATGTTTGATTCAAACAGGAAACTCACATAGCATGTTAAAATGGAATATGGACGTCTCCTTTTTCCTGGTAGAAAGGAAAAACAGTATTAATGACAGGAAAACAAGCTCATGAAGGCATCTCCAATGAATCCATGGATCTCTGAGGAATTGAGAGCCACAAAACAATAAACCAACTCTTCCATCTCTTCCCAATCTTGAACACCCACATCTCTAATCATCTCAAGTATTGATTCCCTGAAGTCCTCAAATGGGTTGTCTGAGTACTTCACTGCGCAAATGCTGTCGGCAAAAGTCCCATGAACGTCGCTCGGCAAGCTCGCGGAGAAGCTTAAACTCATTGTAGAGTATCTCACATTCTTCTTCTTCTTTCTTCCCTTGTTGATTGCCTCAGCATCCATTGCTTGTAGAATTTGCCTGGAGGTCCTTAGATCAGCATTAAATAAGATTCATCTAGTTTGTACAGTTTCATCAGCTGGATGTTTCAATAAGGTTTGTCCCATCCTGGTGGCAGTACAGATAAGATGGTGTAGAGTCATGTGGGTTGTTGTGTTAAAGAAAGGGGAATAAATGGAGTTGCAGGGATGGTAGGCCCAATAGGAGCTGAATTAGTGTGGAATGTCTCGTGGGTGTAGTGAAGGAACTTCATGAATGTATTTATGAACGCAGTGGTTTGAACTTTGAAGGTCTTAGATCACATGAGGTTAGGCTCCCTACCAATTAACAATTAAATTGTGATTAAGGGTTAATCCAATAGTGATTTGTCACTATACAGTGCAAGGAAAAGCTAGATTAATACTTACATTGACTCAGGACACGTTAAAGGGAGTTAGTGGTCCACCAAAAGAAGAGAGCTAGATGGGTGGATCATCTGTCAAAGATCATGGGTATTTTTAAAAAACAAGGATCATTAGGTTGAGAGGGGCTTGATTGGAATGAAGATTCTAAAGAAATGAAGGGTTTTGATCGAGTTTATGCATTTTATGAGGGTCTCCATGGTTCACACAAGAAATGACATGGAAGATCCTTGTCACAAATGAACCAATGGGAGCGCAAAGATGTCCATTTGTGAACCTCTACCACAAGTTTAAATGTAACATAACTTCAAAACACACTTAAAGTGCATTTTAGAGATCCTAACGAGAGGTTGAATGTAACATAATTAAATAAATAAATGTAACGACATATTAGAAGGGATTTGCTTTGCAATTTTGGGGAAAGCCATTTCGTGGGTCACTTTTGCATGAGCGAACAACCCCAGATAAATTAAAATGAATAAGACAAAATTTACTAAAAAGTGAGCTTTGTGGCAGTTCTCTCCGGACAATGTGAGCTGCAAAATTGCCTAGAAAATCCCATATAGAGAATGGAAGAAAGAACAGGTGAAATTATCCCCTTGTACAGTTGGCAGAATAAATTGTTACAATAAGAGCCCAGATGATGGTGGTTTTATTCGATATTCAGTGGTCACTAATGTATCTAAGCTCCAAAGTTCCATGGCATGGACCAACCCAAATGTTAAATAACATCTCTATGGCATGGACAATCTCAAATGTTAAATATGTCTCTGTCAACTCAACCCATTTGTCCTGGATCACCACTTAAGAAATTCAATATGTGATTCCATGAGTGTAATTACAATGTATAATATTGAACACCTAATAGCAGAATTAATTTGTAAATGCATAGATTAAAATCTCAACTAGTTATGCCGTAATGGCGAGGGCGTAGTTCAATGGGCCTTCTTTGGTCCAATTGGTGTAGGCGATGCTTCGGAGGCGGAAGTTAAGGCGGCATTCTACGGTATCAAGAAAATAAGTGGTTATTGTCTTGACAAGGTTATTATTGAAGGGGAATCCTTAAATGTTATCTGGTGGCTTAAGGGGGGAGTGGCGCCTCCTTAGAGATTTTTGCCGTTCATAGATGAGATCCACGAGATTATATCAGGGTCATCGGCTGTCTTGAAGCATGTGAGGGCAGCCAATGAGAAGGCTGATCTGTTAGCCAAGAGGCGGGGTGTGAATAGTGACTCTTTACAATGGTTTGATTATCTGGCCCCCCTCGATCAGCCATGTCTTGTTCTGTTGTTGTTGTGTTTTTTCTGTTTCTGCTTTCTTATCTTGTAATCTGTTCGATTGGGCTGTCCCACCTCGGCTTCCCTTCCCATTCTAATATGATTCACCAATTAAAAAAATTAAAAAAAAAAAATCTCAACTAGTCATTACTTTTAATGCCAAGATATGACATGGGTTTTGCCGTGTTATTTTGTATGCTTGTAGCTCAATCGGTGTGAGTAATTTGAAAAAAATGATTTTATTTTGAAGTCTTACCATTTCTAACTAAATACAAGAAAAATGTTACTAAGCTTGACTTGCAGCAATGTCCACATCTGTAGGGAAACGACAATTACACCTTCTTTCCCAGCATTTGCATCCCTTTTGTCGGTCCTCCCCTAAAAATGAGACCCATGCCTGCCCTTGGTTGTATACCCCAACTTCTCTACTTTTCCAGCATTACGAGTCCTTCACATGCAACCAAATGTAACATACTCTACTTATTCTGCATTCCCTTGTACATGACAACTTAACAACACTTGTGAAATCTAACTAGAGACTACTATTTTACCAGGAGACCATTTGATCACTATCCTACGGGGACACAGGTAAAATAGCCAAACTAACCCTAAAAGAGCTCTCCCTCCTGGCAACATAAGGTAAAAAACAACTTTATGAGAAAAAAAAGCCTTTATAGTTTTGATAGCCAACATTAGAGGTGCAACTTTAGTCGGGCTCAACACAAACCGGACGGATTCAACTGATTTGGCTCATATTTTCCTCAAGTTGGGTTCGGTTAGGGTTGGAAAAGGACAACACGATTTAATTTAGGATTGAGTTAGGGTTGATGCCTTGGGCACCCCAACCCGATCCGAACCCGACCCCATCCTCTTAATTTTATCTTAATTTTATTGTGACCCGAACCTGACCCGACTCAACCCCAAGCCCAATGGATTTTTTGTATGTTTTTCTATTTTGCCCGGGGGCCTATCCGAACCCAGCTTGACCTGATTTGAAAAATCAAGTTAGATGGGTTGGGTTAGCTGGTTAGGGTTGAGAGATTTAGTCCCTGTTCGTTTTAGATTGTGACAAGTGATTGAGACCCCAGACAGATTAGAATTGAGGTGGCTCTCTCGGATTGTGTTTGGGTTAGCTTAACCCAATCCAACCCAGCCTGAGTTGCACCCCTAGGGTTGGTTTCAACTCTTGCCCACATTAGTGTTAGGGTTCAACTAGGGTCTCGTTTAACCCGGAATCACAAGTTGGGTTGTGTTTGAGTCAGGTCGGGTTCAGGTTGAGAAAGTTGAACACGAGTCGAGTCTGGATTGGGTAGTTGGGTCTGGGTTGTCACAACCCGATCAAAACCCGACATTTAAACAAAATACTATCATTGTTTTTGTTTTCTTTTTTAGAACATAAAAACCTAGAGGGGAAAGATACCACGATAAGTAGGTCAACATGACCCAACCAGACCCTAATTGGGAAATCGGGTCGGGTCGGGTTCGGGTTGAGATATTATTTTTTTCGGGTTTGCCTTCATCGGGTTGAGAGTTGGGCCGGGTTGGGTTCGGTTTTGCTTCAAGAGAAAAAATCCCATATAAAAGAGAAAAAATCCCTAGCATGCCTTTCAGAGAGAGAGAGAGAGATGGGTCGAGTGAGGACTAAAACTGTGAAGAAATCCTCTCGAGTAGTAATAGAGAGGTACTACTCTCGCATGACCTTAGATTTCCACACCAACAAGAAAATCCTCGAAGAGGTAGCCATAATCCCATCAAAGCGCCTCCGAAACAAGATAGCTGGATTCTCAACCCACCTCATGAAACGGATCCAACGAGACCCAGTTCGAGGCATATCTCTCAAGCTCCAAGAAGAAGAGAGAGAGCGAAGAATGGATTTCGTCCCAGATGAATCAGCAATCAAAACTGAAGTAATCGAGGTCGATAAAGAGACAATGGACATGCTCGCTGCTCTCGGAATGTCTGACCTATCTGGCGTCGTTAAACAGGCGGACCCGCCCATGTCCGTTCCTTCGTTCTCTAAGCCCCTTGGGGGATTCCCTGGCCGTAGGATGTAGGTGAGTCAATTGGGGCGCTTTTCTTCTTAGATTTTGAAACTTTGAAATGAAGTGTTTGATAATCTCTATCTTTATCATTTTACCTTACCATTTTGGAGACATTGGAAGATGTTTTTAGTATTTGGGTTTTTTTTTTTTCTTTCAATGAAATAGTTTGAACCAGTTTGAATGTCTGAATCTATGATGCTTACTAATATCTACCTTATAATTAAGGCATTTGGATTTTAATCGGAGTTGTTATTGCTACCTGGACTTTATTCTAAGCTCTCAAAGTAGTTTTTTTCCTTGTAAATTATAGGATTGTAAGGCGCAAAAGGACACTAAGGTTATACCTTCTAGTTTCGTTTCTGGTATTCATGATGTTGTTTTGTGACTGAAAGCTTTATGGGTAGTTGAGTATGATTCTGCATCATTCTGCATCTCATATATTCCCTCCATTTTAATATTGTGTATTTCATATTTATTGTTCCTATATTACTTATCGTAGTTGTCGATTTGCCTAGAAAATTGTAGGTGGCATGCCCGGTTGGTTGCTTATGTTTTTCATTTTATCATCTAAATGTAAATATAATTCCAGTTTATACAGTTTATAGGTTTTGATCAGTAATTTTCTTGCAGTTGTCGATTGTTTAGAATTATGATAAAGAGAGCGATCAGAATCTTTAACAGGATTTTATGTGACGTTTTGCAAAGTGACTGTTAGGCCAACTCTTGTAATTGATTTTTTTCAGGATTTTATTTAAATGGGGGCCTGTGATACTTTAGAATCATTCTTTTGACAAATTGGGTAGCATGAGATGGTGATAGTGATAGTAAGTCATCTCGAGATGCTAGTTTTCTGTCAATGCCATTTGACAGAAAAAACCGTGTCTTTCAATGCCAACAATGTGGGCCCACACCTGTTTCTAAGCTCGAGCTCAGAAACACTATTCTCTCTCTATCTGCGCGCGCACGCGCGTGCGTCTCATTTTTGTAGATCATCGAAAGTTTACTTGGATTTGGTGCCTTTCATGGATCTGCATAGGGTCTAGTCAATGACTTTTGGATGGTCACTTGGGAACTTATTTTTAACATGTTTCTTTTCATCTGATCATTCATCAGCCATAATCTAGTACTTTGAATATTTCAAGATTCACATACAGCTAGATGGTCATTCACCCTCTACAGATTGTTTTGTCAACGTTTACCCTTTGGATCATATTAGCGTTTTGTCTGATAATTCTTGCTGGTTGAGGCTATTGCATCTGCCATACATTAGGAGGCATTTGATTGAAATGATTAGGACTATACTTTTGGATCAACCCATATCCCAACTGCCACATCTGTCTGATCAACTTGTTCTTTACTGCCTACAACTCTTATGGCTGGATGGGGTCTAGGGTCTTTTTTGTGAAACAAAAGAACAACTTAACCTGAATCAATTCATCTTGCTATTAATGTGGCTTGTTTCCTCTCTAGAGTAGGATTTGCAACTAAAATCTCTGTCTCTCTTTGTGCATACTCAATTTTCCATTGGACGTTATCATTTTTTCCCTTCATGTCTCTTAGAGCTCTCCATCTGGGAGTTGAGATCCAAGGAAGGCCTACATGCCACTCTTGGATATTCTTATTCAAAAAGACACTTGTTTTTGTGAAATGCTACTTTGGGTTATTCAAAAGACATTTTTTTGAAAGAGTGTTTTCATGTGAAAGGGTTCTTGGGTTACTTAAAGCACTTTTTTGAAAGAGTGTTTTCATGTGAAATTGTGCTTCCATGTCTTTTCACTTTCTATAAAAGAAGGCTTAGGGTCTCATTTCAAATATCTTTTTAAAGTAGTTTAGGATGTCTAGAGATGTGTTCTACCTTTTCTCTTCCTATTCCATCTATTTGCGGACATAGTGGTTTGCTACTGGACTTGGGGTGCAACCCTAGATCGATAGTAGGTGTTGTATCCTCAAAGACTATATTTCCATGCTACCACCTGCGCAAGTGGGGAAATAAAAGTCTTCATGATAGAGCCTTAATCGGTATCCCTTGTCCAATTTCCTTATATTATATCTCGATTTCTTTCTTTGATTTTTATCCTATCTATACTCGTGTGTTTCTTTATTTGATCATTTATCATACCAATTTGTCCCTACACACGCTACATACTTGCATCATTGTCGATTCTTGCTAGATGCTTGTTCAATTAAGCTATGCCTCCGCGTAAGAGGATATCTATTCCTGTCAAAGTGGGCATCAACCATAGTTTGGCTGTTAAATTATGATTTTGTTTTGCAATATTTGTGGCATCATTTATTTGATTGTAGAATAACTCCGAGGAATATTTTTCTATGTGAAATGTCTCCGTTCTTAACATAATTGACTGATTTTGATATGATTCTATTTCGTTTACACAATTAGACATTTACTTCTACTTTTTTTTGTATTCTCATTCATATTGCGAGATGGAAGAAAAAGTTTGTTTATGGGATTCTGTCTATGGCCATTCTCATGGATTTTGATAGCATGATGTGTGGCATTCGTTTGAAATGGGATCCAAGTCGTTCAATAAGTACTTCGAGATGAGCTCATTGCGTAGTTATTCAATCATAATAGGCCATTTTTCCGGGAAATGCACAGAAAATTTGGCTAATTTTTAGTTCAGTGTTTGCTTGTTTTGGGTTTTTTTATGTCTATCCATTTGACCATTTGAAGGACATCTGATGTCCTAACTTATGAAACAAATGAAGGGTTAAAGCATATCAAAACCTCTTCTCTTTGCACCTTTTGATAATTGCCTTCATTTCTAAAACCCTCTTAAAATCTTGTCATTTTAGTCAATCCCAAACGAATAGAGGGCTAAAATGCAGCAATAACTTCTTAATTTTTTTAATTTACATCGGTCATGGTGTTTTTTTTTTTGAAATGGAACATTAGAATGTTTCAATCTAGAAAAAAATGCAATGATCAGCGGAACCTTAGTGAGAAATTAGGCTAAAAGTGATGCATATATAGCTTAATGGATTTGCTAGGGACCATCGCATAAGAGGTAATCGTGGATTTAAGAGTTTACAGAGAGAAGCTTTGAGGTTTTGATATGTTGTGTATGTTGTACAATTGTGGGATTCATATTTGTGGGGAAGGACGGTCGAATAAGATAATGAAACCATGGCACGTCTTGCAATCATAAGGGGGATTTTAGAATCTAGGTTTTAATTTGAAAGCTGTGTAAAAGAGGGGCTGAAAATGAGGGACGAAGAATTCTTCGCTTGTCTGCCATCTTGGATTTTGAGTAAGAAATCCAGGTTTTAAAATCTTTCCCCCCATCTTGATATTTCTAGAAACACGTCGATCTCATAGTCTCTTGCTCGACGGAAGGATGAGAAATCAGAGAACGATTTCCTCCTCTATTCTTCCATCCAGAATTTTGAGGAAATCCAAGATTCTAAATTCCGCACCTTTAAATGTTGGTGTAGCTGATATGTGTAATTGTGCCATCTCGACTTTTAATTTTTCAAGGGTTTGGTGAATTATTGGTGTGTTCTTATTCTACTTCTCGCCAAATAAACAGGTTCAAATAGGAGAATCAGACTCGGCTGAAGCAAATTCACAAAACATAGGAAAAATGGACAGAAATACGAGTCTCCCAACCCATTTTTCATGGGATTTGGTACATGAGGAATGCTAAACTCAGGGGTGCCCTTGCAAAAATCGAATGAAAGGGCGTGCCCATTAGTTGCCCATCACCAAAGTGCATTTATAAAATGTAATAACATTAAATGCACTTTCCAGACGTGCAACCAATGGGGGTGCCCTTTCATTTGATCTTTGCAAGGGTGTCCATAAGTTTAGCATTCCTCTTGGTAGATTTATCCAAGGTTTAAAATTTCGGTTTAGGTACCGGTTTCGGACCTTGGTCGAAATCTGGTACAACAAAAAAAAAAACAATATTTTATTCATTATTAAATTTCGGTCGAAATTTTGGTGAAATATTAAATTAATATTTAAAAAAACCGATTTTTTGTGTCAAATTTTGGAAAAACCGAAATTTCGACCGAAATTCCGAAATTTCGGCCGAAATAAATGACCATTTCCATTTTGTGTGGTTTCAGTGTTGGTCTCCACCGAAATCCGAAATTTTGGATTTCGGTCGAAATTTGAAACCATGGATTTATCCCAAAAATTAGCACTCTAGAATTATATATATTTTTTGTGGTGGCTGGAGAACATGATTTGAAAAAAATAATAATTCTGAGAACGTGTTAGAAATTTTGATTCTGAAAGCACTCTTCTAGAATGGGAATCAAGAGAATAATTAAAGGACAATTTGTGCTCCTCAAACCATTGATGGTAAAATAGCAAACCATCTATGATGGAAGCGCTAGCACCATTATATGGAAATGATTTTTGGGGCATGACTTATTTATGATGGGGTCCAACAAATGAATGGTATGGAGCATCCGATGGAATGACCCCTACCGTATTTTTAAAATATGTGCATGTATGTGCGGACACTATAAAAACTCCTATTGTTACATAGTGAACCTACATTTGTAGGGGTCCAACTCTTGTTGATTTTTCGGAGTTAGGGTTTAGCTTTTACCTTAAAATTGAGTCGAGTTTAAGCTGATTCCAATTCAATTTTTTATAGCAAAAGGTTAACCCGGCCCACCCCAAGTTGCCCCCCTACATATTTGGTTTCCTTCGTTTGGCCCTACTTCAGATATCTAAAAGATACATTTTCGGTTGCCGATTGTGTGCCATTACCCATGCATAAGTTTTTAAACTGAATGACCAAAATTAGTTCAATTGAATCTTACAGTGCATTTGGATTGTCGGGAACCAGGCACTAGAATCGGCAAGCTGATTCCTTTGATTCCGACATTTGATTTCAAATGAATGAATGGAATATGGGGACATAATTTAAAACGACCAGTTACTCCAAAAGCTTAGGTTGTTGGAGAAGGTGTTATTTAATCTTTTATACTTCAACACTCCCCCTCATGTGTGGCTCCTCTTTTTAGAGTTGGCCTACACGTGGCACATGTGACCCCTCTTTCGGGTTTGCTATTCCATGGGGATGGGTTGGCTATTCCATGTGGATCTTTAATATTGGGGAGGTTTGAACTGTTAGGTATATAATATAACCCATGTATGTTCTAATATAAGCCCAATAAGATAATGGACCGGTGTAGTGGGCCTATTTGGGCTAGAGCCCACTAACCTCTTAAAACCCTAGTGTATCTAATATATATAGGGGCTGGAGGCAACAAACTTGGTATTCCAAATTAGATACCTTGGGTGCAATGCTTCAAGCAACCTCTTGCGTTAGAAATCTTAGCCCAACTCTCCCTCTCTCCTTGTGGCGATTTTAGTTCCACCGAACAAGAGGTAATCCTCATTTTGGAATTAACAGTGGTGAACTCTCATCTAATTAGTTGTGGCTGAAGTTCTAATAATTGGGTAGAAATCTCGTTCTATCATGTGCTTTTTCCCATTGATCTCTGCAAACGAAAAACATATGAAGAGCAAGCATCCCACATTGAGGAGGACTCCTTTTTTGGCTCTATCTGAATAATTGAAAAAGAGGACCTCGTTCGGCGTGGTTATCTGTCCTAGAGACGTGTCTCTCTTTCTCACCCAACCGATTGAAATTGCCGCCTTCTCGTCTCCTCTCTCAATTCAACAGAATCAAATCAACCCTCTGCAATTGAGAATTTTTGATCTGTTGAAATCAAACGATTGAGATTGAAAAAAGGACGTCGGCATATCTATCTCGATGAGATTTGGAAAAAAGAAAAAAAAAACCCTACTTGATCAAGTCTCTCGTGGTCGGTGCAATTTTGGGCGTGCGTGCTGATTCCAATTTTGACACGTCCATATTTTGACACGTCCATTGCCGTGGCTTTTCACATCACTGAATTCAGTGGAATTTTTGCCGTGGGTTTCACAACAGTAAATTCTGTTTTTGATTCTTCAATTCGGTTCTTGACGCTTGAATTGGATTTGATTCTTGGATTCGAAAGAAGAGGGTTGAAACCCTTTTGGGTTGTGGTCTTCTTTGGTGGTCGAATACCTTGGGGCTGATTATTCAAAGGAATAATATCGTGGAGGAATAGTTGAATCATAATTTCTCTTGGATCCGAACGATTGTGGCCGAATCATGTTGCCTAATTTTGGTGGTGACATATATTGTGGCGAAATTCTTGTGGTCGAAATTTGGGGATGAATTCTCCTTGGTCGACTTCTCTCCATCCAGGTGCACTTTTTCTAATTGATGATGAAATGAGCTCTCTGTTGCAAAATCTAACTTCACAGCTAGTCGATTTGCCAAAATGGGCTAAGACTGTGGGCTGTAGGTGGATATTGAAGAAGAAACTTAATCCTGACGGATCCATAGCTCGATATAAAGCACGTTTAGTAGCTAAGGGCTATACTCAAGTGAGTGGGATAGACTACTTTGATGTCTTCTCACCGGTCTGTCATTTGGCCACGATAAGAATTCTTCTTACTTTGGCATCTATTGAGCATTTTATTGTGCATCAAATGGATGTAAAGACAACTTTTCTCAATGGAGAACTGTCAGAGAAAATCTACATGAACCAACCTGAAGGGTTTGTCATGGAAGGTTTCGAGAACAAAGTTTGTAAGTTACACAAATCTGTGTATGGTCTTAAACAAGCACCTAAATTGTGGCATCAAAATTTGACAAGGTAGTAAAGAGCTTGGGTTTTCTAATCAATTATTTGGATAAATGCCTTTACTATATTTGTGTTGAATAAGGTCATGATTATTTGCTTGTATATAGATGTTTATTCTTGTTTCCAATCTCTCTGTGTGGTGAGTAATGTGAAACTAACATTGGGTAAAGAATTCGACATGAAAGACCTGGGTGTTGTTGACACCATTCTTGGTATGAAAGTAAGTTTTGACAGGCAAGGGATTTCCCTTAGGCAAGCCCATTCTCTTGAAAAACTACTTTCTTTATGCGGATGCACTGAGTGCAAACCGATTGAGAGACCATTTGATTATACCAAGAAGCTGATCTCTATTGAAGGAGACATTGTGAATCAGTTAGCTTATTCTCAACTGATTGGTAGTCTCATGTATGCTATGAGTTGCACTCGGCCAGACATAGCTTTTACAGTTGGCATGCTGAGTCGTTTCACTAGTAATCCTGGCCATGCGCACTGGGATGCCCTTATGAGGCTGATGAGATACCTTAAGGGTACTCATAATTATGCTCTTTGTTATGGTGGCCATCCTCTTGTATTGGAAGGATATTCTGATGCATTATGGGGCTCAGAATTAAAAGACAGTAAGTCTACCAGTGGTTATGTGTTTACCCTGGGTGGAGCTGTTGTTGCGTGGAAGTCGAAGAGACAGACTTACATTGCTCTGTCCTATATGGAATCAGAACTTTATGCTCTAGCTTCTGTAGGAGATGAAGCAGAGTGGATAAAGAATCTGATTATGGACATTCTACTAACTCGGTTAAGGATTAATTCCTTAAGTGTGTTCTGTGATAATGAAACTACAATTACGATTGTGAAGAACTCACTCTTTAATGGTAAGAGGAGACATCTTAGGCTGAAACATGCCATGCAGAATTATCTCATTGAACACGGAATTATTACTTTGATTGATGTGAGATCGAAGGATAATATGGCTGATGCTCTCGCAAAGGGACTGAATAAAGATCGAATATTCAAAACTGTGGGGGAGATGGGGTTAAAGTTTGTATAGACATAACTTACCCTACATTCATGTTATTTTGAATTTTCGAATCTCCCTTTTGGCCAAGATAGGCACTTGATATGTTTTGATGATGTTTACAGTTGTTGTATGTCATTCCACATTTGATGACATGTTCTTTTTGGGAAATGTTGTTTCATTCCAAACTTGATGATTCAGCTTAACTCAAATATGGAAATATGAAATTATTCTTTGCAAAAGAAACTATTAGGTCTTGTTCTTTATTGAAACTTGACAATGATGAATGATTCTCTGCAAAAGAAGTTGTTTACGTCTTGTTCTTTATTGAAACTTGACAATGATGCTTATGTTGAGAGTGATACTGATATTTTTTTCAGCCATTTTGAAATTGTACTAAGTTCTTCAGGTAGAACTAGATACTTTCGTGAATTATGGAATTGTACTAAGTTCTACTTCAGGTAGAACTAGATACGTTAGTGTTTTACACAAATGATTGGATTCATTTTCATGAAATCTATATTTGGTAATTCACAGGGATTGGCGAAAAAGGAGGAGCTTGTCTTGATTTGGACTTTGATGAAGATTACGTACTTGATGAGTAAATCTTCTAAAGTCATAAAGACTATGCTTTCATTTCAGTGTGCATAGAATTCATTTTTTTTTTGTGGAACTTTATTTTGGATCTCGATGAGAATCATACCCCATGAATGAATTCATTTAAGATCAGTGAGGTTCATTTATATATGAAACTACCTTTTGGTTGAGTTTAGCTTGTTATATATCTAAAACTCTTAGTTTTTCATAAAATGATTCGTGTTTTCAGTTGGATTACAGATCTTTTATGATATAGACCATATGGTGATGTGGATGATTCAATATTTTGTTTTGAACATTACACTATCTATCTATTGGATTGTGCTATATGTAGAACATATGAGGAGATTGTTGGGTATATAATATAACCCATGTATGTTCTAATATAAGCCCAATAAGATAATTGACCGGTGTAGTGGGCCTATTTGGGCTAGAGCCCACTAACCTATTAAAACCCTAGTGTATCTAATATATATATATATATATATATATATATATATATATATATATATATATATATAGGGGCTGGAGGCAACAAACTTGGTATTCCAAATTAGATACCTTGGGTGTAATGCTTCAAGTAACCTCTTGATTCAATATTTTGCTTTGATACCATGTGAAATCGAGCAGTTACTCCAAAGGGATTTGCTAGCTTCCATCGCAGAAGGCATTTCGTCGATGGTCTGTTGCATCTGAGAGCAGGGCTCACTTTTCAACATATTTTGTCATCATTCATGAGGTGGCTGCATTCAGATGCTAACAGACCTTCGCCGAAATGGTTATTTAATCTTTAACAGTTATTGGCATTGTATTTACAGCCAGAATATGATTATACAGATTCTAATACCGAATTCCGACAATCCAAAACACACTATTTAGTTCCTCTGTTCGTTTGAGATTGTGACAACCGATTGTTTGCCCCAAACCTATTTTTGGACTAAAATTTAAATGTAATTTTTGAGTCCAATAATAGGTTTTGGGCTCACTCGGTTGGATTGTTGGAATCAACATCTAATTCTAATCTATATTTTAGGAGATGAGATGAATACTCTTTTAGGGTAACAAGATTTCTTGTCTTTCTTCTCATGTTTCTTATTCGTTTTGGTTGATGAATGAGAATTATGTTCCTTTGCAAGGATTTTCTGGAAAAGTTTGGAAAGAAAATTATTTCTAATATTCCTACTTTTTTTACTCAAAAAAAGAAAAAAAAAGAAAAAGAAAAAACTTGAACCAACCCTATTCAATTTTGGGGTTTTTGCAAATGAAGTCTTCTACTTTGCTTTATTTGCAAAAAGAGTCTTCTAGTTCCACAATTTGCAAATAGAGTCATCACTTTTGGGTCAATTTTGCAAATCAGATCGTGCCATCAGTTTATGACCAAAATACCCAGTTACCCACTGTAGAATTTTTTTAATTCTTAACAAGCCAAAAATGTCTTTGCGTCTGAAAAGATGAAATTTATCTTTTGAAAAAGACCAAACTACCCATGATGCTCATGGATATGTTTTGATACGGCATGCCGGTCACACCAAGTCAACTCAAACCCATGTATCAGGTCAGGCCCACCAAGTTGACTTATGTTTTTATGGGGTAGAGCCCATGTATAGGGCAGGATTCACAATTTTACAGATTATGTTGTGATAGGGTGGGCTCATTTTTTTTACACCTATGCATAGCATAGGCCAAGAATGCTATGATTGGGTAGGTCCCACGATCTCCACACGAGCCCATCTATAGAGTAGGCCCTGTAATTTTTGTCTTTTCATGTATAAGAATGCTAGTATGTACATAAGGAATTTTGGTCTTTTTATAAGGTAGTTTGTCTTTCTAAATACAAGGGCATTTTGGTCATTTTATGAGTAAAGAAATCTACCATGGGCATTTTGGTCACAAACCAATGACATGACTTGATTTGAAAAATTCACTCAAACGTTACGACTATATTTGCAAATTGTTGAACAAGAAAACTCTTTTTGCTGATGCATCCCTCATGGACAACTCTGGATCTGTTGGGGGCCTTATTAGAAACCATCTCAGCTGTCCCATTGGCCTATTCTCGGAAATTGTCCCCCCTGAAGCTATTCATCACCTGGAGATCGAAGCCATCCTTCACGGTTTAAATCTAGCAGAGAATCTCAGCATCCGCAACTTATGGATTGAATCTGACTCAATCCATGCCGTCAAAGTGATCGAAGGCACCCAAGCTTGCCCTTGGAGGAAATTCCAAACTCTAACCATGATCCACAGTAAGCTCAGAAATCTAAACTCTATTTCCCATATTTGGAGAGAAGGAAATGCAGCAGCAGACATTCTTTCTAAACAGGATTATTTTTGTAAGGGTGATAATCTCCCCCCTAATTTTTTGTCCCCCTCCCTTGTAGAGCTCTTGTCCTCGGACTCTCTGGGGTCCCTCTATGAAAGATTGTAATATGCTTTTTTCTCAATATATCTGGTAGGGGTCTGCCTAACCCTAGCTTGCCCATCAAAAAAAAAAAAGACTCTTTTTGCAAACGAAACAAAGTAGAAGACTGCTTTTGCAAAAAACCCTTCAATTTTTACATGGAAGGGCCTTCAATTTATGATCATATCATTCTAAATAAACCATAATCATATCATTTTCCTCTAAATTGTGAAAATAAAACAAATTTCTAAGAAATTTTTTTCCATCAGAAATGTTTTTCTTGCAACACAGACAGGGCCTTATTTCAGTTCCATGGATGAGATGACTAATCTTAGGGTGAAGGATTTATTGTCTTTCTTATTGTGTTTTTTATTTGTGTTGGTTGATGAATGAGAATTATGATCCGATTGCTAGTCTAATTACTTGGAATGTGATTTCTGTGAGTGGTGATTCCTTTATTTCATTTAATGCTTACCTTTTATTCATAATCGTTTGAAATTGTTTGCCTAACGCCCTGTTTGGATTCCAAGAATTTTCTGGAAAAAAGATTGGAAATGAAAATTATTCCTAAATTCTCCTCCTTTTTTACACACACAAAGATTTCTTCAACCCCTTTTCCATGATTGCTTCAATTTATGATAATATCCCTCTAAATTAACCATAATCATATCATTTCCCTCTAAATTGTAGACAGAAGAAATATTCCTACGAAAATATTTTCGTCAGAAATTTTTTTCTCGCTGTTAGACCTAAAATCGGTAACAGGTACAGCAGTGATGTAAGAGCTGAGCTGAATGACTAGGGGAGCTGAGTCCTGAAGGACCGGAGTGAACGGGGAGTGAAGTGGTCGAGAGAGTCCTGCTATGAAGGCTGAGTCTTGCACAAGGCAAGCGAGGTCAGAAGACCAGACCGGGTTTTACTCCGGACAGGCCCTTCGACACTCAAGTCAGCATGAGTAGGAGTGAAGGGGAGATGTCTAAGAGTTTAGGGAGAGAAGGGATTTTCGCATTACCCATTGGTTTGAGCTTTGAATCCCTTTTTATAGGGAAAACCTGGTGAGGTGTCCTGGACAGGTGTCCAGGACAGATGGCGGCCTGTAAGAGGCTGGAGTTCACCTACTCCAGGACAGGTGGCAAGCTGTGAGTGGCTTGAGTTCACCTACTCTGGGACAGGTGGCAGCCTGTGAGTGGCTGGAATTCACCTGCTCTGGGACAGGTGGCAGCCTGTGAGTGGCTGGAATTCACCTGCTCTGGGACAGGTGGCAGCCTGTGAGTGGCTGGAGTTTTTACACCCCATCAGTTGCCCCCCAGTTTTCCAAGTCATTGAGTGACTTGGGAAAGTGTGGTTGATCGCTTATCTGGATGGACAGGTGTTGTGTGGAAGTGAATCGGAGGGTTCAGTCTGGAGGTCCCGTCCGGAGTCCAGCTGGAAGTGGAGTCCGGAGATCCAGTCCGGAGTCCGGCTGGAAGTGGAGTCCGGAGTCCGACTGGAAGTGGAGTCCGGAGTCCGGCTAGAAGTGGAGTCCGGAGTCCGGCTAGAAGTGGAGTCCGGAGATCCAGTCCGGAGTTCGGCTGGAAGTGGAGTCCGGAGTCCGGCTGGAAGTGGAGTCCGGAGATCCAGTCCGGAGTTCGGCTGGAAGTGGAGTCCGGAAGTCCAGTCCGGAGTCCGGCTGGAAGTTGAGTCCGGAGTCCGGAGTCCGGCTGGAAGTTGAGTCCGGAGTCCGCCTGGAAGTGGAGTCCGGAGGTCCAGTCCGGAGTCCGGCTGGAAGTTGAGTCCGGAGGTCCAGTCCGGAGTCCGGCTGGAAGTTGAGTCCGGAGGTCCAGTCCGGAGTCCGGCTGGAAGTTGAGTCCAGAGGTCCAGTCCGGAGTCCGGAGGTCCAGTCCGGAGTTCGGCTGGAAGTTGAGTCCGGATGTGGACTCATTTTTGTCGTCTAGCGGCCAGTCCGGTTCGGACCGGACTGGTTTTTGTCGTTTTGTTGAAACGCGTTATATCCAGTTCGGATTTTCCCGGACTGATTTTTGTCGTCTAGCGGCCAGTCCGGTTCGGACCGGACTGGTTTTTGTCGTTTTGTTGAAACGCGTTATATCCAGTTCGGATTTTCCCGGACTGATTTTTGTCGTCTAGCGGCCAGTCCGGTTCGGACCGGACTGGTTTTTGTCGTTTTGTTGAAACGCGTTATATCCAGTTCGGATTTTTCCGGACTGATTTTTGTCGTCTTGCGGCCAGTCCGGTCCGAACCGGACTGGTTTTTGTCGTTTTGTTGAAACGCTTTATATCCAGTTCGGATTTTTCCGGACTGATTTTTGTCGTCTTGCGGCCAGTCCGGTTCGGACCGGACTGGTTTTTGTCGTTTTGTTGAAACGCGTTATATCTAGTTCGGATTTTCCCGGACTGATTTTTGTCGTCTTGCGGCCAGTCCGGGTCGGACCGGACTGGTTTTTGTCGTTTTCTTGAAACGCGTTATATCCAGTTCGGATTTAAAGATCCAGTACGGAGTACGGAGCATGGAGTGCGGAGCATGTAGTACGGAGCATGGAGTGCGGAGCGGAGATGTGAATTTTCATGCACGTAGGAACACGCGCGTGCTTGATCGTATTTTTGAGTGGGAGAATGTGTCCGTCATAAATATGGGACACGTGGCGCCATTCGAGTGTCCTCGAGATGCGTGCGTCGTATTTAATGCCCCACCGCCTCTGAAAAGCTATAAAAGGAGGTTTTACCCCCTTTCATTCTTTACTTTTTACTTTTCATCTTTTCTTCTTTTTCTTGCTCTGGGAGCTTCGACTTCTCAGTTCTCAGTTCGCAGTTCGCAGTTCGCAGTTCGCAGTTCGAGTTGCGCAAGGACTTGACGAGCTCCACTCACCGGTATTCCTCTCAACCCTTCTCTTTACTACATGTCTGATAGTAATTCGAGTTCCGAGTCCGGTACGGAGTCCTCCACTAGCAGTAGTTCAGAATTTAGGCCGCCGCAGGAGCTTGTAATGGCTAGGACGTCCGCTAGAGTAGATCTTGTAGATAGTGACGACGAAGGGGACAAGGAGGAGGTGTTTTTAGACTTAAACGCCACTCCACTCCCCACTGTTAGTCTCTCCCGAGCAGAAGGGAGTGTTGAAAGTGACGTTGCTGAGGCGTCTACAACATTCCCTCCTGGTCAGGCGGTGGAGGTAGTCGCTAGAGCGCGGATGGATGCCAACCCAAAATACAACCTGCGAGCTCTAGTTGAAGAGAACTACCTCACCAGGTCCATGCTAGGCGACATTAGGAATAAGTACTGTGTGCCTCCAAGATTTGAACTGAAGGCAGCTATAGAGGGAGACAGAGCCTGTAACGAGAGTCGAGATCTCTGTATTTATGAGGAGTCGATGAGGGCGGGACTCCGATTTCCTCTGCACCCATTCTTCGCAGCGGTGCTTCGATACTACGGACTGGCCCCAGCTCAAGTAGCTCCGAACTCATGGAGACTACTGACTGGGTTCTTGTATCTTGTCCACGGCCGGTTAGAGAGGAGCGTGAGCTTGTCGCTATTCCGTGCTTGTGCACATCTGAAGAGGCATAAGGAAGGGGGCTGGATCTACATCAGCCAGCGCCCTGAACTCAAAATCATCACCGGTATCCCCTCGTCAATACATTCATGGAAGAATAGGTTCTTCTACGTCGAGGATAAGGAGGTCAGTGAGCCCTGGCCTGTCCCTCTAGTGTGGGACACTCCGGACACTTCCAAATTAAGTCGAAAGCCGCTCCTCGAGAGTGAGGACAAAGAGACTTTCGCCTTGATGCGGAAGGAGATTGAGCAATCAGGCCTTATCCGCTGTGCAGAGTTCTCAGGAGAGGAGGTGCTAGTTGGACTGGGCGTGAGTGCCGCGACTCCAGAACGTATGTAGCTAGACTTGTCTTTTAAAATATGTTTACTTTTCTATGCTTGCTTCTGACTGCTTGCTTGTCTGGCAGAAATGAAGAAACAATCGACTGTCGAGAAGATAAGACAGGGAGCCCAGCCACGGGCACAGGAGGGTGCTGCACAGGCACAACAGGAGCGCCAGAAGAGAAAGGCGATTGTACTGGGGAGTCCGGCCCCGTCACAGGGCACTCCTCCCCCATCCCAGAGACCCAAGACTAGGGTGAAGCTAATAGGCCCCTTTGCTCAGGGTGGTGGCTCTTCTAAGTCCGGTGGTGCTTCTACCAGAACCGGTTCTGGGGCTCGTCCTCCTACGGGGCTTAGTGAGCACGTCTTTCGACCCAATTGGGCCGTTCTGAAGGATGACACTGCCCTAGGCGAGAGCCGAGTGGCAGCAGAGATCATGAGCAAGTGTTTGCTGCGGAAAGACAAGCAACAGATCCTTCACGAGCCGCCAGCTACAGGAGAGGAGGCTGTGCTATCCTCAGCTTACCAGGTAAGGAAGTGGTGATCCGTTTGCTAACTTTCTGCCCATTTCTTCCTTTCACCATACTGATGCCTGTTTCTTTCTTCAGATCTTGCTCTACTATAATGACCTCAAGGAGAAGAGTAAGAAGTTCTCCCAAGCCATTACTGCATCTGAAGAGGTGAACGGAAAGTTGGCCGCTGAGGTGCAGGAGCTTCAAACGAGCATCGGGCGAGTAGAGGAGGAGAAGAGGTTGTTGAAGGAGGATCTGGCCGCAGAGAAGAAGAAACTGGTCAAGGCTGCTGAAGCCATGGAGGCTCAAAGAGGAAGAGCCACTGAGAGGCAGGAGAAGGCAGTGAAGGAGGCCACAGAGGCGAAGGAGGCTGAACTTTTCAGCCTGTCGAGCGAGGCTTATAGTCTTGGATACTACGACTGCCTCCAGGAGCTCCAGGCCTGCAATCCAAACTTACTGATGCAGAACATGACTCTCCCTGCCAGGCCGAAGATTACTGATGAGGAGCCAGATGCTCCTGCTGACATCACCTCTCTTCCAGATGCTTAGTATTATTTTTTGTTTGTTTGTTTTGACCTCTTTTTGTAATGGTCCTTGAGACCCTACAGCCCTTACCAGCCTTTTTAAAGTGAATTTTGTAATGGCCCTCGAGGCCCCACATATTCTGATCAATGAAATCACATGTCTGTCTCTGATACTTCTCAACTGAGTGATTTGCTTGACTGTGTCTTTTTAATTTTGATAACCTGGGACTGAGGCTGTTGATAGTCGAATTGTGACGAACTGGTCTTTTAACAAGTACCCAAGTTCAGGAACAACAAGTACCCAAGTTTTGTGAACTGGGTTTCCAGTAAGTACCCAAGTTTTGTGAACTGGGTTTCCAGTGAGTACCCAAGTTTAAGAACTGGGTTTCCAGTGAGTACCCAAGTTTTGTGAACTGGGTTTCCAGTGAGTACCCAAGTTTTGTGAACTGGGTTTCCAGTGAGTACCCAAGTTTAAGAACTGGGTTTCCAGTGAGTACCCAAGTTTTGTGAACTGGGTTTCCAGTGAGTACCCAAGTTTTGTGAACTGGGTTTCCAGTGAGTACCCAAGTTTTGTGAACTGGGTTTCCAGAGAGTAAGAGTGAAACAAAGTCTGCAAAAAAGATTATTTATTTATAACAACAAATTGACAAATTTACAAAGTCACCTTTTTACGCTGTACATTTTGTCTATTGATAATATCTCCTGAGATTTTTGGAGTTCCAGGCGTGAGGTAATAAGTGCTCTTCCAGTGTCTCCAGTTTATAGCTTCCTGACCGGATAACTTCTTTCACTCGATATGGCCCTTCCCAAGTCGGGGAGAGTTTCCCGACTTTCGTCGGTTGGGAGACGGCTGCCTTTCTCAGGACTAAATCTCCTAATCCTGAATTCTCTGGGGCGAATCTTGGAGTTGTGATAATTTGATACCCTCTGCTTATAAGCGGCGACCCGGATTCGAGATTCTTCCCGGATTTCTTCTAGTAAGTCGAGATCGGCACGGAGCCCGTCGCCGTTAAGCTGCTCGTTGAAGCTGGTGATTCGGGGAGACGGAGCGCCTATATCGACTGGTATCACAGCCTCAGTACCAAAGGAAAGGTTGAATGGCGATTCACCAGTCGTCGTGCGAGGAGTAGTGCGGTAAGCCCACAGAACGTGACAGAGCTCATCTGCCCAACGACCAGCTTTTTCGTCCAGCCTCTTCTTTATCCCCTGGAGCAGGATTCTATTAGTTACTTCCGTTTGCCCATTGGTCTGGGGGTGAGCAACCGAAGTGAATCTCTGTTCAATTTTTAGGTCCGAGCAGAACTTTCGAAAGTTCCGGCAGTCGAACTGTTTGCCGTTGTCTGTGATCAAGATACGGGGAATCCCAAATCTACAGACTACTGCCTTCCAGAAGAAGTTCTGCACATTCTGCTCAGTGATCTGGGCCAGAGGTTCTGCCTCCACCCACTTAGTGAAATAGTCGATTGCCACTACCACGAACATGCGCTTTCCAGAGGCCGGTGGGAAAGGGCCTAGGATGTCCATCCCCCATACTGCAAAGGGAAGCGGACTAATAATTGGAGCCATTGCTACGGCAGGCTGGTGGATGGTAGGAGAGAACTTCTGACACTTCTCACACCTTTTAACCAGATCCAGGGCATTCTGCCTGATAGTAGGCCAATACAGTCCTCTGAGCAGCACCTTTATCGCCAGGGCTTTGCCCCCCAGATGTTCTCCGCAAATTCCTTCATGAGTCTCTTGTAGTGCATACGCAGCGTCGCTCGTCCTCAGACACTTCAGATATGGGAGAGTATATGACCTTTTGTATAGATTGTCACCACTGAGGGAGAATCGGGCAGCTCTCTGTATCACCTTACGAGCTTCTTTCTTATCCTCCGGGAGTCTAGCATCTCGCAGATAACCCACGATCTCATCCATCCAGCACGGCTCATCTTCCACCTGCATGACTTCCATGGCTTTACTGTCGATGCTGGACCTCTGTAGAAACTCCATGTGTATGCTTCCGAGAGTGGTATATCCAGAGGCAGCCAGTTTTGACAGCACGTCAGCTTTGGCATTCTCCGTTCTTGGCACTCTGATGACCTCGAAACTTGCAAACCGGCTGGAAAGTTGGCGAACCTTGGCGAGGTACTTAATCATACGCTCGTCTCGGGCTTCGTATACACCTTGGATCTGGTTTGCTACCAGCTGCGAGTCGCAGTATGCTTTCAATTTTTGGGCGCCGGTCTGAATTGCTAGGCTCATTCCGGCAAGGAGGGCCTCATATTCCGCCTCATTATTTGATGCACGGAACCCGAATCTCAGGGCGTAATCCGCAGTGAACTCATCAGGCCCAGTGAGGATGAGGCCAGCTCCACAGCCGTTTTTATTTGAAGATCCGTCGACATATACTTCCCAAGTTGGTGTGCTGGTTATGGAGTCCTGTCCGGCTGAAGGTGGCCTGATTTCTATCCGAATTTCCTCTGTCATACGCTCTTCAGGGACTACTTTCTCTATAACTGGGAGCTGCAATGCTTCAGGGTCGACGACCTGCTGGGGGATAGTGCACTCTGCTACAAAATTTGCCAGTACTTGGGCCTTGATAGCTGGCCTGGGTGCGTACTGAATATCGAACTCGCTTAGCTCTACAGCCCATTTCACAAGTCGCCCGGAGATATCTGGTCGATGGAGAACTTGTCGAAGTGGCTGATCAGTCAAGACCTTTACAGTGTGAGCTTGGAAGTACGGCCTTAACTTCCTGGCGGCCATTACCAGCGCGTAAGCCAATTTCTCGACCCGCTGGTACCTTGTTTCTGCGTCGTGAAGAACCTTGCTAACATAATAAATTGGTTTTTGCTGGTGGTGCTCTTCACGGACGAGTACAGCTGCCAGAGCCGTGGAGCTGATGGAGAGATACAAAAATAGCTCCTCGCCCGGCTCCGGCTTTGTTAATAATGGCGGAGATGACAAATATCTTTTCAGTTCTTCGAATGCGACCTGGCATTCTTCCGTCCAGGGCGCGGTCTTGAGTCCCTTGACCGCGCTGAAAAAGGGGAGGCACCTTTCCGCTGATTTGGAGATAAAGCGACCCAACGCCGCTATCATTCCTGTGAGCCGCTGGACTTCCCTGATGGTTTTTGGGGCAGTAAGCTCCATTACGGCTCTGATCTTTTCTGGATTTGCTTCTATCCCTCGCTGGCTCACCATGAATCCTAAGAACTTCCCCGAGCTGACACCAAATGTGCACTTGGTGGGGTTAAGTTTCATGTTGTGCTTCTTCAAGACCTGGAATGTTTCTCTGAGATCGGACGCATGATCCTGCGCACTCCGACTTTTGACCAGCATATCGTCTACATAGACTTCCATATTACGGCCGATCTGGTTCTGAAAAAGTTTGTTCACAAGCCTTTGGTAAGTGGCTCCGGCATTTTTGAGGCCGAAGGGCATAACTCGGTAGCAGTAAGTCCCTTGATCTGTGACGAAGGAGGTCTTTGGTATATCCGACTCGTACATCCTGATCTGATTGTATCCGGAGAAGGCGTCCATGAAACTCAACAGTTCATGACCCGCTGTGGCGTCAATGAGTTGGTCGATCTTCGGGAGTGGATAGCTGTCCTTAGGACAAGCCTTATTTAGATCGGTGAAGTCGACGCAGGTCCTCCATTTCCCATTAGACTTCTTGACTAAGACTACGTTTGCCAACCAGTCCGGGTATCGAATCTCGCGAATGAAGTCAGCCTTCAGAAGCCTCTCTACTTCTTCTTTTATTGCCTGCCGCCTTTCGAAGGCGAAATGTCGTCTCTTCTGCTTCACCGGTCTGCAGGTTGAATCAACACCGAGCTTGTGTGTGCTGATCTCTGGATCAATGCCGGGCATATCGGCGGGAACCCATGCAAAGACATCTGCATTGTCCTGGAGAAAAGTGGTGAGCTGGTGCTGAATGTCGGTGCTGAGGGAGGAGCCGATCAAAGCGACTTTCTCACTGTCCTCTGGGCACAGTGGGATGGAGAGGAGGTCTTCAGCAGGCTGAGTCCCTCTGAGCTCGTCCCTTACATCGAGCAGTTCAATTGGCAGTGACTCCACTGCATTTTTGCCTTTAAGTGCCGTTGCGTAGCACTCTCTGGATTGAGGCTGATCTCCTCGAACTTCCCCCACACCATTGGGGGTTATGAACTTCATTTTTTGGTGGTAGGCCGAGGCTACTGCACGGATGAGGTTCTGGCCAGGCCGTCCCAAGATAGCATTATAGACCGAAGTGGCCCTTACTACAAGAAAGTTGACCATGGCGAAAGCTTGACAAGGTGGATCTCCGACAAGAACAGGGAGCTCGATCTGTCCCACCACTTTCACGACCTCTCCGGAGAAGCCAAATAAATCTGAGTTTGCCGGCTTCAGACGGTCGTCGCCTATCATCATTTTCTCAAAGGCGTGGTAGTATAGAATGTCCGCCGAACTCCCATTGTCTACGAGGATTTTCTTCACCTCCCAGTTGGCGACGAGCATGGTTAAAACCAGTGCGTCGTCGTGGGGCAGGATAAGATTATCCAAATCTGCATCTGAGAAGGAGATCTCATTCTCCGTTCTCGTCTTTTTGCTGGTTGTGTGCACGGCGTTAACTCGTCGTGCATATGCTTTGCGGGCGGTAGAAGAGGTGCCCCCCGCTGCAGGCCCACCCATAATTGTACCGATGACCCCCCTTGGCTGAGGTTGGGGCGCCTCAGGCTGCGCATTGCCCAGCTGAAGGGTTTTGTCCCGAGCAGGCGGCTGCTGTGATCTTCGAGGGCTGCGGCCCTGGGGGCTCTTTCCTCTGCGCTCTTGGTTGCGGCTGTCAGTTCGGATATACTTTTTCAAATAGCCCCGGCTGATGAGTTGTTCAATTTCCTGCTTGAGTTGCCAACAATCATCTGTGTCGTGGCCGTGGTCCTTGTGGAACCGGCAGTACTTTGAGGGGTCTCTCCTGTTTCCCTTGGAGATCATTCTAGCAGGCCACTTCACGAACTCTTCTTCGCTGATCGCCGCCAGTATGTGTTTTCTGGAGGTGTTGAGAGGCGTGAAGTTTTCTTCTCTTCTCTGAGGAGGCGGAGACTTCTCTCTCCTGGGAGGTTTATCCTCCCTGCGCTGCTTAGGGAGATTCTTCTCATCAGAGGTTATCCTCCGGTTTGAATTAAGAGCTGCCAGTGTTTCTTCCACCGTTATGTACTCTTCTGCCCCGGCCATAAGATCCGCTAGTGAGTGCGGATTTTGTCGAGCCACCGCTCGACGGAATTCATTAGACCTGGCGCCTGCGAGGAGTGCATTCATTGCTGCTGAGGGATCTAGATTTGGCACTTGAAGTGCCTCCCTGTTGAATCGGCGGACGAACACCTTCAGAGGCTCGTTGTCGTCCTGTCGCAAGGCCATTAGGGAAGCTGTTGTTTTCCTTGGCCTGCGGCTGCTCATGAAGTGGCGGACAAGATCCTCTCCAAAATCATCGAAATTGTTGATGGAGTTCGGTTTGATCCTGGAATACCAGTCTCTTGCTGCGCCAGTTAGCGTCGTTGGAAACGCTCTGCAAAGAAAGCCATCGGAAGCTCCGTGGAGGAGCATAATTGTTCTGAACGTCTCCAAGTGGTCCACGGGGTCTGTAGTGCCGTCATACTGAGGGACGGCGGGCATTTTAAACCCTCTGGGTGCTGGGGCACCCAGAACATCATCAGTGAATGGCGTCCTACTTGAGAACGCCCTGGAGACGGGCCGGCTCTGGTCCTTCGCCAGTTCCTCTATCCGATGGTCCATCTCCTCCATTCTCTGTAGCAGCGGATCCGTCCTGTGGTCCAAGGACCTGATCCTTTCCACAGACTGGCTCGCCGCAGAGCCGGATTGGCTCTCCCGACTCATACGACGAGGTCGGCGCTTCGCTGGTGGCGCGCGATCTTCATGAGCTCGGCGCCTCTGTGCGGAGGGGGAACGCGACCTTTCACGGCGATGAGGCTCTGTTTGGGCATGCCTCGTCGCGGGGTGAGGGACTTGTCTAGTGGAATGATGAGTTCGGCCCTCACCCTGGTGTGATGACTCTCCCCTGTGGACGTCTGGCCTTCCTTGGACAGATCGCGGAGCCTCTGGGGGAGGTTGAGGGGGTACTTGAAGTAGTTGCTGGTACTGCCCAACGAGGGCTGTCATCTGCTGAAATAGAGCTTGAACCTGCTCCGGGGTGGGCAAGGCATTCAGATGTTCTGAGCGAGCCGGGCTCTGATCTGCAGTAGCAGAGGCTGCTACTACTAGTGATGCAATTCGCTCGCTCCGGGTCCTGCGGGGTAGCGCGGCTTGGGTAGTCCGCGCCCGCGCAGTAGGCATTCGCGTACTCTTGCGTCCTGCCATTTTTGTGAGTGGGGTGTGTAAAGACAGCTTTTAGTTCTGGGGTCCCACGGATGGCGCCAATCTGTTAGACCTAAAATCGGTAACAGGTACAGCAGTGATGTAAGAGCTGAGCTGAATGACTAGGGGAGCTGAGTCCTGAAGGACCGGAGTGAACGGGGAGTGAAGTGGTCGAGAGAGAGTCCTGCTATGAGGGCTGAGTCCTGCACAAGGCAAGCGAGGTCAGAAGACCAGACCGGGTTTTACTCCGGACAGGCCCTTCGACACTCAAGTCAGTATGAGCAGGAGTGAAGGGGAGATGTTTAAGAGTTTAGGGAGAGAAGGGATTTTCGCATTACCCATTGGTTTGAGCTTTGAATCCCTTTTTATAGGGAAAACCTGGTGAGGTGTCCTGGACAGGTGTCCAGGACAGATGTCCAGGACAGATGGCGGCCTGTAAGAGGCTGGAGTTCACCTACTCCAGGACAGGTGGCAGGCTGTGAGTGGCTTGAGTTCACCTACTCTGGGACAGGTGGCAGCCTGTGAGTGGCTGGAATTCACCTGCTCTGGGACAGGTGGCAGCCTGTGAGTGGCTGGAGTTTTTACACCCCATCACTCGCAATCCCTCTAATATATGCTTTAGTGTTTAGAGAATACTTCTAGGAATGTTTCAGAGATAAAATAGTTAGAAGAAAATGTGGAAATTACTTACAAGATACTCGACAAAATGTGTGGATAAGTGAAACCAGTCTGAAGAAGATGTAGCAGTTAATGGTAAAAGCTGGAAAGTACGAACTCCCTTTTTCAAAGGGTTAAAATGGGGCTACATATGTTACCCTGAAAGCAATTAATTAAACTTAAGTTCAATTATTTCATGTGGCTGTGTACTAGAACCAACTCTATGGTCGGTAAAATTCTTTATTTATGGTGCTATTTACCTTTCTTTGGACACAAGACACATTTCATCACAAGAGGCTGCTTATTGATTGTCCACTTTCCTTTGATATTAGAGTCTCAAGCTTTAGAGTGTTGTAAATTTATTCAATCCTTATGCTCTTCACCTGCTGACCTGAAGACCACGCCGACGACTGGGTTGAGCTTTTTGTCAGCGAAACTAAACCATAAGTGTGACAGCCCTTTCTTAAGGTTTTCATGGCATGATCGGATTATTCTTCCACATTTCTTCGATGTATTCAACAATGACAGCTGAATCAACGATCAGATTCTCGTCGTGTAGGAGAACCAACACCTTATAAACAGATTATAGAGCAAGTGGTGTTGGGGAAACACGGATACACCGCCGCGGATAAATTTCCCCCTTATCTGCAAATCAAGAAAATAGCCATGAACAAGAAAACCACAAAGCAAGAAAATAGCAATTCACCACACAAATCAAGAATACACGATTTTAACGTGGAAAACCTTCCGATGTGAAGGGAAAAACCAATGGACAAGCTCCGAAAGAAGTCCACTATGAAAAGAGAAATACAAAGTCTTTCTTCTCAAGTTCTCAAGTTTTCCCAAAAACTTGAGGAATATACAAGAATAGAAGATAACAATCAAATCTTGGAGAAAATATGGGTTACCTCATGAAACCCTTGCAAGAGAACGCTTTCCCACCTCAAAGAACTAAGTGTGAGAGATCTTCTCCGAGAACCACTCCAAACCCTAGGTTTTGGCTTCTTTTCCCTCTTCCTTCTTGCCCAAGAAAAGACTTCAAGTTTCAATGGAGATTAGGATTTCCAGACCCTCTTTAGGATTACCCCAAAGCAAACCTTAGATGAACCAAAGAGAAAACCCTTTTTTTTCTCCTCTCTCTCCTCACGTTTTTTTTTTCCTTTTTTTTCTCGTTGAAAAAACCCGTCTCACGACTCTCTTTTGTTTTACAAGAGAGTTGCGTGAGTGGTGGGCCCTACATCATGGGGTGGACCCACAACAAGTGGATGGGGCTCTTGTTGCTAAGATCTTCTTCCACATACTCAAATTCCACTTCCACATACTCAGTTTTTTTTTTTTTTTTGTTGATCTATTTACTTTTCGCTATAAAACCAATAATGTTAGAAATTTGGGGGCAAATTATTAATTCTATGTGACGATGGACTGAAAATTTGGGCCGCAATTGTATATAATCTTCATAATGCTCTATCGGGATGTTTTGGCAGGCCTTTGGACTAAACACTAGTCTATCTCAACAAAGATGCTCTCAAGCGCATTTTAACTACTCACAGATGCTAAAAAACATGGTTGCTAATTTATCAATTGTCTGGAATCTTCATAATGCACATCTGGGAACAGTTTCTTTCTTGATTTATCAACTGTTTCACAAACAGATATCATCTTCTTCTGTTCACCAAACAATCCAACTGGTTCTGCTGGGACAAAGGACAGCTAATGCTGGTGATGTAGTTTGCAAGGGATAATAGATCGATTCTAGTTTATGATTCTGCATATGCCATGTACATTTCAAATTCCAGCTAACACAACTAGTTTATGATTCAAGTGTTATCGTGGGCCAAATTGTCATTAGTTTGCATTTAACTTAAATATGGTTTACTTTGTCTCATCTGAGTCACCTGTATTGCTGGGACTGTACCTACATTAAAGGGTATCTTGGTCATTTATTGTCCCATAAGATGAATCAATAATCACTTGTGAATATCATTTGTGAAATGATGCGAAGAATGCTAATTCCATTTTATTAGATTATTTTAGTAATTGGTGATTGGCATAATCAGTTACCATAACCACATTCAGTTTTTTAATAATCACAAACAAAAGGGCGTAAAAAAGCATTAGAACTAAGTAATTCTATTACCAAAAAAAGAGGGTGAGAAGAGATGAATTGAATGAGTAAGACAAAATATGTGGAAAAATGAGCCTATGTAGCTGCTCTCTCATGCGACAGCAGCGAAATGCCTTCTGCAATGTTCCCTAGCAAATCCCATGCAATAATGTTGGCTAGGGGTGGACATGGTTCCGGTTCGAACCGAGGAACCGAACCGAACCGAACCATATGGTTCGGTTCGGTTCGGTTCCAAATCTATATGGTTCGGTTCCGGTTCTGATATCTTGGAACCGGTGGAAATTCGGTTTGGTTCTGGGTTTGGGATCCCGGAACCGAGAACCGACCCTCACCTTAAAACTCACTGCCTCCTCATTTGATAAAATCACCCCACCCCCTTTTAATTCACCCCTCTTTAACGTATTGCTTTGCCTTTAAAATTTTAATTCACCCCCCAAATTTGTGCCTGTTTGTAGTTCATATATAATTTTTGCATTGCTCAAATTTGTGCCTGATTATCCCAAATTTGTGCCTGTTAGTGTTTGTAGTTCATATATAAACATGATCGAACCGAACTGAACCGATTATAAACACGATTAGGCAAAATATCTACATTTGGTGAAGGTTGGGTAAACCTAGAACTGAACCGATTATATATGGTTCTAGTTCGGTTCGGTTCCAAACATATATGGTTCGGTTTTGGTTCCAATTTCAGGGGACTGATTATATGTGGTTCGGTTCTGGGAATACCCCAACACCGAACCGAACCATGTACACCCCTAATGTTGGCAGCACAAGGGTGTTAATCACTTTGTATAATGGTCAAAGATAGCCCTGAGTGTATTATATGTGTGTCTTAGAACCCTTTTTATAGAGTTTACAGCACAAACTAGCCGTTTCTGGGTTGTAACGAATCCTACAGACGAGTCACGCTCGGCTCTCTAGAGAGTCGTTTGGACCCAGGTAAAACTGCCAAAGCCTTGCATGGTCATCTCTCTCCTGATCGAGTCCCCCAGCTAACTGTGAAAGGGATGATCGGGCTCTTAACTAAGCCTAATCCCTCCATATCACACATCTGAAGGCACAAAGGTGTTAAACACTTTTTGAGGGACTAGATTTTATAGTCTAGACTCTTAAGATTTAACCTGAATATTGAATTCTTCTTCTTCAAATCTTTAGTCCTCATCTTCTTCTCCGTGGATCTTCTTCTCTATCATTTGGTTCCATTGATCTTCAATCTTAGTGCTTTGATCCATTTTCTGTGCAATCCAATTTGACCTTCCAAAAGAATTCTCAAACGACAATTAAGCATTAGAACTATAACTAATATATTGTGTTTAGAATCATTAGGCATGATTTGAGAAAGCTACCAAGGCAAAACCCTTGGGCTAACAATTATGTGCGAAATTTTCAAAAAGTAGGCCCTACCTTGTTTGAAGATCCAAACCGTTCATTTGGATCGCCCCACCGTAGAAAGGTTGGGCTCCAAAAGTCAACACCAAAGGATGATCCTAACCCTCTATCCCTGCAGTTTTTATAATATGCCATCCTACATATCATATCATCCTTTGGAGATTATCTTGGTGATCCGATCTATTTATATTGGGTCAATCCAAATGAACGGTTTGGATCTTCAAATAAGGTGGGCTCGTCATATTAAAAAAAAAAAAAAAAAACACACACGAGGACATCATTTATAAACTCCTTTTAAGATAGGCTTAGAGAAGCTTGGGGAAAGATGGCTACACTAGTTTTCGTGTGTTATATGGAATAGATTGTTTGAAAGTAATGTTTATAGATCTAGAAATAATACTAGGGGCATCAATGCGTCCAGACGGTCCTATGGATCCGAACTGTCTGATGAATCCGAACGTTAATGGACAGGATTGAGGCATGATATCTAGATCTGAATGTATCCATTTGATCCATATCCTGTTATCTGGAATGATTGGGCATAAAGCGTGCGAAATTATTTTGGATCGTGACTTAGAAGCAGCCACAGAATTCGATGAGCATCCTTGACCTAAATGGAGGGTGCCAATGAACGAAAATATGCTTCATATTTTTGTTTATTTATGCCTTTCAAATCCAGACGGCTTTTGAGAGGGATGGCTTAGAGAGAAGCAGGAACAGGATTGGGTCCAAACCATAGAATTCAATTCCAGGAAATTGATGGATGTGATCTGTTGCGGCCAAAAATCGGAGATCTGTTGATATGGCTTCGGAAGAGCTGATGTGGACCTACGCGAGGTAGCTAACGGTCAGACGACCGACCCAGAGTTGGTGCTCCGAGAAGGCCCTCCGATGCTTAAGTTAGTGACTGCAACATATAAGTAAGGTCCGCTATGAATAGTAAATTTTGGGATCTAAACCCTTACCTCTGACCCTTAGAAGGCTATTTATACTTGGGTGTCAAGCATGAGATTACCCACGTACCCTTAGATAGGTGTCGACCTGTGATTGCGTAGGGGAGTAGCCTGGAAGCTTCCTATCAGGATGTAATTACATGATTATCCCTTTGCCACATGCCACCCTGTGATTGGGTGTTTATTTTGGTCTCCATCATGATCCAAATGGGAGAACAAGAAAATCTAGAAAAAAGCCCGTAAACATTTCCCAGAAAAATATTATTTTCTATATTTCTCTTTGGATCAATTACCAATGGGGGACAAAAATTAGGTGGAATTATCAACAGGACCCATGCTTTTCAGAAATTATCAACGAGGGACAAAAGAGGTCTTGTCATTAAAAGCTGGACGAAAATGCCCTTTTCTTAAGCAACACGTTTTGCTTTTCCACTTTTCCCTCTTCTCTCTTCTTTCCCTCTTTTTTTTTACTTTTTCATTTTCAACTTTGTTTTCACTTGCAAATCATGAACTTGTGGAAGAATAGGCTTACCATCAATCATAGCAAAATCATCATAATTGGCTATAAGAAATCTGTTTGTACCTTCTTCTTCAGCCCTATATTTGAATTCTAGCACATCCCAGATTTCTCTAGGAGACTTGACATCAGTGAAAAGATCATAGAGACGATCAGACAGAGTGTTGAGAATGTTTCCTCGGCACAACAATTCATCTTCGTCACGTTTCTTCTTTTCTTTGTTGATGTGATCCACTTCTGCAGGGGACAGATTTTCTCCTTCAACGATTGGCTGCAAACCAGGATCCAAAACGTAGATGATCTTCAAGGCAGTCAGGAGAAACCTCATCTTATCTTGCCAACGACTGAAGTTGTTGCCATCAAATTTGTCCAGTTTCATCACTTTGATTGATTCCGACTCCATTAGAACAAAAATAAAGCCTTAAAATTGTTAGAAGATATTGCAGTCGAAATCAGAAAATAAACAAAACCTAGACTTTGAGGCACGATGATCGCTTTCTTTAAGGCTTTATTTGTCCCCACTCGATCTTGAGTTTGCTTAAGGGTTGTAGACAAATTGCCTCCAAGATACAACAAAGTCTTTGAGAATTTTCAGAAAGCAAATCTGATAACTCTCCAACGAATTCTCTATGAAATAGTATAAGTATGGCTGTAAGAGTTATAAGAAAGAAAGAGAGAGAGATAGATAATCAGTGTCTATGAAAACCCACTAATTTTAAGTATTTATAGATTATGAATAGTTGCTTCCAATAGTTAGAAAACAGTTAGAAAAAGACACCCTTTCATTTAAATCCTAACAGTCATATCTGTTAGTTTATAACCCCTTTCATTTAAATCCTAGCAGTCATATATGTTACTTTATAACTGTCAAAACTGATTTTTTAAATTCAAAATAAAAGAGTGTCTTTTACAGAAAAATAATTCCGAAAATAATAATTAAAAGAAATGGGCTTACATTGTAATTCAACATTCTTTTTGCAACCAAAATTCAACAAGTCCCTCTTTTGTCTGATGAAATGCCTCTGTTATGAGGTAAAAGTCCTTTCTGGCATGTTGTATGAGAGGGTGAACTCAAAACTAGTCTATTGTGGGCTTTTTTCTATTCTACTACTTTTAGTTATATTATTTCTAGACTGAATTCCATTCGAGTGGCTTTCATGGATTGGTGATGGTTTCTGTAGGCTTTAGATGGAAAGGCCTCAACATGTCCTTTTTGCACTTCACACGATTTGGCAAACATAGGCAATTTAAGGGTCCCAACTAGGGTCCCCTCTTCTGTTTGATGAAATGCCTCTGTTATGAGACAAGGTTTTTGAATTGTCTATTAAAAAAAAAAGCTTTCTGGCGTGTAGTTTGGGGGGAAATGCTTCTGCATTTTGGCTTAGTAGGCTTTTGATGTAATTGGAGTTATACAACTAGGGTCCCAACTAGGGTCCACTCTTCTGTTTGATGTAATTGGAGTTATGCAATTTATGGCTTAGTAGGCTGTTTCTAGAGAAAAAAATTGGTTATTAGGAGCAGTCCTTTTTCTTTCTTTTTCCTGTTATGGATTTTAATTTTATGGGGTTTGTAAGGTTCTGTGTTTGAGAACTAATATGACATTGTTGAGCTTGTGTTTCAGAATGGCTCCCTAATGATTATATGCCCTTTTAGATCTATATGATTCGACTGAGAGTTGGCTTCTAACCCCGTTCCAATTGCCATGTATCATTTTTACCAACATTACATGAGCAGCAAAATGCCGATAACCAAGATGGAAATGAGTAAGATTTAGAGAGTTAGACACTTGCTTTCTAGATGAAGGTGCCATTTCTCTCCGCCCATTGTCACTATTTTTAGAAGCTGAAGAAAAAAAGAACATAAGCCAAAACTTAGGAAAAAAATCATTTAGAAGAAACTTTAAATCATGAGTCCTTGGATTATGGGTGTTTTTCTCACTGCCCATTGTCATTTAAAAAAGTTTACATCATTTACAATAAAGTTTAAATCATCATTTAAAAAAAAATCATTTAGAAGGTGCCATTTCTCACTGCCCATTGTCACTAACTTGGTGTTTTTTGTTTTTGCAGACCCACTATCGATCCTTCATTTGGTGCGATCAATACCGGTTGTACTTGCATTTGCTGCCTGTTAGGCTTCATTCTGATTATGGCAGCTATGATTCTTTGGTTTTTGAAGCTGTAATATCGGATGGTAGGCATTGCTAGGATGTTATTTTGCATCTTGAGATCACTATGTAGTATTTGTGATGTGTGGTATTTTAGAAACAAACTATTTTAATTGTTATTGGCTATAGAAGACGGGGATATGTAATGGTTTTTTGATAGAACTTGTGCTGCCTTTTCAATTGTTATTGTCAATATGCTATGTACCAACTAATTATGAGCGTGGCCTTGCTCTCAGATCATTGACACTGAATGCATAGTCTATATGATGTTTAGAATTTGCAAGTAGCAGTGTCATATGAAGAGATTGTTCTCCAACTGCACCACTGCAATTGTCAATCTGAAAACTTTCGCAGATCACTTTTGTAAGAGAGAACATCATCTAAGATGAATTCTAATTCATCTGCCCAACATAAATGCCCAAGGCAGCCCCCATCATAAACAACAGTGCAGGAATTTTGAAGGTCATTTGGGTGGTAAGAGCATACATGGGAGAATTAATTTATGGAGTTTTTGAACTCGGTAGTTGAACTAGCTGTTCTACTTGTACCTTTGGACGCCCATAATTTTCTTTGGAGAAATATGGATAAACATCTTATAACAACTCTTATTTTTAAACTTTTCTAAATTGGGTGGAAGGGATCGGGATTGTTGGACCAATTCATCAATGGTAGCTGGATGAAAATGAATTGGTCCACAGCCAATGGGGGCACCCTTTTTTTTTTTTATTCACGTCAAATCAGGTTATAAGGGGGTGTGCATGTATGCAGGGGGGGTGAAAATATCATCTCCCTTTTTTTAATGGTACTCAACGGGAACACTCAATGGAATCGTAGGGTGTTGAATCATATTCCCATTTACAAGTGCTGTATGTTATGATCCGTTCCTCTTCTTTTATGGGCCCAAAGAAAACCTCTTTTCTGTATGGAGGATGAGCGTTTTTTACTCTTGAATCACTCTCAATCGCTCTTGCATTTTTCATCTCTTGCATTTTTCGTTGTTTGTTTGGGTGTTGGCTTGACCATCTATGCCAATGTACTTAATGTCAGCCCTTGAATAAAGTTTATGTCTGTTAATTATCAGAACCATTGGCCAAATGCTTCCCTTAGTCTTTCGGGACCAAAATTAATGACACCAACCAAAGATTAAATGATAGAAAGACCACTAGGCAGGAAATCTCTTCATGCCCTGCTTCAATTTTTTGAAGGTTCTGACGTTTGCTGTATCAAACAAGGTGTGGCTGTTCAAGAGGACTTACACCATTAAGAATGTTCAGTTAATGAAGCCGTTTTACATTTGCTTAAAGACATGTTTAAGTATTTACTGTACGGACAATACTATAGGATGATCCAAACCGTCCATACGATAGCCCATAGCTTTTTTTTGGGCACAACTTATTTATGTTATGGCCTGTAACATAGACGGTTTGGATCATCCTATACTGTGTCCGCACAGCTTATTTTGTATGCTTACACCATACAAAATCTTGTGTTATGCTATATAGGAAAATTTAGTTACAGAACTGAATTCTTGATCAAGTAAATCCAATTCCACACAAGTATACGAGTGATGAGTCCTCAGTTGAGGTTTTTTCCCCCACTAATGTGAATAATCTCAGAGGTCTGCACCATTCATGCTACTTTAAACCCCAAATCTGCACCATTCATGATTAAAATAAAAAAAAATTACACGATTTTTGAAGGGAAAAAAAAAGATAAAAAACAAAGAGAACATCAAAAACCATATCAGAAACACTAAATTTCTGATCTTCCTAACAAAATTTATAACATTTTTTGAGAAGAAGTATGGATTCTCAAAAAATAGTGTTTGCAGAAAATCTTTTTTTTTTTGCAAAAACATAACAGAATTCATAACATTTTTTGAGAATTCATAACTAACTCTTTTTTTTTTTCCAAAAAAATCATGAATGGTTTTTTATGTTCCTACAATCCAAACTTTTTTGGCAAAAAATTAAGGTTTTTTCCTTCTTTTTGGCAAGAACAGAAACCCTAATTTTTGCAAGAACAAAAAATTAGGGTTTCCTTCTTAAACTAATAACAGAAACCCTAGTTTTTTTGCAAAACCCAAAATTTCAGCACCATTCATGCCACTTTAAACCCCAAATCTGCATCATTCATGATTTTTTGGCAAAAAAAAAAGAGAAAAAGAGAAAAAAGTGAAGAACGCACTAACCTTTGAGAAGATCGTTCGTCGAGGTTGAGGTTTCGGCCTCTCTCTGTCGAGCTTTTTCGTCCGATGGATCGTGGAAGCTTTTTCTTTACAAACCAGTCCAAGAGAAAGAGAGAGAAGAGGCGAGGATTTTGGGTTTACAAATGTTTTCTCGAGGGTACGTCTAAGACGCACCCTCGATAACGCAGAAACTCTCTTTTTTTTTTTTCCAACCGGGCCCACTAAATTAACCAACGAGAGTGTTTCTCTCTCTTCAACCGCATGGAGGCTTCGTGCGGACACTCTTTTTCCTCATATATATATATATATATATATATATATATATATATATATATATATATATATATATATATGAGAAAACGGTTCCTACACATATGTGGAGAGAGTTCTCTACACACTAGCTTAAAATACAGTGGAGGCCCACATTGTTTGGGTGATCCAAGCCATCCATTTTAAAGGCCCTCACATAGATAGGGTGTCTACAAAAAATCAGATCCATAGGATCATCCCAACCCTACGATTTGTGGAGGTAAAATGGATGTCTTTAAACCTTCATAAATTAGTCTATTTTTTGCCTCCACAGTTCAAATGGTTAGGATGATCCTATGGATCTGATTTTTTGTAGACACCCTATCTATGTGAGGGCCTTAAAAATGAATGGTTTGGATCACCCAAATAATGTGGCCCCCACTGTATTTTAAGCTAGTGTGTAGATAACTTATCTACACATATGTGTAGGAACCGTTTTCTCTATATATATATAGTAGAAGAGAAAATAAGAGAATTTTTTGTGGAATTACACATCACTTTTTTGACTTTTTTAAACAAAGGCACCCATTCAACACACATATTTTCAATCCTACCCCCTTCTTTATGTTTTTTAACAAAGGCACCCATTAAAGCCACAGAATTGCAATCCTACACCCGTCCTTTATGCTTTTTTAATAAAAAAAATCTATGGGGTCATCTTAACCATCCGATTTAAGAGGAACAACACATTATGGAAACCTCTAAAAGATTGGAAGGCTAGGATCAGCCTACTATTTATGTTGTGTTCCATCACATGGACGGTTTGGATCAACTTGTGATGGTCCATACAGTTCTTTGTCGGCTCGTGCATCGCACGGGGTTTTTTACTAGTGTGTGTATATATATATATATATATATATATATATATATATATATATATATATATATATATATATGAGAAAACGGTTCCTACACATATGTGTAGATAAGTTATCTATACACTAGCTTAAAATACAGTGGGGGCCACATTATTTGGGTGATCCAAACCATTCATTTTTAAGGCCCACAAATAGATAGGGTGTCCACAAAAAATCAGATCCATAGGATCATCCTAACCATTCGAACTGTGGAGGCAAAAAATGGACTAATTTGTAAAGGTTTAAAGACATCCATTTTACCTCCACAAATTGTAGGGTTGGGATGATCCTATGGATCTGATTTTTTGTAAACACCCTGTCTATGTGAGGGCCTTTAAAATGGATGGCTTGGATCACCCAAAGAATGTGGGCCCCCACTGTATTTTAAGCTAGTGTGTAGAGAACTCTCTACACATGTGTAGGAACCGTTTTCTCATATATATATATATATATATATATATATATATATATATATATATATATCCAAAATGATAACACCACCAAATTATTGAAAGAAATTTAATTTTTTGCAATAAATATTTATAATTTTTTACTGATGATATTTGACATCTTTTGTTGTCATCTTTAAATATTGACAACCACATTTTTCTTATTTTCTTTCATAAGATATTCTCTTTCATTTTTATTACCATGTTAAAGAGGGCGAGCCTTGGCGCAACAGTAAGGTTGCTCCATTGTGACCTGGTGGTCATGGGTACGAGTCATGAAAACAGCCTCTTTGCAAAACAGGGTAAGGCTGCGTACTTCTAGCCCTCCCCAGACCCCGCAATGGCTGGAGCCTCGTGCACGGGGCACCCCTTTTTTTATTACTATATTAAATTTTACTAAATAGATACTTTATGAATGGACTTTAATAATTGTTTTTTCAATTAATCTATAAATTGGGTTACATACCACACTGCTTAACCTAAATGTTAAATTCTATGTATTATTAAAACATTTTTTATTTTTTATTTTCTATGAGAGTTTCGTAACAATATCTATTTTTAAAGTATCCCAATAGTTATTGGAGCTGAAGAATTTTCGACAATAATATTCCTCGCATAAGTTTAGATTGGGCGTAAGTTTATGGGGAATAAAGTCGTCTTTCGTGGAAATGTAACCTTCTAGGCTTTTTCTCATATAGTTCTTTTTATAGAACACTAGAGGTGGATCATCTGGTTGTGGCTTCTACTAGCAGGTTGTACTCTTTCCTAGCTCCTCCGTAGGTACCAGCATTTTGTTGGTGTGCAGATGTGAAAAAGATTTTGACTATTGAGAGGTTGGTTTGCAACAGACCCACAATTCTTCCATCATGTGTATTCCTTCAAAGGATCAACATTCCACTTCTTCATTCATTTTCCTTTCACATAGAAATTCCTGTCACCCCATACTGCTTAGTTGGAGGTGGCATGGGCTACTGGCTTCTAATGAGTCTTTGCTAGAAGCTGATTAAATGGAACATTGAAATAGAAATAGCATCTTAGGGAGACCACTGGGCATGCTTGGTTACAATTCTGAGAAAAAAAAAAATGACTATTTGAAAATCATACCCGCCTTAATCATAGCCCATAAATTTTGACGTGCCCATTTTATGTAAGAGGAACTACAATAGAAGTTTACGGTCATCATTGCTTTAAGCAAATTATTAGGTATAATTAATTAGGTGTCCATTCTACATAATAGGAATTGCAATAGTAGTTTATTTGGCTGACTTGATCAGTTTTTGGGTTGAATCTGGTGTTAACGTACCTTGGGACTTTGACACAAGTGTTTTTCATGTTTTCCAAAGACATGCTTGTGTTAGCGTTTTTTATCTCTATTGAAATCGAATATGATGCCTTTCAATCGATAGATAAGAGAGATGTTTTCTCATATATTTTCTCATATAAGAGGAAAGGAAACGGGAAATAGAAGGGGTGCCACGTGGTGCATCCACGTCGTCCAAGAGAAACGGAAAATAGAAGGGGTGGCACGTGGCGCTCACGTCGTCCATGATTATGTTTTACATATATATATAATATAATGACATGATGTATTGCTTTGTTAAGCGTTATATTAGAGAGGAATGTTAAGAAGCTGACCCAACGGGGGCGTCTTCCTACCACTTCTCTCACAATTATTTGCATACAAATAAGTAATCTTGGGAGGAATAAGATTGTTTTTGTCCTCAATTGTCTAATGCACACGTGAAACATGTGTGGTGATCGAGGTTGTTGATAAGGTGTGAGACATCTCTTAATTTGTTCATCGCTAATTAGGACACATTTCTCATGTGCCCACAAAGCCCTTGCAATCTCAATCATGCATAATTAGAAAATGGTGGGTACACCCACTGTAGATGGTTGGAAGATTAATCTTGACGGCCCCCCCCGGCCACTGATCGTGCAACGATTGAACGGAAAGTTTTTACCAGACATGTTTGTTGGAAGATCAATTTCCACCATTTGATCAGTGCACGAACCTCAACAATCAAATGATCCTAACCATTAATGGTCTTCTCTACAAAGAAATTTTTCTAGTTTTACATTCGGACAGTTAGGAGAGTCCACTCGTAAGTGTTTGGCGATCACATGTTGGGCCCACATTCTGAACAATCTAGATCAATCGTCATCAAATGAATAGATGATCATCCTCCATCCTGCACGGACGGGACCCACACAAACCTAAAGTACGGCCCAAATAGCATCATGTCGGGTGGGTCCCTTTGTGTGCCCAATGGCATGGATTTTTTTCTTTGTATTTCTAGCCGTGGGTTTGTTGGTCCGTGACTAATCAGCGGTCCGGATTATCTAATTCTCTCGACCCCCACTCATCCTCAATAACGACTAGAGCTAGTTCTTAACTCCTAGTGAAACGCTAGATTTTAGCCTTTTTTCAAGCTGTCCTCATTTTTCCGTTACCTGTAAATAGAGATGGTTATGTAGTTCTATGCGAATACAATTCCCGGGCCCTCAAGCTATATAGGAATAGGACCCATCTCTCTCAACACAATTTCACAAGAATCTCAGAAAAACCCACAACTCTTCTTCTCCTTCTCCGGGTCAATTTCATCGATTTGTCTGCATATATGTCTTAAACCCCACTTTAGTAGTTCTTTTTTACTATTGTATTCTCTACTCTCTCTCATGTTCTGTTTTTTTCTTTTGAAATCGAAGTTGATGATTTTGTGATCCAATTCTACATATGTTTGCATTTATTTCTTTTGATTTACATGTTATCTTGTTGGTTTTTCTATCATCTTTATTTTTTTTTTAAATTGTTTTTTTTTTATTGTTTTCGGGATGAATAGAATAGATTTTGAAATATTAAGTGGTTGGTGTAATACACCTGAAATTATTATTGTTGTTTATTTTGTATAAAACAGGGAAGCATGATTCTTCCCTGGGAGTAGGGAACCCCGATTCCCCGGTTCTCGAATATGAAACGGGATTCTTCTCGAATCTCCAAAAACTTGGAATCCCGGTTCGGATTCCTCGGAAACGGGATTCCCACTTTTGAAAATCGCGGTTTATGATTCCCCAGAAATGTGATTCCCACTTTTGGGAACCGCGGTTTAATGTTATGTGAAACATGATTCCCCGTCAATTCTCCGGAGATTCCTTGGCGATTTCCAACTCCCAACGATTCCCGACGAATCTCCGACGACTCTCCGGTAACTTTCCGGTGACTTCACTATTTCCGCTTCCGACCATTCCAGGAACCTTTGATTCCCGCTTTCGATTCCTGCTCTGGCAACCTTGGTATAAAAGCATATATTTCATTAAAAAAGTAAACCCTCCTAATACTGTTAGATTTTTTATATAGAAGAATATATTGAGAGTCATTGCCGACTATCCATGGAGCTGTAGGCGTCGGGCTGTGTGCGGGCCCACACATGGATGATTCCTAGTTAAACTAGGACTTGCTATTTTAGTAGTTAGAAAAGTTTATAATTTTTGTGGTGAATTTAGAGTAAGATAATACTTTAGAGTTGTAGTTAAGAAAAAGGGAATTTTTGGGTTTTAGAAAGTGAAGGAACGGTTTTGGTATTGGGTTTCTTGAAATTGTTTTGAAAAAGACTCTTGGCGTTTGTCTCCTTGTGTTACATATAAAAGGAGGAGAGGAGAACATGAATACTGGGTGAAACGAAAAACGTCAAAACGTAATTGTGATAGTGGTGTACTGTGTATTATTCAAAGAAGAAAGGTCTCTCTCTTCATTTTGTGAGTTGTGTTTTTGTGTGGCTTTCCTTCTTGGCTTTTGGCTTCTTGCTTTGATTTTTCTTTGAATAAGTGGTATCAAAGCTTTGTGATCATGGTTTTCAGGTTTCAACAGAACATGATTAAGAATAATCTTATATTGTATACAGGGTCTGTTTACATATTACAAATAGATTTGACCGGTATTAGGTCTGTTCACATTCTAATAAACTGGTAGGGGTCCCCGTTGAACCCCAGCTTACCGATTAAAAAAAATGATACTAACCCCCTTGATCTAAAAGAGGATTATCTAGGCTTTCTTTCAAAAAATTTTGATCGTTGATATTTGTGAGGTCTTGATCGAGCAAAGGGCCCACAATATGGTCAGTGGTGTTCGACCAGATCAAGGGCTCCGATCGATTTCAATAAGTGGCCAAATTATCCTTCCAAAAGTTTGGATAAAATTTGGAGATTTTTTAGGAGCTTAGTTTGACTTTTGAGAGAAATTTTAAGGAGAAAAGTTCGATAGAATTTTGGAAAAAGTTTGGGTTATTCTAGGAGACTTTGTGCATGGATGACTTTAGTCCTTTTCTTTTCTTTGTTTTAGTTGGATTAGGAAAGCCAAGTTGAGTTGAAGTTGGCCATGTAAAAGCCTACAAATACATGCATTCTAAACCAAATCAGCCTACGTATCTTCCCCATCTTTATAATTAAAGATTGCATAACCAGTCAAATATCCCTTCCTAAAACCAGTCCCCAACGAATTTAGGAAAAAGTTTGAGTTATTTAAGGAGACTGTGTTGGACGAGTTTTGTCTTGTAGTTGAAATAGGAAAGCCAAGTTGAGTTGAAATAGGAAGGAATTCCATTAGTTTCAGATCCTGTTAGTTTCTTTTAGTGCCCTTTTCAACAATTTCAACTAACCTTTTCAACTTTTTACACATCCCTTTTCCCTATCTTTTCCTCCCTCAATTGATCACATTGCTTTAAACCTTACCCTTAAGCCTCACCGTACCCTCGCATTTGATATCAGAGCTTCAGTTACATCACACTCTCATCATCTACTCCCTCTTATGTTCTGATTTTCTGATAATTGGTGTTGAAGACTTTGTGATCTATTTCTAATAGAATTTTGATAAGATTATGTATAATATAAGAGACTTTATCAGAATTCTAATAGTATTAGCACTCTTTTTTAAAATGGCAACAGTATTAGGACTCCTTACATGTTTAAAAATACACATGATGTTATATCGAGTGATAGCAACCTCCTTGGAAAGATTTTGATTGTTGATATTGGTGGGTCGTGATTTCGTCCCACATTATGGTCATGTGGTGGTCCACTACATCACTGGCTCTGATCTATGCGCATTGATGTTGTTAGGGTTTGGCCCTCTTTCTTTGGCAGGATCATGGTTTGGTCGATCTGTGATCCTTGGGTATTCATGAAATCCTATGTGCTATGGCTCATGAAGTTACCGATGCATTTATTATTGTGTTGAATAGGGAGAACTCTTTACTTTAGATAATGCATGAGAAGCTATTGTCTTCCTCAGAACCACTACTGTTATAGCTGATTGATGCATTTCTTGTAAAGTTGAATTGTCACAATTATGTTTCCATTTACTATTAGGATAGTGTGGACCCGATCCCGAGGACGGTGAGCAAGGGACGCGAGATCCCCCGTCAATCCTCTAAGATCTCCACGATGTGAAGGAGAGCTCTACCAAGGAACTCTCGAAACAGATGCCACTCACAGCATGGGTGGCGATGTATATGTATGAGATACATCTTGATCCGGAGACAAGAGCCTCGAAACCAAGACATACCTAAAATAACTTAGAGTCGCCATCCAGGGAGTCGGCCCTGGAACCCCATAAAATGCTCTGTCGCAACGGATAACCAGAGATGCAAAGGTTCGTGCCGAAGAGCACCCCCAATTCTCCCAAGTACAAGCACTTGGTCTCTTGTGCCATTTTTAATTAACGTTGAAGAGTTTTGGGCGAAAATCATGTGAAATGGGAACGAGCGTCCCTGAGAAAACGTCTATCTAAGCATGCATGACCCGGTTAGGGCAAAAGAAAATAAACATCCAAATCCTAACTCATCGCATCTAATCCTAACTCATCACATTCTAGGAAAGCAGTAACATCCGCATGCAGAACTATAACTAAACAGACAATGATAGATATAATGAGATAATGAAAGCAGTAAAGAGCTATAGCTAGACAGTTAATCAGGATAAGACGAACGAGTAAATGCTATAGCTAAGCAACAAAAGCAGTAAAGTAAACACACTAGCATGCGAACCTATGCGAGAGACAAGTTTGAGAAATATCAATCAATCACACGGTAGAGAAATAAGCAAACTAAAGAAAGGCAATTCATGATAAACCAAAGACAAACTCACAATGAGCTGAAAAGATGTAAGAAAATAAAAGGATTGGAAAATCAAAGGTATGCGATGACCAAAAATGCCAGGGAAAAGAAAATGGAACACATGATAGGCTCAGAGGGCGATTCAAATGGAATCAAGCCCAGCGATCCTAATCTGCTGAAGATCGGACAAGTCTCATGATTGTCATGACCCATCGTTGGGCTCAACGAGGATGATCATTGTGAAGGGGCCACGCTACGTCATCGCCCGTCCCAAAACTCAATAAAACGTCGGAAAACCGATGAAAACCGGAAAACCATGATCAAAATCGAAAAAGGAATGAAAAGGGGACTCCGAGTGACCTGGCAATCACCATCCTTGCCCATTTTTATTTTTGTTTTGAAAGGTTTGAAAATGTTTGAAAATATTTAATAAAAAGGTTTGACTGAACTTGGGTGGACCCAAGTTATCTACGTACCCTGTGGAAAGGGATCAAGCCAACTTAGTTCGAAACAGCTTTTTCGAAAAATATTTTTGATGTTTTTGACGATTTTTTGATTTTTACTATTTGATTTTTATGTGTTTTTTTATCCCTTTTGATTGAAAGGGGGGTTTTGGCTCAGGAGGTTTCCGTTCGTCGCCTTGACCCGAGAGAAGTGACGAAGTGTTCCCAAAATCGATGGGATCCCGAAATGCAAAGAGTATCCCAAGGAACGTGAAGAGAGTAGTCCCAAAAAGAAGACAAGGTGGAACCCCTGAATCCCATAAGAAATGACGACCTCAGAAAGAAGAGAAACCCCTACACCCTGTAAGAATCTCAAGAAGGGAAAGACGATGTAAAGGGCAAAGGGTTGGCTCAAGAATCATTTCGTCATCGCCTTAACCCGATGGAACGCTCCCAAAATTGACGGAATCCCGAGATGCAAAGAGAGTCCCGAGGAACGTGTGAAGAGTAATCCCGAAAGGAGGAAGAAAGATAACTCTGAACCCTATGAAAGTGATGATGTCAGAGAAGGGAGAACCCCTAAGCCCTATAAGAATCCTATGGAAGGAAAGAGACCAAGAAGGGTAAGAGGTTTGCTGTTGACTGGCTCCATATGAATCGAAGCCAATCCGACAAAGTCATTGATCAAACAATCATCTTTTCGATTGATCCAATCGAGAACTAAATATGAGCAGATAGCTGCATAGAAGAATGAAAGTGAAAGCTGTAGCCATGCATGTTTAATCACTAATGGGCATGCCATTTTGGTTGATCTAATGGTAAGTCCTTTACAAACGCGAAATCTAGCATGAATTCATATAGAACTTAGATTCTTAGAATCATGAAACTAATTAAGCAAAATGGGAATCAAGAGATGAACCTTCAAATCATGTGCCAGAATGACATTAAAAAAAATATCGTGGAGGATATCTTCAGAAACAAATGTGCCTTTAATTTGGCTTTAACAAACATGCCAACTATACTGTCAGCTACTCACTATCATACTGATCAAATTGGCTTTAATTTTTCAATTGCCTAGCAATGGAAGGTATCACAGCCTCAGTACCAAAGGAGAGGTTGAACGGCGATTCACCAGTCGTCGTGCGAGGAGTACTGCGGTAAGCCCACAGAACGTGATAGAGCTCATCTGCCCATCGGCCAGCTTTTTCATCCAGCCTCTTCTTTATCCCCTGAAGCAGGATTCTATTAGTTACTTCCGTTTGCCCATTGGTTTGGGGGTGAGCAACCGAAGTGAATCTCTGTTCAATCTTTAGGTCCGAGCAGAACTTTCGAAAGTTCCGGCAATCGAACTGTTTGCCGTTGTCTGTGATCAAGACACGGGGAATCCCAAATCTACAGACTACTGCCTTCCAGAAGAAGTTCTGCACATTCTGCTCAGTGATCTGGGCCAGAGGTTCTGCCTCCACCCACTTAGTGAAATAGTCGATCGCCACTACCACGAACATGCGCTTTCCAGAGGCCGGTGGGAAAGGGCCCAGGATGTCCATCCCCCATACTGCGAAGGGGAGCGGACTAATAATTGGAGCCATTGCTACGGCGGGCTGGTGGATGGTAGGAGAGAACTTCTGACACCTCTCACACCTTTTAACCAGATCCAGGGCATCCTGCCTGATAGTAGGCCAATACAGTCCTCTGAGCAGCACCTTTATCGCCAGAGCTTTGCCCCCCAGATGTTCTCCGCAAATTCCTTCATGAGTCTCTTGTAGTGCATACGCGGCGTCGCTCGGCCTCAGACACTTCAGATATGGGAGAGTATATGACCTTTTGTATAGATTGTCACCACTGAGGGAGAATCGGGCAGCTCTCTGTATCACCTTACGAGCTTCCTTCTTATCCTCCGGGAGTCTAGCATCGCGCAGATAACCCATGATCTCATCCATCCAACACGGCTCATCTTCCACCTGCATGACTTCCATGGCTTTACTGTCGATGCTGGACCTTTGTAGAAACTCCATGTGTATGCTTCCGAGAGTGGTATATCCAGAGGCAGCCAGTTTTGACAGCACGTCAGCTTTGGCATTTTCTGTTCTTGGTACTCTGATGACCTCGAAACTTGCAAACCGGCTGGAAAGTTGGCGAACCTTGGCGAGGTATTTAATCATACGCTCGTCTCGGGCTTCGTAGACCCCTTGAATCTGGTTTGCTACCAGCTGCGAGTCGCAGTATGCTTTCAATTTTTGGGCGCCGGTCTGAATCGCTAGGCTCATTCCGGCAAGGAGGGCTTCATATTTTGCCACATTGTTTGATGCACGGAACCCGAATTTCAGGGCGTAATCCGCAGTGAACTCATCAGGCCCAGTGAGGATGAGGCCAGCTCCACAGCCGTTTTTATTTGAAGATCCGTCGACATATACTTCCCAAGTCGGTGTGCTGGTTATGGAGTCCTGTCCGGCTGACGGTGGCCTGATTTCCGTCCGAATTTCCTCAGTCATACGCTCTTCAGGGACTACTTTCTCTACAACTGGGAGCTGCAATGCTTCAGGGTCGGCGACCTGCTGGGGGATAGTGCACTCGGCTACAAAATCTGCCAGTACTTGGGCCTTGATAGCTGGCCTGGGTGCGTACTGAATATCGAACTCGCTTAGCTCTACAGCCCATTTCACAAGTCGCCCGGAGATATCTGGTCGATGGAGAACTTGTCGAAGTGGCTGATCAGTCAAGACCTTTACAGTGTGAGCTTGGAAGTACGGCCTTAACTTCCTGGCGGCCATTACCAGCGCGTAAGCCAATTTCTCGACCCGCTGGTACCGTGTTTCTGCGTCGTGAAGAACCTTGCTGACATAGTAAATAGGTTTTTGCTGGCGGTGCTCTTCACGGACGAGGACAGCTGCTAGAGCCGTGGAGCTGATGGAGAGATACAAAAATAGCTCCTCGCCCGGCTCCGGCTTTGTTAATAATGGCGGAGAGGACAAATACCTTTTCAGCTCTTCGAATGCGATCTGGCATTCTTCCGTCCAGGGCGCAGTCTTGAGTCCCTTGACTGCGCTGAAAAAGGGCAGGCACCTTTCCGCTGATTTGGAGATAAAGCGACCCAACGCCGCTATCATTCCCGTGAGCCGCTGGACTTCCCTGATGGTTTTTGGAGCAGTAAGCTCCATCACGGCTCTGATCTTTTCTGGGTTTGCTTCTATCCCTCGCCGGCTCACCATGAATCCTAAGAACTTCCCCAAACTGACACCAAAGGTGCACTTGGTGGGGTTAAGTTTCATGTTGTGCTTCTTCAGGACCTGGAATGTTTCTCTGAGATCAGACGCATGATCCTGCGCACTCCGACTTTTGACCAGCATATCGTCTACATAGACTTCCATGTTACGGCCGATCTGGTTCTGAAAAAGTCTGTTCACAAGCCTTTGGTAAGTAGCTCCGGCATTTTTGAGGCCGAAGGGCATAACTCCGTAGCAGTAAGTCCCTTGATCTGTGACGAAGGAGGTCTTTGGTATATCCGACTCGTACATCCTGATCTGATTATATCCGGAGAAGGCGTCCATGAAGCTCAACAGTTCATGACCCGCTGTGGCGTCAATGAGTTGGTCGATCTTCGGGAGTGGATAGCTGTCCTTAGGACAAGCCTTATTCAGATCGGTAAAGTCGACGCAGGTCCTCCATTTCCCATTAGTCTTCTTGACTAGGACTATGTTTGCCAACCAGTCCGGGTATCGAATCTCGCGAATGAAGTCAGCCTTCAGAAGCCTCTCCACTTCTTCTTTTATTGCCTGCCGCCTTTCGAAGGCGAAATGTCGTCTCTTCTGCTTCACCGGTTTACAGGTTGAATCAACACCGAGCCTGTGTGTGCTGATCTCTGGATCAATGCCGGGCATATCGGCAGGAACCCATGCAAAGACATCTCTATTGTCCTGGAGAAAATTGGTGAGCTGGTGCTGAATGCTGCTGCTGAGGGAGGAACCGATCAGAGCGACTTTCTCACTGTCCTATGGGCACACTGGGATGGAGAGGAGGTCTTCAGCAGGTTGAGTCCCTCTGAGCTCGTCCCTTACATCGAGCAGTTCAATTGGCAGTGATTCCACTGCATTTTTGCCTTTGAGTGCCATTGCGTAGCACTCTCTGGATTGAGGCTGATCTCCTCGAACTTCCCCCACACCATTGGGGGTTATGAACTTCATTTTTTGGTGGTAGGCCGAGGTTACTGCACGGATGAGGTTCTGGCCAGGCCGTCCCAAGATAGCATTATAGACCGAAGTGGCCCTTACTACCAGAAAGTTGACCATGGCGAAAGCTTGACAAGGTGGATCTCCGACAAGAACAGGGAGCTCGATCTGCCCCACCACTTTCACGACCTCTCCGGAGAAGCCAAATAAATCTGAGTTCGCCGGCTTCAGACGGTCGTCGCCTATCATCATTTTCTCAAAGGCGTGGTAATATAGAATGTCCGCCGAACTCCCATTGTCTACGAGGATTTTCTTCACCTCCCAGTTGGCAACGAGCATGGTTAAAACCAGTGCATCGTCGTGGGGCAGGATAAGATTATCCAGATCTGCATCTGAGAAGGAGATCTCATTCTCCGTTCTCGTCTTTTTGCTGGTTGTGTGCACGGCGTTAACTCGCCGTGCATATGCTTTGCGAGCGGTGGAGGAGGTGCCCCCAGCCGCAGGCCCACCCATAATTGTACCGATGACCCCCCTTGGCTGAGATTGGGGTGCCTCAGGCTGCGCATTGGCCATCTGAGGGGTTTTGTCCCGAGCAGGGGGCTGCTGTGATCTTCGAGGGCTGCGGCCCTAGGGGCTCTTTCCTCTGCGCTCTTGGTTGCGGCTGTCAGTTCGGATATACTTTTTCAAATAGCCCCGGCTGATGAGTTGCTCAATTTCCTGCTTGAGTTGCCAACAATCATCTGTGTCGTGGCCGTGGTCCTTGTAGAACCGACAGTACTTTGAAGGATCTCTCCTGTTTCCCTTGGAGATCATTCTAGCAGGCCACTTCACGAACTCTTCTTCGCTGATCGCCGCCAGTATGTGCTTTCTGGAGGTGTTGAGAGGCGTGAAGTTTTCTTCTCTTCTCTGAGGAGGCAGAGCCTTCTCTCTCCTGGGAGGTTTATCCTCCCTGCGCTGCTTAGGGAGATTCTTCTCTTCAGAGGTTATCCTCCGATTTGAATTAAGAGCTGCCAGTGTTTCTTCCACCGTTATGTACTCTTCTGCCCCGGCCTTAAGATCCGCTAGTGAGTGCGGATTTTGTCGAGCCACCGCTCGACGAAAATCATTAGACCTGGCGCCTGCGAGGAGCGCATTCATTGCTGCTGAGGGATCTAGATTTGGCACTTGAAGTGCCTCCTTGTTGAATCGGCGGACGAACACCTTCAGAGGCTCGTTGTCGTCCTGTCGCAAGGCCATCAGGGAAGCTGTTGTTTTCCTTGGCCTGCGACTGCTCATGAAGTGGCGGACAAGATCCTCTCCAAAATCATCAAAATTGTTGATGGAGTTCGGTTTGATCCTGGAATACCAGTCTCTTGCCGCGCCAGTTAGCGTCGTTGGAAACGCTCTGCAAAGAAAGCCATCGGAAGCTCCGTGGAGGAGCATAATTGTTCTGAACGTCTCCAAGTGGTCCACGGGGTCTGTAGTGCGGTCATACTGAGGGACGGCGGGCATTTTAAACCCTCTGGGTGCTGGGGCACCCAGAACATCATCAGTGAATGGCGTCCTGCTTCAGAACGCCTTGGAGACGGGCCGGCTCTGGTCCTTCGCCAGTTCCTCTATCCGATGATCCATCTCCTCCATTCTCTGTAGTAGCAGATCCGTCCTGTGGTCCAAGGACCTGATCCTTTCCACAGACTGGCTCGCCGCGGAGCCGGATCTGCTCTCCCGACTCCTACGACGAGGTCGACGTTTCGCTGGTGGCGCACGATCTTTATGAGCTCGGCGCCTCTGTGCGGAGGGGGACCGCGACCTTTCACGGTGATGAGGCTCTGTTTGGGCATGCCTCGTCGTGGGGTGAAGGACTTGTCTGGTGGAATGATGAGTTCGGCCCTCACCATGGTGTGATGACTCTCCCCTGTGGACGTCTGGCCTTCCTTGGACAGATCGCGGAGCCTCTGGGGGAGGTTGAGGGGGCACTTGAAGTAATTGCTGGTACTGCCCAACGAGGGCTGTCATCTGCTGAAATAGAGCTTGAACTTGCTCCGGGGTGGGCAATGGATTTAGATGTTCTGAGCGAACCGGGCTCTGCTCTGTTGTAGCAGAAGCTGCTACTACTAGTGATGCAATTCGCTCGCTCCGGGTCCTACGGGGTAGCGCGGTTTGGGTAGTCCGCTCCCGCGCAGTAGGCATCCGCGTACTCTTGCGTCCTGCCATTTTTATGAGTGGGATGTGTAAAGACAGCTTTTAGTTCTGGGTCCCACGGATGGCGCCAATCTGTTAGACCTAAAATCGGTAACAGGTACAGCAGTGATGTAAGAGCTGAGCTGGATGACTAGGGGAGCTGAGTCCTGAGGGACCGGAGTGAACGGGGAGTGAGGTGGTCGAGAAAGAGTCCTGCTATGAGGGCTGAGTCCTGCACAAGGCAAGCAAGGTCAGAAGACCAGACCGGGTTTTACTCCGGATAGGCCCTTCGACACTCAAGTCAGTATGAGCAGGAGTGAAGGGGAGATGTCTAAGAGTTTTTAGGGAGAGAAGGGATTTTTCGCATTACCCATTGGTCTGAGCTTTGATCCTCTATTTATAGGGAAAATCTGGTGAGGTGTCCTGGACAGGTGTCCAGGACAGGTGGCGGCCTGTGAGAGGCTGCAGCTCACCTACTCTGAGACAGGTGGCGGCCTGTGAGAGGCTGCAGCTCACCTACTCTGGGACAGGTGGCGGCCTGTGAGAGGCTGCAGCTCACCTACTCTGGGACAGGTGGCGGCCTGTGAGAGGCTGCAGCTCACCTACTCTGGGATAGGTGGCGGCCTGTGAGAGGCTGGTGTTTTCACACCCCATCAAGGCACAAACCCACTTATCTTCTCCTCCCTCTCTCTACATTTTTCTCTCGGTGGCTGCCCCCCACCCCCACAAATGAGGTTCGCCTGTTGGGAGAAGCACCAAAAGAAGAACCCCTTCACAAACCCTATTCGATGGGCTCTAAAAGGAAATGATATATTCGAATCTTTTCTCCTCCTTTGGACAGTCCCCATCTAGTACATTTATGACAACTCTTTTTAACACTATAGGGGGTGTCTCTAGGCAAGGAGAGATCCAACACAAAAGGGCAATGATATATCTCACCCCTTTCTCTTACTTGGACAGCCCCTCTACTAGTGTATTTTGACTACTCCTTTATCCTACTAAGGGGTGGGTTGGCAATGAGAGGGGCGAATATATCACTTCTTTTTTTAGCACAAGGGAATTGGTAATGACACACCCATTCAGATACTTCACCCCCTTTTTGCCCTGTTTTGCAATTTGCATAGGAATTGATTTCTTTTAGGACTCGGGTTTTTCGGGAATTCAGGATTTATTCAATTTTTGGGGAATTGGCGTCAGGTCAAAATGGGGTGTCTACAGATAGCTATATTGATTTCTAAGAATTACTACTATTTGCTTTCTTCGATTAAACCTTTCTCGTTGAAGCAATTCATTTGAGGGATTTGTGAAAACAACCAATTACACCAAAAGCTTAAGCTGCTGGAGAAGGCATTATTTAATCTTTTCATACTTTAACAATCTCCCTCACGTGTGGCCCCTCTTTTTAGGACTGGGCTACGCTTGGCACATGTGGCTCCTCTTTTTGGCTTAGCCATTACATATGGATTTTTAATATCAAGATGAACCCATGCCAATAACCAATTGCTCTGATTCCATGTGAAACTACCAATTACTTCAAAAGCTCAAGCCCTTGTTAAAGTATAAAACGAATAAATGACGGTCAGTGATATCTCCCCCCCCCCCCCCCCCCCCCTCAACGATTTCGTTAACTTATACTTGAATGTATTGCAATTCATCAAGAAATTATAAAATTATATTCCATTGAAGGGATTCTATTCAAAAGCAATGTGTAACTTTCTTTTTGATTTAGGAGTGAGTTCAAACTTTCTTTTTGATTTAGGAGTGAGTTCAAATTTTCAATCGAAACTATTTCAAAAGCAATATAATTTATTTTATTTTACTTTTTAGTTTAGGAGTGAGTTAAAACTTTGAATTGATAAAGAAAATGGCTTGTGTCTTAAAAGACACATCATCCCAATGTTCCTCAAGCTCTATGAATGGAAGATTTAAGCTATATTATGTTTTTAAAATTTATTATTGGAATGATACAATGATATGTCCTATAGAGGTGGTGCAAGAATAAACAACAACTCCATATGGTGTGTAAGACCAAAGAAATTATATGGTGCCCGAGTGTGAAGTCTCGTGCAGGCGGTAAGTTAGAAGTACCGCCCTTGATATTTGATCCTCTAACAACCTCTTAAAAAGTGGGCCGCTGTTGGATCAAGTATCAAGGGCGGTACCACCTTCCTTAGCACTGTATAAAATCTTATGAAGACCAATCAATAGTATTCTTGTTTTAGCCTCGTTTGAATATTTTTCTTCACTAGGCCGGGAATAACACTTTATAATTCTACCTTCCGTGGTACCTAAAGATACCCGGCCCCAATACCGGCAGGCCTGTGTTTTCTTTGTAACAATCATCAAAGTTCAGCTGAATTGTATTGCTTGGGGATAGGCACTTTTTAGGGAGGGGACATTTTGCTTTCTTTTCCCAAATGATCTATGGTGAAAAACCCCTGTTACGCAATCTGCAATTTCAATGGCAAAGCAAAACGAAACAACAAACACAAGCAAACATACAAAAAACACAAAGATTTATGTGGTTTGGCAAAGCCTAGTCCACAGCAGAGGCGTCGAGAAAAATCCATTAGAACATCAAGAGATTACAAGAGAATATCAGTCTCTCTCACCAAATCCACTAGAAACCCTAGCACACCCTTTTCCCCTTCTTTCGAGCTCTCAACCCTCTTTTCAAGAATTTCCATGAAATAAACCCTAAAAGCCCCTTTATATAAAGCGGGCCATAAATTAGTCTTATTGGGCTGAAAGAACAGGCCGGGCCAAGCGGCCTGGGGCTATGCCGCAAAGCCCACACATTGCCGAATAAACAGATCTTTTCCGGGTCACACACAATATTTCGGATTCCAATTGGGTTTGAATTCAAGACATCTAACTCAACATGATCGACTTCCAATTGTTGAGGGATACACTTTCGTGGTGATGAGGACCAATGGATGATCAGGACGGATCTTCCAGTGGTATTTGTGGGCTAAATAACAAGGTCTCATGGGTGTGGGCGCGAAACACTAGTGTAAAAGTACATCCCCAACTGAAACTGGTGGGAGAACCAACATTTGTGGCAATCAAGCAGACTGTGAAACTGAGCCATCAAACATTCCCTTCGTTTAGCTTAGAACGGCTAATTTGAATCCATTCTACTGGGCCCGAACGTTCAATATCCTAGAAATGGATGGATAAATAGGGAAGAAAATAGTTCACAATCAACATGTAAGATCGGATTGAACGGCTAGCATCATCATTTTTATTACGGTTTGCATCATCATTCTTATATAGAAAACATCAGTTCAGACTTCAGACACCTTTTTAATAAAAGGCTACAGAGTATTTGCTTTGAAATCTCCGAGGAAACACCGAATTTTAGCTTCTCCTTTATTGTATTGTTGTGGCGCAGAACTTTACGCCCACATATTTAGGAGACTAAACTTCACTAGCCATTGTGCAAGCTAAGGCCATGGGTGTCAACTAATTCACTTCCGATGGGATCCACCTATGTCCTGGCCATATCACTCGGATCCTTTTCAGGGTGCATTTCATATACTACTTAATTTCTAAGTCTCGGTCACAATTTATTTCGAATCGGACCATCCATAGAAGTTCACTGGGTCCTACTTATGTTGTACAAAGTTATGACTTACCCTTAGAAAGAGGAAAGGGAAGAAACCTAGAGAGAGGAGAATCGTGAAAAGGGCATGATGCAAAAGCCCAATAATACCCACCACCTCATGTATTTATTTTGGGTGGATCAACTTTGGCCTTTGCTAAAGATTTGTAGGCCATAATTACATATTTACATCCATTAGTGGGAGCTAGGAGAGCATGTTGTATTAGGCGGGAGGGGTTACCACTTTTATAGTGTACATGTTATTATTTAAATATTTGTTTGACTATTGTGGGAATAGGATCTTGAAAGGGTTGGGCACTTGGGAGGATAAGTAGACCATGCTTGTGATGAGGGACGGAGCCAGGAATTTGCAAAAGAGGGGGCGAACAATTATTGTCATATAATAATTAAGATGAAAGTGTTTCTGCGCACGTGTGACTTGAAAAGCCACCGATTGGTTCGTATGGCGGGTCCACCTCTATGGGGTCCCCAAAAAGCAACCAATTGGTGGCTTTTTAAGCCACTTGTGAGCAGGGAGCTCCCTACGCAGGAGCACTTTTCTCAATAATTAATAAATCTTCATAAAAGCCTTAAAGACACCATGATATTGGAAAAAAACCAAGAAAAATGAGTTAACCAAATACTTGAAAATAAATTTTCCATGGCAAAAAATTTCTCTTCTTCCAAACAACCCCTAAGAGACAACCATTATTTCAAAGAAAGAAATGCTTACAAGAAAGTCACTTCTACAATAAAGTAGGATACGATTTAACTTTTGTAGAGTAATAGTTTTGCGCAAAAAGGGATTGCCCACATTTTTCACTTAGGACAGCCCCTCAAGTGAATTTTTGGCTACTCTTACACACTATAGTGGGTTGTCCTGTGTAAAAAGTGGGCAAGTATATCATGGCAAAAAAAAAGGGAGCTATTTTAGTAAACAGAAAGATATGCTATGCAAAAGTTAGAAAGGGCAATTGCACCATTCATAAAAACCAAGAAATAAAAGGGGGCAAAAGGCTATTTTTGGAATTTAAATGTATATGAAATTTTTTAGGGGGGCAACTACCCCCCCTCGCCTTGCCCCCCCTGAATCCGTCCATGCTTGTGATATTATATGAAGATTTTGAATTAGCTTTTGATGGGAAATGATATATTCTTGGTAAGCAACTTGAGGCGAATATGTCACGTTTTTTTGTTTGTTTTGGGTGTGGTTGTTGGGTGCATGGCGGGTGGAGGGTGTGGTGGGGTGTGGGAATGATATATTCACCCCTTTTACTTCCTTGGGGTGTGGGAAAAACTCAAGCACCCTATCTATTCAGCATCACAGCGCCCATCATAGCTTGGGAAATTTGGAAAGAGCGGTGTAGCAGATGAATGGAAGGAAAATCTAATCCCACCAATAGAATCATCAGCACCATTTCAGAGGGTATCATAAAGCTGGATTGTAGCCATTCTCCTCTCAAAGAACCAGACTTGTTAGAGGTTCTTTCTCTGTCCCAGCTTGGCATTTCTCCTTGCCGTCCAATGATTCAAAAGGATTGCTCGATTCTATGGAAGAGACCCCCTTAAAGGAACTCTTAAGCTCAACATAGATGGAGCTTCGAAGGGGAACCCTGGAGAAGCATGTGGAGGAGGAGTTATTCGAAATGAAAAATCAACGGTTATCTTAGCTTTCTCTCTTTACTACGAGAAAGGCACTAACATGGTTGAGGAAACTCGTGCGCTCTTGGACGGGCTCCGCTGTTGCAAGGCCTATAATATGAGCAAGATGATCGTGGAATCAGATAGCAAAGTTCTAATCGATCTCATTGACGGGAAAGGGCAAATCCCTTGGGCAATCCAATATCTCTGGAAAGAGATTCAACCACTCCTTTGCATTTTGTCTCCCACTTGCAATCACCAATTCAGAGAGGGAAACTCAGTTGCAGATGCCCTTGCAAACTTCGCAATTCAGAGAGGGAAACTCATTTATCCTCAAGCAGTGAACCATTCTCACAGAAACTGTTAAAAGGGAGGGGATATTACCCGTTTCGGGGGGGGGGGGGGGGTCATTTCCCTACAAAAAACATTTTTCTTTTTTGATTGATGTTGGTGATCTACACTTAGCTAGCTGGATGCTGATTGGCAATTGAGAGCATCTGGAGAATTCTGAGTGTTGCTAGGGACCGTCACAGAAGGCATTCCATAGGCAAGCTGTTGCATGAGAGAGCAGCCACAGCGCGGCCCGTAAAATGCCCCCTGTGATGGTCCGTAGCACATCCATAAAAACAAATTAGAAAAATGTCAAAGAAAGATTGAAGTGGCCGGGAACCAAGTCTTACCGGATGGGTGCACATACTTACCGGATGGGTGCACATCAAAATTCACTCCCATTGACCAATACCACCTTTGATTAATTTGATCCGTTCCTTTTATATGCCTTCATATTTCCTAGAAATCATGCAAATCCTCCAATAACACACATAATTTTTTGACTATAAGAGATCTAAAGAAAAGCCTATCAAATGGACGCTTCAGATTAACAGAAGTCAGACGTGCTGACATTGAGGTCTTGTCATAGTGAAGCATTCGGATCCACATGTAAGATCGAACGGTCACCATGGTTTCTTTGTATTATAAAGACAACTGATATTTTGGAAACTGAGCGAAACCACGTTAGAAGATTAACAATTAGACAACTTGTTTGCATGCTTCGCTTTATTTTGACAGAATATAGTAGTTTTAGTTCACGTGAATCCCCTTATGTGAAGTAGATATGATGTTGCCGCCAATTTTATTAAAATTGGAAAAGAAAATCCCAACAATTTAACGATGGATCTTCTAAGCGCAACATCTTTTCAATGGAAAATAAAATAAAATAAAGTATGCAAAGCATTAGTGAAGACTACTTTGATATTAAAATACAATGGACGATACTAAATCATGTGGTTGAAAAACTATACACATGTTCTCAATCAGTTAATAAAAAAAGAACATAGCAGTTCGAGCCATTTTTTTTAATAAGATGCAATTTCCACTTTATGTGCATAAATACCCTACTTTGTGTGAATGTTGAAAACAAGTTAGCCTTCAAACAAAATACAAAGGCAAAGCATCCCTTTGTATTTCTTCACCATGGCTACTACCACTCTTCAAAGCCCCTCCACTGAATCAAGTCCTTCTCAAGTTGGGTCATGGTTTGGACTTGGCAAAGAAACACTAGTTTTAATCTCCATTGCAATCTTCACGTTTTCTTGGTTCTTTTGGGTGCTCAGAAAATCGCGAAAGGGAACATTGCCACTCCCACCTGGCCCTAGAGGCTTACCTCTGATCGGAAACCTTCCGTTTATTGAACCCGATCTCCACCGTTATTTTGCCAAATTATCTTCGATCTACGGCCAAATTTGTAAGGTGAAGCTCGGCAACAAAGTCATTGTTATATTGAATTCCCCGGCCATGGCTAAGGAAATCCTTAAAGACCAAGACATCATATTTTCTAACCACGACGATGTGGCCGGAGGAATATCAATGACGTATGAAGGGTCCGATATCGTATGGAGTCGCGGTGCAGTTTGGCGGATGCTTCGTAAGGTATTGTGAAACAACAAATTACTCCAAAAGCTTAAGCTTTAATAGTTGTGTTATTTGAGAAATTATATCCTTGACGGCCATGCATGCACTTGCAGCCCCAAAAAACACTGGGGCCCACATAATTTTAGGTTGATCCAAACCGTTCATTTGTTGGGCCTGACATAGATAGGGCGTGCCCAGAAAATCTTCTCCACAGGATGATCCTAATCCTCAGATCAAACGGGTTAGGATCATCATATGGAGAAGATTTTCTGGGCACGCCCTATCTACGTTATGGCCCAACAAATGAACATTTTAGATCACCCAAATAATGTGGACCACACCGTTTATTGAGCTGCTCGTGCACGCACGGCCGCCCACCATATAACTTCCCTTGTTATTTAATCATTTATACTTCCACACTCCCATGTGTGGCCTCTCTCTTTTTCGGGTTGGCCTACATGTGGATTTTTAATACCAAGGAATTATTAGGTTTTGATTTAATCATTTATACTTGAACAGGTCTGCGTCCAAGAGGTTCTGAACAATGGGAGCATCGAAGCCGGGCGAGGCATCAGGCAAAGGCAACTTTATCAGACGTTGAGAAATTTGTACACGAAAGTTGGAACTCCGGTTAATATCACAGAGGAAATAACTGAAACAATTTTCAACTCTATGACTAGCATGTTGTGGGGTGAAACTGTGAAAGGTGGGATTGATGCTAGGGTTGCGGCCGAGTTTCGACAAGTGATGGGAGAAATTGTTCACTTATTGGGACAACCTAATATTTCTGATTTGTTTCCGGTAGTAGCCCGGTTTGATTTACAAGGAGTGCGTCGTAAAATGAAGGGTCTTATGTCATGGTTTGATAAGATTTTTGATTCAATCTTAGAACAACGTCAGGGAGTGAAGAGCAACAAGAAAGATAGCTTGGATTTTCTTGATATACTTTTGAAGATTGAAGAGCAAGCCGATCCCAAAATGCCCTTGACCATGACTCAAGTCAAGGCCCTCTTGCTAGTAATTTTCTAACAAAATAGCTAGATATACAATATAATTAAGGATTGGGAAATAATATTTTCATTAGGGTGCAACTTGGGCTGGGCTCAACCAGATTTTCTGCATGCATTGGGCTGGGCTGGGTAGGGTTAGAAAAAGCCATCCTAATTTAATTTGGCCAGTTCAGGGTTGAGGCCTTGAGCAACCCGACCCGACCCGACCCAATTGCAACCCATCCCCCTGATTTTATTGTTATTTCAAAATCTTTGGGGTATGGCCTTTTTTTATTGTAATTTTTTCTGTTTTTGGCTCGGACTGACCGAATTCAATGGTTCTAACCTGATCCAACCTGACCAGATTTGGAAAAACGGGTTGACAAATTTTATAACACATTTTTGTGTGTTTTCGTTTTGTTGACTATTTTTTGTTTAACCAACCTGGCCCAGTTGCAACTGTATAAATCGAGGAACTCTTGCAAAAGCCACCTTCAAGGGTACCCTATTGGTTGATTTCTGCAAAGTCAACACGGTTTCCACTTTTTAAGGCCCCATTCACTTTTTCAGTACCACCATAAATGCACTTTGCAGAAAATCAACCATTCAGGGTGCCCTAGAAGGTGTTTTTTGCAAGGGCGCCCTTCATTCTATCATTGCTCGTATAAATCATTACCTTTAGGTATACTGACACTTGTTCTACTTGTGCTAGGACATGGTGGCTGCTGGGACGGACACAACCTCGACAACATTAGAGTGGGCCATGGCCGAGATGCTACTAAAACCAGAAACATTGAAGAAAGCTCGAGATGAATTAGATGCACTAGTTGGTAGGGACTCCATTTTAGAAGATTACCACGTACCCAAATTACCATATTTAGACGCAGTAGTGAAAGAAGTGCTTCGTTTGCACCCTCCCAATCCCTTCTTGATCCCTCACACTCCGAGTGAGACTTGCGTGGTCAATGGCTACACTGTCCCTAAGAATTCTGGCATTTATGTGAACTCTTGGGCAATACAAAGGGACCCTTCTGTTTGGGAAAACGCCAATGACTTCATTCCGGAAAGGTTCTTGAATACTGGGAAATGGGATTATAAGGGAAATGATTTTCGTTATATTCCATTTGGGTCCGGGAGGAGGATTTGTCCAGGTGTTTCCCTGGCAGAAAAATCACTAGGATTTGTATTGGGTTCACTTTTGCATTCGTTCAACTGGCAATTACCAAAGGGGGCGAAGCTTGATCTTGATGACCAATTCGGACAGATTTTAAGGAAACGAAACCCAGTCATTCTCATCCCCACACCACGATTATCAAAACCAGAGCTCTATGCTCAGTTCTCTGAACAAGATTAGTTCTTGAGCTTGGACGGATGAGTTGACCCCTTTCTTGCTCTTATGTTGCTGGCTTCAAATAATATATCTAGTATATGTAATGCTTGTACTTGAATTGGCTCGTAGAAGTCTTAATAAAGTTTTAATATTTTCTTAAATACGATGAATCCATTTCAGTTCTTATGGTTTCTAGCTTCATGTTATATCTGTATTGTAATTGAGTTGGCACAAATGATCTGTTGAGAATTTAGGGAATAATATGGCTTACTAGACTTTGATTGAGAAATAGAAACAATCAAACAAATGATGTTAGTGAAACCTTTTCCGATGCGGCGAGATGAGGTGCAAACTTTGTCACTCCCTTTAAGGTGAATTTGCGCCTATGTGGAAACTAATTTCGATGCAGCAGATTACTGGCCGCAATCACCCCCAGGATACAACAGCCCGACGCATCGTCGATCTCCAAGAACTGCATGATCTCAGAGATTTGAACCACACAAACACTACAGTAGGTGTGGACCCCGATCCGAGAGAGGCGGGGGGACGGGCCCCCCAGAAAGTCTCTAGATCATCCATGTGAAGGAGAGCTCCACCAAGGAACTCTCGAAAGAGTGCCCCTCACAGCATGAATGGCGATGTAAAGTGAGATACCTCTCGATTCGGGGACTAGCCCGGATTCGAGGCGTACCTTAAACAAAGAAAGAGTCGCCATCCAAGGAAGTAGGCCCTGGATCCCATGTTGTGTTCTGTCGCAACAGATAACCAGAGATACAAAAGGTCCGTGCCTGATGACGAATGGAGAAGGGGTTAGGCGCCCCCAATTCGCCCAAGTGCAAGCACCTGGTCTCTTATGCCATTTATTATTAACTTTGAAGAGTTTTGAGCGAAAATCATGCAAAATGGGAACGAATATCCCCGAGATAACGTCTAACTAATCATGCATGTCTCGGAGATGAATAAGAAGCATGCACAAAAGAAATAAAAGACATGTCACCTAAGAATAGCTAGGTTATGAGTGTCATGCCTAATTGGGTGTCTAAATTCTGATGGGCAAACACATGCATGCTAAAGCTAAATGTATAGGGTCTGTACATGAAAGTAAGAAAACACAGCAAAACACACAACACAACACTACTCGACACACGACTCGATGCGACAAACCCTAGACTCTAATGCGATACTTTACTCGGACCAAAATGGCCATCCATCCTGGCTGCACTACGTATCCCGGCCTCGGGAAGAATCAGAGTCAACGTAGCTCGGCGATCTATGCTAAACTACAATGCCTAACTCTCTAGGACCGCTATCATAGACTCGATCAACTAGACTCGACTAGTTTTTAAAGCTTCTTGTTATTACTTAAGTTCAAGTGAATGGTAATTTTTAGGACTCCCTATATGCCCTAACTAATGCAGGTGGGCCCTACACCTTATGTGTGACTAGGCTGTGTGTCCTAAGGAAAACCATGGGCTATCTAAGCGCATTCTAGTCTAGCCATCTGCTCGACTAAGTGTCTAACCGACCACGACTCGAGGCCTCCTAACTCTGAGGACACTAACACGACAGGACTCAGCATATCAACACACACAGGACGGACTCCTAACTCTAAGACACCCCAAACGCCTAGGACAGACTCCTAACTCTATGGGAAGATCTTTTAAAAATTGTTGGTAAGGTTATTTTGAAGAATTTTTGTAGTTTTGGAAGGTTTGAAAGGTTTTGAAGCTTATAAAAGTTTTTGAAGTTGTGACTGAACTCAGGATGCCAGCTGCAAGCTTGAGTTGCCTACGTACCCCTCAGCTAGGGATCAAGCCATCCGTAGTTCGGACAAAATAGTGAGAAATATTTATAAAAATGGTGACTGGACTCAGAATGCCTGCTGCATACCTGAAGGGGGGAGGGGAAGTAGAAAACAGGGTGAAGATTCTCCTCTCTCTAAATGATCCTCACCCCTTGATTTGATCCAAGGGTCACTAAGGATTGCTTACATCTTAAGCAATATTAGAATTCCAAAATTACCCCTCTGAAGGTGGCAAATCACCATTTTACCAAACAAAATATCTTGCATTTTATAGAAAAAGGAGGGTGATATCTACACCACCAAGCTTTGATAATTCATACCCTATCACAACCCAGTTTTGATTATTGCACAAACTTCGTCCGTCTTTCTTTACATTTTTCGCCCGATTGCCGCGAAATTTTGCAGGGGTATCCCTGAGAATACTAACAACCTCCTAGGGAATTTGTACCTAGGAATACGCACAATAAGATGCTCAAAAACTCAAGCCTTCTTCTTATTTTGGGCCCAGTCCTTCAGGAATTTGTTGAGATTAATTTCGGGATATTTTGGGACTCGGAATTTAGGAATTTCATTCGATTTTTGAAGCTCTTATTCGATTTTGGGGACTTTTAGGGTCCGGTCAAAATGGGGTGTCTATAGTAGCCCAACAAAATACGTTAAATAAACAGAGGAAGAAAGAAAACACTATTTATAGTAAAGTAGAAAAACAAGAAAAAAACAGTAGTTTTTTGTTCTGTTGTTGTGTTTATAAAACACAGAGAACATCCTCTTTTATACAGCCAAACATGTCTGTTCAATACTTTAATGGAGTGAAGACGACCTTTGAGAAAAGAGCCGTTTAAAAAATGTTTCAGATGTGAAGAGTCATTTTTGCAACAGTCACAACGATTAGGTACGCCGACGCTATTCAGTTACGCCAGCGTTATTAAGGTACGCCGTTGTGGACCCTGATCCGAGAGATGATGAGGAAGCGAGTCCCTACATCATTTGGATCATCCACGTGTGAAGGAGAGCTCTACCAAGGAACTCTCAAAACGGATGCCACCCTCATAACATAGCACGAGTGGCGATATAAAAGGGATAACTCCCGATTCGGGAACAAGTCCGGATTCGAAACGTACCTAAACAAACTCAGAGTCGCCATCCATGGTATACGGCCATGGATCCTCAAACAAAATAGGCTCCGTATACCATGGATAACCAGAGATATGTATGGGTCCGTGCCTGATTACGAATGGAGAAGGTCTGAAGAGCACCCCCGATTTGTCCGAGTGCAAGCACTTGGTCTCTTATGCCATTTATTATTAACCTCAAAGAGTTTCGGGCGAAAATCATATGAAATAGGAACAATTCTCAGGAATCGTCTACCTAAGCATGCATTTCCTGAGGATAAAGAAATGAGCATACATAAAATGAAATAAAAAATGTGTAACCTAAGCAAAGCTAGGTTATGAGTGACATACCTAATGGGTGTCTAAGTACTGGTGGACATACACATGCAAGCTACAGTTAAATGTATAGTATCAGTACAAGAAAGTAAGAAAACACATCAAAACATAAAACACAAATCAATCCTATATATGACAGGACAAGACAAATCCTAACTCTAATGCGACTTGACTCGGACCAAGATGACCGTCCATCCCAGCTGCTCTACGTATCCCGGCCTCGGGAAGAATCGGAGTCAACGTAGTTCGATGACCTATTCTAACTACGATGCCTAACCATCTAGAACCACTAACCTAGACTCGATCCACTAGACTCGACTGATTTTTAAAGCTTTTTGCATGATTACTTAAGTTCAGGTGAATTGTAATTTTTAGGACTCTCTATATGCCCTAACTAATGCAAGTTGATTAGCCTTAAGCTAATGCAGGTGGGCCCTACATCCTATGTATAACTAGGCTGTGCATCCCAAGGAAAACCATGGGCTGACTATATGCTTCCTAGTCTAGCCATCGGTTCGACTAAATGTCTAACCGATCGACTCGAGGCCTCCTAACTCTAGGGACACTCACACGACAGGACACACCACATCAATGCAAATCAAGACAGCCTCCTAACTCTAAAACACCCCAAACAGCTAGGACAGACTCCTAACTCTAGAGGAAGATCTCTTTTGAAAAGGTTTTGAAGAAGCTTTGTATTTTTTGAAGGTTTGACGAATTTATTTTTAAAAGTTTGGCTGGACCTGGGATGTGAATCCCAAGCTGCACTACGTACCTCGTGGAAGAGGATCAAACCAACGTAGTTCGAAACGAACTTTCTAACTACGCTACTAAAAACACTCAACACTTTAAATTTTTTTTAAAGGTTTTTTATGCTTTCAAATGTTTTTGATGTTTTAAATTCCTAATGTTTTTGAGTTTTCAAATATTCCAATACTTTTGGACCTTAAAATGTTTTAACTCTTAAAGGGAACACGCAAGTAACACCACAAACTAGGGCAAAGCCCTAAATCTAAAGGAGAAACCCCGAACAAATAACAAGCAATTAGCGTCTCAAAGAGACGGACTACAACAAGTAAATAAGCGTCCCAAGAACAGAGAAAACAATCTAAGATCCCAAGCAGGGAAGGCTCTAATAAGACTGAGTTAGTCTCGAATCAAGAAGAATGACAATTCTAAAGGAGAAACTCCTAACTAGAAAAACACCAAAGAGGGGTATAAATGAGTCAATGACTCTCTAATAACGCTACCAAGAAAAAGACTCGCTCTAAAAGAGGAGGCCACTCTAACATGAGGCTAGGTAAGCCTCCTAAATGGGAAACTCTCTACGCGAGACAAGGCTTGTCTCCAAATAGGGGTTCTATAAATAAGGCAAGACATGCCTCCCGCACACAAAAGATGCAGACAAAGGATCAACGAGACTGGGCAAGTCTCCTAGTCACGAAGGACGCAAACAAAGGATCTAACGAGACTTGGCAAGTCTCCTTAAACAAGAGAGGGCTCCAAGTATCCCTATCGTCGCCCTTGTAATGAGAAGGGTTCTAATATCTAAAAGGCGTCTAACAGACTAGGCAAGTCTACTATACAAAGGAGGGGTACGCTACTTGGAGTGAGCAAGTCCCCTAAGGATGGGCTTGGGCTAGCGCCTTCATCGCCCCAAAAGAAGAAGGGTTATCTATGGTTCGAAGGGTGTATAACAGGTTAAGAACACCCTACCTAAAGAAGAGGAAAGGTAGAAAGAGGGTGCTACCATGTCTAGGTAAGTCCCCTAAAAGAAAAAGGAAAGTCTTGGAAGGACAACTATAGAAAAAATAGATCCATAAATTTCTGAAAATAACTCTAAGGAATGAGGCATATAAAACATTTTCCAAAAAATAGAATAACAGTATGATATAATTTTGAATAAATAAAACATACTTGTATTAAAAACCTAATCTATCACATATCACTTTACATATGTTAATCAAGCTATACATTAATCACAACTCAATCAACTTCATCCCATTGACATCAATAACCTGAATGAATTATGTACATGTCAAATACCTGTTCATTTTTATTATGTATTACATATTCTAAAAAAAAAATTCTTAGTTTAACTATAAAATTTCTTATTATTAATACCACATATGCGAAATGACTTTGAAGGTCAACCAAAATAGATGATGAAATAATATTATATTCTCAATATGATAATATCCATATTCTACATCATAAAGTTTATAAACATTTTGCAGTACGAATGAACTATAGTTTAGTGAAACCATAACCTATCTATCAATATCTTATCATTTCAGAAATATGACTATTTAATAAGATAAACCATAAGGAAATGTTATTCATATCATTACATTCTTATACCTGCACCAACTCAACTGTCCCCTTGAAATTCATAGAGCATCAAAATTTAAATAACCCTTATATTTGCGAGTGACTTTCTTAAACATAAACTAATTAAGATAAAGTAAACTGCTAATTATATTAACATTATTCCCTAAAGGTATTATAGAAATTAATCTTTTTAAAAAAAACGTACAAACATAATTGCTAGAACAATGGCCTCTGACTATAATTCCTTCAAAGTAAAATAAGAAATCATAATCATATAAGAGCATTTTTCCTTAAATGATAGTACCTTCAGAAAACTGTTTTGAAATTAAACTACTTATAAGAAAGACATAACCTGATCATGTGCTCCAACCTGCCCCATCCCATTTTATCTTTTAATATATTAAGGTATAACTGTTCCTAGTATTTCAACATCACACATCTCTTTAAACCATTTAAATCAACAACATAATCCAAGGAATTATCAACCTTAAGGCTAAAAGCCTCCTATTAGCTTCTCCCCTAAAACAAGATATACATGACACAACATGGTCCAATCACCTCTCGCCACATTTTTTTTTTATATAAGAAACACGGATACACCGCGGCGGATAAATTTCCCCCTTCTATCTGCAAATCAAGAAAATAGCCACGAACAAGAAAACCACAAAGCAAGAAAATAGCAATTCACCACACAAATCAAGAATACACGATTTTAACGTGGAAAACCTTCCGATGTGAAGGGAAAAACCAATGGACAAGCTCCGAAAGAAATCCACTATGAAAAGAGAAATACAAAGTCTTTCTTCTCAAGTTTTTCCAAAAACTTGAGGAATATACAAGAATAGAAGATTAACAATCAAATCTTGGAGGAAATATGGGTTACCTCATGAAACCCTTGCAAGAGAACGCTTTCCTACCTCAAAGAACCAAGCGTGAGAGATCTTCTCCAAGAACCACTCCAAACCCTAGGTTTTGGCTTCTTTTCCCTCTTCCTTCTTGCCCAAGAAAAGACTTTAAGTTTCAATGGAGATTAGGATTTCCAAACCCTCTTTAGGATTACCCCAAAGCAAACCTTAGAGAAAACCCTTTTTTTTCTCCTCTCTCTCCTCACGTTTTTTTTTTCCTTTTTTTCTCGTTGAAAAAACCCGTCTCACGACTCTCTTTTGTTTTACAAGAGAGTTGCGTGAGTGGTGGGCCCTACATCATGGGGTGGACCCACAACAAGTGGATGGGGCTCTTGTTGCTAAGATCTTCTTCCACATACTCAAATTCCACTTCCACATACTCAGTTTTTTTTTTTTTTTGTTGATCTATTTACTTTTCGCTATAAAACCAATAATGTTAGAAATTTGGGGGCAAATTATTAATTCTATGTGATGATGGACTGAAAATTTGGGCCGCAATTGTATATAATCTTCATAATGCTCTATCGGGATGTTTTGGCAGGCCTTTGGACTAAACACTAGTCTATCTCAACAAAGATGCTCTCAAGCGCATTTCAACTACTCACAGATGCTAAAAAACATGGTTGCTAATTTATCAACTGTCTGGAATCTTCATAATGCACATCTGGGAACAGTTTCTTTCTTGATTTATCAACTGTTTCACAAACAGATATCATCTTCTTCTGTTCACCAAACAATCCAACTGGTTCTGCTGGGACAAAGGACAGCTAATGCTGGTGATGTAGTTTGCAAGGGATAATAGATCGATTCTAGTTTATGATTCTGCATATGCCATGTACATTTCAAATTCCAGCTAACACATCTAGTTTATGATTCAAGTGTTATCGTGGGCCAAATTGTCATTAGTTTGCATTTAACTTAAATATGGTTTACTTTGTCTCATCTGAGTCACCTGTATTGCTGGGACTGTACCTACATTAAAGGGTATTTTGGTCATTTATTGTCCCATAAGATGAATCAATAATCACTTGTGAATGTCATTTGTGAAATGATGCGAAGAATGCTAATTCCATTTTATTAGATTATTTTAGTAATTGGTGATTGGCATAATCAGTTACCATAACCACATTCAGTTTTTTAATAATCACAAACAAAAGGGCGTAAAAAAGCATTAGAACTAAGTAATTCTATTACCAAAAAAAGAGGGTGAGAAGAGATGAATTGAATGAATAAGACAAAATATGTGGAAAAATGAGCCTATGTAGCTGCTCTCTCATGCGACAGCAGCGAAATGCCTTCTGCAATGTTCCCTAGCAAATCCCATGCAATAATGTTGGATGGGGGTGGACATGGTTCCGGTTCGAACCGAGGAACCGAACCGAACCGAACCGAATGGTTCGGTTCGGTTCGGTTCGGTTCCAAATCTATATGGTTCGGTTCTGGTTCTGATATCTTGGAACCGGTGGAAATTCGGTTTGGTTCTGGGTTTGGGATCCCGGAACCGAGAACCAACCCTCACCTTAAAACTCACTGCCTCCTCATTTGATAAAATCACCCCACCCCCTTTTAATTCATCCCTCTTTAATGTATTGCTTTGCCTTTAAAATTTTAATTCACCCCCCAAATTTTTGCCTGATTATCTCAAATTTGTGCCTGTTTGTAGTTCATATATAATTTTTGCATTGCTCAAATTTGTGCCTGATTATCCCAAATTTGTGCCTGTTAGTGTTTGTAGCTCATATATAAACATGATCGAACCGAACTGAACCGATTATAAACACGATTAGGCAAAATATCTACATTTGGTGAAGGTTGGGTAAACCTAGAACCGAACCGATTATATATGGTTCTGGTTCGGTTCGGTTCCAAACATATATGGTTCGGTTCTGGCTCCAATTTCAGGGGACCGATTATATGTGGTTCGGTTCCGGGAATACCCCAACACCGAACCGAACCATGTACACCCCTAATGTTGGCCACACAAGGGTGTTAATCACTTTGTATAATGGTCAAAGATAGCCCTGAGTGTATTATATGTGTGTCTTAGAACCCTTTTTATAGAGTTTACAGCACAAACTAGCCGTTTCTGGGTTGTAACGAATCCTACAGACAAGTCACGCTCGGCTCTCTAGAGAGTCGTTTGGACCCACGTAAAACTGCCAAAGCTTTGCATGGTCATCTCTCTCCTGATCGAGTCCCCCAGCTAACTGTGAAAGGGATGATCGGGCTCTTAACTAAGCCTAATCCCTCCATATCACACATCTGAAGGCACAAAGGTGTTAAACACTTTTTGAGGGACTAGATTTTATAGTCTAGACTCTTAAGACTTAACTTGAATATTGAATTCTTCTTCTTCAAATCTTTAGTCCTCTTCTTCTTCTCCGTGGATCTTCTTCTCTATCATTTGGTTCCATTGATCTTCAATCTTAGTGCTTTGATCCATTTTCTGTGCAATCCAATTTGACCTTCAAAAAGAATTCTCAAACGACAATTAAGCATTAGAACTATAACTAATATATTGTGTTTAGAATCATAAGGCATGATTTGAGAAAGCTACCAAGGCAAAACCCTTGGGCTAACAATTATGTGCGAAATTTTCAAAAAGTAGGCCCTACCTTGTTTGAAGATCCAAACCGTTCATTTGGATCGCCCCACCGTAGAAAGGTTGGGCTCCAAAAGTCAACACCAAAGGATGATCCTAACCCTCTATCCCTGCGGTTTTTATAATATGCCATCCTACATATCATATCATCCTTTGGAGATGATCTTGGTGATCCGATCTATTTATATTGGGTCAATCCAAATGAACGGTTTGGATCTTCAAATAAGGTGGGCTCGTCATATTAAAAAAAAAAAAAAAAAACACACACGAGGACATCATTTATAAAGTCCTTTTAAGATAGGCTTAGAGAAGCTTGGGGAAAGATGGCTACACTAGTTTTCGTGTGTTATATGGAATAGATTGTTTGGAAGTAATGTTTATAGATCTAGAAATAATACTAGGGGCATCAATGCGTCCAGACGGTCCTATGGATCCGAACGGTCTGATGAATCCGAACGTTAATGGACAGGATTGAGGCATGATATCTAGATCTGAATGTATCCATTTGATCCATATCCTGTTATCTGGAATGATTGGGCATAAAGCGTGCGAAATTATTTTGGATCGTGACTTAGAAGCAGCCACAAAATTCGATGAGCATCCTTGACCTAAATGGAGGGTGCCAATGAACGAAAATATGCTTCATATTTTTGTTTATTTATGCCTTTCAAATCCAGACGGCTTTTGAGAGGGATGGCTTAGAGAGAAGCAGGAACAGGATTGGGTCCAAACCATAGAATTCAATTCCAGGAAATTGATGGATGTGATCTGTTGCGGCCAAAAATCAGAGATCTGTTGATATGGCTTCGGAAGAGCTGATGTGGACCTACGCGAGGTAGCTAACGGTCAGACGACCGACCCAGAGTTGATGCTCCGAGAAGGCCCTCCGATGCTTAAGTTAGTGACTGCAACATATAAGTAAGGTCTGCTATGAATAGTAAATTTTGGGATCTAAACCCTTACCTCTGACCCTTAGAAGGCTATTTATAGTTGGGTGTCAAGCATGAGATTACCCACGTACCCTTAGATAGGTGTCGACCTGTGATTGCGTAGGGGAGTAGCCTGGAAGCTTCCTATCAGGATGTAATTACATGATTATCCCTTTGCCACATGCCACCCTGTGATTGGGTGTTTATTTTGGTCTCCATCATGATCCAAATGGGAGAACAAGAAAATCTAGAAAAAAGCCCGTAAACATTTCCCAGAAAAATATTATTTTCTATATTTCTCTTTGGACCAATTACCAATGGGGGACAAAAATTAGGTGGAATTATTAACAGGACCCATGCTTTTCATAAATTATCAACGAGGGACAAAAGAGGTCTTGTCATTAAAAGCTGGATGAAAATGCCCTTTTCTTAAGCAACACGTTTTGCTTTTCCACTTTTCCCTCTTCTCTCTTCTTTCCCTCTTTTTTTTTACTTTTTCATTTTCAACTTTGTTTTCACTTGCAAATCATGAACTTGTGGAAGAATAGGCTTACCATCAATCATAGCAAAATCATCATAATTGGCTATAAGAAATCTGTTTGTACCTTCTTCTTCAGCCCTATATTTGAATTCTAGCGCATCCCAGATTTCTCTAGGAGACTTGACATCAGTGAAAAGATCATAGAGACGATCAGACAGAGTGTTGAGAATGTTTCCTCGGCACAACAATTCATCTTCGTCACGTTTCTTCTTTTCTTTGTTGATGCGATCCACTTCTGCAGGGGACAGATTTTCTCCTTCAACGATTGGCTGCAAACCAGGATCCAAAACGTAGATGATCTTCAAGGCAGTCAGGAGAAACTTCATCTTATCTTGCCAACGACTGAAGTTGTTGCCATCAAATTTGTCCAGTTTCATCACTTTGATTGATTCCGACTCCATTAGAACAAAAATAAAGCCTTAAAATTGTTAGAAGATATTGCAGTCGAAATCAGAAAATAAACAAAACCTAGACTTTGAGGCACGATGATCGCTTTCTTTAAGGCTTTATTTGTCCCCACTCGATCTTGAGTTTGCTTAAGGGTTGGAGACAAATTGCCTCCATGATACAACAAAGTCTTTGAGAATTTTCAGAAAGCAAATCTGATAACTCTCCAACGAATTCTCTATGAAATAGTATAAGTATGGCTGTAAGAGTTATAAGAAAGAAAGAGAGAGAGATAGATAATCAGTGTCTATGAAAACCCACTAATTTTAAGTATTTATAGATTATGAATAGTTGCTTCCAATAGTTAGAAAACAGTTAGAAAAAGACACCCTTTCATTTAAATCCTAACAGTCATATCTGTTAGTTTATAACCCCTTTCATTTAAATCCTAGCAGTCATATATGTTACTTTATAACTGTCAAAACTGATTTTTTAAATTCAAAATAAAAGAGTGTCTTTTACAGAAAAATAATTCCGAAAATAATAATTAAAAGTAATGGGCTTACATTGTAATTCAACATTCTTTTTGCAAACAAAATTCAACAAGTCCCTCTTTTGTTTGATGAAATGCCTCTGTTATGAGGTAAAAGTCCTTTCTGGCATGTTGTATGAGAGGGTGAACTCAAAACTAGTCTATTGTGGGCTTTTTTCTATTCTACTACTTTTAGTTATATTATTTTTAGACTGAATTCCATTCGAGTGGCTTTCATGGATTGGTGATGGTTTCTGTAGGCTTTAGATGGAAAGGCCTCAACATGTCCTTTTTGCACTTCACACGATTTGGCAAACATAGGCAATTTAAGGGTCCCAACTAGGGTCCCCTCTTCTGTTTGATGAAATGCCTCTGTTATGAGACAAGGTTTTTGAATTTTCTATTAAAAAAAGAAGCTTTCTGGCGTGTAGTTTGGGGGGAAATGCTTCTGCATTTTGGCTTAGTAGGCTTTTGATGTAATTGGAGTTATACAACTAGGGTCCCAACTAGGGTCCACTCTTCTGTTTGATGTAATTGGAGTTATGCAATTTATGGCTTAGTAGGCTGTTTCCAGAGAAAAAAATTGATTATTAGGAGCAGTCCTTTTTCTTTCTTTTTCCTGTTATGGATTTTAATTTTATGGGGTTTGTAAGGTTCTGTGTTTGAGAACTAATATGACATTGTTGAGCTTGTGTTTCAGAATGGCTCCCTAATGATTATATGCCCTTTTAGATCTATATGATTCGACTGAGAGTTGGCTTCTAACCCCGTTCCAATTGCCATGTATCATTTTTACCAACATTACATGAGCAGCAAAATGCCGATAACCAAGATGGAAATGAGTAAGATTTAGAGAGTTAGACACTTGCTTTCTAGATGAAGGTGCCATTTCTCTCCGCCCATTGTCATTATTTTTAGAAGCTGAAGAAAAAAAGAACATAAGCCAAAACTTAGGAAAAAAATCATTTAGAAGAAACTTTAAATCATGAGTCCTTGGATTATGGGTGTTTTTCTCACTGCCCATTGTCATTTAAAAAAGTTTACATCATTTACAATAAAGTTCAAATCATCATTTAAAAAAAAATCATTTAGAAGGTGCCATTTCTCACTGCCCATTGTCACTAACTTGGTGTTTTTTGTTTTTGCAGACCCACTATCGATCCTTCATTTGGTGCGATCAATACCGGTTGTACTTGCATTTGCTGCCTGTTAGGCTTCATTCTGATTATGGCAGCTATGATTCTTTGGTTTTTGAAGCTGTAATATCGGATGGTAGGCATTGCTAGGATGTTATTTTGCATCTTGAGATCACTATGTAGTATTTGTGATGTATGGTATTTTAGAAACAAACTATTTTAATTGTTATTGGCTATAGAAGACGGGGATATGTAATGGTCTTTTGATAGAACTTGTGCTGCCTTTTCAATTGTTATTGTCAATATGCTATGTACCAACTAATTATGAACGTGGCCTTGCTCTCAGATCATTGACACTGAATGTATGATGTTTAGAATTTGCAAGTAGCAGTGTCATATGAAGAGATTGTTCTCCAACTGAACCACTGCAATTGTCAATCTGAAAACTTTCGCAGATCACTTGTGTAAGAGAGAACAGCATCTAAGATGAATTCTAATTCATCTGCCCAACATAAATGCCCAAGGCAGCCCCCATCATAAACAACAGTGCAGGAATTTTGAAGGTCATTTGGGTGGTAAGAGCATACATGGGAGAATTAATTTATGGAGTTTTTGAACTCGGTAGTTGAACTAGCTGTTCAACTTGTACCTTTGGACGCCCATAATTTTCTTTGGAGAAATATGGATAAACATCTTATAACAACTCTTATTTTTAAACTTTTCTAAATTGGGTGGAAGGGATCGGGATTGTTGGACCAATTCATCAATGGTAGCTGGATGAAAATGAATTGGTCCACAGCCAATGGGGGCACCCTTTTTTTTTTTATTCACGTCATATCAGGTTATAAGGGGGTGTGCATGTATGCCGGGGGGGGTGAAAATATCATCTCCCTTTTTTTAATGGTACTCAACGGGAACACTCAATGGAATCGTAGGGTGTTGAATCATATTCCCATTTACAAGTGCTGTATATTATGATCCGTTCCTCTTCTTTTATGGGCCCAAAGAAAACCTCTTTTCTGTATGGAGGATGAGCGTTTTTTACTCTTGAATCACTCTCAATCGCTCTTGCATTTTTCATCTCTTGCATTTTTCGTTGTTTGTTTGGGTGTTGGCTTGACCATCTATGCCAGTGTACTTAATGTCAGCCCTTGAATAAAGTTTATGTCTGTTAATTATCAGAACCATTGGCCAAATGCTTCCCTTAGTCTTTCGGGACCAAAATTAATGACACCAACCAAAGATTAAATGATAGAAAGACCACTAGGCAGGAAATCTCTTCATGCCGAGCTTCAATTTTTTGAAGGTTCTAACTTTTGCTGTATCAAACAAGGTGTGGCTGTTCAAGAGGACTTACACCATTAAGAATGTTCAGTTAATGAAGCCGTTTTACATTTGCTTAAAGACATGTTTAAGTATTTACTGTACGGACAATACTATAGGATGATCCAAACCGTCCATACATAGCCCATAGCTTTTTTTTGGGCACAACTTATTTATGGTATGGCCCGTAACATAGACGGTTTGGATCATCCTATACTGTGGCCGCACAGCTTATTTTGTATGCTTACACCATACAAAATCTTGTGTTATGCTATCAACAAAAATTTAGTTACAGAACTGAATTCTTGATCAAGTAAATCCAATTCCACACAAGTATACGAGTGATGAGTCCTCAGTTGAGGTTTTTTTCCCCACTAATGTGAATAATCTTAGAGGTCTGCACCATTCATGCCACTTTAAACCCCAAATCTGCACCATTCATGATTAAAAAAAAAAAAAATTACACGATTTTTGAAGGGAAAAAAAAAGATAAAAAACAAAGAGAAGATCAAAAACCATATCAGAAACACTAAATTTCTGATCTTCCTAACAAAATTTATAACATTTTTTGAGAAGAAGTATGGATTCTCAAAAAATAGTGTTTGCAGAAAATCTTTTTTCTTTTGCAAAAAACATAACAGAATTCATAACATTTTTTGAGAATTCATAACTAACTCTTTTTTTTTTTCCAAAAAAATCATGAAAGGTTTTTTATGTTCCTACAATCCATACTTTTTTTGCAAAAAATTAGGGTTTTTTCCTTCTTTTTGGCAAGAACAGAAACCCTAATTTTTGCAAGAACAAAAAATTAGGGTTTCCTTCTTAAACTAATAACAGAAACCCTAGTTTTTTTTGCAAAACCCAAAATTTCAGCACCATTCATGCCACTTTAAACCCCAAATCTGCATCATTCATGATTTTTTGGCAAAAAAAAAAAGAGAAAAAGAGAAAAAAGTGAAGAACGCACTAACCTTTGAGAAGATCATTCGTCGAGGTTGAGGTTTCGGCCTCTCTCTGTCGAGCTTTTTCGTCCGACGGATCGTGGAAGGTGGCGGATCGTGGAAGCTTTTTCTTTACAAACCAGTCCAAGAGAAAGAGAGAGAAGAGGCGGGGATTTAGGGTTTACAAATGTTTTCTCGAGGGTACGTCTAAGACGCACCCTCGATAACGCAGAAACTCTCTCTTTTTTTTTCCAACCGGGCCCACTAAATTAACCAACGAGAGTGTTTCTCTCTCTTCAACCGCATGGAGGCTTCGTGCGGACACTCTTTTTCCTCATATATATATATATATATATCTAGAAGGAGATTTTACTGTTCACCCGCCACGTGTCGTCGTCCCTTACTCCCTCAGCCTATTTTTCCCTGCTTCTTTCCGGTTGAACCCTCGAACAATTGGGATTTTTCCTCTTTCTCCACGTGTCCCAGCCATCCCAATTCCTCCCTCAGAGATATTTCTCTTTCGTCTTCTCCTGCAGATATTTTTAAAGAGAAGACTTCTCCTGCAGATATTTTTAAAGAGACGAGCTTTATCTGTTTTGTTTGCTAATATCTCTTTCAAGGTATCTGTTTTGTTTGCTAATATCTCTTTCAAGGTAGCAAGAAAAGGGTGCCATTTGAACGATTTCAAGGTAAAACGTAACGTTCCTATATTTTTCTTGAGATTTCAGATTATCCTCTTCTTTCTTCCTATTTATTTTTTTACTCCAAATCAGGGTTCTATTTGTTTTGGGCATTTCTTCTGTTGGATTATTTTTGTTTTTTTTTGCATAGTCAAGGTGGGGTTTTATGTTTATGAAGCTATTAGCAGGGTGGCTTTTGAAACTGCGAAATCGTTTTGGGGATTTCTTCTGTTGGATTCTTTTTGTTTTTTTTGCATAGTCAAGGTGGGGTTTTATTTCTTCTGTTGAATTCTTTTTTTTTTTTTTTTGCATAGTCAAGGTGGGGTTTTATTTCTTCTGTTGAATTCTTTTTGTTTTTTTTGCATAGTCAAGGTGGGGTTTTATGTTTATGAAGCTATTAGCAGGGTGGCTTTTGAAACAGCAGGGTGGCTTTTGAAACTGGGAAATCGTTTTGGGGATTTCTCCTGTTGGATTTTTTTGACTTTTTTCCCGTAATTGTCATATATTACTACATGTTCTTCGTATTTTTTTTGTAATTTAAAAACTTTGTAACCATTTCTAGGTAATTTTTCATTGAAAACTTTATAACTTTAGCTTATTTACTTTTTTGTGTAATGATTACTTTTTTTCTTGGTTTGCTAGCAACATTTGCCACGCATCTTTGCACCTAGGTTGGCTTTTATGTGTGATGATTACTTCTTTCTTCATTTGCTAGCAACATTTGCCATTTCTTATGCTCTTGATTTTTCATTTCTTGATACTTCTTTCACACTTTAATGGATATTGATTATGCTCTTGATTATGCTCAATAGTGTCTCACCTTTCAAAGCATATCATGGATATTGATTTCATACTTTTTTCAAAACAGATTGTTATATTGAGGCATATTGTTACTGCTTCATAATCGCCTTCACAATGGACACACACGGTAGTGCACGTGAGTATATTTAGACTCCATAGGTGTAATGTATATTATCTTTACTTTACTTATTTTTACATGAAAATTTAAGTATCTACTATTATAGATATTGCACGGAAAAAATACGTTACGAAAATGGCTCACCAACGTAGAATTAGATATTTGCGTATGAAGAGACTCAATATTGCATCAACATATGAAGCTATCAGTACCCACGTGTCGACTGATTTGGCCTCCTCCATTGATATTAATATTCGACCATTTCCGCAACATATTATTCCACCAATCAGACTACGATCTTATCCCGACAGTTAGGCTGTGCTTGATTATGAGATTCATTCTCACTTATACTTACAAATTAAATATCTTTGGTAACATGTTTCGATATATAATTTACAGATATTCCTGCACAACGTACACATGATATCGATCACTTCATGGGGTTCAATTTTTTCCCCTCGAATGACATTCATATTGAGTCGTCAGAAAGGGATTCGTTGCCACAAGAAACTTTACGAATCGGCATACGTCAAAATTTTCATCAAGGTTAGCATTTGGCCAAGTCTGATGTTCATTAATTAAGGGTTAAATATGTTGCATATATGTCTTAATTGCACTTTTCCCAGGCTCTACATCGAATACTGCACAGAGGGAATTTCGAGAATATAACGGATTTACAGAAACTTGGGATTTCAGCCCTCCAAATACGGGATGCCAATTCTGTGGAGCATTAATGTGGAATCAAGAAAGATCTTCTAAGCCCGGCCCTGTCCCAAGATTTTTCATGTGTTGTCAAGATAGCAAAATTCAGTTGCCGTTGCTTGGTGAGGCACCAAATTACTTGCAAGACTTGCATAGAGGAATATATGATAACAATCGTACATGTTTTAGGGAGCTTATCCGTGCTTATAATTCGATGTATAGCTTCACTTCCATAGGTGGTATGATTGATCACAATATTGTTGATGGTCGTAGTCCGTACTCTTTTAGGATTTCAGGTTCTAACTACCACAAGATTGGGTCATTGTTACCAAATCCTAATTGCAAACCAATGTTTGCACAGCTATATGTGTGCGTGACAGGCGATGAGGCCAAAAATAGGATGGATGCTGTTCACATTAACAATGGTCGGTTTACCATTAACGAGGATGTCGTTGCTGGTTTAAGACAAATGCTTGACACTACCAATCCATATGTACAAACTTTTAGATATGGGAGGGATTTCTTGGCTAATAGTGCCGCTGTTGACCTGCGTATTCGAATCATAGAACAGAGATCACGAGATGCTAGGCAATATAATCTACCTACTGCGTCAGAAGTCGCTGCACTAATGGTTGGTGATGGGTCTGAGATTGTTGAGCGTCGTGACATTATTCTTTGCACCAATGATGGATTTCTCCAAAGGATAAACGAGTGCCACCCCGCGTATATGCCTCTACAGTATCCTCTGTTATTTCCATATGGAGAGGATGGTTGGAGAATCAATATACCTATTAGATCAAATCCTAATTCTACCAGCCGTAAACGAGAGTTTGTTAGTATGCGAGAGTTTTATGCTTACCGGATTCAGTACCGACCTTTGGAAGGTAAGACACTTATGAGATCCGGCCGTTTATTCCAACAATTCGTGGTTGATGCTTATGCGGCAATTGAAGAACAAAGATTGTATTGGGTACGGACCAATCAGAAACAACTCCGTGCTAATGTCTATGAAGGTTTGCAGGATGCTGTAAGAAGTGGTGATCATAATGCTGCAAGCATTGGACAAAGGCTGGTTTTACCTTCATCCTTCACTGGAGGTCCAAGATACATGGCTCAAGCTTTCCAGGATGCAATGGCAATATGTCAATGGTATGGCCCTCCAGATTTGTTTATAACATTTACATGCAATGCAAAATGGGAAGAAATATATTCAGCACTACAGCTAATTCCCGGTCAGAGGGTTGAAGATAGACCTGACATTGTCGCGAGAGTATTCAATATAAAGAAAAAACAACTTATAAATGACCTTCGCAGCGAAAAGATATTTGGAACCGTTGTTGCAGGTGCTTCTTATCCTCATGCTCTTAAGCTTTTTCGAGTATCTATATTAAACTACCACATATATATTTACTGTTAGAATTTATATTCATTGTAGTCTTCTTGGTCACCAATTCGTGTCTTTCGACTTTTCCTACGAACAGACATACATGTTGTGGAATTTCAGAAGAGGGGATTGCCACATGCGCATATTTTGTTAACACTTGCAAATCAAGATAAGCTTCTCACCCCAGCTGACGTTGATAATTTCATTTCTGCTGAACTTCCTAATAAAGATACTGATCCTCAGGCTTTCCAAATAGTTTCAAAGACAATGATACATGGTCCTTGCGGAGAGGCCAATCCTTACTCGCCATGCTTCGTTGGTGGTGAATGCTCTAAGAAATATCCTAAGAATTTTAATACTGAGACAGTTATTGACATTAATGGATTTGCTAACTATCGTCGAAGGAATGATGGTCGAAATGCTACAGTTCGAAGACAGGAAATAGATAACCGATGGGTTGTCCCATACAATCGAGCCCTTTTGCTTAAGTACAATTCGCATATCAATGTTGAGTTGTGCGCTAGAACAAAGGTAATTAAGTATTTATTCAAATATCTTCATAAAGGGCCCGATCGAGTTACAATTGTTCTTGAGCCAAATTCTACATCAGCCATACAACCAACTGTCAACTTCCGTCATGATAAGGATGAGGTTAAGCAATACCTTGATTGCAGATACATATCAGCACCGGAGGCCTGTTGGAGAATTTTCGAATTTGATTTACAAGCACAACGTCCATCCGTTGAGCGTCTCCAATTTTACTTGCCGAATGAGCAGACTGTCATATTCTCTGATAGAGATGACCTCCCTACTGTCCTATCCAGGCCTGGTATATCTACTACTATGTTTACAGCATGGATGATGGCCAATAATGAATTTCATGATGCTCGATTGTTGAAATATGTTGAATTTCCAACTGCTTGGGTATGGAAAGCAGAAGAAAAAATATGGGACCGAAGGAAAAGGGGGAGGCGCATTGGTAGACTGTACTATGCATATCCATCATCAAGTGAACGATATTACTTGCGTATGCTTCTAAACATTGTACGTGGCCCTTTGAGTTTGAAGATATTCGGAGAATTAACGGCTTCCTTTGCCCAGACTTTAGATCTGCATGCAATTCTTTGGGTTTGTTGGAAGACGATAACGAGTGGCACGAAGCACTTCAAGAAGCTTCTATTTGGGCCTCACCACATCAACTCCGACATCTATTTGTATCAATTTTAACATCATCTCAAGTGACGAATCCATTGCAATTATGGAACAATCATTGGAGAGACTTATCAGATGACTTGCAGTTTAGAGCCCGAATCGCATTACACCATTCAACCTTATTATTACCCGAAGCTGTCTTGCGAAATGCTGCACTACAAGAGATAGAAATCATTCTTACTTCAGTCGGTAGAGGTCTTTCTGATTATCCTTCTATGCCGATACCTACGATGATAGAACATAGCATTCCAAATAAATATATTCGGGAAGAGTCAAACTTTGATCACACAACAGCAGATCTTGAATTCCATCATCTACATGCCAGCCTAAATTCGGAGCAATTATTGATATTTAACACTATCATCAACTCATGTGTCAATAAGCAAGGCGGCTTTTATTTTGTATATGGTAGTGGTGGTACTGGAAAGACCTACTTATGGAAGACTTTGATTAATAAATTACGAAGTGATGGAAGATTAGTGTTGAGTATTGCATCATCTGGTATTGCTGCATTGTTACTACCAGGCGGTCGTACTGCTCATTCACGCTTCAAAATTCCACTCGATGTATTTGAAACTACTGCATGCACGATTACACATCAATCAGAGTTGGCAGACTTGATAAGAAAAGCTGAACTTATTATATGGGATGAGGCGGCAATGATGCATCGGTACGCCATTGAAGCAGTTGATCGCACATTGAGGGATTTATTAACGACCCCTTCTTTTGATGCACGACCTAAAGTTTTTGGGAGGAAAACTACTGTTCTTGGAGGTGATTTTAGACAAGTACTTCCTGTTATCCCTAGAGGAAGACGAGAGGCTACTGTTGCTGCTTGCTTGCAAAAATCATATTTATGGAAGCAGTGTCAGCTACTGCATCTAACAACAAATATGCATGTATTCCAACAGGGATTATCTTCTATAGAACGTAATGAGGTCTCTGAATTTGCACAATGGCTTCTTGATATTGGAAACGGAACATTGCCTGCAATTTCAATTCATAATCATATGGAAGCTGACTGGATAAAAATTCCAAATGATATGCTAATACTTGATAACGATACTGGAGTGGGCCAATTAATATCAGAGATCTACCCAAATTTAACATCTAATTTGGACAATGATACTTACCTTGAACAGAGAGCTATTTTAGCCCCGAAGAATGATGATGTAGATTACATTAATACTATAATGTCAAAGATCTTGCCCGTTAGCAGTAGAACGTACTTAAGTGCTGATGCTGCTGTTAACAAAGATACTCATTCCTCATCTACTGATTTCATGACTACACCTGAGTATCTACATTCCTTAAATTTTCCAGGAATTCCTAAGCATTCTTTGGAGTTAAAGGTCGGTCTTCCTGTGATGTTGTTGCGTAACCTAAATGCTTCTATCGGCCTTTGCAACGGAACACGATTGGTTGTAGTTAGCCTAGAGCGACAGACTATTCGCACAAGGATTATTACAGGAGCTAACAAAGGTGACATCCACTGCATTCCAAGAATTGTATTGTCCACATCCCCTCGTGATTTTCCTTTCATATTCAAAAGGAGACAATTTCCTTTGAAGGTTGCTTTTGCAATGACGATAAATAAAAGCCAAGGTCAGACTTTGTCAATGGTTGGGATATACCTACCAAAGCCTGTTTTTAGTCATGGACAACTTTATGTTGCTTTATCACGTGTCACTTTTCGATCCGGTGTACGATTGTTACTTGGCAATAAAGAACATCCTAGGCGAGGATACACGCGAAATGTTGTTTTCAAGGAAGTTTTACAGTGGCTTTAATATATGGTATACATATTTCTCTTAATCTATCCATTCTTATAAACTTGCTTCGCAAGTTTGTATTTTTTTACCATATATAATTAATTGAATTTTTTCTTACCAGGATGGAAGGCCGTTCTTATCCACCATTCGCATTTATAAATCCTTCTCAGACCAAATGGAATATTAAGTGTCGTGTGAAGCATATCTACGACATTTACAATTTTGATAATCCTCACAGCAAGGGCCGTCTTGTGAAAATAGTTCTAACTGATGAAAGAGTGCGATCAATTTCCTCAACAATGAATGCTCGCTTTTTTATCTTCAATTATATATGTTTCCTTTATTCACTATTACTTCAATCTATAATTATCGTTATTTCTTTATTCTATCAGGAAGAGGAGATTCTGCTACTTCTTTTTGATGAAAATATTGAAAGATACAGAGGAATATTAAGTGAAGGTGGTGCTTACTGTATACACGATGTGGTTGTTAAACCTAACACTCAGCGTTGCCCAATCACCAATCATCAATACCATTTGCGACCAATGAGATTTACTACCGTTCTTCCATTTGATGGAGACATGATCCCCATCACTTGGAAATTCCCTTCCTTGAAAAGTTTGTGTCAAGCTACATCTTCAACAACTGACTTATGTGGTATGTATTATAATTTCATTCTTAAATATGTTTAAACAACATAAACTCTATACTCTTATTATATTTGACTTCTGTTGCTTTGTGGAAGATATTCTCGGCATTTTGGTTTACATCTCCAAAATTCATACCATTAAGACACAGAACAATTTCACTTTCAAGAAAGAGTTGGTCTTGATAGATGACAGGTAATTTTTTAAGCTTCCTTTATTCATATTATCATCTTACTATTTCATTCAAATTTACAATCTTAACCCAATTGCCTTATTCATACCAGTAATCATCCAGTTCTGTTGACCTTATGGGCTCTTAAGGCTCATTCCGTGACAGAGGACATGGTTCACCTACTCATATTCGATACCGTATTGATGGTGAAGGCCGTCAAAGTTGTTCAATATCAAGGTATATCTAGAATCGCTATTACATTTTCTTTTATTTTCCTTTCTAACATATCACAATATTCTAATAATAATCTCTTATAGGTGGGTCTTTATCAAGCACGGGATACACAACTACAACAATCAATCCAATCAATGTTGGTGCAGAAAGACTACTAGCTTGGTATCCAATTTTCACATTCCTTTAAAATTAAATACAATCCTTTTTCACATATATTTTAATTATAATTTTTTTCTACTTAGGTTGGAAGGAAATGCAACTGCTCGCTCATTACTTAAGAGAATACAATCATCTTCTTCACCATCAAGTGTCGCTTCTATCTTACCGCTAGCCAAAAGAGTTAACATCACTCAGTTTTATCAGCATTTGCAACGTGATGCATTAACGGTAACCCAAATAAACACATTCATTTCTAAGAAATATACAAATTCTTGAACGTTTTTTGGAACTAAGCTGCGGTCTAAAATTGTAGCCTACATATTATCGGATCACCGCAACATTAGCTCAAATTCGCATTGGTCAGTTGCATTGCTACAGTGCATGTGTGGCATGCAAACACAAATTCGTACCCTCAGATAATACAAACAAGTGTAGCTTTTGTGAGTATGGTTGCGATCCACCAATCTTGAGGTATGTTAAAAATTACTTACCCGGTTCAAATGTCATCTTACATACAGTCCATTTATACAAGGCTTTAGTACACACACACACACACACACATATATGTCTGTGTTATCATAAAATCGAATGTCTGCATTAACATTTTCACATATTATTCAGCTACACAATTAAGGCAGAGGTTGTCGATGAGACAGGAACCATGGATTTGAGATTATTTACTAATGAAGCAGAGCATGTATTGGGCCTCACAGCATTGGAGTTTAGAACACAGGTTATTGAGGTAAATTCTTATTATAATCTCCAATTATTTTATAATCAAATATTTTCCGACAAATGCATTTCTAATTCATTTACTAATTTCCCCACTTCCGTGTAATTTTTCTTAAGGGTGATGATATAAGCCGTTTCAATAGGATATTCTCTCCACGACTATGGAAAAAATATGTCTTTATTCTATCAAATTTGAAAGGGAAATTAATGATAACTGATACTTCAGACTTCATAGTGCATTCGATCATTGACGTAGATTACTCAGAAGAGAGTCATGCACTACTTCACTTAATTGATGGTATTCTCAATATAGTTAACATTTCATTAGTGCATAAGATTTTGTACGTACACATTACATGCAAATAGAATAATTTCACTTATTTTTAGCTTCAGCACTTGAAGTGGGAAATGATCACTCTCCAATTGAATCAGTCCTTGAATCAGTGACAATGCATTCCTCACTACCAAGTTCAAGCGCTCTTTCTCATGATGTACACTCTTCCTCATCAGTAATTGGAGTAGCCACTCATCAATCCCTAATTGACACAATCACAACACTTTCTTCAACAGCAAGTTCAATCACTCATTCGAAGAATGTGTTACAATCACAGGTCACAAACACAGAAGGTACCATTACACATATGTTAAAGTCAAATGCAATCGTACTTAAATCATATTGCTTACAATTTGCATTATTATTTATTTAGGGTAATAATAGTTTCACCCCCCCTGCATTACATGCACACTTCCCTCATAACCTGATTTCAAGTGAAAATATCATCTCCCTTTATTTATTTTAATTTCCAATTTTTCAACCCAATTCATATTTACTATTACATTTAACAATTCACATAATTAAATATTACATTGTTATAGGAGATGTTTTGTCCTCTGCGGAAGGGAGAGGCAAGCAAGATTCTCCATGCATGGTACTTAATTCACCAAACTTTCTTATCCTATATTGTTAGAAGTTATATCAATTCTCAATATTAAGGTCAATTACGTCTTCTTTTTTCAAAGGAACAAGTATCATATCAGTTCATACTCATGGAAAGAATTCAGCAGTTGAATCAACCATCGCAGAATCTTCAATACATGCCTCACAAAAAAGAACAAGAGATGATGAATTGCATTTAGGAAATGTTTCCGAAGAAGGTATAAACTTTAAGATTTTAATCCCTATGCACACCAGTTGAGTTTAAAACTTATCTGCTCCTATTCTTTAATATGGATATCAATTTCCGACATATACCAACACTCCATCTTTGTTTTATTTTCAGGATGAAGATGTCAGATCAAATGACTTCATTTTGGAAAAAAGTTACATAACTTTCCTATCACTTTAGAGTGGAAAATTATATAACTCGCCTTTTGGTTTGTAAAACATGTTAATATTACATGTAAATTCACTATGTATGAGTGCTTTTGAATACTATGTATATTTTAACTACAACTTTGTAAATAAAAGTTACCTCATGTCTGTATCTTCAGCTCATCTTAAACTATAGATGTAACTTATGTTAAATTCCCCACTTTCATATAATTTTTAAGGGAACCATGAACAACAGCTGAACCCAAACAGGTACTTATTAACTTTTTCCTCTATTTCATTATGTTTCTTTTCTTCCCTTTTTTTTTAACAACTCTATTGTATTTTATTTGCTTCCCATTTTCTTAATTTTCCAGGTTGCCAGAATATGGATTCCATAACCAAAGCTAATGAAAAGGCCAACAACATTTAACATTCTTGCTACATCCATGTACTCCTTCACTCTTGGCTGATATTTCGTTTTGGCTATTTATTTGAACCACGTGCATGTACACCTTCTATAGTATCAAACATTTAACATTCGTATGTGTCATGCATGTACACCTTACATGATCGCGCATGTGATCATGTAAGTGAGACTATAGAAGGCTGCAAATCATAGATCTATGGTAATATACTTTGAAAAGAGTCTTTACTAAACACACCACATTTTTATATAGAGATCAATTGTTGAATGAAGAACATGAAGCACCATGTTTTCCTATCTTTAGCAAGACATGGACATGTGACCTTAAACTACACAAAGGCTTACATAAATTCTATAAATTTTTGCCAATAAAACAGTCCATATCCGTTTCAAGTAAAATTTCATAATTCTAATTTAAATGCAATTGGAATATTTTTTCAATCTTTTTCCTCTTACCACCAAAAACGGCTATAATTCAATGCTTTTCTTCAGGTATGCTAATGATGAAGATCGGCTTCCATTTCCTACTCAATCTCGATTCTTCTACCTCAAATAGCTTTCCACCTCCAATTTCAGGCTTGAAAATCCCTCTCAATCGAGGTACGAAAATCCGTGATTCGAGGGTTCAGATTTAAAATTTCATGAAATTTCAAGTTTTGAAAGTTTTTTTGCTATTTTTTTCGCATCTGTGTGTCTACTGTAGAAAATTCAATTTATATACTCATTTTGAGGAAAGCCAGAAATTTCTGATTGATAGTTCTAAGGTTCTTGCTCTCTCTTCCTAATATTTTTTTATTGATTTATTTTTCCTAATATGAACTGATTTTTAGGTCTCTCACACTATGTGTTGGATCATCTTATATAATGTTTCTTAATTGGCAAATTCAAACTTCGGTATCGAGATGAGATCAAAATCTTTATACCAAGCGCATAAAAATACAAAAGCTTGAAAACAATATCAAGCAATAAATAAGATTTTCAAGCATGCAACACCACAACTAAAATCCCAAATACTATTTTCTAAGTAAACTCTATTTTCTAAATTAAAGTTGTGGAAAAATCACTTGCATTTGTCTTTGACAGCTTCACCACTCCTTTGCAAAGAATGAACTATGAAGACTAACTATCAAGTATTCCATCTTAGATAGACTTATTGTATACACTCCATTTTGTCTGGGCCCGCTAGATTGAAAGATCAAAATCTGGATCTTTCTTGGTAAAATTCAAGTTTTTTTCTTTCTATTTTAAGTTTTATATTCTTTTTCTACAGGTAATACATTAAGTTTTTATAATGTTGTCCTATTTTTTTCTTCCTATTTCTTTATTTTTAATTTTTTCCTATTATTCTCTTCCTTCATTTTGCTTAGTTGTTTTGACTATTGCCTCAAAACTACTCCACTCACACATTTCATTATTCTCTTTTGACTAATCCGGGTAACACATCCACTTTTTTGTATTGTTTTCTAATTTTCTTTTCTCTTCCTATTTCCTTTTTTTTCCCAATTATCCTCTTTTTTTCCTTTTGGCTTCTTGAAGTTGATTTTACTGTTGCCTTCTTATTTGTATTTCTGTTTGTTTAAATATACCAATAGAAGAGGTTTTTGAGAATTTGTGCTTTCCAAACGTATATATTCAATAGAATCGAGATTTCAAGAAATCAAAATGCATTTTTTTCTCTTTCTTTTCCTAATTTCAGGTTTTCTTCTAATAACTCCAAGATAGAAACTGCCTTTTCACCATTAATTCCATTTAGAACCTTTCCAATAATACTTCCCAAACCTGATTCCCTTCCAATTCCATATTCCCTTTCCTACTTCTAAATGAATTCTTATGCACTGCATGCCTTCAAGTTTGGCTACAATAGTAAACCCATTTGGGATTCATGGCCTGATGGGAAGCCGGTTTTCTCATTCTCTTCTTTTCTTTTGTTTTTTTCCAGTACAATTCCATTCTTCCACTATTTCTTTCCAAAAGGGTCTCAGAAGGGCCTTTTTCTTTTGTCTAACTGCAATTTGGTTTTGTTGCAGATGAATAGCAATTAGTCTACTCAGATGCTCAATTTTCATGAATGGCAAATGAATAAAACCACCCCTTATATGGTAGATATCCATGTTTAATGCTACTAATTTAATTCATATTTCTATCTATATCGTAGATATCCATGTCTTATATTAGAGGGAAAATAGTTTTGATAAAAAAAAATCTATGACTTTTGTTGTGTTCTGTTAGTGTCAGATGTTTTATCAATTTGATCTCACAATTGTGAAGTTAACACCTTCCATGCTCATTTATTGTTTTAAGATTTTTGTGTGTGAACTTTTGGAATAACATCACCAGAAATTGCTCATGGTCATGCCCTATTCTCTAAAAATCCACCAACGAAAGTGTTCTCTATCAATTTTTCTTTTGCTATATTGCAGGTTTTGCTCGAAACTATTTGAACCAATTACACATCAAATAAAAATAAAGTATTTGAATGAGTTGTATGTTGTCCATATTCTGAAATACATTTGGGTTTTTTTAGGATTTTGTTATGGAAGCTATATGGGTTGATTATTTTGATTGTGTCGGCTTATGCTGGGCTTTGTTTGTTTTCAGTTTTGGAAACGGATTGTTGTACATATCTCCAACCGTAGCCGCGCCTAAAAACAACTCTATTATCAATGGTAATATAGTTTTTCCTATATTTATTCTTCCGAATGTATCTACTTCTTTTCTTTTTTTAAAATGGCTATCTTCTATTTCCTTTTTCAAAGAATTTTCTTCAATGGAAGGACTGCATAATTAGATATAGCCTAAATTGAAATAATAGAAGATGTTCTTAACTCCCTTGGAGGCAATTGGTAATTAACCTTGCTTCGTCTTATTCCCATTCTAAGGAATAAATAGAGAGCTTCTTATTTTAAAAGTCTTAATGTTGAAATATCTTTTGATTGCATGCCTTTTGTTTGCACTTTGCAATGTTTTTTTTTGTATTTGGTATTGATTAATTCATGCTATACTGATGCTTTCCAAATCCATTGGTTAGATTAAAGGAAGATTTTACTCTTTTTATGACCTCTCTATACTATCTATTAGAGTATATAGCACAGCTTACATTCAATTGAATTTTGCTGGAATTGGGAAAACGGTGGCTGCAACTGCTCCTCTGGATAACGGCTCTGTTTTTTCTGGGACAACAAAAACAAATATGGCAGATTGAGATATATGTAATATTTGTTTATGTTTTAGTAGCATTGGAATTTTCCTTTTGATTAACTATAAGCCGTATAACAATGTTTTCTCTTTTCGTCTTCTGCACAACACATAGATTAGGGTTTTTCTCCATCTTCTTCTCATGTAAATAAATAAGGGCTTTCTACATCTTCATTTTTTTTTCTGAAGCACATCTAGAAATAGATTAATCTTCCGAGGCTTTCTCTGAACCAGCTATATAGGGATTTTGTTCCTCTTTTACTCTTTCCTTTCCACAAAATTGATTTGACAAATTAGTTCTTTTCTGAGAAATTTTTTTTTCCTGCTCATAGTGCTTAATTAAATATGAGATTATACATATTTTGATTAAGAATGTTTTGGAATGAAATGTGCATTCTTGAATAATACGATTTACTCTATTTTCTAGGAGAGTATGTTCTCTGTTAAGATTCAACATATTATGCTCTCAACCATATGCTTTATGTTCTCTATATAATTGTCATTGATATAGGAAGATTAACAACAACCTCTTGCAGATTATTTTGGTGTAGGAAAACTAACAGCAAAAGGTGATTTCTGCATAAAAGGAAAGCTCCCCTTCAAAGTAGTATTCTTATGATAGCTCAAGGTATTTGACCCTAAAACCATTTTATCCATTAGTGATCTTATTTTGTCCATAATATCACTCAGTGGGGTATCATGTTCACAATAGCTTTATATAGGCACTTAGGGAGTTCTTTCCTTGCATCTTCTAATTAGAGTTCTATTCTGCTCTACCTATTTAATCCTTATAAAATTCTTGCCCTTACATGAAACTGATATTGGTTCTTTAGGCTTTGTTTTGTTAATCTTTTGGCGTAAAGTTTTTTTCCTGTTTCTTATTATTTTGGAGGATTTGAAAACTGATATTAGTTGGTGCGGATGATCTTTTATTTAGATTCTTTTCCCTGTGTATGTTGGGCTATTGTTGTAGTTGGTTTTTTTATGTATTTCGTTATGAAATTATACATAGTTCTTTATTAGCTATTGGTTTTTTATGAGTTTTTTTTCTTTATGAAATTATACATAGTTCTTTATTAGCAGTTGGTTTTTTTATAAGTTTTTTTTTCTTTATGAAATTATACATATTTCTTTACGAGTTTCATTTGTTTTTTTGGATGTGAGCTGCAGGCGAGTAGGATACATCATTTTTAAGGTGGAGGTTGTGTTGGGATTCATGGGTTTGATGACTTTGATCTCTCTGGTAGTTTATCATGGAGGCTGGTATGTGCTTCTGATTACCCATGCATTTAGGATTTCTGGACTGTAGTCAGTTTCTCTCCTTGCTACCAACACTTTGATGCCTTTAAGTTATACATACTTTACTCAAGTAATTAATTTGAGGAATATTTTCATTTTTGATATATAGTAAGGCAATTTATGTTTTGTTTGTATTTCAAATGTGAATTCTTTTATTCTGGATAGGGTAGCTGAAGTAGACTGGATCTACATCACTTTGGCCCTGATTATTTAACTAAGGCCCTGTTTGTTTTGGTTTTTGAGTACCGGTTGTATTTCCATCACTGATTATTGGACTCAAAATTAAGTTCAACTTTAACCCCATTAATCAGTTTTGGACTCTCAATCGGTTCTCAAAAACGAAACAAATGGAGCCTAATTGTAATTCGAGTCAAATGATCTCTTTTGGGCTCACATTCTATCCTCAAAATCTAAATCAAACAGTGTCTAAAATGCATGGAACTTTTGGGATTGCTTTCTCTCTCTAAATCATGCCTTCCTTAATGCCTTCTGCTTGCATTTGATACATGAGTTTTAAAGCCTCTTTTCAGAACCCATTCCTTGCATACCCTGTATCTCTTTGTTAAGATATTTGATATTTCTACTTGCCTTCAAAGATCTCATTTATGGCATTGCTTCTTTTTTTTTTCAGATTGTCACTGCCTTCAATGTAGTGGACCACAGGAGACAGCAATTTTATGGTCAATATGAAAAACTTAAAGAGTGATAATCACAATAGTCAATATACTCATTTTCTGTTCTTTGAATGGATTTGTGCATATGACTACTGACTACAGAAAGAACAACACTCATCACTCGCATCATAAAAATTTCCGCGTTAAATTTTTTTTTTTCAAATGGTAAAGATATTAAGACAAATTACAAAAATCAGCGTTTAATTAGTATTTGGAAGTATGTTTGATTTTAGATTTAACATGGGAAATGAGTGGAACACAACAAATGCAAGTACCTGCATTTACTTCCAATTTAGGGCATTACTAATACTGTTTTTTTAGTGTCAACAGGTTCAGTTTTATATCATTTTTAAAACTCACCTCTTCATTTGACAGTATATTCAAACTACATCTTAATGGAGGGTAAACGCATTAACTTCATTTTTTTGTTATCTTTTCTAGGCATCCAAAGCACTTTTATTTTACAAAGCACACCATATTCCCAGCCTGAATACATTGAAGTTTACATCTTTTGAAGAACTTCGTATCCCTGCTATATCGTCCATATATCTATAATCTTACTAAATTGCAAATATTCCAGGATCTTATTTATTAATAAGACTTTTTTTAATTTCTCTCATATATATGTATGATTTATTTTTGTTTATGCATCTCAGGATCACATATTTGCGATCATTTCTTCATCTTCTCAATTTAACTAAAGTTAAGGGCCTTCATTTAAGGTCTTGCAAGGACAAGAAGATGTAGGCTGCAACAGTAGAGGAAGGTAAATATTCCCCATTTTCTTTTATCTTCTTCCAATTTTCTTTGTTTCTATTTTCATTTCTTAACAACAAAACACCCATTTGGAAAAAAATTGGATTTTTGGGGCCGGTTGATTGGCCTTTGATCACTTTATTTCTCAATTTTAGCGAAGTCCTGATTACTAGGGTACTTGTGTCTGATTTCAAAACATTTATGCTGCTTTCTTGGGATCTTTTCATTGATTTTAGATCAAAGGGATCTTCAGATCCCAATATCTCAGCTGAGATTGAGGTCGGGATTTTGTGTTCTCTCTATTTCATAATTAGTTTTACACTTTTTCTTCACATTTTATATTTATTCCTCTAATTTTCAATGTTTAATATGGCTTTGTGGATTTTTTGAAATTTATGGTTTTGGTTCCTTATATATGCTATAGGAGACAAAATTCTCACCACCTATGGAGCCTAACCAGCATCAAGAATGCCAAAAATATCCACAAATGTCCACTTGGATGAAACTGTGGAAGATTGTTTAAAGCATAGATTGTTTTCTTCTTTGTCTCCAAATTGGTTTTATTGGTTTCTCTTCAATTGGATGCAATTGTTTCAACTTGGGATGGTACTGGTTTGTAGTTGGAGCACATCGAAGTATCTCGAGGAAGGGGTTTGAAGCTAGAGCCCACCAGGCGTTCATTTAGTATAACGTATCCATTGCACCTGCAAATGAGAGATTGAAAGAAAGTGATCTTAATAAACAATTTAAGGGCAATGATGTTTGATCTATATATGAAACATCATTAGTTGAACTCATATGATGCCTACGGTATGTTTTGTTCATTTCTTTTAGGTGGACTTAATGAAAAGATATCTATTCTGGATATATGATGCTTTATGTCTTTTTTATTTTCAGGTTGATAGTAGTTTAGGAAGCTTTCCTATCCGAATTCCCTTTTTCAACGGTTCACTGAAGGTATGTCTTTTAAAAGTTTATACATTCTTATTTATTGCTTCATCTTCTTGATACATTATGAAAGACTTCAAGTTGTCACCTCAACATGCAATGACCTTTAACTGTTTCCCATGGATATTACTTATTTGACTTATTAGAACAAGCTAATACGTCCTTATTTATTCTTTCAGGTTCTTCACATAATTACAACAACCCGTAAATTCTTTAAAACATCTTCAAATTCATGTTTAAATAGATGTGTGTCTAAATCAAGTATTGTTCGATCCTTTAAGAACCAATCAATGTCAAAAATTACAACCAATCAATGTCAAGGATTACAACCAACCAATGTCAACTATTGCTTCATTTTTTCTATTTTACAATGTTTAAATAAATATGCATATGATCATTTATTTAATTTCTCTAATGCATATAGTTTTAATGCTGCTTCTAATTAGTCACTATCTTTTCTTCGATGCCCCGTGCATCGCACGGCGGGTCTTTACTAGTATATATATATAGTAGAAGAGAAAATAAGAGAATTTTTTGTGGAATTCTACATCACTTTTTTGACTTTTTTAAACAAAGGCACCCATTCAACACACATATTTTCAATCCTACCCCCTCCTTTATGTTTTTTAACAAAGGCACCCATTAAAGCCACAGAATTGCAATCCTACCCCCGTCTTTTATGCTTTTTTAATAAAAAAATCTATGGGGTCATCTTAACCATCCGATTTAAGAGGAACAACACATTATGGAAACCTCTAAAAGATTGGAAGGCTAGGATCAGCCTATGGAAATGATTTTTGGGGCACAACCTATTTATGTTGTGTTCCATCACATGGACGGTTTGGATCAACTTGTGATGGTCCATACAGTTCTTTGTCGGCTCGTGCATCGCACGGGGTTTTTTACTAGTGTATATATATATATATCCAAAATGATAACACCACCAAATTATTGAAAGAAATTTAATTTGTTGCAATAAATATTTATAATTTTTTACTGATGATATTTGACATCTTTTGTTGTCATCTTTAAATATTTTAGGACAACCACATTTTTCTTATTTTCTTTCATAAGATATTCTCTTTCATTTTTATTACCATGTTAAAGAGGGTGAGCCTTGGCGCAACAGTAAGGTTGCTCCATTGTGACCTGGTGGTCATGGGTACGAGTCATGAAAGCCTCTTTGCAAAACAGGGTAAGGCTGCGTACTTCTAGCCCTCCCCAGACCCCGCAATGGCTGGAGCCTCATGCACGGGGCACCCCTTTTTTTATTACTATATTAAATTTTACTAAATAGATACTTTATGAATGGACTTTAATAATTGTTTTTTCAATTAATCTATAAATTGGGTTACATACCACACTGCTTAACCTAAATGTTAAATTCTATGTATTATTAAAACATTTTTTATTTTTTATTTTCTATGAGAGTTTCGTAACAATATCTATTTTTAAAGTATCCCAATAGTTATTGGAGCTGAAGAATTTTCGACAATAATATTCCTCGCATAAGTTTAGATTGGGCGTAAGTTTATGGGGAATAAAGTCGTCTTTCGTGGAAATGTAACCTTCTAGGCTTTTTCTCATATAGTTCTTTTTATAGAACACTAGAGGTGGATCATCTGGTTGTGGCTTCTACTAGCAGGTTGTACTCTTTCCTAGCTCCTCCGTAGGTACCAGCATTTTGTTGGTGTGCAGATGTGAAAAAGATTTTGACTATTGAGAGGTTGGTTTGCAACAGACCCACAATTCTTCCATCATGTGTATTCCTTCAAAGGATCAACATTCCACTTCTTCATTCATTTTCCTTTCACATAGAAATTCCTGTCACCCCATACTGCTTAGTTGGAGGTGGCATGGGCTACTGGCTTCTAATGAGTCTTTGCTAGAAGCTGATTAAATGGAACATTGAAATAGAAATAGCATCTTAGGGAGACCACTGGGCATGCTTGGTTACAATTCTGAGAAAAAAAAAATGACTATTTGAAAATCATACCCGCCTTAATCATAGCCCATAAATTTTGACGTGCCCATTTTATGTAAGAGGAACTACAATAGAAGTTTACGGCCATCATTGCTTTAAGCAAATTATTAGGTTTAATTAATTAGGTGTCCATTCTACATAATAGGAATTGCAATAGTAGTTTATTTGGCTGACTTGATCAGTTTTTGGGTTGAATCTGGTGTTAACGTACCTTGGGACTTTGACACAAGTGTTTTTCATGTTTTCCAAAGACATGCTTGTGTTAGCGTTTTTTATCTCTATTGAAATCGAATATGATGCCTTTCAATCGATAGATAAGAGAGATGTTTTCTCATATATTTTCTCATATAAGAGGAAAGGAAACGGGAAATAGAAGGGGTGCCACGTGGTGCATCCACGTCGTCCAGGAGAAACGGAAAATAGAAGGGGTGGCACGTGGCGCTCACGTCGTCCATGATTATGTTTTACATATATATATAATATAATGACATGATGTATTGCTTTGTTAAGCGTTATATTAGAGAGGAATGTTAAGAAGCTGACCCAACGGGGGCGTCTTCCTACCACTTCTCTCACAATTATTTGCATACAAATAAGTAATCTTGGGAGGAATAAGATTGTTTTTGTCCTCAATTGTCTAATGCACACGTGAAACATGTGTGGTGATCGAGGTTGTTGATAAGGTGTGAGACATCTCTTAATTTGTTCATCGCTAATTAGGACACATTTCTCATGTGCCCACAAAGCCCTTGCAATCTCAATCATGCATAATTAGAAAATGGTGGGTACACCCACTGTAGATGGTTGGAAGATTAATCTTGACGCCCCCCCCCCCCCCCCCCCCCCCCCCCCCCCGGCCACTGATCGTGCAACGATTGAACGGAAAGTTTTTACCAGACATGTTTGTTGGAAGATCAATTTCCACCATTTGATCAGTGCACGAACCTCAACAATCAAATGATCCTAACCATTAATGGTCTTCTCTACAAAGAAATTTTTCTAGTTTTACATTCGGACAGTTAGGAGAGTCCAATCGTAAGTGTTTGGCGATCACATGTTGGGCCCACATTCTGAACAATCTAGATCAATCGTCATCAAATGAATAGATGATCATCCTCCATCCTGCACGGACGGGACCCACACAAACCTAAAGTACGGCCCAAATAGCATCATGTCGGGTGGGTCCCTTTGTGTGCCCAATGGCATGGATTTTTTTCTTTGTATTTCTAGCCGTGGGTTTGTTGGTCCGTGACTAATCAGCGGTCCGGATTATCTAATTCTCTCGACCCCCACTCATCCTCAATAACGACTAGAGCTAGTTCTTAACTCCTAGTGAAACGCTAGATTTTAGCCTTTTTTCAAGCTGTCCTCATTTTTCCGTTACCTGTAAATAGAGATGGTTATGTAGTTCTATGCGAATACAATTCCCGGGCCCTCAAGCTATATAGGAATAGGACCCATCTCTCTCAACACAATTTCACAAGAATCTCAGAAAAACCCACAACTCTTCTTCTCCTTCTCCGGGTCAATTTCATCGATTTGTCTGCATATATGTCTTAAACCCCACTTTAGTAGTTCTTTTTTACTATTGTATTCTCTACTCTCTCTCATGTTCTGTTTTTTTCTTTTGAAATCGAAGTTGATGATTTTGTGATCCAATTCTACATATGTTTGCATTTATTTCTTTTGATTTACATGTTATCTTGTTGGTTTTTCTATCATCTTTATTTTTTTTTTAAATTGTTTTTTTTTTATTGTTTTCGGGATGAATAGAATAGATTTTGAAATATTAAGTGGTTGGTGTAATACACCTGAAATTATTATTGTTGTTTATTTTGTATAAAACAGGGAAGCATGATTCTTCCCTGGGAGTAGGGAACCCCGATTCCCCGGTTCTCGAATATGAAACGGGATTCTTCTCGAATCTCCAAAAACTTGGAATCCCGGTTCGGATTCCTCGGAAACGGGATTCCCACTTTTGAAAATCGCGGTTTATGATTCCCCAGAAATGTGATTCCCACTTTTGGGAACCGCGGTTTAATGTTATGTGAAACATGATTCCCCGTCAATTCTCCGGAGATTCCTTGGCGATTTCCAACTCCCAACGATTCCCGACGAATCTCCGACGACTCTCCGGTAACTTTCCGGTGACTTCACTATTTCCGCTTCCGACCATTCCAGGAACCTTTGATTCCCGCTTTCGATTCCTGCTCTGGCAACCTTGGTATAAAAGCATATATTTCATTAAAAAAGTAAACCCTCCTAATACTGTTAGATTTTTTATATAGAAGAATATATTGAGAGTCATTGCCGACTATCCATGGAGCTGTAGGCGTCGGGCTGTGTGCGGGCCCACACATGGATGATTCCTAGTTAAACTAGGACTTGCTATTTTAGTAGTTAGAAAAGTTTATAATTTTTGTGGTGAATTTAGAGTAAGATAATACTTTAGAGTTGTAGTTAAGAAAAAGGGAATTTTTGGGTTTTAGAAAGTGAAGGAACGGTTTTGGTATTGGGTTTCTTGAAATTGTTTTGAAAAAGACTCTTGGCGTTTGTCTCCTTGTGTTACATATAAAAGGAGGAGAGGAGAACATGAATACTGGGTGAAACGAAAAACGTCAAAACGTAATTGTGATAGTGGTGTACTGTGTATTATTCAAAGAAGAAAGGTCTCTCTCTTCATTTTGTGAGTTGTGTTTTTGTGTGGCTTTCCTTCTTGGCTTTTGGCTTCTTGCTTTGATTTTTCTTTGAATAAGTGGTATCAAAGTTTTGTGATCATGGTTTTCAGGTTTCAACAGAACATGATTAAGAATAATCTTATATTGTATACAGGGTCTGTTTACATATTACAAATAGATTTGACCGGTATTAGGTCTGTTCACATTCTAATAAACTGGTAGGGGTCCCCGTTGAACCCCAGCTTACCGATTAAAAAAAATGATACTAACCCCCTTGATCTAAAAGAGGATTATCTAGGCTTTCTTTCAAAAAATTTTGATCGTTGATATTTGTGAGGTCTTGATCGAGCAAAGGGCCCACAATATGGTAGTGGTGTTCGACCAGATCAAGGGCTCCGATCGATTTCAATAAGTGGCCAAATTATCCTTCCAAAAGTTTGGATAAAATTTGGAGATTTTTTAGGAGCTTAGTTTGACTTTTGAGAGAAATTTTAAGGAGAAAAGTTCGATAGAATTTTGGAAAAAGTTTGGGTTATTCTAGGAGACTTTGTGCATGGATGACTTTAGTCCTTTTCTTTTCTTTGTTTTAGTTGGATTAGGAAAGCCAAGTTGAGTTGAAGTTGGCCATGTAAAAGCCTACAAATACATGCATTCTAAACCAAATCAGCCTACGTATCTTCCCCATCTTTATAATTAAAGATTGCATAACCAGTCAAATATCCCTTCCTAAAACCAGTCCCCAACGAATTTAGGAAAAAGTTTGAGTTATTTAAGGAGACTGTGTTGGACGAGTTTTGTCTTGTAGTTGAAATAGGAAAGCCAAGTTGAGTTGAAATAGGAAGGAATTCCATTAGTTTCAGATCCTGTTAGTTTCTTTTAGTGCCCTTTTCAACAATTTCAACTAACCTTTTCAACTTTTTACACATCCCTTTTCCCTATCTTTTCCTCCCTCAATTGATCACATTGCTTTAAACCTTACCCTTAAGCCTCACCGTACCCTCGCATTTGATATCAGAGCTTCAGTTACATCACACTCTCATCATCTACTCCCTCTTATGTTCTGATTTTCTGATAATTGGTGTTGAAGACTTTGTGATCTATTTCTAATAGAATTTTGATAAGATTATGTATAATATAAGAGACTTTATCAGAATTCTAATAGTATTAGCACTCTTTTTTAAAATGGCAACAGTATTAGGACTCCTTACATGTTTAAAAATACACATGATGTTATATCGAGTGATAGCAACCTCCTTGGAAAGATTTTGATTGTTGATATTGGTGGGTCGTGATTTCGTCCCACATTATGGTCATGTGGTGGTCCACTACATCACTGGCTCTGATCTATGCGCATTGATGTTGTTAGGGTTTGGCCCTCTTTCTTTGGCAGGATCATGGTTTGGTCGATCTGTGATCCTTGGGTATTCATGAAATCCTATGTGCTATGGCTCATGAAGTTACCGATGCATTTATTATTGTGTTGAATAGGGAGAACTCTTTACTTTAGATAATGCATGAGAAGCTATTGTCTTCCTCAGAACCACTACTGTTATAGCTGATTGATGCATTTCTTGTAAAGTTGAATTGTCACAATTATGTTTCCATTTACTATTAGGATAGTGTGGACCCGATCCCGAGGACGGTGAGCAAGGGACGCGAGATCTCCCGTCAATCCTCTAAGATCTCCACGATGTGAAGGAGAGCTCTACCAAGGAACTCTCGAAACAGATGCCACTCACAGCATGGGTGGCGATGTATATGTATGAGATACATCTTGATCCGGAGACAAGAGCCTCGAAACCAAGACATACCTAAAATAACTTAGAGTCGCCATCCAGGGAGTCGGCCCTGGAACCCCATAAAATGCTCTGTCGCAACGGATAACCAGAGATGCAAAGGTTCGTGCCGAAGAGCACCCCCAATTCTCCCAAGTACAAGCACTTGGTCTCTTGTGCCATTTTTAATTAACGTTGAAGAGTTTTGGGCGAAAATCATGTGAAATGGGAACGAGCGTCCCTGAGAAAACGTCTATCTAAGCATGCATGACCCGGTTAGGGCAAAAGAAAATAAACATCCAAATCCTAACTCATCGCATCTAATCCTAACTCATCACATTCTAGGAAAGCAGTAACATCCGCATGCAGAACTATAACTAAACAGACAATGATAGATATAATGAGATAATGAAAGCAGTAAAGAGCTATAGCTAGACAGTTAATCAGGATAAGACGAACGAGTAAATGCTATAGCTAAGCAACAAAAGCAGTAAAGTAAACACACTAGCATGCGAACCTATGCGAGAGACAAGTTTGAGAAATATCAATCAATCACACGGTAGAGAAATAAGCAAACTAAAGAAAGGCAATTCATGATAAACCAAAGACAAACTCACAATGAGCTGAAAAGATGTAAGAAAATAAAAGGATTGGAAAATCAAAGGTATGCGATGACCAAAAATGCCAGGGAAAAGAAAATGGAACACATGATAGGCTCAGAGGGCGATTCAAATGGAATCAAGCCCAGCGATCCTAATCTGCTGAAGATCGGACAAGTCTCACGATTGTCATGACCCATCGTTGGGCTCAACGAGGACGATCATTGTGAAGGGGCCACGCTACGTCATCGCCCGTCCCAAAACTCAATAAAACGTCGGAAAACCGATGAAAACCGGAAAACCATGATCAAAATCGAAAAAGGAATGAAAAGGGGACTCCGAGTGACCTGGCAATCACCATCCTTGCCCATTTTTATTTTTGTTTTGAAAGGTTTGAAAATGTTTGAAAATATTTAATAAAAAGGTTTGACTGAACTTGGGTGGACCCAAGTTATCTACGTACCCTGTGGAAAGGGATCAAGCCAACTTAGTTCGAAACAGCTTTTTCGAAAAATATTTTTGATGTTTTTGACGATTTTTTGATTTTTACTATTTGATTTTTATGTGTTTTTTTATCCCTTTTGATTGAAAGGGGGGTTTTGGCTCAGGAGGTTTCCGTTCGTCGCCTTGACCCGAGAGAAGTGACGAAGTGTTCCCAAAATCGATGGGATCCCGAAATGCAAAGAGTATCCCAAGGAACGTGAAGAGAGTAGTCCCAAAAAGAAGACAAGGTGGAACCCCTGAATCCCATAAGAAATGACGACCTCAGAAAGAAGAGAAACCCCTACACCCTGTAAGAATCTCAAGAAGGGAAAGACGATGTAAAGGGCAAAGGGTTGGCTCAAGAATCATTTCGTCATCGCCTTAACCCGATGGAACGCTCCCAAAATTGACGGAATCCCGAGATGCAAAGAGAGTCCCGAGGAACGTGTGAAGAGTAATCCCGAAAGGAGGAAGAAAGATAACTCTGAACCCTATGAAAGTGATGATGTCAGAGAAGGGAGAACCCCTAAGCCCTATAAGAATCCTATGGAAGGAAAGAGACCAAGAAGGGTAAGAGGTTTGCTGTTGACTGGCTCCATATGAATCGAAGCCAATCCGACAAAGTCATTGATCAAACAATCATCTTTTCGATTGATCCAATCGAGAACTAAATATGAGCAGATAGCTGCATAGAAGAATGAAAGTGAAAGCTGTAGCCATGCATGTTTAATCACTAATGGGCATGCCATTTTGGTTGATCTAATGGTAAGTCCTTTACAAACGCGAAATCTAGCATGAATTCATATAGAACTTAGATTCTTAGAATCATGAAACTAATTAAGCAAAATGGGAATCAAGAGATGAACCTTCAAATCATGTGCCAGAATGACATTAAAAAAAATATCGTGGAGGATATCTTCAGAAACAAATGTGCCTTTAATTTGGCTTTAACAAACATGCCAACTATACTGTCAGCTACTCACTATCATACTGATCAAATTGGCTTTAATTTTTCAATTGCCTAGCAATGGAAGGTATCACAGCCTCAGTACCAAAGGAGAGGTTGAACGGCGATTCACCAGTCGTCGTGCGAGGAGTACTGCGGTAAGCCCACAGAACGTGATAGAGCTCATCTGCCCATCGGCCAGCTTTTTCATCCAGCCTCTTCTTTATCCCCTGAAGCAGGATTCTATTAGTTACTTCCGTTTGCCCATTGGTTTGGGGGTGAGCAACCGAAGTGAATCTCTGTTCAATCTTTAGGTCCGAGCAGAACTTTCGAAAGTTCCGGCAATCGAACTGTTTGCCGTTGTCTGTGATCAAGACACGGGGAATCCCAAATCTACAGACTACTGCCTTCCAGAAGAAGTTCTGCACATTCTGCTCAGTGATCTGGGCCAGAGGTTCTGCCTCCACCCACTTAGTGAAATAGTCGATCGCCACTACCACGAACATGCGCTTTCCAGAGGCCGGTGGGAAAGGGCCCAGGATGTCCATCCCCCATACTGCGAAGGGGAGCGGACTAATAATTGGAGCCATTGCTACGGCGGGCTGGTGGATGGTAGGAGAGAACTTCTGACACCTCTCACACCTTTTAACCAGATCCAGGGCATCCTGCCTGATAGTAGGCCAATACAGTCCTCTGAGCAGCACCTTTATCGCCAGAGCTTTGCCCCCCAGATGTTCTCCGCAAATTCCTTCATGAGTCTCTTGTAGTGCATACGCGGCGTCGCTCGGCCTCAGACACTTCAGATATGGGAGAGTATATGACCTTTTGTATAGATTGTCACCACTGAGGGAGAATCGGGCAGCTCTCTGTATCACCTTACGAGCTTCCTTCTTATCCTCCGGGAGTCTAGCATCGCGCAGATAACCCATGATCTCATCCATCCAACACGGCTCATCTTCCACCTGCATGACTTCCATGGCTTTACTGTCGATGCTGGACCTTTGTAGAAACTCCATGTGTATGCTTCCGAGAGTGGTATATCCAGAGGCAGCCAGTTTTGACAGCACGTCAGCTTTGGCATTTTCTGTTCTTGGTACTCTGATGACCTCGAAACTTGCAAACCGGCTGGAAAGTTGGCGAACCTTGGCGAGGTATTTAATCATACGCTCGTCTCGGGCTTCGTAGACCCCTTGAATCTGGTTTGCTACCAGCTGCGAGTCGCAGTATGCTTTCAATTTTTGGGCGCCGGTCTGAATCGCTAGGCTCATTCCGGCAAGGAGGGCTTCATATTTTGCCACATTGTTTGATGCACGGAACCCGAATTTCAGGGCGTAATCCGCAGTGAACTCATCAGGCCCAGTGAGGATGAGGCCAGCTCCACAGCCGTTTTTATTTGAAGATCCGTCGACATATACTTCCCAAGTCGGTGTGCTGGTTATGGAGTCCTGTCCGGCTGACGGTGGCCTGATTTCCGTCCGAATTTCCTCAGTCATACGCTCTTCAGGGACTACTTTCTCTACAACTGGGAGCTGCAATGCTTCAGGGTCGGCGACCTGCTGGGGGATAGTGCACTCGGCTACAAAATCTGCCAGTACTTGGGCCTTGATAGCTGGCCTGGGTGCGTACTGAATATCGAACTCGCTTAGCTCTACAGCCCATTTCACAAGTCGCCCGGAGATATCTGGTCGATGGAGAACTTGTCGAAGTGGCTGATCAGTCAAGACCTTTACAGTGTGAGCTTGGAAGTACGGCCTTAACTTCCTGGCGGCCATTACCAGCGCGTAAGCCAATTTCTCGACCCGCTGGTACCGTGTTTCTGCGTCGTGAAGAACCTTGCTGACATAGTAAATAGGTTTTTGCTGGCGGTGCTCTTCACGGACGAGGACAGCTGCCAGAGCCGTGGAGCTGATGGAGAGATACAAAAATAGCTCCTCGCCCGGCTCCGGCTTTGTTAATAATGGCGGAGAGGACAAATACCTTTTCAGCTCTTCGAATGCGATCTGGCATTCTTCCGTCCAGGGCGCAGTCTTGAGTCCCTTGACTGCGCTGAAAAAGGGCAGGCACCTTTCCGCTGATTTGGAGATAAAGCGACCCAACGCCGCTATCATTCCCGTGAGCCGCTGGACTTCCCTGATGGTTTTTGGAGCAGTAAGCTCCATCACGGCTCTGATCTTTTCTGGGTTTGCTTCTATCCCTCGCCGGCTCACCATGAATCCTAAGAACTTCCCCAAACTGACACCAAAGCTGCACTTGGTGGGGTTAAGTTTCATGTTGTGCTTCTTCAGGACCTGGAATGTTTCTCTGAGATCAGACGCATGATCCTGCGCACTCCGACTTTTGACCAGCATATCGTCTACATAGACTTCCATGTTACGGCCGATCTGGTTCTGAAAAAGTCTGTTCACAAGCCTTTGGTAAGTAGCTCCGGCATTTTTGAGGCCGAAGGGCATAACTCGGTAGCAGTAAGTCCCTTGATCTGTGACGAAGGAGGTCTTTGGTATATCCGACTCGTACATCCTGATCTGATTATATCCGGAGAAGGCGTCCATGAAGCTCAACAGTTCATGACCCGCTGTGGCGTCAATGAGTTGGTCGATCTTCGGGAGTGGATAGCTGTCCTTAGGACAAGCCTTATTCAGATCGGTAAAGTCGACGCAGGTCCTCCATTTCCCATTAGTCTTCTTGACTAGGACTATGTTTGCCAACCAGTCCGGGTATCGAATCTCGCGAATGAAGTCAGCCTTCAGAAGCCTCTCCACTTCTTCTTTTATTGCCTGCCGCCTTTCGAAGGCGAAATGTCGTCTCTTCTGCTTCACCGGTTTACAGGTTGAATCAACACCGAGCCTGTGTGTGCTGATCTCTGGATCAATGCCGGGCATATCGGCAGGAACCCATGCAAAGACATCTCTATTGTCCTGGAGAAAATTGGTGAGCTGGTGCTGAATGCTGCTGCTGAGGGAGGAACCGATCAGAGCGACTTTCTCACTGTCCTATGGGCACACTGGGATGGAGAGGAGGTCTTCAGCAGGTTGAGTCCCTCTGAGCTCGTCCCTTACATCGAGCAGTTCAATTGGCAGTGATTCCACTGCATTTTTGCCTTTGAGTGCCATTGCGTAGCACTCTCTGGATTGAGGCTGATCTCCTCGAACTTCCCCCACACCATTGGGGGTTATGAACTTCATTTTTTGGTGGTAGGCCGAGGTTACTGCACGGATGAGGTTCTGGCCAGGCCGTCCCAAGATAGCATTATAGACCGAAGTGGCCCTTACTACCAGAAAGTTGACCATGGCGAAAGCTTGACAAGGTGGATCTCCGACAAGAACAGGGAGCTCGATCTGCCCCACCACTTTCACGACCTCTCCGGAGAAGCCAAATAAATCTGAGTTCGCCGGCTTCAGACGGTCGTCGCCTATCATCATTTTCTCAAAGGCGTGGTAGTATAGAATGTCCGCCGAACTCCCATTGTCTACGAGGATTTTCTTCACCTCCCAGTTGGCAACGAGCATGGTTAAAACCAGTGCATCGTCGTGGGGCAGGATAAGATTATCCAGATCTGCATCTGAGAAGGAGATCTCATTCTCCGTTCTCGTCTTTTTGCTGGTTGTGTGCACGGCGTTAACTCGCCGTGCATATGCTTTGCGAGCGGTGGAGGAGGTGCCCCCAGCCGCAGGCCCACCCATAATTGTACCGATGACCCCCCTTGGCTGAGATTGGGGTGCCTCAGGCTGCGCATTGGCCAGCTGAGGGGTTTTGTCCCGAGCAGGGGGCTGCTGTGATCTTCGAGGGCTGCGGCCCTGGGGGCTCTTTCCTCTGCGCTCTTGGTTGCGGCTGTCAGTTCGGATATACTTTTTCAAATAGCCCCGGCTGATGAGTTGCTCAATTTCCTGCTTGAGTTGCCAACAATCATCTGTGTCGTGGCCGTGGTCCTTGTAGAACCGACAGTACTTTGAAGGATCTCTCCTGTTTTCCTTGGAGATCATTCTAGCAGGCCACTTCACGAACTCTTCTTCGCTGATCGCCGCCAGTATGTGCTTTCTGGAGGTGTTGAGAGGCGTGAAGTTTTCTTCTCTTCTCTGAGGAGGCAGAGCCTTCTCTCTCCTGGGAGGTTTATCCTCCCTGCGCTGCTTAGGGAGATTCTTCTCTTCAGAGGTTATCCTCCGATTTGAATTAAGAGCTGCCAGTGTTTCTTCCACCGTTATGTACTCTTCTGCCCCGGCCTTAAGATCCGCTAGTGAGTGCGGATTTTGTCGAGCCACCGCTCGACGAAAATCATTAGACCTGGCGCCTGCGAGGAGCGCATTCATTGCTGCTGAGGGATCTAGATTTGGCACTTGAAGTGCCTCCTTGTTGAATCGGCGGACGAACACCTTCAGAGGCTCGTTGTCGTCCTGTCGCAAGGCCATCAGGGAAGCTGTTGTTTTCCTTGGCCTGCGACTGCTCATGAAGTGGCGGACAAGATCCTCTCCAAAATCATCAAAATTGTTGATGGAGTTCGGTTTGATCCTGGAATACCAGTCTCTTGCCGCGCCAGTTAGCGTCGTTGGAAACGCTCTGCAAAGAAAGCCATCGGAAGCTCCGTGGAGGAGCATAATTGTTCTGAACGTCTCCAAGTGGTCCACGGGGTCTGTAGTGCGGTCATACTGAGGGACGGCGGGCATTTTAAACCCTCTGGGTGCTGGGGCACCCAGAACATCATCAGTGAATGGCGTCCTGCTTCAGAACGCCTTGGAGACGGGCCGGCTCTGGTCCTTCGCCAGTTCCTCTATCCGATGATCCATCTCCTCCATTCTCTGTAGTAGCAGATCCGTCCTGTGGTCCAAGGACCTGATCCTTTCCACAGACTGGCTCGCCGCGGAGCCGGATCTGCTCTCCCGACTCCTACGACGAGGTCGACGTTTCGCTGGTGGCGCACGATCTTTATGAGCTCGGCGCCTCTGTGCGGAGGGGGACCGCGACCTTTCACGGTGATGAGGCTCTGTTTGGGCATGCCTCGTCGTGGGGTGAAGGACTTGTCTGGTGGAATGATGAGTTCGGCCCTCACCATGGTGTGATGACTCTCCCCTGTGGACGTCTGGCCTTCCTTGGACAGATCGCGGAGCCTCTGGGGGAGGTTGAGGGGGCACTTGAAGTAATTGCTGGTATTGCCCAACGAGGGCTGTCATCTGCTGAAATAGAGCTTGAACTTGCTCCGGGGTGGGCAAGGGATTTAGATGTTCTGAGCGAACCGGGCTCTGCTCTGTTGTAGCAGAAGCTGCTACTACTAGTGATGCAATTCGCTCGCTCCGGGTCCTACGGGGTAGCGCGGTTTGGGTAGTCCGCTCCCGCGCAGTAGGCATCCGCGTACTCTTGCGTCCTGCCATTTTTGTGAGTGGGATGTGTAAAGACAGCTTTTAGTTCTGGGTCCCACGGATGGCGCCAATCTGTTAGACCTAAAATCGGTAACAGGTACAGCAGTGATGTAAGAGCTGAGCTGGATGACTAGGGGAGCTGAGTCCTGAGGGACCGGAGTGAACGGGGAGTGAGGTGGTCGAGAAAGAGTCCTGCTATGAGGGCTGAGTCCTGCACAAGGCAAGCAAGGTCAGAAGACCAGACCGGGTTTTACTCCGGATAGGCCCTTCGACACTCAAGTCAGTATGAGCAGGAGTGAAGGGGAGATGTCTAAGAGTTTTTAGGGAGAGAAGGGATTTTTCGCATTACCCATTGGTCTGAGCTTTGATCCTCTATTTATAGGGAAAATCTGGTGAGGTGTCCTGGACAGGTGTCCAGGACAGGTGGCGGCCTGTGAGAGGCTGCAGCTCACCTACTCTGAGACAGGTGGCGGCCTGTGAGAGGCTGCAGCTCACCTACTCTGGGACAGGTGGCGGCCTGTGAGAGGCTGCAGCTCACCTACTCTGGGACAGGTGGCGGCCTGTGAGAGGCTGCAGCTCACCTACTCTGGGATAGGTGGCGGCCTGTGAGAGGCTGGTGTTTTCACACCCCATCAAGGCACAAACCCACTTATCTTCTCCTCCCTCTCTCTACATTTTTCTCTCGGTGGCTGCCCCCCACCCCCACAAATGAGGTTCGCCTGTTGGGAGAAGCACCAAAAGAAGAACCCCTTCACAAACCCTATTCGATGGGCTCTAAAAGGAAATGATATATTCGAATCTTTTCTCCTCCTTTGGACAGTCCCCATCTAGTACATTTATGACAACTCTTTTTAACACTATAGGGGGTGTCTCTAGGCAAGGAGAGATCCAACACAAAAGGGCAATGATATATCTCACCCCTTTCTCTTACTTGGACAGCCCCTCTACTAGTGTATTTTGACTACTCCTTTATCCTACTAAGGGGTGGGTTGGCAATGAGAGGGGCGAATATATCACTTCTTTTTTTAGCACAAGGGAATTGGTAATGACACACCCATTCAGATACTTCACCCCCTTTTTGCCCTGTTTTGCAATTTGCATAGGAATTGATTTCTTTTAGGACTCGGGTTTTTCGGGAATTCAGGATTTATTCAATTTTTGGGGAATTGGCGTCAGGTCAAAATGGGGTGTCTACAGATAGCTATATTGATTTCTAAGAATTACTACTATTTGCTTTCTTCGATTAAACCTTTCTCGTTGAAGCAATTCATTTGAGGGATTTGTGAAAACAACCAATTACACCAAAAGCTTAAGCTGCTGGAGAAGGCATTATTTAATCTTTTCATACTTTAACAATCTCCCTCACGTGTGGCCCCTCTTTTTAGGACTGGGCTACGCTTGGCACATGTGGCTCCTCTTTTTGGCTTAGCCATTACATATGGATTTTTAATATCAAGATGAACCCATGCCAATAACCAATTGCTCTGATTCCATGTGAAACTACCAATTACTTCAAAAGCTCAAGCCCTTGTTAAAGTATAAAACGAATAAATGACGGTCAGTGATATCTCCCCCCCCCCCCCCCCTCAACGATTTCGTTAACTTATACTTGAATGTATTGCAATTCATCAAGAAATTATAAAATTATATTCCATTGAAGGGATTCTATTCAAAAGCAATGTGTAACTTTCTTTTTGATTTAGGAGTGAGTTCAAACTTTCTTTTTGATTTAGGAGTGAGTTCAAATTTTCAATCGAAACTATTTCAAAAGCAATATAATTTATTTTATTTTACTTTTTAGTTTAGGAGTGAGTTAAAACTTTGAATTGATAAAGAAAATGGCTTGTGTCTTAAAAGACACATCATCCCAATGTTCCTCAAGCTCTATGAATGGAAGATTTAAGCTATATTATGTTTTTAAAATTTATTATTGGAATGATACAATGATATGTCCTATAGAGGTGGTGCAAGAATAAACAACAACTCCATATGGTGTGTAAGACCAAAGAAATTATATGGTGCCCGAGTGTGAAGTCTCGTGCAGGCGGTAAGTTAGAAGTACCGCCCTTGATATTTGATCCTCTAACAACCTCTTAAAAAGTGGGCCGCTGTTGGATCAAGTATCAAGGGCGGTACCACCTTCCTTAGCACTGTATAAAATCTTATGAAGACCAATCAATAGTATTCTTGTTTTAGCCTCGTTTGAATATTTTTCTTCACTAGGCCGGGAATAACACTTTATAATTCTACCTTCCGTGGTACCTAAAGATACCCGGCCCCAATACCGGCAGGCCTGTGTTTTCTTTGTAACAATCATCAAAGTTCAGCTGAATTGTATTGCTTGGGGATAGGCACTTTTTAGGGAGGGGACATTTTGCTTTCTTTTCCCAAATGATCTATGGTGAAAAACCCCTGTTACGCAATCTGCAATTTCAATGGCAAAGCAAAACGAAACAACAAACACAAGCAAACATACAAAAAACACAAAGATTTATGTGGTTTGGCAAAGCCTAGTCCACAGCAGAGGCGTCGAGAAAAATCCATTAGAACATCAAGAGATTACAAGAGAATATCAGTCTCTCTCACCAAATCCACTAGAAACCCTAGCACACCCTTTTCCCCTTCTTTCGAGCTCTCAACCCTCTTTTCAAGAATTTCCATGAAATAAACCCTAAAAGCCCCTTTATATAAAGCGGGCCATAAATTAGTCTTATTGGGCTGAAAGAACAGGCCGGGCCAAGCGGCCTGGGGCTATGCCGCAAAGCCCACACATTGCCGAATAAACAGATCTTTTCCGGGTCACACACAATATTTCGGATTCCAATTGGGTTTGAATTCAAGACATCTAACTCAACATGATCGACTTCCAATTGTTGAGGGATACACTTTCGTGGTGATGAGGACCAATGGATGATCAGGACGGATCTTCCAGTGGTATTTGTGGGCTAAATAACAAGGTCTCATGGGTGTGGGCGCGAAACACTAGTGTAAAAGTACATCCCCAACTGAAACTGGTGGGAGAACCAACATTTGTGGCAATCAAGCAGACTGTGAAACTGAGCCATCAAACATTCCCTTCGTTTAGCTTAGAACGGCTAATTTGAATCCATTCTACTGGGCCCGAACGTTCAATATCCTAGAAATGGATGGATAAATAGGGAAGAAAATAGTTCACAATCAACATGTAAGATCGGATTGAACGGCTAGCATCATCATTTTTATTACGGTTTGCATCATCATTCTTATATAGAAAACATCAGTTCAGACTTCAGACACCTTTTTAATAAAAGGCTACAGAGTATTTGCTTTGAAATCTCCGAGGAAACACCGAATTTTAGCTTCTCCTTTATTGTATTGTTGTGGCGCAGAACTTTACGCCCACATATTTAGGAGACTAAACTTCACTAGCCATTGTGCAAGCTAAGGCCATGGGTGTCAACTAATTCACTTCCGATGGGATCCACCTATGTCCTGGCCATATCACTCGGATCCTTTTCAGGGTGCATTTCATATACTACTTAATTTCTAAGTCTCGGTCACAATTTATTTCGAATCGGACCATCCATAGAAGTTCACTGGGTCCTACTTATGTTGTACAAAGTTATGACTTACCCTTAGAAAGAGGAAAGGGAAGAAACCTAGAGAGAGGAGAATCGTGAAAAGGGCATGATGCAAAAGCCCAATAATACCCACCACCTCATGTATTTATTTTGGGTGGATCAACTTTGGCCTTTGCTAAAGATTTGTAGGCCATAATTACATATTTACATCCATTAGTGGGAGCTAGGAGAGCATGTTGTATTAGGCGGGAGGGGTTACCACTTTTATAGTGTACATGTTATTATTTAAATATTTGTTTGACTATTGTGGGAATAGGATCTTGAAAGGGTTGGGCACTTGGGAGGATAAGTAGACCATGCTTGTGATGAGGGACGGAGCCAGGAATTTGCAAAAGAGGGGGCGAACAATTATTGTCATATAATAATTAAGATGAAAGTGTTTCTGCGCACGTGTGACTTGAAAAGCCACCGATTGGTTCGTATGGCGGGTCCACCTCTATGGGGTCCCCAAAAAGCAACCAATTGGTGGCTTTTTAAGCCACTTGTGAGCAGGGAGCTCCCTACGCAGGAGCACTTTTCTCAATAATTAATAAATCTTCATAAAAGCCTTAAAGACACCATGATATTGGAAAAAAACCAAGAAAAATGAGTTAACCAAATACTTGAAAATAAATTTTCCATGGCAAAAAATTTCTCTTCTTCCAAACAACCCCTAAGAGACAACCATTATTTCGAAGAAAGAAATGCTTACAAGAAAGTCACTTCTACAATAAAGTAGGATACGATTTAACTTTTGTAGAGTAATAGTTTTGCGCAAAAAGGGATTGCCCACATTTTTCACTTAGGACAGCCCCTCAAGTGAATTTTTGGCTACTCTTACACACTATAGTGGGTTGTCCTGTGTAAAAAGTGGGCAAGTATATCATGGCAAAAAAAAAGGGAGCTATTTTAGTAAACAGAAAGATATGCTATGCAAAAGTTAGAAAGGGCAATTGCACCATTCATAAAAACCAAGAAATAAAAGGGGGCAAAAGGCTATTTTTGGAATTTAAATGTATATGAAATTTTTTAGGGGGGCAACTACCCCCCCTCGCCTTGCCCCCCCTGAATCCGTCCATGCTTGTGATATTATATGAAGATTTTGAATTAGCTTTTGATGGGAAATGATATATTCTTGGTAAGCAACTTGAGGCGAATATGTCACGTTTTTTTGTTTGTTTTGGGTGTGGTTGTTGGGTGCATGGCGGGTGGAGGGTGTGGTGGGGTGTGGGAATGATATATTCACCCCTTTTACTTCCTTGGGGTGTGGGAAAAACTCAAGCACCCTATCTATTCAGCATCACAGCGCCCATCATAGCTTGGGAAATTTGGAAAGAGCGGTGTAGCAGATGAATGGAAGGAAAATCTAATCCCACCAATAGAATCATCAGCACCATTTCAGAGGGTATCATAAAGCTGGATTGTAGCCATTCTCCTCTCAAAGAACCAGACTTGTTAGAGGTTCTTTCTCTGTCCCAGCTTGGCATTTCTCCTTGCCGTCCAATGATTCAAAAGGATTGCTCGATTCTATGGAAGAGACCCCCTTAAAGGAACTCTTAAGCTCAACATAGATGGAGCTTCGAAGGGGAACCCTGGAGAAGCATGTGGAGGAGGAGTTATTCGAAATGAAAAATCAACGGTTATCTTAGCTTTCTCTCTTTACTATGAGAAAGGCACTAACATGGTTGAGGAAACTCGTGCGCTCTTGGACGGGCTCCGCTGTTGCAAGGCCTATAATATGAGCAAGATGATCGTGGAATCAGATAGCAAAGTTCTAATCGATCTCATTGACGGGAAAGGGCAAATCCCTTGGGCAATCCAATATCTCTGGAAAGAGATTCAACCACTCCTTTGCATTTTGTCTCCCACTTGCAATCACCAATTCAGAGAGGGAAACTCAGTTGCAGATGCCCTTGCAAACTTCGCAATTCAGAGAGGGAAACTCATTTATCCTCAAGCAGTGAACCATTCTCACAGAAACTGTTAAAAGGGAGGGGATATTACCCGTTTCGGGGGGGGGGGGGGGGGGGGGGGGGGGGGGGGGTCATTTCCCTACAAAAAACATTTTTCTTTTTTGATTGATGTTGGTGATCTACACTTAGCTAGCTGGATGCTGATTGGCAATTGAGAGCATCTGGAGAATTCTGAGTGTTGCTAGGGACCGTCACAGAAGGCATTCCATAGGCAAGCTGTTGCATGAGAGAGCAGCCACAGCGCGGCCCGTAAAATGCCCCCTGTGATGGTCCGTAGCACATCCATAAAAACAAATTAGAAAAATGTCAAAGAAAGATTGAAGTGGCCGGGAACCAAGTCTTACCGGATGGGTGCACATACTTACCGGATGGGTGCACATCAAAATTCACTCCCATTGACCAATACCACCTTTGATTAATTTGATCCGTTCCTTTTATATGCCTTCATATTTCCTAGAAATCATGCAAATCCTCCAATAACACACATAATTTTTTGACTATAAGAGATCTAAAGAAAAGCCTATCAAATGGACGCTTCAGATTAACAGAAGTCAGACGTGCTGACATTGAGGTCTTGTCATAGTGAAGCATTCGGATCCACATGTAAGATCGAACGGTCACCATGGTTTCTTTGTATTATAAAGACAACTGATATTTTGGAAACTGAGCGAAACCACGTTAGAAGATTAACAATTAGACAACTTGTTTGCATGCTTCGCTTTATTTTGACAGAATATAGTAGTTTTAGTTCACGTGAATCCCCTTATGTGAAGTAGATATGATGTTGCCGCCAATTTTATTAAAATTGGAAAAGAAAATCCCAACAATTTAACGATGGATCTTCTAAGCGCAACATCTTTTCAATGGAAAATAAAATAAAATAAAGTATGCAAAGCATTAGTGAAGACTACTTTGATATTAAAATACAATGGACGATACTAAATCATGTGGTTGAAAAACTATACACATGTTCTCAATCAGTTAATAAAAAAAGAACATAGCAGTTCGAGCCATTTTTTTTAATAAGATGCAATTTCCACTTTATGTGCATAAATACCCTACTTTGTGTGAATGTTGAAAACAAGTTAGCCTTCAAACAAAATACAAAGGCAAAGCATCCCTTTGTATTTCTTCACCATGGCTACTACCACTCTTCAAAGCCCCTCCACTGAATCAAGTCCTTCTCAAGTTGGGTCATGGTTTGGACTTGGCAAAGAAACACTAGTTTTAATCTCCATTGCAATCTTCACGTTTTCTTGGTTCTTTTGGGTGCTCAGAAAATCGCGAAAGGGAACATTGCCACTCCCACCTGGCCCTAGAGGCTTACCTCTGATCGGAAACCTTCCGTTTATTGAACCCGATCTCCACCGTTATTTTGCCAAATTATCTTCGATCTACGGCCAAATTTGTAAGGTGAAGCTCGGCAACAAAGTCATTGTTATATTGAATTCCCCGGCCATGGCTAAGGAAATCCTTAAAGACCAAGACATCATATTTTCTAACCACGACGATGTGGCCGGAGGAATATCAATGACGTATGAAGGGTCCGATATCGTATGGAGTCGCGGTGCAGTTTGGCGGATGCTTCGTAAGGTATTGTGAAACAACAAATTACTCCAAAAGCTTAAGCTTTAATAGTTGTGTTATTTGAGAAATTATATCCTTGACGGCCATGCATGCACTTGCAGCCCCAAAAAACACTGGGGCCCACATAATTTTAGGTTGATCCAAACCGTTCATTTGTTGGGCCTGACATAGATAGGGCGTGCCCAGAAAATCTTCTCCACAGGATGATCCTAATCCTCAGATCAAACGGGTTAGGATCATCATATGGAGAAGATTTTCTGGGCACGCCCTATCTACGTTATGGCCCAACAAATGAACATTTTAGATCACCCAAATAATGTGGACCACACCGTTTATTGAGCTGCTCGTGCACGCACGGCCGCCCACCATATAACTTCCCTTGTTATTTAATCATTTATACTTCCACACTCCCATGTGTGGCCTCTCTCTTTTTCGGGTTGGCCTACATGTGGATTTTAAATACCAAGGAATTATTAGGTTTTGATTTAATCATTTATACTTGAACAGGTCTGCGTCCAAGAGGTTCTGAACAATGGGAGCATCGAAGCCGGGCGAGGCATCAGGCAAAGGCAACTTTATCAGACGTTGAGAAATTTGTACACGAAAGTTGGAACTCCGGTTAATATCACAGAGGAAATAACTGAAACAATTTTTAACTCTATGACTAGCATGTTGTGGGGTGAAACTGTGAAAGGTGGGATTGATGCTAGGGTTGCGGCCGAGTTTCGACAAGTGATGGGAGAAATTGTTCACTTATTGGGACAACCTAATATTTCTGATTTGTTTCCGGTAGTAGCCCGGTTTGATTTACAAGGAGTGCGTCGTAAAATGAAGAGTCTTATGTCATGGTTTGATAAGATTTTTGATTCAATCTTAGAACAACGTCAGGGAGTGAAGAGCAACAAGAAAGATAGCTTGGATTTTCTTGATATACTTTTGAAGATTGAAGAGCAAGCCGATCCCAAAATGCCCTTGACCATGACTCAAGTCAAGGCCCTCTTGCTAGTAATTTTCTAACAAAATAGCTAGATATACAATATAATTAAGGATTGGGAAATAATATTTTCATTAGGGTGCAACTTGGGCTGGGCTCAACCAGATTTTCTGCATGCATTGGGCTGGGCTGGGTAGGGTTAGAAAAAGCCATCCTAATTTAATTTGGCCAGTTCAGGGTTGAGGCCTTGAGCAACCCGACCCGACCCGACCCAATTGCAACCCATCCCCCTGATTTTATTGTTATTTCAAAATCTTTGGGGTATGGCCTTTTTTTATTGTAATTTTTTCTGTTTTTGGCTCGGACTGACCGAATTCAATGGTTCTAACCTGATCCAACCTGACCAGATTTGGAAAAACGGGTTGACAAATTTTATAACACATTTTTGTGTGTTTTCGTTTTGTTGACTATTTTTTGTTTAACCAACCTGGCCCAGTTGCAACTGTATAAATCGAGGAACTCTTGCAAAAGCCACCTTCAAGGGTACCCTATTGGTTGATTTCTGCAAAGTCAACATGGTTTCCACTTTTTAAGGCCCCATTCACTTTTTCAGTACCACCATAAATGCACTTTGCAGAAAATCAACCATTCAGGGTGCCCTAGAAGGTGTTTTTTGCAAGGGCGCCCTTCATTCTATCATTGCTCGTATAAATCATTACCTTTAGGTATACTGACACTTGTTCTACTTGTGCTAGGACATGGTGGCTGCTGGGACGGACACAACCTCGACAACATTAGAGTGGGCCATGGCCGAGATGCTACTAAAACCAGAAACATTGAAGAAAGCTCGAGATGAATTAGATGCACTAGTTGGTAGGGACTCCATTTTAGAAGATTACCACGTACCCAAATTACCATATTTAGACGCAGTAGTGAAAGAAGTGCTTCGTTTGCACCCTCCCAATCCCTTCTTGATCCCTCACACTCCGAGTGAGACTTGCGTGGTCAATGGCTACACTGTCCCTAAGAATTCTGGCATTTATGTGAACTCTTGGGCAATACAAAGGGACCCTTCTGTTTGGGAAAACGCCAATGACTTCATTCCGGAAAGGTTCTTGAATACTGGGAAATGGGATTATAAGGGAAATGATTTTCGTTATATTCCATTTGGGTCCGGGAGGAGGATTTGTCCAGGTGTTTCCCTGGCAGAAAAATCACTAGGATTTGTATTGGGTTCACTTTTGCATTCGTTCAACTGGCAATTACCAAAGGGGGCGAAGCTTGATCTTGATGACCAATTCGGACAGATTTTAAGGAAACGAAACCCAGTCATTCTCATCCCCACACCACGATTATCAAAACCAGAGCTCTATGCTCAGTTCTCTGAACAAGATTAGTTCTTGAGCTTGGACGGATGAGTTGACCCCTTTCTTGCTCTTATGTTGCTGGCTTCAAATAATATATCTAGTATATGTAATGCTTGTACTTGAATTGGCTCGTAGAAGTCTTAATAAAGTTTTAATATTTTCTTAAATACGATGAATCCATTTCAGTTCTTATGGTTTCTAGCTTCATGTTATATCTGTATTGTAATTGAGTTGGCACAAATGATCTGTTGAGAATTTAGGGAATAATATGGCTTACTAGACTTTGATTGAGAAATAGAAACAATCAAACAAATGATGTTAGTGAAACCTTTTCCGATGCGGCGAGATGAGGTGCAAACTTTGTCACTCCCTTTAAGGTGAATTTGCGCCTATGTGGAAACTAATTTCGATGCAGCAGATTACTGGCCGCAATCACCCCCAGGATACAACAGCCCGACGCATCGTCGATCTCCAAGAACTGCATGATCTCAGAGATTTGAACCACACAAACACTACAGTAGGTGTGGACCCCGATCCGAGAGAGGCGGGGGGACGGGCCCCCCAGAAAGTCTCTAGATCATCCATGTGAAGGAGAGCTCCACCAAGGAACTCTCGAAAGAGTGCCCCTCACAGCATGAATGGCGATGTAAAGTGAGATACCTCTCGATTCGGGGACTAGCCCGGATTCGAGGCGTACCTTAAACAAAGAAAGAGTCGCCATCCAAGGAAGTAGGCCTTGGATCCCATGTTGTGTTCTGTCGCAACAGATAACCAGAGATACAAAAGGTCCGTGCCTGATGACGAATGGAGAAGGGGTTAGGCGCCCCCAATTCGCCCAAGTGCAAGCACCTGGTCTCTTATGCCATTTATTATTAACTTTGAAGAGTTTTGAGCGAAAATCATGCAAAATGGGAACGAATATCCCCGAGATAACGTCTAACTAATCATGCATGTCTCGGAGATGAATAAGAAGCATGCACAAAAGAAATAAAAGACATGTCACCTAAGAATAGCTAGGTTATGAGTGTCATGCCTAATTGGGTGTCTAAATTCTGATGGGCAAACACATGCATGCTAAAGCTAAATGTATAGGGTCTGTACATGAAAGTAAGAAAACACAGCAAAACACACAACACAACACTACTCGACACACGACTCGATGCGACAAACCCTAGACTCTAATGCGATACTTTACTCGGACCAAAATGGCCATCCATCCTGGCTGCACTACGTATCCCGGCCTCGGGAAGAATCAGAGTCAACGTAGCTCGGCGATCTATGCTAAACTACAATGCCTAACTCTCTAGGACCGCTATCATAGACTCGATCAACTAGACTCGACTAGTTTTTAAAGCTTCTTGTTATTACTTAAGTTCAAGTGAATGGTAATTTTTAGGACTCCCTATATGCCCTAACTAATGCAGGTGGGCCCTACACCTTATGTGTGACTAGGCTGTGTGTCCTAAGGAAAACCATGGGCTATCTAAGCGCATTCTAGTCTAGCCATCGGCTCGACTAAGTGTCTAACCGACCACGACTCGAGGCCTCCTAACTCTGAGGACACTAACACGACAAGACTCAGCATATCAACACACACAGGACGGACTCCTAACTCTAAGACACCCCAAACGCCTAGGACAGACTCATAACTCTATGGGAAGATCTTTTAAAAATTGTTGGTAAGGTTATTTTGAAGAATTTTTGTAGTTTTGGAAGGTTTGAAAGGTTTTGAAGCTTATAAAAGTTTTTGAAGTTGTGACTGAACTCAGGATGCCAGCTGCAAGCTTGAGTTGCCTACGTACCCCTCAGCTAGGGATCAAGCCATCCGTAGTTCGGACAAAATAGTGAGAAATATTTATAAAAATGGTGACTGGACTCAGAATGCCTGCTGCATACCTGAAGGGGGGAGGGGAAGTAGAAAACAGGGTGAAGATTCTCCTCTCTCTAAATGATCCTCACCCCTTGATTTGATCCAAGGGTCACTAAGGATTGCTTACATCTTAAGCAATATTAGAATTCCAAAATTACCCCTCTGAAGGTGGCAAATCACCATTTTACCAAACAAAATATCTTGCATTTTATAGAAAAAGGAGGGTGATATCTACACCACCAAGCTTTGATAATTCATACCCTATCACAACCCAGTTTTGATTATTGCACAAACTTCGTCCGTCTTTCTTTACATTTTTCGCCCGATTGCCGCGAAATTTTGCAGGGGTATCCCTGAGAATACTAACAACCTCCTAGGGAATTTGTACCTAGGAATACGCACAATAAGATGCTCAAAAACTCAAGCCTTCTTCTTATTTTGGGCCCAGTCCTTCAGGAATTTGTTGAGATTAATTTCGGGATATTTTGGGACTCGGAATTTAGGAATTTCATTCGATTTTTGAAGCTCTTATTCGATTTTGGGGACTTTTAGGGTCCGGTCAAAATGGGGTGTCTATAGTAGCCCAACAAAATACGTTAAATAAACAGAGGAAGAAAGAAAACACTATTTATAGTAAAGTAGAAAAACAAGAAAAAAACAGTAGTTTTTTGTTCTGTTGTTGTGTTTATAAAACACAGAGAACATCCTCTTTTATACAGCCAAACATGTCTGTTCAATACTTTAATGGAGTGAAGACGACCTTTGAGAAAAGAGCCGTTTAAAAAATGTTTCAGATGTGAAGAGTCATTTTTGCAACAGTCACAACGATTAGGTACGCCGACGCTATTCAGTTACGCCAGCGTTATTAAGGTACGCCGTTGTGGACCCTGATCCGAGAGATGATGAGGAAGCGAGTCCCTACATCATTTGGATCATCCACGTGTGAAGGAGAGCTCTACCAAGGAACTCTCAAAACGGATGCCACCCTCATAACATAGCACGAGTGGCGATATAAAAGGGATAACTCCCGATTCGGGAACAAGTCCGGATTCGAAACGTACCTAAACAAACTCAGAGTCGCCATCCATGGTATACGGCCATGGATCCTCAAACAAAATAGGCTCCGTATACCATGGATAACCAGAGATATGTATGGGTCCGTGCCTGATTACGAATGGAGAAGGTCTGAAGAGCACCCCCGATTTGTCCGAGTGCAAGCACTTGGTCTCTTATGCCATTTATTATTAACCTCAAAGAGTTTCGGGCGAAAATCATATGAAATAGGAACAATTCTCAGGAATCGTCTACCTAAGCATGCATTTCCTGAGGATAAAGAAATGAGCATACATAAAATGAAATAAAAAATGTGTAACCTAAGCAAAGCTAGGTTATGAGTGACATACCTAATGGGTGTCTAAGTACTGGTGGACATACACATGCAAGCTACAGTTAAATGTATAGTATCAGTACAAGAAAGTAAGAAAACACATCAAAACATAAAACACAAATCAATCCTATATATGACAGGACAAGACAAATCCTAACTCTAATGCGACTTGACTCGGACCAAGATGACCGTCCATCCCAGCTGCTCTACGTATCCCGGCCTCGGGAAGAATCGGAGTCAACGTAGTTCGATGACCTATTCTAACTACGATGCCTAACCATCTAGAACCACTAACCTAGACTCGATCCACTAGACTCGACTGATTTTTAAAGCTTTTTGCATGATTACTTAAGTTCAGGTGAATTGTAATTTTTAGGACTCTCTATATGCCCTAACTAATGCAAGTTGATTAGCCTTAAGCTAATGCAGGTGGGCCCTACATCCTATGTATAACTAGGCTGTGCATCCCAAGGAAAACCATGGGCTGACTATATGCTTCCTAGTCTAGCCATCGGTTCGACTAAATGTCTAACCGATCGACTCGAGGCCTCCTAACTCTAGGGACACTCACACGACAGGACACACCACATCAATGCAAATCAAGACAGCCTCCTAACTCTAAAACACCCCAAACAGCTAGGACAGACTCCTAACTCTAGAGGAAGATCTCTTTTGAAAAGGTTTTGAAGAAGCTTTGTATTTTTTGAAGGTTTGACAAATTTATTTTTAAAAGTTTGGCTGGACCTGGGATGTGAATCCCAAGCTGCACTACGTACCTCGTGGAAGAGGATCAAACCAACGTAGTTCGAAACGAACTTTCTAACTACGCTACTAAAAACACTCAACACTTTAAATTTTTTTTAAAGGTTTTTTATGCTTTCAAATGTTTTTGATGTTTTAAATTCCTAATGTTTTTGAGTTTTCAAATATTCCAATACTTTTGGACCTTAAAATGTTTTAACTCTTAAAGGGAACACGCAAGTAACACCACAAACTAGGGCAAAGCCCTAAATCTAAAGGAGAAACCCCGAACAAATAACAAGCAATTAGCGTCTCAAAGAGACGGACTACAACAAGTAAATAAGCGTCCCAAGAACAGAGAAAACAATCTAAGATCCCAAGCAGGGAAGGCTCTAATAAGACTGAGTTAGTCTCGAATCAAGAAGAATGACAATTCTAAAGGAGAAACTCCTAACTAGAAAAACACCAAAGAGGGGTATAAATGAGTCAATGACTCTCTAATAACGCTACCAAGAAAAAGACTCGCTCTAAAAGAGGAGGCCACTCTAACATGAGGCTAGGTAAGCCTCCTAAATGGGAAACTCTCTACGCGAGACAAGGCTTGTCTCCAAATAGGGGTTCTATAAATAAGGCAAGACATGCCTCCCGCACACAAAAGATGCAGACAAAGGATCAACGAGACTGGGCAAGTCTCCTAGTCACGAAGGACGCAAACAAAGGATCTAACGAGACTTGGCAAGTCTCCTTAAACAAGAGAGGGCTCCAAGTATCCCTATCGTCGCCCTTGTAATGAGAAGGGTTCTAATATCTAAAAGGCGTCTAACAGACTAGGCAAGTCTACTATACAAAGGAGGGGTACGCTACTTGGAGTGAGCAAGTCCCCTAAGGATGGGCTTGGGCTAGCGCCTTCATCGCCCCAAAAGAAGAAGGGTTATCTATGGTTCGAAGGGTGTATAACAGGTTAAGAACACCCTACCTAAAGAAGAGGAAAGGTAGAAAGAGGGTGCTACCATGTCTAGGTAAGTCCCCTAAAAGAAAAAGGAAAGTCTTGGAAGGACAACTATAGAAAAAATAGATCCATAAATTTCTGAAAATAACTCTAAGGAATGAGGCATATAAAACATTTTCCAAAAAATAGAATAACAGTATGATATAATTTTGAATAAATAAAACATACTTGTATTAAAAACCTAATCTATCACATATCACTTTACATATGTTAATCAAGCTATACATTAATCACAACTCAATCAACTTCATCCCATTGACATCAATAACCTGAATGAATTATGTACATGTCAAATACCTGTTCATTTTTATTATGTATTACATATTCTAAAAAAAAAATTCTTAGTTTAACTATAAAATTTCTTATTATTAATACCACATATGCGAAATGACTTTGAAGGTCAACCAAAATAGATGATGAAATAATATTATATTCTCAATATGATAATATCCATATTCTACATCATAAAGTTTATAAACATTTTGCAGTACGAATGAACTATAGTTTAGTGAAACCATAACCTATCTATCAATATCTTATCATTTCAGAAATATGACTATTTAATAAGATAAACCATAAGGAAATGTTATTCATATCATTACATTCTTATACCTGCACCAACTCAACTGTCCCCTTGAAATTCATAGAGCATCAAAATTTAAATAACCCTTATATTTGCGAGTGACTTTCTTAAACATAAACTAATTAAGATAAAGTAAACTGCTAATTATATTAACATTATTCCCTAAAGGTATTATAGAAATTAATCTTTTTAAAAAAAACGTACAAACATAATTGCTAGAACAATGGCCTCTGACTATAATTCCTTCAAAGTAAAATAAGAAATCATAATCATATAAGAGCATTTTTCCTTAAATGATAGTACCTTCAGAAAACTGTTTTGAAATTAAACTACTTATAAGAAAGACATAACCTGATCATGTGCTCCAACCTGCCCCATCCCATTTTATCTTTTAATATATTAAGGTATAACTGTTCCTAGTATTTCAACATCACACATCTCTTTAAACCATTTAAATCAACAACATAATCCAAGGAATTATCAACCTTAAGGCTAAAAGCCTCCTATTAGCTTCTCCCCTAAAACAAGATATACATGACACAACATGGTCCAATCACCTCTCGCCACATTTTTTTTTTATATAAGAAACACGGATACACCGCGGCGGATAAATTTCCCCCTTCTATCTGCAAATCAAGAAAATAGCCACGAACAAGAAAACCACAAAGCAAGAAAATAGCAATTCACCACACAAATCAAGAATACACGATTTTAACGTGGAAAACCTTCCGATGTGAAGGGAAAAACCAATGGACAAGCTCCGAAAGAAATCCACTATGAAAAGAGAAATACAAAGTCTTTCTTCTCAAGTTTTTCCAAAAACTTGAGGAATATACAAGAATAGAAGATTAACAATCAAATCTTGGAGGAAATATGGGTTACCTCATGAAACCCTTGCAAGAGAACGCTTTCCTACCTCAAAGAACCAAGCGTGAGAGATCTTCTCCAAGAACCACTCCAAACCCTAGGTTTTGGCTTCTTTTCCCTCTTCCTTCTTGCCCAAGAAAAGACTTTAAGTTTCAATGGAGATTAGGATTTCCAAACCCTCTTTAGGATTACCCCAAAGCAAACCTTAGAGAAAACCCTTTTTTTTCTCCTCTCTCTCCTCACGTTTTTTTTTTCCTTTTTTTCTCGTTGAAAAAACCCGTCTCACGACTCTCTTTTGTTTTACAAGAGAGTTGCGTGAGTGGTGGGCCCTACATCATGGGGTGGACCCACAACAAGTGGATGGGGCTCTTGTTGCTAAGATCTTCTTCCACATACTCAAATTCCACTTCCACATACTCAGTTTTTTTTTTTTTTTGTTGATCTATTTACTTTTCGCTATAAAACCAATAATGTTAGAAATTTGGGGGCAAATTATTAATTCTATGTGATGATGGACTGAAAATTTGGGCCGCAATTGTATATAATCTTCATAATGCTCTATCGGGATGTTTTGGCAGGCCTTTGGACTAAACACTAGTCTATCTCAACAAAGATGCTCTCAAGCGCATTTCAACTACTCACAGATGCTAAAAAACATGGTTGCTAATTTATCAACTGTCTGGAATCTTCATAATGCACATCTGGGAACAGTTTCTTTCTTGATTTATCAACTGTTTCACAAACAGATATCATCTTCTTCTGTTCACCAAACAATCCAACTGGTTCTGCTGGGACAAAGGACAGCTAATGCTGGTGATGTAGTTTGCAAGGGATAATAGATCGATTCTAGTTTATGATTCTGCATATGCCATGTACATTTCAAATTCCAGCTAACACATCTAGTTTATGATTCAAGTGTTATCGTGGGCCAAATTGTCATTAGTTTGCATTTAACTTAAATATGGTTTACTTTGTCTCATCTGAGTCACCTGTATTGCTGGGACTGTACCTACATTAAAGGGTATTTTGGTCATTTATTGTCCCATAAGATGAATCAATAATCACTTGTGAATGTCATTTGTGAAATGATGCGAAGAATGCTAATTCCATTTTATTAGATTATTTTAGTAATTGGTGATTGGCATAATCAGTTACCATAACCACATTCAGTTTTTTAATAATCACAAACAAAAGGGCGTAAAAAAGCATTAGAACTAAGTAATTCTATTACCAAAAAAAGAGGGTGAGAAGAGATGAATTGAATGAATAAGACAAAATATGTGGAAAAATGAGCCTATGTAGCTGCTCTCTCATGCGACAGCAGCGAAATGCCTTCTGCAATGTTCCCTAGCAAATCCCATGCAATAATGTTGGATGGGGGTGGACATGGTTCCGGTTCGAACCGAGGAACCGAACCGAACCGAACCGAATGGTTCGGTTCGGTTCGGTTCGGTTCCAAATCTATATGGTTCGGTTCTGGTTCTGATATCTTGGAACCGGTGGAAATTCAGTTTGGTTCTGGGTTTGGGATCCCGGAACCGAGAACCAACCCTCACCTTAAAACTCACTGCCTCCTCATTTGATAAAATCACCCCACCCCCTTTTAATTCATCCCTCTTTAATGTATTGCTTTGCCTTTAAAATTTTAATTCACCCCCCAAATTTTTGCCTGATTATCTCAAATTTGTGCCTGTTTGTAGTTCATATATAATTTTTGCATTGCTCAAATTTGTGCCTGATTATCCCAAATTTGTGCCTGTTAGTGTTTGTAGCTCATATATAAACATGATCGAACCGAACTGAACCGATTATAAACACGATTAGGCAAAATATCTACATTTGGTGAAGGTTGGGTAAACCTAGAACCGAACCGATTATATATGGTTCTGGTTCGGTTCGGTTCCAAACATATATGGTTCGGTTCTGGCTCCAATTTCAGGGGACCGATTATATGTGGTTCGGTTCCGGGAATACCCCAACACCGAACCGAACCATGTACACCCCTAATGTTGGCCACACAAGGGTGTTAATCACTTTGTATAATGGTCAAAGATAGCCCTGAGTGTATTATATGTGTGTCTTAGAACCCTTTTTATAGAGTTTACAGCACAAACTAGCCGTTTCTGGGTTGTAACGAATCCTACAGACAAGTCACGCTCGGCTCTCTAGAGAGTCGTTTGGACCCACGTAAAACTGCCAAAGCTTTGCATGGTCATCTCTCTCCTGATCGAGTCCCCCAGCTAACTGTGAAAGGGATGATCGGGCTCTTAACTAAGCCTAATCCCTCCATATCACACATCTGAAGGCACAAAGGTGTTAAACACTTTTTGAGGGACTAGATTTTATAGTCTAGACTCTTAAGACTTAACTTGAATATTGAATTCTTCTTCTTCAAATCTTTAGTCCTCTTCTTCTTCTCCGTGGATCTTCTTCTCTATCATTTGGTTCCATTGATCTTCAATCTTAGTGCTTTGATCCATTTTCTGTGCAATCCAATTTGACCGTCAAAAAGAATTCTCAAACGACAATTAAGCATTAGAACTATAACTAATATATTGTGTTTAGAATCATAAGGCATGATTTGAGAAAGCTACCAAGGCAAAACCCTTGGGCTAACAATTATGTGCGAAATTTTCAAAAAGTAGGCCCTACCTTGTTTGAAGATCCAAACCGTTCATTTGGATCGCCCCACCGTAGAAAGGTTGGGCTCCAAAAGTCAACACCAAAGGATGATCCTAACCCTCTATCCCTGCGGTTTTTATAATATGCCATCCTACATATCATATCATCCTTTGGAGATGATCTTGGTGATCCGATCTATTTATATTGGGTCAATCCAAATGAACGGTTTGGATCTTCAAATAAGGTGGGCTCGTCATATTAAAAAAAAAAAAAAAAAACACACACGAGGACATCATTTATAAAGTCCTTTTAAGATAGGCTTAGAGAAGCTTGGGGAAAGATGGCTACACTAGTTTTCGTGTGTTATATGGAATAGATTGTTTGGAAGTAATGTTTATAGATCTAGAAATAATACTAGGGGCATCAATGCGTCCAGACGGTCCTATGGATCCGAACGGTCTGATGAATCCGAACGTTAATGGACAGGATTGAGGCATGATATCTAGATCTGAATGTATCCATTTGATCCATATCCTGTTATCTGGAATGATTGGGCATAAAGCGTGCGAAATTATTTTGGATCGTGACTTAGAAGCAGCCACAAAATTCGATGAGCATCCTTGACCTAAATGGAGGGTGCCAATGAACGAAAATATGCTTCATATTTTTGTTTATTTATGCCTTTCAAATCCAGACGGCTTTTGAGAGGGATGGCTTAGAGAGAAGCAGGAACAGGATTGGGTCCAAACCATAGAATTCAATTCCAGGAAATTGATGGATGTGATCTGTTGCGGCCAAAAATCAGAGATCTGTTGATATGGCTTCGGAAGAGCTGATGTGGACCTACGCGAGGTAGCTAACGGTCAGACGACCGACCCAGAGTTGATGCTCCGAGAAGGCCCTCCGATGCTTAAGTTAGTGACTGCAACATATAAGTAAGGTCTGCTATGAATAGTAAATTTTGGGATCTAAACCCTTACCTCTGACCCTTAGAAGGCTATTTATAGTTGGGTGTCAAGCATGAGATTACCCACGTACCCTTAGATAGGTGTCGACCTGTGATTGCGTAGGGGAGTAGCCTGGAAGCTTCCTATCAGGATGTAATTACATGATTATCCCTTTGCCACATGCCACCCTGTGATTGGGTGTTTATTTTGGTCTCCATCATGATCCAAATGGGAGAACAAGAAAATCTAGAAAAAAGCCCGTAAACATTTCCCAGAAAAATATTATTTTCTATATTTCTCTTTGGACCAATTACCAATGGGGGACAAAAATTAGGTGGAATTATTAACAGGACCCATGCTTTTCATAAATTATCAACGAGGGACAAAAGAGGTCTTGTCATTAAAAGCTGGACGAAAATGCCCTTTTCTTAAGCAACACGTTTTGCTTTTCCACTTTTCCCTCTTCTCTCTTCTTTCCCTCTTTTTTTTTACTTTTTCATTTTCAACTTTGTTTTCACTTGCAAATCATGAACTTGTGGAAGAATAGGCTTACCATCAATCATAGCAAAATCATCATAATTGGCTATAAGAAATCTGTTTGTACCTTCTTCTTCAGCCCTATATTTGAATTCTAGCGCATCCCAGATTTCTCTAGGAGACTTGACATCAGTGAAAAGATCATAGAGACGATCAGACAGAGTGTTGAGAATGTTTCCTCGGCACAACAATTCATCTTCGTCACGTTTCTTCTTTTCTTTGTTGATGCGATCCACTTCTGCAGGGGACAGATTTTCTCCTTCAACGATTGGCTGCAAACCAGGATCCAAAACGTAGATGATCTTCAAGGCAGTCAGGAGAAACTTCATCTTATCTTGCCAACGACTGAAGTTGTTGCCATCAAATTTGTCCAGTTTCATCACTTTGATTGATTCCGACTCCATTAGAACAAAAATAAAGCCTTAAAATTGTTAGAAGATATTGCAGTCGAAATCAGAAAATAAACAAAACCTAGACTTTGAGGCACGATGATCGCTTTCTTTAAGGCTTTATTTGTCCCCACTCGATCTTGAGTTTGCTTAAGGGTTGGAGACAAATTGCCTCCATGATACAACAAAGTCTTTGAGAATTTTCAGAAAGCAAATCTGATAACTCTCCAACGAATTCTCTATGAAATAGTATAAGTATGGCTGTAAGAGTTATAAGAAAGAAAGAGAGAGAGATAGATAATCAGTGTCTATGAAAACCCACTAATTTTAAGTATTTATAGATTATGAATAGTTGCTTCCAATAGTTAGAAAACAGTTAGAAAAAGACACCCTTTCATTTAAATCCTAACAGTCATATCTGTTAGTTTATAACCCCTTTCATTTAAATCCTAGCAGTCATATATGTTACTTTATAACTGTCAAAACTGATTTTTTAAATTCAAAATAAAAGAGTGTCTTTTACAGAAAAATAATTCCGAAAATAATAATTAAAAGTAATGGGCTTACATTGTAATTCAACATTCTTTTTGCAAACAAAATTCAACAAGTCCCTCTTTTGTTTGATGAAATGCCTCTGTTATGAGGTAAAAGTCCTTTCTGGCATGTTGTATGAGAGGGTGAACTCAAAACTAGTCTATTGTGGGCTTTTTTCTATTCTACTACTTTTAGTTATATTATTTTTAGACTGAATTCCATTCGAGTGGCTTTCATGGATTGGTGATGGTTTCTGTAGGCTTTAGATGGAAAGGCCTCAACATGTCCTTTTTGCACTTCACACGATTTGGCAAACATAGGCAATTTAAGGGTCCCAACTAGGGTCCCCTCTTCTGTTTGATGAAATGCCTCTGTTATGAGACAAGGTTTTTGAATTTTCTATTAAAAAAAGAAGCTTTCTGGCGTGTAGTTTGGGGGGAAATGCTTCTGCATTTTGGCTTAGTAGGCTTTTGATGTAATTGGAGTTATACAACTAGGGTCCCAACTAGGGTCCACTCTTCTGTTTGATGTAATTGGAGTTATGCAATTTATGGCTTAGTAGGCTGTTTCCAGAGAAAAAAATTGATTATTAGGAGCAGTCCTTTTTCTTTCTTTTTCCTGTTATGGATTTTAATTTTATGGGGTTTGTAAGGTTCTGTGTTTGAGAACTAATATGACATTGTTGAGCTTGTGTTTCAGAATGGCTCCCTAATGATTATATGCCCTTTTAGATCTATATGATTCGACTGAGAGTTGGCTTCTAACCCCGTTCCAATTGCCATGTATCATTTTTACCAACATTACATGAGCAGCAAAATGCCGATAACCAAGATGGAAATGAGTAAGATTTAGAGAGTTAGACACTTGCTTTCTAGATGAAGGTGCCATTTCTCTCCGCCCATTGTCATTATTTTTAGAAGCTGAAGAAAAAAAGAACATAAGCCAAAACTTAGGAAAAAAATCATTTAGAAGAAACTTTAAATCATGAGTCCTTGGATTATGGGTGTTTTTCTCACTGCCCATTGTCATTTAAAAAAGTTTACATCATTTACAATAAAGTTTAAATCATCATTTAAAAAAAAATCATTTAGAAGGTGCCATTTCTCACTGCCCATTGTCACTAACTTGGTGTTTTTTGTTTTTGCAGACCCACTATCGATCCTTCATTTGGTGCGATCAATACCGGTTGTACTTGCATTTGCTGCCTGTTAGGCTTCATTCTGATTATGGCAGCTATGATTCTTTGGTTTTTGAAGCTGTAATATTGGATGGTAGGCATTGCTAGGATGTTATTTTGCATCTTGAGATCACTATGTAGTATTTGTGATGTATGGTATTTTAGAAACAAACTATTTTAATTGTTATTGGCTATAGAAGACGGGGATATGTAATGGTCTTTTGATAGAACTTGTGCTGCCTTTTCAATTGTTATTGTCAATATGCTATGTACCAACTAATTATGAACGTGGCCTTGCTCTCAGATCATTGACACTGAATGTATGATGTTTAGAATTTGCAAGTAGCAGTGTCATATGAAGAGATTGTTCTCCAACTGAACCACTGCAATTGTCAATCTGAAAACTTTCGCAGATCACTTGTGTAAGAGAGAACAGCATCTAAGATGAATTCTAATTCATCTGCCCAACATAAATGCCCAAGGCAGCCCCCATCATAAACAACAGTGCAGGAATTTTGAAGGTCATTTGGGTGGTAAGAGCATACATGGGAGAATTAATTTATGGAGTTTTTGAACTCGGTAGTTGAACTAGCTGTTCAACTTGTACCTTTGGACGCCCATAATTTTCTTTGGAGAAATATGGATAAACATCTTATAACAACTCTTATTTTTAAACTTTTCTAAATTGGGTGGAAGGGATCGGGATTGTTGGACCAATTCATCAATGGTAGCTGGATGAAAATGAATTGGTCCACAGCCAATGGGGGCACCCTTTTTTTTTTTATTCACGTCATATCAGGTTATAAGGGGGTGTGCATGTATGCCGGGGGGGTGAAAATATCATCTCCCTTTTTTTAATGGTACTCAACGGGAACACTCAATGGAATCGTAGGGTGTTGAATCATATTCCCATTTACAAGTGCTGTATATTATGATCCGTTCCTCTTCTTTTATGGGCCCAAAGAAAACCTCTTTTCTGTATGGAGGATGAGCGTTTTTTACTCTTGAATCACTCTCAATCGCTCTTGCATTTTTCATCTCTTGCATTTTTCGTTGTTTGTTTGGGTGTTGGCTTGACCATCTATGCCAGTGTACTTAATGTCAGCCCTTGAATAAAGTTTATGTCTGTTAATTATCAGAACCATTGGCCAAATGCTTCCCTTAGTCTTTCGGGACCAAAATTAATGACACCAACCAAAGATTAAATGATAGAAAGACCACTAGGCAGGAAATCTCTTCATGCCGGGCTTCAATTTTTTGAAGGTTCTAACTTTTGCTGTATCAAACAAGGTGTGGCTGTTCAAGAGGACTTACACCATTAAGAATGTTCAGTTAATGAAGCCGTTTTACATTTGCTTAAAGACATGTTTAAGTATTTACTGTATGGACAATACTATAGGATGATCCAAACCGTCCATACATAGCCCATAGCTTTTTTTTGGGCACAACTTATTTATGTTATGGCCCGTAACATAGACGGTTTGGATCATCCTATACTGTGGCCGCACAGCTTATTTTGTATGCTTACACCATACAAAATCTTGTGTTATGCTATCAACAAAAATTTAGTTACAGAACTGAATTCTTGATCAAGTAAATCCAATTCCACACAAGTATACGAGTGATGAGTCCTCAGTTGAGGTTTTTTTCCCCACTAATGTGAATAATCTTAGAGGTCTGCACCATTCATGCCACTTTAAACCCCAAATCTGCACCATTCATGATTAAAAAAAAAAAAATTACACGATTTTTGAAGGGAAAAAAAAAGATAAAAAACAAAGAGAAGATCAAAAACCATATCAGAAACACTAAATTTCTGATCTTCCTAACAAAATTTATAACATTTTTTGAGAAGAAGTATGGATTCTCAAAAAATAGTGTTTGCAGAAAATCTTTTTTCTTTTGCAAAAAACATAACAGAATTCATAACATTTTTTGAGAATTCATAACTAACTCTTTTTTTTTTTCCAAAAAAATCATGAAAGGTTTTTTATGTTCCTACAATCCATACTTTTTTTGCAAAAAATTAGGGTTTTTTCCTTCTTTTTGGCAAGAACAGAAACCCTAATTTTTGCAAGAACAAAAAATTAGGGTTTCCTTCTTAAACTAATAACAGAAACCCTAGTTTTTTTTGCAAAACCCAAAATTTCAGCACCATTCATGCCACTTTAAACCCCAAATCTGCATCATTCATGATTTTTTGGCAAAAAAAAAAAGAGAAAAAGAGAAAAAAGTGAAGAACGCACTAACCTTTGAGAAGATCATTCGTCGAGGTTGAGGTTTCGGCCTCTCTCTGTCGAGCTTTTTCGTCCGACGGATCGTGGAAGGTGGCGGATCGTGGAAGCTTTTTCTTTACAAACCAGTCCAAGAGAAAGAGAGAGAAGAGGCGGGGATTTAGGGTTTACAAATGTTTTCTCGAGGGTACGTCTAAGACGCACCCTCGATAACGCAGAAACTCTCTCTTTTTTTTTCCAACCGGGCCCACTAAATTAACCAACGAGAGTGTTTCTCTCTCTTCAACCGCATGGAGGCTTCGTGCGGACACTCTTTTTCCTCATATATATATATATATCTAGAAGGAGATTTTACTGTTCACCCGCCACGTGTCGTCGTCCCTTACTCCCTCAGCCTATTTTTCCCTGCTTCTTTCCGGTTGAACCCTCGAACAATTGGGATTTTTCCTCTTTCTCCACGTGTCCCAGCCATCCCAATTCCTCCCTCAGAGATATTTCTCTTTCGTCTTCTCCTGCAGATATTTTTAAAGAGAAGACTTCTCCTGCAGATATTTTTAAAGAGACGAGCTTTATCTGTTTTGTTTGCTAATATCTCTTTCAAGGTATCTGTTTTGTTTGCTAATATCTCTTTCAAGGTAGCAAGAAAAGGGTGCCATTTGAACGATTTCAAGGTAAAACGTAACGTTCCTATATTTTTCTTGAGATTTCAGATTATCCTCTTCTTTCTTCCTATTTATTTTTTTACTCCAAATCAGGGTTCTATTTGTTTTGGGCATTTCTTCTGTTGGATTATTTTTGTTTTTTTTTGCATAGTCAAGGTGGGGTTTTATGTTTATGAAGCTATTAGCAGGGTGGCTTTTGAAACTGCGAAATCGTTTTGGGGATTTCTTCTGTTGGATTCTTTTTGTTTTTTTTGCATAGTCAAGGTGGGGTTTTATTTCTTCTGTTGAATTCTTTTTTTTTTTTTTTTGCATAGTCAAGGTGGGGTTTTATTTCTTCTGTTGAATTCTTTTTGTTTTTTTTGCATAGTCAAGGTGGGGTTTTATGTTTATGAAGCTATTAGCAGGGTGGCTTTTGAAACAGCAGGGTGGCTTTTGAAACTGGGAAATCGTTTTGGGGATTTCTCCTGTTGGATTTTTTTGACTTTTTTCCCGTAATTGTCATATATTACTACATGTTCTTCGTATTTTTTTTGTAATTTAAAAACTTTGTAACCATTTCTAGGTAATTTTTCATTGAAAACTTTATAACTTTAGCTTATTTACTTTTTTGTGTAATGATTACTTTTTTTCTTGGTTTGCTAGCAACATTTGCCACGCATCTTTGCACCTAGGTTGGCTTTTATGTGTGATGATTACTTCTTTCTTCATTTGCTAGCAACATTTGCCATTTCTTATGCTCTTGATTTTTCATTTCTTGATACTTCTTTCACACTTTAATGGATATTGATTATGCTCTTGATTATGCTCAATAGTGTCTCACCTTTCAAAGCATATCATGGATATTGATTTCATACTTTTTTCAAAACAGATTGTTATATTGAGGCATATTGTTACTGCTTCATAATCGCCTTCACAATGGACACACACGGTAGTGCACGTGAGTATATTTAGACTCCATAGGTGTAATGTATATTATCTTTACTTTACTTATTTTTACATGAAAATTTAAGTATCTACTATTATAGATATTGCACGGAAAAAATACGTTACGAAAATGGCTCACCAACGTAGAATTAGATATTTGCGTATGAAGAGACTCAATATTGCATCAACATATGAAGCTATCAGTACCCACGTGTCGACTGATTTGGCCTCCTCCATTGATATTAATATTCGACCATTTCCGCAACATATTATTCCACCAATCAGACTACGATCTTATCCCGACAGTTAGGCTGTGCTTGATTATGAGATTCATTCTCACTTATACTTACAAATTAAATATCTTTGGTAACATGTTTCGATATATAATTTACAGATATTCCTGCACAACGTACACATGATATCGATCACTTCATGGGGTTCAATTTTTTCCCCTCGAATGACATTCATATTGAGTCGTCAGAAAGGGATTCGTTGCCACAAGAAACTTTACGAATCGGCATACGTCAAAATTTTCATCAAGGTTAGCATTTGGCCAAGTCTGATGTTCATTAATTAAGGGTTAAATATGTTGCATATATGTCTTAATTGCACTTTTCCCAGGCTCTACATCGAATACTGCACAGAGGGAATTTCGAGAATATAACGGATTTACAGAAACTTGGGATTTCAGCCCTCCAAATACGGGATGCCAATTCTGTGGAGCATTAATGTGGAATCAAGAAAGATCTTCTAAGCCCGGCCCTGTCCCAAGATTTTTCATGTGTTGTCAAGATAGCAAAATTCAGTTGCCGTTGCTTGGTGAGGCACCAAATTACTTGCAAGACTTGCATAGAGGAATATATGATAACAATCGTACATGTTTTAGGGAGCTTATCCGTGCTTATAATTCGATGTATAGCTTCACTTCCATAGGTGGTATGATTGATCACAATATTGTTGATGGTCGTAGTCCGTACTCTTTTAGGATTTCAGGTTCTAACTACCACAAGATTGGGTCATTGTTACCAAATCCTAATTGCAAACCAATGTTTGCACAGCTATATGTGTGCGTGACAGGCGATGAGGCCAAAAATAGGATGGATGCTGTTCACATTAACAATGGTCGGTTTACCATTAACGAGGATGTCGTTGCTGGTTTAAGACAAATGCTTGACACTACCAATCCATATGTACAAACTTTTAGATATGGGAGGGATTTCTTGGCTAATAGTGCCGCTGTTGACCTGCGTATTCGAATCATAGAACAGAGATCACGAGATGCTAGGCAATATAATCTACCTACTGCGTCAGAAGTCGCTGCACTAATGGTTGGTGATGGGTCTGAGATTGTTGAGCGTCGTGACATTATTCTTTGCACCAATGATGGATTTCTCCAAAGGATAAACGAGTGCCACCCCGCGTATATGCCTCTACAGTATCCTCTGTTATTTCCATATGGAGAGGATGGTTGGAGAATCAATATACCTATTAGATCAAATCCTAATTCTACCAGCCGTAAACGAGAGTTTGTTAGTATGCGAGAGTTTTATGCTTACCGGATTCAGTACCGACCTTTGGAAGGTAAGACACTTATGAGATCCGGCCGTTTATTCCAACAATTCGTGGTTGATGCTTATGCGGCAATTGAAGAACAAAGATTGTATTGGGTACGGACCAATCAGAAACAACTCCGTGCTAATGTCTATGAAGGTTTGCAGGATGCTGTAAGAAGTGGTGATCATAATGCTGCAAGCATTGGACAAAGGCTGGTTTTACCTTCATCCTTCACTGGAGGTCCAAGATACATGGCTCAAGCTTTCCAGGATGCAATGGCAATATGTCAATGGTATGGCCCTCCAGATTTGTTTATAACATTTACATGCAATGCAAAATGGGAAGAAATATATTCAGCACTACAGCTAATTCCCGGTCAGAGGGTTGAAGATAGACCTGACATTGTCGCGAGAGTATTCAATATAAAGAAAAAACAACTTATAAATGACCTTCGCAGCGAAAAGATATTTGGAACCGTTGTTGCAGGTGCTTCTTATCCTCATGCTCTTAAGCTTTTTCGAGTATCTATATTAAACTACCACATATATATTTACTGTTAGAATTTATATTCATTGTAGTCTTCTTGGTCACCAATTCGTGTCTTTCGACTTTTCCTACGAACAGACATACATGTTGTGGAATTTCAGAAGAGGGGATTGCCACATGCGCATATTTTGTTAACACTTGCAAATCAAGATAAGCTTCTCACCCCAGCTGACGTTGATAATTTCATTTCTGCTGAACTTCCTAATAAAGATACTGATCCTCAGGCTTTCCAAATAGTTTCAAAGACAATGATACATGGTCCTTGCGGAGAGGCCAATCCTTACTCGCCATGCTTCGTTGGTGGTGAATGCTCTAAGAAATATCCTAAGAATTTTAATACTGAGACAGTTATTGACATTAATGGATTTGCTAACTATCGTCGAAGGAATGATGGTCGAAATGCTACAGTTCGAAGACAGGAAATAGATAACCGATGGGTTGTCCCATACAATCGAGCCCTTTTGCTTAAGTACAATTCGCATATCAATGTTGAGTTGTGCGCTAGAACAAAGGTAATTAAGTATTTATTCAAATATCTTCATAAAGGGCCCGATCGAGTTACAATTGTTCTTGAGCCAAATTCTACATCAGCCATACAACCAACTGTCAACTTCCGTCATGATAAGGATGAGGTTAAGCAATACCTTGATTGCAGATACATATCAGCACCGGAGGCCTGTTGGAGAATTTTCGAATTTGATTTACAAGCACAACGTCCATCCGTTGAGCGTCTCCAATTTTACTTGCCGAATGAGCAGACTGTCATATTCTCTGATAGAGATGACCTCCCTACTGTCCTATCCAGGCCTGGTATATCTACTACTATGTTTACAGCATGGATGATGGCCAATAATGAATTTCATGATGCTCGATTGTTGAAATATGTTGAATTTCCAACTGCTTGGGTATGGAAAGCAGAAGAAAAAATATGGGACCGAAGGAAAAGGGGGAGGCGCATTGGTAGACTGTACTATGCATATCCATCATCAAGTGAACGATATTACTTGCGTATGCTTCTAAACATTGTACGTGGCCCTTTGAGTTTGAAGATATTCGGAGAATTAACGGCTTCCTTTGCCCAGACTTTAGATCTGCATGCAATTCTTTGGGTTTGTTGGAAGACGATAACGAGTGGCACGAAGCACTTCAAGAAGCTTCTATTTGGGCCTCACCACATCAACTCCGACATCTATTTGTATCAATTTTAACATCATCTCAAGTGACGAATCCATTGCAATTATGGAACAATCATTGGAGAGACTTATCAGATGACTTGCAGTTTAGAGCCCGAATCGCATTACACCATTCAACCTTATTATTACCCGAAGCTGTCTTGCGAAATGCTGCACTACAAGAGATAGAAATCATTCTTACTTCAGTCGGTAGAGGTCTTTCTGATTATCCTTCTATGCCGATACCTACGATGATAGAACATAGCATTCCAAATAAATATATTCGGGAAGAGTCAAACTTTGATCACACAACAGCAGATCTTGAATTCCATCATCTACATGCCGGCCTAAATTCGGAGCAATTATTGATATTTAACACTATCATCAACTCATGTGTCAATAAGCAAGGCGGCTTTTATTTTGTATATGGTAGTGGTGGTACTGGAAAGACCTACTTATGGAAGACTTTGATTAATAAATTACGAAGTGATGGAAGATTAGTGTTGAGTATTGCATCATCTGGTATTGCTGCATTGTTACTACCAGGCGGTCGTACTGCTCATTCACGCTTCAAAATTCCACTCGATGTATTTGAAACTACTGCATGCACGATTACACATCAATCAGAGTTGGCAGACTTGATAAGAAAAGCTGAACTTATTATATGGGATGAGGCGGCAATGATGCATCGGTACGCCATTGAAGCAGTTGATCGCACATTGAGGGATTTATTAACGACCCCTTCTTTTGATGCACGATCTAAAGTTTTTGGGAGGAAAACTACTGTTCTTGGAGGTGATTTTAGACAAGTACTTCCTGTTATCCCTAGAGGAAGACGAGAGGCTACTGTTGCTGCTTGCTTGCAAAAATCATATTTATGGAAGCAGTGTCAGCTACTGCATCTAACAACAAATATGCATGTATTCCAACAGGGATTATCTTCTATAGAACGTAATGAGGTCTCTGAATTTGCACAATGGCTTCTTGATATTGGAAACGGAACATTGCCTGCAATTTCAATTCATAATCATATGGAAGCTGACTGGATAAAAATTCCAAATGATATGCTAATACTTGATAACGATACTGGAGTGGGCCAATTAATATCAGAGATCTACCCAAATTTAACATCTAATTTGGACAATGATACTTACCTTGAACAGAGAGCTATTTTAGCCCCGAAGAATGATGATGTAGATTACATTAATACTATAATGTCAAAGATCTTGCCCGTTAGCAGTAGAACGTACTTAAGTGCTGATGCTGCTGTTAACAAAGATACTCATTCCTCATCTACTGATTTCATGACTACACCTGAGTATCTACATTCCTTAAATTTTTCAGGAATTCCTAAGCATTCTTTGGAGTTAAAGGTCGGTCTTCCTGTGATGTTGTTGCGTAACCTAAATGCTTCTATCGGCCTTTGCAACGGAACACGATTGGTTGTAGTTAGCCTAGAGCGACAGACTATTCGCACAAGGATTATTACAGGAGCTAACAAAGGTGACATCCACTGCATTCCAAGAATTGTATTGTCCACATCCCCTCGTGATTTTCCTTTCATATTCAAAAGGAGACAATTTCCTTTGAAGGTTGCTTTTGCAATGACGATAAATAAAAGCCAAGGTCAGACTTTGTCAATGGTTGGGATATACCTACCAAAGCCTGTTTTTAGTCATGGACAACTTTATGTTGCTTTATCACGTGTCACTTTTCGATCCGGTGTACGATTGTTACTTGGCAATAAAGAACATCCTAGGCGAGGATACACGCGAAATGTTGTTTTCAAGGAAGTTTTACAGTGGCTTTAATATATGGTATACATATTTCTCTTAATCTATCCATTCTTATAAACTTGCTTCGCAAGTTTGTATTTTTTTACCATATATAATTAATTGAATTTTTTCTTACCAGGATGGAAGGCCGTTCTTATCCACCATTCGCATTTATAAATCCTTCTCAGACCAAATGGAATATTAAGTGTCGTGTGAAGCATATCTACGACATTTACAATTTTGATAATCCTCACAGCAAGGGCCGTCTTGTGAAAATAGTTCTAACTGATGAAAGAGTGCGATCAATTTCCTCAACAATGAATGCTCGCTTTTTTATCTTCAATTATATATGTTTCCTTTATTCACTATTACTTCAATCTATAATTATCGTTATTTCTTTATTCTATCAGGAAGAGGAGATTCTGCTACTTCTTTTTGATGAAAATATTGAAAGATACAGAGGAATATTAAGTGAAGGTGGTGCTTACTGTATACACGATGTGGTTGTTAAACCTAACACTCAGCGTTGCCCAATCACCAATCATCAATACCATTTGCGACCAATGAGATTTACTACCGTTCTTCCATTTGATGGAGACATGATCCCCATCACTTGGAAATTCCCTTCCTTGAAAAGTTTGTGTCAAGCTACATCTTCAACAACTGACTTATGTGGTATGTATTATAATTTCATTCTTAAATATGTTTAAACAACATAAACTCTATACTCTTATTATATTTGACTTCTGTTGCTTTGTGGAAGATATTCTCGGCATTTTGGTTTACATCTCCAAAATTCATACCATTAAGACACAGAACAATTTCACTTTCAAGAAAGAGTTGGTCTTGATAGATGACAGGTAATTTTTTAAGCTTCCTTTATTCATATTATCATCTTACTATTTCATTCAAATTTACAATCTTAACCCAATTGCCTTATTCATACCAGTAATCATCCAGTTCTGTTGACCTTATGGGCTCTTAAGGCTCATTCCGTGACAGAGGACATGGTTCACCTACTCATATTCGATACCGTATTGATGGTGAAGGCCGTCAAAGTTGTTCAATATCAAGGTATATCTAGAATCGCTATTACATTTTCTTTTATTTTCCTTTCTAACATATCACAATATTCTAATAATAATCTCTTATAGGTGGGTCTTTATCAAGCACGGGATACACAACTACAACAATCAATCCAATCAATGTTGGTGCAGAAAGACTACTAGCTTGGTATCCAATTTTCACATTCCTTTAAAATTAAATACAATCCTTTTTCACATATATTTTAATTATAATTTTTTTCTACTTAGGTTGGAAGGAAATGCAACTGCTCGCTCATTACTTAAGAGAATACAATCATCTTCTTCACCATCAAGTGTCGCTTCTATCTTACCGCTAGCCAAAAGAGTTAACATCACTCAGTTTTATCAGCATTTGCAACGTGATGCATTAACGGTAACCCAAATAAACACATTCATTTCTAAGAAATATACAAATTCTTGAACGTTTTTTGGAACTAAGCTGCGGTCTAAAATTGTAGCCTACATATTATCGGATCACCGCAACATTAGCTCAAATTCGCATTGGTCAGTTGCATTGCTACAGTGCATGTGTGGCATGCAAACACAAATTCGTACCCTCAGATAATACAAACAAGTGTAGCTTTTGTGAGTATGGTTGCGATCCACCAATCTTGAGGTATGTTAAAAATTACTTACCCGGTTCAAATGTCATCTTACATACAGTCCATTTATACAAGGCTTTAGTACACACACACACACACACACATATATGTCTGTGTTATCATAAAATCGAATGTCTGCATTAACATTTTCACATATTATTCAGCTACACAATTAAGGCAGAGGTTGTCGATGAGACAGGAACCATGGATTTGAGATTATTTACTAATGAAGCAGAGCATGTATTGGGCCTCACAACATTGGAGTTTAGAACACAGGTTATTGAGGTAAATTCTTATTATAATCTCCAATTATTTTATAATCAAATATTTTCCGACAAATGCATTTCTAATTCATTTACTAATTTCCCCACTTCCGTGTAATTTTTCTTAAGGGTGATGATATAAGCCGTTTCAATCGGATATTCTCTCCACGACTATGGAAAAAATATGTCTTTATTCTATCAAATTTGAAAGGGAAATTAATGATAACTGATACTTCAGACTTCATAGTGCATTCGATCATTGACGTAGATTACTCAGAAGAGAGTCATGCACTACTTCACTTAATTGATGGTATTCTCAATATAGTTAACATTTCATTAGTGCATAAGATTTTGTACGTACACATTACATGCAAATAGAATAATTTCACTTATTTTTAGCTTCAGCACTTGAAGTGGGAAATGATCACTCTCCAATTGAATCAGTCCTTGAATCAGTGACAATGCATTCCTCACTACCAAGTTCAAGCGCTCTTTCTCATGATGTACACTCTTCCTCATCAGTAATTGGAGTAGCCACTCATCAATCCCTAATTGACACAATCACAACACTTTCTTCAACAGCAAGTTCAATCACTCATTCGAAGAATGTGTTACAATCACAGGTCACAAACACAGAAGGTACCATTACACATATGTTAAAGTCAAATGCAATCGTACTTAAATCATATTGCTTACAATTTGCATTATTATTTATTTAGGGTAATAATAGTTTCACCCCCCCTGCATTACATGCACACTTCCCTCATAACCTGATTTCAAGTGAAAATATCATCTCCCTTTATTTATTTTAATTTCCAATTTTTCAACCCAATTCATATTTACTATTACATTTAACAATTCACATAATTAAATATTACATTGTTATAGGAGATGTTTTGTCCTCTGCGGAAGGGAGAGGCAAGCAAGATTCTCCATGCATGGTACTTAATTCACCAAACTTTCTTATCCTATATTGTTAGAAGTTATATCAATTCTCAATATTAAGGTCAATTACGTCTTCTTTTTTCAAAGGAACAAGTATCATATCAGTTCATACTCATGGAGAGAATTCAGCAGTTGAATCAACCATCGCAGAATCTTCAATACATGCCTCACAAAAAAGAACAAGAGATGATGAATTGCATTTAGGAAATGTTTCCGAAGAAGGTATAAACTTTAAGATTTTAATCCCTATGCACACCAGTTGAGTTTAAAACTTATCTGCTCCTATTCTTTAATATGGATATCAATTTCCGACATATACCAACACTCCATCTTTGTTTTATTTTCAGGATGAAGATGTCAGATCAAATGACTTCATTTTGGAAAAAAGTTACATAACTTTCCTATCACTTTAGAGTGGAAAATTATATAACTCGCCTTTTGGTTTGTAAAACATGTTAATATTACATGTAAATTCACTATGTATGAGTGCTTTTGAATACTATGTATATTTTAACTACAACTTTGTAAATAAAAGTTACCTCATGTCTGTATCTTCAGCTCATCTTAAACTATAGATGTAACTTATGTTAAATTCCCCACTTTCATATAATTTTTAAGGGAACCATGAACAACAGCTGAACCCAAACAGGTACTTATTAACTTTTTCCTCTATTTCATTATGTTTCTTTTCTTCCCTTTTTTTTTAACAACTCTATTGTATTTTATTTGCTTCCCATTTTCTTAATTTTCCAGGTTGCCAGAATATGGATTCCATAACCAAAGCTAATGAAAAGGCCAACAACATTTAACATTCTTGCTACATCCATGTACTCCTTCACTCTTGGCTGATATTTCGTTTTGGCTATTTATTTGAACCACGTGCATGTACACCTTCTATAGTATCAAACATTTAACATTCGTATGTGTCATGCATGTACACCTTACATGATCGCGCATGTGATCATGTAAGTGAGACTATAGAAGGCTGCAAATCATAGATCTATGGTAATATACTTTGAAAAGAGTCTTTACTAAACACACCACATTTTTATATAGAGATCAATTGTTGAATGAAGAACATGAAGCACCATGTTTTCCTATCTTTAGCAAGACATGGACATGTGACCTTAAACTACACAAAGGCTTACATAAATTCTATAAATTTTTGCCAATAAAACAGTCCATATCCGTTTCAAGTAAAATTTCATAATTCTAATTTAAATGCAATTGGAATATTTTTTCAATCTTTTTCCTCTTACCACCAAAAACGGCTATAATTCAATGCTTTTCTTCAGGTATGCTAATGATGAAGATCGGCTTCCATTTCCTACTCAATCTCGATTCTTCTACCTCAAATAGCTTTCCACCTCCAATTTCAGGCTTGAAAATCCCTCTCAATCGAGGTACGAAAATCCGTGATTCGAGGGTTCAGATTTAAAATTTCATGAAATTTCAAGTTTTGAAAGTTTTTTTGCTATTTTTTTCGCATCTGTGTGTCTACTGTAGAAAATTCAATTTATATACTCATTTTGAGGAAAGCCAGAAATTTCTGATTGATAGTTCTAAGGTTCTTGCTCTCTCTTCCTAATATTTTTTTATTGATTTATTTTTCCTAATATGAACTGATTTTTAGGTCTCTCACACTATGTGTTGGATCATCTTATATAATGTTTCTTAATTGGCAAATTCAAACTTCGGTATCGAGATGAGATCAAAATCTTTATACCAAGCGCATAAAAATACAAAAGCTTGAAAACAATATCAAGCAATAAATAAGATTTTCAAGCATGCAACACCACAACTAAAATCCCAAATACTATTTTCTAAGTAAACTCTATTTTCTAAATTAAAGTTGTGGAAAAATCACTTGCATTTGTCTTTGACAGCTTCACCACTCCTTTGCAAAGAATGAACTATGAAGACTAACTATCAAGTATTCCATCTTAGATAGACTTATTGTATACACTCCATTTTGTCTGGGCCCGCTAGATTGAAAGATCAAAATCTGGATCTTTCTTGGTAAAATTCAAGTTTTTTTCTTTCTATTTTAAGTTTTATATTCTTTTTCTACAGGTAATACATTAAGTTTTTATAATGTTGTCCTATTTTTTTCTTCCTATTTCTTTATTTTTAATTTTTTCCTATTATTCTCTTCCTTCATTTTGCTTAGTTGTTTTGACTATTGCCTCAAAACTACTCCACTCACACATTTCATTATTCTCTTTTGACTAATCCGGGTAACACATCCACTTTTTTGTATTGTTTTCTAATTTTCTTTTCTCTTCCTATTTCCTTTTTTTTCCCAATTATCCTCTTTTTTTCCTTTTGGCTTCTTGAAGTTGATTTTACTGTTGCCTTCTTATTTGTATTTCTGTTTGTTTAAATATACCAATAGAAGAGGTTTTTGAGAATTTGTGCTTTCCAAACGTATATATTCAATAGAATCGAGATTTCAAGAAATCAAAATGCATTTTTTTCTCTTTCTTTTCCTAATTTCAGGTTTTCTTCTAATAACTCCAAGATAGAAACTGCCTTTTCACCATTAATTCCATTTAGAACCTTTCCAATAATACTTCCCAAACCTGATTCCCTTCCAATTCCATATTCCCTTTCCTACTTCTAAATGAATTCTTATGCACTGCATGCCTTCAAGTTTGGCTACAATAGTAAACCCATTTGGGATTCATGGCCTGATGGGAAGCCGGTTTTCTCATTCTCTTCTTTTCTTTTGTTTTTTTCCAGTACAATTCCATTCTTCCACTATTTCTTTCCAAAAGGGTCTCAGAAGGGCCTTTTTCTTTTGTCTAACTGCAATTTGGTTTTGTTGCAGATGAATAGCAATTAGTCTACTCAGATGCTCAATTTTCATGAATGGCAAATGAATAAAACCACCCCTTATATGGTAGATATCCATGTTTAATGCTACTAATTTAATTCATATTTCTATCTATATCGTAGATATCCATGTCTTATATTAGAGGGAAAATAGTTTTGATAAAAAAAAATCTATGACTTTTGTTGTGTTCTGTTAGTGTCAGATGTTTTATCAATTTGATCTCACAATTGTGAAGTTAACACCTTCCATGCTCATTTATTGTTTTAAGATTTTTGTGTGTGAACTTTTGGAATAACATCACCAGAAATTGCTCATGGTCATGCCCTATTCTCTAAAAATCCACCAACGAAAGTGTTCTCTATCAATTTTTCTTTTGCTATATTGCAGGTTTTGCTCGAAACTATTTGAACCAATTACACATCAAATAAAAATAAAGTATTTGAATGAGTTGTATGTTGTCCATATTCTGAAATACATTTGGGTTTTTTTAGGATTTTGTTATGGAAGCTATATGGGTTGATTATTTTGATTGTGTCGGCTTATGCTGGGCTTTGTTTGTTTTCAGTTTTGGAAACGGATTGTTGTACATATCTCCAACCGTAGCCGCGCCTAAAAACAACTCTATTATCAATGGTAATATAGTTTTTCCTATATTTATTCTTCCGAATGTATCTACTTCTTTTCTTTTTTTAAAATGGCTATCTTCTTTTTCCTTTTTCAAAGAATTTTCTTCAATGGAAGGACTGCATAATTAGATATAGCCTAAATTGAAATAATAGAAGATGTTCTTAACTCCCTTGGAGGCAATTGGTAATTAACCTTGCTTCGTCTTATTCCCATTCTAAGGAATAAATAGAGAGCTTCTTATTTTAAAAGTCTTAATGTTGAAATATCTTTTGATTGCATGCCTTTTGTTTGCACTTTGCAATGTTTTTTTTTGTATTTGGTATTGATTAATTCATGCTATACTGATGCTTTCCAAATCCATTGGTTAGATTAAAGGAAGATTTTACTCTTTTTATGACCTCTCTATACTATCTAGTAGAGTATATAGCACAGCTTACATTCAATTGAATTTTGCTGGAATTGGGAAAACGGTGGCTGCAACTGCTCCTCTGGATAACGGCTCTGTTTTTTCTGGGACAACAAAAACAAATATGGCAGATTGAGATATATGTAATATTTGTTTATGTTTTAGTAGCATTGGAATTTTCCTTTTGATTAACTATAAGCCGTATAACAATGTTTTCTCTTTTCGTCTTCTGCACAACACATAGATTAGGGTTTTTCTCCATCTTCTTCTCATGTAAATAAATAAGGGCTTTCTACATCTTCATTTTTTTTTCTGAAGCACATCTAGAAATAGATTAATCTTCCGAGGCTTTCTCTGAACCAGCTATATAGGGATTTTGTTCCTCTTTTACTCTTTCCTTTCCACAAAATTGATTTGACAAATTAGTTCTTTTCTGAGAAATTTTTTTTCCTGCTCATAGTGCTTAATTAAATATGAGATTATACATATTTTGATTAAGAATGTTTTGGAATGAAATGTGCATTCTTGAATAATACGATTTACTCTATTTTCTAGGAGAGTATGTTCTCTGTTAAGATTCAACATATTATGCTCTCAACCATATGCTTTATGTTCTCTATATAATTGTCATTGATATAGGAAGATTAACAACAACCTCTTGCAGATTATTTTGGTGTAGGAAAACTAACAGCAAAAGGTGATTTCTGCATAAAAGGAAAGCTCCCCTTCAAAGTAGTATTCTTATGATAGCTCAAGGTATTTGACCCTAAAACCATTTTATCCATTAGTGATCTTATTTTGTCCATAATATCACTCAGTGGGGTATCATGTTCACAATAGCTTTATATAGGCACTTAGGGAGTTCTTTCCTTGCATCTTCTAATTAGAGTTCTATTCTGCTCTACCTATTTAATCCTTATAAAATTCTTGCCCTTACATGAAACTGATATTGGTTCTTTAGGCTTTGTTTTGTTAATCTTTTGGCGTAAAGTTTTTTTCCTGTTTCTTATTATTTTGGAGGATTTGAAAACTGATATTAGTTGGTGCGGATGATCTTTTATTTAGATTCTTTTCCCTGTGTATGTTGGGCTATTGTTGTAGTTGGTTTTTTTATGTATTTCGTTATGAAATTATACATAGTTCTTTATTAGCTATTGGTTTTTTATGAGTTTTTTTTCTTTATGAAATTATACATAGTTCTTTATTAGCAGTTGGTTTTTTTATAAGTTTTTTTTTCTTTATGAAATTATACATATTTCTTTACGAGTTTCATTTGTTTTTTTGGATGTGAGCTGCAGGCAAGTAGGATACATCATTTTTAAGGTGGAGGTTGTGTTGGGATTCATGGGTTTGATGACTTTGATCTCTCTGGTAGTTTATCATGGAGGCTGGTATGTGCTTCTGATTACCCATGCATTTAGGATTTCTGGACTGTAGTCAGTTTCTCTCCTTGCTACCAACACTTTGATGCCTTTAAGTTATACATACTTTACTCAAGTAATTAATTTGAGGAATATTTTCATTTTTGATATATAGTAAGGCAATTTATGTTCTGTTTGTATTTCAAATGTGAATTCTTTTATTCTGGATAGGGTAGCTGAAGTAGACTGGATCTACATCACTTTGGCCCTGATTATTTAACTAAGGCCCTGTTTGTTTTGGTTTTTGAGTACCGGTTGTATTTCCATCACTGATTATTGGACTCAAAATTAAGTTCAACTTTAACCCCATTAATCAGTTTTGGACTCTCAATCGGTTCTCAAAAACGAAACAAATGGAGCCTAATTGTAATTCGAGTCAAATGATCTCTTTTGGGCTCACATTCTATCCTCAAAATCTAAATCAAACAGTGTCTAAAATGCATGGAACTTTTGGGATTGCTTTCTCTCTCTAAATCATGCCTTCCTTAATGCCTTCTGCTTGCATTTGATACATGAGTTTTAAAGCCTCTTTTCAGAACCCATTCCTTGCATACCCTGTATCTCTTTGTTAAGATATTTCATATTTCTACTTGCCTTCAAAGATCTCATTTATGGCATTGCTTCTTTTTTTTTTCAGATTGTCATTGCCTTCAATGTAGTGGACCACAGGAGACAGCAATTTTATGGTCAATATGAAAAACTTAAAGAGTGATAATCACAATAGTCAATATACTCATTTTCTGTTCTTTGAATGGATTTGTGCATATGACTACTGACTACAGAAAGAACAACACTCATCACTCGCATCATAAAAATTTCCGCGTTAAATTTTTTTTTTTCAAATGGTAAAGATATTAAGACAAATTACAAAAATCAGCGTTTAATTAGTATTTGGAAGTATGTTTGATTTTAGATTTAACATGGGAAATGAGTGGAACACAACAAATGCAAGTACCTGCATTTACTTCCAATTTAGGGCATTACTAATACTGTTTTTTTAGTGTCAACAGGTTCAGTTTTATATCATTTTTAAAACTCACCTCTTCATTTGACAGTATATTCAAACTACATCTTAATGGAGGGTAAACGCATTAACTTCATTTTTTTGTTATCTTTTCTAGGCATCCAAAGCACTTTTATTTTACAAAGCACACCATATTCCCAGCCTGAATACATTGAAGTTTACATCTTTTGAAGAACTTCGTATCCCTGCTATATCGTCCATATATCTATAATCTTACTAAATTGCAAATATTCCAGGATCTTATTTATTAATAAGACTTTTTTTAATTTCTCTCATATATATGTATGATTTATTTTTGTTTATGCATCTCAGGATCACATATTTGCGATCATTTCTTCATCTTCTCAATTTAACTAAAGTTAAGGGCCTTCATTTAAGGTCTTGCAAGGACAAGAAGATGTAGGCTGCAACAGTAGACGAAGGTAAATATTCCCCATTTTCTTTTATCTTCTTCCAATTTTCTTTGTTTCTATTTTCATTTCTTAACAACAAAACACCCATTTGGAAAAAAATTGGATTTTTGGGGCCGGTTGATTGGCCTTTGATCACTTTATTTCTCAATTTTAGCGAAGTCCTGATTACTAGGGTACTTGTGTCTGATTTCAGAACATTTATGCTGCTTTCTTGGGATCTTTTCATTGATTTTAGATCAAAGGGATCTTCAGATCCCAATATCTCAGCTGAGATTGAGGTCGGGATTTTGTGTTCTCTCTATTTCATAATTAGTTTTACACTTTTTCTTCACATTTTATATTTATTCCTCTAATTTTCAATGTTTAATATGGCTTTGTGGATTTTTTGAAATTTATGGTTTTGGTTACTTATATATGCTATAGGAGACAAAATTCTCACCACCTATGGAGCCTAACCAGCATCAAGAATGCCAAAAATATCCACAAATGTCCACTTGGATGAAACTGTGGAAGATTGTTTAAAGCATAGATTGTTTTCTTCTTTGTCTCCAAATTGGTTTTATTGGTTTCTCTTCAATTGGATGCAATTGTTTCAACTTGGGATGGTACTGGTTTGTAGTTGGAGCACATCGAAGTATCTCGAGGAAGGGGTTTGAAGCTAGAGCCCACCAGGCGTTCATTTAGTATAACGTATCCATTGCACCTGCAAATGAGAGATTGAAAGAAAGTGATCTTAATAAACAATTTAAGGGCAATGATGTTTGATCTATATATGAAACATCATTAGTTGAACTCATATGATGCCTACGGTATGTTTTGTTCATTTCTTTTAGGTGGACTTAATGAAAAGATATCTATTCTGGATATATGATGCTTTATGTCTTTTTTATTTTCAGGTTGATAGTAGTTTAGGAAGCTTTCCTATCCGAATTCCCTTTTTCAACGGTTCACTGAAGGTATGTCTTTTAAAAGTTTATACATTCTTATTTATTGCTTCATCTTCTTGATACATTATGAAAGACTTCAAGTTGTCACCTCAACATGCAATGACCTTTAACTGTTTCCCATGGATATTACTTATTTGACTTATTAGAACAAGCTAATACGTCCTTATTTATTCTTTCAGGTTCTTCACATAATTACAACAACCCGTAAATTCTTTAAAACATCTTCAAATTCATGTTTAAATAGATGTGTGTCTAAATCAAGTATTGTTCGATCCTTTAAGAACCAATCAATGTCAAAAATTACAACCAATCAATGTCAAGGATTACAACCAACCAATGTCAACTATTGCTTCATTTTTTCTATTTTACAATGTTTAAATAAATATGCATATGATCATTTATTTAATTTCTCTAATGCATATAGTTTTAATGCTGCTTCTAATTAGTCACTATCTTTTCTTCGATGCCCCGTGCATCGCACGGCGGGTCTTTACTAGTATATATATATAGTAGAAGAGAAAATAAGAGAATTTTTTGTGGAATTACACATCACTTTTTTGACTTTTTTAAACAAAGGCACCCATTCAACACACATATTTTCAATCCTACCCCCTCCTTTATGTTTTTTAACAAAGGCACCCATTAAAGCCACAGAATTGCAATCCTACCCCCGTCTTTTATGCTTTTTTAATAAAAAAATCTATGGGGTCATCTTAACCATCCGATTTAAGAGGAACAACACATTATGGAAACCTCTAAAAGATTGGAAGGCTAGGATCAGCCTATGGAAATGATTTTTGGGGCACAACCTATTTATGTTGTGTTCCATCACATGGACGGTTTGGATCAACTTGTGATGGTCCATACAGTTCTTTGTCGGCTCGTGCATCGCACGGGGTTTTTTACTAGTGTATATATATATATATATCCAAAATGATAACACCACCAAATTATTGAAAGAAATTTAATTTGTTGCAATAAATATTTATAATTTTTTACTGATGATATTTGACATCTTTTGTTGTCATCTTTAAATATTTTAGGACAACCACATTTTTCTTATTTTCTTTCATAAGATATTCTCTTTCATTTTTATTACCATGTTAAAGAGGGTGAGCCTTGGCGCAACAGTAAGGTTGCTCCATTGTGACCTGGTGGTCATGGGTACGAGTCATGAAAGCCTCTTTGCAAAACAGGGTAAGGCTGCGTACTTCTAGCCCTCCCCAGACCCCGCAATGGCTGGAGCCTCATGCACGGGGCACCCCTTTTTTTATTACTATATTAAATTTTACTAAATAGATACTTTATGAATGGACTTTAATAATTGTTTTTTCAATTAATCTATAAATTGGGTTACATACCACACTGCTTAACCTAAATGTTAAATTCTATGTATTATTAAAACATTTTTTATTTTTTATTTTCTATGAGAGTTTCGTAACAATATCTATTTTTAAAGTATCCCAATAGTTATTGGAGCTGAAGAATTTTCGACAATAATATTCCTCGCATAAGTTTAGATTGGGCGTAAGTTTATGGGGAATAAAGTCGTCTTTCGTGGAAATGTAACCTTCTAGGCTTTTTCTCATATAGTTCTTTTTATAGAACACTAGAGGTGGATCATCTGGTTGTGGCTTCTACTAGCAGGTTGTACTCTTTCCTAGCTCCTCCGTAGGTACCAGCATTTTGTTGGTGTGCAGATGTGAAAAAGATTTTGACTATTGAGAGGTTGGTTTGCAACAGACCCACAATTCTTCCATCATGTGTATTCCTTCAAAGGATCAACATTCCACTTCTTCATTCATTTTCCTTTCACATAGAAATTCCTGTCACCCCATACTGCTTAGTTGGAGGTGGCATGGGCTACTGGCTTCTAATGAGTCTTTGCTAGAAGCTGATTAAATGGAACATTGAAATAGAAATAGCATCTTAGGGAGACCACTGGGCATGCTTGGTTACAATTCTGAGAAAAAAAAAATGACTATTTGAAAATCATACCCGCCTTAATCATAGCCCATAAATTTTGACGTGCCCATTTTATGTAAGAGGAACTACAATAGAAGTTTACGGCCATCATTGCTTTAAGCAAATTATTAGGTTTAATTAATTAGGTGTCCATTCTACATAATAGGAATTGCAATAGTAGTTTATTTGGCTGACTTGATCAGTTTTTGGGTTGAATCTGGTGTTAACGTACCTTGGGACTTTGACACAAGTGTTTTTCATGTTTTCCAAAGACATGCTTGTGTTAGCGTTTTTTATCTCTATTGAAATCGAATATGATGCCTTTCAATCGATAGATAAGAGAGATGTTTTCTCATATATTTTCTCATATAAGAGGAAAGGAAACGGGAAATAGAAGGGGTGCCACATGGTGCATCCACGTCGTCCAGGAGAAATGGAAAATAGAAGGGGTGGCACGTGGCACGTGGCGCTCACGTCGTCCATGATTATGTTTTACATATATATATAATATAATGACATGATGTATTGCTTTGTTAAGCGTTATATTAGAGAGGAATGTTAAGAAGCTGACCCAACGGGGGCGTCTTCCTACCACTTCTCTCACAATTATTTGCATACAAATAAGTAATCTTGGGAGGAATAAGATTGTTTTTGTCCTCAATTGTCTAATGCACACGTGAAACATGTGTGGTGATCGAGGTTGTTGATAAGGTGTGAGACATCTCTTAATTTGTTCATCGCTAATTAGGACACATTTCTCATGTGCCCACAAAGCCCTTGCAATCTCAATCATGCATAATTAGAAAATGGTGGGTACACCCACTGTAGATGGTTGGAAGATTAATCTTGACGGCCCCCCCCGGCCACTGATCGTGCAACGATTGAACGGAAAGTTTTTACCAGACATGTTTGTTGGAAGATCAATTTCCACCATTTGATCAGTGCACGAACCTCAACAATCAAATGATCCTAACCATTAATGGTCTTCTCTACAAAGAAATTTTTCTAGTTTTACATTCGGACAGTTAGGAGAGTCCACTCGTAAGTGTTTGGCGATCACATGTTGGGCCCACATTCTGAACAATCTAGATCAATCGTCATCAAATGAATAGATGATCATCCTCCATCCTGCACGGACGGGACCCACACAAACCTAAAGTACGGCCCAAATAGCATCATGTCGGGTGGGTCCCTTTGTGTGCCCAATGGCATGGATTTTTTTCTTTGTATTTCTAGCCGTGGGTTTGTTGGTCCGTGACTAATCAGCGGTCCGGATTATCTAATTCTCTCGACCCCCACTCATCCTCAATAACGACTAGAGCTAGTTCTTAACTCCTAGTGAAACGCTAGATTTTAGCCTTTTTTCAAGCTGTCCTCATTTTTCCGTTACCTGTAAATAGAGATGGTTATGTAGTTCTATGCGAATACAATTCCCGGGCCCTCAAGCTATATAGGAATAGGACCCATCTCTCTCAACACAATTTCACAAGAATCTCAGAAAAACCCACAACTCTTCTTCTCCTTCTCCGGGTCAATTTCATCGATTTGTCTGCATATATGTCTTAAACCCCACTTTAGTAGTTCTTTTTTACTATTGTATTCTCTACTCTCTCTCATGTTCTGTTTTTTTCTTTTGAAATCGAAGTTGATGATTTTGTGATCCAATTCTACATATGTTTGCATTTATTTCTTTTGATTTACATGTTATCTTGTTGGTTTTTCTATCATCTTTATTTTTTTTTTAAATTGTTTTTTTTTTATTGTTTTCGGGATGAATAGAATAGATTTTGAAATATTAAGTGGTTGGTGTAATACACCTGAAATTATTATTGTTGTTTATTTTGTATAAAACAGGGAAGCATGATTCTTCCCTGGGAGTAGGGAACCCCGATTCCCCGGTTCTCGAATATGAAACGGGATTCTTCTCGAATCTCCAAAAACTTGGAATCCCGGTTCGGATTCCTCGGAAACGGGATTCCCACTTTTGAAAATCGCGGTTTATGATTCCCCAGAAATGTGATTCCCACTTTTGGGAACCGCGGTTTAATGTTATGTGAAACATGATTCCCCGTCAATTCTCCGGAGATTCCTTGGCGATTTCCAACTCCCAACGATTCCCGACGAATCTCCGACGACTCTCCGGTAACTTTCCGGTGACTTCACTATTTCCGCTTCCGACCATTCCAGGAACCTTTGATTCCCGCTTTCGATTCCTGCTCTGGCAACCTTGGTATAAAAGCATATATTTCATTAAAAAAGTAAACCCTCCTAATACTGTTAGATTTTTTATATAGAAGAATATATTGAGAGTCATTGCCGACTATCCATGGAGCTGTAGGCGTCGGGCTGTGTGCGGGCCCACACATGGATGATTCCTAGTTAAACTAGGACTTGCTATTTTAGTAGTTAGAAAAGTTTATAATTTTTGTGGTGAATTTAGAGTAAGATAATACTTTAGAGTTGTAGTTAAGAAAAAGGGAATTTTTGGGTTTTAGAAAGTGAAGGAACGGTTTTGGTATTGGGTTTCTTGAAATTGTTTTGAAAAAGACTCTTGGCGTTTGTCTCCTTGTGTTACATATAAAAGGAGGAGAGGAGAACATGAATACTGGGTGAAACGAAAAACGTCAAAACGTAATTGTGATAGTGGTGTACTGTGTATTATTCAAAGAAGAAAGGTCTCTCTCTTCATTTTGTGAGTTGTGTTTTTGTGTGGCTTTCCTTCTTGGCTTTTGGCTTCTTGGTTTGATTTTTCTTTGAATAAGTGGTATCAAAGCTTTGTGATCATGGTTTTCAGGTTTCAACAGAACATGATTAAGAATAATCTTATATTGTATACAGGGTCTGTTTACATATTTACAAACAGATTTTGACCGGTATTAGGTCTGTTCACATTCTAATAAACTGGTAGGGGTCCCCGTTGAACCCCAGCTTACCGATTAAAAAAAATGATACTAACCCCCTTGATCTAAAAGAGGATTATCTAGGCTTTCTTTCAAAAAATTTTGATCGTTGATATTTGTGAGGTCTTGATCGAGCAAAGGGCCCACAATATGGTCAGTGGTGTTCGACCAGATCAAGGGCTCCGATCGATTTCAATAAGTGGCCAAATTATCCTTCCAAAAGTTTGGATAAAATTTGGAGATTTTTTAGGCGCTTAGTTTGACTTTTGAGAGAAATTTTAAGGAGAAAAGTTAGATAGAATTTTGGAAAAAGTTTGGGTTATTCTAGGAGACTTTGTGCATGGATGACTTTAGTCCTTTTCTTTTCTTTGTTTTAGTTGGATTAGGAAAGCCAAGTTGAGTTGAAGTTGGCCATGTAAAAGCCTACAAATTCATGCATTCTAAACCAAATCAGCCTACGTATCTTCCCCATCTTTATAATTAAAGATTGCATAACCAGTCAAATATCCCTTCCTAAAACCAGTCCCCAACGAATTTAGGAAAAAGTTTGAGTTATTTAAGGAGACTGTGTTGGACGAGTTTTGTCTTGTAGTTGAAATAGGAAAGCCAAGTTGAGTTGAAATAGGAAGGAATTCCATTAATTTCAGATCCTGTTAGTTTCTTTTAGTGCCCTTTTCAACAATTTCAACTAACCTTTTCAACTTTTTACACATCCCTTTTCCCTATCTTTTCCTCCCTCAACTGATCACATTGCTTTAAACCTTACCCTTAAGCCTCACCGTACCCTCGCATTTGATATCAGAGCTTCAGTTACATCACACTCTCATCATCTACTCCCTCTTATGTTCTGATTTTCTGATAATTGGTGTTGAAGACTTTGTGATCTATTTCTAATAGAATTTTGATAAGATTATGTATAATATAAGAGACTTTATCAGAATTCTAATAGTATTAGCACTCTTTTTTTAAATGGCAACAGTATTAGGACTCCTTACATGTTTAAAAATACACATGATGTTATATTGAGTGATAGCAACCTCCTTGGAAAGATTTTGATTGTTGATATTGGTGGGTCGTGATTTCGTCCCACATTATGGTCATGTGGTGGTCCACTACATCACTGGCTCTGATCTATGCGCATTGATGTTGTTAGGGTTTGGCCCTCTTTCTTTGGCAGGATCATGGTTTGGTCGATCTGTGATCCTTGGGTATTCATGAAATCCTATGTGCTATGGCTCATGAAGTTACCGATGCATTTATTATTGTGTTGAATAGGGAGAACTCTTTACTTTAGATAATGCATGAGAAGCTATTGTCTTCCTCAGAACCACTACTGTTATAGCTGATTGATGCATTTCTTGTAAAGTTGAATTGTCACAATTATGTTTCCATTTACTATTAGGATAGTGTGGACCCGATCCCGAGGACGGTGAGCAAGGGACGCGAGATCCCCCGTCAATCCTCTAAGATCTCCACGATGTGAAGGAGAGCTCTACCAAGGAACTCTCGAAACAGATGCCACTCACAGCATGGGTGGCGATGTATATGTATGAGATACATCTTGATCCGGAGACAAGAGCCTCGAAACCAAGACATACCTAAAATAACTTAGAGTCGCCATCCAGGGAGTCGGCCCTGGAACCCCATAAAATGCTCTGTCGCAACGGATAACCAGAGATGCAAAGGTTCGTGCCGAAGAGCACCCCCAATTCTCCCAAGTACAAGCACTTGGTCTCTTGTGCCATTTTTAATTAACGTTGAAGAGTTTTGGGCGAAAATCATGTGAAATGGGAACGAGCGTCCCTGAGAAAACGTCTATCTAAGCATGCATGACCCGGTTAGGGCAAAAGAAAATAAACATCCAAATCCTAACTCATCGCATCTAATCCTAACTCATCACATTCTAGGAAAGCAGTAACATCCGCATGCAGAACTATAACTAAACAGACAATGATAGATATAATGAGATAATGAAAGCAGTAAAGAGCTATAGCTAGACAGTTAATCAGGATAAGACGAACGAGTAAATGCTATAGCTAAGCAACAAAAGCAGTAAAGTAAACACACTAGCATGCGAACCTATGCGAGAGACAAGTTTGAGAAATATCAATCAATCACACGGTAGAGAAATAAGCAAACTAAAGAAAGGCAATTCATGATAAACCAAAGACAAACTCACAATGAGCTGAAAAGATGTAAGAAAATAAAAGGATTGGAAAATCAAAGGTATGCGATGACCAAAAATGCCAGGGAAAATAAAATGGAACACATGATAGGCTCAGAGGGCGATTCAAATGGAATCAAGCCCAGCGATCCTAATCTGCTGAAGATCGGACAAGTCTCACGATTGTCATGACCCATCGTTGGGCTCAACGAGGACGATCATTGTGAAGGGGCCACGCTACGTCATCGCCCGTCCCAAAACTCAATAAAACGTCGGAAAACCGATGAAAACCGGAAAACCATGATCAAAATCGAAAAAGGAATGAAAAGGGGACTCCGAGTGACCTGGCAATCACCATCCTTGCCCATTTTTATTTTTGTTTTGAAAGGTTTGAAAATGTTTGAAAATATTTAATAAAAAGGTTTGACTGAACTTGGGTGGACCCAAGTTATCTACGTACCCTGTGGAAAGGGATCAAGCCAACTTAGTTCGAAACAGCTTTTTCGAAAAATATTTTTGATGTTTTTGACGATTTTTTGATTTTTACTATTTGATTTTTATGTGTTTTTTTATCCCTTTTGATTGAAAGGGGGGTTTTGGCTCAGGAGGTTTCCGTTCGTCGCCTTGACCCGAGAGAAGTGACGAAGTGTTCCCAAAATCGATGGGATCCCGAAATGCAAAGAGTATCCCAAGGAACGTGAAGAGAGTAGTCCCAAAAAGAAGACAAGGTGGAACCCCTGAATCCCATAAGAAATGACGACCTCAGAAAGAAGAGAAACCCCTACACCCTGTAAGAATCTCAAGAAGGGAAAGACGATGTAAAGGGCAAAGGGTTGGCTCAAGAATCATTTCGTCATCGCCTTAACCCGATGGAATGCTCCCAAAATTGACGGAATCCCGAGATGCAAAGAGAGTCCCGAGGAACGTGTGAAGAGTAATCCCGAAAGGAGGAAGAAAGATAACTCCGAACCCTATGAAAGTGATGATGTCAGAGAAGGGAGAACCCCTAAGCCCTATAAGAGTCCTATGGAAGGAAAGAGACCAAGAAGGGTAAGAGGTTTGCTGTTGACTGGCTCCATATGAATCGAAGCCAATCCGACAAAGTCATTGATCAAACAATCATCTTTTCGATTGGATCAATCGAGAACTAAATATGAGCAGATAGCTGAATAGAAGAATGAAAGTGAAAGCTGTAGCCATGCATGTTTAATCACTAATGGGCATGCCATTTTGGTTGATCTAATGGTAAGTCCTTTACAAACCCGAAATCTAGCATGAATTCATATAGAACTTAGATTCTTAGAATCATGAAACTAATTAAGCAAAATACGAATCAAGAGATGAACCTTCAAATCATGTGCCAGAATGACATTAAAAAAAATATCGTGGAGGATATCTTCAGAAACAAATGTGCCTTTAATTTGGCTTTAACAAACATGCCAACTATACTGTCAGCTACTCACTATCATACTGATCAAATTGGCTTTAATTTTTCAATTGCCTAGCAATGGAAGGTATCATCTGAGACGATGAGACTAATTTCACGGGATCTATGGCGCAAGGAAATGGCAATGATGCTCGTGAAATCACAAACAATTCTCCATTAATCAAGATAAAGAAGATGGAGGATACAAATTTTGAGACCCAAAGCAAAAATCAGTAAGGATATATAAATGGGCAGACACAGGTTGCAAAGATGATTTTGACAGGGAATAGGAGGTAATGAAATATAACCATCCGAACAGGTTAACAATAATGCTGGGTCATGGTTCTTGGAGCTCGTTCGGGACTGTAATGGACTTTGAAAGATATCTAAATAATGAAGGACAATTTACATTTATCATTATTAAGCATGCCAGTGAAGATATCCGTAGACCCATGAGCAGACCTACAAGCACAACCTTGTTTTTTTTTCAACAAAAGGAAGAGGGTAGGTCGAGTCTGTGCACTTAACAAGTCATGATGATGCCAAGATAAATCATTGAAGGCTTCAATATAGGCATAATTTTGTCTCTTATGATGTGATTCACAAGAACAACACAAATGGCAGACCATGTCTGTACCAATACTACTTCCCTTAGAGCATGTTTAGATGAGGGGACTTCCTTTAATTGCTTTCAAATGATGGGCTTTATGTACTAATCATCGAATGGAAGGAAAAAATGAAAGTTACCTGAAACATTAATGCCGGCAAGCGAAGATCCAACTCAACTGAAAAAGCGGTGATCGGAAAAGTGACATTGAATGGCCGGATTTGAAGCGTGGTGATGGGGTAATTGGCCAGCTGCTCCCTCTTCCCTTCTACCTTTCTCTGCAATTTCTTTCTCCCTCTGCAAATCCCCCTTCTCCCCCTGTATTTTCAGCAAAATGAAAATACCCCCCCATGAAAACCTTAATCCCATTTGTAGCTCTTTCTCTGATTTTTTCTTTGAAAATCCTTCTGTCTAAGCATTGGGTGAAGTGATGGTGGGGGTTCTACAGATCTTTGAATGAGGGTTTAGAAGATGAGGATGGATGTGGTTGTGATGGAATGAGGTGGTGGTGCAGATGATGAAGGGGCCGTTGGAAATAATGGTGATAAGAGGCTACAGCGGATACTAAGGAAGATGACCGGAGTTCCGGCAAGATTGCCGGAACTAATGGGTTCGTTGGTGGAACAGTGGATGGGGATAGGGTTTTGGGGATACGGGAGTAAGCAAGGAAAATGATAACATCTGTTGGGATGAAAGTGAAGGGAAACGATGTTAGGCTAATGGAGGTGGAGGTGAGATGGCAGTGGGGGGTCGGATTCTTGCCGGATTCCGGTGGTATTCGTCGGAGAAGATGGTGGCTCCGGTGGGATGGTGGTGTCGAGGTGTAGATGGAGGGCCAAGATGGTGGAGATGGCGATGATGGGGCACAAACCCACTTATCTTCTCCTCCCTCTCTCTATATTTTTCTCTCGGTGGCTGCGCCCCCCCCCCCCCCCCCCCCCCCCCCCACTCCCCAAATGAGGTTCCCCTGTTGGGAGAAGCACCAAAAGAAGAACCCCTTCACAAACCCTATTCGATGGGCTCTAAAAGGAAATGATATATTCGAATCTTTTCTCCTCCTTTGGACAGTCCCCATCTAGTACATTTATGACAACTCTTTTTAACATTATAAGGGGTGTCTCTAGGCAAGGAGAGATCCAACACAAAAGGGCAATGATATATCTCACCCCTTTCTCTTACTTGGACAGCCCCTCTACTAGTGTATTTTGACTACTCCTTTATACTACTAAGGGGTGGGTTGGCAATGAGAGGGGCGAATATATCACTTCTTTTTTTAGCACAAGGGAATTGGTAATGACACACCCATTTAGATACTTCACCCGTTTTTTGCCCTGTTTTGCAATTTGCATAGGAATTGATTTCTTTTAGGACTCGGGTTTTCGGGAATTCAGGATTTATTCAATTTTTGGGGAATTGGCGTTAGGTCAAAATGGGGTGTCTACAGATAGCTATATTGATTTCTAAGAATTACTACTATTTGCTTTCTTCGATTAAACCTTTCTCGTTGAAGCAATTCATTTGAGGGATTTGTGAAAACAACCAATTACACCAAAAGCTTAAGCTGTTGGAGAAGGCATTATTTAATCTTTTCATACTTTAACAATCTCCCTCATGTGTGGCCCCTCTTTTTAGGACTGGGCTACGTTTGGCACATGTGGCTCATCTTTTTGGCTTAGCCATTACATGTGGATTTTTAATATCAAGATGAACCCATGCCAATAACCAATTGCTCTGATTCCATGTGAAACTACCAATTACTTCAAAAGCTCAAGCCCTTGTTAAAGTATAAAACGAATAAATGACGGGCAGTGATATCTCCCCCCCCCCCCCCCCCCCAACGGTTTTCGTTAACTTTTATGAAGGGGTGGAGAAGCAACCATTAACTCCAAAAGCATAAAAGTTAACGATTTCTGTTCGGGGGGGGGGGGCGATGTCACTGCCCTAAATAACGCCATCTCCAATGGCTTAAGCTTTTGATTGTCTGACATGGTATCAGAGCAAAGATCCTTGGTTCAAAACTCCTAAAATTCGACATGTAATGGCCAACCCAAAAGAGAGGCCACATGTAGGCCAACACTAGAAAGAGGGGCCACACGTGAGAGGAGTGTTAGAGTATAAAAGATTAAATAGCACCATCTCCAACTGCTTAAGCTTTTGGAGTAATTGGTTGTTTCACAGGATTAAAGTATTAATGGTTAATGTTTAATTCCGGCTTGTGGGTTAATCATTCTTATATTGAACTCTGCTTTTGTTGGTAATGTAACTAACTTAATGTTGCTACTACTTGTTTAACATAGCTCAAATGGATGATATCAGTCACAAAACGAATGGAGATACAAGTATATGGGATCTCCCTCACGATATATTGGTTGACATCCTTTTGAGGCTTCCTATCAAGTCTCTTTTGAGATTAAGATGCGCATCAAAATTTTGGCACTCTTTAATCACTTCTCCAATGTTCATCGACAGACAAATAAAACAATCGAAAAGTAACCCTACTTTTGTCATCCAACCAGTTTTACAAAAATGCTCTGAGCTTTTTTTCATGGAGCAGAAAGGGCTACTTAAGGACATTGAAAAAAGGAAGTCCCCAACACTTATTCCATGTGCTAGAGATCTTGATATGGTGGGTTCCTGTAATGGTTTGGACTGCATTGAGAGTATAGAAAGCCGCCAGATTTGCATTTATAATCCGGCGACCAGAGAATCCGCAATCCTTCCTGATTCTATTTCATCTTGCATGAATATGATACCTGAATATGGATTTGGTTTTGATGTGTCGAGTAAAGAATATAAAGTGGTTAGAGTAAAGGTGAAATTTCACATTGAGTGTGATATATTTGCAGACAAAGCATTTCACTGGATATTAGATTCCAATGGTCCTCAAGTTATACCCTCAATGGATATAAGTGATGAGAAATTGAAAGAGATCAAGCTTCCCGAACCACACTTTAAAAGTTCATTTGATGATTATATATTGGTAGAGTTTAAGGAGTCTCTCTCTCTTTTCCGTTTCTTCCTAGATGGGAGGACAGAAATATGGATTTTGAAGGATCATAAAAATTGTGAATTCTATAGCAGTTAGAAACGATGAGCTAATGTTGATTGTGGCCACTAAGCTGTTTTCTTATAACATAAAGCTCCAACGTTTGAAGGAGGTTGACACTACTGAAATTGGAGATCTAGATTACCCGTGCGTGCATCATGATGTAGATGCCATCGTCTCGTGCAAGAGTGGTTACAACTTAAAGAATACTTATACTTGAATGTATTGCAATTCATCAAGAAATTATAAAATTATATTCCATTGAAGGGATTCTATTCAAAAGCAATGTGTAACTTTCTTTTTGATTTAGGAGTGAGTTCAAATTTTCAATCGAAACTATTTCAAAAGCAATATAATTTATTTTATTTTACTTTTTAGTTTAGGAGTGAGTTAAAACTTTGAATTGATAAAGAAAATGGCTTGTGTCTTAAAAGACACATCATCCCAATGTTCCTCAAGCTCTATGAATGGAAGATTTAAGCTATATTATGTTTTTAAAATTTATTATTGGAATGATACAATGATATGTCCTATAGAGGTGGTGCAAGAATAAACAACAACTCCATATGGTGTGTAAGACCAAAGAAATTATATGGTGCCCGAGTGTGAAGTCTCGTGCAGGCGGTAAGTTAGAAGTACCGCCCTTGATATTTGATCCTCTAACAACCTCTTAAAAAGTGGGCCGCTGTTGGATCAAGTATCAAGGGCGGTACCACCTTCCTTAGCACTGTATAAAATCTTATGAAGACCAATCAATAGTATTCTTGTTTTAGCCTCGTTTGAATATTTTTCTTCACTAGGCCGGGAATAACACTTTATAATTCTACCTTCCGTGGTACCTAAAGATACCCGGCCCCAATACCGGCAGGCCTGTGTTTTCTTTGTAACAATCATCAAAGTTCAGCTGAATTGTATTGCTTGGGGATAGGCACTTTTTAGGGAGGGGACATTTTGCTTTCTTTTCCCAAATGATCTATGGTGAAAAACCCCTGTTACGCAATCTGCAAAATTTCAATGGCAAAGCAAAACGAAACAACAAACACAAGCAAACATACAAAAAACACAAAGATTTATGTGGTTTGGCAAAGCCTAGTCCACAGCAGAGGCGTCGAGAAAAATCCATTAGAACATCAAGAGATTACAAGAGAATATCAGTCTCTCTCACCAAATCCACTAGAAACCCTAGCACACCCTTTTCCCCTTCTTTCGAGCTCTCAACCCTCTTTTCAAGAATTTCCATGAAATAAACCCTAAAAGCCCCTTTATATAAAGCGGGCCATAAATTAGTCTTATTGGGCTGAAAGAACAGGCCGGGCCAAGCGGCCTGGGGCTATGCCGCAAAGCCCACACATTGCCGAATAAACAGATCTTTTCCGGGTCACACACAATATTTCGGATTCCAATTGGGTTTGAATTCAAGACATCTAACTCAACATGATGGACTTCCAATTGTTGAGGGATACACTTTCGTGGTGATGAGGACCAATGGATGATCAGGACGGATCTTCCAGTGGTATTTGTGGGCCAACTAACAAGGTCTCATGGGTGTGGGCGCGAAACACTAGTGTAAAAGTACATCCCCAACTGAAACTGGTGGGAGAACCAACATTTGTGGCAATCAAGCAGACTGTGAAACTGAGCCATCAAACATTCCCTTCGTTTAGCTTAGAACGGCTAATTTGAATCCATTCTACTGGGCCCGAACGTTCAATATCCTAGAAATGGATGGATAAATAGGGAAGAAAATAGTTCACAATCAACATGTAAGATCGGATTGAACGGCTAGCATCATCATTTTTATTACGGTTTGCATCATCATTCTTATATAGAAAACATCAGTTCAGACTTCAGACACCTTTTTAATAAAAGGCTACAGAGTATTTGCTTTGAAATCTCCGAGGAAACACCGAATTTTAGCTTCTCCTTTATTGTATTGTTGTGGCGCAGAACTTTACGCCCACATATTTAGGAGACTAAACTTCACTAGCCATTGTGCAAGCTAAGGCCATGGGTGTCAACTAATTCACTTCCGATGGGATCCACCTATTTCCTGGCTGTTAGAATATGTGTGTGAGATCCAACGGTTGGATTGGGTTAAGATCTCACCGTTGGATCATCTTAGAGGTAGATTGGGTAAGTTGGCTAAATGAAGCAACTAGATAAATTAGCCAAGTGGATTAGAAGAGGCAAGCAAGAGAGATTAGGAAAGTAGATTTAATTAGGATTATTTCCTTCTATAATTATCTTAATTCCATTCTATGTTTATCATGTAAGTGCTCTATATAAGCACACCTTGAGATTATTGTAAAGCATCCAAGAAATTCAAGAATAATAGAAATTCTCTAAAACTCTTCACTGGCCATATCACTCGGATCCTTTTCAGGGTGCATTTCATATACTACTTAATTTCTAAGTCTCGGTCACAATTTATTTCGAATCGGACCATCCATCGAAGTTCACTGGGTCCTACTTATGTTGTACAAAGTTATGACTTACCCTTAGAAAGAGGCAAGGGAAGAAACCTAGAGAGAGGAGAATCGTGAAAAGGGCATGATGCAAAAGCCCAATAATACCCACCACCTCATGTCTTTATTTTGGGTGGATCAACTTTGGCCTTTGCTAAAGATTTGTAGGCCATAATTACATATTTACATCCATTAGTGGGAGCTAGGAGAGCATGTTGTATTAGGCGGGAGGGGTTACCACTTTTATAGTGTACATGTTATTATTTAAATATTTGTTTGACTATTGTGGGAATAGGATCTTGAAAGGGTTGGGCACTTGGGAGGATAAGTAGACCATGCTTGTGATGAGGGACGGAGCCAGGAATTTGCAAAAGAGGGGGCGAACAAATATTGTCATATAATAATTAAGATGAAAGTGTTTCTTCGCACGTGTGACTTGAAAAGCCACCGATTGGTTCGTATGGCGGGTCCACCTCTGTGGGGTCCCCAAAAAGCGACCAATTGGTGGCTTTTTAAGCCACTTGTGAGCAGGGAGCTCCCTGCGCAGGAACACTTTTCTCAATAATTAATAAATCTTCATAAAAGCCTCAAAGGCACTATGATATTGGGAAAAAAACCAAGAAAAATGAGTTAACCAAATACTTGAAAATAAATTTTCCATGGCAAAAAATTTCTCTTCTTCCAAACAACCCCTAAGAGACAACCATTATTTCAAAGAAAAAAATGCTTACAAGAAAGTCAATTCTACAATAAAGTAGGATACGATTTAACTTTTGTAGAGTAATAGTTTTGCGCAAAAAGGGATTGCCCACATTTTTCACTTAGGACAGCCCCTCAAGTGAATTTTTGGCTACTCTTACACACTATAGTGGGTTGTCCTGTGTAAAAAGTGGGCTAGTATATCATGGCAAAAAAAAAGGGTGCTATTTTAGTAAACAGAAAGATACGCTATGCAAAAGTTAGAAAGGGCAATTGCACCATTCATAAAAACCAAGAAATAAAAGGGGGTAAGAGGCTATTTTTGGACTTTAAATGTATATGAAATTTTTTAGGGGGGCAACTTGCCCCCCCTGAATCCGTCCATGCTTGTGATATTATATGAAGATTTTGAATTAGCTTTTGATGGGAAATGATATATTCTTGGTAAGCAACTTGAGGCGAATATGTCACGTTTTTTTGTTTGTTTTGGGTGTGGTTGTTGGCTGCATGGCGGGTGGAGGGTGTGGTGGGGTGTGGGAATGATATATTCACCCCTTTTACTTCCTTGGGGTGTGGGAAAAACTCAAGCACCCTATCTATTCAGCATCACAGCGCCCATCATAGCTTGGGAAATTTGGAAAGAGCGGTGTAGCAGATGAATGGAACGAAAATCTAATCCCACCAATAGAATCATCAGCACCATTTCAGAGGGTATCATAAACCTGGATTGTAGCCATTCTCCTCTCAAGGAACCAGACTTGTTAGAGGTTCTTTCTCTGTCCCAGCTTGGCATTTCTCCTTGCCGTCCAATGATTCAAAAGGATTGCTCGATTCTATGGAAGAGACCCCCTTAAAGGAACTCTTAAGCTCAACATAGATGGAGCTTCGAAGGGGAACCCTGGAGAAGCATGTGGAGGAGGAGTTATTCGAAATGAAAAATCAACGGTTATCTTAGCTTTCTCTCTTTACTACGAGAAAGGCACTAACATGGTTGAGGAAACTCGTGCGCTCTTGGACGGGCTCCGCTGTTGCAAGGCCTATAATATGAGCAAGATGATCGTGGAATCAGATAGCAAAGTTCTAATCGATCTCATTGACGGGAAAGGGCAAATCCCTTGGGCAATCCAATATCTCTGGAAAGAGATTCAACCACTCCTTTGCATTTTGTCTCCCACTTGCAATCACCAATTCAGAGAGGGAAACTCAGTTGCAGATGCCCTTGCAAACTTTGCAATTCAGAGAGGGAAACTCATTTATCCTCAAGCAGTGAACCATTCTCACATAAACCGTTAAAAGCGAGGGGATATTACCCGTTTCGGGGGGGGGGGGGGGTCATTTCCCTACAAAAAACATTTTTCTTTTTTGATTGATGTTGGTGATCTACACTTAGCTAGCTGGATGCTGATTGGCAATTGAGAGCAAGAATTCTAAGTGTTGCTAGGGACCATCACAGAAGGCATTCCATAGGCAAGCTGTTGCATGAGAGAGCAGCCACATCGCGGCCCGTAAAATGCCCCCTGTGATGGTCCGTAGCACATCCATAAAAACAAATTAGAAAAATGTCAAAGAAAGATTGAAGTGGCTGGGAACCAAGTCTTATGTAAAAGCATGGTAAGATCGAACGGTCACCATGGTTTCTTTGTATTATAAAGACAACTGATATTTTGGAAACTGAGCAAAACCACGTTAGAAGATTAACAATTAGATAACTTGTTTGCATGCTTAGCTTTATTTTGACAGAATATAGTAGTTTTAGTTCACGTGAATCCCCTTATGTGAAGTAGATATGATGTTGTCCTTATGTTGCCTTTTGTGACTTGAACACGTGACATGTTGGCTGCTTTGATACCAAATGTTACCTATTAACCAATATGCTAAAATCTTCTTGTGCTTCTGTCACCTAAGAGGACAATGTCCTTTTTTGTCTTCAAACGAAATCCCGTTTTGCTAGGAGCCCTCAAAATAGACAACACTCACAAAAAGGGGAATGATATTTCCCCCCCTCTGACGGATAAAATCCCCCCCTCGACGTTTTTCGTTAAGTTTTAAAGGCAAAGAAAAACGTTAAAGGAGAGGTGAATTTATCCTCAAGCAGTGAACCATTCTCACAGAAACCGTTAAAAGCGAGGGGATATTACCCGTTTCGGGGGGGTTCATTTCCCTACAAAAAACATTTTTCTTTTTTGATTGATGTTGGTGATCTACACTTAGCTAGCTGGATGCTGATTGGCAATTGAGAGCATCTGGAGAATTCTAAGTGTTGCTAGGGACCATCGTAGAAGGCATTCCATAGGCAAGCTGTTGCATGAGAGAGCAGCCACATCGCGGCCCGTAAAATGCCCCCTGTGATGGTCCGTAGCAGATCCATAAAAACAAATTAGAAAAATGTCAAAGAAAGATTGAAGTGGCCGGGAACCAAGTCTTACCGGATGGGTGCACATACTTTATTTTTAAAGTACAATTCAAACCATCCATTTATTAGATCTTGCAATGGATGCCCTGCACATCAAAATTCACTCCCATTGATTAATCCAACTTGTAATCTTTAATACACAGTTACATCTTTGACCAATACCACCTTTGATTAATTTGATCCGTTCCTTTTATATATGCCTTCATATTTCCTAGAAATCATGCAAATCCTCCAATAACACACATAATTTTTTGACTATAAGAGATCTAAAGAAAAGCCTATCAAATGGACGCTTCAGATTAACAAAAGTCAAACGTGCTGACATTGAGGTCTTGCCATAGTGAAGCATTGGGATCCACATGTAAGATCGAACGGTCACAAGGCAAGCAAGGTCAGAAGACCAGACCGGGTTTTACTCCGGATAGGCCCTTCGACACTCAAGTCAGTATGAGCAGGAGTGAAGGGGAGATGTCTAAGAGTTTTTAGGGAGAGAAGGGATTTTTCGCATTACCCATTGGTCTGAGCTTTGATCCTCTATTTATAGGGAAAATCTGGTGAGGTGTCCTGGACAGGTGTCCAGGACAGGTGGCGGCCTGTGAGAGGCTGCAGCTCACCTACTCTGAGACAGGTGGCGGCCTGTGAGAGGCTGCAGCTCACCTACTCTGGGACAGGTGGCGGCCTGTGAGAGGCTGCAGCTCACCTACTCTGGGACAGGTGGCGGCCTGTGAGAGGCTGCAGCTCACCTACTCTGGGATAGGTGGCGGCCTGTGAGAGGCTGGTGTTTTCACACCCCATCAAGGCACAAACCCACTTATCTTCTCCTCCCTCTCTCTACATTTTTCTCTCGGTGGCTGCCCCCCACCCCCACAAATGAGGTTCGCCTGTTGGGAGAAGCACCAAAAGAAGAACCCCTTCACAAACCCTATTCGATGGGCTCTAAAAGGAAATGATATATTCGAATCTTTTCTCCTCCTTTGGACAGTCCCCATCTAGTACATTTATGACAACTCTTTTTAACACTATAGGGGGTGTCTCTAGGCAAGGAGAGATCCAACACAAAAGGGCAATGATATATCTCACCCCTTTCTCTTACTTGGACAGCCCCTCTACTAGTGTATTTTGACTACTCCTTTATCCTACTAAGGGGTGGGTTGGCAATGAGAGGGGCGAATATATCACTTCTTTTTTTAGCACAAGGGAATTGGTAATGACACACCCATTCAGATACTTCACCCCCTTTTTGCCCTGTTTTGCAATTTGCATAGGAATTGATTTCTTTTAGGACTCGGGTTTTTCGGGAATTCAGGATTTATTCAATTTTTGGGGAATTGGCGTCAGGTCAAAATGGGGTGTCTACAGATAGCTATATTGATTTCTAAGAATTACTACTATTTGCTTTCTTCGATTAAACCTTTCTCGTTGAAGCAATTCATTTGAGGGATTTGTGAAAACAACCAATTACACCAAAAGCTTAAGCTGCTGGAGAAGGCATTATTTAATCTTTTCATACTTTAACAATCTCCCTCACGTGTGGCCCCTCTTTTTAGGACTGGGCTACGCTTGGCACATGTGGCTCCTCTTTTTGGCTTAGCCATTACATATGGATTTTTAATATCAAGATGAACCCATGCCAATAACCAATTGCTCTGATTCCATGTGAAACTACCAATTACTTCAAAAGCTCAAGCCCTTGTTAAAGTATAAAACGAATAAATGACGGTCAGTGATATCTCCCCCCACCCCCCCCCCCCCCCTCAACGATTTCGTTAACTTATACTTGAATGTATTGCAATTCATCAAGAAATTATAAAATTATATTCCATTGAAGGGATTCTATTCAAAAGCAATGTGTAACTTTCTTTTTGATTTAGGAGTGAGTTCAAACTTTCTTTTTGATTTAGGAGTGAGTTCAAATTTTCAATCGAAACTATTTCAAAAGCAATATAATTTATTTTATTTTACTTTTTAGTTTAGGAGTGAGTTAAAACTTTGAATTGATAAAGAAAATGGCTTGTGTCTTAAAAGACACATCATCCCAATGTTCCTCAAGCTCTATGAATGGAAGATTTAAGCTATATTATGTTTTTAAAATTTATTATTGGAATGATACAATGATATGTCCTATAGAGGTGGTGCAAGAATAAACAACAACTCCATATGGTGTGTAAGACCAAAGAAATTATATGGTGCCCGAGTGTGAAGTCTCGTGCAGGCGGTAAGTTAGAAGTACCGCCCTTGATATTTGATCCTCTAACAACCTCTTAAAAAGTGGGCCGCTGTTGGATCAAGTATCAAGGGCGGTACCACCTTCCTTAGCACTGTATAAAATCTTATGAAGACCAATCAATAGTATTCTTGTTTTAGCCTCGTTTGAATATTTTTCTTCACTAGGCCGGGAATAACACTTTATAATTCTACCTTCCGTGGTACCTAAAGATACCCGGCCCCAATACCGGCAGGCCTGTGTTTTCTTTGTAACAATCATCAAAGTTCAGCTGAATTGTATTGCTTGGGGATAGGCACTTTTTAGGGAGGGGACATTTTGCTTTCTTTTCCCAAATGATCTATGGTGAAAAACCCCTGTTACGCAATCTGCAATTTCAATGGCAAAGCAAAACGAAACAACAAACACAAGCAAACATACAAAAAACACAAAGATTTATGTGGTTTGGCAAAGCCTAGTCCACAGCAGAGGCGTCGAGAAAAATCCATTAGAACATCAAGAGATTACAAGAGAATATCAGTCTCTCTCACCAAATCCACTAGAAACCCTAGCACACCCTTTTCCCCTTCTTTCGAGCTCTCAACCCTCTTTTCAAGAATTTCCATGAAATAAACCCTAAAAGCCCCTTTATATAAAGCGGGCCATAAATTAGTCTTATTGGGCTGAAAGAACAGGCCGGGCCAAGCGGCCTGGGGCTATGCCGCAAAGCCCACACATTGCCGAATAAACAGATCTTTTCCGGGTCACACACAATATTTCGGATTCCAATTGGGTTTGAATTCAAGACATCTAACTCAACATGATGGACTTCCAATTGTTGAGGGATACACTTTCGTGGTGATGAGGACCAATGGATGATCAGGACGGATCTTCCAGTGGTATTTGTGGGCCAACTAACAAGGTCTCATGGGTGTGGGCGCGAAACACTAGTGTAAAAGTACATCCCCAACTGAAACTGGTGGGAGAACCAACATTTGTGGCAATCAAGCAGACTGTGAAACTGAGCCATCAAACATTCCCTTCGTTTAGCTTAGAACGGCTAATTTGAATCCATTCTACTGGGCCCGAACGTTCAATATCCTAGAAATGGATGGATAAATAGGGAAGAAAATAGTTCACAATCAACATGTAAGATCGGATTGAACGGCTAGCATCATCATTTTTATTACGGTTTGCATCATCATTCTTATATAGAAAACATCAGTTCAGACTTCAGACACCTTTTTAATAAAAGGCTACAGAGTATTTGCTTTGAAATCTCCGAGGAAACACCGAATTTTAGCTTCTCCTTTATTGTATTGTTGTGGCGCAGAACTTTACGCCCACATATTTAGGAGACTAAACTTCACTAGCCATTGTGCAAGCTAAGGCCATGGGTGTCAACTAATTCACTTCCGATGGGATCCACCTATGTCCTGGCCATATCACTCGGATCCTTTTCAGGGTGCATTTCATATACTACTTAATTTCTAAGTCTCGGTCACAATTTATTTCGAATCGGACCATCCATAGAAGTTCACTGGGTCCTACTTATGTTGTACAAAGTTATGACTTACCCTTAGAAAGAGGAAAGGGAAGAAACCTAGAGAGAGGAGAATCGTGAAAAGGGCATGATGCAAAAGCCCAATAATACCCACCACCTCATGTATTTATTTTGGGTGGATCAACTTTGGCCTTTGCTAAAGATTTGTAGGCCATAATTACATATTTACATCCATTAGTGGGAGCTAGGAGAGCATGTTGTATTAGGCGGGAGGGGTTACCACTTTTATAGTGTACATGTTATTATTTAAATATTTGTTTGACTATTGTGGGAATAGGATCTTGAAAGGGTTGGGCACTTGGGAGGATAAGTAGACCATGCTTGTGATGAGGGACGGAGCCAGGAATTTGCAAAAGAGGGGGCGAACAATTATTGTCATATAATAATTAAGATGAAAGTGTTTCTGCGCACGTGTGACTTGAAAAGCCACCGATTGGTTCGTATGGCGGGTCCACCTCTATGGGGTCCCCAAAAAGCAACCAATTGGTGGCTTTTTAAGCCACTTGTGAGCAAGGAGCTCCCTACGCAGGAGCACTTTTCTCAATAATTAATAAATCTTCATAAAAGCCTTAAAGGCACCATGATATTGGAAAAAAACCAAGAAAAATGAGTTAACCAAATACTTGAAAATAAATTTTCCATGGCAAAAAATTTCTCTTCTTCCAAACAACCCCTAAGAGACAACCATTATTTCAAAGAAAGAAATGCTTACAAGAAAGTCACTTCTACAATAAAGTAGGATACGATTTAACTTTTGTAGAGTAATAGTTTTGCGTAAAAAGGGATTGCCCACATTTTTCACTTAGGACAGCCCCTCAAGTGAATTTTTGGCTACTCTTACACACTATAGTGGGTTGTCCTGTGTAAAAAGTGGGCAAGTATATCATGGCAAAAAAAAAGGGAGCTATTTTAGTAAACAGAAAGATATGCTATGCAAAAGTTAGAAAGGGCAATTGCACCATTCATAAAAACCAAGAAATAAAAGGGGGCAAAAGGCTATTTTTGGAATTTAAATGTATATGAAATTTTTTAGGGGGGCAACTACCCCCCCTCGCCTTGCCCCCCCTGAATCCGTCCATGCTTGTGATATTATATGAAGATTTTGAATTAGCTTTTGATGGGAAATGATATATTCTTGGTAAGCAACTTGAGGCGAATATGTCACGTTTTTTTGTTTGTTTTGGGTGTGGTTGTTGGGTGCATGGCGGGTGGAGGGTGTGGTGGGGTGTGGGAATGATATATTCACCCCTTTTACTTCCTTGGGGTGTGGGAAAAACTCAAGCACCCTATCTATTCAGCATCACAGCGCCCATCATAGCTTGGGAAATTTGGAAAGAGCGGTGTAGCAGATGAATGGAAGGAAAATCTAATCCCACCAATAGAATCATCAGCACCATTTCAGAGGGTATCATAAAGCTGGATTGTAGCCATTCTCCTCTCAAAGAACCAGGCTTGTTAGAGGTTCTTTCTCTGTCCCAGCTTGGCATTTCTCCTTGCCGTCCAATGATTCAAAAGGATTGCTCGATTCTATGGAAGAGACCCCCTTAAAGGAACTCTTAAGCTCAACATAGATGGAGCTTCGAAGGGGAACCCTGGAGAAGCATGTGGAGGAGGAGTTATTCGAAATGAAAAATCAACGGTTATCTTAGCTTTCTCTCTTTACTACGAGAAAGGCACTAACATGGTTGAGGAAACTCGTGCGCTCTTGGACGGGCTCCGCTGTTGCAAGGCCTATAATATGAGCAAGATGATCGTGGAATCAGATAGCAAAGTTCTAATCGATCTCATTGACGGGAAAGGGCAAATCCCTTGGGCAATCCAATATCTCTGGAAAGAGATTCAACCACTCCTTTGCATTTTGTCTCCCACTTGCAATCACCAATTCAGAGAGGGAAACTCAGTTGCAGATGCCCTTGCAAACTTCGCAATTCAGAGAGGGAAACTCATTTATCCTCAAGCAGTGAACCATTCTCACAGAAACTGTTAAAAGGGAGGGGATATTACCCGTTTCGGGGGGGGGGGGGGGGGGGGGGTCATTTCCCTACAAAAAACATTTTTCTTTTTTGATTGATGTTGGTGATCTACACTTAGCTAGCTGGATGCTGATTGGCAATTGAGAGCATCTGGAGAATTCTGAGTGTTGCTAGGGACCGTCACAGAAGGCATTCCATAGGCAAGCTGTTGCATGAGAGAGCAGCCACAGCGCGGCCCGTAAAATGCCCCCTGTGATGGTCCGTAGCACATCCATAAAAACAAATTAGAAAAATGTCAAAGAAAGATTGAAGTGGCCGGGAACCAAGTCTTACCGGATGGGTGCACATACTTACCGGATGGGTGCACATCAAAATTCACTCCCATTGACCAATACCACCTTTGATTAATTTGATCCGTTCCTTTTATATGCCTTCATATTTCCTAGAAATCATGCAAATCCTCCAATAACACACATAATTTTTTGACTATAAGAGATCTAAAGAAAAGCCTATCAAATGGACGCTTCAGATTAACAGAAGTCAGACGTGCTGACATTGAGGTCTTGTCATAGTGAAGCATTCGGATCCACATGTAAGATCGAACGGTCACCATGGTTTCTTTGTATTATAAAGACAACTGATATTTTGGAAACTGAGCGAAACCACGTTAGAAGATTAACAATTAGACAACTTGTTTGCATGCTTCGCTTTATTTTGACAGAATATAGTAGTTTTAGTTCACGTGAATCCCCTTATGTGAAGTAGATATGATGTTGCCGCCAATTTTATTAAAATTGGAAAAGAAAATCCCAACAATTTAACGATGGATCTTCTAAGCGCAACATCTTTTCAATGGAAAATAAAATAAAATAAAGTATGCAAAGCATTAGTGAAGACTACTTTGATATTAAAATACCATGGACGATACTAAATCATGTGGTTGAAAAACTATACACATGTTCTCAATCAGTTAATAAAAAAAGAACATAGCAGTTCGAGCCATTTTTTTTTAATAAGATGCAATTTCCACTTTATGTGCATAAATACCCTACTTTGTGTGAATGTTGAAAACAAGTTAGCCTTCAAACAAAATACAAAGGCAAAGCATCCCTTTGTATTTCTTCACCATGGCTACTACCACTCTTCAAAGCCCCTCCACTGAATCAAGTCCTTCTCAAGTTGGGTCATGGTTTGGACTTGGCAAAGAAACACTAGTTTTAATCTCCATTGCAATCTTCACGTTTTCTTGGTTCTTTTGGGTGCTCAGAAAATCGCGAAAGGGAACATTGCCACTCCCACCTGGCCCTAGAGGCTTACCTCTGATCGGAAACCTTCCGTTTATGGAACCCGATCTCCACCGTTATTTTGCCAAATTATCTTCGATCTACGGCCAAATTTGTAAGGTGAAGCTCGGCAACAAAGTCATTGTTATATTGAATTCCCCGGCCATGGCTAAGGAAATCCTTAAAGACCAAGACATCATATTTTCTAACCACGACGATGTGGCCGGAGGAATATCAATGACGTATGAAGGGTCCGATATCGTATGGAGTCGCGGTGCAGTTTGGCGGATGCTTCGTAAGGTATTGTGAAACAACCAATTACTCCAAAAGCTTAAGCTTTAATAGTTGTGTTATTTGAGAAATTATATCCTTGACGGCCATGCATGCACTTGCAGCCCCAAAAAACACTGGGGCCCACATAATTTTAGGTTGATCCAAACCGTTCATTTGTTGGGCCTGACATAGATAGGGCGTGCCCAGAAAATCTTCTCCACAGGATGATCCTAATCCTCAGATCAAACGGGTTAGGATCATCATATGGAGAAGATTTTCTGGGCACGCCCTATCTACGTTATGGCCCAACAAATGAACGGTTTAGATCACCCAAATAATGTGGACCACACCGTTTATTGAGCTGCTCGTGCACGCACGGCCGCCCACCATATAACTTCCCTTGTTATTTAATCATTTATACTTCCACACTCCCATGTGTGGCCTCTCTCTTTTTCGGGTTGGCCTACATGTGGATTTTAAATACCAAGGAATTATTAGGTTTTGATTTAATCATTTATACTTGAACAGGTCTGCGTCCAAGAGGTTCTGAACAATGGGAGCATCGAAGCCGGGCGAGGCATCAGGCAAAGGCAACTTTATCAGACGTTGAGAAATTTGTACACGAAAGTTGGAACTCCGGTTAATATCACAGAGGAAATAACTGAAACAATTGTTAACTCTATGACTAGCATGTTGTGGGGTGAAACTGTGAAAGGTGGGATTGATGCTAGGGTTGCGGCCGAGTTTCGACAAGTGATGGGAGAAATTGTTCACTTATTGGGACAACCTAATATTTCTGATTTGTTTCCGGTAGTAGCCCGGTTTGATTTACAAGGAGTGCGTCGTAAAATGAAGAGTCTTATGTCATGGTTTGATAAGATTTTTGATTCAATCTTAGAACAACGTCAGGGAGTGAAGAGCAACAAGAAAGATAGCTTGGATTTTCTTGATATACTTTTGAAGATTGAAGAGCAAGCCGATCCCAAAATGCCCTTGACCATGACTCAAGTCAAGGCCCTCTTGCTAGTAATTTTCTAACAAAATAGCTAGATATACAATATAATTAAGGATTGGGAAATAATATTTTCATTAGGGTGCAACTTGGGCTGGGCTCAACCAGATTTTCTGCATGCATTGGGCTGGGCTGGGTAGGGTTAGAAAAAGCCATCCTAATTTAATTTGGCCAGTTCAGGGTTGAGGCCTTGAGCAACCCGACCCGACCCGACCCAATTGCAACCCATCCCCCTGATTTTATTGTTATTTCAAAATCTTTGGGGTATGGCCTTTTTTTATTGTAATTTTTTCTGTTTTTGGCTCGGACTGACCGAATTCAATGGTTCTAACCTGATCCAACCTGACCAGATTTGGAAAAACGGGTTGACAAATTTTATAACACATTTTTGTGTGTTTTCGTTTTGTTGACTATTTTTTGTTTAACCAACCTGGCCCAGTTGCAACTGTATAAATCGAGGAACTCTTGCAAAAGCCACCTTCAAGGGTACCCTATTGGTTGATTTCTGCAAAGTCAACACGGTTTCCACTTTTTAGGGCCCCATTCACTTTTTCAGTACCACCATAAATGCACTTTGCAGAAAATCAACCATTCAGGGTGCCCTAGAAGGTGTTTTTTGCAAGGGCGCCCTTCATTCTATCATTGCTCGTATAAATCATTACCTTTAGGTATACTGACACTTGTTCTACTTGTGCTAGGACATGGTGGCTGCTGGGACGGACACAACCTCGACAACATTAGAGTGGGCCATGGCCGAGATGCTACGAAAACCAGAAACATTGAAGAAAGCTCGAGATGAATTAGATGCACTAGTTGGTAGGGACTCCATTTTAGAAGATTACCACGTACCCAAATTACCATATTTAGACGCAGTAGTGAAAGAAGTGCTTCGTTTGCACCCTCCCAATCCCTTCTTGATCCCTCACACTCCGAGTGAGACTTGCGTGGTCAATGGCTACACTGTCCCTAAGAATTCTGGCATTTATGTGAACTCTTGGGCAATACAAAGGGACCCTTCTGTTTGGGAAAACGCCAATGACTTCATTCCGGAAAGGTTCTTGAATACTGGGAAATGGGATTATAAGGGAAATGATTTTCGTTATATTCCATTTGGGTCCGGGAGGAGGATTTGTCCAGGTGTTTCCCTGGCAGAAAAATCACTAGGATTTGTATTGGGTTCACTTTTGCATTCGTTCAACTGGCAATTACCAAAGGGGGCGAAGCTTGATCTTGATGACCAATTCGGACAGATTTTAAGGAAACGAAACCCAGTCATTCTCATCCCCACACCACGATTATCAAAACCAGAGCTCTATGCTCAGTTCTCTGAACAAGATTAGTTCTTGAGCTTGGACGGATGAGTTGACCCCTTTCTTGCTCTTATGTTGCTGGCTTCAAATAATATATCTAGTATATGTAATGCTTGTACTTGAATTGGCTCGTAGAAGTCTTAATAAAGTTTTAATATTTTCTTAAATACGATGAATCCATTTCAGTTCTTATGGTTTCTAGCTTCATGTTATATCTGTATTGTAATTGAGTTGGCACAAATGATCTGTTGAGAATTTAGGGAATAATATGGCTTACTAGACTGTGATTGAGAAATAGAAACAATCAAACAAATGATGTTAGTGAAACCTTTTCCGATGCGGCGAGATGAGGTGCAAACTTTGTCACTCCCTTTAAGGTGAATTTGCGCCTATGTGGAAACTAATTTCGATGCAGCAGATTACTGGCCGCAATCACCCCCAGTACAACAGCCCGACGCATCGTCGATCTCCAAGAACTGCATGATCTCAGAGATTTGAACCACACAAACACTACAGTAGGTGTGGACCCCGATCCGAGAGAGGCGGGGGGACGGGCCCCCCAGAAAGTCTCTAGATCATCCATGTGAAGGAGAGCTCCACCAAGGAACTCTCGAAAGAGTGCCCCTCACAGCATGAGTGGCGATGTAAAGTGAGATACTTCTCGATTCGGGGACTAGCCCGGATTCGAGGCGTACCTTAAACAAAGAAAGAGTCGCCATCCAAGGAAGTAGGCCCTGGATCCCATGTTGTGCTCTGTCGCAACAGATAACCAGAGATACAAAAGGTCCGTGCCTGATGACGAATGGAGAAGGGGTTAGGCGCCCCCAATTCGCCCAAGTGCAAGCACCTGGTCTCTTATGCCATTTATTATTAACTTTGAAGAGTTTTGAGCGAAAATCATGCAAAATGGGAACGAATATCCCCGAGATAACGTCTAACTAATCATGCATGTCTCGGAGATGAATAAGAAGCATGCACAAAAGAAATAAAAGACATGTCACCTAAGAATAGCTAGGTTATGAGTGTCATGCCTAATTGGGTGTCTAAATTCTGATGGGCAAACACATGCATGCTAAAGCTAAAGGTATAGGGTCTGTACATGAAAGTAAGAAAACACAGCAAAACACACAACACAACACTACTCGACACACGACTCGATGCGACAAACCCTAGACTCTAATGCGATACTTTACTCGGACCAAAATGGCCATCCATCCTGGCTGCACTACGTATCCCGGCCTCGGGAAGAATCAGAGTCAACGTAGCTCGGCGATCTATGCTAAACTACAATGCCTAACTCTCTAGGACCGCTATCATAGACTCGATCAACTAGACTCGACTAGTTTTTAAAGCTTCTTGTTATTACTTAAGTTCAAGTGAATGGTAATTTTTAGGACTCCCTATATGCCCTAACTAATGCAGGTGGGCCCTACACCTTATGTGTGACTAGGCTGTGTGTCCTAAGGAAAACCATGGGCTATCTAAGCGCATTCTAGTCTAGCCATCGGCTCGACTAAGTGTCTAACCGACCACGACTCGAGGCCTCCTAACTCTGAGGACACTCACACGACAAGACTCAGCATATCAACACACACAGGACGGACTCCTAACTCTAAGACACCCCAAACGCCTAGGACAGAGTCCTAACTCTATGGGAAGATCTTTTGAAAATTGTTGGTAAGGTTATTTTGAAGAATTTTTGTAGTTTTGGAAGGTTTGAAAGGTTTTGAAGCTTATAAAAGTTTTTGAAGTTGTGACTGAACTCAGGATACCAGCTGCAAGCTTGAGCTGCCTACGTACCCCTCAGCTAGGGATCAAGCCATCCGTAGTTCGGACAAAATAGTGAGAAATATTTGTAAAAATGGTGACTGGACTCAGAATGCCTGCTGCATACCTGAAGGGGGGAGGGGAAGTAGAAAACAGGGTGAAGATTCTCCTCTCTCTAAATGATCCTCACCCCTTGATTTGATCCAAGGGTCACTAAGGATTGCTTACATCTTAAGCAATATTAGAATTCCAAAATTACCCCTCTGAAGGTGGCAAATCACCATTTTACCAAACAAAATATCTTGCATTTTATAGAAAAAGGAGGGTGATATCTACACCACCAAGCTTTGATAATTCATACCCTATCACAACCCAGTTTTGATTATTGCACAAACTTCGTCCGTCTTTCTTTACATTTTTCGCCCGATTGCCGCAAAATTTTGCAACCCTGAGAATACTAACAACCTCCTAGGGAATTTGTACCTAGGAATACGCACAATAAGATGCTAAAAAACTCAAGCCTTCTTCTTATTTTGGGCCCAGTCCTTCAGGAATTTGTTGAGATTAATTTCGGGATATTTTGGGACTCGGAATTTAGGAATTTCATTCGATTTTTGAAGCTCTTATTCGATTTTGGGGACTTTTAGGGTCCGGTCAAAATGGGGTGTCTATAGTAGCCCAACAAAATACGTTAAATAAACAGAGGAAGAAAGAAAACACTATTTATAGTAAAGTAGAAAAACAAGAAAAAAACAGTAGTTTTTTGTTCTGTTGTTGTGTTTATAAAACACAGAGAACATCCTCTTTTATACAGCCAAACATGTCTGTTCAATACTTTAATGGAGTGAAGACGACCTTTGAGAAAAGAGCCGTTTAAAAAATGTTTCAGATGTGAAGAGTCATTTTTGCAACAGTCACAACGATTAGGTACGCCGACGCTATTCAGTTACGCCAGCGTTATTAAGGTACGCCGTTGTGGACCCCGATCCGAGAGATGATGAGGAAGCGAGTCCCTACATCATTTGGATCATCCACGTGTGAAGGAGAGCTCTACCAAGGAACTCTCAAAACGGATGCCACCCTCATAGCATAGCACGAGTGGCGATATAAAAGGGATAACTCCCGATTCGGGAACAAGTCCGGATTCGAAACGTACCTAAACAAACTCAGAGTCGCCATCCATGGTATACGGCCATGGATCCTCAAACAAAATAGGCTCCGTATACCATGGATAACCAGAGATATGTATGGGTCCGTGCCTGATTACGAATGGAGAAGGTCTGAAGAGCACCCCCGATTTGTCCGAGTGCAAGCACTTGGTCTCTTATGCCATTTATTATTAACCTCAAAGAGTTTCGGGCGAAAATCATATGAAATAGGAACAATTCTCAGGAATCGTCTACCTAAGCATGCATTTCCTGAGGATAAAGAAATGAGCATACATAAAATGAAATAAAAAATGTGTAACCTAAGCAAAGCTAGGTTATGAGTGACATACCTAATGGGTGTCTAAGTACTGGTGGACATACACATGCAAGCTACAGTTAAATGTATAGTATTAGTACAAGAAAGTAAGAAAACACATCAAAACATAAAACACAAATCAATCCTATATATGACAGGACAAGACAAATCCTAACTCTAATGCGACTTGACTCGGACCAAGATGACCGTCCATCCCAGCTGCTCTACGTATCCCGGCCTCGGGAAGAATCGGAGTCAACGTAGTTCGATGACCTATTCTAACTACGATGCCTAACCATCTAGAACCACTAACCTAGACTCGATCCACTAGACTCGACTGATTTTTAAAGCTTTTTGCATGATTACTTAAGTTCAGGTGAATTGTAATTTTTAGGACTCTCTATATGCCCTAACTAATGCAAGTTGATTAGCCTTAAGCTAATGCAGGTGGGCCCTACATCCTATGTATAACTAGGCTGTGCATCCCAAGGAAAACCATGGGCTGACTATATGCTTCCTAGTCTAGCCATCGGTTCGACTAAATGTCTAACCGATCGACTCGAGGCCTCCTAACTCTAGGGACACTCACACGACAGGACACACCACATCAATGCAAATCAAGAAAGCCTCCTAACTCTAAAACACCCCAAACAGCTAGGACAGACTCCTAACTCTAGAGGAAGATCTCTTTTGAAAAGGTTTTGAAGAAGCTTTGTATTTTTTGAAGGTTTGACAAATTTATTTTTAAAAGTTTGGCTGGACCTGGGATGTGAATCCCAAGCTGCACTACGTACCTCGTGGAAGAGGATCAAACCAACGTAGTTCGAAACGAACTTTCTAACTACGCTACTAAAAACACTCAACACTTTAAATTTTTTTTAAAGGTTTTTTATGCTTTCAAATGTTTTTGATGTTTTAAATTCCTAATGTTTTTGAGTTTTCAAATATTCCAATACTTTTGGACCTTAAAATATTTTAACTCTTAAAGGGAACACGCAAGTAACACCACAAACTAGGGCAAAGCCCTAAATCTAAAGGGGAAACCCCGAACAAATAACAAGCAATTAGCGTCTCAAAGAGACGGACTACAACAAGTAAATAAGCGTCCCAAGAACAGAGAAAACAATCTAAGATCCCAAGCAGGGAAGGCTCTAATAAGACTGAGTTAGTCTCGAATCAAGAAGAATGACAATTCTAAAGGAGAAACTCCTAACTAGAAAAACACCAAAGAGGGGTATAAATGAGTCAATGACTCTCTAATAACGCTACCAAGAAAAAGACTCGCTCTAAAAGAGGAGGCCACTCTAACATGAGGCTAGGTAAGCCTCCTAAATGGGAAACTCTCTACGCGAGACAAGGCTTGTCTCCAAATAGGGGTTCTATAAATAAGGCAAGACATGCCTCCCGCACACAAAAGATGCAGACAAAGGATCAACGAGACTGGGCAAGTCTCCTAGTTACGAAGGACGCAAACAAAGGATCTAACGAGACTTGGCAAGTCTCCTTAAACAAGAGAGGGCTCCAAGTATCCCTATCGTCGCCCTTGTAATGAGAAGGGTTCTAATATCTAAAAGGCGTCTAACAGACTAGGCAAGTCTACTATACAAAGGAGGGGTACGCTACTTGGAGTGAGCAAGTCCCCTAAGGATGGGCTTGGGCTAGCGCCTTCATCGCCCCAAAAGAAGAAGGGTTATCTATGGTTCGAAGGGTGTATAACAGGTTAAGAACACCCTACCTAAAGAAGAGGAAAGGTAGAAAGAGGGTGCTACCATGTCTAGGTAAGTCCCCTAAAAGAAAAAGGAAAGTCTTGGAAGGACAACTATAGAAAAAATAGATCCATAAATTTCTGAAAATAACTCTAAGGAATGAGGCATATAAAACATTTTCCAAAAAATAGAATAACAGTATGATATAATTTTGAATAAATAAAACATACTTGTATTAAAAACCTAATCTATCACATATCACTTTACATATGTTAATCAAGCTATACATTAATCACAACTCAATCAACTTCATCCCATTGACATCAATAACCTGAATGAATTATGTACATGTCAAATACCTGTTCATTTTTATTATGTATTACATATTCAAAAAAAAAATTTCTTAGTTTAACTATAAAATTTCTTATTATTAATACCACATATGCGAAATGACTTTGAAGGTCAACCAAAATAGATGATGAAATAATATTATATTCTCAATATGATAATATCCATATTCTACATCATAAAGTTTATAAACATTTTGCAGTACGAATGAACTATAGTTTAGTGAAACCATAACCTATCTATCAATATCTTATCATTTCAGAAATATGACTATTTAATAAGATAAACCATAAGGAAATGTTATTCATATCATTACATTCTTATACCTGCACCAACTCAACTGTCCCCTTGAAATTCATAGAGCATCAAAATTTAAATAACCCTTATATTTGCGAGTGAGTTTCTTAAACATAAACTAATTAAGATAAAGTAAACTGCTAATTATATTAACATTATTCCCTAAAGGTATTATAGAAATTAATCTTTTAAAAAAAAACGTACAAACATAATTGCTAGAACAATGGCCTCTGACTATAATTCCTTCAAAGTAAAATAAGAAATCATAATCATATAAGAGCATTTTTCCTTAAATGATAGTACCTTCAGAAAACTGTTTTGAAATTAAACTACTTATAAGAAAGACATAACCTGATCATGTGCTCCAACCTCCCCCATCCCATTTTATCTTTTAATATATTAAGGTATAACTGTTCCTAGTATTTCAACATCACACATCTCTTTAAACCATTTAAATCAACAACATAATCCAAGGAATTATCAACCTTAAGGCTAAAAGCCTCCTATTAGCTTCTCCCCTAAAACAAGATATACATGACACAACATGGTCCAATCACCTCTCGCCACATTTTTTTTTTATATACGAAACACGGATACACCGCGGCGGATAAATTTCCCCCTTCTATCTGCAAATCAAGAAAATAGCCACGAACAAGAAAACCACAAAGCAAGAAAATAGCAATTCACCACACAAATCAAGAATACACGATTTTAACGTGGAAAACCTTCCGATGTGAAGGGAAAAACCAATGGACAAGCTCCGAAAGAAATCCACTATGAAAAGAGAAATACAAAGTCTTTCTTCTCAAGTTTTTCCAAAAACTTGAGGAATATACAAGAATAGAAGATTAACAATCAAATCTTGGAGGAAATATGGGTTACCTCATGAAACCCTTGCAAGAGAACGCTTTCCTACCTCAAAGAACCAAGCGTGAGAGATCTTCTCCAAGAACCACTCCAAACCCTAGGTTTTGGCTTCTTTTCCCTCTTCCTTCTTGCCCAAGAAAAGACTTTAAGTTTCAATGGAGATTAGGATTTCCAAACCCTCTTTAGGATTACCCCAAAGCAAACCTCAGAGAAAACCCTTTTTTTTCTCCTCTCTCTCCTCACGTTTTTTTTTTCCTTTTTTTCTCGTTGAAAAAACCCGTCTCACGACTCTCTTTTGTTTTACAAGAGAGTTGCGTGAGTGGTGGGCCCTACATCATGGGGTGGACCCACAACAAGTGGATGGGGCTCTTGTTGCTAAGATCTTCTTCCACATACTCAAATTCCACTTCCACATACTCAGTTTTTTTTTTTTTTGTTGATCTATTTACTTTTCGCTATAAAACCAATAATGTTAGAAATTTGGGGGCAAATTATTAATTCTATGTGATGATGGACTGAAAATTTGGGCCGCAATTGTATATAATCTTCATAATGCTCTATCGGGATGTTTTGGCAGGCCTTTGGACTAAACACTAGTCTATCTCAACAAAGATGCTCTCAAGCGCATTTCAACTACTCACAGATGCTAAAAAACATGGTTGCTAATTTATCAACTGTCTGGAATCTTCATAATGCACATCTGGGAACAGTTTCTTTCTTGATTTATCAACTGTTTCACAAACAGATATCATCTTCTTCTGTTCACCAAACAATCCAACTGGTTCTGCTGGGACAAAGGACAGCTAATGCTGGTGATGTAGTTTGCAAGGGATAATAGATCGATTCTAGTTTATGATTCTGCATATGCCATGTACATTTCAAATTCCAGCTAACACATCTAGTTTATGATTCAAGTGTTATCGTGGGCCAAATTGTCATTAGTTTGCATTTAACTTAAATATGGTTTACTTTGTCTGATCTGAGTCACCTGTATTGCTGGGACTGTACCTACATTAAAGGGTATTTTGGTCATTTATTGTCCCATAAGATGAATCAATAATCACTTGTGAATGTCATTTGTGAAATGATGCGAAGAATGCTAATTCCATTTTATTAGATTATTTTAGTAATTGGTGATTGGCATAATCAGTTACCATAACCACATTCAGTTTTTTAATAATCACAAACAAAAGGGCGTAAAAAAGCATTAGAACTAAGTAATTCTATTACAAAAAAAAGAGGGTGAGAAGAGATGAATTGAATGAATAAGACAAAATATGTGGAAAAATGAGCCTATGTAGCTGCTCTCTCATGCGACAGCAGCGAAATGCCTTCTGCAATGTTCCCTAGCAAATCCCATGCAATAATGTTGGATGGGGGTGGACATGGTTCCGGTTCGAACCGAGGAACCGAACCGAACCGAACCGAATGGTTCGGTTCGGTTCGGTTCGGTTCCAAATCTATATGGTTCGGTTCTGGTTCTGATATCTTGGAACCGGTGGAAATTCGGTTTGGTTCTGGGTTTGGGATCCCGGAACCGAGAACCAACCCTCACCTTAAAACTCACTGCCTCCTCATTTGATAAAATCACCCCACCCCCTTTTAATTCATCCCTCTTTAATGTATTGCTTTGCCTTTAAAATTTTAATTCACCCCCCAAATTTGTGCCTGATTATCTCAAATTTGTGCCTGTTTGTAGTTCATATATAATTTTTGCATTGCTCAAATTTGTGCCTGATTATCCCAAATTTGTGCCTGTTAGTGTTTGTAGTTCATATATAAACATGATCGAACCGAACTGAACCGATTATAAACACGATTAGGCAAAATATCTACATTTGGTGAAGGTTGGGTAAACCTAGAACCGAACCGATTATATATGGTTCTGGTTCGGTTCGGTTCCAAACATATATGGTTCGGTTCTGGCTCCAATTTCAGGGGACCGATTATATGTGGTTCGGTTCTGGGAATACCCCAACACCGAACCGAACCATGTACACCCCTAATGTTGGCCACACAAGGGTGTTAATCACTTTGTATAATGGTCAAAGATAGCCCTGAGTGTATTATATGTGTGTCTTAGAACCCTTTTTATAGAGTTTACAGCACAAACTAGCCGTTTCTGGGTTGTAACGAATCCTACAGACAAGTCACGCTCGGCTCTCTAGAGAGTCGTTTGGACCCACGTAAAACTGCCAAAGCTTTGCATGGTCATCTCTCTCCTGATCGAGTCCCCCAGCTAACTGTGAAAGGGATGATCGGGCTCTTAACTAAGCCTAATCCCTCCATATCACACATCTGAAGGCACAAAGGTGTTAAACACTTTTTGAGGGACTAGATTTTATAGTCTAGACTCTTAAGACTTAACTTGAATATTGAATTCTTCTTCTTCAAATCTTTAGTCCTCTTCTTCTTCTCCGTGGATCTTCTTCTCTATCATTTGGTTCCATTGATCTTCAATCTTAGTGCTTTGATCCATTTTCTGTGCAATCCAATTTGACATTCAAAAAGAATTCTCAAACGACAATTAAGCATTAGAACTATAACTAATATATTGTGTTTAGAATCATAAGGCATGATTTGAGAAAGCTACCAAGGCAAAACCCTTGGGCTAACAATTATGTGCGAAATTTTCAAAAAGTAGGCCCTACCTTGTTTGAAGATCCAAACCGTTCATTTGGATCGCCCCACCGTAGAAAGGTTGGGCTCCAAAAGTCAACACCAAAGGATGATCCTAACCCTCTATCCCTGCGGTTTTTATAATATGCCATCCTACATATCATATCATCCTTTGGAGATGATCTTGGTGATCCGATCTATTTATATTGGGTCAATCCAAATGAACGGTTTGGATCTTCAAATAAGGTGGGCTCGTCATATTAAAAAAAAAAAAAAAAAAAAACACACACGAGGACATCATTTATAAAGTCCTTTTAAGATAGGCTTAGAGAAGCTTGGGGAAAGATGGCTACACTAGTTTTCGTGTGTTATATGGAATAGATTGTTTGAAAGTAATGTTTATAGATCTAGAAATAATACTAGGGGCATCAATGCGTCCAGACGGTCCTATGGATCCGAACGGTCTGATGAATCCGAACGTTAATGGACAGGATTGAGGCATGATATCTAGATCTGAATGTATCCATTTGATCCATATCCTGTTATCTGGAATGATTGGGCATAAAGCGTGCGAAATTATTTTGGATCGTGACTTAGAAGCAGCCACAAAATTCGATGAGCATCCTTGACCTAAATGGAGGGTGCCAATGAACGAAAATATGCTTCATATTTTTGTTTATTTATGCCTTTCAAATCCAGACGGCTTTTGAGAGGGATGGCTTAGAGAGAAGCAGGAACAGGATTGGGTCCAAACCATAGAATTCAATTCCAGGAAATTGATGGATGTGATCTGTTGCGGCCAAAAATCAGAGATCTGTTGATATGGCTTCGGAAGAGCTGATGTGGACCTACGCGAGGTAGCTAACGGTCAGACGACCGACCCAGAGTTGATGCTCCGAGAAGGCCCTCCGATGCTTAAGTTAGTGACTGCAACATATAAGTAAGGTCTGCTATGAATAGTAAATTTTGGGATCTAAACCCTTACCTCTGACCCTTAGAAGGCTATTTATAGTTGGGTGTCAAGCATGAGATTACCCACGTACCCTTAGATAGGTGTCGACCTGTGATTGCGTAGGGGAGTAGCCTGGAAGCTTCCTATCAGGATGTAATTACATGATTATCCCTTTGCCACATGCCACCCTGTGATTGGGTGTTTATTTTGGTCTCCATCATGATCCAAATGGGAGAACAAGAAAATCTAGAAAAAAGCCCGTAAACATTTCCCAGAAAAATATTATTTCTATATTTCTCTTTGGACCAATTACCAATGGGGGACAAAAATTAGGTGGAATTATCAACAGGACCCATGCTTTTCATAAATTATCAACGAGGGACAAAAGAGGTCTTGTCATTAAAAGCTGGACGAAAATGCCCTTTTCTTAAGCAACACGTTTTGTTTTTCCACTTTTCCCTCTTCTCTCTTCTTTCCCTCTTTTTTTTTACTTTTTCATTTTCAACTTTGTTTTCACTTGCAAATCATGAACTTGTGGAAGAATAGGCTTACCATCAATCATAGCAAAATCATCATAATTGGCTATAAGAAATCTGTTTGTACCTTCTTCTTCAGCCCTATATTTGAATTCTAGCGCATCCCAGATTTCTCTAGGAGACTTGACATCAGTGAAAAGATCATAGAGACGATCAGACAGAGTGTTGAGAATGTTTCCTCGGCACAACAATTCATCTTCGTCACGTTTCTTCTTTTCTTTGTTGATGCGATCCACTTCTGCAGGGGACAGATTTTCTCCTTCAACGATTGGCTGCAAACCAGGATCCAAAACGTAGATGATCTTCAAGGCAGTCAGGAGAAACTTCATCTTATCTTGCCAACGACTGAAGTTGTTGCCATCAAATTTGTCCAGTTTCATCACTTTGATTGATTCCGACTCCATTAGAACAAAAATAAAGCCTTAAAATTGTTAGAAGATATTGCAGTCGAAATCAGAAAATAAACAAAACCTAGACTTTGAGGCACGATGATCGCTTTCTTTAAGGCTTTATTTGTCCCCACTCGATCTTGAGTTTGCTTAAGGGTTGGAGACAAATTGCCTCCAGGATACAACAAAGTCTTTGAGAATTTTCAGAAAGCAAATCTGATAACTCTCCAACGAATTCTCTATGAAATAGTATAAGTATGGCTGTAAGAGTTATAAGAAAGAAAGAGAGAGAGATAGATAATCAGTGTCTATGAAAACCCACTAATTTTAAGTATTTATAGATTATGAATAGTTGCTTCCAATAGTTAGAAAACAGTTAGAAAAAGACACCCTTTCATTTAAATCCTAACAGTCATATCTGTTAGTTTATAACCCCTTTCATTTAAATCCTAGCAGTCATATATGTTACTTTATAACTGTCAAAACTGATTTTTTAAATTCAAAATAAAAGAGTGTCTTTTACAGAAAAATAATTCCGAAAATAATAATTAAAAGTAATGGGCTTACATTGTAATTCAACATTCTTTTTGCAAACAAAATTCAACAAGTCCCTCTTTTGTTTGATGAAATGCCTCTGTTATGAGGTAAAAGTCCTTTCTGGCATGTTGTATGAGAGGGTGAACTCAAAACTAGTCTATTGTGGGCTTTTTTCTATTCTACTACTTTTAGTTATATTATTTTTAGACTGAATTCCATTCGAGTGGCTTTCATGGATTGGTGATGGTTTCTGTAGGCTTTAGATGGAAAGGCCTCAACATGTCCTTTTTGCACTTCACACGATTTGGCAAACATAGGCAATTTAAGGGTCCCAACTAGGGTCCCCTCTTCTGTTTGATGAAATGCCTCTGTTATGAGACAAGGTTTTTGAATTTTCTATTAAAAAAAGAAGCTTTCTGGCGTGTAGTTTGGGGGGAAATGCTTCTGCATTTTGGCTTAGTAGGCTTTTGATGTAATTGGAGTTATACAACTAGGGTCCCAACTAGGGTCCACTCTTCTGTTTGATGTAATTGGAGTTATGCAATTTATGGCTTAGTAGGCTGTTTCCAGAGAAAAAAATTGATTATTAGGAGCAGTCCTTTTTCTTTCTTTTTCCTGTTATGGATTTTAATTTTATGGGGTTTGTAAGGTTCTGTGTTTGAGAACTAATATGACATTGTTGAGCTTGTGTTTCAGAATGGCTCCCTAATGATTATATGCCCTTTTAGATCTATATGATTCGACTGAGAGTTGGCTTCTAACCCCGCTCCAATTGCCATGTATCATTTTTACCAACATTACATGAGCAGCAAAATGCCGATAACCAAGATGGAAATGAGTAAGATTTAGAGAGTTAGACACTTGCTTTCTAGATGAAGGTGCCATTTCTCTCCGCCCATTGTCATTATTTTTAGAAGCTGAAGAAAAAAAGAACATAAGCCAAAACTTAGGAAAAAAATCATTTAGAAGAAACTTTAAATCATGAGTCCTTGGATTATGGGTGTTTTTCTCACTGCCCATTGTCATTTAAAAAAGTTTACATCATTTACAATAAAGTTTAAATCATCATTTAAAAAAAAATCATTTAGAAGGTGCCATTTCTCACTGCCCATTGTCACTAACTTGGTGTTTTTTGTTTTTGCAGACCCACTATCGATCCTTCATTTGGTGCGATCAATACCGGTTGTACTTGCATTTGCTGCCTGTTAGGCTTCATTCTGATTATGGCAGCTATGATTCTTTGGTTTTTGAAGCTGTAATATCGGATGGTAGGCATTGCTAGGATGTTATTTTGCATCTTGAGATCACTATGTAGTATTTGTGATGTATGGTATTTTAGAAACAAACTATTTTAATTGTTATTGGCTATAGAAGACGGGGATATGTAATGGTCTTTTGATAGAACTTGTGCTGCCTTTTCAATTGTTATTGTCAATATGCTATGTACCAACTAATTATGAACGTGGCCTTGCTCTCAGATCATTGACACTGAATGTATGATGTTTAGAATTTGCAAGTAGCAGTGTCATATGAAGAGATTGTTCTCCAACTGCACCACTGCAATTGTCAATCTGAAAACTTTCGCAGATCACTTGTGTAAGAGAGAACAGCATCTAAGATGAATTCTAATTCATCTGCCCAACATAAATGCCCAAGGCAGCCCCCATCATAAACAACAGTGCAGGAATTTTGAAGGTCATTTGGGTGGTAAGAGCATACATGGGAGAATTAATTTATGGAGTTTTTGAACTCGGTAGTTGAACTAGCTGTTCAACTTGTACCTTTGGACGCCCATAATTTTCTTTGGAGAAATATGGATAAACATCTTATAACAACTCTTATTTTTAAACTTTTCTAAATTGGGTGGGAGGGATCGGGATTGTTGGACCAATTCATCAATGGTAGCTGGATGAAAATGAATTGGTCCACAGCCAATGGGGGCACCCTTTTTTTTTTTATTCACGTCATATCAGGTTATAAGGGGGTGTGCATGTATGCCGGGGGGGTGAAAATATCATCTCCCTTTTTTTAATGGTACTCAACGGGAACACTCAATGGAATCGTAGGGTGTTGAATCATATTCCCATTTACAAGTGCTGTATATTATGATCCGTTCCTCTTCTTTTATGGGCCCAAAGAAAACCTCTTTTCTGTATGGAGGATGAGCGTTTTTTACTCTTGAATCACTCTCAATCGCTCTTGCATTTTTCATCTCTTGCATTTTTCGTTGTTTGTTTGGGTGTTGGCTTGACCATCTATGCCAGTGTACTTAATGTCAGCCCTTGAATAAAGTTTATGTCTGTTAATTATCAGAACCATTGGCCAAATGCTTCCCTTAGTCTTTCGGGACCAAAATTAATGACACCAACCAAAGATTAAATGATAGAAAGACCACTAGGCAGGAAATCTCTTCATGCCGGGCTTCAATTTTTTGAAGGTTCTAACTTTTGCTGTATCAAACAAGGTGTGGCTGTTCAAGAGGACTTACACCATTAAGAATGTTCAGTTAATGAAGCCGTTTTACATTTGCTTAAAGACATGTTTAAGTATTTACTGTACGGACAATACTATAGGATGATCCAAACCGTCCATACGATAGCCCATAGCTTTTTTTTGGGCACAACTTATTTATGTTATGGCCCGTAACATAGACGGTTTGGATCATCCTATACTGTGGCCGCACAGCTTATTTTGTATGCTTACACCATACAAAATCTTGTGTTATGCTATCAACAAAAATTTAGTTACAGAACTGAATTCTTGATCAAGTAAATCCAATTCCACACAAGTATACGAGTGATGAGTCCTCAGTTGAGGTTTTTTTCCCCACTAATGTGAATAATCTCAGAGGTCTGCACCATTCATGCCACTTTAAACCCCAAATCTGCACCATTCATGATTAAAAAAAAAAAAAATTACACGATTTTTGAAGGGAAAAAAAAGATAAAAAACAAAGAGAAGATCAAAAACCATATCAGAAACACTAAATTTCTGATCTTCCTAACAAAATTTATAACATTTTTTGAGAAGAAGTATGGATTCTCAAAAAATAGTGTTTGCAGAAAATCTTTTTTCTTTTGCAAAAAACATAACAGAATTCATAACATTTTTTGAGAATTCATAACTAACTCTTTTTTTTTTTCCAAAAAAATCATGAAAGGTTTTTTATGTTCCTACAATCCATACTTTTTTTGCAAAAAATTAGGGTTTTTTCCTTCTTTTTGGCAAGAACAGAAACCCTAATTTTTGCAAGAACAAAAAATTAGGGTTTCCTTCTTAAACTAATAACAGAAACCCTAGTTTTTTTTGCAAAACCCAAAATTTCAGCACCATTCATGCCACTTTAAACCCCAAATCTGCATCATTCATGATTTTTTGGCAAAAAAAAAAAAGAGAAAAAGAGAAAAAAGTGAAGAACGCACTAACCTTTGAGAAGATCATTCGTCGAGGTTGAGGTTTCGGCCTCTCTCTTTCGAGCTTTTTCGTCCGACGGATCGTGGAAGGTGGCGGATCGTGGAAGCTTTTTCTTTACAAACCAGTCCAAGAGAAAGAGAGAGAAGAGGCGGGGATTTAGGGTTTACAAATGTTTTCTCGAGGGTACGTCTAAGACGCACCCTCGATAACGCAGAAACTCTCTCTTTTTTTTTCCAACCGGGCCCACTAAATTAACCAACGAGAGTGTTTCTCTCTCTTCAACCGCATGGAGGCTTCGTGCGGACACTCTTTTTCCTCATATATATATATATATATATATATAGAAGGAGATTTTACTGTTCACCCGCCACGTGTCGTCGTCCCTTACTCCCTCAGCCTATTTTTCCCTGCTTCTTTCCGGTTGAACCCTCGAACAATTGGGATTTTTCCTCTTTCTCCACGTGTCCCAGCCATCCCAATTCCTCCCTCAGAGATATTTCTCTTTCGTCTTCTCCTGCAGATATTTTTAAAGAGAAAACTTCTCCTGCAGATATTTTTAAAGAGACGAGCTTTATCTGTTTTGTTTGCTAATATCTCTTTCAAGGTATCTGTTTTGTTTGCTAATATCTCTTTCAAGGTAGCAAGAAAAGGGTGCCATTTGAACGATTTCAAGGTAAAACGTAACGTTCCTATATTTTTCTTGAGATTTCAGATTATCCTCTTCTTTCTTCCTATTTATTTTTTTACTCCAAATCAGGGTTCTATTTGTTTTGGGCATTTCTTCTGTTGGATTATTTTTGTTTTTTTTTGCATAGTCAAGGTGGGGTTTTATGTTTATGAAGCTATTAGCAGGGTGGCTTTTGAAACTGCGAAATCGTTTTGGGGATTTCTTCTGTTGGATTCTTTTTGTTTTTTTGCATAGTCAAGGTGGGGTTTTATTTCTTCTGTTGAATTCTTTTTTTTTTTTTTTGCATAGTCAAGGTGGGGTTTTATTTCTTCTGTTGAATTCTTTTTGTTTTTTTTGCATAGTCAAGGTGGGGGTTTATGTTTATGAAGCTATTAGCATGGTGGCTTTTGAAACAGCAGGGTGGCTTTTGAAACTGGGAAATCGTTTTGGGGATTTCTCCTGTTGGATTTTTTTGACTTTTTTCCCGTAATTGTCATATATTACTACATGTTCTTCGTATTTTTTTCGTAATTTAAAAACTTTGTAACCATTTCTAGGTAATTTTTCATTGAAAACTTTATAACTTTAGCTTATTTACTTTTTTGTGTAATGATTACTTTTTTTCTTGGTTTGCTAGCAACATTTGCCACGCATCTTTGCACCTAGGATGGCTTTTATGTGTGATGATTACTTCTTTCTTCATTTGCTAGCAACATTTGCCATTTCTTATGCTCTTGATTTTTCATTTCTTGATACTTCTTTCACACTTTAATGGATATTGATTATGCTCTTGATTATGCTCAATAGTGTCTCACCTTTCAAAGCATATCATGGATATTGATTTCATACTTTTTTCAAAACAGATTGTTATATTGAGGCATATTGTTACTGCTTCATAATCGCCTTCACAATGGACACACACGGTAGTGCACGTGAGTATATTTAGACTCCATAGGTGTAATGTATATTATCTTTACTTTACTTATTTTTACATGAAAATTTAAGTATCTACTGTTATAGATATTGCACGGAAAAAATACGTTACGAAAATGGCTCACCAACGTAGAATTAGATATTTGCGTATGAAGAGACTCAATATTGCATCAACATATGAAGCTATCAGTACCCACGTGTCGACTGATTTGGCCTCCTCCATTGATATTAATATTCGACCATTTCCGCAACATATTATTCCACCAATCAGACTACAATCTTATCCCGACAGTTAGGCTGTGCCTGATTATGAGATTCATTCTCACTTATACTTACAAATTAAATATCTTTGGTAACATGTTTCGATATATAATTTACAGATATTCCTGCACAACGTACACATGATATCGATCACTTCATGGGGTTCAATTTTTTCCCCTCGAATGACATTCATATTGAGTCGTCCGAAAGGGATTCGTTGCCACAAGAAACTTTACGAATCGGCATACGTCAAAATTTTCATCAAGGTTAGCATTTGGCCAAGTCTGATGTTCATTAATTAAGGGTTAAATATGTTGCATATATGTCTTAATTGCACTTTTCCCAGGCTCTACATCGAATACTGCATAGAGGGAATTTCGAGAATATAACGGATTTACAGAAACTTGGGATTTCAGCCCTCCAAATACGGGATGCCAATTCTGTGGAGCATTAATGTGGAATCAAGAAAGATCTTCTAAGCCCGGCCCTGTCCCAAGATTTTTCATGTGTTGTCAAGATAGCAAAATTCAGTTGCCGTTGCTTGGTGAGGCACCAAATTACTTGCAAGACTTGCATAGAGGAATATATGATAACAATCGTACATGTTTTAGGGAGCTTATCCGTGCTTATAATTCGATGTATAGCTTCACTTCCATAGGTGGTATGATTGATCACAATATTGTTGATGGTCGTAGTCCGCACTCTTTTAGGATTTCAGGTTCTAACTACCACAAGATTGGGTCATTGTTACCAAATCCTAATTGCAAACCAATGTTTGCACAGCTATATGTGTGCGTGACAGGCGATGAGGCCAAAAATAGGATGGATGCTGTTCACATTAACAATGGTCGGTTTACCATTAACGAGGATGTCGTTGCTGGTTTAAGACAAATGCTTGACACTACCAATCCATATGTACAAACTTTTAGATATGGGAGGGATTTCTTGGCTAATAGTGCCGCTGTTGACCTGCGTATTCGAATCATAGAACAGAGATCACGAGATGCTAGGCAATATAATCTACCTACTGCGTCAGAAGTCGCTGCACTAATGGTTGGTGATGGGTCTGAGATTGTTGAGCGTCGTGACATTATTCTTTGCACCAATGATGGATTTCTCCAAAGGATAAACGAGTGCCACCCCGCGTATATGCCTCTACAGTATCCTCTGTTATTTCCATATGGAGAGGATGGTTGGAGAATCAATATACCTATTAGATCAAATCCTAATTCTACCAGCCGTAAATGAGAGTTTGTTAGTATGCGAGAGTTTTATGCTTACCGGATTCAGTACCGACCTTTGGAAGGTAAGACACTTATGAGATCCGGCCGTTTATTCCAACAATTCGTGGTTGATGCTTATGCGGCAATTGAAGAACAAAGATTGTATTGGGTACGGACCAATCAGAAACAACTCCGTGCTAATGTCTATGAAGGTTTGCAGGATGCTGTAAGAACTGGTGATCATAATGCTGCAAGCATTGGACAAAGGCTGGTTTTACCTTCATCCTTCACTGGAGGTCCAAGATACATGGCTCAAGCTTTCCAGGATGCAATGGCAATATGTCAATGGTATGGCCCTCCAGATTTGTTTATAACATTTACATGCAATGCAAAATGGAAAGAAATAAATTCAGCACTACAGCTAATTCCCGGTCAGAGGGTTGAAGATAGACCTGACATTGTCGCGAGAGTATTCAATATAAAGAAAAAACAACTTATAAATGACCTTCGCAGCGAAAAGATATTTGGAACCGTTGTTGCAGGTGCTTCTTATCCTCATGCTCTTAAGCTTCTTCGAGTATCTATATTAAACTACCGCATATATATTTACTGTTAGAATTTATATTCATTGTAGTCTTCTTGGTCACCAATTCGTGTCTTTCGACTTTTCCTACGAACAGACATACATGTTGTGGAATTTCAGAAGAGGGGATTGCCACATGCGCATATTTTGTTAACACTTGCAAATCAAGATAAGCTTCTCACCCCAGCTGACGTTGATAATTTCATTTCTGCTGAACTTCCTAATAAAGATACTGATCCTCAGGCTTTCCAAATAGTTTCAAAGACAATGATACATGGTCCTTGCGGAGAGGCCAATCCTTACTCGCCATGCTTCGTTGGTGGTGAATGCTCTAAGAAATATCCTAAGAATTTTAATACTGAGACAGTTATTGACATTAATGGATTTGCTAACTATCGTCGAAGGAATGATGGTCGAAATGCTACAGTTCGAAGACAGGAAATAGATAACCGATGGGTTGTCCCATACAATCGAGCCCTTTTGCTTAAGTACAATTCGCATATCAATGTTGAGTTGTGCGCTAGAACAAAGGTAATTAAGTATTTATTCAAATATCTTCATAAAGGGCCCGATCGAGTTACAATTGTTCTTGAGCCAAATTCTACATCAGCCATACAACCAACTGTCAACTTCCGTCATGATAAGGATGAGGTTAAGCAATACCTTGATTGCAGATACATATCAGCACCGGAGGCCTGTTGGAGAATTTTCGAATTTGATTTACAAGCACAACGTCCATCCGTTGAGCGTCTCCAATTTTACTTGCCGAATGAGCAGACTGTCATATTCTCTGATAGAGATGACCTCCCTACTGTCCTATCCAGGCCTGGTATATCTACTACTATGTTTACAGCATGGATGATGGCCAATAATGAATTTTATGATGCTCGATTGTTGAAATATGTTGAATTTCCAACTGCTTGGGTATGGAAAGCAGAAGAAAAAATATGGGACCGAAGGAAAAGGGGGAGGCGCATTGGTAGACTGTACTATGCATATCCATCATCAAGTGAACGATATTACTTGCGTATGCTTCTAAACATTGTACGTGGCCCTTTGAGTTTCGAAGATATTCGGAGAATTAACAGCTTCCTTTGCCCAGACTTTAGATCTGCATGCAATTCTTTGGGTTTGTTGGAAGACGATAACGAGTGGCACGAAGCACTTCAAGAAGCTTCTATTTGGGCCTCACCACATCAACTCCGACATCTATTTGTATCAATTTTAACATCATGTCAAGTGACGAATCCATTGCAATTATGGAACAATCATTGGAGAGACTTATCAGATGACTTGCAGTTTAGAGCCCGAATCGCATTACACCATTCAACCTTATTATTACCCGAAGCTGTCTTGCGAAATGCTGCACTACAAGAGATAGAAATCATTCTTACTTCAGTCGGTAGAGGTCTTTCTGATTATCCTTCTATGCCGATACCTACGATGATAGAACATAGCATTCCAAATAAATATATTCGGGAAGAGTCAAACTTTGATCACACAACAGCAGATCTTGAATTCCATCATCTACATGCCGGCCTAAATTCGGAGCAATTATTGATATTTAACACTATCATCAACTCATGTGTCAATAAGCAAGGCGGCTTTTATTTTGTATATGGTAGTGGTGGTACTGGAAAGACCTACTTATGGAAGACTTTGATTAATAAATTAGGAAGTGATGGAAGATTAGTGTTGAGTATTGCATCATCTGGTATTGCTGCATTGTTACTACCAGGCGGTCGTACTGCTCATTCACGCTTCAAAATTCCACTCGATGTATTTGAAACTACTGCATGCACGATTACACATCAATCAGAGTTGGCAGACTTGATAAGAAAAGCTGAACTTATTATATGGGATGAGGCGGCAATGATGCATCGGTATGCCATTGAAGCAGTTGATCGCACATTGAGGGATTTATTAACGACCCCTTCTTTTGATGCACGATCTAAAGTTTTTGGGAGGAAAACTACTGTTCTCGGAGGTGATTTCAGACAAGTACTTCCTGTTATCCCTAGAGGAAGACGAGAGGCTACTGTTGCTGCTTGCTTGCAAAAATCATATTTATGGAAGCAGTGTCAGCTACTGCATCTAACAACAAATATGCATGTATTCCAACAGGGATTATCTTCTATAGAACGTAATGAGGTCTCTGAATTTGCACAATGGCTTCTTGATATTGGAAACGGAACATTGCCTGCAATTTCAATTCATAATCATATGGAAGCTGACTGGATAAAAATTCCAAATGATATGCTAATACTTGATAACGATACTGGAGTGGGCCAATTAATATCAGAGATCTACCCAAATTTAACATCTAATTTGGACAATGATACTTACCTTGAACAGAGAGCTATTTTAGCCCCGAAGAATGATGATGTAGATTACATTAATACTATAATGTCAAAGATCTTGCCCGTTAGCAGTAGAACGTACTTAAGTGCTGATGCTGCTGTTAACAAAGATACTCATTCCTCATCTACTGATTTCATGACTACACCTGAGTATCTACATTCCTTAAATTTTTCTAGGAATTCCTAAGCATTCTTTGGAGTTAAAGGTCGGTCTTCCTGTGATGTTGTTGCGTAACCTAAATGCTTCTATCGGCCTTTGCAACGGAACACGATTGGTTGTAGTTAGCCTAGAGCGACAGACTATTCGCACAAGGATTATTACAGGAGCTAACAAAGGTGACATCCACTGCATTCCAAGAATTGTATTGTCCACATCCCCCCGTGATTTTCCTTTCATATTCAAAAGGAGACAATTTCCTTTGAAGGTTGCTTTTGCAATGACGATAAATAAAAGCCAAGGTCAGACTTTGTCAATGGTTGGGATATACCTACCAAAGCCTGTTTTTAGTCATGGACAACTTTATGTTGCTTTATCACGTGTCACTTTTCGATCCGGTGTACGATTGTTACTTGGCAATAAAGAACATCCTAGGCGAGGATACACGCGAAATGTTGTTTTCAAGGAAGTTTTACAGTGGCTTTAATATATGGTATACATATTTCTCTTAATCTATCCATTCTTATAAACTTGCTTCGCAAGTTTGTATTTTTTTACCATATATAATTAATTGAATTTTTTCTTACCAGGATGGAAGGCCGTTCTTATCCACCATTCGCATTTATAAATCCTTCTCAGACCAAATGGAATATTAAGTGTCGTGTGAAGCATATCTACGACATTTACAATTTTGATAATCCTCACAGCAAGGGCCGTCTTGTGAAAATAGTTCTAACTGATGAAAGAGTGCGATTCATTTCCTCAACAATGAATGCTCGCTTTTTTATCTTCAATTATATATGTTTCCTTTATTCACTATTACTTCAATCTATAATTATCGTTATTTCTTTATTCTATCAGGAAGAGGAGATTCTGCTACTTCTTTTTGATGAAAATATTGAAAGATACAGAGGAATATTAAGTGAAGGTGGTGCTTACTGTATACACGATGTGGTTGTTAAACCTAACACTCAGTGTTGCCCAATCACCAATCATCAATACCATTTGCGACCAATGAGATTTACTACCGTTCTTCCATTTGATGGAGACATGATCCCCATCACTTGGAAATTCCCTTCCTTGAAAAGTTTGTGTCAAGCTACATCTTCAACAACTGACTTATGTGGTATGTATTATAATTTCATTCTTAAATATGTTTAAACAACATAAACTCTATACTCTTATTATATTTGACTTCTGTTGCTTTGTGGAAGATATTCTCGGCATTTTGGTTTACGTCTCCAAAATTCATACCATTAAGACACAGAACAATTTCACTTTCAAGAAAGAGTTGGTCTTGATAGATGACAGGTAATTTTTTAAGCTTCCTTTATTCATATTATCATCTTACTATTTCATTCAAATTTACAATCTTAACCCAATTGCCTTATTCATACCAGTAATCATCCAGTTCTGTTGACCTTATGGGCTCTTAAGGCTCATTCCGTGACAGAGGACATGGTTCACCTACTCATATTCGATACCGTATTGATGGTGAAGGCCGTCAAAGTTGTTCAATATCAAGGTATATCTAGAATCGCTATTACATTTTCTTTTATTTTCCTTTCTAACATATCACAATATTCTAATAATAATCTCTTATAGGTGGGTCTTTATCAAGCACGGGATACACAACTACAACAATCAATCCAATCAATGTTGGTGCAGAAAGACTACTAGCTTGGTATCCAATTTTCACATTCCTTTAAAATTAAATACAATCCTTTTTCACATATATTTTAATTATAATTTTTTTCTACTTAGGTTGGAAGGAAATGCAACTGCTCGCTCATTACTTAAGAGAATACAATCATCTTCTTCACCATCAAGTGTCGCTTCTATCTTACCGCTAGCCAAAAGAGTTAACATCACTCAGTTTTATCAGCATTTGCAACGTGATGCATTAACGGTAACCCAAATAAACACATTCATTTCTAAGAAATATACAAATTCTTGAACGTTTTTTGGAACTAAGCTGCGGTCTAAAATTGTAGCCTACATATTATCGGATCACCGCAACATTGGCTCAAATTCGCATTGGTCAGTTGCATTGCTACAGTGCATGTGTGGCATGCAAACACAAATTCGTACCCTCAGATAATACAAACAAGTGTAGCTTTTGTGAGTATGGTTGCGATCCACCAATCTTGAGGTATGTTAAAAATTACTTACCCGGTTCAAATGTCATCTTACATACAGTCCATTTATACATGGCTTTAGTACACACACACACACACACATATATGTCTGTGTTATCATAAAATCGAATGTCTGCATTAACATTTTCACATATTATTCAGCTACACAATTAAGGCAGAGGTTGTCGATGAGACAGGAACCATGGATTTGAGATTATTTACTAATGAAGCAGAGCATGTATTGGGCCTCACAGCATTGGAGTTTAGAACACAGGTTATTGAGGTAAATTCTTATTATAATCTCCAATTATTTTATAATCAAATATTTTCCGGCAAATGCATTTCTAATTCATTTACTAATTTCCCCACTTCCGTGTAATTTTTCTTAAGGGTGATGATATAAGCTGTTTCAATCGGATATTCTCTCCACGACTATGGAAAAATATGTCTTTATTCTATCAAATTTGAAAGGGAAATTAATGATAACTGATACTTCAGACTTCATAGTGCATTCGATCATTGACGTAGATTACTCAGAAGAGAGTCATGCACTACTTCACTTAATTGATGGTATTCTCAATATAGTTAACATTTCATTAGTGCATAAGATTTTGTACGTACACATTACATGCAAATAGAATAATTTCACTTATTTTTAGCTTCAGCACTTGAAGTGGGAAATGATCACTCTCCAATTGAATCAGTCCTTGAATCAGTGACAATGCATTCCTCACTACCAAGTTCAAGCGTTCTTTCTCATGATGTACACTCTTCCTCATCAGTAATTGGAGTAGCCACTCATCAATCCCTAATTGACACAATCACAACACATTCTTCAACAGCAAGTTCAATCACTCATTCGAAGAATGTGTTACAATCACAGCTCACAAACACAGAAGGTACCATTACACATATGTTAAAGTCAAATGCAATCGTACTTAAATCATATTGCTTACAATTTGCATTATTATTTATTTAGGGTAATAATAGTTTCACCCCCCCTGCATTACATGCACACTTCCCTCATAACCTGATTTCAAGTGAAAATATCATCTCCCTTTATTTATTTTAATTTCCAATTTTTCAACCCAATTCATATTTACTATTACATTTAACAATTCACATAATTAAATATTACATTGTTATAGGAGATGTTTTGTCCTCTGCGTAAGGGAGAGGCAAGCAAAAATATCACGGATCACATACGGAACAGGATTCTCCATGCATGGTACTTAATTCACCAAACTTTCTTATCCTATATTGTTAGAAGTTATATCAATTCTCAATATTAAGGTCAATTACGTCTTCTTTTTTCAAAGGAACAAGATATCATAATAGTTCATACTCATGGAGAGAATTCAGCAGTTGAATCAACCATCGCAGAATCTTCAATACATGCCTCACAAAAAAGAACAAGAGATGATGAATTGCATTTAGGAAATGTTTCCGAAGAAGGTATAAACTTTAAGATTTTAATCCCTATGCACACCAGTTGAGTTTAAAACTTATCTGCTCCTATTCTTTAATATGGATATCAATTTCCGACATATACCAACACTCCATCTTTGTTTTATTTTCAGGATGAAGATGTCAGATCAAATGACCTCATTTTGGAAAAAAGTTACATAACTTTCCTATCACTTTAGAGTGGAAAATTATATAACTCGCCTTTTGGTTTGTAAAACATGTTAATATTACATGTAAATTCACTATGTATGAGTGCTTTTGAATACTATGTATATTTTAACTACAACTTTGTAAATAAAAGTTACCTCATGTCTGTATCTTCAGCTCATCTTAAACTATAGATGTAACTTATGTTAAATTCCCCACTTTCATATAATTTTTAAGGGAACCATGAACAACAGCTGAACCCAAACAGGTACTTATTAACTTTTTCCTCTATTTCATTATGTTTCTTTTCTTCCCTTTTTTTTTAACAACTCTATTGTATTTTATTTGCTTCCCATTTTCTTAATTTTCCAGGTTGCCAGAATATGGATTCCATAACCAAAGCTAATGAAAAGGCCAACAACATTTAACATTCTTGCTACATCCATGTACTCCTTCACTCTTGGCTGATATTTCGTTTTGGCTATTTATTTGAACCACGTGCATGTACACCTTCTATAGTATCAAACATTTAACATTCGTATGTGTCATGCATGTACACCTTACATGATCGCACATGTGATCATGTAAGTGAGACTATAGAAGGCTGCAAATCATAGATCTATGGTAATATACTTTGAAAAGAGTCTTTACTAAACACACCACATTTTTATATAGAGATCAATTGTTGAATGAAGAACATGAAGCACCATCTTTTCCTATCTTTAGCAAGACATGGACATGTGACCTTAAACTACACAAAGGCTTACATAAATTCTATAAATTTTTGCCAATAAAACAGTCCATATCCGTTTCAAGTAAAATTTCATAATTCTAATTTAAATGCAATTGGAATATTTTTTCAATCTTTTTCCTCTTACCACCAAAAACGGCTATAATTCAATGCTTTTCTTCAGGTATGCTAATGATGAAGATCGGCTTCCATTTCCTACTCAATCTCGATTCTTCTACCTCAAATAGCTTTCCACCTCCAATTTCAGGCTTGAAAATCCCTCTCAATCGAGGTACGAAAATCCGTGATTCGAGGGTTCAGATTTAAAATTTCATGAAATTTCAGGTTTTGAAAGTTTTTTTGCTATTTTTTTCGCATCTGTGTGTCTACTGTAGAAAATTCAATTTATATACTCATTTTGAGGAAAGCTAGAAATTTCTGATTGATAGTTCTAAGGTTCTTGCTCTCTCTTCCTAATATTTTTTTATTGATTTATTTTTCCTAATATGAACTGATTTTTAGGTCTCTCACACTATGTGTTGGATCATCTTATATAATGTTTCTTAATTGGCAAATTCAAACTTCGGTATCGAGATGAGATCAAAATCTTATACCAAGCGCATAAAAATACAAAAGCTTGAAAACAATATCAAGCAATAAATAAGATTTTCAAGCATGCAACACCACAACTAAAATCCCAAATACTATTTTCTAAGTAAACTCTATTTTCTAAATTAAAGTTGTGGAAAAATCACTTGCATTTGTCTTTGACAGCTTCACCACTCCTTTGCAAAGAATGAACTATGAAGACTAACTATCAAGTATTCCATCTTAGATAGACTTATTGTATACACTCCATTTTGTCTGGGCCCGCTAGATTGAAAGATCAAAATCTGGATCTTTCTTGGTAAAATTCAAGTTTTTTTCTTTCTATTTTAAGTTTTATATTCTTTTTCTACAGGTAATACATTAAGTTTTTATAATGTTGTCCTATTTTTTTCTTCCTATTTCTTTATTTTTAATTTTTTCCTATTATTCTCTTCCTTCATTTTGCTTAGTTGTTTTGACTATTGCCTCAAAACTACTCCACTCACACATTTCATTATTCTCTTTTGACTAATCCGGGTAACACATCCACTTTTTTGTATTGTTTTCTAATTTTCTTTTCTCTTCCTATTTCCTTTTTTTTCCCAATTATCCTCTTTTTTTCCTTTTGGCTTCTTGAAGTTGATTTTACTGTTGCCTTCTTATTTGTATTTCTGTTTGTTTAAATATACCAATAGAAGAGGTTTTTGAGAATTTGTGCTTTCCAAACGTATATATTCAATAGAATCGAGATTTCAAGAAATCAAAATGCATTTTTTTCTCTTTCTTTTCCTAATTTCAGGTTTTCTTCTAATAACTCCAAGATAGAAACTGCCTTTTCACCATTAATTCCATTTAGAACCTTTCCAATAATACTTCCCAAACCTGATTCCCTTCCAATTCCATATTCCCTTTCCTACTTCTAAATGAATTCTTATGCACTGCATGCCTTCAAGTTTGGCTACAATAGTAAACCCATTTGGGATTCATGGCCTGATGGGAAGCCGGTTTTCTCATTCTCTTCTTTTCTTTTGTTTTTTTCCAGTACAATTCCATTCTTCCACTATTTCTTTCCAAAAGGGTCTCAGAAGGGCCTTTTTCTTTTGTCTAACTGCAATTTGGTTTTGTTGTAGATGAATAGCAATTAGTCTACTCAGATGCTCAATTTTCATGAATGGCAAATGAATAAAACCACCCCTTATATGGTAGATATCCATGTTTAATGCTACTAATTTAATTCATATTTCTATCTATATCGTAGATATCCATGTCTTATATTAGAGGGAAAATAGTTTTGATAAAAAAAAATCTATGACTTTTGTTGTGTTCTGTTAGTGTCAGATGTTTTATCAATTTGATCTCACAATTGTGAAGTTAACACCTTCCATGCTCATTTATTGTTTTAAGATTTTTGTGTGTGAACTTTTGGAATAACATCACCAGAAATTGCTCATGGTCATGCCCTATTCTCTAAAAATCCACCAACGAAAGTGTTCTCTATCAATTTTTCTTTTGCTATATTGCAGGTTTTGCTCGAAACTATTTGAACCAATTACACATCAAATAAAAATAAAGTATTTGAATGAGTTGTATGTTGTCCATATTCTGAAATACATTTGGGTTTTTTTAGGATTTTGTTATGGAAGCTATATGGGTTGATTATTTTGATTGTGTCGGCTTATGCTGGGATTTGTTTGTTTTCAGTTTTGGAAACGGATTGTTGTACATATCTCCAACCGTAGCCGCGCCTAAAAACAACTCTATTATCAATGGTAATATAGTTTTTCCTATATTTATTCTTCCGAATGTATCTACTTCTTTTCTTTTTTTAAAATGGCTATCTTCTTTTTCCTTTTTCAAAGAATTTTCTTCAATGGAAGGACTGCATAATTAGATATAGCCTAAATTGAAATAATAGAAGATGTTCTTAACTCCCTTGGAGGCAATTGGTAATTAACCTTGCTTCGTCTTATTCCCATTCTAAGGAATAAATAGAGAGCTTCTTATTTTAAAAGTCTTAATGTTGAAATATCTTTTGATTGCATGCCTTTTGTTTGCACTTTGCAATGTTTTTTTTGTATTTGGTATTGATTAATTCATGCTATACTGATGCTTTCCAAATCCATTGGTTAGATTAAAGGAAGATTTTACTCTTTTTATGACCTCTCTATACTATCTATTAGAGTATATAGCACAGCTTACATTCAATTGAATTTTGCTGGAATTGGGAAAACGGTGGCTGCAACTGCTCCTCTGGATAACGGCTCTGTTTTTTCTGGGACAACAAAAACAAATATGGCAGATTGAGATATATGTAATATTTGTTTATGTTTTAGTAGCATTGGAATTTTCCTTTTGATTAACTATAAGCCGTATAACAATGTTTTCTCTTTTCGTCTTCTGCACAACACATAGATTAGGATTTTTCTCCATCTTCTTCTCATGTAAATAAATAAGGGCTTTCTACATCTTCATTTTTTTTTCTGAAGCACATCTAGAAATAGATTAATCTTCCGAGGCTTTCTCTGAACCAGCTATATAGGGATTTTGTTCCTCTTTTACTCTTTCCTTTCCACAAAATTGATTTGACAAATTAGTTCTTTTCTGAGAAATTTTTTTTTCCTGCTCATAGTGCTTAATTAAATATGAGATTATACATATTTTGATTAAGAATGTTTTGGAATGAAATGTGCATTCTTGAATAATACGATTTACTCTATTTTCTAGGAGAGTATGTTCTCTGTTAAGATTCAACATATTATGCTCTCAACCATATGCTTTATGTTGTCTATATAATTGTCATTGATATAGGAAGATTAACGACAACCTCTTGCAGATTATTTTGGTGTAGGAAAACTAACAGCAAAAGGTGATTTCTGCATAAAAGGAAAGCTCCCCTTCAAAGTAGTATTCTTATGATAGCTCAAGGTATTTGACCCTAAAACCATTTTATCCATTAGTGATCTTATTTTGTCCATAATATCACTCAGTGGGGTATCATGTTCACAATAGCTTTATATAGGCACTTAGGGAGTTCTTTCCTTGCATCTTCTAATTAGAGTTCTATTCTGCTCTACCTATTTAATCCTTATAAAATTCTTGCCCTTACATGAAACTGATATTGGTTCTTTAGGCTTTGTTTTGTTAATCTTTTGGCGTAAAGTTTTTTTCCTGTTTCTTATTATTTTGGAGGATTTGAAAACTGATATTAGTTGGTGCGGATGATCTTTTATTTAGATTCTTTTCCCTGTGTATGTTGGGCTATTGTTGTAGTTGGTTTTTTTATGTATTTCGTTATGAAATTATACATAGTTCTTTATTAGCTATTGGTTTTTTATGAGTTTTTTTTCTTTATGAAATTATACATAGTTCTTTATTAGCAGTTGGTTTTTTTATAAGTTTTTTTTTCTTTATGAAATTATACATATTTCTTTACGAGTTTCATTTGTTTTTTTGGATGTGAGCTGCAGGCGAGTAGGATACATCATTTTTAAGGTGGAGGTTGTGTTGGGATTCATGGGTTTGATGACTTTGATCTCTCTGGTAGTTTATCATGGAGGCTGGTATGTGCTTCTGATTACCCATGCATTTAGGATTTCTGGACTGTAGTCAGTTTCTCTCCTTGCTACCAACACTTTGATGCCTTTAAGTTATACATACTTTACTCAAGTAATTAATTTGAGGAATATTTTCATTTTTGATATATAGTAAGGCAATTTATGTTCTGTTTGTATTTCAAATGTGAATTCTTTTATTCTGGATAGGGTAGCTGAAGTAGACTGGATCTACATCACTTTGGCCCTGATTATTTAACTAAGGCCCTGTTTGTTTTGGTTTTTGAGTACCGGTTGTATTTCCATCACTGATTATTGGACTCAAAATTAAGTTCAACTTTAACCCCATTAATCAGTTTTGGACTCTCAATCGGTTCTCAAAAACGAAACAAATGGAGCCTAATTGTAATTCGAGTCAAATGATCTCTTTTGGGCTCACATTCTATCCTCAAAATCTAAATCAAACAGTGTCTAAAATGCATGGAACTTTTGGGATTGCTTTCTCTCTCTAAATCATGCCTTCCTTAATGCCTTCTGCTTGCATTTGATACATGAGTTTTAAAGCCTCTTTTCAAAACCCATTCCTTGCATACCCTGTATCTCTTTGTTAAGATATTTGATATTTCTACTTGCCTTCAAAGATCTCATTTATGGCATTGCTTCTTTTTTTTTTCAGATTGTCACTGCCTTCAATGTAGTGGACCACAGGAGACAGCAATTTTATGGTCAATATGAAAAACTTAAAGAGTGATAATCACAATAGTCAATATACTCATTTTCTGTTCTTTGAATGGATTTGTGCATATGACTACTGACTACAGAAAGAACAACACTCATCACTCGCATCATAAAAATTTCCGCGTTAAATTTTTTTTTTTCAAATGGTAAAGATATTAAGACAAATTACAAAAATCAGCGTTTAATTAGTATTTGGAAGTATGTTTGATTTTAGATTTAACATGGGAAATGAGTGGAACACAACAAATGCAAGTACCTGCATTTACTTCCAATTTAGGGCATTACTAATACTGTTTTTTTAGTGTCAACAGGTTCAGTTTTATATCATTTTTAAAACTCACCTCTTCATTTGACAGTATATTCAAACTACATCTTAATGGAGGGTAAACGCATTAACTTCATTTTTTTGTTATCTTTTCTAGGCATCCAAAGCACTTTTATTTTACAAAGCACACCATATTCCCAGCCTGAATACATTGAAGTTTACATCTTTTGAAGAACTTCGTATCCCTGCTATATCGTCCATATATCTATAATCTTACTAAATTGCAAATATTCCAGGATCTTATTTATTAATAAGACTTTTTTTAATTTCTCTCATATATATGTATGATTTATTTTTGTTTATGCATCTCAGGATCACATATTTGCGATCATTTCTTCATCTTCTCAATTTAACTAAAGTTAAGGGCCTTCATTTAAGGTCTTGCAAGGACAAGAAGATGTAGGCTGCAACAGTAGACGAAGGTAAATATTCCCCATTTTCTTTTATCTTCTTCCAATTTTCTTTGTTTCTATTTTCATTTCTTAACAACAAAACACCCATTTGGAAAAAAATTGGATTTTTGGGGCCGGTTGATTGGCCTTTGATCACTTTATTTCTCAATTTTAGCGAAGTCCTGATTACTAGGGTACTTGTGTCTGATTTCAGAACATTTATGCTGCTTTCTTGGGATCTTTTCATTGATTTTAGATCAAAGGGATCTTCAGATCCCAATATCTCAGCTGAGATTGAGGTCGGGATTTTGTGTTCTCTCTATTTCATAATTAGTTTTACACTTTTTCTTCACATTTTATATTTATTCCTCTAATTTTCAATGTTTAATATGGCTTTGTGGATTTTTTGAAATTTATGGTTTTGGTTCCTTATATATGCTATAGGAGACAAAATTCTCACCACCTATGGAGCCTAACCAGCATCAAGAATGCCAAAAATATCCACAAATGTCCACTTGGATGAAACTGTGGAAGATTGTTTAAAGCATAGATTGTTTTCTTCTTTGTCTCCAAATTGGTTTTATTGGTTTCTCTTCAATTGGATGCAATTGTTTCAACTTGGGATGGTACTGGTTTGTAGTTGGAGCACATCGAAGTATCTCGAGGAAGGGGTTTGAAGCTAGAGCCCACCATGCGTTCATTTAGTATGACGTATCCATTGCACCTGCAAATGAGAGATTGAAAGAAAGTGATCTTAATAAACAATTTAAGGGCAATGATGTTTGATCTATATATGAAACATCATTAGTTGAACTCATATGATGCCTACGGTATGTTTTGTTCATTTCTTTTAGGTGGACTTAATGAAAAGATATCTATTCTGGATATATGATGCTTTATGTCTTTTTTATTTTCAGGTTGATAGTAGTTTAGGAAGCTTTCCTATCCGAATTCCCTTTTTCAACGGTTCACTGAAGGTATGTCTTTTAAAAGTTTATACATTCTTATTTATTGCTTCATCTTCTTGATACATTATGAAAGACTTCAAGTTGTCACCTCAACATGCAATGACCTTTAACTGTTTCCCATGGATATTACTTATTTGACTTATTAGAACAAGCTAATACGTCCTTATTTATTCTTTCAGGTTCTTCACATAATTACAACAACCCGTAAATTCTTTAAAACATCTTCAAATTCATGTTTAAATAGATGTGTGTCTAAATCAAGTATTGTTCGATCCTTTAAGAACCAATCAATGTCAAAAATTACAACCAATCAATGTCAAGGATTACAACCAACCAATGTCAACTATTGCTTCATTTTTTCTATTTTACAATGTTTAAATAAATATGCATATGATCATTTATTTAATTTCTCTAATGCATATAGTTTTAATGCTGCTTCTAATTAGTCACTATCTTTTCTTCGATGCCCCGTGCATCGCACGGCGGGTCTTTACTAGTATATATATATAGTAGAAGAGAAAATAAGAGAATTTTTTGTGGAATTACACATCACTTTTTTGACTTTTTTAAACAAAGGCACCCATTCAACACACATATTTTCAATCCTACCCCCTCCTTTATGTTTTTTAACAAAGGCACCCATTAAAGCCACAGAATTGCAATCCTACCCCCGTCTTTTATGCTTTTTTAATAAAAAAATCTATGGGGTCATCTTAACCATCCGATTTAAGAGGAACAACACATTATGGAAACCTCTAAAAGATTGGAAGGCTAGGATCAGCCTATGGAAATGATTTTTGGGGCACAACCTATTTATGTTGTGTTCCATCACATGGACGGTTTGGATCAACTTGTGATGGTCCATACAGTTCTTTGTCGGCTCGTGCATCGCACGGGGTTTTTTACTAGTGTATATATATATATATCCAAAATGATAACACCACCAAATTATTGAAAGAAATTTAATTTGTTGCAATAAATATTTATAATTTTTTACTGATGATATTTGACATCTTTTGTTGTCATCTTTAAATATTTTAGGACAACCACATTTTTCTTATTTTCTTTCATAAGATATTCTCTTTCATTTTTATTACCATGTTAAAGAGGGTGAGCCTTGGCGCAACAGTAAGGTTGCTCCATTGTGACCTGGTGGTCATGGGTACGAGTCATGAAAGCCTCTTTGCAAAACAGGGTAAGGCTGCGTACTTCTAGCCCTCCCCAGACCCCGCAATGGCTGGAGCCTCATGCACGGGGCACCCCTTTTTTTATTACTATATTAAATTTTACTAAATAGATACTTTATGAATGGACTTTAATAATTGTTTTTTCAATTAATCTATAAATTGGGTTACATACCACACTGCTTAACCTAAATGTTAAATTCTATGTATTATTAAAACATTTTTTATTTTTTATTTTCTATGAGAGTTTCGTAACAATATCTATTTTTAAAGTATCCCAATAGTTATTGGAGCTGAAGAATTTTCGACAATAATATTCCTCGCATAAGTTTAGATTGGGCATAAGTTTATGGGGAATAAAGTCGTCTTTCGTGGAAATGTAACCTTCTAGGCTTTTTCTCATATAGTTCTTTTTATAGAACACTAGAGGTGGATCATCTGGTTGTGGCTTCATCTACTAGCAGGTTGTACTCTTTCCTAGCTCCTCCGTAGGTACCAGCATTTTGTTGGTGTGCAGATGTGAAAAAGATTTTGACTATTGAGAGGTTGGTTTGCAACAGACCCACAATTCTTCCATCATGTGTATGCCTTCAAAGGATCAACATTCCACTTCTTCATTCATTTTCCTTTCACATAGAAATTCCTGTCACCCCATACTGCTTAGTTGGAGGTGGCATGGGCTACTGGCTTCTAATGAGTCTTTGCTAGAAGCTGATTAAATGGAACATTGAAATAGAAATAGCATCTTAGGGAGACCACTGGGCATGCTTGGTTACAATTCTGAGAAAAAAAAAATGACTATTTGAAAATCATACCCGCCTTAATCATAGCCCATAAATTTTGACGTGCCCATTTTATGTAAGAGGAACTACAATAGAAGTTTACGGCCATCATTGCTTTAAGCAAATTATTAGGTTTAATTAATTAGGTGTCCATTCTACATAATAGGAATTGCAATAGTAGTTTATTTGGCTGACTTGATCAGTTTTTGGGTTGAATCTGGTGTTAACGTACCTTGGGACTTTGACACAAGTGTTTTTCATGTTTTCCAAAGACATGCTTGTGTTAGCGTTTTTTATCTCTATTGAAATCGAATATGATGCCTTTCAATCGATAGATAAGAGAGATGTTTTCTCATATATTTTCTCATATAAGAGGAAAGGAAACGGGAAATAGAAGGGGTGCCACGTGGTGCATCCACGTCGTCCAGGAGAAACGGAAAATAGAAGGGGTGGCACGTGGCGCTCACGTCGTCCATGATTATGTTTTACATATATATATAATATAATGATATGATGTATTGCTTTGTTAAGCGTTATATTAGAGAGGAATGTTAAGAAGCTGACCCAACGGGGGCGTCTTCCTACCACTTCTGTCACAATTATTTGCATACAAATAAGTAATCTTGGGAGGAATAAGATTGTTTTTGTCCTCAATTGTCTAATGCACACGTGAAACATGTGTGGTGATCGAGGTTGTTGATAAGGTGTGAGACATCTCTTAATTTGTTCATCGCTAATTAGGACACATTTCTCATGTGCCCACAAAGCCCTTGCAATCTCAATCATGCATAATTAGAAAATGGTGGGTACACCCACTGTAGATGGTTGGAAGATTAATCTTGACGCCCCCCCCCCCCCCCCCCGGCCACTGATCGTGCAACGATTGAACGGAAAGTTTTTACCAGACATGTTTGTTGGAAGATCAATTTCCACCATTTGATCAGTGCACGAACCTCAACAATCAAATGATCCTAACCATTAATGGTCTTCTCTACAAAGAAATTTTTCTAGTTTTACATTCGGACAGTTAGGAGAGTCCACTCGTAAGTGTTTGGCGATCACATGTTGGGCCCACATTCTGAACAATCTAGATCAATCGTCATCAAATGAATAGATGATCATCCTCCGTCCTGCACGGACGGGACCCACACAAACCTAAAGTACGGCCCAAATAGCATCATGTCGGGTGGGTCCCTTTGTGTGCCCAATGGCATGGATTTCTTTCTTTGTATTTCTAGCCGTGGGTTTGTTGGTCCGTGACTAATCAGCGGTCCGGATTATCTATTTCTCTCGACCCCCACTCATCCTCAATAACGACTAGAGCTAGTTCTTAACTCCTAGTGAAACGCTAGATTTTAGCCTTTTTTCAAGCTGTCCTCATTTTTCCGTTACCTGTAAATAGAGATGGTTATGTAGTTCCATGCGAATACAATTCCCGGGCCCTCAAGCTATATAGGAATAGGACCCATCTCTCTCAACACAATTTCACAAGAATCTCAGAAAAACCCACAACTCTTCTTCTCCTTCTCCGAGTCAATTTCATCGATTTGTCTGCATATATGTCTAAACCCCACTTTGGTATTTCTTTTTTACTATCGTATTCTCTACTCTCTCTCATGTTCTGTTTTTTTTTTTTTGAAATCGAAGTTGATGATTTTGTGATCCAATTCTACATATGTTTGCATTTATTTCTTTTGATTTGCATGTTATCTTGTTGGTTTTTCTATCATCTTTATTTTTTTTTTAAATTGTTTTTTTTTTATTGTTTTCGGGATGAATAGCATAGATTTTGAAATATTAAGTGGTTGGTGTAATACACCTGAAATTATTATTGTTGTTTATTTTGTATAAAACAGGGAAGCATGATTCTTCCCTGGGAGTAGGGAACCCCGATTCCCCGGTTCTCGAATATGAAACGGGATTCTTCTCGAATCTCCAAAAACTTGGAATCCCGGTTCGGATTCATCGGAAACGGGATTCCCACTTTTGAAAATCGCGGTTTATGATTCCCCAGAAATGTGATTCCCACTTTTGGGAACCGCGGTTTAATGTTATGTGAAACATGATTCCCCGTCAATTCTCCGGAGATTCGTTGGCGATTTCCAACTCCCAACGATTCCCGACGAATCTCCGACGACTATCCGGTAACTTTCCGGTGACTTCACTATTTCCGCTTCCGACCATTCCAGGAACCTTTGATTCCCGCTTTCGATTCCTGCTCTGGCAACCTTGGTATAAAAGCATATATTTCATTAAAAAAGTAAACCCTCCTAATACTGTTAGATTTTTTATATAGAAGAATATATTGAGAGTCATTGCCGACTATCCATGGAGCTGTAGGCGTCGGGCTGTGTGCGGGCCCACACATGGATGATTCCTAGTTAAACTAGGACTTGCTATTTTAGTAGTTAGAAAAGTTTATAATTTTTGTGGTGAATTTAGAGTAAGATAATACTTTAGAGTTGTAGTTAAGAAAAAGGGAATTTTTGGGTTTTAGAAAGTGAAGGAACGGTTTTGGTATTGGGTTTCTTGAAATTGTTTTGAAAAAGACTCTTGGCGTTTGTCTCCTTGTGTTACATATAAAAGGAGGAGAGGAGAACATGAATACTGGGTGAAACGAAAAACGTCAAAACGTAATTGTGATAGTGGTGTACTGTGTATTATTCAAAGAAGAAAGGTCTCTCTCTTCATTTTGTGAGTTGTGTTTTTGTGTGGCTTTCCTTCTTGGCTTTTGGCTTCTTGGTTTGATTTTTCTTTGAATAAGTGGTATCAAAGCTTTGTGATCATGGTTTTCAGGTTTCAACAGAACATGATTAAGAATAATCTTATATTGTATACAGGGTCTGTTTACATATTTACAAACAGATTTTGACCGGTATTAGGTCTGTTCACATTCTAATAAACTGGTAGGGGTCCCCGTTGAACCCCAGCTTACCGATTAAAAAAAATGATACTAACCCCCTTGATCTAAAAGAGGATTATCTAGGCTTTCTTTCAAAAAATTTTGATCGTTGATATTTGTGAGGTCTTGATCGAGCAAAGGGCCCACAATATGGTCAGTGGTGTTCGACCAGATCAAGGGCTCCGATCGATTTCAATAAGTGGCCAAATTATCCTTCCAAAAGTTTGGATAAAATTTGGAGATTTTTTAGGCGCTTAGTTTGACTTTTGAGAGAAATTTTAAGGAGAAAAGTTAGATAGAATTTTGGAAAAAGTTTGGGTTATTCTAGGAGACTTTGTGCATGGATGACTTTAGTCCTTTTCTTTTCTTTGTTTTAGTTGGATTAGGAAAGCCAAGTTGAGTTGAAGTTGGCCATGTAAAAGCCTACAAATTCATGCATTCTAAACCAAATCAGCCTACGTATCTTCCCCATCTTTATAATTAAAGATTGCATAACCAGTCAAATATCCCTTCCTAAAACCAGTCCCCAACGAATTTAGGAAAAAGTTTGAGTTATTTAAGGAGACTGTGTTGGACGAGTTTTGTCTTGTAGTTGAAATAGGAAAGCCAAGTTGAGTTGAAATAGGAAGGAATTCCATTAATTTCAGATCCTGTTAGTTTCTTTTAGTGCCCTTTTCAACAATTTCAACTAACCTTTTCAACTTTTTACACATCCCTTTTCCCTATCTTTTCCTCCCTCAACTGATCACATTGCTTTAAACCTTACCCTTAAGCCTCACCGTACCCTCGCATTTGATATCAGAGCTTCAGTTACATCACACTCTCATCATCTACTCCCTCTTATGTTCTGATTTTCTGATAATTGGTGTTGAAGACTTTGTGATCTATTTCTAATAGAATTTTGATAAGATTATGTATAATATAAGAGACTTTATCAGAATTCTAATAGTATTAGCACTCTTTTTTTAAATGGCAACAGTATTAGGACTCCTTACATGTTTAAAAATACACATGATGTTATATTGAGTGATACCAACCTCCTTGGAAAGATTTTGATTGTTGATATTGGTGGGTCGTGATTTCGTCCCACATTATGGTCATGTGGTGGTCCACTACATCACTGGCTCTGATCTATGCGCATTGATGTTGTTAGGGTTTGGCCCTCTTTCTTTGGCAGGATCATGGTTTGGTCGATCTGTGATCCTTGGGTATTCATGAAATCCTATGTGCTATGGCTCATGAAGTTACCGATGCATTTATTATTGTGTTGAACAGGGAGAACTCTTTACTTTAGATAATGCATGAGAAGCTATTGTCTTCCTCAGAACCACTACTGTTATAGCTGATTGATGCATTTCTTGTAAAGTTGAATTGTCACAATTATGTTTCCACTTACTATTAGGATAGTGTGGACCCCGATCCCGAGGACGGTGAGCAAGGGACGCGAGATCCCCCGTCAATCCTCTAAGATCTCCACGATGTGAAGGAGAGCTCTACCAAGGAACTCTCGAAACAGATGCCACTCACAGCATGGGTGGCGATGTATATGTATGAGATACATCTTGATCCGGAGACAGGAGCCTCGAAACCAAGACATACCTAAAATAACTTAGAGTCGCCATCCAGGGAGTCGGCCTTGGAACCCCATAAAATGTTCTGTCGCAACGGATAACCAGAGATGCAAAGGTTCGTGCCGAAGAGCACCCCCAATTCTCCCAAGTACAAGCACTTAGTCTCTTATGCTATTTTTAATTAACGTTGAAGAGTTTTGGGCGGAAATCATGTCAAATGGGAACGAGCATCCTTGAGAAAACGTCTATCTAAGCATGCATGACCCGGTTAGGGCAAAAGAAAATAAACATCCAAATCCTAACTCATCGCATCTAATCCTAACTCATCACATTCTAGGAAAGCAGTAACATCCACATGCAGAACTATAACTAAACAGACAATGATAGATATAATGAGATAATGAAAGCAGTAAAGAGCTATAGCTAGACAGATAATCAGGATAAGACGAACAAGTAAACGCTATAGCTAAGCAACAAAAGCAGTAAAGTAAACACACTAGCATGCGAACCTATGCGAGAGACAAGTTTGAGAAATATCAATCAATCACACGCTAGAGAAGTAAGCAAACTAAAGAAAGGCAATTCATGATAAATCAAAGACAAACTCACAATGAGCTGAAAAGATGTAAGAAAATAAAAGGATTGGAAAATCAAAGGTATGCGATGACCAAAAATGCCAGGGAAAAGAAAATGGAACACACGATAGGCTCAGAGGGCGATTCAAATGGAATCAAGCCCAGCGATCCTAATCTGCTGAAGATCGGACAAGTCTCACGATTGTCATGACCCATCGTTGGGCTCAACGAGCACAATCATTGTGAAGGGGCCACGCTACGTCATCGCCCGTCCCAAAACTCAATAAAACGTCGGAAAACCGATGAAAACCGGAAAACCATGATCAAAATCGAAAAAGGAATGAAAAGGGGACTCCGAGTGACCTGGCAATCACCATCCTTGCCCATTTTTGTTTTTGTTTTGAAAGGTTTGAAAATGTTTGAAAATATTTATTAAAAAGGTTTGACTGAACTTGGGTGGACCCAAGCTATCTACGTACCCTGTGGAAAGGGATCAAGCCAACGTAGTTCAAACAGCTTTTTCGAAAAATATTTTTGATATTTTTGACGATTTTTTGATTTTTACTATTTGATTTTTATGTGTTTTTTTATCCCTTTTGATTGAAAGGGGGGTTTTGGCTCAGGAGGTTTCCGTTCGTCGCCTTGACCCGAGAGAAGTGACGAAGTGTTCCCAAAATCGATGGGATCCCGAAATGCAAAGAGTATCCCAAGGAACGTGAAGAGAGTAGTCCCAAAAAGAAGACAAGGTGGAACCCCTGAATCCCATAAGAAATGACGACCTCAGAAAGAAGAGAAACCCCTACACCCTGTAAGAATCTCAAGAAGGGAAAGACGATGTAAAGGGCAAAGGGTTGGCTCAAGAATCATTTCGTCATCGCCTTAACCCGATGGAATGCTCCCAAAATTGACGGAATCCCGAGATGCAAAGAGAGTCCCGAGGAACGTGTGAAGAGTAATCCCGAAAGGAGGAAGAAAGATAACTCCGAACCCTATGAAAGTGATGATGTCAGAGAAGGGAGAACCCCTAAGCCCTATAAGAGTCCTATGGAAGGAAAGAGACCAAGAAGGGTAAGAGGTTTGCTGTTGACTGGCTCCATATGAATCGAAGCCAATCCGACAAAGTCATTGATCAAACAATCATCTTTTCGATTGGATCAATCGAGAACTAAATATGAGCAGATAGCTGAATAGAAGAATGAAAGTGAAAGCTGTAGCCATGCATGTTTAATCACTAATGGGCATGCCATTTTGGTTGATCTAATGGTAAGTCCTTTACAAACCCGAAATCTAGCATGAATTCATATAGAACTTAGATTCTTAGAATCATGAAACTAATTAAGCAAAATAGGAATCAAGAGATGAACCTTCAAATCATGTGCCAGAATGACATTAAAAAAAATATCGTGGAGGATATCTTCAGAAACAAATGTGCCTTTAATTTGGCTTTAACAAACATGCCAACTATACTGTCAGCTACTCACTATCATACTGATCAAATTGGCTTTAATTTTTCAATTGCCTAGCAATGGAAGGTATCATCTGAGACGATGAGACTAATTTCACGGGATCTATGGCGCAAGGAAATGGCAATGATGCTCGTGAAATCACAAACAATTCTCCATTAATCAAGATAAAGAAGATGGAGGATACAAATTTTGAGACCCAAAGCAAAAATCAGTAAGGATATATAAATGGGCAGACACAGGTTGCAAAGATGATTTTGACAGGGAATAGGAGGTAATGAAATATAACCATCCGAACAGGTTAACAATAATGCTGGGTCATGGTTCTTGGAGCTCGTTCGGGACTGTAATGGACTTTGAAAGATATCTAAATAATGAAGGACAATTTACATTTATCATTATTAAGCATGCCAGTGAAGATATCCGTAGACCCATGAGCAGACCTACAAGCACAACCTTGTTTTTTTTTCAACAAAAGGAAGAGGGTAGGTCGAGTCTGTGCACTTAACAAGTCATGATGATGCCAAGATAAATCATTGAAGGCTTCAATATAGGCATAATTTTGTCTCTTATGATGTGATTCACAAGAACAACACAAATGGCAGACCATGTCTGTACCAATACTACTTCCCTTAGAGCATGTTTAGATGAGGGGACTTCCTTTAATTGCTTTCAAATGATGGGCTTTATGTACTAATCATCGAATGGAAGGAAAAAATGAAAGTTACCTGAAACATTAATGCCGGCAAGCGAAGATCCAACTCAACTGAAAAAGCGGTGATCGGAAAAGTGACATTGAATGGCCGGATTTGAAGCGTGGTGATGGGGTAATTGGCCAGCTGCTCCCTCTTCCCTTCTACCTTTCTCTGCAATTTCTTTCTCCCTCTGCAAATCCCCCTTCTCCCCCTGTATTTTCAGCAAAATGAAAATACCCCCCCATGAAAACCTTAATCCCATTTGTAGCTCTTTCTCTGATTTTTTCTTTGAAAATCCTTCTGTCTAAGCATTGGGTGAAGTGATGGTGGGGGTTCTACAGATCTTTGAATGAGGGTTTAGAAGATGAGGATGGATGTGGTTGTGATGGAATGAGGTGGTGGTGCAGATGATGAAGGGGCCGTTGGAAATAATGGTGATAAGAGGCTACAGCGGATACTAAGGAAGATGACCGGAGTTCCGGCAAGATTGCCGGAACTAATGGGTTCGTTGGTGGAACAGTGGATGGGGATAGGGTTTTGGGGATACGGGAGTAAGCAAGGAAAATGATAACATCTGTTGGGATGAAAGTGAAGGGAAACGATGTTAGGCTAATGGAGGTGGAGGTGAGATGGCAGTGGGGGGTCGGATTCTTGCCGGATTCCGGTGGTATTCGTCGGAGAAGATGGTGGCTCCGGTGGGATGGTGGTGTCGAGGTGTAGATGGAGGGCCAAGATGGTGGAGATGGCGATGATGGGGCACAAACCCACTTATCTTCTCCTCCCTCTCTCTATATTTTTCTCTCGGTGGCTGCCCCCCCCCCCCCCCCCCCCACTCCCCAAATGAGGTTCCCCTGTTGGGAGAAGCACCAAAAGAAGAACCCCTTCACAAACCCTATTCGATGGGCTCTAAAAGGAAATGATATATTCGAATCTTTTCTCCTCCTTTGGACAGTCCCCATCTAGTACATTTATGACAACTCTTTTTAACATTATAAGGGGTGTCTCTAGGCAAGGAGAGATCCAACACAAAAGGGCAATGATATATCTCACCCCTTTCTCTTACTTGGACAGCCCCTCTACTAGTGTATTTTGACTACTCCTTTATACTACTAAGGGGTGGGTTGGCAATGAGAGGGGCGAATATATCACTTCTTTTTTTAGCACAAGGGAATTGGTAATGACACACCCATTTAGATACTTCACCCGTTTTTTGCCCTGTTTTGCAATTTGCATAGGAATTGATTTCTTTTAGGACTCGGGTTTTCGGGAATTCAGGATTTATTCAATTTTTGGGGAATTGGCGTTAGGTCAAAATGGGGTGTCTACAGATAGCTATATTGATTTCTAAGAATTACTACTATTTGCTTTCTTCGATTAAACCTTTCTCGTTGAAGCAATTCATTTGAGGGATTTGTGAAAACAACCAATTACACCAAAAGCTTAAGCTGTTGGAGAAGGCATTATTTAATCTTTTCATACTTTAACAATCTCCCTCATGTGTGGCCCCTCTTTTTAGGACTGGGCTACGCTTGGCACATGTGGCTCATCTTTTTGGCTTAGCCATTACATGTGGATTTTTAATATCAAGATGAACCCATGCCAATAACCAATTGCTCTGATTCCATGTGAAACTACCAATTACTTCAAAAGCTCAAGCCCTTGTTAAAGTATAAAACGAATAAATGACGGGCAGTGATATCTCCCCCCCCCCCCCCCCAACGGTTTTCGTTAACTTTTATGAAGGGGTGGAGAAGCAACCATTAACTCCAAAAGCATAAAAGTTAACGATTTCTGTTCGCGGGGGGGGGGGGGGGGGGGGGCGATGTCACTGCCCTAAATAACGCCATCTCCAATGGCTTAAGCTTTTGATTGTCTGACATGGTATCAGAGCAAAGATCCTTGGTTCAAAACTCCTAAAATTCGACATGTAATGGCCAACCCAAAAGAGAGGCCACATGTAGGCCAACACTAGAAAGAGGGGCCACACGTGAGGGGAGTGTTAGAGTATAAAAGATTAAATAGCACCATCTCCAACTGCTTAAGCTTTTGGAGTAATTGGTTGTTTCACAGGATTAAAGTATTAATGGTTAATGTTTAATTCCGGCTTGTGGGTTAATCATTCTTATATTGAACTCTGCTTTTGTTGGTAATGTAACTAACTTAATGTTGCTACTACTTGTTTAACATAGCTCAAATGGATGATATCAGTCACAAAACGAATGGAGATACAAGTATATGGGATCTCCCTCACGATATATTGGTTGACATCCTTTTGAGGCTTCCTATCAAGTCTCTTTTGAGATTAAGATGCGCATCAAAATTTTGGCACTCTTTAATCACTTCTCCAATGTTCATCGACAGACAAATAAAACAATCGAAAAGTAACCCTACTTTTGTCATCCAACCAGTTTTACAAAAATGCTCTGAGCTTTTTTTCATGGAGCAGAAAGGGCTACTTAAGGACATTGAAAAAAGGAAGTCCCCAACACTTATTCCATGTGCTAGAGATCTTGATATGGTGGGTTCCTGTAATGGTTTGGACTGCATTGAGAGTATAGAAAGCCGCCAGATTTGCATTTATAATCCGGCGACCAGAGAATCCGCAATCCTTCCTGATTCTATTTCATCTTGCATGAATATGATACCTGAATATGGATTTGGTTTTGATGTGTCGAGTAAAGAATATAAAGTGGTTAGAGTAAAGGTGAAATTTCACATTGAGTGTGATATATTTGCAGACAAAGCATTTCACTGGATATCAGATTCCAATGGTCCTCAAGTTATACCCTCAATGGATATAAGTGATGAGAAATTGAAAGAGATCAAGCTTCCTGAACTACACTTTAAAAGTTCATTTGATGATTATATATTGGTAGAGTTTAAGGAGTCTCTCTCTCTTTTCCGTTTCTTCCTAGATGGGAGGACAGAAATATGGATTTTGAAGGATCATAAAAATTGTGAATTCTATAGCAGTTAGAAACGATGAGCTAATGTTGATTGTGGCCACTAAGCTGTTTTCTTATAACATAAAGCTCCAACGTTTGAAGGAGGTTGACACTACTGAAATTGGAGATCTAGATTACCCGTGCGTGCATCATGATGTAGATGCCATCGTCTCGTGCAAGAGTGGTTACAACTTAAAGAATACTTATACTTGAATGTATTGCAATTCATCAAGAAATTATAAAATTATATTCCATTGAAGGGATTCTATTCAAAAGCAATGTGTAACTTTCTTTTTGATTTAGGAGTGAGTTCAAATTTTCAATCGAAACTATTTCAAAAGCAATATAATTTATTTTATTTTACTTTTTAGTTTAGGAGTGAGTTAAAACTTTGAATTGATAAAGAAAATGGCTTGTGTCTTAAAAGACACATCATCCCAATGTTCCTCAAGCTCTATGAATGGAAGATTTAAGCTATATTATGTTTTTAAAATTTATTATTGGAATGATACAATGATATGTCCTATAGAGGTAGTGCAAGAATAAACAACTCCATATGGTGTGTAAGACCAAAGAAATTATATGGTGCCCGAGTGTGAAGTCTCGTGCAGGCGGTAAGTTAGAAGTACCGCCCTTGATATTTGATCCTCTAACAACCTCTTAAAAAGTGGGCCGCTGTTGGATCAAGTATCAAGGGCGGTACCACCTTCCTTAGCACTGTATAAAATCTTATGAAGACCAATCAATAGTATTCTTGTTTTAGCCTCGTTTGAATATTTTTCTTCACTAGGCCGGGAATAACACTATAATTCTACCTTCCGTGGTACCTAAAGATACTCGGCCCCAATACCGGCAGGCCTGTGTTTTCTTTGTAACAATCATCAAAGTTCAGCTGAATTGCATTGCTTGGGGATAGGCACTTTTTAGGGAGGGGACATTTTGCTTTCTTCTCCCAAATGATCTATGGTGAAAAACCCCTGTTACGCAATCTGTAATTTCAATGGCAAAGCAAAACGAAACAACAAACACAAGCAAACATACAAAAAACACAAAGATTTACGTGGTTTGGCAAAGCCTAGTCCACAACAGAGGCGTCGAGAAAAATCCATTAGAACATCAAGAGATTACAAGAGAATATCAGTCTCTCTCACCAAATCCACTAGAAACCCTAGCACACCCTTTTCCCCTTCTTTCGAGCTCTCAACCCTCTTTTCAAGACTTGCCATCAAATAAACCCTAAAAGCCCCTTTATATAAAGCGGGCCGTAAATTAGTCTTATTGGGCCGAAAGAACAGGCCGGGCCAAGCGGCCTGGGGCTATGCCGCAAAGCCCACACATTGCCGAATAAACAGATCTTTTCCGGGTCACACACAATATTTCGGATTCCAATTGGGTTTGAATTCAAGACATCTAACTCAACATGATGGACTTCCAATTGTTGAGGGATACACTTTCGTGGTGATGAGGACCAATGGATGATCAGGACGGATCTTCCAGTGGTATTTGTGGGCCAAATAACAAGGTCTCATGGGTGTGGGCGCGAAACACTAGTGTAAAAGTACATCCCCAACTGAAACTGGTGGGAGAACCAACATTTGTGGCAATCAAGCAGACTGTGAAACTGAGCCATCAAACATTCCCTTCGTTTAGCTTAGAACGGCTAATTTGAATCCATTCTACTGGGCCCGAACGTTCAATATCCTAGAAATGGATGGATAAATAGGGAAGAAAATAGTTCACAATCAACATGTAAGATCGGATTGAACGGCTAGCATCATCATTTTTATTACGGTTTGCATCATCATTCTTATATAGAAAACATCAGTTCAGACTTCAGACACCTTTTTAATAAAAGGCTATAGAGTATTTGCTTTGAAATCTCCGAGGAAACACCGAATTTTAGCTTCTCCTTTATTGTATTGTTGTGGCGCAGAACTTTACGCCCACATATTTAGGAGACTAAACTTCACTAGCCATTGTGCAAGCTAAGGCCATGGGTGTCAACTAATTCACTTCCGATGGGATCCACCTATGTCCTGGCTGTTAGAATATGTGTGTGAGATCCAACGGTTGGATTGGGTAAAGATCTCACCGTTGGATCATCTTAGAGGTAGATTGGGTAAGTTGGCTAAATGAAGCAACTAGATAAATTAGCCAAGTGGATTAGAAGAGGCAAGCAAGAGAGATTAGGAAAGTAGATTTGATTAGGATTATTTCCTTCTATAATTATCTTAATTCCATTCTATGTTTATCATGTAAGTGCTCTATATAAGCACACCTTGAGATTATTGTAAAGCATCCAAGAAATTCAAGAATAATAGAAATTCTCTAAAACTCTTCACTGGCCATATCACTCGGATCCTTTTCAGGGTGCATTTCATATACTACTTAATTTCTAAGTCTCGGTCACAATTTATTTCGAATCAGACCATCCATCGAAGTTCACTGGGTCCTACTTATGTTGTACAAAGTTATGACTTACCCTTAGAAAGAGGCAAGGGAAGAAACCTAGAGAGAGGAGAATCGTGAAAAGGGCATGATGCAAAAGCCCAATAATACCCACCACCTCATGTCTTTATTTTGGGTGGATCAACTTTGGCCTTTGCTAAAGATTTGTAGGCCATAATTACATATTTACATCCATTAGTGGGAGCTAGGAGAGCATGTTGTATTAGGCGGGAGGGGTTACCACTTTTATAGTGTACATGTTATTATTTAAATATTTGTTTGACTATTGTGGGAATAGGATCTTGAAAGGGTTGGGCACTTGGGAGGATAAGTAGACCATGCTTGTGATGAGGGACGGAGCCAGGAATTTGCAAAAGAGGGGGCGAACAAATATTGTCATATAATAATTAAGATGAAAGTGTTTCTTCGCACGTGTGACTTGAAAAGCCACCGATTGGTTCGTATGGCGGGTCCACCTCTGTGGGGTCCCCAAAAAGCGACCAATTGGTGGCTTTTTAAGCCACTTGTGAGCAGGGAGCTCCCTGCGCAGGAACACTTTTCTCAATAATTAATAAATCTTCATAAAAGCCTCAAAGGCACTATGATATTGGAAAAAAAACCAAGAAAACTGAGTTAACCAAATACTTGAAAATAAATTTTCCATGGCAAAAAATTTCTCTTCTTCCAAACAACCCCTAAGAGACAACCATTATTTCAAAGAAAAAAATGCTTACAAGAAAGTCAATTCTACAATAAAGTAGGATACGATTTAACTTTTGTAGAGTAATAGTTTTGCGCAAAAAGGGATTGCCCACATTTTTCACTTAGGACAGCCCCTCAAGTGAATTTTTGGCTACTCTTACACACTATAGTGGGTTGTCCTGTGTAAAAAGTGGGCAAGTATATCATGGCAAAAAAAAAGGGTGCTATTTTAGTAAACAGAAAGATACGCTATGCAAAAGTTAGAAAGGGCAATTGCACCATTCATAAAAACCAAGAAATAAAAGGGGGCAAGAGGCTATTTTTGGAATTTAAATGTATATGAAATTTTTTAGGGGGGCAACTTGCCCCCCCTGAATCCGTCCATGCTTGTGATATTATATGAAGATTTTGAATTAGCTTTTGATGGGAAATGATATATTCTTGGTAAGCAACTTGAGGCGAATATGTCACGTTTTTTTGTTTGTTTTGGGTGTGGTTGTTGGCTGCATGGCGAGTGGAGGGTGTGGTGGGGTGTGGGAATGATATATTCACCCCTTTTACTTCCTTGGGGTGTGGGAAAAACTCAAGCACCCTATCTATTCAGCATCACAGCGCCCATCATAGCTTGGGAAATTTGGAAAGAGCGGTGTAGCAGATGAATGGAACGAAAATCTAATCCCACCAATAGAATCATCAGCACCATTTCAGAGGGTATCATAAACCTGGATTGTAGCCATTCTCCTCTCAAGGAACCAGACTTGTTAGAGGTTCTTTCTCTGTCCCAGCTTGGCATTTCTCCTTGCCGTCCAATGATTCAAAAGGATTGCTCGATTCTATGGAAGAGACCCCCTTAAAGGAACTCTTAAGCTCAACATAGATGGAGCTTCGAAGGGGAACCCTGGAGAAGCATGTGGAGGAGGAGTTATTCGAAATGAAAAATCAACGGTTATCTTAGCTTTCTCTCTTTACTACGAGAAAGGCACTAACATGGTTGAGGAAACTCGTGCGCTCTTGGACGGGCTCCGCTGTTGCAAGGCCTATAATATGAGCAAGATGATCGTGGAATCAGATAGCAAAGTTCTAATCGATCTCATTGACGGGAAAGGGCAAATCCCTTGGGCAATCCAATATCTCTGGAAAGAGATTCAACCACTCCTTTGCATTTTGTCTCCCACTTGCAATCACCAATTCAGAGAGGGAAACTCAGTTGCAGATGCCCTTGCAAACTTTGCAATTCAGAGAGGGAAACTCATTTATCCTCAACCAGTGAACCATTCTCACATAAACCGTTAAAAGCGAGGGGATATTACCCGTTTCGGGGGGGGGGGTCATTTCCCTACAAAAAACATTTTTCTTTTTTGATTGATGTTGGTGATCTACACTTAGCTAGCTGGATGCTGATTGGCAATTGAGAGCAAGAATTCTAAGTGTTGCTAGGGACCATCACAGAAGGCATTCCATAGGCAAGCTGTTGCATGAGAGAGCAGCCACATCGCGGCCCGTAAAATGCCCCCTGTGATGGTCCGTAGCACATCCATAAAAACAAATTAGAAAAATGTCAAAGAAAGATTGAAGTGGCTGGGAACCAAGTCTTATGTAAAAGCATGGTAAGATCGAACGGTCACCATGGTTTCTTTGTATTATAAAGACAACTGATATTTTGGAAACTGAGCAAAACCACGTTAGAAGATTAACAATTAGATAACTTGTTTGCATGCTTAGCTTTATTTTGACAGAATATAGTAGTTTTAGTTCACGTGAATCCCCTTATGTGAAGTAGATATGATGTTGTCCTTATGTTGCCTTTTGTGACTTGAACACGTGACATGTTGGCTGCTTTGATACCAAATGTTACCTATTAACCAATATGCTAAAATCTTCTTGTGCTTCTGTCACCTAAGAGGACAATGTCCTTTTTTGTCTTCAAACGAAATCCCGTTTTGCTAGGAGCCCTCAAAATAGACAACACTCACAAAAAGGGGAATGATATTTCCCCCCTCTGACGGATAAAATCCCCCCCTCGACGTTTTTCGTTAAGTTTTAAAGGCAAAGAAAAACGTTAAAGGAGAGGTGAATTTATCCTCAAGCAGTGAACCATTCTCACAGAAACCGTTAAAAGCGAGGGGATATTACCCGTTTCGGGGGGGTTCATTTCCCTACAAAAAACATTTTTCTTTTTTGATTGATGTTGGTGATCTACACTTAGCTAGCTGGATGCTGATTGGCAATTGAGAGCATCTGGAGAATTCTAAGTGTTGCTAGGGACCATCGTAGAAGGCATTCCATAGGCAAGCTGTTGCATGAGAGAGCAGCCACATCGCGGCCCGTAAAATGCCCCCTGTGATGGTCCGTAGCAGATCCATAAAAACAAATTAGAAAAATGTCAAAGAAAGATTGAAGTGGCCGGGAACCAAGTCTTACCGGATGGGTGCACATACTTTATTTTTAAAGTACAATTCAAACCATCCATTTATTAGATCTTGCAATGGATGCCCTGCACATCAAAATTCACTCCCATTGATTAATCCAACTTGTAATCTTTAATACACAGTTACATCTTTGACCAATACCACCTTTGATTAATTCGATCCGTTAACGTTCCTTTTATATATGCCTTCATATTTCCTAGAAATCATGCAAATCCTCCAATAACACACATAATTTTTTGACTATAAGAGATCTAAAGAAAAGCCTATCAAATGGACGCTTCAGATTAACAAAAGTCAGACGTGCTGACATTGAGGTCTTGCCATAGTGAAGCATTGGGATCCACATGTAAGATCGAACGGTCACCATGGTTTCTTTGTATTATAAAGACAACTGATATTTTGGAAACTGAGCGAAACCACGTTAGAAGATTAACAATTAGATAACTTGTTTGCATGCTTCGCTTTATTTTGACAGAATATAGTAGTTTTAGTTCACGTGAATCCCCTTATGTGAAGTAGATATGATGTTGCCGCCAATTTTATTAAAATTGGAAAAGAAAATCCCAACAATTTAACGATGGATCTTCTAAGCGCAACATCTTTTCAATGGAAAATAAAATAAAATAAAGTATGCAAAGCATTAGTGAAGACTACTTTGATATTAAAATACCATGGACGATACTAAATCATGTGGTTGAAAAACTATACACATGTTCTCAATCAGTTAATAAAAAAAGAACATAGCAGTTCGAGCCATTTTTTTTTAATAAGATGCAATTTCCACTTTATGTGCATAAATACCCTACTTTGTGTGAATGTTGAAAACAAGTTAGCCTTCAAACAAAATACAAAGGCAAAGCATCCCTTTGTATTTCTTCACCATGGCTACTACCACTCTTCAAAGCCGCTCCACTGAATCAAGTCCTTCTCAAGTTGGGTCATGGTTTGGACTTGGCAAAGAAACACTAGTTTTAATCTCCATTGCAATCTTCACGTTTTCTTGGTTCTTTTGGGTGCTCAGAAAATCGCGAAAGGGAACATTGCCACTCCCACCTGGCCCTAGAGGCTTACCTCTGATCGGAAACCTTCCGTTTATGGAACCCGATCTCCACCGTTATTTTGCCAAATTATCTTCGATCTACGGCCAAATTTGTAAGGTGAAGCTCGGCAACAAAGTCATTGTTATATTGAATTCCCCGGCCATGGCTAAGGAAATCCTTAAAGACCAAGACATCATATTTTCTAACCACGACGATGTGGCCGGAGGAATATCAATGACGTATGAAGGGTCCGATATCGTATGGAGTCGCGGTGCAGTTTGGCGGATGCTTCGTAAGGTATTGTGAAACAACCAATTACTCCAAAAGCTTAAGCTTTAATAGTTGTGTTATTTGAGAAATTATATCCTTGACGGCCATGCATGCACTTGCAGCCCCAAAAAACACTGGGGCCCACATAATTTTAGGTTGATCCAAACCGTTCATTTGTTGGGCCTGACATAGATAGGGCGTGCCCAGAAAATCTTCTCCACAGGATGATCCTAATCCTCAGAACAAACGGGTTAGGATCATCATATGGAGAAGATTTTCTGGGCACGCCCTATCTACGTTATGGCCCAACAAATGAACAGTTTAGATCACCCAAATAATGTGGACCACACCGTTTATTGAGCTGCTCGTGCACGCACGGCCGCCCACCATATAACTTCCCTTGTTATTTAATCATTTATACTTCCACACTCCCATGTGTGGCCTCTCTCTTTTTCGGGTTGGCCTACATGTGGATTTTTAATACCAAGGAATTATTAGGTTTTGATTTAATCATTTATACTTGAACAGGTCTGCGTCCAAGAGGTTCTGAACAATGGGAGCATCGAAGCCGGGCGAGGCATCAGGCAAAGGCAACTTTATCAGACGTTGAGAAATTTGTACACGAAAGTTGGAACTCCGGTTAATATCACAGAGGAAATAACTGAAACAATTTTCAACTCTATGACTAGCATGTTGTGGGGTGAAACTGTGAAAGGTGGGATTGATGCTAGGGTTGCGGCCGAGTTTCGACAAGTGATGGGAGAAATTGTTCACTTATTGGGACAACCTAATATTTCTGATTTGTTTCCGGTAGTAGCCCGGTTTGATTTACAAGGAGTGCGTCGTAAAATGAAGAGTCTTATGTCATGGTTTGATAAGATTTTTGATTCAATCTTAGAACAACGTCAGGGAGTGAAGAGCAACAAGAAAGATAGCTTGGATTTTCTTGATATACTTTTGAAGATTGAAGAGCAAGCCGATCCCAAAATGCCCTTGACCATGACTCAAGTCAAGGCCCTCTTGCTAGTAATTTTCTAACAAAATAGCTAGATATACAATATAATTAAGGATTGGGAAATAATATTTTCATTAGGGTGCAACTTGGGCTGGGCTCAACCAGATTTTCTGCATGCATTGAGCTGGGCTGGGTAGGGTTAGAAAAAGCCATCCTAATTTAATTTGGCCAGTTCAGGGTTGAGGCCTTGAGCAACCCGACCCGACCCAATTGCAACCCATCCCCCTGATTTTATTGTTATTTCAAAATCTTTGGGGTATGGCCTTTTTTTATTGTAATTTTTTCTGTTTTTGGCTCGGACTGACCGAATTCAATGGTTCTAACCTGATCCAACCTGACCAGATTTGGAAAAACGGGTTGACAAATTTTATAACACATTTTTGTGTGTTTTCATTTTGTTGACTATTTTTTGTTTAACCAACCTGGCCAGTTGCAACTGTATAAATCGAGGAACTCTTGCAAAAGCCACCTTCAAGGGTACCCCTATTGGTTGATTTCTGCAAAGTCAACACGGTTTCCACTTTTTAAGGCCCCATTCACTTTTTCAGTGCCACCATAAATGCACTTTGCAGAAAATCAACTATTCAGGGTGCCCTAGAAGGTGTTTTTTGCAAGGGCGCCCTTCATTCTATCATTGCTCGTATAAATCATTACCTTTAGGTATACTGACACTTGTTCTACTTGTGCTAGGACATGGTGGCTGCTGGGACGGACACAAGCTCGACAACATTAGAGTGGGCCATGGCCGAGATGCTACTAAAACCAGAAACATTGAAGAAAGCTTGAGATGAATTAGATGCACTAGTTGGTAGGGACTCCATTTTAGAAGATTACCACGTACCCAAATTACCATATTTAGACGCAGTAGTGAAAGAAGTGCTTCGTTTGCACCCTCCCAATCCCTTCTTGATCCCTCACACTCCGAGTGAGACTTGCGTGGTCAATGGCTACACTGTCCCTAAGAATTCTGGCATTTATGTGAACTCTTGGGCAATACAAAGGGACCCTTCTGTTTGGGAAAACGCCAATGACTTCATTCCGGAAAGGTTCTTGAATACTGGGAAATGGGATTATAAGGGAAATGATTTTCGTTATATTCCATTTGGGTCCGGGAGGAGGATTTGTCCAGGTGTTTCCCTGGCAGAAAAATCACTAGGATTTGTATTGGGTTCACTTTTGCATTCGTTCAACTGGCAATTACCAAAGGGGGCGAAGCTTGATCTTGATGACCAATTCGGACAGATTTTAAGGAAACGAAACCCAGTCATTCTCATCCCCACACCACGATTATCAAAACCAGAGCTCTATGCTCAGTTCTCTGAACAAGAATAGTTCTTGAGCTTGGACGGATGAGTTGACCCCTTTCTTGCTCTTATGTTGCTGGCTTCAAATAGTATATCTAGTATATGTAATGCTTGTACTTGAATTGGCTCATAGAAGTCTTAATAAAGTTTTAATATTTCCTTAAATACGATGAATCCATTTCAGTTCTTATGGTTTCTAGCTTCATGTTATATCTGTATTGTAATTGAGTTGGCACAAATGATCTGTTGAGAATTTAGGGAATAATACGGCTTACTAGACTTTGATTGAGAAACAGAAACAATCAAACAAATGATGTTAGTGAAACCTTTTCCGATGCGGCGAGATGAGGTACAAACTTTGTCACTCCCTTTAAGGTGAATTTGCGCCTATGTGGAAACTAATTTCGATGCAGCAGATTACTGGCCGCAATCACCCCCAGGATACAATAGCCCGACGCATCGTCGATCTCCAAGAACTGCATGATCTCAGAGATTTGAACCACACGAACACTACAGTAGCTGTGGACCCCGATCCGAGCGAGGCGGGGGGACGGGCCCCCCAGAAAGTCTCTAGATCATCCATGTGAAGGAGAGCTCCACCAAGGAACTTTCGAAAGAGTGCCCCTCCACTACAAGAAAAAAGGTTTTCCCCGGCGTTCTAGAACGCCGCTAAAAGATGGCCTATCCGCCGGTGATCAATTTGCCGGCGGATATCCGGCGGTCATACAACCGCCGACGAACATATTGTGGGGAAAGATGTTGCCGGCGGTTTTATCAAACCGTCAGGGAATAACATATATTGCCGACGGTTAAAACCGCCGGCCAAGTTCAGAGAAAAGTTTTTTACGAAAAATAATGCCGGCGGTTAGAAAACGCCGGAGAAAAAGCAAACTAAGTGCCGGCGGTTAATAAACGCCGGTAATAGTTTTATCCGGTGCGTATGTAATTGTTTTGGCGGCGGTTTAAATCAGGATATACCGGCGTTCAGGACCGCCGGTAAATGTGTTTTTTTTAAAAAAAAAAATTAAAAATGAAAGAGGGTTATTATTCTTCATTCCCTTCATGGGTACATATACCTGATAACAAATTATCGTTTAACACATTATCCACATCAAAGACAAGTAGAACTACACATCCAATAACATCACTTATCTTTCTTATGTTCATCCCTCCATGTAACCCTGCGTCCCACAAGTACTATGAGCGTGAAAAGCACCCCACCTTCCATCCATAACCATTCAGAAATCATATCCTCAAAAACAATTCAATCACAATGATAAAGGATGATACAAATAGGTACAATAAAAAGACATTCAATAATAAATACCAAAAGCAAGCGAAGGAGGAATCAAATACCAAATTTAAAAACTCAATAGGAGAAAACACCAAATGGATGTTGGATTGCCATCTGCATTATATTTACACCAAATAATTCTTAAAAGTTTAATATATTAGTATCTTACGTACTTCCAACGTACTCTACATCGAAGAAAGTCCCCTATTCCATTACACTATCTGATGAAGTCATGTATCTCCTTGTTTAATACACACAATAAGAAGACGCAGCCAGGAAAGAGGGGCTTAGGTTTTACTGAATATGAACCATTCTTTAGCTTCCTTTTCATATGGACAGCCGGAAAATAAACCTGAAATGAGATACACAAGTATGAAGTAATTAAGAATACACTATGTATAGTGGACAATATCATTACATAAATAGATAAATAATGAGTAGTTACAAAGATTGCTCCAAAAACCTTCTCAGAAAATCTACCATCAGATTACATTTGCAAGGAAAAAAATTTGGTCACATTGGCATAAATAGCCATCAAATGAGAGTTTTATACCATTCGTTGATGAAACAACAATCATCAAATGCAAAAAAATTCAACGCAAAATGTAATGGATTTTTGTACTAACTCCACCAAGTTAATGAAATAACAATTCCATTGTGATGCAACACATAACTCAACAGGGGCAGCTGCACCCTGTTGTAGGTCGTGCCCCTGGTTGTAGGTCGCGCCCAAAAAAATGTGGCCTAGGAAATGATCATAAATCCTTCAATTTGTAACCCTTTTTTTTTGAACTGTTATCGTAACTCCGCAAATCGATGTGCTTAGGATCATCCTATGGCCCACATTTTTGGGGCATGGCCCATGATTGAATCCTCATTGGGTTTTGATGATGTCTTACTTTTTATTTGCGAATGGGTCTATTTGTTCTTGTGTGGTTTTGAAAAGTCTCACTTTGTATATGGTGTAACTGTCATGCATTTGAGAAGGCTTGGGAGAAAGCTTGTTCATTTGCTCCATCCGTTCTTGTGATATCTAAGAATAAAAACTACCTTCTTAAGCCAATCACCTTCTCAGGTCCTTGCAAGTCATCTGTCACAGTAATGGTGAGATAAATTTAATTAGGCAAACACATATGGGTCTTTATTTTTTTTGTATATGAAGATTGACCCCCATGCAAATTATTGAGTGTATTCGTTTCCCTTATCATTTCAGTTCATATACATGTTATATTTATTGAATGATACCAACACAGTTCTAATTAGTTCAAACTTTGGCTCAAACGGAATGGAATAGCAGAGCACTTCACAAAAATAATGGGGCATGGATGACCCAAACTAAATTCCACTGATAGCAGATTTGCTCAGTTCATGTGCACAGTTAGCCTTGGGGTGATTAATCATAGTAAGACATTTTTTTTTGAAAATATTAATCATAGTTAGAAATGGATATGCCAACAGACCATAAGATTCAGTAGCAAGCACAAACTAAAGCTTTTGACAAACTGTGAAGATAGAACATATCAAATTCTTCCTTCCCGTTAGATGAAGAGAGGAAAAAACAGTAACGCAATTAGAGCATATCAAATTCTTCCTTCCAGATGGATATGCAGAGAACAAAAACAGTAAAGCAATGCCTATGCATTGAGAAATAATAAATTCTCATATGACATGTATGCTTGAAAAGAAACAAATTGCAATGAATCTAATCGTTTCATTAGGAGGTTTTGTAGAGCTGTTAATGTCTAACAATACACTATAAAAAAAGAATTTCACAAAAAATCAATATTTAACTACGAAAAAGAATTTTACAAAAATCCATATTTAACTTTTTTCTTTTTTCTTTTGCTATTTATTTGGGCATTAGCAAATGAAATTCACCATTCAAAAAAAAATCAATCAAATGAAATTCAGCAATTGAATTCCCTTTAGAAATACAAATACAGCAAATTGAGTGTCCTGATTTGTTCATGAAGATCAAGTCATCTGTTACTTTATTCAATTTTATCCGTATCTTGTAATTGACGATTGAATATGTCTGTTAGACATGGTGGAAAAGTAGGTTTAAAAAGATCACTTCGATTTCATTCCAAGGCATGTTTTTTCCTTCCTTTCCTTTGTTGCTGTAGCTATTGAACTCTTACCAAATAATTAGAGAGAAAGCTTGCGTAGAAGGCTTACAATTTCAAAGGTGGTGGTGTAATACTGTAACCTACCAGCTTGTAAAGAAAATAAGGAAACCGTTTTACCTCCTTTCTTACATTCCAAATGTATAACAAGGAAAAGGTAGAGAAATTAGTTGTGAATGATTGCATATGATGAATGGATCTTGTAGGGTCTCAATAATCTTCTTGCCCAAGAAAAATAAAGAAAGCTGACGGGAGAAAGGGAGGTAGTTTTTGATGGGGCCATGAAATGATACCTATTTTATATAGTATGGACTATGGAGGAGAATATAAGTGGATCAGGGTCGGGTCGGGTGGGTTCGGGTTTCGCAGACTTTGCCCAATTGGATTTGGGTGTAGAAAGCATTTCGGGTTGATCGGCTGGGCCAGCCCAATTTGGTAAAGTTTGATTTTGCTTAAAAATCAATGTACATACCACAAATCAAATGGTGAGACTCATCCTGTGATCTTCATGCAATGGAGGGGGCCAGCCGATACAGAGGAGCACATCACATAGGATAATGAGGAGGCGATGGAATTTACAAAGGCCGACCATATTCAACTTGAGGAGAAGCTCTTTTCTAAGGAGGGGAGACTGACGTAGAGCGGGTTCCGGCCAAAGAGTATGGGCAATCTTTCGTGTGGGGGAGAGTATTTTTCCTAAGTTACAAAACGTGTGTTAGTGTACGTAGGAGGGTTATTTTTGTCTTTTATGTCATGCAAGATATTGTTGTTGTTATTTTTGTCTATTTAGCATCAATAAACAACTAAATGGCAAACTTTCCCTGCAACATTCTCTAATTATTATCCCATTAAAAAAATATGATCATAACCACAATCAAACTAACTAAAATATTGCACGTGACTATCCACACCTTTTGCAGGATATTGTAGTTCTTGAGTACCGACATTCTTCTTGGTAGTAGCCGGTCCAATCCGCATCTACCTTGTAGAACATTGCATCCCATTCATTTCAGTCATGGCACGCAAGCTCTACAACAAACTCCTGAAAAAAATTATGTGTGAATAAATAAAAAGAAGAAGACAAATAAGGCAATATTACATAGAAAAATAAAGAATCCCAGTTTGAGAAGGAAAAATATTCAAAGTTGGAGGTCTAAATCCCAAGTTCTCTGCGAACACGAATTCCTAGAACATTAAAACAATGATCTTGTCCTTAAAGATAGAAAAATAGGGCATGAATCAATGCGGTTTCACCATCCATATCCAAAATGATGAACGGGTAAGTTGAGAAGACAAATGTTAATGGTTTGATGATTAATTGGCCAGTGAAAGCCCATGTGTTTCACTCCATGGGCCATCCTTGAAGGGATGGTTTCCCATAACACCTAGCTTTCCTCTCTAAGAAGAACAACTTAACTTAAGAAAATCCACCCAAATCCCTTTCCAGAACCCTGATTCTAAGAAGAACAACATAATAATGTCTCAGCATAAAGCCATTTCAGAAAATAAACAGTGGGGAGCATAGAGGCATCCTGTCCATATTATTACTAAAGAAGTTAACGCATCCCATTATTGTTTAAAAAGAAAGATTCATTTACTCTTGGGTTAAGTTTTTATACAAGCAAAAAAAAATTGCATTAAAAGACATGCAATGTGCCTTTATGAAATCAACCAAAATGCATATACACGCACACCTGTGTCTGTAATCTTGTCTTCACCACATCAAATGGGGTTGTAAAAAGTGCTGCAGTAGATCCAGCAAGGCCCCCACACATTAGCTGCAAGGAGAACAGTTCACATCATTCACAATAAAGTGTGGTAAATCATACTTCTCAAAGAACTTGATATTAAGGTATAAATTTTGACAATCACTACAGATGATGGATATAAGCATATGAAGGGCACCAAACAATGTAAGAATAATAATCGCAAGTTTATCTCTCTAATCAGTTTGCATCAGATAGTTTATATTAGGCTACAAACTTCTAAGGCGGACCTTCTTAACCACTAATCTGAAGTGCAAATAAGAGCATGTTCCAGCTTCAATACTTGCAGCCTATGCCTGCTCCAGCCCTTTTGCATCCCCAACCCAAACTACTGAAGTCCTAACTCCTAATGACAAAGAATGGAAATAAAATAGAAAAATCACACTTTTTAGCCATCTATAGCGATTTTATTACGATATTTTTATAAAAGAGAAAAATCCTGAAATAATCCTGAGAAGTCAAAATAGATATATATATATATATATATATATATATATATATATATATATATATATATATAGCGATATTTTCATTTACTGTAATAATAACATGAAATTTTTTTTGATATTTTCACAATTTTTTTCTTAATTTATATATTTTTAAATAATTTTATTTTATCGTTTTTCCCAATATAAATCTGAAAAAAATAAAAAAGATTAATATATCCCGAAATTTTCACTTTCCGAGAAATTCCCGAGAGATATTTGTGACATAGACTACGGGCAGGCCATTGTCTCTTCCTTGGAGACTGCTGTAATTACCTTGACAACTCATTGCCTGTGTGACGAGTAGAAGAAAATAGCCCATCCCAACACAGAAAAGACACTGCCAGCCACCTCAGTGGTTCAATGAAAGTTAGATATTGGCAAGAGATATCCTATTTTTCACAATTTTTTTGAATGGTTCTATTTTTCACAATTAGAAGTTACGATCCAAAGAATGTGCCTCCTTTTCTTCTTTAGAATGCTGTAAGAAGCATTATCCACAATTAATGCCTAAAATTTCCCTTATCAAGGATATCTGACTGCTGCTGCAAAAACAAACAAAACAAATAGCAGACAGACGTCCATGAGACTCTAGGCACATGAAATATTTTGAGTTTTAAGAAAAGTAATTTCCAACGATGATGAGAACTTTATACCAGCCATCATCAGTTGAAATCAAAACTGATAAACTTGAATAAAAAATTAGAAGTAACAGTACACACTGATTAAAACATGACTAAATAATTGAGCAGAAAGAGGAACTCTACAGTAGAAGAAAAATGATTTAGCAATTAAAAGAAATGCTTATTCATGTCAATTAAAGAAAAGAACAAGCAGCAAGTTCTTGTATGGACCATTGCCTTTTTTAGTTTCATCAAAATTATTTTACTCTTACAGTCATTATTTATATCAGTTAGAAATATTTGAAGTGTGAAATGTCATTTATGTAAAATTGCATGAACCAACAAAAGCCTACTATCTAATTGAAGTAAAATTGTCCAAAAGACACATCATATATACAAATATAGTCAAGCGTACATTCAGAATAAGCAACATCACAGTGCTCATGAGCCCTGAACACAACACTAAAACTCAGCACAGCTTGGCTAGCTAAATACATGTAATTAATGTAAAATTGTCCAAAAGCCACATCATATATACAAATATAGTTGAGAGTACGTTCAGAATAAGCAACATCACAGTGATCATGAGAAAGGTTTGAAATTTCAGTTTCGGCCTAAGCCAAAACCGAAATTTTGGTAATTTCGATGTAAATCTAAAAATTTCGGTATAAATTTCGGTTTCGGTCCCGGCTGAAATTTAAAACCATGCTCATGAGTACCCTAACCCTCACACAGTTTAGCTGCTAAATAGTCAAAACAAAGTATAGATAGTAAAATAAGGAAAATATTCAAAGAAAAAAAAAGACGGTAAGGACAGAAAGCAAACCGTTTGTAATGAGTTGGGGTGAGCACTAGATTGTGTTGGTGGTATCACCAATTGTTTTAGGCATTCATAGACATAGAACTGCAAGCAGAGAAAAAGAAAACCTTGCTAAAGCATTCAACCTCAGAAGGCACGGGAAAAGGAAAAACAAATGCCAGAGCTAATGAATTCTAAACCTGGTGAACAAACCCATGATATATGACAATCCAATAAGAGGTAACTAAAGTAGATACTAATACAGGGGTAGATACTAATACATGATTTAATAAATAAACCACATTGAGCATTAAAATCACAATATCAGATATTTCCATATGAGAAAAACGAAACCCCATCAAAACCCCAAACCCCATCTTTCACATAAAAGAGCTGAGAACCCCTAGATCTATTACACTGAACCATATCAAAAACCCAAACCACATCAAAAACCATATCAAAACAGCATCTATTACACTGAAACCACATCAAAAAAACACAAACCAAAACTCAAATGGAAACGAAAATCCAAAATCGAAACCCCAAGCTCAGTCAATGAAATCGAAACCCTATATACATCCAGGGATTTCGGCGAAGAGAGATAGAAAGAGAGAAACCCCGATGAAACCCTGATGAAATGATGAATCGTTTTGGAAGAAAAGAGAAATCGTAGATGTAAAACGAAAGTACCTTCTCCTCTTCTTCTTTTTCCACCCAAATCTCTGGATTTAGTTTAAATTGAAAGGGTCTGAGAAAGGGAAAAGGTTAAAATGAGAACCCTAGATAGATTGGGGAAGATAAAACGGCCGGATTTCTCCACTCAAAGAGGGAAAAACAGAGGTTTCCGCGCGAAAAGGAAAAAAAATGAAAATAGGGTTTCCCGCGGGCAAAGCTTCAGATTCGCAACTTCGATCTTTTTCCCCTTCTTTAAACTTATCCCGGCAGCCTAACTTATGACTGCCGGGTAATACACGTTTTCCACGGCGGTCAAAACCGCTGGGGAATCCTCCAACAGATTTTACCATTTTATGTGGGAACCTTCGTTGTATGCCGGCGGTTTAATCTTAACCGCCGGGAAATAGTCATATTTAGCGGCGGTGTTTAGGACCGCCGGTGAATATCCGCCGGTAATTACAACTTTTCTTGTAGTGCTCACAGCATGAGTGGCGATGTAAAGTGAGATACCTCTCGATTCGGGGACTAGCCTGGATTCGAGGCGTACCTTAAACAAAGAAAGAGTCGCCATCCAAGGAAGTAGGCCCTGGATCCCATGTTGTGCTCTGTCGCAACAGATAACCAGAGATACAAAAGGTCCATGCCTGATGACGAATGGGGAAGGGGTTAGGCGCCCCCAATTTGCCCAAGTGCAAGCACCTAGTCTCTTATGCCATTTATTATTAACTTTGAAGAGTTTTGAGCGAAAATCATGCAAAATGGGAACGAATATGCCCGAGACAACGTCTAACTAATCATGCATGTCTCGGAGATGAATAAGAAGCACGCACAAAAGAAATAAAAGACATGGCACCTAAGAATAGCTAGGTTATGAGTGTCATGCCTAATTGGGTGTCGAAATTCTGATGGGCAAACACATGCATGCTAAAGCTAAAGGTATAGGGTCTGTACATGAAAGTAAGAAAACACAGCAAAACACACAACACAACACTACTCGACACACGACTCGATGCGACAAATCCTAGACTCTAATGCTATACTTGACTCGGACCAAAATGGCCATCCATCCTGGCTGCACTACGTATCCCGGCCTCGGGAAGAATCAGAGTCAACGTAGCTCGGCGATCTATGCTAAACTACAATGCCTAACTCTCTAGGACTGCTATCCTAGACTTGATCAACTAGACTCGACTAGTTTTTAAAGCTTCTTGCTATTACTTAAGTTCAAGTGAATGGTAATTTTTAGGACTCCCTATATGCCCTAACTAATGCAGGTGGGCCCTACACCCTATGTGTGACTAGGCTGTGTGTCCTAAGGAAAACCATGGGCTATCTAAGCGCATTCTAGTCTAGCCATCGGCTCGACTAAGTGTCTAACCGACCACGACTCGAGGCCTCCTAACTCTGAGGACAATCACACGACAAGACTCAGCATATCAACACACACAAGACAGACTCCTAATTCTAAGACACCCCAAACGCCTAAGACAGACTCCTAACTCTATGGGAAGATCTTTTGAAAATTGTTAGTACGGTTATTTTGAAGAATTTTTATAGTTTTGGAAGGTTTGAAAGGTTTTGAAGCTTATAAAAGTTTTTGAAGTTGTGACTGAACTTAGGATGCCAGCTGCAAGCCTGAGCTGCCTACGTACCCCTCAGCTAGGGATCAAGCCATCCGTAGTTCGGACAAAATAGTGAGAAATATTTGTAAAAATGGTGACTGGACTCAGAATGCCTGCTGCATACCTAAAGGGGGGAGGGGAAGTAGAAAACAGGGTGAAGATTCTCCTCTCTCTAAATGATCCTCACCCCTTGATTTGATCCAAGGGTCACTAAGGATTGCTTACACCTTAAGCAATATTAGAATTCTAAAATTACCCCTCTGAAGGTGGCAAATCACCATTTTACCAAACAAAATATCTTGCCTTTTATAGAAAAAGGAGGGTGATATCTACACCACCAAGCTTTGATAATTCATACCCTATCACAACCCAATTTTGATTATTGCACAAACTTCGCCTGTCTTTCTTTACATTTTTCGCCCGATTGCCGCGAAATTTTGCAGGGGTATCCCTGAGAATACTAACAACCTCCTAGGGAATTTGTCCCTAGGAATACGCACAATAAGATGCTAAAAAACTCAAGCCTTCTTCTCATTTTGGGCCCAGTCCTTCAGGAATTTGTTGAGATTAATTTCGGGATATTTTGGGACTCGAAATTTGGGAATTTCATTCGATTTTTGAAGCTCTTATTCGATTTTGGGGACTTTTAGGGTCCGGTCAAAATGGGGTGTCTACAGTAGCCCAACAAAATACGTTAAATAAAGAGAGGAAGAAAGAAAACACTATTTATAGTAAAGTAGAAAAACAAGAAAAAAACAGTAGTTTTTTGTTCTGTTGTTGTGTTTATAAAACACAGAGATCATCATCTTTTATACAGCCAAACATGTCTGTTCAATACTTTAATGGAGTGAAGACGACCTTTGAGAAAAGAGCCGTTTAAAAAATGTTTCAAATGTGAAAAGTCATTTTCACAACAGTCACAACGATTAGGTACGCCGACGCTATTTAGTTACGCCAACGTTATTAAGGTACGCCGGCTTCCTCAAGAACCGCGCCGTTATTTACCCAGTTAATGACGTTCCAGTAAGCCGGCTTACTTCAGGTACGCCGGCTTAAACTGCGAAGGTAAACGGACAGAAACCAAATTTAAAATGTAGGGGATGTAAAAACCTTTGCTCACACGTGCGGCCGGCCGAGCCGCGCCGGGCCGGGTGGCGTGTGTGTGGTATAGCCAAAAGCCCACCGGGTCCACTTGGTGGCTAGTGCGCATAGGCTTCATTTCTCCTCTTCTCATTAACAAAACTAAGGAAGTGAAGAGCTATATAAACACATGAAGCTTCTCTTCACTTTCCAATACGGGACTATTCGCGTTTGTGAAGGAAGTGAGCAAACTCATTTTCCAAAACAAAGTGGCTTCTTTTTGTAAACAAAAGAACTTTGTAAAATACCAACAAGGGCTATTTTGTATTAAAACACCAACAGTCCCCCACTTATTTTAATAGAAAACATGTTAAAACAAAATATAACTTGTGTTGGGCTACCGACGAAGCAACATGCATAATAAAGGTGACTATGTCTTGAACCTTTACTTAGTGTAAGTGTATTCTAACTGCCAGGAGTTAAAGTGAACTATGTCTTGAACTACAATCATTGGGGGCTAGAAAGAAATACACCACACGCAAGAAGCTAAAGTGTTCTATTGGTTCTTCCAAGCTTGCACATTACGGTCCTGTGCACATCCCAGTGTCCCTGTAAGCAGAAGAGAAATAAGCCCCACATTCCCTTTGGAAGCGGCCCACTTCCTAGCAGACACGTAGGTGAGTCTATCAAGGATTCTCCTGTAGCCTAGACATCCCACTTATATGAGTTATAGATCTCATTAAGAGTAAAATAGCCAACCTCACAAAAAGCTTCAGGATATCATGCTGGGTTACACCATAGGGATGGACTTCGAGATAAACTCATATTTAGCATGATCGTGGCACCATCCACCAATTACACTATGACTCGTTTTTCCCATTGAAAATCTAGTTCTTGGGATCTCCATTCCCTAGATTGGATATCCATCATAGGTAATTACTTATTAATGAGCTTAAGTCCCATCCCCCTCAATGTAAAGTAGATTTTCTCCCTTGATAAGGCCTTAGTTAAGGGATCTGCTAAGTTGTCACCTGATTTCACAAAATCAACGGTGACTGCGCCATTGGATATCAATTTTCTCACAGTACTGTGCTTTCTTCGGATCTGTCGCGACTTTCCATTATAGTACTTATTCTGTACTCTTCCAATGGCTGCCATGTAGTCACAACGAATCAAAACTGCAGATACATGTCTATACCACACAGGTATGCCAGATAAAAAATTCTTTAACTAAGTAGTTTCTTCACAAGCAGAAGTTAGTGCAATTAGTTCTGATTCCATAGCAGATTGAGCAATTATAGTTTGTTTCTTGGATCTCCAAGAGACAGCACCACCACCAATAGTAAATACATAATCTGTGGTAGATTTGGAATCTTCTGACAAAGTATTCCAATCCGCATCGTTGAATCCTTCCAAGACAGCAGGAAATCTCTGAAAATGAATCCCATTAGTAATTGTACGTTTAAGATATCTCATTACACGTGATATAGCATTCCAATGTTCTATACTAGGACAACTAGTGTATCTACATAGCAAACCAACAACATATGCAATATCAGGTCTAGTGCGATCTGTAGCATATTTTAAACTACCAATTATACTAGCATACTCTTTTTGATTCACACTATCACCATCATTAGCATACAATCTAATTCTTGGATCAAAAGGAGTACAAACAGGTTTACAATCAAAATACTTATATTTCTTAAGTATTCTCTCAATATAATGGGATTTATCAACTGAAATATCATTTTCATATCTAGTTATTTTGATTCCCAAAATTACATTTGCTTCACCAAGATCTTTCATATCAAAGTTTTGCATAAGCAAGCTTTTGGTTTTATTACCTACGTCTAAGTTAGAACCAAAAATTAAAAGATCATCAAAATACAAGCAAATGATAATACAACATGAATCAAAATACTTATTATAAATGCACTTATCACTTTCATTTATCTTACACCCATTTGATATCACAATACTATCAAATTTCTCATGCCATTGTTTAGGTGCTTGTTTAAGACCATAAAGTGATTTCAACAATTTACACACACTTTGTTTTCTTGATCAAAGGCAACAAAACCGTCAGGTTGATCCATATAGATATCTTCTTCTAAACTACAATTTAGAAATGCAGTCTTTACATCAATTTGATGTATAACAAGGTTATGGATGACTGCTACTGCAATAAAGACTCAGATAGATGTGATTCTTGTAACTGGAGAGTAAGTGTCAAAGAAATCTATGCTCTCTTTCTGTTTAAAGCCTTTAGCTACAAGAATGGCTTTTTGTAGATGTGTTAATTTCTATCTTCTTTAAAATCTTTCAAAAAAGACCAAACCGTGTTACACAGGTTCGGTAATTTCTATCTCTGTTAAAATCTTTCAAAAAGACCAAACCGTGTAACACAGGTTCGGTAATTTCCATCTCTGTTAAAATCTTTCAAAAAGACCAAACCGTGTAACACAGGTTCGGTAATTTTCATCTCTGTTAAAATCTTTCAAAAAGACCAAACCGTGTTACACAGATTCAGTAATTTCTATCTTTGTTAAAATCTTTCAAAAAGACCAAACCGTGTAACACAGGTTCGGTAATTTCTATTTCTGTTAAAATCTTTCAAAAGGACCAAACCGTGCAACACAGGTTCGGTAATTTCTATCTCTGTTAAAATCTTTCAAAAAGACTAAACCGTTTTGTTGTAAACAGTGTTAAATCCCCAGCAGAGTCGCCAGCCTGTGGACCCCGATCCGAGAGAGAGGTGGGGGACGAGCCCCCAGCGGCCTCTTAGGATCATCCACGTGAATGGAGAGCTCTACCAAGGAACTCTCGAAACGGATGCCACCCTCATAGCATAGCACGAGTGGCGATATACAAGAGATACCTCTCGATTCGGGAACAAGTCCGGATTCGAAACGTACCTAAACAAACTCAGAGTCGCCATCAATGGTATACGGCCATGGATCCTCAAACAAAATAGGCTCTGTATACTATGGATAACCAGAAATATATATGGGTCCGTGCCTGATTACGAATGGAGAAGGTCTGAGAGCACCCCCAATTCATCCGAGTGAAAGCACTTGGTCTCTTATGCCATTTATTATTAAATTAAAAAGTTTCGGACGAAAATCATATGAAATAGGAACAATTCTCAGGAATCGTCTACCTAAGCATGCATTTCCTGAGGATAAAGAAATAAGCATACACAAAATGAAATGAAAAATATGTGTCACCTAAGCAAAGCTAGGTTATGAGTGACATGCCTAATAGGTGTCCAAGTTCTGGTGGACATACACATGTAAACTACAGCTAAAGGTATAGTATCAGTACAAGAAAGTAAGAAAACACATCAAAACATGAAAGACAAATAAATCCTATATATGACAGGACAAGACAAATCCTAACTCTAATGCGACTTGACTCGGACCAAGATGGCCGTCCATCCCAGCTGCTCTACGTATCCCGGCCTCGGGAAGAATCGGAGTCAACGTAGTTCGATGCCCTATTCTAAACTACGATGCCTAACCATCTAGAACCGCTATCCTAGACTCGATCCACTAGACTGGACTGATTTTTAAAGCTTTTTGCATGATTGCTTAAGTTCAGGTGAATTGTAATTTTTAGAACTCTCTATATGCCCTAACTAATGCAAGTTAGTTAGCCTTAAGCTAATGCAGGTGGGCCCTACATCCTATGTGTATCTAGGCTGTGCAACCTAAGGAAAATCATGGGCTGACTATATGCTTCCTAGTCTAGCCACCGGTTCGACTAAATGTCTAACCGATCGACTCGAGGCCTCCTAACTCTAGGGACACTCACACGACAGGACACACCACATCAATACAAATCAAGACAGCCTCCTAACTCTAAAACACCCCATACAGCTAGGACAGACTCCTAACTCTAGAGGAAGATCTCTTTTGAAAATGTTTTGAAGAAGCTTTGTATTTTTTTTGAAGGTTTGACAAATTTATTTTTAAAGGTTTGGCTGGACCTGGGATGTGAATCCCAAACTGCACTACGTACCTCGTGGAAGAGGATCAAGCCAACGTAGTTCGAAACGAACTCTCCTAATATGCTAAAAAGCTTAATACTCCAAATGATTTAAAAGCTTTTGATATTTTTTAAAGTTTTCATATGTTTTTGAATTTTAAGATATTTCAAATGTTTTTGAATTTTAAAATATTTCAAATGCTTTTGTTTTAAATTTCAAAGCATTCAAGTGTTTTTTAGATTTTTAAAACGTTTTCAATCTTTTGGTCAAAGACCTAAAGAGAACACACCAAAGCAACAAACTAAGGCAAAACCCTAAAGCTACGGGGAAACCCCGAACAAGCAAACTCGTGTCAAAGACACTTGAACTAAACCACAAACAAGTAACTGAAATCTAAAGTAAAAGAGAAAGGATAAGGTTCCTAACAAGTCAAACCCGAACAAGACTAAGCTAGTCTCTAAGGATAAACCTCTAAACCAAACAATACTAAAGAGAGGTTACAAATTGAGGTACAAGTAGGGGAGGCTCTATAAATGAGACACTGTATGCCTCCTATGGGTATCTCTCTATTAAACCAAGATACACTCCCTAAGGGTAAATTTTAAATGAGGATTATCTCCAAATGAGAATTACCTAATGAGACATAGTGTGTCTCCTAATGAAGGCTCTACTATCTAAGAGGTGTTTAAAAGACTGTGTTAGTCTACTAAAAAAAAAGAGAGGAGCATTACTTGGACTGAGCAAGTCCCCTAAGGATGGGCTTGGGCTAGCGCCTTCATCGCCCTACAACACCATCTAATCAAGTATGAGAATTAGAATAGATGCACTACTGAGCATATTTATACCAAACGTTCAAGCTTTATAACAACTTTAAACTCTCATAAATGAGACTGATTAGCAACTATTAACCATTATAATAATAGTGAGTCACTACTACTTAAAAAAGAAGAAATGAAAGAGCGAAATTCAATATATCCCTGTATAAAAAGATAACATTTAAAACCCTTCCCAAAGAGGTATAAAATGGTATTTGTTGTTCCCAAAAGAATTCTTCACAAACAAGATAAGGTATATACTATCAAAGAATAGCTTAGCTCAAAATCATCCTTTTTCCTAATATAAAACAAGCCAAAACCAAGCAGATGATCAAATATGATTGTGTTGGTATAATTTCTGAACGTGGACAACTAAAGGGGTTCATTTACCAACAAAATTTAGGAATTTGGACCAAAGGCATAATCCAAAGAACAATAGCTGAAGCAAGATCAAAATAACATCTCACTGGTTATTTCACCATTCATAGGAGAATCATTCGAACAGCCATAGGAATTCAAACTGAGACTTATAGTTATAGGAAAATTATGTACATCTTAAAACATAATCCATCTTATATTAATTCCATTGTTCTAAAAAATATCTCATACATGTCAAAGCCTAATCATACAATACGCATTACTTATTAAACATGAAAGGAAAGCCTTTAAATTCAGCAAAAGGTAAACAAAGTAGCATTATGAAAATTACACTTATAGAACATAGCTAATTTATAAACACATTCACACATATCATGTTACTGCTTTATTTGGGCATAAGGAAAACATTAGTTGTTGCCCTGTTTGGGGCATATATGCACTATGGCTGCCACATCATGTGTGTGAGGGATGCTAATTATCAAAAAGAATTAGGGGCTGCACATAAAAAAAAACTTAAGGGTTGCCATTATCAAAGGTGTGAAGGCTGTCAATACCAAATGTATATGAGCTGTTAAATCAAGGGTGTATGGAGCTGCTAAAATCCATGTGAGAAGGGGGTTGAATCTGTGTTGAAACATAGGCTGATTATGGATAGATTCGCTCTTAAAAATGCATAAAACAGGGCTGACTTATGGACATAATTGTGCTGAAACAGGGCAGAAATGTGCTTAAAATGGGGGCTGAATTGTGGGCTGAAATGTGCTAAAACAGGGGCAGAAATGTGCTTAAAAATGGGGGCTGAATTGTGGGCTGAAATGTGCTAAAACAAAGAGCATATCCATGGGCTGATACCTGAGTGTATCTCTGACAACATTAGTATGAAGCCAAATAGGGTCTACTCTCAAATAAAGCTCTATATAATTCCCAACACTAAGACTGAAAAGGTGTGAGATATGAAAGTTTGGATCTGCTAGATCTTGCTAGAGCCAAGGAAAAAATGAAATAGATCTTGATGAAGAAGATAATCAACAATAGCAGATTTCCATGGCAAAAATCACCAGAATTCTCTCCTTTCTCTGCAAATTTCTTCTTGAAAATGAGGACAATTTTTCTTGTTTCAAATCAGGGTGAAATTAAGAGACATAGATCATGTAATAAAATGATTGGATTCCGGCAAGATTGCCGGAATCAATGGAGTTAGGACCTGATTTTATAAGAACAGGTTAGCTAAAGGTGAAAAAAAAATCAGATCTGAACAATGAGATTTTGAGAACTTATAGTATTTGATTCACACTATAAAAAAAATCAAGCAGAGGATGAAAAAGAGTACAGAATCATAGAGAAATACCTTTCACTAGGTTTTATACCTGCGGCTTGAAATCTCAGCTCGAATTCCTCTGAAATCAGCCTGATGATCCCACTAGAAGCTTATAGATTGCAGAGAATCTTGCTAATTTGATAATTTTCAGAGAAAATTGCTAGAAGAGATGAGTAACACTCCAGAAACTATCGCATCTGTTGATTGCCTGAATCTGAGCTTAAGAATGTGAAAATTCTGAAATTTCAAGCTTCAATAGCTCGGATTTAACCTTGAGGATGAGACAGAGGTGACACGTGAGCGGCAATAACTTTCGCCGGAGCTCCGGCGAGGCTACCAGAGAAGATGATTGGAAGGGAAAAGGAAGAAAAGTTAGGGTTTTAAGCATAGATCTGTTTTCCCTCTGTTGTTTTCCTTCTCTCTCTCTCTCTAAATTTTCTTAACGAAAATCAAAAGTCCTAAAAAATTAGAAGGGCACTTCTATTTATAGATTTTCTTCATAATTTTTATCCCTTTTATATAACTGGACAACCCCCCTTATGTAATATTTGCACTTGGTTTGGTTAAGAGAGGGTGGTCCACAAGAAAAGGTTTTAGTGAAAATAAAGGAATAAAATCGCCCTCTTAAAGCTGCTTGGACACTCCCTCTGTGTATTTTTTTACATTACTTTGCTGGAAAGGGTGGCCCATGAGTAAAAATTTTAATGACATAAAAAGAGATAAATTCGTGCCTCTCTGGTTACCCAGGGACACCCTCCTGCAGCAAATCACCCATGGTTTATTTCCACCTGGCCACCTCCTGGTCAGGATAATGCACCCCCTTCTGCGACACTAAATTTACACAACACTACCTACCCTTCTCGTTTGCTATGCAAACCGCGACAGATTTTTCTGAAATTTTAGAGGGACCTAAATGGGACCCTGACCTATGCTAGGACTGATTTTGAGACATCAAATTCACCTATTTAAAGGATTTTTTAACAAAAACAACGGTTTAGGGTTCGGTCAAAATGGGGTGTCTACAGATGCCCCCCTTTGGCAAAGCGTGCTTGTCGCGCGAATGTCAAAGCCGAACAGACAACTCATTTTGATCGACCCGAAAACAAAACAAAGTAATTTTTGGGTTTTTGGTTCAAAAATGGTATCTACAAAAAGTAAAACAACAAAAAGACACTATAAGACTCAAAGCAAATAGGGAAGTGATCTCTCACTAACCCTTAAAAAAAAGTAACCATGACATCTCAAAGAGATAGCCTCTCTCTAACGCTCATGACTCAACTAAACAAATAAACACAAATCACAAACACTCTAAGATTTTTATATCAAGACCGTCTCAAAACAAATATAAAATCTAAACACTCAAAGAATTTTTTCTTTATATGGTGTCGCATAAACCAGCTCCATGGAAATCCAAATTCGTATGCTTCTGCACAAACCAGATCCATATGAACCTCCTCTCAGATATACAAAAACAAGCATAAAACCAAACACTCAAAGAGTTTTTTTTTTTACTATGCGGTGCTGCATAAACCAGCTCCTTACAAATCCTGATTCTTATGGTTCCGCAAAAACCAGATCCATATGAACCCTTCATAGATATTACAAAACCAAACATCCAAAGATTTTTTTTTTAAGTGTGGTGCTGCATAAATCAGCTCCATGCAGTTTTTCAAAATAAACGCGATGCCGCATAAACCAGCTCCATGCGAACCTTTCACAGATATACGATAATAAGCATAAAACCAAACACTCAAAGAGTTTAATATCAGGACGATAGCTATACAGACCATTGTTGAAAATCCATCTGTTTAGCTATCAAGGTAACTCTGACTCCTCTCTTTCAAGGTAGCGAATCACCCAAGATTTATATGGTGCCGCATAAACCAGCTCCATGTAAATCCAGATTCATATGATTCTGCACAAATCAATTTCATATGAACCTCTTCGCAGATATGCCTGACTCCTAACCAGTTAGGTAGCGACACATTACGGATCAACCTTGACTTGTATGGTGCCGCATAAACCAGCTGCATACAAGTACAAAACCAAACACTCAAAGACTTTTTTTTTTTAATCGTTGTATGAAAAACTTCACCGAAACAAGTATAAAACTAAACACTCAAAGAGGCTTTTTTTTTGAAAATTTACCAAAACACGTATAAACCAAACACTCAAAAAGTCTTTACCAAAGCAAGTACAAACTAAACGCTCAAAGAGTTTTTTTTTCGAAAACTGAAGAAAAAGACCAAACCGCACAATACGGACTCCAGTAATTTTCTACTTTATTGAAAACTTCTCAAAAACGATGGAAGGAAAAAAACCAAACTCCGAAGCAGAGAACCGTCAGTTTCTATCCTAATTAAAAACTCAAAAGATGGAAGAAAAAGCAAACTTCGAAGCACAGAGCTGTCAATTTCTATCATTATTAAAAACTCAAAAGATGGAAGAAATGGCAAACTCCAAAGTACGGAACTGTCAATTTCTATCCTTATTAAAAAAAAATTCAAAATGATGAAAGAAAAGCTAGACTCCGAAGCACGGAGCTATCAATTTCTATCCTTATTAAAAAGTGTAAAGAAGTGATTGAAAAATTTGACAACTTTGATTGATTTCACTAATGAATTAGTTATCTCTTGTCGAGAGTAACTAAGAGTGCATGATTTTTGCTGAAAGCAAAACTCAAATAGATTGATGAGATTTTTAGGTAATGACTCTCTTTAACATGTGAGAAGCATTTTGCTGAGGTTTGAAGACTGTAGGAGTAGGTTCTAGACTCCGATGGGAATTGAAGTTTCTAAAACTTTGACTCCAAAAGAGACAATTTAATCAAAGAATTCAACTCAAAGAGTGTGTTCAAGCTTCTCTCGTCTCTATTTGGGAAGAATAGATATCTCAATTATCATTGTTTAATATCTTTTATGACGCAAGTCATAAAAGATGCCCCTAGTATGATGTGCTTCCATGATAAGAGTCTTAAAAAAGTAGAACCAAGGTAAGTAGGAAAATTTAAATTTGCATGGGTTCTTTCTTTGGTATAGTGGTAAAACCATCTCCACAAAGGCTGAATGTAAGTATTCTTCCTTTTGCTCAATGTTTGAGGCTTTGATGTCTCTGACAAGTTTGAACAAAATGTGACTTGTCTCTTCCTTGATTCATAAACCAGGTTCTACTTTGAATTTTCTTCGCATTTCAGAAGGTATACACCCGCTTTTTCCAGTGCCATACACTAAGGACTTTAGAAGAAAATGAATATCAATGAAAAACAGACTTCTAAGGACTCGACAAAGAAGACGCAGATTATTCAAGGGACCTGACTCACTTTCAATTCACCTTTAGATAAAATGTGTTATTTTGAAATGGTAAGGTCAACCACTCTCAGAGTAGTCTCAAAAACCATGCCAAGAGGCTCTAGTTTCCTCCATCGGGACATCCGTCATGGTTATTACCCCCTTTGGGTTGCTCGGTTTTAATGCCCCTAGTTTAAAAAGGCATCGGAGTAAGTCTTGTCGACACTACTCAGATTTCGGGATCCTGCCCTGTGTAGTGATTATTTCTCCATCTCTTCGAATCTCCTCTAATGGGAACTCATGATTATTGCATTCCATATGTCTGGTCTAGCAAACCATTTGCTTCATCTTTTGCCTGGAATTCTCATACTACTCAAACTTCAGAGTTCTCCATAATCGAGGAACTCCTTCCATGTCTTATCAGCTCACTTTTTGAGAAATCTTCGCCTCTAACTGGATTGCCTCTTCAAGTTTTCAATCCACTAGACCGCTACTCTCATTTTGCATAAGCCGGCTCCTTTGGTTATCGACTTAGCAAGTACATGACTTTATCTAGGCCGCCCTTTCGGGTTTTCAACCTAGTGGGTCTTCAGACTCTCGTTCTTTTTATTTCTTTCTGTTTTTATTTTCAATTGCTTTGAACCTTTGCTTGTTTCACCAGAAGGACTTTCTAGGTGGGCTCAGGTTCAAAAGGGTTAGATATCAAAAGTTCAAACGATTTGGACCGAATCTGGTCTTGCCAGACTACCTACGTACCCCAAAAATGGAGGATCAGGTCCGCGTAGTTCACTTTGGGGTTTATCAAAGAATGGTTTAGCTTTTAGCTTCAAATTTTGTAAAGGAATAATTGACATTTATTCCAAAGGTTGACCGAACCTGAATAAATCAGGCTACCTACGTACCCCTGAAGAGATGGGGATCAGGTCATAACGTAGTTCAAACTCATAACAAAATGCTCCTCGTTTATAATGTGGTTAGAAAAAAAATGGTTTGATTTGAATTTTTGGCCCAAAGGGTTTACAAAACGAATTTTTAAACGTTAGGATTTTGGCTATAAAGGCTCAAACGTCCAAGGATGACCTTCTGGTGTTTTGGCGCACAAGCTCTTTTGCTTAAGGTTCAAAGACTTTGAATATTTTTATCGAGGAGTCTGGCGGTTTTCTGGCAAGACTTTAACTACGGTGCTCCATTCTCTTCTCGAGATCTTGAATTCATGCTCAAGATTCCTCAACTTTCATTTGTCTCAAAATAGTAAAGACGATTCTCATCTGCGATCTATCTCATTGACTCCATCATCTGGGTCTTTGATATTCCAAAAGAATTGTCATATGGACACATTCCCTTCTCTTTGTCTTTCTCTCATATTCTAAACCTTAAAAATGTCCTTTTTTCTTGAAATATTCCACCTCAGAATCATAATGAAAATACACAACCCAATTGTTCTTTTATGGCTCAAATCTATGACTTCATTTTGAGAAAGTCTTCTCTCCCTTCTTCATCAGCTCCATAGGATGTCTGATGTCCATCTCTCTTGAATTTTGCTCTTTGACCTGATATCTCAAACAAATGAAGTCTTGCTTTGCACCATACCCTGGCATTCACCCGGTTTATCCTTATAGGATCAAGCAAAACTACCTCGAACCCCCTATAAACAAGTTTATCAATTCCTCGCTCTCCTCGGGAGATGTTTTGCCAATCTATATTTCCCGAGTTTTGGATTTCAATGGCACTATCAATGGCTTTGATTTCTTCTTCAAGTGGCTATGCTAGACGCTCTTCTTCTCGTTTGACCTTTTCAGTTCTCGAGGGGAATTTCATCTGCAATCTCATCCAAGAGGGGGGTCTTTAGTTATTTAAACATTAGATCTAAGAGTGAATCATAGAGTATCAGAGATATGAAATCAACAACTTTATTGAATTGAAAAATGTAAGTACCTCAGAAACTCTTTGACGCGCCTCAATGGGCTCTACATCAGACTTAACAGCAGACTGGACATTGACTAGACACTATATATTCTGAATTATTGATGACACGACTAGACTTACCAAATTTGACACAAGAGTTGGTATAAACTCAACAGAAGACAAACTCTGAAAACTTGACACTTCTTCATGAGCAAGAGACTGACATTGAAAGTTCCTAGGCGGTATACCCTCCTCCATGATAAAAGTATCTACTGAGTTCGATCCCGAAGTAGGAATCTCAGAAATGATAACCCTTCAAGGCCAGGGTTAAGTGGGACAATAAAAGGCTATGTTGGCAATATAGGGGAAGCAATAGACTGCCTTGATCAAATGTGTTTGAAAGTGGTTAGTCTTTTGGAAGGGATGGTCTTTCGTTGAATACAGACTCTTGACTTGGAAGCGCACACACTAGATCAACAGTCATGAGATAAGAATTCTGAACAAATAGAAATAAGAGCAATCTTGAGCATATCTGTTGGTAACTCAAGTTAAAATGTCAAAAATGATGACATGATCTAAGTAAGCTAGGTCTCAAAGAAATCCTCAATCAACTCCTTTAAATTTTCTTCGGGTATGACTTCTCTTCTTTCGGGTATGAAAGAGTCAAGAACGATAAACACCCTTAATCTAAATAGGTTTTGATCTCAGCATTAATCATGCACTCATGGGATAGATGGGCAAGACAAAACCAATCCATTAATGATCACGGTATGATACAAGAGTACAAAGCGAAGGACGGGAAAACATAGATCAAATGGATAATCAATGGCTCATATGATAGACCATGGCCATAAGAATGACTAAAGTAGGGTCAAGGACCGGATCTAAAATCTGAATGAAAGATGAACACACAAATAATTTTTATATACAAAGAATCTCTATAAAAAGGTAAATCCTAACCAATGGATATACAGGTGGAATGTAACCAATGGATTTACAAGTGGAATGTAACCAATGGATCAAAAGATAAACCACGGCCACGAAAGTGACAGAGAAAGAGCCATAGGCTAGGTCTAAATCTGAAAATTGGATTGATATAATTGATTCGAATTAGATAAGGAACCCTCATTAAATACGAAAGCCCTAAACTAATAATCAATATAAATAGGTACATATACATATATACACCCTAACCAGGAGCACCATCCCTAGTCTAATCTAGCGGAGTCAATGAGGTCTTGACTCATGACAGACTGTTGAGTGTATTAAGACTGCGCTGTAGTCACATAGGGTGAGCTACAATAATCTATGGATAGGACAAGGCTCCTAAATCTAGGCTCCAACATGCGTAAGCAACACATGTTCGTCTTTATATGAATGCGATATATATAAGCACATGCAGATCCTAATTGGGTTTTACTAAATCAACAAATATATCTATGTACATAATATATGTAAAATGAAAGTAGAGCTCCGGACTCAATATATCGGGTACTATGCATATGATCCATACTTTAAGTATATAACACAAGTACACCGAGTGTTATATACAGTATGCTTCATTGCTCACCGGCTGCTGTAAACAGTTTTGATTTTTTGAAAACAGTTTTGCTGTAAACAAGTAGATGCCCATCTTTGGCGGAGCGTATGCAACACGCGAATGGCAAAGCTGAACAGGCAACACATTTTGATAGACCTGAAAACAAAGCAAAGCAATTTTTTTTTGGGTTTTCAATTGGAGACACAAAGGTAAACTGGCAAAAAACTTTTCAAAAGACTCCAGATCTGCAAGCATTGGTGCGATAGCTTCTCTCCGACTCTTTAACTTGGCAAACATTAAATCTCAACGAGATGGCCTCTCTTGAAACTCTTAACTCGACAAAACATATCATACTGGTGAAACTACTTTTCACCTCAAGCATTCAAAACAATGGGGAAACTGCTTTCAAACAAGCATTCTAAATCAAAAGAAACTACTTTTTCTCAAACAATCAAAACCAAAAGGAAACTACTTTACCAACAAACATCATAAACACGAGAAACTTCTTTTCTCCAAAAATCTCTATCTCTGAGAAACTACTTTTCTCCAAAAACTCTATATACCTGAGAAACTACTTTTCTCCAAAAACTCTGCCTTTGAGAAACTACTTTTCTCTTCCAAAATCTTCAAATAATTGAGAAACTACTTGTCTCTTCAAAACTCTATCTTTGAGAAACTACTTTTCTCTTCCAAAATCTTCAAATCATTGAGAAACTACTTTTCTCTTCAAAACTCCTTCCAATCCAAGGGGAAACTACTTTTCGCCCAATCTTCCAATCAAAGGGAAAACTACTTTTCGCCCAATCTTTTAAATCATGGGGAAACTACATTTCGCCCAATGTTCCAATTCAAAGGGGAAACTACTTTTCGCCCAATCTTCCAATCAACGGGGAAACTACTTTTCGCCCAATCTTTCAATTAACGGGGAAACTACTTTTCGCCCAATCTTCCAATCAAAGGGGAAACTACTTTTTGCCCAATTTTTCAAACAACGGGGAAACTACTTTTCACCCAATCATCCAGTCAAAGGGGAAACTACTTCTCGCCCAATCTTCCAATTCAAAGGGGAAACTACTTCTCGCCCAATCTTAAAATCAACGGGGAAACTACTTTTCACCCAAAACTTCCAATTAAAAGGGAAAACTACTTTTCGCCCAATCTTCCAAACAATGGGGAAACTACTTCTCGCCCAATTTTTCAATCAACGGGGAAACTACTTTTCGCCCAATCTTCAAAACAATGGGGAAACTACTTCTCGCCCAATTTTTCAATCAACGGGGAAACTACTTTTCGCCCAATCTTCAAAACAATGGGGAAACTACTTCTCGCCCAAGTTTTCAATCAACGGGGAAACTACTTCTCGCCCAAAACTTCCAATTAAAAGGGGAAACTATTTTTCGCCCAATCTTCAAAACAATGGGGAAACTACTTCTCGCCCAATTTTTCAATCAACGGAGAAACTACTTCTCGCCCAAAACTTCAAATTAAAAGGGGAAACTACTTTTCGCCCAATCTTCCAAACAATAGGGAAACTACTTCTCGCCCAAACTTCCAATTAAAAGGGGACACTAATTCTTGCCCAATTTTTCAATCACGGGGAAACTACTTTTTGCCCAATCTAAAAACACGGTGAAACTACTTTTCACCAGACGATAGCTATACAGACCATCGCTGAAGATTCATCTGTTTAGCTATCCGGGTAACTCTGACTCCTCTCTTTCAAGGTAGCGAATCACCCAAGATTTATATGATCCTGCCAAACAGTTCCATATAAATCCACGCAGATATACCTGACTCCTAACTCGTTAGGTAGCGGAACATTGCGACGCGATGATTAAGCAAGTCACTACTTGACATTTCACTGCTAATCATCTCGATATTCAAATATTTGAGGAAACTACTTCTCTCCCAAACATTCAATACCAAGGCGAAACTACTTTTCACCAAGCAACAATTAAACACGCCACTACTTGGCACCTCACTGATTAACAATCAAAAGATTTTTTTTTTCTTAAAAAAAATGCCCCTTGTTTGGGTTTAACAAAGAAAAAGATTTTTTTTTTTTAGGCCCGAAGGGCTTGCAAACATGATTGATGAGTTTATCGATCTTATATCGAGTTCACTCATAGCATAGCTATCTCCTGCCGAGAATAAATGAGAGTGCATGATCATTGCTGAAGACCAGACTCGAAAAACTTGATAGAATTTTCAGGTATTGACTCTTTTAAAGAGAAGAAAAAGCATTCTGGTAAGATTTGAAAATTGTAAAAGTGAATTCTAGACTCCGTTGTGGACTAGATTATCTGAAACATTGACTCTTTCAAAGAATGAGTTCAGTTTAGAAATTTGAAAGTTTAGCTCATGAGATGTGCTCAAGCTTCTCTGGTCTTTATCTGCTGAGAATATCTATCTCAAATATCTTGTTTGTTTGATATCTTTTATGACGCAAGACATAAAAGATGCCCCTAGTATGATTACTTCCATGACAGGATTCATAAGAGAGCAAAACCAGGATAGGCAAGAAAGTTTAAGCTTGCTTGGGTTCTATCTTTTGTTTATGAGTAAAAGGATATCCACAATGGATGAGTCTAAGAATTTTTTTTCTTTCATTGCTCACTACTTGAGGCTTTGATGTCTCTGGCAAGTTTGAACAAAATGTCTCTTGCCCTTTCCTTGATTTCGAAACCAGGATCTGCTCTGAATTTTTTCGCATTTCAGAAGGTATACTCTCGCTCTTCCAGTGCCAAACACTTCGGACATTGAGAGAGAAAAAATGATAAAAATAAGAAAAAGACTTCCAATGATTCAATCAAAGAAGACTCAAATTACTCAAGGGACTTGACTCACTTTTGATTCACCCTTAGATAAAATGTGTTATTTTATTATGGTAAGGCTAGCCACTCTTAGAGTACTCTCGAAAACAATGTCAAGAGGCTCTAATTTCCTTCATCGGGACTTCCGTCATGGTTATTACCCCCTTCGGATTGCTCAGTCTTAATGCCCCTAGTTTAAAAGGATATCAAAGTAAGTCTTGTCGACACTACTCGGATTCCAGGATCCTGCCCTGTTTGAAGACTACTTCTCCATCTCCCTGATTTCTCTCTTCACAGGAAGTCACAACTATTGCCTTCCAGTATTCGGTCTAAAAGACCACTTGTCTCAACTTTCGCTTGCACTAGAAGGACTTCTAGGAAGGCTTGGGATCAAAAGGGGAGGATATTTAAAGTTCAAACGATTTGGACCGAATCTGGTCTAGCCAGACTACCTACGTACCCCAAAAATGGAGGATCAGATCCGCGTAGTTCGCTTTGGGGTTTTTCAAATGGTTTAGCACTTAGCTTCAAAATTTGAAAGGGATTTTATCCCAAGGTTTGACCGAACCTGAATTAATCAGGTTGCCTACGTACCCCTGAAGAGTTAGGGATCAGGTCCGACGTAGTTCGGGTGCATAAATGCCCCGGGTTTATAATATGTTTGAAAAGAAATTTTTTAATTTTGCTTTTGGCCCAAAAGGTTTATAGAAGGATTTTTAAACGTTAGGATTTTGGCCATAAAAGTTCAGACTATCAAGGATGGCCTCCTGGTATATTTGGCGTACAAGTTATTTTGCTTAAGATTCAAAGACTTAAAAATTTTTCTAGGAGTCTGACGGCATGTCAGGCAAAGCTACAACCACTGTGCTCCACTCCCATCTCGAAGATCTTAAATTTATGCTTAAGGTTCCACAACTCCTTGTCTCTTTCTTCTTCTTTTTTTTTTCTTAGAGCTCAAATTTATCATACAACTTCCCTGCCAGAAAGTCTTCTCTCAATATTTCATCAGCTCCACAGGATGTCTGATGTTTCACTCTTTAAAATCTTCACTTTTCAACTGGATGTCTAAAAACGATGAAGTCTTGCTTTGCTCCACGACAGGGCATTCCCCTGGTTTATCCTTATAGGATCAAGCAAGACTACCTCAAACCCCTCTAAACAGGTTTATCAATTCTTTGTGCTCCTCGGGAGATAAAGTTTTGCCACTCCATCTTTCTCGAGTTTCGAATTTCGATGCCACTATGAATAGCTTCAATTTGTTCTTTGAGTGGCTATGCTCGACGCTCTTCCTCTCGTTTGACCATCTTTCAGATCTCGAGGTGAATTTCGTCTGCATTCTCATCCGAGAAGGGGGTCTTTAGTTGTTTTAAACATTAAATCCAAGAGTGAATCATAAAAATTTGAAGATACGAAACCAAATGCTTAATTGAGTTGAAAACTTTGAAGTACATAGATGAGTGGACCCCGATCCGAGATAGTCGAGTGCGAGGGAACGAGTCCCTAGCACCCTCTGAATCATCCACGTATGTGGAGAGCTCTACCAAGGAACTCTCAAAACGGATGCCACCCTCATAGCATAGCACGAGTGGCGATATAAAAAGAAAGTGATATGTCTTGATCCGGAGCCAGGGCTCGAAACCGAGGCATACCTAAAATAAACTCAGAGTCGCCATCCATGGATATGCCATGGAACCTAAAATCAAATCCTCTGTACAATGGATAACCAGAAATATATATGGGTTCGTGCCTGGTTACGAATGGGGAAGGTCTGAGAGCACCCCCGATTCGTCCGAGTGTGCAAGCACTTGGTCTCTTATGCCATTTATTATTAACTCCAAAGAAGTTTGGGTAAAAATCATGTGAAATGAGAACAATCCTCATGAGTCGTCTACCTAAGCATGCATTTCCTGAGAATAAAGATAATAAGCACACATAAAATAAAATGAAAGATGTGTCACCTAAGCATAGCTAGGTTATGGGTGACAAGCCTAATGGGTGTCTAAGTTCTGATGTGCAAACACATGCAAGCTATAGCTAAAGGTATAAGATCAGTACGATAAAGTAAGAAAACACATCGAAACATATAATAACAACACAACAAATCCTAAGACTCTAAATTATTAGCCCGAGTCCTCGGATGGTCTGGTATTCATCCAAAGAAGCCTACGTATCCCCGCCTCCACGAGAATCAAGGCAACGTAGTTCTTCGCGCCTATTCTAAGCTATGATGCCTAAGACACCTAGCCCTCTATCCTAGACTCGATCTAAAAGACCGGACCAGTTATTAAAGTTTCTTGTACGATTATTTAAATTTCAGTAAATTGTGGATTTTAGGACACCCTATATGCCCTAACTAAATGCAGATTAGCCCTAAGCTAATGCAGGTGATTCCTACAACCTATGTGTACTAGGCTGTATTTCCTAAGGAAAACCAAAGGTGGACTAGCGTATCCTACTCTAGTCATCACTCGGTGACGTGGATCGCCGACTGATAAGACGGAGGCGCTCCTATAACTCTAGGACAGACCCCTAACTCTAAAACAAGCACACAGCAAACAAAAAATTAAACAACCTATCAAAAGAAAAATCCTAACTCTAAAACTCTCTATCTAGAACTCTAGAGGAAGATCTTTTGAAAACAAGATTTTAAAGGTTTTTGAAGAAGGTTTAAAACATTATTTACAAAAAGTTTGGCTGGACTTGGGATATAAATCCCAAGCTGCACTACGTACCTCGGAAGAAGATCAAGCCAACGTAGTTCGAAACGAACTCTCTAACTACACTCAGAATATTTTAAAACAATTCAAATGTTTTGATATATTTTTGGATTATAGGTTTGTGATGCTTTTACCCTCTTGGTCAAAGACCGGAGGGAAAATACAAAAAACAACACCCTATGGCCAAATCCTAGGGCTAAAAGGGGAAACTAGGCTTTAATAATACCATTATAAGAGCGAATGAGTCAAAGACTCTCTAATAACACCGCAAAGGACAAGTGAGTCAAAGACTCTCTGAAAGAAAAGGAACATGAGTCAAAGACTCTAACAATACCAACTAAAAGGATAAATGAGTCAAGGACTCTCTAAAAGAAATGGAAACACGAGTCAAAGACTCCAATAACACCAACTAAAGGATAAATGAGTAAAAGACTCTCTAAAAGAAAAGGAACATGAGTCAAAGACTCCACTAACACCAACTAAAGAATAGACGAGTCAACGACTGTCTAAAAGAGAAAGAAACATGAGTCAAAGACTCCACTAATACCAACTAAAGGATAGATGAGTTAAAGACTCTCTAAAAGAAAAGGAAACACGAGTCAAAGACTCCACTAACACCAACTAAAGGATAAATGAGTCAGAGACTCCCTAAAAGAAAAGGAACATGGGTCAAAGACTCCACTAACACCAACTAAAGGATAAATGAGTCAGAGACTCTCTAAAAGAAAAGGAAACACGAGTCAAAGACTCCACTAACACCAACTAAAGGATAAATGAGTCAGAGACTCCCTAAAAGAAAAGGAACATGGGTCAAAGGCTCCACTAACACCAACTAAAGGATAAATGAGTCAGAGACTCCCTAAAAGAAAAGGAACAAGAATTTGCACATTTGGCAGAGGTAAAACACCCAGCCGGGCCGGACAGTTACTTAGCCCTAGGGTGCAACAAATGTGCGCCCAGTACCCCATAAGGGTAGGAGTATGAAGCCAAGCCGAGTAGGGTGTTCTCCCAAAAACCAAACGACGCACAAAGAGGAGAACTAGCGAGAGAATGAGACCGGGCAGGTCTCCCAAACACACACAAAGATGGGCTCCAAGTAACCTTATCATTGCCCTTGCAAGGGGTAAGCAAGGCTAAGACAACTAATTGACCAAATTGGTCTCTAATTAACAGAGGTACAAATTGAGGTGCAACCTCAGAGAGGATTCTACAAATGAGGCCAAGCAGGCCTTCTAAAGGCTAATTACTTACAAAGCCAAGACAGATGACTCCCTAATAACAACAATAAAGATCAAATGAGTCAAAGACTCCCCCGATAACATCACCACACAAACGAATGATTCAAAGGCTCTCTAAATGAGGCAAAGCATGCCTCCTATGGGTACACCATTTATCAAAATCAAAGCAACCACCCTGAGGTTAAGCTAAAAAAAAAAAAAAGGCTTGCCTCCAAATGAGGATTTCCTAATGAGACAGAATATGCCTCCTAGTACAGGTTCTAGTATCTAAAGAAGTCTAGAAGACTGCGTTAGTCCACCAAGAAAGCAGAAAAGAGCTACTAGGCAATCTCAAATTTCCATTCAATTCTTATATAAACAAATCAAGTACTAAGCAAAGAAATACTTATAACTAAAGAGTACACAACCTGTAATAATAGCAATCATAGCATGATAAACAACATTATTTAGCCCAGACCAGCCGCTAGGTAGCCTAATGAAGTAAAAATAATATCAAACACTTCAAAGCCAACCACAAACCCCAATACGGGGACTCCAATGAAATCAGATGATGCCAAAGTAATCATCTGATTTCCTACACGTATAATATTTCTACAAACCGCCTTGAAATCAGACGATATTCGTGTCAAGGACATCGAATAGTGCAAATCATCTTATTTCCTTCTTCAATTAAACAATTTATTTAAAATAAAATTAATTAGCCCAGACCAGCCGCTGGGTAGCCTAATGAAATAAAAAAATGATATTAAACACTTCAAAGCCAAGAGATCACAGTTATCTTATGATCACTACATACTAAGATGCTAATCGATCCTCTCAAACATACAGCCGTATGTACATGCACACTGTCATGCTCACAACCATGCTCATACACTCACAAACCATACTCACCCACACGTACATTCATAGCCATTCATACACCATAGAACTCAAATCTCACAGATCATCTTAGCATTATATGATCATTTTTAATAAACATTCAGTTGGCATATTGACATCTCTGATGATAAACTAATTATGAGAAAACCACATCCTCATGCTATTATATTGATATTAAATCAACAGATACATATAGCAATCAGCAAGACGAATATCTTGAAGAAAGTAACCTGAAATATGAGGACAAATGGACATCCAGGAACGTGCCATAAACAAATCCCAAGAAAACTCTGGTATCCTTCTCATAATTGATTCACCGAGATTACTTTGCTGAAGCTAATAGAGAACCATCGATTCAAAGATACCGCGTACCTCTCGCTTGCTTTCTTGAACCTTCCTCTTCAATACAATAGGATGGAGGATCTACTTAAGAACACCAAAACAGCAACACCAGTGTCTTGATGCGAATTAAAATTGTTCCAATCGGGATGGAAAATGCCACCGAATTACTTAAATTTTCACAAAGAATTCTCAGATCAGAGTCAATGCTGATAAACTTGATATTATAATAGAAAATACAACGATCTATGTTTTGCATAGAAAGATGAAGAGAGGAAATCGCCTCTGGAATTTTCTCAAACTAGTTAGGGTTTCAAGGTTGAAGATCAAAATTCGAGCCCAAAGAAGATAAACAAAGGTAGAACCGAGTGAAGAAGAGGGATTAATTGAAATTTTAGCCGGAATCTCACCGGCTCCTGACCGGAGAAGAGAGATAAAAAAAAATGATCCTCTCCAGGCTTGAATTGAAGGTAGGGGAAAGAAAGCTAGAGCATAAAACTAACAGAAGTAAAAATCCGATCAAAATTAACCGGAATCCGGCAAGATCTTGATCGGAGGAGAGCTTGAAGTTAGGGTTTGGTAATGTCTCTCTTTCTCTCTCGCTCTTTCGATTTCAGATCCAACAGAAAATCTTAGATCTGGAGAATGAATGAAAAGAGATAGAGAAAAGAATGAAGAAAGGAAAATGGAACGAACTCATCGGAATCCATGGGGCTTGCCAGAGCTTTTACCAGAGCTAGGCCGGAGAAAATGATGGCGGTTGGGTCGGTGGTGGTGGGGAGAAGGTGGAAGACGGACGATCGGAGAAGAAGATACTTGATCTGGCGATTGGAGCTCAGATTCCGGCCTGTAGATCCGTCGGAGAAGGAGGTTGGAAGCTGCCTGCAACTTTCTCTCTCTCAGATCTCTCTCTCTCTCTCTTCTCTTTTCTCTCTTCTCTTTTCTCAGATCTGAGATCTGAGCGTGATCGGAGCTCCGGCACCGTTGCCGGAGAGGAAAACCCTCCCTCTCTCGCCTCTCTGGAAAGTTTCTCCACGAAAAATGAATTTCCCCCTCTTCTTTTTTTTCGTTATTTTTTTTTTATATATATCCACATAAGGTCTGTGGATATCGGTACTCCCCAAAATTGATGGGCGCGCGGTTTGATAAGGCGCGCCCGTTACTTTTGTTTTATTACAACTCCGCTCAGCCCATTCTAGGATAAATCACCCCCCTTTCAGGTTCATACTATGCACACTGCCCTGGCTCGTTTACTAAGCAAACAAGCTCGGATTTCAACGAAATTTTAGGGGGATCTTAGTGGGACCCTAAGCTACCTCAGGGTTCAATTTGTGATCCAAACTCATTGATTTGACGAGGTTTCGCCCAGGCAACGCAAACATGGGTCAGGTCAAAATGAGGTGTCTACAAGATGACTCACAGACACGCCTCTATGAGCTTTACATTTGATTTGACAGAAAATAAAACACTGACTCTGAATACTAAAGACTTAACAAACACGACACACATTCTTTTCTTTTTTTTTCTTTTTTTTGACATTTACACTGCAAGACTCACCAACTTTCAAGCTAGGAGTTGGTATAAACTTGACAAAGGACGAATCTTGAAACAAGATACTTGACATATGAATCTTGAAACATAATAGGTGAACAGAGGCAAGGAATTGGCACTGAAGTTCACAAGTAGTACGCCTTCCTCTATGATAATGCTGGCTAAGAAGTTCGACCCTGGTTCAAAAACCTTGGAAAGGGTGGTCCTCTGAAGTCCTGTTGACTTGGCCCAAATTGTCTTTGAAAACCTGTCGGTGACAACACATTCTCTGCCTCAACATTCTCAAGATATTCAAACTCTGACATTTTTTCTTTTCCCTTCAACTTATTTGGCTCTGGAGTGACATAAGTGACGGGATCTCTGCGAGGTTGAATGGTTCTTTCAAGCGTCTGGTTCACAAAAGGATAGATTTCAGCGAGAGCAGAAGAGTCTTTCTCTATCCGGTTCTGGATTGCATGTTTCAAAGCTAAACAATTCTCTGTCAGATGACCCGGGCCTCTATGATACTCACAGTATTGATCCATCTTCCAATTGTTGGGGAATGGTTCAGGCACAGGTTTAATATCTGGAAGTCTCAAACAACCTTCACTGACCCATTTCTTCATGATGACTATAAGAGAACAAGGCATTTGAGTGAATTCTCTTTCCCATTTCTGACCCCTCTTTTCATCCTCTACCACTGGCTTCTTTAAAGGTTGGCGAGAAGGTCCAACATTCTTAACCTCTCTCGGAGCAATGAGAGGCTTCTTAAGAGGTTGGCGAGAAGGTCCAACACTGTTAACTTCTTTTGGAGCAATGTAAGGCTTTTTCCCATTATGCAAATCAACATATCTATCAAGGATTAAACTCTGAACCGAGGCCTCTTCTGTCACAGTACCCATATCAACAAGTTGCTTTGGAGCAGAGTCGCATTTAATGGACAAGTGTTGCATCTGAATTTTCATCTCCCTTACTTCCTCAGTTAGCATAGCCATCTGACTAAAGAGCTTGACCATCCAGTTTTCCATTCTGACAAGTGTAGTCCTCTCAACAGATTCTTCTACAGATCGGGTGTTTGATGGGACAAGTGGCGTCTCAGAAATAGGGTGAATGAGAGATGCAGGATCCAAGATTGGTCCTTCAATAGAAATAACATTTATCGAAGCTGGTGGCAGAACAACATGAGTATCGAAAGGCTCTTCAATAGTGAGCTCGTCTTCATCGATCATATCTTGCACTTTATGCTTCAGAGTATAATATTTATCAGTCGTATGACCCGAACCACGATGATATGCACAAAATAAATCCTTTCTCCAATTCTTAGCCAGAGGATTAGGTAGGACTCTTTGTTCAGGCAATTCAATCTTGTTGTCCTTAATCAATCTCCTGAGAATGTAGGATAACGAGCAAGGAAGCAGAGTAAATTTTCTTGTTTTCTTTTCTGCTGTGTCTTCCCCTTCCAATATTGTTTTGACTGGAGTCCTAGCAGAATTGACATTATGTACCTCCTTTGGCTCGATCATAGGTCTTTTCCCTTCTTTGATATCAGATAAAGTCTTGGACTCAGGCCTTTTACCAAAGCATCTTCAATTTGAGTTCCCATCTTTATCAGATGGTCAAAAATTGGGTAGTGCTGAGGTGCCATCAAATGAAAATATTCGGAGGATAGGCTTTTTACTACCAGTTTGATTTGATCTGCCTCTGAGAGTGCTTGACTCAATTGCGCTAACTTTCTTTTCCATCGCCGGATAAAAGAGGTAAAGGTCTCCTGCGGCCCTTGTTTCAACTGCTTCAAATCCCTCTTCGTAACCTCTATCCTGTCCTCCATCGAAAATTGTTCGACCAGTTTGTTTGCAATAGCCTCCATAGTCCTGACTTCTTCGGGTTTCAGGCGCAAGAACCACTGTTTTGCGATTCCCACAAGGGACACTGGGAATAGTTGTGCCATCTGCTCGGGGTTGAGTCCATGTTGTTGGGAAAGCTTTATGAGCCATCCTACATGACTCCGAGGACACCCAGTCCCATCATATTTATCATAGTCAGGGGTTTTGAATTTGGGTGGCAGAATAGCCTCAAGAGGAATCATAAGCTCAGAAATGTCGAACTTCTTTGGCCCCTGAAATTTCATATTCTCTACATCTTGAGCCAACTTTCTGAACTTGTTGTACATCTCCTTCTCTAACTTGTCAGACATCTCTTTTTCTTTACTGACCATAGGTACACAATATTCCTCAGCATACTGCCCATCCTCTAAATTGATTTCAAATGGTGAAACGGTTGGTCTGTTCGAATCTGAAGACGCAACTTGAGGAAATTGGGGTATTGGCTCTCTAGAACTGGGGGCCTTGTCAGTACTTTGAGCTTTTAAATGGGTCATCTCTTCCTTCATGCTCGCCATGTCGCGAGTAAGATTTTTCAGCATTTCTTGAATGGCTATCATAGGATCAACTGGGTCAGCTATTGGATGAACCTCTGGTAATTCAAACAACTCAGACAAAGAGAGTAAAGGTATTCTCGATGTAATGGGAGGATCAACTAAGTCTAGATACCAAAGATGGTCTAGACCAAGCAGGTTTGGCTTAGTTATCTCTTTTGAGGGTGATAGCGACAATTGCTCACCTTAAGAATCCTGAAATTGAGGTTAAAACACTAGGTTAAATGAATGATAATGGGGATAAAATATCCTCTACGAATAGAGACAAGAATAATCCTGAACATGTTTGAATTACAAAACAGGAAGGTCAATCTATGAAGGTCAAAGAAAGGTAGGTATTGATAACATGACCTACCCCAACAGGATCTCAAGGAATCTTCAATTTATCCTTTTAAGTCTTTTTGGAATATGACTGCTCTCTTTTGGGGTATGAAAAAGTTAGGAATGATAAACACCCCTAATCTAAATGAGTTTAGACCTCAGCAATAATCATGCACTTGCGACAGATAGGCGAGATTTAGCTAATCCATCAATGATCATGGTATAAGAAGGGTAAATCCATGACGGAAAATATGAATCAATTATATGTACAAAAGATCAAAAAAATAGATTATGACTAAAGTCAAGAATCTTATGATAATCCACAAATGGATAAATAGGAATAAACAAAAGGATCACGATACAACAAACTCATGGTTTATCCCTGACTTTGAATAATAGCAGTCATGCTCAAAATACTCCAGGTAAAATCCGGCAGCATAACAGCTATACAAGAAGGTCGAAGTAAGGTAAACTCATGGTTTAACTAACTCTAAAGGATAGCGGTCGTGCTCAAAATATTCTGCGAAAAATTCGGCAGCATAACGACTAGACAAGAAAGTCAAGATAAGGTAAACTCATGGTTTAACTAACTCTAAAGGATAGCGGTCATGCTCAAAATATTCTAGACAAAATCCGACAGCATGACGACGCTTGGAAAGATTCCCACAACTCAACAAAAGGTATATGAGTAATGGTGGTAAGACAAGCTCAAAATATGGTTACCTAATAAAGGTGATCAACTGAAGGGCTGACCAAAGGTGAGAACATATGATAACAGGTCAAATCCTATGAACAATAGATCAAAGGACTAATCATGGCCGAAGAAAATGGCAAGCAAAAGCCACTGACTAGATCTAGATCTGAACAGAGAATGGATATAACCAATTGAAATGAATAAGGAACTCTAACTAAGAGGAGAACCCTAATATACATAATCAGTATATATATGTATATATGCATACACATATGTCCTAACTAGGGGCACCAGCCCTAATTCTAATCTAGCGGAGTCAAGGAAGTCTCGACTCAAGACAGACTGATGAGTGTGCTAGGACCGTGCTGTAGCCACATAAAATGAGCTACTCTAGTCTATAAGTAGGACAAAGCTCCTAACTCTAGGCTTCACATGTGTAAGCAACACATGTTCGACCCTATATGAATGCAATATACTTATATAAACACGGGTACTTCCTAGTTGGGTTTCACTAGGTCAGTAAGTATATATATAATATATAAAACAAAGTAGGGTTCCGGACTCAATCTATCGGGTACTATGCGTATGAACCATACTTAATATGTATAACAAAAGTACGCCCAATGTTATACATAGTATGCTTCATTGCTCATCGGCTGCTGTAAACACAAGTACGTCTAGTGTTTACGCTGCAGCACCGGCGCATAGCTTGGAAATAAATACAACAGCACCATCAGGGTATGGCATCCCAGTCGGGCACGCATTGTATCTATCCCGTGGAGCCAATAATGAAAAACAATGAAAGAAGTAAAGAATAAACAATATGATAACATATGATGTGCAGCGTGTGAATCCCTCGTTTTAATTACGCACCTATCTGGTGCCCCTGGATTCTAACGATAGAATTCCCATTTAAAATGATTTTAGCTCAAATTTCTCCAAAGTTAGTAAAAAATGGCATTTTTATAAAGTTAGGCAATGTTCCAAGAACTCCCCAGCAGAGTCGCCAGCCTGTGGACCCCGATCCGAGTAGGACGAGTGAGGGAACGAGTCCCTACATCCTCTAGATCTCCACAAAAGAAGGTGAGCTCTGCCAAGGAACTTCAAAACTGTTGCCACCCTCACAGCATAGGATGAGTGGCGATATAAAAAGAAAGAGATACATCATGATCCGGAGCCAGGGCTCGAAACCAAGATATATCTAGAAATAACTCAGAGTCGCTATCCATGGATGCGCCATGGAACCAAAATAAATGCTCTATTTGCAATGGATAACCAGAGATACAAAAGGTCTGTGCCTGATGACGAATGGAGAAGGTCTGAAGAGCACCCCCAATTCGCCCGAGTGCGAACACTTGGTCTCTTATGCCATTTATTATTAACCTCGAAGAGTTTTGGGCAAAAATCATGTGAAATGGGAACAATCCTCAGGAGTCGTCTATCTAAGCATGCATTTCCTGAGAATAGAAATAATAAGCATACACAACATAAATGAAAGAAGCGTGTCACCTAAGCATCGCTAGGTTATGAGTGACATACCTAACTGGTGTCTAAGTTCTGATGGACAAACACATACAAGCTACAGCTAAAGGTATAGGATCAGTACAGGAAAGTAAGGGAACATAACAAATCCTAAGACTCTAAACGATTTAGCCCGAGTCCTCGGATGATCTGGTATTCATCCAAAGAAGCCTACGTATCTCCGCCTCCACGAGAATCAAGGCAACGTAGTTCTTCGCACCTATTCTAAACTATGATGCCTAAGACACCTAGACCTCTATTTTAGACTCGATCTAAAAGACCGGACTAGTTCTTAAAGCTTCTTGTACGATTATTTAAATTTCAGTGAATTGTAGATTTTAGGATACCCTATATGCCCTAACTAAATGCAAGTTAGCCCTAAGCTAATGCAGATGGTTCCTACAACCTATGTGTAACTAGGCTGTATTTTCTAAGGAAAACAAAGGGTTGACTAACGCATCCTATTCTAGTCATCAGTCGGCGATGTGAATCGCCCACTGACCGGACGGAGGCTCTCTTATAACTCTAGGACAAACCCCTAACTCTAAAACAAACACAAACAAGCACACAACAAATCAAAGGCGAACTCCTAACTCTAAAACTCTCTATCTAGGACAAACTCATAACTCTAGAGGAAGATCTTGTTGAAAACAAGATTTTGAAGAAAAAAGGTTAAAGCATTTATTTACAAAGTTTGGCTGGACTTGGGATGAAGGTCCCAAGCTGCACTATGTATCTCGTGGAAGAGGATCAAACCTACGTAGTTCGAAACGAACTTTCCTAATACGCTATAAAAACTCAACACTTTAACTGATTTAAGGTTTTTTAATGTTTTTCAAATGTTTTTGATATTTTTAAAGTTTTCAAATGTTTTTGAGTTTCAAATTTCTATTTTTTTTTTGGATTTTAAAGCTTTTGGATCTTAAAATGATTACACTCTTACAGGGAACAAACAAGCATAACCATAAACTAGGGCAAAGCCCTAAAGCAAAAAGGGAAAACCCCAAACAAGCCACAAAGGTCTCAAAGAGACGATCCACAAAAACCAAACAAGCGTCCCAAGAAGAGAGAAAACGATCCAAGATCCCAAGCAAGCAAAGCTCTAATAAGACTGAGTTAGTTTCTAATCAAAGCGAAGTAATCAACAACTCTATGGGAGAAACTCCTAACTAAAAACATCAAAGAGGGGGGGATGAGTCAATGACTCTCTAATAATGCTACCAAGAAAAAGACTCGCTCTAAAAGAGGAGGCCACTCTAACATGAGGCTAGGTAAGCCTCCTAAATAGGAAACTCTCTACGCGAGACAAGGCTTGTCTCCAAATAGGGGTTCTATAAATGAGACCAGGCATGCCTCCTATATACAAAGGAGGGCTCAAAGTATCCCTATCATCGCCCCCCGCAATGAATGGGGCTACTAATATCTAAAAGGCATCTAAAAGACTAGGCAAGTCTACTACACAAAGGAGGGGAACACTACTTGGACTGAGCAAGTCCCTAAGGATGGGCTTGGGCTAGTGCCTTCATCGCCCTTTTCAAGAGAAAGGGCCATCTAAGATTTAAAGGTACCTGAAAGGAGAAGAAGAGGAAGAAGATACTACTACAACCAGGTAAGTCCCTCTAATGATGGGCTTGGGCTAACGCCTTCAATCCCTGAAACCGACAATGCGCGCTCCCAAAATTGATGGGATCCCGAAATACAAAGAAAATCATGAGGAACATGTAAAGAATATGTCCCGAAGAACTGAAATAGGCCTCGAAAGATAGAGATGACCCCGGAAATTCTGAGGAACCATGAGTAAATGAAGACCATAGAAATCTTACAAAGATCCCGAATGCTAGAGCTAGATCTGAAGGAGAGATGAAAGAGGCTTGGTGAAACACTTGAATAAATCCCAGCACTACACATCGAGAATCAGGGGCCATGATAAGATATGACCTAGAGGGCAGCTAGGAGGGATTTCATGAAAGGGAAGGCCCTTATTTAATGATCTTTCAGGGTAAATTCACATTATTTGGAGAGTAAACAATCTGGGTATTCAATGACCAAACACAGGTATTTAACAAAATTTTCAAAGGACAAAGCCCCTAATTCATACTATAAGAAAGGACAATTGATCATCATAACAATACCCTAATATTCAAAGTCCAAAACACATCATATTGAAACCAAATCATACAACAGACACCATTCAACCAAGAGGATTAGAGCAAGAACCAACCACTAGTCTTGAACCCAAAATTAGAAATGAAAAGGAATATTACTTACACTGATGATTCGCAATCCGGAGAGATGCCGCAATTCTGGGATCAATGGTAGTGATTGCGGATCGCGGGAATGTCCAGATTTCAATAGGATCTCGTCGGAGACGATGATTCTCATGGGAATCGCAGAGGAAAAGGGGAATCAGAGCTTCGATCTGTCGTCCGGAGAATGAACTTTTCCCCCTCCTCTTCAATCTCTAATCTCTCGATCTTCTCTCATATCCCTTTCAAATTATCTCCCAAATGAAAACCCTAACTGATCACTTCTTTTGTTAGCTTTATCCAAAATTTCAGAGAGATCAGCAACTATAGGAATTGGGGGGGGGGTGAAGAATCAAAGAGGAGGGTTTAATGATCTGTATAAACAGATTATAATGGAAGTAATTGGGGTTTGGTTGCTGAAGTTACAACGCAGTGAAGTTGGAATCAATGAGCGGCAATGGAAGTGATGAACGGCTGGAGTAGAAGATGGACGGACATGGAGATGGAAGGGTGATCGATGGCGAGACTCTCGGCCTCTTCTCTGTGCAACCCTCTCTCTCTCTCTCAGCTCTTTCTCAGTATTTTTTTTTTACAAAATGAGAAACCCTCTTTGTGTTGGGTTCTATAGCAAATGGGTTTGAGGTAGAAATGGTGGGATTAAGAAAATGAGGGAAAGGGAGGTGGGATGGTGGTTGATGATGGAGGTTGCCGGAATTAATGGGGGAGGGTTTAGGGGAAGATTGTGGTGGTTAAGATGGGTTTCCAGGGGAAGAAGAAGAAGGAGGAGAAGATTCGGATTTGGGTTTTGGGTTAAATGGGGTTTGGTAGTAAAAATAGAAGAAGAAGAAGAAGTGGAGGTGGCGGTTGATTGGAGGTAGCCGGATTCCGGTGAAGAACCCACCGGAGAGGATGCGTAGATGGAAATGGGTTGCAGAGGGGGAGGAGGATGATGGATATGAAGATGGTTGTGGTGAGGAGAGATGAGAATCGGATTAGGGGTTTGATAGGGGCGGTTGGCCGACGAGGTTGGATCGGAGAAGATGGTGGTGGTTGAGGCTGAGAAGTTGGTTGGGTGTGGCTTTGATGGAGGCGGCCGGCCGGAGTTGCAGAGAAATGGGGGATGTGGCTGGAGGTAGAAGATGAAGAAGAGGAAGAAGAAGAAGGAGAAGATGGTCGCGCGGATGTGGTCGGAGCTCCGTTGGGGTTGCCGGAGAAGAAGCACTCTCCCTCTCTCTCCCTTTTCTCCCTTGCGGCTGCAGAAATCCGCCCTCCTCCAAACCCTAGTCGATGGGCCTTTTAAAAGGGGAAATCATAAATTCACACCCCCCCTCTACTTTCCATGGACAGCCCCTTTTAGTGTATTTTAACTATTTTTTTTATTCTAGCAGGGGGGTCTAAGTAGAAAAATGGGGTGAAGATTCCTTTGCCTTTGCACAATCCTACCCTTCTGATTTAATCCAATGGCTCCTAGAGATTGCTTGTGAAAGAAGCAACATGAATTCTCAAGAATGCCCTCTTTTACATGGGAAATGATGTACTTTACCCCTCCCTTCTGAACTTGCACCACGACACTGTCTTAACTCGTTCACTAGGCAAATACGCTCGGATCTTGACGAAATTTTACAGGAACCTTGGTGGGACCCTAAACTAGCTTGGGAACAAATTTGGGACACTAAAACACTAGTTTGACAGGATTTCTATCCTAACGACTCTATTAGGGCTCGGTCAAAATGGGGTGTCTACAGTTCTGCTTTAAACTTATCTATGGTTCCATCTGATTTTAGTTTTCTTCTAAGAACCCATTTACAACCAATAGTTTTACATCATGGAGGCAAGTCTATTTCATGTTTGGTTAGACATTAAAGATTCCATCTCATCATTGATGGCTTCTCTCTAAAAATCAGCATCCGAAGAGGATAAAACTTCCTCTAAGGAAGATGGATCTCCCTCTAAGGTAAGGGCATAGAAGTTAGGGCCAAATTCTTTGGCTATTCTAGCCCTCTTACTTCGCCTTGGTTCAAATTCAGTTTCAACGTATTCATCTAAACCATGTTTAGTACCCCCACTATCTACAATAGTTTTGGTACCCCCACTATGCCTAGATTTAAAAGAAATTTGTCCTCAAAAAATTCAGCATCTACTGATTCAACAATTACATTATTTTTGAGGTCAAGGAACCTATATGTTTTACTTTTTAAAGAATAACCCATAAAAACACATTCTATGGCTCTACTTCCTAGTTTGGGTCATTCAAGATCAGGAAGTCTCACATAGGCTAAACAGCTCCATACTCTAAAGTAACTTACATTACGTTTCCTGTTTTTTCATAACTCAAGTGGTGACACTTTAGTTTTATAGTTTGTAATTCTATTAAGAACATAGTTTGAAGTTAGAATTGCTTCACCCCATAGGTTAGAAGATGTTCCTGAATTTAGGAGTAAAGCATTTGTAAGTTCAACTAATGTTCTATTCTTCCTTTCTGCAACCCCATTTGAGGTGGGGGAGTAAGTACCCGTGGTTTCATGTATAATCCCTAGAGATTTCACAAAATCAGTAAACTCTAGTGATTCATACACACCACCTCTATCACTTCTAAGTCTCTTGATTTTCATGTGAAACTGATTCTCAACTTCTAACAAATATTCCTTAAACATTTTCAAAACTTCACTCTTTTGCTTTATCAAATAAATAATTGAATATTTAGAAAAATCATCTATGAAAGTTATGAAGTATCTTTTACCATTATGGGTTAAGATACCATCTAACTCACAGATATTAGTATAGACTAACTCTAATAACTCTGAATTCCTTTCAACACTTTTGAAGGCTTTCTATTTATTTTTGCCATACTACAAGTCTCACATTTTTGAAAATATTTCAACTTTATTTTTGGGATTAAACTAAGTGCACTCATACCATACACATATTTCTTATTTATGTGACATAACCTAGCATGCCATGCATTCACACAATCAAGCATATAAGTAGAAGAAGAAATTTCATTCATTCAAACATTTAATTTAAACATTCCATCACAAGCATATCCTTTCCCAACAAAGGATCCATGCTTGGTTCCAATGTACTGATTAGATTCAATGGTTTGTTTAAATCCAGTCTTATTTAACAGAAATTCAGAAACTAAGTTCTTCCTCATTTCAGGAGTGTGAAGAACATCCTTCAGCAACACTTTTCACGCAGAAGTGAATCGGAGTTTAATATCCCCAGTTCAGAGTACCTTAGTGGTGTGACAGTCTCCTGACAACACCTTATTACCACTTTCAACAGGTGCATAAGTCTTGAACCAACTTCTGTCATAACACACATGACGAGAAGCCCCTGTGTCAGCCCACCACCTATAGTCCCGCCAACGGCATTCACTTCAGTGATCATCGCCACAAGTGACTCTTCAGTCACATTGGCCTGAGAGACTTGTGCGCTTTTCTTTTGCCGACACATCCGGAAAATATACCCTTTCAACCCACAGTTGTAACACACAACTTTAGAATAATCAGTAGTCTTTTTGGGTTTCTAGTTCTGACTTTTATTGGTACCTCGGTTTTGATTCTGTTTCATCTTCATCGACTTCTTCTTAGGCTTCAGATTCACTTGCGGTTTCTGGTTCGGGCTTTGGAAAACAGAAATAGCATTTAAATTACTAACATTTTCCTCTTTCTTATCCTGGTTACGATTCTCTTCTTCAATCCTCAAATGGACAAGAAGACTTTCCATAGAGAGCTCTTTAGATTTATGTAAAAGAGAGTTTCTAAAATTTTTCCACGAAGGAGGCAACTTGTCAATCACAGCAATCACTTGAAATTGTTCACTAATGATCATTCCTTCAGCAAGAATGTCATGGACCAATTTCTGCAACTCATGGGTCTGTGATATAACAGTCATTTCATCCACCATGTTAAATCTAAAGTATTTGCTAACAACATACTTCTTTGAACCCGCTTCTTCCGTGTCATATTTTTTCTGTAATGCTTCCCAAAGTGACTTAGAATCTTGAGAGTCATTATAGAAATCATACAATTCATCGGAAAGGCTATGTAAGATAAAATTTGACACAGAAAATCAGATTCTTTCCACTGTTTTTCAAGACAGAACGAGTAGGTTCCAGTTCAGACCCCATATCTTTGCTTCAGTTAATATACGGGCTACCTTTTTTGTGGATAGATAAAAGAACATCTTCTTCTTACATCTCTTAAAGTTTGCACCGTTAAAATGAAAAGGTTTATTCGGATTGGAGGAATCCGATAAAACTTCATAGCATGGTGCCATATTATATAGAGACAAAATTCACCTTAAAATTGTTGAGAATTTAGGGGATAATACGGCTTACCAGACTTCTGTTGAGAAACAGAAACAATCAAACAAATGATGTTAGTGAAACCTTTTTCGATGCGGCGAGATGAGGTACGGACTTTGTCGCTCTCTTTAAGGTGAATTTGCGCCTCTGCGGAAACTAATTCCGATGTAGCAGATTACTGGCCGCAATCACCCCTAGGATACAACAGCCCGATGCACCGTCGATCTCCAAGAACTACATGATCTCAGAGATTTGAACCACACGAACACTACAGTTGCCCAACAAAATACGTAAAATAAACAGAGGAAGAAAGAAAATACTGTTTACAGTAAAGTAGAAAAACAAGAAGAAAACAATAGTTTTTCGTTTTGTTGTTGTGTTTATAAAACACAGAGAACATCCTTTTTTATATAGCCAAACATGTCCATTCAATACACCCTTTAATGGAGTAAAGATGACCTTTAAGAAAAGAACTGTTTAAAAAATATTACAGATGTGAAAAGACACTTTCGCAACAGTCACAACGATTAGGTACGCCGGCCCTAATAAGTTACGCCAGCGTTATTAAGGTATGCCGGCTTACTCAAGAACTGCGCCGTTATTTACCCAGTTAATGAAGTTCCAGTAACCCGGCTTACTTCAGGTACGCCGGCTTAAACTGCAAAGGCAAACGGACAGAAACCAAAATTAAAATGTAGGGGATGTAAAAACCTTTGCTCACACGCGTGTCCGGCCGAGCCGGGCCGGGTGGCGCGTGTGTGGTATAGCCAAAAGCCCGCCGGATCCACTTGGTGGCTCATGCGCGTAGGCCTCCTTTCTCCTCTTCTCATTCACAAAGCTAAGGAAGTGAAAAACTATATAAACACATGAAGCTTTTCTTCACTTTCCAATACGGGACTATTCGCTTTTGTGAAGGAAGTGAGCGAACCCATTTTCCAAAACAAAGTGGCTTCTTTTTGTAAACAAAAGAACTTTGTAAGATACCAACAAGGGCTATTTTGTATTAAAATACCAACATGTTCTGGGTTACATCATCCTCCCCAAGTTGGAGAAAATTTGTCCTCGGATTTGAACCTTCCGAAGAGTGCATGTTCTTAGTAATTTTTGTCGGCATCATTTTCCTCTAGTTAAAAAAAAACTCTTCCTCGAATTTTGAAGTATCGGAGAACGACATGTACCTATGTATATACTTTATGTACATATATACATACTCGTAAAAAGCCCCTTGCGATGCACGGGCCGACAAAGAACTGTACGGACCACATCATATGTTGCTCCAAACCGTCCATGTGATGGAACACAACATCAATAGGTTGTGCCCGTAAAATCATTTCCATAGGCTAATCCTAGCCCTCCAATCGATAGAGTTTTCCATAATTAAAAAAACATAAAGGAGGGGGGTAGGATTGAAATTATGTGGCTTTAATGGGGCCTTTGTTAAAAAGCATAAAGGAGGGGGTAGGATTGAAGATATGTGGGTTGAATGGTTGCCTTTGTTAAAAAAAAGTAAAAAAAAGTGATGTGTAATTCTCATAGAATTTTGGGAGAAATTCAAATAATTCTCTCCTTTTCTCTTATGCTATATAGTATATAGATATATGGAGGGTCTCCTTCAGATACATGAAATTGGATTTACCTAGGAAGTTCTAGGGAAAAAGGATTCCTTATATTTGATAAATTTAAATGCAATGAATTGTTTCAGGGGCGATCCTAATTTCCTCTCAAGGATCAATTCTTATTCCATAATCAAACTGACAAAAATATAATTTCTCTTGATCATCAACATGCTTGAATTCATGAATATCCACGGTAGGCTTCAATATGGGATCTAAGAAAAATGGACTAAGATAAATTGATTCATCCAATATATTATCAGATCCAATTTCTTTTGGTTCATTGTTCATGATTTTCTGGTGCACATCAATTATCGCTTCAAGTGAATTGTTGACTACTTTGTCACCATGAAAAGTAAATAGCTCATTATTAGAACATTTAGTACCTATATATTAAATATCAATCATCCAAATAGTTGTCGTATATTGCTGGTGATTCCCAATATGATTTTTTTCTAAGTAATAATAGAATGGTTTGAAGTCCCGTATTATCTTCTCAATCTTGATACCTAATTCCTTACACTTGGAATCACATCCAGTAGCCTCAGCTCTCGCTAGCTATCACGGCAGATAACCCTGTCAGTCGATCGTTCATGACATTTATGTTAGATTCGGTATCCCCCGCTACGGAAAAGTCCAAACCAATCTCAACTACTCCTAGAGTTCCTCCACCTGCTTCTTGTGCTAGGATGTCTCATTGGGATTCTTGAAATACCTCCTAAACTACTACATGATCCTTCTTCCTCGTTCTTTGTGCCATTGACAAATGTCTCGATTGTAGAACCCAAGTTCTGATACCAGATAACGTAGCCTAACTATGCATGTGTGGGCATTTTATCAGGTTTGAATGACAATCGCACCAACTAATGCAAATTGGAGAAGAAGATAAAAGAAAAACCTTGGACGTTTCTCCCTTTTCTGTATTATTTCATAAAATCAATAAAAGTCCCTTTTACAATACATCTTCCCACCCCCCCCCCCCCCCCCCCCCCCCCCCCCCTCTTTAAACTAACAACTATGAGGGGAAATAAAAAAGGAAGACATTCAATTCACGTGTGCCTGAATCTGGGTGTGAATTTACATGAATCATGTGAATATGTGTGAATTGGCATGGTGGAACGTGAATTTAGACTTTGTTGCTAATTCGAGATCTCCTTTGGGCACAAATGTGGAAATCTGTGGTGTGCGATTAGATATTCTTGACATAGATCTGGAATCCCTTAGCAAGTGATTGGGAAAGCAATCCCACGTGTGAGTATGAGTGGTAAACAGATGCACAATCCATAGCTCTCGTGAGTTAGAAATGGACATATAATCTATGGATATAATGAATTGACAATGGACATGCATTCTACGGGTACATGGATGGAAATGACGCCTAAGCATGTTGACCCGCTTGCATGCCCTTGAAATCCTAAATTTATCTCCTAGATTCTTGGGGTATTACTTTTTTCGCTCCAGTTTCAGGAGGCAGTCTTTTTTACTCAAAAAGGTAGAAACTATCTTGTGAGGAAGGACATTGTATTTGATAGAAATTATTTGGCTTCAAATACTCATTGTTTAGTTATTTAATCGTTAATATTCATTGTCAGGCCCATTTTTTTCTTTCACCCTTGGTGGTCCAGGTGATAATGTTCTTATGAAGCTTTTTCTATGGAAGCAGTTCATCATTCAAAGAGCAGAGTGCACATGTTACGTCAGTTAAGAACATTTTGGAAAGCCATGCTAGCTATTTGATGTCGGGAAAAGAACTCTCCAAGCTTGTAGCATTTGTAAAGGGGACTCAGTTTGACTCAGTGGTGTGAGAGTAACCCTTATTTATTCTTTAATTTAACTTTTCAGTCATTTCGATTGTCGAATTTGACTTAATGCAATTCAATACATGATTATCTTCCGAGGGAAAGATCTGGATCTGCTCGTTTGGAGAATTTTGCTTCAGGGCTTGAATTAATTGGGCAAAAGGTGGCATCTCCAATATGCTTTTATTGTCTACATGGTTGTTTTGAACATATATTGGTTGGGATCTAGGAAATATGGTTTATTTTGTAATTACCTTCTGGATTTGTGCATTTCTTCTATTTGTAAAATGAATTTCTTTTGATAAAAATCCAAAAGAAAAGAAGACATCTAGTAATGCTCTCTAGTCTGAATTCCATAACCATATACATTAATTTGGCCGCTCAAAAAATCCCATTTGCATCTTGTACCTAATTTTTACGTTGTCTTTCTTCTTGTATTTCATAAGAAGAAAAAATTAATGTATAGAAGGATTCATTTAGTCGACCTCAACTAATTTGAGACAAAGGCTTTTTTGAGTTGAGTTGAGTTTCTTCTTGTATTTAAAACCAAGCACACCAGCATCACCAGCTGTATCTTTCTAGTCTTCTTAGTCTTTGCCTTGGTTTGTGTAGAACCTTCTATTGAGACAAGGAGGCTTGTTTAGGATATCTCATTACACCGCTTTTATGGTCCAGTACAAAAGTAGCCTATGAACCTGGAACACGTATAAGTCCAACGGTTAGCTTCAGAAAAGATTCTTCCTTCTAGCAAGAATTTGTTTAGTGTATAGCACGTCCATATGCAGAGTACTTAGAGTAGGTTAATATTTATCGTACAATTAAAAAAAGGCTAATATTTATTGAGGAGTAGTGCTATGAGTTTCTTTGGAGGGGTGATGTGGACTCTTTCAAGTACCACTTAATCCAGCGGATGGAGCTTTACAAGCCAATGAAGAGTGGTGCTCTAGGGAGTTTAAACTTCTATTTTGTAGCCTTGTTGGGAACGTGGCTTTGGAGTTATGGGTCAAAGATGATTTCATGTGCAAGGACATCCTCTTATTAGATGATGTGGTGATTAGCATTTGATGTGTGGGGAACCAAGGTTGTTTTGAGATCATTGGGTCAGGTGTTTCAAAAATGGCCAGTGGGTTGGGAAATAGATTCTATCGAGGCATTATGTTTATGGTTGGTATGGGCGATAGGGATGGATTCTGGCAGGCCTTGTACTATCACAAAATTCTTTTTGCAGAGTATCTAATTTTCTATAGGTTAGCCTTGTCTGGGAGATTAAAGTAGTGTGTTGCTTCAATAGGTGAGGAGATGGTGCAGTGGAAGATTGGCTAGAGACAGAATCTTAAATAGGAGGAATTATGATTGTTTCCTTGTATCTAGGGTCAATTAGGTCTATGTCATAGTTATCCTTGATTATTCGAATTGATTGATTGCGATAATATATATATATATATAGCGTCCATCGCAAAAGGCATTTCGCAGATGGTCTGTTGCATCTGACAGCAGCCACCTCGTGAATGAGGACAAAATCTGCTGAAAAGTGCGCCTCTGTGACTGATGTAGGATGCATTAGACTATTCGCGAAATGCCTTTTGCGATGGACGCTAGCAAATCCTTATATATATATATATATATATATATATATATATATATATATATATATATATATATATATATATAGAGAGAGAGAGAGAGAGAGAGAGAGAGAGGAATAGATTGTGCGCTCGACCGCACCAAGCTTAGGTGCGGTCGAGGGCCCAAAACTCATGTGGGTTAGGCAATGTTTCAAGAACTCCCCAGCAGAGTCGCCAGCCTGTGGACCCCGATCCGAGGACTGTGAGGGAACGTGTCCCTACATCCTCAAGATTTCCACAATGAAAGAAGAGCTCTACCAAGGAACTCTCGAAACGGATGCCACCCTCACAGCATAGCATGAGTGGCGATATAAAAAGAAAGAGATACATCATGATCCGGAGCTAAGGCTAGAAACCAAGATATATCTAGAAATAACTCAGAGTCGCCATCCATGGATGCGCCATGGAACCAAAACAAATGCTCTGTTTGCAATGGATAACCAGAGATACAAAAGGTTCGTGCCTGATGACGAATGGAGAAGGTCCGAAGAGCGCCCCCAATTCGCCGGAGTGCGAACACTTGGTCTCTTATGCCATTTATTTATTAACTTCGAAGAATTTTTGGGCAAAATCATGTGAAATGGGAACAAAATATCCCCGGGAAGACGTCTACTTAATCATGCATGACCAGGGGATAAAATAATAAGCACACACAAAATAAACTAAAAGATGTATCACCTAATGATAGCTAGGTTATGAGTGACATGCCTAACTGGTGTCTAAGTTCTGGTGAACAAATACATACATGCTACAGCTAAAGGTATAGGTCTGCACAAGAAAGTAAGAAAACACTACAAAATATACAATATAACAACACAACAAATCCTAAGACTCTAATCGATTTAGCCCGAGTCCTCGGATGGTCTGATGTTCATCCAAAGAAGCCTACGTATCCCCGCCTCCACGAGAATCAAGGCAACGTAGTTCTTCGCACCTATTCTAAACTATGATGCCTAAGACACCTAGACCTCTATCTTAGACTCGATCTAAAAGACCGGACTAATTATTAAAGCTTCTTGAACGATTATTTAAATTCCAGTGAATTATAGATTTTAGGACACCCTATATGCCCTAACTAAATGCAGGTTAGCCCTACGCTAATGCAGGTGGTTCCTACAACCTATGTGTAACTAGGCTGTGCGTCCTAAGGAAAACAATGGGATCACTAGCGTATCCATGACCTAGTCATCAGTCGGCGATGTGAATCGCCAACTGACCAGACGGATGTGCTCCTATAACTCTAGGACAAAGCCCTAACTCTAAAACAATCACAAACAAGCACACAACAAATCAAAGACAAAATCCTAACTCTAAAACTCTCTATCTAGGACAAAGCCCTAACTCTAGAGGAAATTTTTTGTTAAAAACAAGGTTTTGAAGAAAAATGGTTAAAACATTTATTTACAAAGTTTGGCTGGACTTGGGATGAAGATCCCAAGCTGCACTACGTACCTCGTGGAAGAGGATCAAGCTAACGTAGTTCGAAACGAACTCTCAAACTACGCTTCTAAAAGAAACACTCAACACTTTGGACTTTTTTTAAAGGTTTTTTATATTTTCAAATATTTTTGAAGTGTTTTTATATTTTTGACGATTAAAAGGTGTGTTAACACCCTTCGGCTAAAGGGGATCCGATAGAAGAGCCTCCTTACCCACCATATCGCGGTAAAGTAATTTGGAGGGAAACGGGATCCCTAAAGCCTAAGGGGAAAGAAATCAAAACAGGGAGGACTAAAAACCCAAAGAAAAGAACAATCTCGAAGAGACGAAAACAAAACTAACGAGCCCTAATCAATCTCCAAAGGAGACGATATCTAACCCTCGAGGGAAAACCCTAAACAAACGATAGATGAAAAGCTTCTAACCCTAAGGGTAGACTTCTAAACAAAAGAGGCAGACAAAAATTCTATAAGAAGAATTACTAAACAATCAGTCATTGAGGAAGGGTCCTAACTAGTTAAACACTCTAAGAGGAGGAAATGCCTTAACCTGCGAGAACTCTAAGGCAGGAAGGGAAGAGGTCGGCTCAAGAAACGTTCCATCGTCGCCAAAACCGACAAAGTGTTCCCAAAATCGAGAGAATCCCGAAACTCAAAAAGGATCCCGAGGAACGTGCAAAGAGTAGTCCCAAAGAAAGGAAGCCCCTCAAACCCTGCGAAGACCCTAAGATGGGAAAAATGATAAGAAGGGCAACGGGTTGGCTCAAGAAACATTCCGTCATCACCTGGCACATGGGGACATTAGTAGTAAATCTAAATTCCAAATAAGATACCAAAGACAAGAAGAGGCTATAGAAATCAAGAACGGAATTAGAGTGACATCAAGAGAAATGAAGAAGGGAGCTTATCACCTTGATTGATTTGTTTCACGTGGCCGACATGACTAAGATGATTCAAAAGATTAGATCAGCTTGCTTCACACAATTGACATTCTATCAACCGAGGTGCTAAATCAGGCATCTCGATCGACCTTTTCCCTATAAGACAATCAACTTAGCCAAGGGAACTCAGATCATACAAAGGGAAAGAAGCAAAACCATGTTCGAGTAATACAAATATTTCCCAAGATGATACTGACAGATGAGATGAGATGAGCAAAATAAGAATTCAAGGGGGACTATATAAATCTTAACATCCACAATGTGAATAGAATACGCCCAAAACTTGTCTAATCACCTGACCAACTTAAGAACTTACCATTCAAGCCTACCCAATATCCTTTGAATAACACTTAGCACAGGTAGAATTCAAGAGTGCTGACAAATCTTTCTGTAAATGCCCTCTTTAACAGGGGCAAATGCCTTGAGAATTTAACTCCCATACAAGCAAAATTGAATCAGCTCATATTTCCATATTTCAAGTCATAAACCAAAAATCATGCTAAAGGATATATGATTAAGAAAGCAGTCCCCACAATTAAGCCCAAAAGCACAAGAAATATAAACGCATGCCCCCTAATCAATCAGTATCAGCTTTTACTGAAATCTCCATGTATTTTGCTCAAAACCCAAACTCGTGAGCATTGGCAAATCACTTCTCTTATGCCCACATAAGGCCTTCGGTACATGACTCCATTTAATCCAAATTGAAGCCAACAACAAAATAGACCCTAGTAAATTAATCCCACATGCTAAGTAGCAATAACCAACCCAAAATGAGCTCAAGGACAGACATGCAATCCATTGTCCACATTTTTGGCATTTTACGAGATATTACCATCCCCTTTCAACAGATTTTCAAACAAAAATTACAAATATGATGAGCTGAAGCAGAGCATTACCTGTATTGGGCAAAATTGCCATCGTTAAATGCTCATCGGAGCATCGGTGCTGGCATTGGAAATGATAGAAGAGAAGTTGATGGCGGAGCTCGGATCCACCGAAATTTGGTGTCCAAAATAGGCGAAAATGGTCGGCAATGGGGGTACAGATGAAGGCTGCAATAAAGGCAAGAAGGTGGAGATGGGAATGGGTTTGGTATTGGTAGAAAGAGGTTTGGGGGTTTGATTTGTAGGAGGAAGGGTGGCCGGATTCCGGCGGGATTTGCCGGATTCCGGTAATACTACGAGAGAAGATGGTGAAAGGGGTTATGGTTTGTAATGGCCATGGGAATGGGTTTTGGAGGTGGAAATGGTGGCTTCAATGGTGGATAGAAGGAGATGGTGGTATAGGAGGTTGAGAATTGCAGAGAAGGGGTTCGATCGGATTCCTGCGAAATTGCCGGAATCCATGGAGATGGGAAATGGAAGATGGGGGTCAAGTGATGGAGGTGGAAGAGGGTTTGGAGTGGGCGGTGGTGGTGGAAGATAGTGGCTGAGATGGAGATGGGCTTGAAGAAGGAGATGAAGAAGAGGGTTTTGAGGGTTAGTAGAGAAGATGGAGGTGGGGATGGGTTTGGTTTTGGTGAAATGAAGGAGGGTTGGTGGAGAGGTGAAGAAGATGGAGGCGGGGATCGGGTGAGATGGAGCTCGGCTCTCCCTTTGCAGCTCCCGCTCTCCCTCCCTCTATCTTTCTGTGCAGCTCCTCCTCAATCAAGAAGCCCCTCTCTTTGGAAACCCTAGTTCACGGGTTTTATTCAAAGAAAAATGATATATTTAGCCTCCTTTTCTCCCATGGGCAGCCCCTACCAGTGTATTTATCACTACTCTCTCATCATATGGAGGGTGGCTAGGCAAAGGGGAGGGGAGGGGCAAATATATCATTTCTCTTTTAGGACAAAGGGATTGGTATTGGCACACATCCCTTGTCCAAAATAAACCCCCTTCTAGTCTTGTTTAACTAAGAAAATGATATGAGAACAACCATTTTTTTGGTAAACGCACTCCCCCAGCTCACCCTTTCTCTTTTGGGTTAAAAGTAGATGGGAACTGACATGAGAACATCTCCGCTTTGATAAGCCACGCTCCTTCAACATTGAATGAAGAAAAAGGATGTCAGTACCTGTTTTCGGGTTTTCAAAAATATTTTTTTATGTAAACGAGGGAACTTTGGATTTTTCAGGCTCTTTCGCACTCCGGACTAGATTTATTTTTTTTAGAAATTTTGAGATCGATTTTGAGAATTTGAAATTGACTCTGAATTCGGTTTCGAAACTTGGGTTTTGGGAACTTTAATCGATTTCGGGTACTTTAGAGTTCGGTCAAAATGGGGTGTCTACAGGTCCACATTGTTAGGATGGCCCAAAGCATTCATTTGCAAGACCCCTTCATAGATAGAGTGTGTACAAAAAATCAGCTCCATAAGATCATCCTAACCCATCCAAAAGTGGAGGGCAAAATCGACAGACACCGTTTGCCACAAATCTACCCATTTTTGCCCTCCACTTTTGGAGGGGTTAGGATAATCCAATGGAGCTGATTTTTTGTACACACCCTATCTATGATGGGGCCTTGCAAATGAATGGTTTTGATCACCACAAAAAGTGTGGGACCCATGTGTTTAGGTCTATATATATATATATATATATATATATATATATATATATATATATGAGGAAAAGGAGTGTGCGGTCGACCGCACCTAAGCTTAGTTGCGGTCGAGGGCCAAAAACTCATGTGGACCCACATTGTTAGGATGGCCCAAAGCATTCATTTGCAAGACCCCATCATAGATAGGGTGTGTACAAAAAATCAACTCAATAGGATCATCCTAACCCTTCCAAAAGTGGAGGGCAAAATGGACAGACACCGTTTGCCACAAATCTGCCCATTTTTGCCCTCCACTTTTGGAGGGGTAAGGATGATCCAATGGAGCTGATTTTTTGTACACACCCTATCTATGATGGGGCCTTACAAATGAATGGTTTTGATCACCACAAAAAACGTGTGGGACCCATGTGTTTAGGCCCTCGACCGCACACTCTTATTCCTCATATATATATATATATATATGTGTGTGTGTGTGTGTGTGTGTGTGTGTGTGTGTGTGAGGAAAAGGAGTGTGCGCTCAACCGCAGAAGCCTCCATGCGGTTGAAGAGAGAGAGTGATTCCTATTGGTTGTGGTAGTGGGCCCAGCTGGAAAAAAGCGAAGAGAAAACGTGCGTTATCGAGGGTGCGTCACGCACGCTACGCTCGAGAGAAAATCCTAATCGTTTGGAAGTCTCTCCCTTTCTCTTTCACAAGTCACAACAGAGGCAAGGAGAAAATTCTCCGCCCAAATCTCCGTTCATCTCCGCCCCCTTAGACCCAAATTTCAGCTCCCTTGGGTGCAAAACGACGCTCCCCTCCGGCCCTCTGCAAAACCCTTCTTCGACCGCCTCCTAAGGTTAGTTTCTTCTAACTTTTCTCTTTTTTTCTCTTTTTTTTGCTGAAAATGAGAAGCAAATCATGTATGGAGAGGGTTTCGTATTTTTTTTCCTCATTGTAAGAGGGTTTCTTCTGGTTTTGAGTAGTGTTCCATCTGCATTTTTTTTTCTCAGGTCAAGAGGGTTTTGAGGAGGGTTTCATTACTCTGAAGAAAAAAAGAGAAGATGGCCTCTATTTTCTTGTCATAATCTTAAACAAACAGGTAAATGAAAAAAAATCTGGAACCAACCCACCTTGGTGTTCTCCTTATGAGGAGGGTTTCATCTGAAATTCTTTTTTTCCCAATTCAAGAGGGTTTTGAGGAGGGTTTCATTTCAAAATTTCAGCATCCTTCACTTATTAGGGTTTCACTTCAAGATTTCAGCATCCTTTCAGGAAGAGCACGACTTTCCTTTACGGGAACGAGGTAAAAGTCCTGTTAGAAGATATTGCAGTCGAAATCAGAAAATAAACAAAACCTAGACTTTGAGGCACGTAGATCGCTTTCTTTAAGGCTTATTTGTCCCCACTCGATCTTGAGTTTGCTTAAGGGTTGCAGACAAATTGCCTCCAGGATACAACAAAGTCTTTGAGAATTTTCAAAAAGCAAATCTGATAACTCTCCAACGAATTCTCTATGAAATAGTATAAGTATGGCCGTAAGAGTTATAAGAAAGAAAGAGAGAGAGATAGATAATCAGTGTCTATGAAAACCCACTAATTTTAAGTATTTATAGATTATGAATAGTTGCTTCCAACAGTTATAAAAAGACACCCTTTCATTTAAATCCTAACAGTCATATCTGTTAGTTTATAACCCCTTTCATTTAAATCCTAGCAGTCATATATGTTACTTTATAACTGTCAAAACTGATTTTTTAAATTCAAAATAAAAGAGTGTCTTTTACAGAAAAATAATTCCGAAAATAATAATTAAAAGTAATGGGCTTACATTGTAATTCAACATTCTTTTTGCAAACAAAATTCAACAATCCCCCACTTTTGTTTGAAAAAAACAGATTTAAAACTTGTTTCCTACAGCCATAGTTAAATGAGAATGATACTGAAATACTCAAGAGGGGGGGTGAATTGAATTTAACTCAAAATTAGGCCTTTTGAAAATTACCTATGAACCCTAATTGGAATTTTCTTCACTTAGTTAAATATTTGGTTAGTGTAAATAATTAGAAACAAAAAGGAAATGTCAAACCAAAAGTTAATAATGGAAATGCAAGACAAGAAAGAACACACCGATGTATAGTGGTTCGGGCAAAGCCCTACTCCACTCTTCTTAAGATCGTCCTTAAGGATTTCCACTATTGGAGACCTCCACGATGCCCGGCTCCGAGGCGGTTACACTTCCAAGGGATATTAAATGATGATGCCCTTACACCTTTACAAAGACTCTCCTTCTCCGCCGAGTTCTAAGCGGTTGCTCTCTAGGGAATTAAAATAATGAATGCCCTAGCCACCTATACAAGGAATGAAGATTGAATAGCTTGGCTTCTTCTTGAAAGCTTGATGCTCTTTGTAGATCCTTGATTGCTCTTCAATGATGGTTGCAAGTGAAAGCTCTAAAATCCCAACTCAAATAGATTTGCAAGTTGCAAGGCAATTTTGGGGAAAACAAAAATCTCAAGCAATAATAGGTTGCAAGTTTTCTTTGATGCTCAAGGATGTTTTCAAAAAATCAAGAGAGTGAGAAAAACATCTCTACATATTGTATTTATAGCCTCTCCAAAGAATATGACCGTTTGGGGGTGAAAATATCAAAATACAAGAATTAATTCAAATCCCAACGGCTATATTCTGAGCTGTCGCAGGGTTCTCGGAGTTTCGAGAATCATTCTCGGAGTTCCGAGAATTCTCGGAGTTCCGAGAAATATTCTCGGAGTTCCGAGACAACGGCCAGAAGAAATAAAATTTCTACTGGACCATTTCTCGGAGTTCCGAGAAATTTTCTCGGAGTTCCGAGAAAATGTCCAGACGCTACTGGACCTTTTCTCGGAGTTCCGAGGGAACTCTCGGAGTTCCGAGCTCGGAGTTCCGAGAAGCCTAAAAATCCGCAGTTTTTTATTTTTATTGCTTGTTTGATTTTTAGCTTTTGGAACTCAACTCCTATGGTTATTTTGGAATGTTTATGAGGGTCCCAACATGTTGGTCCACCACATAACCATTCACTAATCCATTTTAAGTTCTTAAGTGTTCTTTGAAAAACAAATTGAAAACACTTTGAAAACGTTTTGCCTTGACTTGAAAATCTAAAGAGAAAGGATGTACAATGATACCTATGCAATCTTCGATCCCTCTTTAGCTTTGGTCTTCAAATGATCTTCCATCTTTGGATGCTTGCTTGAGTGATGATGTGAGCTACACTTAGCTCCTTTGGCTCTTGTTTGGTACACCTTTAAGCATGACCAAGTTGAGTGTTGGTTTCTTCAACGATCAATCCTATCTTAAACACAACACTTCAAAGCAAATTGATTAGTATTCAAAAACACAATCAATTATGTTTAGAATCATCAAAACAAGATAGGAGAGTAGACCCTTGGGCTTACAATCTCCCCCTTTTTTATGATGACAAACAAAATTGATTATGAGGTGTGTGTGGAGTGACATAGTAGGCAAGTGAATACTGGAACTCCCCCTCAATATATGCACACATATAAATGATACAAATTATAAGCAAGTGGTGCATATAGTCAATTGAATAGATAATCAATTTCAAACTTCTCCCCCTTTTGTCATCGACAGAAAGGGTGTAAAAAAAAATTAGGAGTGGATAACTCCCCCTACATCAATGCTTATGGTATAGAAATATATAACCAAGTAATGTACATATACCTGTTCATGATCGAGATGTTGACATATGTCAAAATGTTAGGTATTTTAATTAAAGTGAAGATACCTCTCCAACTTAGAAAACTAAGAAGGCTAAGAATATCAATTGAGTGATTTTTAAGATTAGTATTTTACATCTCATTCATGCAGATACTACCAAACAAAGATGATATATATATAAACACTATATAGATAAGCTGGTGAAAGGCACAAAGTATTTATTTGGCAATTTCTTTGATTTGATCCGCACTCCATATGTTTAAGGCACTTCGGATATAGCAAATTCTATCATCACTAAGGGGTTTTGTAAAGATATCCGCTAATTGTTCTTCAGTGTTGATATATTTTAAGCAAATATCCCCTTTTTGTGAGTGATCTCTAATGAAGTGGTGCCTGATCTCAATATGTTTTGTTCTTGAGTGTTGTATGGGGTTCTTTGTTAAGCTTATAGCACTAGTGTTGTCACATTGGATGAGAATATTGTCCATTTTAATTGCATAGTCCATCAATGTGCTTTTCATCCATAGGACTTGAGCACAGCAAGCTCCAGCTGCCACATATTCTGCTTCTGTTGTGGATAGAGCTACTGAATTTTGCTTCTTGCTAAACCATGAAACAAGTGATTTACCCAAGAATTGGCAAGTCCCACTAGTGCTTTTCCTATCTACTCTACATCCAGCAAAGTCTGCATCTGAATATCCGATGAGAGTGAAGGAAGATGATCTTTCATACCACAGTCCTAGACTTTGGGTTCCTCTTAAGTACTTGAAGATCTTCTTAACTGCAGATAGGTGAGATTCTTTAGGATCCGATTGAAATCGAGCACAGAGACAGACAGTAAACATAATGTCTGGTCTGCTGGCTGTCAAATAGAGCAAACTACCTATCATACCCCTATACAATTTCTGATCCACAGATTTGCCAAATTCATCTTTTTCTAGCTTAGCAGTAGTACTCATGGGAATTCTTGAAGTCTTACTGCTATCCATGCCATACTTCTTTAATAACTCCTTTGTATATTTTTCTTGATTTAAAAATATTCCATTTTTGTATTGTTTAATTTGGAGTCCTAAGAAGTAGGTTAACTCTCCCATCATGCTCATTTCAAATTCATTTTTCATTAAGGTTGCAAATTCATCACACAATTTTTGATTAGTTGAGCCACAGATGGTATCATCCACATAGATTTGGACAAGGAGGATATCATGATTTTCTCTTTTGATAAACAAGGTTTTATCCACCTTTCCCATCTCGAATCCCTTTTCAACTAAGAAAGTGCAAAGCCTCTCATACCAAGCTCTAGGAGCTTGCTTTAATCCATATAAAGCTTTATCAAGCCTGAAGACATGATTTGGATGTTTGAAGTCTTCAAAACCTGGAGGTTGCTCAACATACCCTTCCTCTTGGATATAGTCATTTAGGAAGACACTTTTGACATCCATTTGATATAGTTTAAATCCTTTATGAGATGCATATGCCAAAAGTATCCTAATAGCCTCCATACGGGCAACAGGAGCAAATGTCTCATCATAATCTATCCCTTCTTCCTGATTATACCCTTGGGCTACAGGCCTAGCTTTATTCCTAGTGATAATTCCATTTTCATCCAATTTATTTCTATACACCCATCTCGTGCCAATGACTGGATGATCACTAGGTCTAGGTACTAGCCTCCACACTTTGTTCCTTTCGAATTGACTTAGCTCTTCTTGCATGGCCATCAACCAATATTCATCCTTTTCAGCTTCCTTGATGGATTTTGGTTCTAATTCGGATAGGAACGCCAAATTGTTACTCACACTACGATAGTATGATCTAGTTCTTACTGGCAATGTGGCATCACCTAAAATTTGGGATTCAGGATGATCTACCAATGTTCTCCTATCCCTAGGCAATGAGTCATCATTTTCATTTTCTACTTCCTCACTAGGTAATGTATGACTTGTTGATGCATGAGGAGGAGCACTCAATTTTGGAAAAAGATGTTCAATGGGTTCATCCTCATCATGTGGCATTTCTTGAGGTGTTGGCTCTCTTTCATCAAATATCACATGCATGGATTCTTCTACTACTAGGGTTCTCCTATTAAATACTCTATATGCCTTGCTGTGAGAAGAATACCCTAAGAATATCCCATCATCCGATTTCCTATCAAATTTGTGTAGATTATCTTTGATGTTTAAAATAAAGCATTTACATCCAAACACTCTAAAATAGCTTATATTTGGTTTCAAGTTTTTCCAAAGCTCATAAGGTGTTTTCTTAGAAATTGGCCTTAGATATACCCTGTTTATGATATAGCAAGCGGTGCTAACCGCTTCCGCCCAAAAATATCTAGGGAGATCATTTTCATGCAACATAGTTCTAGCCATTTCTTGGAGAGTTCGATTCTTTCTTTCTACTACTCTATTTTGTTGAGGTGTTCTAGGTGCGGAAAAATTATGTTTTATGCCATGTTCATTACAATAAGTGTCAAAATGTACATTTTCAAATTCCGTTCCATGATCACTTCTAATGTGGGAGATGGCAATACCTTTTTCATTTTGAATTTGATTGCACAATGTAAGAAAGTTTTCATAAGTTTCATCTTTATGTCCTAGAAATATGACCCATGTGAATCGTGAGTAGTCATCCACAACTACAAACACGTACCTCTTTCCACCTAGGCTACTAGTCTTCATTGGTCCAAAAAGATCCATATGAAGTAGCTCCAAGGGGTAGGAAGTTGAAATCATATTTTTAGGTGCAAATGAGCTTTTCAATTGTTTTCCTAATTGACAAGTTCTACAAATGTGATCCTTGATGAATTTGAACTTAGGCAATCCTCTAACACTTTCTTTTGAGGAGAGGGTCGAAATGAGATCCATTCCGGCGTGACCCAACCTCCTATGCCATAGCCAAGAATCCTCACTAATGGCATTTAGACAAGTCACATTTTGGAGTCTAAGATCATCTAGTCCAATTGTATAAATGTTATTGTCTCTAGACCCTATGAATTTCACTTCTCCATTTATCTTATTTTTAACAATGCATTTATCGGGATTGAAGACAACTTCAAAACCATTATCACATAATTGACTAATGCTAATAAGATTATGGGACAAGCCATCAACAAATAGTACATCATGTATGGGAGAGGTAGAGTTACCTATGGTGCCTTCACCTTTGACTTTTCCTTTCTTATCATCTCCAAAGGTAACGTCTCCACCATCCTTGAGCGATAGGGATGCGAATTGAGTAAGGTCTCCGGTCATATGTCTAGAGCATCCACTATCAAGGTACCATGTGTTCTTCTTGTTATGGCTTTTAAGGCATACCTACATATGAATAGGCAAGTGAGATCCCTTAGGTACCCAAATCTTCTTAATCTTGCTATGTTCATTTGTTTTCACATTAGAGTTCAACTTAATCTTATCTTGTTTAGCATGTAAGCAAGCAACCTTGTAATGACCTTCTAGACCACAATAAAAGCAAATTTTGGTACCGCTAGAAGAAACCTTTTCAAGTTTAGTTTTATAGTTGGATATTGTGGTGTTCCATTTATGTCCAAGTCCACTTTTGTCACTTGACATTCTTTGAAGATTTACAAGCCTATCCAATTTTAATGAACTATTTTCAAATTTTTCAAAAAGTTTCTTTAGTTCATCATACTCAAAAGATAATCTACCATTTTCATGCTTTAGATTGTTGTTTTCATTTGAGAGTTCTTGTCGGTTTTTATTTAAGATTTTGATAGAAGCATTTAACTCATGAATTTCTACTTTGTATTTTTCATTCTTATCATCTAAAAATTCATGATCCTTTTTTAACCAACCAAATTCTTTTGTCATGTTAGCAAGAGAATTTTCAAGTGATGCAATTTTATCAAATTGAATTTCAAGTTCATCATTTGCATTTTGTAGGGAATCAAGAACTTCTTTTAAAACAATAACATCATTTAAAGTGTTTACCTCATTGTTGTCGTTTGTTGAGGCCATGAAGCATACGTTCCTTGCTATCAAGCAATCTTCGCCATCATTTTGTTCGCCTTCGCTATCAATTTCCTCATCCCATGTGGCGGTCATTCCTTTCTTGCCTTCTCTTCTCTTGAAGCGGTTGTTTGAAGTGGGTTCATTGTTGAGTGGACAATCCGGGCGAATGTGTCCAAGCTTCTTGCAACCGTAGCATCGGGGTTGAGAAGACACATCACCAAGTTCTTCTTTCTTCTTGAATGGGGGATTTGTCCTTCTATTTCTCATGCCTCCCATGTTCCTTTGCAAGAATTTGATCCTTCTTGTTAGGAGGGCAACTTCATCTTCCATATCTTCCTTTGCATCTTCATTTTCACCTACATTACAAGCAAAAGCAATTCCTTTCCTTTTTTGATTTTAGTTTCGATTTCGGGTGCTTTTGTTTTGAAAATCATTTCATGGGTGATCAAGGACCCTATTAGTTCATCTAGGTTCAATGTGTTCATGTCCTTGGCTTCGGTGATTGCGGAGGTTTTGGATTCCCAAGACAAAGGTAGGGACCTAAGGATTTTAGTCACTAGATCTCTATTGGAAAATTGTTTTCCAAGACCCCTTAATCCATTTACAAGATTGGTGAATCTAGTGTACATGTCGGCAATTGTTTCATCGGGTGTCATTTGAAAGAGTTCGTATTGCCGAAAAAGATGGTTCATTTTAGATTCTTTTACTTGATTGGTTCCCTCATGGGTGACTTCTAAAGTGTCCCAAATTTCCTTAGCCGAATTCAAATTTGATACTCTATTGAATTCTCCGGGAGATAGAGCACAAATAAGAGAATTCATGGCTTTGGCATTATAATTCGAAGCTTGTTGTTCGGCTTCGGTCCAATCATTTAAATTTCTTGTGGGTAAGATGTATTCATTATTAATTGCTCTCCACATTTGATAGTCTTGGGTTAAAAAGATTTTCATTTTGGTTTTCCAAAAACCATAGTTTGTTCCATCAAAATAGGGTGGCCTAGTGTTTGAATAACCTTCATGGTGTTGAGGGTAGTTTGCCATTTTAGAATCTTTACTCTAGACCGGTTAGGGTTTTCTAAAAATTAGAGACGAGGCTTTGATACCAATTGAAATACTCAAGAGGGGGGTGAATTGAATTTAACTCAAAATTAGGCCTTTTGAAAATTACCTATGAACCCTAATTGGAATTTTCTTCACTTAGTTAAATATTTGGTTAGTGTAAATAATTAGAAACAAAAAGGAAATGTCAAACCAAAAGTTAATAATGGAAATGCAAGACAAGAAAGAACACACCGATGTATAGTGGTTCGGGCAAAGCCCTACTCCACTCTTCTTAAGATCGTCCTTAAGGATTTCCACTATTGGAGACCTCCACGATGCCCGGCTCCGAGGCGGTTACACTTCCAAGGGATATTAAATGATGATGCCCTTACACCTTTACAAAGACTCTCCTTCTCCGCCGAGTTCTAAGCGGTTGCTCTCTAGGGAATTAAAATAATGAATGCCCTAGCCACCTATACAAGGAATGAAGATTGAATAGCTTGGCTTCTTCTTGAAAGCTTGATGCTCTTTGTAGATCCTTGATTGCTCTTCAATGATGGTTGCAAGTGAAAGCTCTAAAATCCCAACTCAAATAGATTTGCAAGTTGCAAGGCAATTTTGGGGAAAACAAAAATCTCAAGCAATAATAGGTTGCAAGTTTTCTTTGATGCTCAAGGATGTTTTCAAAAAATCAAGAGAGTGAGAAAAACATCTCTACATATTGTATTTATAGCCTCTCCAAAGAATATGACCGTTTGGGGGTGAAAATATCAAAATACAAGAATTAATTCAAATCCCAACGGCTATATTCTGAGCTGTCGCAGGGTTCTCGGAGTTTCGAGAATCATTCTCGGAGTTCCGAGAATTCTCGGAGTTCCGAGAAATATTCTCGGAGTTCCGAGACAACGGCCAGAAGAAATAAAATTTCTACTGGACCATTTCTCGGAGTTCCGAGAAATTTTCTCGGAGTTCCGAGAAAATGTCCAGACGCTACTGGACCTTTTCTCGGAGTTCCGAGGGAACTCTCGGAGTTCCGAGCTCGGAGTTCCGAGAAGCCTAAAAATCCGGAGTTTTTTATTTTTATTGCTTGTTTGATTTTTAGCTTTTGGAACTCAACTCCTATGGTTATTTTGGAATGTTTATGAGGGTCCCAACATGTTGGTCCACCACATAACCATTCACTAATCCATTTTAAGTTCTTAAGTGTTCTTTGAAAAACAAATTGAAAACACTTTGAAAACGTTTTGCCTTGACTTGAAAATCTAAAGAGAAAGGATGTACAATGATACCTATGCAATCTTCGATCCCTCTTTAGCTTTGGTCTTCAAATGATCTTCCATCTTTGGATGCTTGCTTGAGTGATGATGTGAGCTACACTTAGCTCCTTTGGCTCTTGTTTGGTACACCTTTAAGCATGACCAAGTTGAGTGTTGGTTTCTTCAACGATCAATCCTATCTTAAACACAACACTTCAAAGCAAATTGATTAGTATTCAAAAACACAATCAATTATGTTTAGAATCATCAAAACAAGATAGGAGAGTAGACCCTTGGGCTTACAGATACGCATACAAGGAGGTATCTTTCGATTTAAACCTTCAATTATTGTAAATTCCTCAAGACTCTATAAAAGTCACTAGTAGCCTCGGCTTTAAACTAGGTACTCCATGTAATAAAATCGGAGACATCACACACACACCAATCTCCTATTTCGACGAGAAATTCTTTATTTTCTACTTAGCACTATAATGGCCATGTGCTATACCCTGGGTTCATGAACACTCCTGAGAGTAAACCTTACCTCTCTTGAGAAGCGGCACCACTTCTATGTTCTTATAGGTGAAGCTCTACTACGTGTCTCCATTGCTTTGGACACATTACCAGAAGGTCTTAGACTTCATTAAGAGTATTACTCAACCTCTAAGTCGCAATGGACAATACTGATTTTTTATTCATGGATCTCACATGTATCAGTATTAAACAATCACTTCTAGTAACTTCGTTTTTACCCTTTAAACCTTATGACTAGTCATTTCCTAGTATTAGGTTGGGTGTCCATTACTGGTGATTCAAATACTAGGTTTCAGTCCCATATCATGGGATGCCATTCTTACTAACTCCCTTGAAAGAGCTTTGGTAAGAGGATCTGCCAAGTTTTTGCTTGACCTTACATAGACAATTGTAATTACACCATCCTGTATCAATTGTCTCACATAATCATGTCGTAGACTTATGTGTCTAGACTTACCATTATACGTACAACTGTATGCCTTTTGTAAAGTAGCCTCACTATCACAATAGATAGTCATGGGAGGCATAGGATTAGTCCATAAATTTATATCCAACAACAAATTTCTAATCCACTCAGCCTCTTTTCTAGTTGCTGCTAAGGCAATAAATTCAGATTCCATAGTTGAGTGAGATATACACGTTTGTTTCTTGCTTGCCCAAGAAATTGCACCTCCACCTAGAGTAAATACCCATCCAGAAGTGGACTTATTATCTCCCACACTTGTAATCCAACTAGTGTCAGTATATCCCTCTAATATAGCCTGGTAATCATTATAGAACAACCCAAAACCTATGGTTCTCTTAAGATAACCAAAGATTCTACCAATGGCTTTCCAATGTTCTATACTGGGGTTACTTGTATATCTACTAAGTTTGCATACAGAAAATGCAATATCTGGTCTAGTGCAATGCATAGCATACATCAAACTTCCAATTGCACTAGCATATTCAAGTTGTGTTATAGCTCTACCAGAATTGTTTTCTAACTTAAGATTTGGATAAAAAGGTGTAGTAAACTCTTTGAATCCAAGATGATTAAACTTAGTTAACATTTTCTCAATATAATGAGACTGACTCAAAACATAACCCCCACTATGCTTCCTTACTTTAATTCCTAAGATAGTATCAACTTCCCCTAAATCTTTCATTTTAAACACGGAAGATAGATAATTCTTAGTCTCATTCACACCAATCATATTTGTCCCAAAAATCAGCATGTCATCAACATATAAACAGACTATCACACCGTAGTCATTAGTAAATTTAGAGTAAATACACTTATCAGCCCCATTATGTCTAAAACCAAAAGATAATATAACTGAATCAAACTTCTCATGCCATTGTTTAGGTGCCTGTTTCAGGCCATACAAAGATTTAACTAATTTACATACTTTCTTCTCATTTTCAGGAAGAACAAACCCTTCGGGTTGTTCCATGTAGACCTCTTCATTTAAGTCCCCATTTAAGAAAGCAGTCTTTACATCCATTTGATGACCATAAAGATGATGAATGGATGCTATAGCAATGAGAATTCTTATTGAAGTTATACGTACTACAGGAGCATAAGTATCAAAATAATATATTCCCTCTTTTTGCCTAAAACCTTTGGCTACTAATCTAGCCTTAAAAGCTTGAATAGAACCATCAGAATTATGTTATCTTCTAAAGACCCATTTACAACCAATAGGTTTAGACCCTTGAGGCAAATCAACCAGTACCCAAGTGTTGTTAAACATTATTGAGTCTATTTCATCGTTAATTGCTTCTCTCCAAAAAGAAGCATCTCTTGAAGACACTGTCTCAGAAAAAGTCTTTGGATCATCCTCTATGTTCAAAACTAAAGGCAATTTCTTGATTATGTTATTATCTCTATCACCTTCAACCAGAAACACAAGTGCTTGAGAAGAAACAAAATATGGTCCCAGATCTTTATTTTTCTTTATTCTAGCACTTCTCTTAGGTTCTAGATTAGGTTTAGAGATATTAGAATCTCCTGTTTGATTTTCAATTCTTTGAGAAACAGTAGGTTCTAGATTTTGAGAATTACTTCTAAAATCAAGAGAGTACTTATTTTCAAAGAATTCCACATCTCGAGATTCTACTATAACATTAGACTCCAAATCAAGAAGTCTATATGCCTTACTGTTTTCAGCATAGCCAACAAATATACTTTTAATGGCCCTTGGTCCAAGTTTAGTCCTTTTAGGATCTGGAACTCTATAATAAGTCAAACACCCCCACACTTTAAGATATAAGAGGTTAGGCTTTCTTCCTTTCCATAATTCATAAGGACTTACATTAGTTTTCTTAGAAGGAATTCTATTATGAATATAACATGCAGTCAACAAAGCCTCACCCCATAAATTCATTGGTAAGTTAGCATTCACAATCATGCAATTTACCATCTCTACTAAAGAACGATTTTTCCTTTCTGCTAAACCATTCTGTTGGGGTGTATAGGGAGCAGTTACTTGGTGAATAATGCCATGTTCTTCAAAGAAATTACCTAAGTAATATTCTCCACCTCTATCGGAACGTAAAATTTTAATTTTCTTTTCAAGTTGATTTTCTACTTCTGATTTATAAATTTTTAACATGGCAGAAGCTTCATCTTTAGATTTTAGAAGATAAATATATAAATATCTACTGTAATCATCAATAAAAGTTATAAAATACCTCTTCCCACCACGAGTTAAAACACCATTTAATTCACATATATCAGATTGTATTAACTCTAAAATCTGTGAATTTCTTTTAACATTGTGAAAAGGTTTCTTTAGAATTTTCAATTTAACACATATTTCACATTTATTAAGATCATCATTACCAAAAGTAATTAATTCTAATTTTTTCGTATTCGTTATGGAACGAGAATTTATATGTGATAAACGATAATGCCATAAAGTAGAAGACTCAGCCATATAAGCAGAAGATGCAGTCTTATTGATGCTTAGTTTAAACATCCCATTACAAGAGTACCCTTTCCCAACAAACAGTCCATTCTTTGACAAGATTAACTTGTCAGACTCATACACAACCCGAAATCCATTTTTGCATAGCAAATTAACAGAAACTAGATTCTTCCTAATTTCGGGAATGTGAAGGACATTGAGAAGCATAAGCTTCTTTCCAGATGTGAAGTCAAGTTCCACAGTGCCTTTTCTAGCAACTTTGGCGCATGCTTGGTTTCCCATTTGCACTTCTTGGCCATCAGTCACTTCCTCGTATGTCTTGAACAAAGATCTGTCCTTGCACACATGGACCGTAGCACCAGAATCAGACCACCATCCAGCACTTTCTGTTGCCATGTTAATTTCGGTGATCATGGCTACAAGGTTTTCTTCCACCACGTTTGCCTTTTCAGAATTGGCGTTCTTGCGATGCCTACACTTATTGGCGTAGTGACCACTCTTCCCACAAACGTAGCAAGCACCCTTCTTCTTTTGTCCTTCCTTCTTGGGAAATTTCTTTTTGAATTTACTATCCTTTTTCACTTGCAGATTATGATTCTTTGATTATGATCCACTCCCCTCCACAGAATGCACATTAGACTCATTTGGAACAATGTTAGTTTTGAAACGCAAACGAGACTCCTCTTCTATGCGAAGATGCCTTTGAATTTGTTCCACAGAAATGTCTTATGTTTTGTGCATCATTTTTTTTCCATAATCTTTCCAAGACGGGTGGTAGTGGGTATGGGAAAGTGATGTCTTAAATGCTTAGGGAAGTAGTGGGTTTGGAGTTCCAAGTAAAGGTTTAAATTTGAAATAGGTAGGTAGTGGGAAAAGATGGAGCAAACATGTGTGGTTCACACATGTGCAAGCTAGGCAAAAAGACCAACATGCCCATGGACACAAAAGTACATATTTACCCTCACTACAACACTCAAAATAAAAATAAAATAAAGCTACCCAAAAAATACACTTTAAAATTTAACACTCCCCCTTAAAGTGATTTTTTGGAAACTACTCCAAGCTTATCCCGAAGTAGCTCAAATGATCCTTTGGAAAGTGACTTAGTAAAGATGTCGGCAATGTTCTCTTTGCTCCTCACTTCCGCTACACCAATTGTACCATCTAACACCTTTTCACGAATGAAATGATGCTCGATCTCAATATGCTTTGTTCTTGCATGACAAACTGGATTTGTGGCAAGTTTGAGCGCACTTTAGTTGTCACCAAGAATAGTCGTCGCCTTGTGGATAGGTAAATGGACATCTTCAATCAACCGCTGCAACCAAACACATTCTTGAGATGCAAGAGCGGCGGCCTTATATTCCGCTTCCGTTGTTAAAAGAGAAACCAAGTCTTGTTTCTTACTACACCAAGAAACACCCGCCGATCCACACAAAAACACATAACCGGAAGTAGATCTCCGATCATCCAAGTCCCCTCCATAGTCGGCATCGGTAAATCTATTCAACACAAAATCAACCCCTTTCTTGTAAAGCAACCCAAAGTCAAGCGTAGAATTCACATACTTCAAAATTCTCTTTGCCGCTTCCAAGTGTGGTTTCCGTGGCGCTTGCATATAGCGATTAACAAGCCCAACGGAAAAAGAAATGTCCGGTCTTGTGATAGTCAAGTAGATGAGACTACCTACAAGAGCACGATATGGCCGTGCATCCGGAAGAAGCTTGCCTTCTCCCCGCATTATCTTTATGTTTGGATCAAGAGGAGTAGACGATCTTTTACTTTGACTCATCCTAAATCTTCCAACTAATTTCTCCGCATAGCCTTTTTGAGAAACTAGCACATCATCTTTCAAGGTCTCCACCTCCAAGCCAAGAAAGTGACTTAGCTCTCCCAAGTCCTTCATCTCAAAACGAATAGATAGCTCATCCCGTAGCTTTGTAACCTCAACATCATTATTGCCGGTAACTGTCATGTCGTCGACGTAAAGAAGCGCAATAACAAGCAAGCCTTTGTCTTTCTTCACAAATAAACTAAAATCGGAGTTAGATGCAAAATAACCACAAAATTGCAAGTATTCGGCAATCTTACCATACCACGCCCTTGGAGCTTGCTTCAACCCATAAAGAGCTTTCTTGAGCTTGCAAACATGAGTCGGATGATCACTTGAATTGTAACCCGGCGGTTGCTCCATGTAGATGTCTTTGTCAATCTCACCATACAAAAATGCATTTTTCACATCAAGTTGAAACAATTTCCAACCATGACAAGCGGCCAATGAAATTACAACTCGAACAGAAGTCATCTTGGCAACGGGACTAAAGGTCTCCTCATAATCTTCTCCATACTTTTGAGAGAACCCTCTAGCCATCAACCTTGCTTTGAATCTATCCACACTCCCATTCGCTTTCCGCTTCAATTTGTACACCCATTTACATGTAACCGGATTCACATCTTTAGGCTTAGGCACAAGATCCCAAGTCTCATTTTTCACAAGTGCCTTCATCTCCTCATTCATAGCATCTTTCCATTCTCTCACCCCTTTTGCTTCATCAAAGCAAGAAGGCTCATTATCATCAAATGGACCGGAAAGAAAACAAAAATAAGTGCTCACCATGTTTTCATCCCGATATCATGCCGGCTTGACAATCTTTCTTTTTGATCTTCTAAGATGTGATGCACTAAACTCCTCTTCATTAGTTTCTTCATTTTGCTCATCTTTTTGAACGTGACATGCAACATCACTCCCCCTATCACCTTGCTCCCCCATCGGCAAAGAAGAGGAAGACCCAAATTCCATTAGAACATTTAGTGTCACCGGCAAGTTCATTGTTGCTTAAGGCTCAACCTCAACAAGGATGTGCTCACCTACACTCACACCATTAGTGGAACCACCATCCAAAGCATAATAAGAAGAAACTTCATCAAACACAACATCTCTTGAAACAATGGACTTGTGAGTTGTAGGATCCATGCACTTCCAACCTTTCTTCCTTTCATCATACCCAATGAAAATACACTTCTTCGCCTTAGCATCCAACTTGATTCTCCTTTCATCCGGCACATGCACATAGCAAATTGAATCAAAAACCTTGAAATGCTTGACACTAGGCTTCACTCCAAACATCAACTCATAAGGAGACTTCATATTAATCGGACTAAGAGGCACTCGATTAATCACATAAATTGCACATGCCATACCTTCCGCCCATAAGGCCTTGGGTAAGTTCTTTGCATGCAACCAACTTTTACTAGTTTCCACAAGATGCCTAATCTTCCTCTCCGCGACTCCATTTTGTTGAGGCGTATAGGCACAAGTGAGATCCATTTGTATACCATGATCACGACAAAATATAGAAAAGTCATCAGAAGTAAACTCCCCACCATTATCGGTTCTCAACCGCTTGATCTTCTTGTGAAGTACACCTTCAACGGTCTTCTTGAACTCAACAAACTTAGACAATACATCAGATTTCTCCCTCATAAAATACACCCATGTGAATCTAGTAAAATCATCAACAAATAACAACATATAGCGGAAGCCGGAAAGTGAAGGTGTCCTACAAGGTCCCATTAATAAGCTCCAAGGGGGCCTTGCACCTTGAAAGAGACTTGTCAAATGAAAGACGATGTGCCTTACCATATTGACAACGCTCACACACCTTTCCACCACCAAAAGAATTCAAATTTGGTAGCCCATTCACTAGATTCTTACTCACCATGACCTTCAATTTATCCATGCTAATATGACCCAATCTAGCATGCCAAATTGAAGCACCATCATTTGTACTCATTTTATCAACATATAAAGTTGAAGCCGATAAAACAAATAAATATTTAACCCTCTTACCGGTATAGACAACATCCGCCTTCAAGCTTGAAATATTCTGAAGAAATTTCACGTCCTTAAGCCCGAACAAAACATAATTTCCCTCATCAACGGCATTTGCAACCAAGAAAAGATTCTTCTTCATACCGGGAACATGAAACACACTCTTAAGTGTAATAGGATCCTCATTTGCACCGCCAATGGTAATGACCCCTTCTTTCTCTACCGAATGTATAGTGTTGTCCGTCGTGATAATAGCATCGTTGCCTTCATATTTTCGGAACTTTGAGAATTTGGATTCTTCGCCGGTAAGATGATGCCCACAACCGGAATCGACAATCCAATCATCCTCAAAATTGATGGATGCCAAAGCACCCACTGTAGTAGTTTCCGCCACGAAACATCTACCCCAATCTTCTTCATTTTTTCGGTCATCAACATTTTCGGCTACATTACCATCCTTCAATTTCACACGGCAATTCTTTTGTATATGCCCAAGTTTACCACATCGGTAACACTTGATACCCTTCCAATTTCCATTACTCATAACGGATGATCCACCTTCCTCTCCACCTTTACTTGGAATATTTTTCTTCTCTTTATATTTGTTGGAAGGCTTCTTGTTGCTTGAAAATAATGCTTCTCCTTCACTCCCGGATATTGAACAACCCGCCATTTGTCTAGCTAAAGACTCTTGTGAAGCAAGAAGATTCTCAAACTCCACCAAAGAAGGTTGCCGATCCCACCCTTGAATCGACGTAACATAAGGAATATACTCTCTTTTCAACCCACGAATAATATGTCGCTTCATTCGTGCCTCCGAAATAGGCTCTGCTCTTCCGGATCCAATAAAGAAATCTCCGAACAAAGATTCTTGATCTTCAAAAAGAATTGAGAAATAGAGAGACCACCTTGTGTAGTATTCGCCAACTCATTCTCCAACATTTGTAGACGAGCCATATTCTTCTTGTTAAGCAATCCATCAAGGGTAGTCCAAATCTCACTCGCCGATTTACATCCAATGATGTGCTCAAACAAGTCATGTAAAATAGACATCTTCAAAAGAAATTCGGCCTTGGCATTCTTCATCCTCCATGCCTTCAACACATCACCATTTTCTTGTGTATCTTCCGGAGCCACATTTGCATCTCTACAAACACCATCCCATAAATCTTCTCCCACAAGATAAGACTCCATACATGTTCTCCATATCTTGTAGTTTGATTGATTTAGCAACTCAATTCCGAGTCCACTAACCCTTCCACTCATATCCATCTTCAAAGCACCGATTGAACTTTTTCACCAAGGATATCTTGACAAGCACCAACTACCACCCTTGTGGCTCTGATACCATATAGAGAAAGACGGATTTCACAACACCGAAAAATCCTCTTCTCAAATAGTGAAACCAAAGTTTACACTAGCCCAAGATGAACAACCAAGTAGAAGAAGAATAATGCCCAAAAGAGATGTGCTTCAATATATGATAGAAAGAACAACACTACAAGATAAACAACAATAAAAAGAAGAAAGCTTCAAGAGGAAAGCTTGCACACAAGAGAGCTTCAATGGAGCTTCAATGGAGGTCTAGGTTGTGGAGAATCTCTACCAAAATGAAGTTAATGAGAATAGGCCTGGTCAAGGAAAGTAAAGAGAAGATAGCTTAAGTAAGTGGTAGTGGGTATGGGAAAGTGATGTCTTAAATGCTTAGGGAAGTAGTGGGTTTGGATGTAGACACCCCCATTTTGCTCTGCTTTGATCAACAAAGAAATTAGGGTTTCGCTGTCAATTTTTCAGTATTTTCCATTCCCGTGTTCATCCCTTACGCTTTCTCAAATCTTTCTGGTCATTCCTGCAATGTTCTGATTTTTTTTTCCGTTGAGTATTGAGAAGGGTTATTCATGAGAATCCGAGCAAAAGAGAATGTGGGACCCGCTGGTGTGGGACCCGTTTGTGTGGGACCCGCTGGTGTGGGACCTGCTAGTGTGGGACCTGCTAGTGTGGGACCCGTTTGTGTGGGACCCGCTGATGTGGGACCCGTTTGTGTGGGACCCGCTGATGTGGGACCCGCTTGTGTAGGGCCCGCTGATGTGGGGCCCGCTTGTGCGGAACCCACAAAGTGGGACTCACCATTAGCATGACTTAACTTTCTCTACCATTTCCACTAACTTCATTTTTCCCTTTAAAATAACACCATTATCTCCATTACCATTATATATTCCATTATCCCCACCACCATTATCTCCATTACCATTATATATTCCATTATCCCCACCACCATTCCCACCATTACCATTATATATTCCATTATCCCCACCACCATTCCCACCATTACCATTATATATTCCATTATTCCCACCACCATTCCCACAATTACCATTATATATTCCATTATTCCCACCACCATTCCCACCATTACCATTATATATTCCATTATTCTCCACCACACCCACCATTCTCATTTTTTATTTCCACCTCTCCACTAAGTTTTTCACTATATAAAGAGAGGTGATGAGAGGAAGAAAAGAGGAGAAAAACAACACATTGTTTTTGGATAGTTTTCTCTTTCTCTCCCTCAATATCTCCCTCCCTCAATATCTCTCACTCTCTCACTCTCACACTATCATTATCTACTTTCTCTCCTTATTTGTTTCTCCCCATCTCTCTCCCTTGTTCCATATAAAAAAAAATATAAAAGAAAATAAAACAAAGAAAAAGAGAAAGAAAGCGGAAGCGGATCAAGCGGCGGTGCGATTTTCGAATTTTTCGGCTCTCGGATTCGACGAGGATTTCGATCACAGGTAGGTACTTAATTTTTAGATTTTTCTAGAATTATTTGGTATATTTGCATGATTTTTAGTATTTAATTGGATTTAGTTGAAAATTAAATATGTATGCTCAAAATCATGATCTCCATGAGTGTTTCGAAAATAAAATATATACTAAATGAATTCCAAAATTAATGAAATTTCGTGGGAAACTAATATGATACCAGTACATTCTACCATGAAATTTTGAGAATTTGTAGAATTTGTTTGGTATATTATTTTATGCTTTCTTTGAAATTTACCAGCTTTTGAAGGAATTGTTACTGACATCAGATCACAACTAAAATTCTTAAAATTTTTACAGTAGTCTTCAATCTCACATTTCTAGTTACTGTAAAAGTTTCAAGTGATTTGGATCTGTTTTCATATGGGATGTAGGGTTAATTCATAATCTGGTCTGAAAATTAAAAAATCTGAAACTGATAGTAAATGGTTTCCAAAATTTATGAAAATTTCTCAGTATGTTATTTTTACTTATATCTTATTACTGTAGAAATTTCATTGAATTTAGATTCATATTTCTAGTGGTTTCTGTGTTATTTGTGCAATCTGGTCAATCAATTGTTAAATCGAAATTAAATATGAGCTTAATGTAAAAATCTGTAAAACTCTTCCCGTAAGCTACATTTCATCATATCTTGCTGCTGTAGAAATTTCAACTCATTTCGAATTTGTTTGCAATAATTTCACTTGTAAAATCACTCATATGTTTAAAATTGATAAAATCCATTGAAAATTCGAAATTAATTAAAAATCATTGTGAAAATTTCCAAAGAACCTTAAATTTTGTCACATGTTCACTCCTTAATCCATTGAAACAGAAATTTTAGGATCTTTAGATTTTCCTGGAAAAATGGCCAGTGCATCCATAATCGTATCCCAATTGCAACCGATCTTTGACAATTTGAATACTTAAGCTATAGCATGTTGTTGGCTCCGAGGTTACTGTCCACGGAAATCCTGAGATATGCCAGGCAATAAGATGTTATAACCTAAGTATTAAATTGCGCAAGGAAAGAACGCACGATTCCCTTCCTTGGATGCTATTCTGGGCCGAAATTGGTGAACCCTAGAACCATTGGTAATCCTCAAGTGTCCATAAATCGAAAATCCATGAAATCTGAAATTAATTAACTTCAAGAATTTGAATTGATTTGTCTCGAGTCTTTCGGAACCATTGGATTATGGTTTCCAATCTAAGAACCATTAGAGCCCAATTTAGGAACACTAGTGTTGTGTCGTGTCCTAAATTTTAGGGAGTCCTAGAGTTAGGAGTCCAGCCTCATCACGGACGCTTGCTATGTATAGCAACCGTACCATAGGTCTAGTTACACTAGTCACCCAATCTTTCCTTAAGACAAGCCTAGTAAACTAGGATGTAGGCAAACCTGCATTAGTCTAAGGGACAACTTGCATTCAGATAAGAATCATATAGCATCTTAGATGAAATCCTAAGATAATAAAATCCTCAACTTGAATTAAATAATTCCTCTTAAAACTGTTGAAACAGTCAAATCCGTCTAAGTCGGTGTCCTAGTTGAGTTAGGCATATGTAGCTTAGCTTAGGTGCACCGAACTACGTCGACTCTGATCCCAGTAAGGCTTGGGTACGTAGGCAGCTTGGATGTCTGATGGCATACCACCCGCGAGTCGGCACCACAAACAAATTGTGGTGTTTTGTATATTAATTTTCTTGTAAATACTTAATCAAATCAGTTAGGGTTTTCCATGAAATTAGAATTCTAGGAGAACTTTCACTTAGAATGAATCCAGACAAATTAATAAATCAAGATACACATCTAGGATTCACATTGAAATTAGATTCTAGGATGCATGTCACTTAGTTCGCACATTAACATAGAGTTGAATGAGCCATTTAAAATAAATTTAAAAGAGTTAGCTTTTGGAATCGAAGACCGATTATCGGACAAGAATGGTGCATGTGGTGGATAACTCCCCATACCTTCCATTCTCATAACCAGGTAGCGAGTCTAGATTTCTGGTTAATTATGGGTCCTAGATCCCACATCTAGGTGGCGACTCTGTCAGTCTCTTTCGTGTGGAATTCGGATTGCCTTAGTGATCCCAAGTTCACAGGAAAGACGAATCAATAATAAAATGCACACGCCAATCGCGTGGGTACGAGAGACCAAGAGAGAGTGCATGGCGGCTCGCGCCCCACCCCTCTCGCGGGATCATGTCCCACAGTCTGGCGACTCTGCTGGGGACCACCTAACTTCATTAAAATATCAAAAGATAATTCATTTGAATTTAATTTAACTGGCTCATAAAAACTCTATACTTGTTAGATTAGTTTGTCTCGTTTTATTTTCTCATCACATTTTACTCGAACTTAATTTAACAAAACCTGAAGGCATCATAGATTGCGCGAACTTATTGCACACACTTACATCACTTGCATCTAAACCCTTGCATCTCACATGCACACACGTCCTATTTTAGGAACCCGGAGTGTTATCTAGCATGGTTGACTGGGATTTCATCACCTGGTGCCTCTGTGCTAGAGAAGCATTCCACCTTTAGCCTAGTACCTTTATGGTGCGTAAACGGATCTCTTGTTCACGTACTGATACGCCGGACACTGGTACAGTATATCGAACATGGATTCGCGCTAAGGGAACTCTTGGCCTTACCCCTAGATTAACCCACACATGCATGTAGTATACGAACACATGTGCATCACGTGTGTGAGCCTAGTTTAGGATATCCTACCTATTTGTGTCTAGATTAGGCCGTAGACCATCTTCTAATGGCTACGATCGGTCCTAGGTACACAAACAAAGTCATGAGTCGAGATCCTCTCTCCACTCCGCTAGATTAGGATTAGGGTTGATGCCTTCAGGTAACACTGATAAAATGTGCAAAGATTAAAAAACTTTCCCTTTGGGGTTAGGATTTAAATCCCATTCATTTCCAAAGATCTCATAGGATTAGTCATTCATGATCCATCCGTTGAAAGCAATCTTATGCTATCTCATCTCATCTCGATCGTACGATTTTTAATCTTATATTATCTGATTCGATCGAGTATCCATACTTCCTTTATATTGGTAGGAACTCATCCTAATCTCATGTTCATGTAATCCTGATTATCCCTGTATCCTTTCTCCTGGCTTACAGACACCATGTCTACTCGTACAATTCTTGATTGGATCCGTGGTACATTAAGAGAATCCCATATCTATGCCATAAGTGAGCAAGAGAAAAATCTCTTCGGTTACGTGGCCACCATCAAGCTCGATTGGGGATTACTCTATGCTGCATCAGAGTGTTGGGATCCCGATCATCATGTCTTCCGTTTTGGCAACCAAGAAATGTGTCCCACCTTTGAAGAATGGTGTGCCTTATTGGAATATCCTGTAGATGGCCCTCTGGTGAAGCCATCTTACGTGTCGGATTATCGTCCTTTGTTCCTTCGCTTGATGAATAATCCAGATGAATCCATGAACTCTTTCATCAAAGACCAGGAAGTGTCCATGCAACAACTGATTGACATTTACCCTCCTGTTGGGCATATTGGTGCTGTTGATATTCAAAAAGCCCGAGGTCGCGCTCTGAGATTCTGCTCTTTTGCTAGGTTCCTCACTGTCCAGCCTTCTCGCTGTGCGTCAGCTGTTCTCTTGGACCTCGTTGATCAGATGGATCGTGGCGCCAATCCAATTCCTACTATGCTTGCAGAAACCTTCAATGGATTGGATGAGATGGCTCGTCTTCGTGCCAGCTCAGGTCCAGGCTCTTATGTTCGATCTTTTGTTGGGTCCTTCTCAGGATGTCCTGCATTACTTCACGTGTGGTTATGCCACAAGCTAAAAATTGCAGCTCCTGTGCATTTTGATCATACGTTATACACCTTCAGTGAATGGCGTCATGATGTTTCTTTCAATCATAAAGGCGATTGGGCTGAGTGGTTGAGTTCTCGCCATGAAGATCAGATTTATTGGCAAATCCCTGGAATCCAAGAAGCTGTCTTCAATACTGGAGAAGCTAACTACGTTCGCCTTCTTGGCCTCAAAAAGACTTCCTTTTATATTCCTGCCAGGATTCAGCGTCAGTATGGAAGGGAGCAATCCATTGTGCCTCCCCTTCGTCATTTCTATCCGCCTGAGGATCTCAAGCCCAAGATTGTCAAAGCCGTTTCATCTGCTTGGGATGTTCGAGTCATCAAATCTTTCAAGGAGTCAGTTGAGGAAGATAGTCGTCCAAAGAAGAAGTCTAGAAAGAGTGCTTAATGTCATGTTTTCTCTTATCAGTCTATCTTTGAAAGATCGAACCATGTACTCAAGCTTTAATGATCTATCAATAAAAGTTCACCTTTTTCTTTCAATATCTTCGTCTATGCATACATCAGTGTCTACTTCTTTCTGATTTTAAATATGTCTTTCAAATATTACAGGGCCGTAGACACCATAGCTAACCCTAATACTCCTTGGGTTCGGGTCTCTTCTCGATTACAGAGGAAATCTGTATCCCCGCCACCTTCTCTGAGAACCCCAGCATCTCATTCTTTCCCGTCCTCATCCTCACCAATGGCAGAAAACCAGGACAGTCCTCCACTCGCTGCTATCACCGATACTCTTACCTTGATTCTCCGGCAGCTTCAAGAACTCAAGGAAGAGAACCAAGTTATCAAGGCTCAACTTTCTGAGAAGTTCGGACAATCGTTGTCCAAGGATAAAGGGCCTGTGCACCAAGCAGCTACTTCAGCAGCACCTGTCCAGCCAATGTTCATCAATATCCATGATAAAACCGAAGAAGATTTGGAAAAAGAGCAGTATAGCGAGAATCGCAGTAGACCTTCTCAGTCCATGGTTGATAAGTCTGTTATGGAGAAATTAGAGACTCTTACCAGAAAAGTTCAAGACATTCAGTTTCAAGACCAGGGTAGTTTCAATCCCAGTGATCTTACTCTATTTCCCGAAATCCGCCTTCCTGCTAATTTTCAAATGCCCGATTTCGACAAATATGATGGTGTGGGTTGTCCAATCACACATTTACAAATGTTCACCATCATGTGTCAGCCTCAAGGCTTATCTCCTGAGCAAATGGCTCAATTGTTCCCAGTTTCCCTAACCAAGGTTGCTAGGAGATGGTTCATGGTCTTGGACAAGACTCGTTACAGGACATGGAAGGATATCGGCGAGCAATTCATCAGGCAGTTCAAATATGATGATGGGACAGAAATCACCAGAAAGGATTTAGAGAGAACAAAACAAGACTCGAGAGAATCCTTTCTGATTTTTGTGAAAAGATGGAGGAGAATAGCAGCTCAGATGATGGAGCGCCCGTCTGAGGAGGAGCAAGTCCAGATAATCATGAAAAATATTTCCCCCCAGCTCCAGTATCACATGTCATTGCAATACTATCCAGACTTCAAACACTTCATTGTGGCTGGCACCCAGATAGAGGAGGCTATGGCTCAAGGTGTATTCAACCGTAGCAACCCAAATCCTAGAGATTTCAAAAAATCCCCACCAGCCCAAGTCAGTAGTATCTCCCATTCCAATGCTCAATCCTCTAAATCCCAGGAACCTCTAGTAATGGACTATGCTCAACCTGCGACCGCACCTCGGCAACAAGCCCGGGTAGAATTTACTCCTCTTCCCATTCCATCTTCGGAGGTGCTTAAGCAGTGTCTGGCTTCAGGTCGCATAACCCTACCTGCCACCCGGCCTCCCCCCAATCCTTTACCTGCCAATTGGCGAGCCGACCTACACTGTGAGTATCACAGGGGTCCTGGTCATCTTACAGACAATTGCATCGCCTTGAAATTCAGAATCCAGAAACTTATTGATGAGAAAGTCATTGCATTCCAACCAAGACCCAATGTTACCCAAAACCCGCTACCTGGTCATGCTAATCCTCCCGCTACCGTTAATGCCATAACCATAGGAGATCCTGAGTTTGACCCTCTCACCCTCATATGTGCTTTAGAACCCATTTCTGAACCCGAAATCATCTTCTGTGATGAATCATACCTGAGGGAGTCTGTACCTCCCTTGGTAATCACCTATGAGCCACAAGTCCCTCAAATTATCACCTATGGTGAGCCAGAATTGGATGAAGTCAGACATGTGACAAGGGGTGGAAGAATTTTCAAACCTGCTGAATTAAGAGTCGAAAATCCAGGGGCATTGGCTCGAGGAGAGGAGCCGCAATACGTGAAGGACCCAGATGATGAAGTTGTTCAGCAGTTGAAGAAAACTCAGGCTGTCATATCTGTTTGGGGGTTGTTGATAGCATCGAAGAAACACAGAGAGGCTGTGTTGAAAGAACTGAATACCACACAGGTGTCCTCAGAAATATCTCCAGAGCAACTAGCTGAAGTTGTCGCTCTGACACACGCCACCAGGGCCATTAGTTTCTCAGACCAGGAGCTGCCTCCTCAAGGTCGGAATCATGCTAGAGCTCTTCATGTCACTGTTGTTTGCGAAGGCAAGAAAGTACCGTCTGTGCTGGTAGATAATGGATCCGCGTTGAATGTATGTCCATTAAGAACTGCCATTACCTTGGGTTTCGGTCCCACTGATTTTGCCGAATCAACCCTTGGTATCCTCGCATATGACAATACCCGCAGAAATGTGGTCGGAGTCCTTACCACCAGGATCGTTATAGGCGGTCAAGAATTTGAGGTGGAATTTCAAGTTATTGATATCAAAGCCTCGTTCAATATACTTCTGGGACGACCCTGGTTGCATAAGGAAGGTGTTGTTGCCTCAACCCTTCATCAAAAACTGAAGTTCATTAAAGAAGGAAAATTGATCACTGTCAGAGGCGACGAAGAGCCAGAAATAGGGCAGATAACAGGAGAAACTCGGATCCTTCCAGTTACAAAAGCAGATGATTACAACTTGAATGGTTTCGCATTCGATGTTACTGCTATTTCCTATGAAGATGCCTCTCGGGAGGAGTTGTATTTGCCTTTTGCCATCAGTCCTGTGGTTGCCAAGATGATGAGAAAAATGAACTACTTTCCGGGTATGAATTTAGGCCGTGATCCAAGCAAAGCGTCTCATTGGCGCCCAATCAAAGCAAACTCTGGAGTTTTCGGTCTAGGGTATATACCTACTGAGGAGGAGGAGGAATCCATGAAAGAATTGTTGAAATTGAAGGAAGAAATCCGCCGCACCGGAAGGGTACTCCTAATGGCTCCATATCCCTTATCAATGAATGGTCATTTTATCAAAGAAGGTGAGACCTTTCCATACTATGGGTTTTCTGAACCATGGTATGACTCAGTGACAGGGATCATGATACCCGGTTTTGAAATATTCAGTGGCCTTGCTCTCCCAGAAACAGAACCGCCGATATATTATGTTGAGAAAGCTGTTGAGGACTGGTTAGTCTACCTTGAGCCAGATGTGCTGGAATCTTTGTTTGAAGAAAATGTGCCTGATGTTGATTACTATTCTGAAGAACAAGAAGAGACAGATTGTGAAGATGTGCTGGTGGCAGTTATTCAGAGTAATGATACCTTTACTGAACCCCAGAGTCAGATTGCACCTGCAACAGAAAATCTTTCAAACTGGAGTTCTGATGTTTTTCCACTTTATTATATTGCTAAGTCAAGTCTAGTCAAGTCGAGTGAATCGGTGTCAGTGCCTAGTCCAGGCGAGTCATTTTCTGAGTTTATTTACTATGTGAATCCTGAGCCTGTTCAGGATGAGTCCAATGATAATGATGTAACTTCTTTCAATTCAATGAAATCTGATTCTCAGTATGTCTCTGTGTTTGCTTCTGACTTTAATAATAATGATAACACTCCCTCCTCAGACGAGGAAGAGGGGATCGACGAAACTCCCTTTGAATTACAGCATATGCTCAAACAAGAGGAGGAGCGCCGAGCCCAGCCTCTTAAAGATGAAATCGAAATTATAAACATCGGAACAGAAGATTTAATACAGGAAATACGAATTGGAAATACTCTATCATCTGAAGAGCGCGATGAATTAATAAACCTACTTAAGGAATATAAAGAAGTTTTTGCCTGGTCCTACAAAGATATGCCCGGGTTGAGCGAAGACATTGTTCAACACAAGCTACCTTTGTTGCCTGGGATTAAACCTAAAAAGCAGAAGCTAAGGAGAATGAAGCCTGAGTGGGTCCTGAAAGTAGAAGAAGAGGTTACTAAGCAGTTGAATGCTGGATTTCTGCAAGTGGTGGAATATCCAGAATGGCTCGCAAATATAGTACCTGTACCGAAGAAAGATGGAAAGGTGAGAATGTGTGTAGATTTCAGGGATTTGAACAAGGCAAGTCCAAAAGATGATTTCCCTCTACCACATATCGATATCTTGGTGGACAATACGGCCGGGCATGAATTACTATCTTTCATGGATGGTTTCTCGGGCTACAATCAAATTAAGATGGCACCCGAGGACATGGCTAAGACCTCGTTCATTACACAATGGGGGACATATTGCTATCGGGTAATGCCATTTGGTCTTAAGAATGCTGGTGCGACATATCAAAGAGCAGCTACAGCCTTACTCCATGACATGATACATAGAGAAGTCGAAGTTTATGTTGATGATATGATTGTAAAGGCCAGGGAAAGGAGGGATCACATCCCGAACCTCAAGAAGTTCTTTGAAAGAATACTCAAATACCAGCTTCGCCTGAATCCTAGCAAGTGTGTATTCGGGGTTACCTCTGGTAAGTTGTTAGGATTCATGGTGAGTCAAAGGGGTATAGAGGTGGATCCTCAGAAGATTAAGGCTATCCAGGAGATGCCGCCGCCTAGAACCGAGAAGGAAATTCGGGGATTCCTAGGAAGGATACAGTTCCTAAGGCGATTCATCGCTCATCTGACATCAACTTGTGAACCTATCTTTAAGCTCTTAAAGAAGAACTCTTCCAAAGAATGGACAGAGGAATGTCAGCAGGCCTTTGAAAAGATAAAGCAAAGTTTGTCTGAACCACCGATAGTAGCACCAGTGATACCGGGACATCCATTGCTGCTTTATTTGTCAGTAACAGAAACCACAATGGGTTGTATGTTAGCGCAGCAAGATCCAGAAACCAAGCATGAAAAGGCTGTGTATTATCTTAGCAAGAAGATGTTGGAGTATGAACAGAAGTATACTGTCCTAGAAAAAACCTGCTTAGCCTTGGTTTGGGCTACTCAGCGACTCAGGCATTACATTTTATCACATAAGGTCTTGCTCCTGTCAAGGATGGATCCTCTGAAATATCTCTTTGAAAAACCAGCCTTGACAGGCAGGACTGCCAGATGGTTATTGTTGTTGTCTGAGTTTGACATCACCCATGTAACCCAAAAATCAGTAAAGGGCCGAGTCATTGCTGAACAATTGGCAGAAGCACCCCGAGAAGAAAATCAGCCTTTCAAGACGATGTTCCCAGATGAAGAGATCATGATGGTAGAAGATGAATATCCAGAAACTGGTTGGACCCTCTATTTTGATGGAGCAGCAAACCAAACAGGGCAAGGAGTAGGGGCATTGCTTGTGTCACCCCGAAATGAGCATGTTCCCCTTGCAGTTAAGTTACAATTCAATTGCACCAACAATATGGCAGAGTATGAAGCATGCATTGTTGGGCTTGAGGCAGCATTGGCCTTAGGCATAGAGAATCTTGACGTATATGGAGATTCAATGTTAATCATTTGCCAAACCCAAGGAGAATGGAGAACCAAAGAAGAAAAGTTGCTGCCATATCATGAATACTTGGATATTCTCGCTAAGCAATTCCAGCACATCACTTTCAGTTATTTGCCAAGGTTGAAGAATAGATTCGCCGATGCCTTAGCGACGTTAGCTTCTATGATTGACATACCTCACAATATGAAAATGAGGCCCATCACGGTTCAAGAGCAATGGGCTCCTGCATATGTTGATGCTATAGAGATAGCTGCAAGATGTCCCGATGGTAAACCATGGTATACGGACATAAAGAACTACATCTCGGGCCAGGGGCATCCCAATGAGGCGTCGAATAAGGAGATAAGGACTTTGCAGAGATTGGCGGCTAACTTTGTCATTTGTGGAGGAGAGCTGTATCGACGGTCCTTCGACGGAATTCAACTCTTATGTGTCACTGAAGATCAGGCAGAAGAAATTCTCGCAGATGTTCATGAAGGGGTGTGTGGACCTCATATGAATGGGAAGATGTTGTCAAAGAAGATCCTACGTCTGGGGTACTATTGGCCAACATTGGAAGCAGATTGTCACACATTTGTGAAGAAATGCTATAAATGTCAGATACATGCGAATCTCATCCATGTACCACCTACCGAATTGCATTCTCTTACTTCTCCTTGGCCGTTTTCGGTTTGGGGAATTGACATTATTGGCAAAATTTCCCCTAAGTCATCCAGTGGTCACGAGTACATACTCGTTGCAATTGACTACTTCACTAAGTGGGTTGAGGCCGCTTCTTATGCAAAGCTTACATCCGCATCAGTTGCTAAATTCATACGAACCAACATCATATGCAGATATGGGATTCCCCATGAACTTATCTCAGATAACGGATCTCATTTCAAGAAAGAAGTTATCATTCTTTGCGAAGAGTTCAAGATTAAGCATCACAAATCCTCACCTTATCGGCCGCAGACAAATGGAGCAGTGGAAGCTGCAAACAAAAATGTCAAGACTATCATTAGCAAGATGTCAGAAACTTATAGGGATTGGTCGAATAAGTTGCCGTACGCCTTGTGGGCTTACAGAACATCAATTAGAGCTTCAACTGGGGCAACCCCTTACTCTCTTGTTTATGGTATGGAAGCAGTGCTACCTGTAGAGATTCGTGTACCTTCGCTCCGAGTATTGGCTGAAGTCAAGTTGCCAGAAAATGAATGGGCAGACGCCAGATATAAAGAGCTGAATATGCTAGATGAAAAGAGGTTAAAAGCGCTTTACCATGTGCAGGGTTATCAGCGCAGAATAGCCCGGGCTTTTAATAAAAAGGTTAAAATCAGAGATCTCGAAGAAGGCAACCTTGTTCTAAAAGAAAACCGAGCACCAGTGTTTGACCCAAGAGGCAAATTCAAGCCTAATTGGTCAGGGCCATACATCGTGGACCAAATCTTACCTGGAAAAGCCGTCAAGCTCCGTAATTTAAATGGAGAAATATTGCCGGAACCAACAAATCTTGATCAACTCAAGAGGTTCTATGCTTGAACACCAGAAGGCCGTCTTTTGGCCGAATAAAACCCAAATTCATAACCCAAAATCAAAAAATATATAACCTTTTGCAAACCCTTTTGAGCCTACATAAAATTTTCCTTCAAAACCCAATGTACTAGGGGCATTCCCCTGAACTACGCATGACCTGATTCCTACACTGGGATACGTAGGCAACCTGTTCACAGGTTCGGTTGAAACTCTTGCAAAACCTTAAGCCATTTTTTGAAAAGCTCTACCTCACCTGTAAAGTCCTTTTGGTGTTCAAGTAAAAAAAAAAAAAAAAAAAAAAAAAAAAAAAAAAAAAAAAAAAAAAAAAGAGAATGGAGCTTGAAGATCCGCTAGATTGAAAACCTGAAAAGGCGATCTAGGCAAAATTTAGGATCATTCCCCTGCTAAGTTGAAAACCTGAAAAGGCAGCTTAGGCAAAAGTTAAGGGGGTAGCCTGCTGAGTCAAAAACCTGAAAAGGCGATTCAGGCAAAAGTTAAGGTTGAACGGTCCGCCAAGTTGAAAATCTAAAAAGGAATACTTGGTCGTGGTAAGATGGGGTTCACGCCAGAAGAATTACATCGACCTCTGAACTCTCAGTAGGTCAGGCAAAAATAACAATGATTCCCGAAACTAAGGGCATTAATTTCAAAACAATCCGAAAGTTGATAGAAGGATATATGAAGTATCACTGTCTTAAAAAATAAGTTAAGATGTTTATCAGTGGAGAAACATTCTTTAAAAGAGGCTAACCTAACCCAAAAGAAAATACTGATAAGTCAGAAGCATCACGAGATCACTTGAGTAATCTTTCTTATTTTGTCTTTTTATTACCAATGTCTGTGGTTCTATTTTTAGAAAAATTTACAAATGCTATTTTAAAGAATTGTTGTAGGGTGCAATCACTCTGAAGGCAGGTTCATTAACAGATTCCGAGAAACTTGGAAAAGGTGCGACTGTCATGAATGGTGAAAAATCGTTGCAAGAATGATCTCTGGTCAATGAATAGAAGAAGGTTAGAAGGCCTTAAACTGGGGCAGGTTGCTAATGAAGTGGCATCTCATGTTCAAGCCTTGAAAGACCTTTGCTGCATGGTGGTATGGAATCATTTGCTTCCAAAGTTGTTAATTAGAGATTTCAGTTCCTTTTCTCTGATAATCTATGTCAAAGCTCAAATTATCTCTGAATTCATTTGAAAATGGTCTCTTATCTTTAAGCATCATATAAATGTGATGTCTCATTTCTTGGAATTCGTATAAATACGATAGTCCATTGTCCTTGAGTTAACTTTGAGCATCATATAAATATGGTGTCTCATTTGTTTGAAATCCGTATAAATACGTTATTTCATTCATTCTGAGTCCATTCAAAAATGTTCTCTTATTCTCTTTGAGCATCATACAAATAGGATACCTCATTTCCTTGGAACTCCGTAAAAATACGGTATTCCATTATCTTCTGAGTCCATTCAAAAATGTTCTCTTATTCTCTTTGAGCATCATACAAATATGATACCTCATTTCCTTGGAACTCCATAAAAATACGGTATTCCATTCCCTTCTGAGTCCATTCAAAAATGTTCTCTTTGAGCATCATACAAATATGATACCTCATTTCCTTGGAATTCCGTAATTCATCAAATCCAATTCTACGTTAAATTCAAATTCCCAAAATTCATCAAGTCCAATTCTACGTCAAATTCAAATTCCCAAAATTCATCAAGTCCAATTCTACGTTAAATTCAAATTCCCAAAATTCATCAAGTCCAATTCTACGTCAAATTCAAATTCCCAAAATTCATCAAATCCAATTCTACGTCAAATTCAAATTCCCCAAATTCATCAAATCCAATTCTACGTCAAATTCAAATTCATGAAAAAATCTCCAAATTCTTCATTGTCAAATTCATTAATTCATCTCAACCGAAGATTGAAGCCGTAAAAATACGGTATTTCATTCTGAGTCCATTCAAAAATGTTCTCTTATTCCCTTTGAGCATCATACAAATATGATACCTCATTTCCTTGGAACTCCGTAAAAATACGGTGTTCCATTCTCTTCGAGTCCATACAACTACGTTCTCTTATTCTCTTTGAGCATCATACAAATATGATACCTCATTTGCTTGGAACTCCGTAAAAATACGGTATTCCATTCTCTTCAAATCCATACAACTATGGTTTCTTACTCTCTTTGAGCATCATACAAATGTGATGTTTCATTTCCTTGGAAACCGTAAAAATATGGTATTTCATTCTGAGTCCATTCAAAAATGGTCTTTTCTCTTTGAACATCATATAAATGTGATGTCGAGCGGCACCGCAGCGGGATTTTGTTTTTTATTATTATTGCATTCCAATTCTAGGACTTCGTTTAGGGTCTTGCATTAGGTAGTAAATGTTTGCGTCTAAGTTCCGTTTTGTGTAGAGTCTTTTGTCGATTAAAGCTACGCAAAATGGTTCTGTCATTTTAACTTTGGTATTTGATGACTACGTCATCTTTACCAAAGAGGGGCATCTGTAGACACCCCCATTTTGCTCTGCTTTGATCAACAAAGAAATTAGGGTTTCGCTGTCAATTTTTCAGTATTTTCCATTCCCGTGTTCATCCCTTACGCTTTCTCAAATCTTTCTGGTCATTCCTGCAATGTTCTGATTTTTTTTTCCGTTGAGTATTGAGAAGGGTTATTCATGAGAATCCGAGCAAAAGAGAATGTGGGACCCGCTGGTGTGGGACCCGTTTGTGTGGGACCCGCTGGTGTGGGACCTGCTAGTGTGGGACCTGCTAGTGTGGGACCCGTTTGTGTGGGACCCGCTGATGTGGGACCCGTTTGTGTGGGACCCGCTGATGTGGGGCCCGCTTGTGCGGAACCCACAAAGTGGGACTCACCATTAGCATGACTTAACTTTCTCTACCATTTCCACTAACTTCATTTTTCCCTTTAAAATAACACCATTATCTCCATTACCATTATATATTCCATTATCCCCACCACCATTATCTCCATTACCATTATATATTCCATTATCCCCACCACCATTCCCACCATTACCATTATATATTCCATTATCCCCACCACCATTCCCACCATTACCATTATATATTCCATTATTCCCACCACCATTCCCACAATTACCATTATATATTCCATTATTCCCACCACCATTCCCACCATTACCATTATATATTCCATTATTCTCCACCACACCCACCATTCTCATTTTTTATTTCCACCTCTCCACTAAGTTTTTCACTATATAAAGAGAGGTGATGAGAGGAAGAAAAGAGGAGAAAAACAACACATTGTTTTTGGATAGTTTTCTCTTTCTCTCCCTCAATATCTCCCTCCCTCAATATCTCTCACTCTCTCACTCTCACACTATCATTATCTACTTTCTCTCCTTATTTGTTTCTCCCCATCTCTCTCCCTTGTTCCATATAAAAAAAAATATAAAAGAAAATAAAACAAAGAAAAAGAGAAAGAAAGCGGAAGCGGATCAAGCGGCGGTGCGATTTTCGAATTTTTCGGCTCTCGGATTCGACGAGGATTTCGATCACAGGTAGGTACTTAATTTTTAGATTTTTCTAGAATTATTTGGTATATTTGCATGATTTTTAGTATTTAATTGGATTTAGTTGAAAATTAAATATGTATGCTCAAAATCATGATCTCCATGAGTGTTTCGAAAATAAAATATATACTAAATGAATTCCAAAATTAATGAAATTTCGTGGGAAACTAATATGATACCAGTACATTCTACCATGAAATTTTGAGAATTTGTAGAATTTGTTTGGTATATTATTTTATGCTTTCTTTGAAATTTACCAGCTTTTGAAGGAATTGTTACTGACATCAGATCACAACTAAAATTCTTAAAATTTTTACAGTAGTCTTCAATCTCACATTTCTAGTTACTGTAAAAGTTTCAAGTGATTTGGATCTGTTTTCATATGGGATGTAGGGTTAATTCATAATCTGGTCTGAAAATTAAAAAATCTGAAACTGATAGTAAATGGTTTCCAAAATTTATGAAAATTTCTCAGTATGTTATTTTTACTTATATCTTATTACTGTAGAAATTTCATTGAATTTAGATTCATATTTCTAGTGGTTTCTGTGTTATTTGTGCAATCTGGTCAATCAATTGTTAAATCGAAATTAAATATGAGCTTAATGTAAAAATCTGTAAAACTCTTCCCGTAAGCTACATTTCATCATATCTTGCTGCTGTAGAAATTTCAACTCATTTCGAATTTGTTTGCAATAATTTCACTTGTAAAATCACTCATATGTTTAAAATTGATAAAATCCATTGAAAATTCGAAATTAATTAAAAATCATTGTGAAAATTTCCAAAGAACCTTAAATTTTGTCACATGTTCACTCCTTAATCCATTGAAACAGAAATTTTAGGATCTTTAGATTTTCCTGGAAAAATGGCCAGTGCATCCATAATCGTATCCCAATTGCAACCGATCTTTGACAATTTGAATACTTAAGCTATAGCATGTTGTTGGCTCCGAGGTTACTGTCCACGGAAATCCTGAGATATGCCAGGCAATAAGATGTTATAACCTAAGTATTAAATTGCGCAAGGAAAGAACGCACGATTCCCTTCCTTGGATGCTATTCTGGGCCGAAATTGGTGAACCCTAGAACCATTGGTAATCCTCAAGTGTCCATAAATCGAAAATCCATGAAATCTGAAATTAATTAACTTCAAGAATTTGAATTGATTTGTCTCGAGTCTTTCGGAACCATTGGATTATGGTTTCCAATCTAAGAACCATTAGAGCCCAATTTAGGAACACTAGTGTTGTGTCGTGTCCTAAATTTTAGGGAGTCCTAGAGTTAGGAGTCCAGCCTCATCACGGACGCTTGCTATGTATAGCAACCGTACCATAGGTCTAGTTACACTAGTCACCCAATCTTTCCTTAAGACAAGCCTAGTAAACTAGGATGTAGGCAAACCTGCATTAGTCTAAGGGACAACTTGCATTCAGATAAGAATCATATAGCATCTTAGATGAAATCCTAAGATAATAAAATCCTCAACTTGAATTAAATAATTCCTCTTAAAACTGTTGAAACAGTCAAATCCGTCTAAGTCGGTGTCCTAGTTGAGTTAGGCATATGTAGCTTAGCTTAGGTGCACCGAACTACGTCGACTCTGATCCCAGTAAGGCTTGGGTACGTAGGCAGCTTGGATGTCTGATGGCATACCACCCGCGAGTCGGCACCACAAACAAATTGTGGTGTTTTGTATATTAATTTTCTTGTAAATACTTAATCAAATCAGTTAGGGTTTTCCATGAAATTAGAATTCTAGGAGAACTTTCACTTAGAATGAATCCAGACAAATTAATAAATCAAGATACACATCTAGGATTCACATTGAAATTAGATTCTAGGATGCATGTCACTTAGTTCGCACATTAACATAGAGTTGAATGAGCCATTTAAAATAAATTTAAAAGAGTTAGCTTTTGGAATCGAAGACCGATTATCGGACAAGAATGGTGCATGTGGTGGATAACTCCCCATACCTTCCATTCTCGTAACCAGGTAGCGAGTCTAGATTTCTGGTTAATTATGGGTCCTAGATCCCACATCTAGGTGGCGACTCTGTCAGTCTCTTTCGTGTGGAATTCGGATTGCCTTAGTGATCCCAAGTTCACAGGAAAGACGAATCAATAATAAAATGCACACGCCAATCGCGTGGGTACGAGAGACCAAGAGAGAGTGCATGGCGGCTCGCGCCCCACCCCTCTCGCGGGATCATGTCCCACAGAGTTCCAAGTAAAGGTTTGAATTTGAAATAGGTAGGTAGTGGGAAAAGATGGAGCAAACATGTGTGGCTCACACATGTGCAAGCTAGGCAAAAAGACCAACATGCCCATGGACACAAAAGTACATATTTGCCCTCACTACAACACTCAAAATAAAAATAAAAATAAAATAAAGCTACCCAAAAAATACACTTTAAAATTTAACACATATCACACATCTGAAGGCACAAAGGTGTTAAACACTTTCTGAGGGACTAGATTTTATAGTCTAGACTCTCACGACTTAACTTGAATCTTCAATTCTTCTTCTTCAAATCTTTAGTCCTCATCTTCTTCTCCATGGATCTTCTTCTCTATCCTTTGGTTCCATTGATCTTCAATCTTAGTGCTTTGATCCATTTTCTATGCAATCCAATTTGACCTTCAAAAAGAATTCTCAAACGACAATTAAGCATTAGAACTATAACTAATATATTGTGTTTAGAATCATAAGGCATGATTTGAGAAAGCTACCAAGGCAAAACCCTTGGGCTAACAATTATGTGCGAAATTTTCAAAAAGTGGGCCCTACCTTGTTTGTAGATCCAAACCGTTCATTTGGATCACCCCACCGTAGAAAGGTTGGGCTCCAAAAGTCAACACCAAAGGATGATCCTAACCTTCTATCCCTGCAGTTTTTTATAATATGCCATCCTACATATCATATCATCCTTTGGAGATGATCTTAGTGATCTGATCTATTTATATTGGGTCAATCCAAATGAACGGTTTGGATCTTCAAATAAGGTCGGCTCGTCATATTTTAAAAAAAAAAAAACATACATGAGGACATCATTTATAAACTCCTTTTAATATAGGCTTAGAGAAGCTTGGGGAAAGATGGCTACACTAGTTTTCGTGTGTTATATGGAATAGATTGTTTGAAAGTAATGTTTATAGTTCTAGAAATAATACTAGGGGCATCAATGCGTCCAGACGGTCCTATGGATCCAAACGGTCTGATGGATCTGAACATTATTGGACAGGATTGAGGCATGATATCTAGATATGAATGTATCCATTGGATCCATATCCTGTTATCTGGAATGATTGGGCGTAAAGCATGCGAAATTATTTTGGATTGTGACTTAGAGGCAGCCACAAAATTCGATGAACATCCTTGACCTAAACAGAGGGTGCCAATGAACGAAAATATGCTTCATATTTTTGTTTATTTATGCCTTTCAAATCCAGACTGTTGCCTAGATCTTGTGCAGCCAAACATACTTAAGATTTAAGTGTGCACATCATAAGTAGGACCTAGGACACTCCGATGGACACTCCAATTCAAAACGGACCGTGACCCATACTCAGAAAGTTTGATCCAAAAAACAATCCTATAGGATCCATTCAATAAGGATCCTGGCCAAGACATAGGTGGATCCGAGCCTAAGTGGAACCGTTTGGACCCCTACTTCTATGAGGCCTTAGTGTCTCTTTTGAACATAAGTTTAAACTAAAATAATTTCATATGAAAATAAGAACCAATTTTAGGACAACCAAAGAGGCCCTTAATTCTTGTCTTGGTTTAATGAATGGGTTGATAGGTTCAAGTCATGTGTCCCAAGAGCCATAAGGGACTTACACTAACAAAAATGAAAGGCTACAGGTCTAGACTGTGGTGCGAGCAGAAGACGACTGGTTTGGTGGGTTTTATAGGAAAATCACTAGCTTTTGAGGGGGATGTCTTAGAGAGGAGCAGGAACAGGATCGGGTCCAAACCATAGAATTCAATTCCAGGAAATTGATGGATGTGATCTGTTGCGGCAAATAATTAGAGATCTGTTGATATGGCTTCGGAAGAGCTGATGCAGACCTCCACGAGGTAGCTAACGGTCAAACGACCGATCCAGAGTTGGTGCTCCGAGAAGGCCCTCCAATGCTTAAGTTAGTGACTGCAACATATAAGGAAGGTCTGCTCTGAATAGTAAATTTTGGGATATGAACCCTTACCTCTGATCCTTAGAAGGCTATTTATAGTTGGGTGCCAAGCATGAAATTACCCAAGTACCCTTAGACAGGTGTCGACCTGTGACTGCGTAGGAGAGTAGCCTGGAAGCTTCCTTTCAGGATGTAATTACATGATTATCCCTTTGCCGCATGCCACCCTGTGTTTGGGTGTTTATTTTGGTCCCCATCATGATCCAAACGGGAGAACAAGAAAATCTAGAAAAAAGCCCATAAACATTTCCCAGAAAAATATTATTTTCTATATTTCTCTTTTCCCTGTGTCCAGACACCACATAAGATCGCGGGTTTAATTTTACCTTCACCCAATCAAGAGGAATGCTTCAGCTGGAAACAACCAATTTTTTATGGCATGTTGGGTCCCACCTCTGAATGGTCTAAACCATTTAATACTTGGACTTCTTTTGGATCCCCGGTGGAAAAAGCCCGCACACTACCAAACCATAACATCAATAATGTTTATTCTTTTGGTCACTATAAAGATGAACCTTCAGGGCCCACCTTACAAATAAGAGGTGGGGGCCAATTCTCCTGTACAAGCTAGTTAAGGGTGCAACTTGGGTCAGGCTCAACCCGAACCTGACGGGTCCAACCCTATTTTGGCTCGGGTTGGGTTGGCATTTCCTCGAGTTAGGTTGGGTTGGGAAAAGCCGAAGTCCGATTTAATTTTGGGTTGGGTTAGGGTTGAGGCCTTGACAAACCAACCGACCTGACCCGACCTCCGTCCTCTAATTTTATCTTGATTTTCTTTTAGTTATTATATTTTTCTATTTGGCCCAAGGTGAATCCGAACCAACCCGAGTCCTGATTTTTGGTTAGATGGGTTGGGAGTTTTAGAGGCGGATTGGGTTAGGGTTGACCACCCTCAACCCGAGTCTCGGGTTGGCTTAGGTTAGGGTTGAAGGAATGATATCACTGGTTGGGTTAGGGTTGGCGTCAACCCGATCCAACCCGACCTGAGTTGCACCCCTACCTCCGGTATACTTATTAAATTTCAAAAAAAAAAAAAACCTCTTAGTATATTTATGACTACTCAGAGGAGTGGCCTAGAGAAGAAAAGAGGGTGAATATATCATTTCCCTTTTGTAAACAGAAGACGGAATTCTTTTATGACTTCGATATGAAGTTGCTTGGAGCACTAATCCACGGCAAAAGGTAGAAAGAAGAATTCCATTGTGCAGAGATGAGGAGATTCCCCTTTTTCATGAAGTGGGGTTCTTTATTAACAAAGTGGGTCAATTCTTTTAGGCCAGTGGTAAATTCAGCCCCTTCTATTACAATATTCACCCCTATTTTTCAAAATGGACTATACAGACTACAGCCCACCCCTCAAGATGATCCATACCATTCTTTTGATGGGCCACCATGTAAATAGGTTGTGCCCCAAAAACCATTCCCGTAGAATGATCCTAGCCCTCCGATCTACAGAGAAACTCCTTATAGATCGGACGGCTAGGATAATCAAACCTCTATATATCGGATGGCTAGGATCATCCTATGGTAATGATTTTTGGGGCACAACCTATTTACATTGTGGCCCATCAAATGGACGGTTTGGATCATCCTATGGTGTGGGCTGTATAATAGAATAGAAGGAAGAAAAATTTTCGTCACCCTTTTTTCCTTCAAACTGGCGCCAAAATATTCCTGGGGTGACGATTTTTCTCGCTCCTACCATCTTCTCATTGGCTCTTCGTACACTTGATCTCTTTTCTTTCCATTTAGACCTTATTAAATTCCCAAAATAAACCCACTTGTTTAAGCATATTACACTTCTCAACTTTCTTTTGTGCTTGGATTGTATAGATTCTTTGTGCTTTTACCTTTGGAGTGACCCCTTTTTCTTCAGTCCATGATCTATTTAAACAGAGAGCTTTCAAACAAACTCTCCCCTCATGAAATTTCTGCTCCTAGGGTTAAGATCATCAAAGGTGAGATTTCTTGTTTTTCGATTTTTGAGAATGGGTTTTTATTGTTAAAGGGTTTATGTTTAATCTTTCTTTGGTTTTCTTTTTAGGGTGTTGTAGGGTTTAAGAGGGTTTGGGGTTTTGGAAAAATATGGGTGTTTTGAGGATAGGAAATCTACCGTTGGGATTTAGATTTCATCCCACAGATGAAGAGCTTGTGAATCACTACCTTATACCAAAGATAGAAGGGGTGAAATCAAAGGTAGAAGTGATTTCAGAACTAGATGTTTGCAAATTCGAACCTTGGGATCTACCAGGTATGTGTTTTTTTTATTCAATCTCTCACTCATTTTGTGTGCAGGTTGTGTTTTCTTCTGATTGGGATTTTTTTTTTTTTTTTGGCTCTGTTTGGATTGCAAGAAAAATCTATGTGGTAATTTTTTAGGATTTGTTTTAGTTTCCAGATTTAGAGAGAAATGATATGGGTATGGCTTGTTTTGAGAGATGTCATCATAAATTGAATGTTTCTCTAAATAAAACTTAAACAGCAAGTTTTTGTTTTTTCACTTGTAATCAAATAATAGGAAAAAGACAAAAAGAAATTCTTGAAAAGTTTTTCCTTCCTAAACTTTTTTATAAAATCCCACAATCCAAACTGGGCTTTATTGATTCGGGTTTTCTAGTAATAGGCAAGGATTTGAGTGTCGGTTTTGGCCACCACCGAAACTTTTTTTAAAAAAAAATTTCGGTGTAATTTTCAGTTATTTTGGTGATTTCTGTAATTTCGGTGGAATTCTTTAAATTTAGGTGGTAATTTTTAAAATTTTGGTGGAAATCTTTAACATTTCGGTGGAAATTTTGTAAATAAGGGTGAAAAACGAAATTTCAACCGGAGAAATTTGTGATTTTATTCCAATTCTCATCGTATATTCTCTTCACCGGTTAATATAATTTTATGGCAAATTATTACTTATTTTTGGTTTTAATGCTTTGTAGACAAATCATTGATTCCAACAAATGATCCGGAGTGGTTCTTCTTCTCCCCTCGCAATCGGAAGTATCCAAATGGCCGCCGTTCTAACCGGGCAACGGAGGCTGGGTACTGGAAAGCAACAGGCCCGGATCGTTTAATCAAATCCCACTCAGTTGGACTAAAATCCCGGTCACCTGGAATGAAATCCAGGTCAGCTGGACTGAGCGTGATTGGTAAGAAGAGAACCCTTGTTTTCTACACAGGGCGCGCTCCAAATGGCAAGAGGACTAGTTGGATAATACACGAATATCGGGCTACTAAATATGAGCTGGATGGTAAAAATGATGGTGGGCAGGTGAGAATTCTCTCGTGTTTTCATTGTTTTTGGAGGAAAATCGAATCTTGTGCTTTGATGGTTGTTAACTATAATTGGGCCAATTTGTGAAAAGTTTAGTTCAAGCAAATCTCATTGCAAATCTTTTCCATTGTATTTGTAATATTCAAGAACATGTGGTGCTTCTTACTTGTGAAAGTAGGTGAAGATCTTTAGGATTGCCCACCTGGTTCGTCCTAATTTAGCCCTAAGTTAGCTTGATATCCAGATTTAACTGTTTGGTTCGATCTTTTTTTGGGGAATGAGGTCAGTTTTTAGAAAATCCTTGTTTGGTTCCCTCTAACACATGCATTAAGAGACATAAATTTCATTTTAATCCTTGTTTGGAAAGTGCTGAATCATCTCTTCTCATTTTTACATTTCATGGATGAAACTTTAGAAACTCCAAGAACGATGTCCATGAGTTCTTTGAAGATCAGAATTAATTGAACAGAGGAAATCTGGCAACAACAACATAGCTTATGTCATACTAATTCCAAAAAGCATCTGTTCTTGGGGGATTGGGCGTGTTGCTCAATGGTTGAGGCTTTGTATCGCAATCTTGAGGTCAAAGGTTCGATCCTAGTTTGCCTACCAAAGAAATCATATGTTCTTGGTATTCTTTCCAACCTAGGATCTCCCTAGTTCGTAAAAGCACCCGTTTTGTCTGTTTGAACTTAAAATCTTCAATGGAGAAATTTGAATATGAATAGAAATATCTGACTACCTGAACTATTTAATAGAATCCCGTGATGTCGCTTTCCATATGATTAATTATTTTTTTACTTTCTTCTTATCCTCATTCTATGGAGCTCGCTCTGGGTTCTGTATTTACTATTATTGAGGTTCTGATTTATATATTTCATGACCATTTCATTATTCCACAGGCTTTTTTTATTCGTTCTCCGTTTTTTGCAGGGTGCTTATGTTCTCTGTCGCCTATTCAAGAACAATCCAGATGAGGATATTGGCAATTCAAACTTAGATGAGATGGATCCGAAAAATGGAGATTCAAACTTTAATAAGGTAGAGCTGAGTGACTTATCCCCCACCAGTACGACCACCACCACCACCACCACCACAACCATGTCTTCTTCCGAGGAGACACAGAATGCAGGTGATGCTGTTGTGCAGATTGAAACATCATTAAATCAAGGAATTCCAGTGTTGGATATGCAAGAAAAGCCACAACCCTTGCCTGGGTCAATTGCTAAGCAACCAAATAATATTGAGATGTTGCTTGCTGATAAGGTAGATGAAGGCACTTATAACCCTTCAATGGCGGAAGATATCCATTACAAAAATTATATGGCTTCTGATGTAGAAGATCACGAGACTTTGCTTGCTGCTAAGGCAAATAGTGGCACTTATAATCCTTCTATGGCTGAAGATATCCAGTATAATAATTATATGGCTTCTGATGTAGAAGATCACGAGTCTTTGCTTGCTGATAAGGCCAATAGTGGCACTATTTATGCTGCAATGGCGGATGATGTCCAGTATAATAATTATATGGCTTCTGATGAAGAAGATCACGAGTCTTTGCTTGCTTATAAGGCAAATAGTGGCTCATCTTATCCTTCAATGGCGGAAGATATCCAGTATAACAATTATATGGGTTCTGATGTAGAAGATCACGAGTCTTTGCTTGCTGATAAGGTAGATAGTGACACTTCTTATCCTTCAATGGCGGAAGATATCCAATACAATAATTATATGGCTTCAGATTTAGAAGATCGTGAGTCTTTGCTTGCTTATAAGGCAAATAGTGGCACCTCTTATCCTTCAATGGCTGAAGATATCCAATATAATAATTATATGGCTTCTGATGTAGAAGATGACGAGTCTTTGCTTGCTTATAAGGCAAATAGTGGCACTTCTTATGCTGCAATGGCGGAAGATATCCAGTATAATAATTATATGGCTTCTGATGTAGAAGATCACGAGTCTTTGCTTGCTTATAAGGCAAATAGTGGCTCATCTTATCCTTCAATGGCGGAAGATATCCAGTATAACAATTATATGGGTTCTGATGTAGAAGATCACGAGTCTTTGCTTGCTGCTAAGGTAGATAGTGACACTTCTTATCCTTCAATGGCGGAAGATATCCAATATAATAATTATATGGCTTCGGATTTAGAAGATCGTGAGTCTTTGCTTGCTTATAAGGCAAATAGTGGCACCTCTTATCCTTCAATGGCTGAAGATATCCAATATAATAATTATATGGCTTCTGATGTAGAAGATCACGAGTCTTTGCTTGCTTATAAGGCAAATAGTGGCTTGTCTTATCCTTCAATGGCGGAAGATATCCGGTATAATAATTATATGGCTTCTGATGTAAAAGATCACGAGTCTTTGCTTGCTTTTAAGGCAAATAGTGGCACCTCTTATCCTTCAATGGCGGAAGATATCCAGTATAACAATTATATGGCTTCTGATGTAGAAGATCACGAGTCTTTGCTTGCTTATAAGGCAAATAGTGGCTCGTCTTATCCTTCAATGGCGAAAGATATCCGGTATAATAATTATATGGCTTCTGATTTAGAAGATCACGAGTCTTTGCTTGCTTATAAGGCAAATAGTGGCACCTCTTATCCTTCAATGGCTGAAGATATCCAATATAATAATTATATGGCTTCTGATGTAGAAGATCACGAGTTTTTGCTTGCTTATAAGGCAAATAGTGGCACTTCTTATCGTTCAATGGCGGAAGATATCCAGTATAATAATTATATGGCTTCTGATGTAGAAGATCACGAGTCTTTGCTTGCTTACAAGGCAAATAGTGGCACGTCTTATCCTTCAATGGTGGAAGATATCCAGTATAATAATTATATGGCTTCTTATGTAGAAGATCACGAGTCTTTGCCTGCTGATAAGGCAAATAGTGGCTCGTCTTATCCTTCTATGGCGGAAGATATCCAGTATAATAATTATATGGCTTTTGATGTAGAAGATCATGAGTCTTTGCTTGCTTATAAGGCAAATAGTGGCTCGTCTTATCCGTCAATGGCGGAAGATATCCAATATAATAATTATATGGCTTCTGATGTAGAAGATCACGAGTCTTTGCTTGCTGATGAGGCAAATAATGGCACGTCTTATTCTTCAATGCCAGAAAATATCCAGTATAATAATTATATGGCTTCTTATGTAGAAGATCACGGGGTTGAAGTATTAGCAAAAGAGGTGAGGAGATCTGCCGATGTTAAGAGAAATTCCTTAATAATTTGAGTTTTTACCATTTTTCATCTGGAACTCCTAGTTTTTCAACGTTAATTTCTGCAGACATTGTCGTTGAGTCATTTGAATTGGGTGTGCCTTGTAGTTTTTCGTCATTAATTTCTGTTACCATTTTGCAGTTGAGTCTGAGCATGTTTGCTTGCATTTCCAATTTTTTTATTGCACTGCTTGAGCAGATTAGAATGAAATTCAAACTAAAGCATGTTTGTTCTTACTTTTCAATATTTTATTTTACTTCAGGTGGGTTCACCGCTTCAAGCTTCAGGGATGTTCGATGAGCCAGCGTCTGAGCCACTACATTTCCAAAGTTTCTCAGATGCATATTTGGCTTGGATATCCTTATGTGATTCTCCGATTTATGATTACAGTATGAAGGTCCAACAGATGGGAATTTTTCAAGATGGCAGAGTTGATCAGGATACTTCTGTTCAGTTCAACACTGAATCCTCGGATGGATTGTTCAATAATGAAAATGAACATTCATCCTTTGAAGATTCCTCCTGCCGGAAAGATTTGGTTCTTAACACTATAAGTGAGCCAGGTGTTCACTGGCAACAAAATCAGTTCTTCAGTGGCAATCAAGGATGGAGCCAGCAATTTGAATTTGAGTCAGGAGGGGCTGACAATGAGGCGCTGACAATGGTTGTTATATAATAATCAATAAATTATTATATAATATCAACCTAAATAGCCAATCATTTTCCCCTTGAAACTGCCATTTTCATTACACAACCCATCCTCATACTGCCCGAATCCTAATTCTTAGCTTGTCGTCCCCACCTCAAAATTTTAGCCTAGCCTCATATACATTCCGTTTCTATACACCAAATCAAACCAAAATCCCACAAAACCCAACTAGTAGAAATAAGCAAGAAATTCAGACAATGACCTAGATAATTAGATCAAGAAACTTCACTAAAATTGAAGAATCACATCGTGAATTCAATCAGAAAAATTCACGAGTAAATTTAGTATAAACTCAAAACCATGATCATGAAACCCTACATCCAAAAAACTCAATCCATACCACTACTGCCATTTTCAATAGCACCGAAGCCTAATTCTTAGAATTTGGTCCCAAAATCAAAAAATCAATTTACTCATGAATTCATGTTCTATACACAAAATCAAACCAAATCCTAGTTGATTCCAGTTCCATAGGATTCAAAAGTAGGAACAAAAATCCAGATGCATTGGATATTCCAAAGTAAATCACTAATTGTTTCTATCTGTATCTGTCCTTGGTGGCAATAGCATTTGTATGTTTAACTTCCATGGGTAGAAGATCCAGATGCGATGCTGATGCTGAATTACTGGATGCAAAGGTGAGCAGACCTGCAAACTGGATAAGTTTCCTGGTTAATTAACTTAGGAAATGATATCCACACTTTTTTTTATAATGACACTCACGTTATTTAGTACTTTCTTGATTGAGTGTTGATAGCTTTTTGAGAACCTTATGTTTTTAACTGCTAATTTTGATAATTTTTTTTTAAAAAAAGAGGGGTGCAATATTAAAGTGTAGTGCGCCCTTGAGTTTTTTTTTTGTTAGGTAAGCTGGCTTGAATCCATAGCCATATGGTTGCAGTACAATTCACCTTCCAACATGAGATAGGGGTTCAAGCCATCTTACCTAAAAAAAGATTCTCCCTCTTTATTTCATTTAAATCTCAGTTTTTTTTGCTTCATACTTCATGTATAGTAACACCTTATTAATTTATGAATCTCTTTTATTGAAGCAGATGTCATTACCCTTTAACTCCCAGGGTGTTCCAAAGATTGAAGATTATGCGTCTATGATGTATCAAGATGCAATGAAACATCATGGAATTATGGGAGGTTTACAATCCTTGTGCAACTGTATCTACCAGAGATTGAAGATTATGCCTCTATGATGTATCAAGATGCAATGAAACATCATGGAATGATGGGAGGTTTACAATCCTTGTGCAACTGTATCTACCAGAGATTGAAGATCAAGCTTCTATGTCGTTATATCGGGAGGCAAAGAAGCATCATGCAATGATGGGAGGTTAGAGAAGTGAACACTCCTTTTTTTCCCTCGACAGCTAAGCTGGGATCGAACCCTTAGCGTCTGGTTGAAAGAACATAGTTTTTACCAACTGAGCTAGAGGCTCAACCCCGAAGTGAACACTCCTTTGATGGAGTGGTGAAACCGGGTATGAATTTTGGGATATCTGATGTATAGGGTGGTTTTATAGTTCATTAACTTTGGGAGATTTGATGTAGAGTGGTTTCTATTTGATGTAGAGTGGTTTTATACCTCTTGTCTCTTTCGTCACTTCTGTCTTATGTACCTTTGCCAAGATTTAATGATTATGTTACCGATTCTCAAAAGAAAAAAAAAATTCTGCTGCGGACTTCTCGCAGGGTTTGTTCAATAATTTTGAGAGAACTAATAGTTCAAGAAAATTTAGCTAATAGTGGTGTTTATCTCGATGGGACAGGAGCCAAGATGACTCATCCCACATGGGTTTATCTTGATGGGTGGCGTACCCGATGGCTTAACCTGAAGGAGTTAATACACAAACCGAATACCAACAACGTTCTAAACAATCTTTAAAATTCGTGCGCGCTTTACACAAGAGAAACTTTGAAAATGCTAATGATATCCCCTTTATCTGATGTGTATAGAGATAAGCAAGGAGAGGAAGTGATGATTACTTGTGCAATTCCATCAATGTCCCATGCATAGGGCTGGCAATTTAACCCGGGAAAACGGGGATCCACCCTCGCCCTGCCTCGTGTGGGGTGGGGATTCCCCAATTTTTCGGCGGGGACGGGGGACTAAAAATAATTCCCCGTAGCGGGGACGGGGATGATTTTGGCCCCGCGGTTCAGTGCTAGTACCTTGCTATCCTAGCATTATAAAAATAACAACTTATTTAAAATTTAAATTCCAAATCTGCCCTCACGTGGTATATTTCTATTCTAATTTCTAATCAATTGGGCTCTAAGACTAAACTAAAAGTCTATAATCTGTTTTGGACACACAATCGATTCTCAAAATGACAAAATCCAAAACAAACAATTCTTTATTAAAGATGTAATAATTTGATTCCAGGATGGAGTGGGGATTTTGCCCCCGTTGGTTGCGAGGAAGCTGGGATGGGGATTAGATATTCCCAACGGGGAGGGTATGGGGATTCCCCGTCATCTCCGAAGCGGGGAAGGGGCAGGGATGAGGAAAATTTCCCGGAATGGGGACGGGGAATGCAACATCCGGCCCAACCTGCCCTGTTGCCAGCCCTACCCATGCAGTAACGGGGAATGAGAAATGCATTAAATGCAGCCCCATTTTCTCATTATGAAATACTAAAATAAAGAAAAGGGGGCTGCAAATAGAATGATTGAGGTGCATTGTCTTGCACCAAATATGAGCTCTGATTATGTCAGGAAGTGTATTGGGGTGTTTTTTCCACCTGTTTTTTTTTAAATATTACGTGTTTCGTCGATAAGATGAAAGGTGCCTCCGTTCCATAGGTCACTATAAAGATGAACCTTCCGGGCCAAGTTACAAATTAGACGTGGAGGCAATTCTTCTGTACAAGATCGTACCGGCCCATCCTGATAACCACTGCATGTCCCATGTGTAATGTGGGCCCCAATTCCACCCAAAGTGCTTGTCAGTGAAATGAATAGAACACAAAAAACCCTTCGTATCCTATGAAATCCATGTGGGCCACCTTTTGCCATGGATGAGCTTGTGTTCCAAGCAAGGTTTCGGCCAAAATTTTAGGGGTAACTGAAGTATTTGCCGAAATCCCAAAATTCGGTAAAGGTGCATGAAATGTCATTTTTTTGGACTGAAATTTCGGCTGAAATTCGGTAAAGGAATAAAAAATTAATATATTTTTCTCTAAATTTCGGCCAAAATTTGGTCGAAATCCGAAGTTTCGGCCATTTCGGTATGTTTCGGTGTCGGTCTCAACTGAAATCCAAAATTTCGGATTTCTGTTGAAATTTAAAACCATGGTTCCAAGAAACTTCATCTTTCTATGAACAAAGGGCAGCATGCCAGAAGTGGGACCCATTTTTAGGATTTTCTTAGAGTAGTTAGAGATTCACCCCCTTTTCTTCCATGCCCCACCCCCATTTTTAGGATTTTCTTAGAGAAGTGAGAGATTCACCCCCTTTTCTTCCTTGCTCCCCCCTCTCTCTGCCCAGCTAGGGATGCAACGGGTCTGACGGGTTCAACCCGATTTTGGCTTGGGTTGGGTGGGCATTTCCTCAAGTTGGGTTGGGAAAAGCCAACCTGATTTAATTTCGGATTGGGTTAGGACAACCCGACACGTCCCGAACCCGACTTCCACCCTGTAACTTTATCTTGATTTTCTTTGGGTTATAGTTTTTTTTTCCTATTTGGCCCAAGGTGAACTCGAACCAACCCGACTCAACCTGACCCGATTTCGGGCTAGATGAGTTGGTTTAGGATTGACCATCCTCAATCTGAGGTTGGGTTGGGTTGCGTAAGGGTTGGCCTCAACCCGATCTAACCCAACCCGAGTTGGACCCTACCTCTAGTATATTTTTTACTACTCTTTTTACACTACAAAGGAGTGGCCTGGGAACCAAAAAGGGGGATGAACATGTCATTCCCTTTTCTAAATAGAAGATGGAATCCCTTTTGTGCCTTCAATATGAAGTTGCTTGGAGCACATACTAATCCATGGCAAACGGTAGAAAGATGAAGCAGAGATTCCCTTTCATGAAGTGGGATTTCTTTACTAATAAAGTAGGTCAACATTTCTTTTATTATATGTTGTTTTCAACAGTGGATTAATTAGGACGGGTAACAGAAAAGAAAAGACATCAAGTCAAGTGTATCCAAGTCAAGCTCGTTGAATGAGACCGCCTAGAGACCATGGGTATTATTAGTATATGACGAAGAATGTTTAGAGAATTTCTATTATTCTTTCATTTTTTGGATAAATTACAAAGAGAATTGATGGTGCTTATAAAGAACACTTATATGATAAACATAGAAATAAATTTAGATAACAATGGAAGGAGATATGTGTAGAATATTCTAACCTAATTAGTAATCAAGTCTAGTTTCCTAATATATCTAGGTTACTTCTACTAGCCAACTTGCCTAGTATAATAAGATGATCCAACGGTGAGATCTCCACATAATCCACCAATGAGATCTCATGAGATCTCACATATTCTAACATGCCCCGTTTGTGGATTGAAAAATCAACATACATTTGATTACAATGAGATTCCCCAATAAGAAAATAAAATTTTCTCCTCATAAGAAAATAGAATCTTTTGATTTGAAGAGCACTGCTGAAGATTGATGATAAATATCCCCTGATGTTGTTGCTGATAATAACCAATATTGAATGCCGAAGAAGACGTCGCTTGTTCATGTGCTGCGAAGAGGGCTTAGAAGCCAATAGATCATAGCCTCAAAGGAGCCAGATGATACTCAAGCCTCGATGGGCGAGTAGAAATGGGTCACTAAATGGGACAAGATAGACCAATGCCAGAATGAGCAAAAATGAGCCAGGATGGGCAAGAATGGGCCACAATGAGCGAAAAATCCTGGGTCAGTAAGTACCGATCCTCATGGAACTTGACTCTCTCAGGCACGAACCTCAAATAATGGAGCCCCTCAACTGAGTAGAGTAATCAATTTTAGGCACGCACCTCGAAGAGGCACCTCAACTGAAATAGGACAAAGAAAAATGGATGGAGAAGGGAAAAACCAATAACAAGCGGCTCAGATGACAAATATCGAGACAATGTGTGAAAAACAATGCATATATCAAATATGGGGTCTTGAAAAAAAAATGAGTGCATTAAAATACTAGGGGAAATATAGAAAATGAAATCAAGGGGTGCATGAATCAAAAGACTGGATTTTGAAATACCAAAAGAAGGTGTGCGATTATAGAGATGGAGAATGGCAGATCAAGGAAAACAAAAGGAACGAAAACCTAGGGCAGATACTGCAAACTAAAAATAGGGAAAGAAAACCTAAGGAAGAAGATGTAGGATTGGCGCAACTAATAGAAGTGTTGATGATGGGTGCAATGCCCGACGGACGGACGTCCGTCCGTCGGTCGGAGGACGCACTCACGGATGTTGTGATCAGCAGGTCGCTTGGATCAACTGCTCTGATACCATGAAGAATTTTAGAGAATTTATATTATTCTTGAATTTCTTGGATAAATTACAAAGAGAATTGATTGTACTTATAAAGAGCACTTACATGATAAACATGGAAATAAATTAAGATAACCATGGAAGGAGATATGTGTAGAATATTCTAACCTAATTACTAATCAAATCTAGATTCCAAATATATCTAGGTTGCCTCTACTAGCCAACTTGCCTAGTATAATAAGATGATCCAACGATGAGATCTCCACATAATCCACCAATGAGATATTATGAGATCTCACATATTCTAACATATGAAACATGACAAATGTGGGTCCCATCTTGAACCCTTATTTTAGTGTTGCTTTTGGCTTCTACGTTTAATTCAGTACTACGTGATTCGATTGCGCGCTTGTAAATTCGCCCTCCTACGAGCACGCATTCGCACCCCCTAACGCCTCATTAACGTGTTACGTAAATTTCCTATTTACAAGACCGATAACTTCTCTCACACTCACACACGGCAGTAGTGAAAAAATTGTGAGGCTTTGACGATGATGAACGAGCTGCAATTGTGATTACGAGGAATGAACGGCAAGCAAAAGTTCTTCCATGGCGACTGTTTTTGTCGCCAGACTTCAAGGTTTTTGTTGGATGAAATGGGATACTTCAAGGCGGGTTGATGCTTTCCTTAAGATGATATAAGCCCCCACCAGTAGTGTGAAAGAAGAACCACGAATGCACCTTCAAGATACAATTAAGCCTGGTGTTTTGTACACCGATTATTTGTTTATGCTTTGTACTAAGCGGAAACAAACCCTAAATCACATTTGGAATAAACAAGTATGAGAGACACTAGTTAATGTTTATGTAGAAAACAATATTCTAGAATGAAATTTGAAGAAAAATGTAAAGAGCAAGCTTTGAAAGGCTTTCAAGAGAGTAAATGGGCTTTTGAATTTCTCAAATTTGAAGTTTCTAAGTGTATTTTTCATATATTATTGTAAATGGGAAGAATCTACTCTATTTATAGAGCATTTGGTGTCTTTTTTTAGGAAATACACCCTTACAGGGCACCTTTTTTACGTGGGATTAAATTTGGCCATTAGATCCTGTCCATCCGCCATTCAACAATCCAGACTGATCCTGGAGTGGCTATTGATTTGTGTAAAGCCTCCATCCTCCCCCTTAACAGCTAGATCACCGACCCATAGTGTAGATTGCATACAATCCGTTCTTGATCGTTGGGACGCGACGAGACACAATCCAACGATCCACGCCGCCACCGATCATCCACTAGCCGTTACCCCGCGATCTGACACCTCAGATTGCACCCTTTCCCACACTAGTCGCTAAAACACGTCGAATCGACTAGGGCTGCAACTTGGGTCGGGTTTTACCCTACCCGCATCGACCTGACTCAAAAATAACATGGGTCGGGTTTAGAAATCACGGGTCTTGGGTAGGGTCAGGTTTTAAATTGGAAAACCCGACTCAATCTTGGGTAGGGCCTGGTTTAAAGAAAAAAACCTGAAACCCAAAACCCGACCAGACTCATATGGGTGTACTGCGGCTTTGTTAAATATCTCTTGAATAACCTAGCGAGTTATTTTCTAGTATATTGTTTTCATTGAGGTGATCAAGACTGTTATGTGAAAATATAGTGTCCTTAAATTTATACACTTAATGACATAAATTTAGAGATTTTTGGTGAGAAGATTTATTTTTTTCCCTACATTCTTTAAAATTAGTCACTATTCTATGCTAAAAAATGAAAATCCAACCCGAGAAACTATCTTGGGTAGGGTCGGGTTTATGAATCTTGGGTTTTTCTGTAAAAAATTGAACCCGACCGACCTAAGATAATTCTCAGGTAGGGTAGGGTTTCGAAAAACCCAACCCACTCGACCCGAGTTGCACCACTACAGCCGACCGACCCAGCATCCCTACCAATTGGGATCCCCCGACCGATCCAACCATCAATCAACTTGATCTTGATCCAATGGCTCAGATCTAATTTGGAAAAATTTAACCGCTCCAATCGCTCCTTGCAATGATGCGTCGTGTGAAGTGCGCAACCAGTGCCCTACAGCTCACGCCGCACATGCGAGTGCACGGACTGTGTGTTGCACTGTCCCGCAGGTCTACCCACGGCTAAAATCATTGTGCAATAAAGCAATAGAGAGTAGTAGGAGAAGCTTTATTTCCCTTTTCCATCCTCTTGAGTTTCGAATGTGGGACTATTCTCCCTTTTTCACTCTCTTTTCAATAGCAACCCACTTTACAAATAAAATGCACTTTTATTTTATAAAACCTTTTCAAAGTCATTTTATTTTGAAAAATCTTTAACAATCTCCCACAATTTTCAAAATTTAAAAAATTATCCAATCACACCTTATACATAAATGAAGATACCTTACGATTTGAACCTTCACTTAGTGAGAACATATCAGAGTTGACAAAACAACATAGTAGACATGTCTTTAAACTAGTGATTCTATATAGACAACTAGATACGTTTCACACGTAAGAAATCCATTTCCTTAGGTCATTCAACACAAGAAACTTGCATTTGGGTGCCACGCCAACCCAATCTCTTTTTAAGTTGCCAATGTAGCATTGAAATCTCTGGTGACTACCAAATAAGTTTCATAGGTAATTATTGCATGTCCCGTGCCTCCTCCTCTCTCGCACCTTCGAAGCCGAAATTTAGCTCGGAGAATGATATCTTATCTTTCTCGCTTTGCTATATCTATTCTTTGTATGTTGGTAATTACACCCCCTCCCAGTATGATACGAGGTTGGCAACCCAATGTTATTTGTCACAATCTCCTCCTCACTGACTCCTTATACGGTCATACCAGTCATCTGCATACATGGTGACTAACTGCAACCAAACAACAGAGCCTTAAATGTTAAGGAAAGAAAGAATAAAAAGATTTGAATCCACAGAAATACCTTCACTTTTCACTGTCATCGTTTCATTGGTTGTTCGTACACTAATCTCTTTTCTTTCCATTTAGACCTTCTAAATTCCGAAAATAACCCCCTGATGTTAATATATTACACTTCAAAACTGTCTTTTGCACTTGGGTATTATAGATTCACAGGGCTATGCCTTGGATGTGTCAAATCACTGCAACTATTCATTTTCCATTAGATTGAACCCTTTTTTTTGAGTTCATGATCTATTTAAACAGATACCAAGCTAACAAACTTCCCCCTCAGAAATTTATGCTATTAGAGTTAAGATCAAAGGTGAGATTTTTTTTGTTTTTCGATTTTTGAGAAGGTTTCTTGTTGTTGTTCTTGTTTATTTTGTTAATGGGTTTTTGTTTGGTCATTTGTGTTATAGGGTTTGGGAGGGTTTTGGATTTTGGAAAAAATATGGCTGTTTTGCAAATAGGAAATCTACCGTTGGGATATAGATTTCATCCAACGGATCAAGAGCTTGTGAATGGCTACCTTAACCCGAAGAACCAAGGGTTGAAATCAAAGGAGGAAATGATTGCCGAAGTAGACGTATGCAAATGCGAGCCGTGGGATCTACCAGGTATGTGTTTGGATTGCAAGAAAACTATTTCTGGGAATTTTGTAGGATTTGTTTTGTTTTCTAGATATTGAGGGAAATGATATGGGCATGGCTTATTTTGATAGATGTCATCATATATTGAATATCCCTCTGAATAAAACTTAAATAGCATGGGTTCAAGTTTATGTTTTTACAAGTATAATCAAATAATAGAAAAAAAAAAAAAAGAAGAAGAAATTCTTGAAAAGCTTTTCCTTCCTAGACTCTTTTAGAAAATTCCAACAATCCAAACCGGGCTTTATTGATTTGGGTTTTCTAAAGTAATGGACAAGGATTTAAATGTCGGTTTCGGCCACCACCTAAACCAAAATTGGTTTGGGCCGAAATTTCAGCTGAAATCATGTAAAACAATGATAATTTTTTTTTAAAAAAAAATTCCATCGAAATGTATAAATTTCAGTGGACAGTGGAAATCTTTAATTTTTGGTGGTAATTTTTAAAATTTTTGGTGGAAATTTTGTAAATAAGGGTGAAAAATGAAATTTCGGTAATTTCAATGGGTAAAATCCTGTATTTTTGGGATTCAATGTACTTTCGGTTTGGGTCCAAAGCGAAACTGAAATATTTCGGACCAAATTGGTAATGGGCCTTCCTTAAAAATAGTTGTGGTTTTATTGCAATTCTCATAGTGTATTCTGTTCGCTGGTTAATGTAATTTAACGTCAAATTATTACTTATTTTTTGTTTTAACGCTTTGTAGGCAAATCGCTGATTCCAACAAATGATCTGGAATGGTTCTTCTTCTCCCCTTGCAATAGAAAGTATCCAAATGGTCACCGTTCTAACAGGGCAACGGAGGCTGGGTACTGGAAAGCAACGGGCCCAGATCGTGAAATCAAATCCCGGTCAGATAGAGTGAAATCTAAATCCCGGTCAGCTGGACTGAAATCTAAATCCCGGTCAGCTGGACTGGGTGTGATTGGGAAGAAGAAAAGTCTTGTTTTCCACAAAGGACGCGCTCCAAACGGCAAGGCGACTAGTTGGATAATACACGAGTATAGGGCTACTAAAAATGAGCTGGATGGTAAAGATGATGGTGGGCAGGTGAGAATTGCCTTGTGTTTTCATTTTTTCCGATGATAATCGAATCTTGTGCTTTGACGGTTGTTAACTCTAATTGAGCTAGACATTCAAAAAAAAAAAAAACCTCTAATTGGGCTTCATGGTGGATCTTCATTTCAATTGTTGAAAATTTTAGTTCAAGCAAATCTTGTTGCAGATCTTTTCCATTGTATTTATAATATTTGTTGAGAGGAGAAGAGATTAGAGAGAAAAGGAAGAAGTTAAGGTTTACTCCCCCTTACTTTAGTATTTATATATAAAGAGAACATACAAAGACCACTATGCCCTTAGGCTATGCAATACACCTTCTAACACTCCCCCTCAAGCTGGAATGTATATATTGTACATTCCAAGCTTGTTACATATGTCACTTAATTTTGTATAGCTTAAAGGCTTTGTAAACACATCTGCTAACTGATTAGCAGATCTCGTGAAAGAAACATGAATCTCGCCTCTGTGTATCCTTTGGCGAATGAAGTGGCAATCAACCTCTATATGCTTGGTTCTCTCATGAAAGATTGGATTGGTAGCTATATGAATTGCAACTTGATTGTCACAATACAGCTGAGCTGGAGCAGATAAAGAGAAACCAATCTCTGAAATGAGAGAACGTAACCAAATAAGCTCCCCACTGGTATGAGACATAGCACGATACTCTGATTCGGCACTCGACTTGGAGACTATGTCATGCTTCTTACTTTTCCACGACACTAGATTGCCACCAACAAAGGTGCAATATCCAGTGGTAGATCTCCTATCTGCTGGAGATCCTGTCCAATCTGCATCACAGAAGCCTTCTACCCGGGTATGACCATGCTTCTTGAATACGAGTCCTTTCCCTGGTGCTTCTTTCAAGTAGCGAAGAATCTGAATCACTGCTGCCCAGTGAGAAGTACGGGGTGAGCTCATATGTTGGCTGACTGAGCCAACAACAAATGATATATCCGGACGAGTGACTGTAAGATATATGAGCTTACCCACCAGCCTCCTATATCTGCCAGGGTCATCTAATAAATCTCCTTCTTCTGGAAGAAGTTTCCCATTTGGGTCCATGGGAGCAGACGCAGGTTTCACTCCAAGGTGACCTGTCTCCTTAAGAAGATCTAGTACATATTTCCTCTGTGAGAGGGAGAGACCTCTAGTAGAATATGCAACCTCAATGCCTAGAAAGTATCTGAGACGATCCAAATCTTTGGTTGAAAACTCGTTCTGCAAGAAGGTTTTCAACCTGCGTATCCCCTATGAATCACTGCCTGTAATGATGATGTCATCGACATATACTATCAATAGCACACAACCAGTAGTGGAATGAGAACTGAAGACGGAGTGATCAACTGCACATTGCTTCATGCCATAGTGCATGATAGCATCACTGAATCGTCCAAACCAGGCTCTAGGAGACTGCTTGAGACCGTATATAGACTTCCGCAACCGACATACTGAGGAGGACATCACCCCCTGAGCAACATACCCAGGAGGTTGCTCCATATACACCTTCTCAGTAAGCTCACCATGTAAAAAGGCATTCTTGACATCTAACTGATGCAGAGGCCAGTCATGTGTAACTGCAAGAGATAGAAGAACACGAACAGACGGAATCTTAGTGACCGGCGAAAAAGTCTCTAAATAATCAACACCAAAGGTCTGAGTATAGCCTTTTGCCACCAACCGCGCCTTAAGGCGCTCAATAATACCGTCAGGTAAGTGTTTGACAGCATAAACCCAGCGACAACCAACTGGTCGAGCCCCAGGAGGAAGAGGAACTAACTCCCATGTCTTATTGGCCTGGAGGGCCTCCATCTCAAGATCCATGGCCGCACGCCATCCCAAATGATCAAGTGCAGCTGGTAAAGACTGTGGCAAAGAAACAGAGGACAAAGAGGAAACAAAACTCCGAAACATCGGGGTGAGAGAATCATATGAAATAACAGAGGAAATCGGGTGAGCAGTACTGTGAGAACGAGTACGAGAAGCAATGGGAGAATCTGAAGTAGGAGTAGGAGAGATAGGTACCTGAGATGTGGGGGGTGTGATCTCCGGCTGCAAGGACGATGGCGCAGGCGGAGGAGGATGAGCTGTAGATCTCGGTCGACGAGGATGAGCTGTAGATCTCGGCCGACGAGGATATGTCTGCGGAGGAGCGGGAGGAGGAGCCTCAGTAGCCTCAGGAGCCGGTAGTGAAGAGGAGGGATCACAAACAGTAATAGTTTTAGGAACTAATACAGGAGGGGAGAGGAGAGGAGCCTGAAGGGTGGGGAGGAGAAGAGGAAGGTCCGAGTCAGGACCTGTGGAAGGAGTCTCATGAGAAGATACAAAGTAGGACTCAGACTCGAAGAATGTGACATCGGCAGACACAAAGGACCGACGCAGGCGAGGGCTGTAACAGTGATAACCTTTCTGGGTACGGGAGTACCCAAGAAAGATGCATCGTTCAGCCCAAGGGTCCAGCTTATCAAAGCCAGGACCAAGGTGGTGAACAAAACACACACACCCAAAGACCCTAGGGGTGATAGGAAAGGGGTCATGACCAGGGTATAACACATCAAAGAGGGAAGAGCCACCAAGAACCGAGGATGGAAGCCGGTTGGCAAGGTGGCATGCAGTAAGAACAGCATCACCCCAATAGCTCTTGGGAACTCGCATCTGAATAAGAAGAGAGCAGCGAGCCCCATCAAGTAAAGAGCACATCTTCCTTTCAGCCACACCATTCTGCTGAGAGGTGTAAGCACAGGAAGACTGGTGGAGAGTACCCCGACTGGAAAGAAAATCTTGGAACCCATGGGTAGTGGAGAAATATTCTCTAGCATTATCTGTGCGCAAGCATTTGAGGGTACAATCAAACTGATTTGTAACCTCAGAATGAAAAGTACGAAAAGCAGAGAAAACCTCAGAACGATCGTGAAGCAAATACAGCCAAGTCATGCGAGAATAGTCATCAATGAAAACAACAAAATATCTATATCCAAAAATAGGAGTTCTCAGGGGACCCCATACATCAGAGTGCACTAAAGCAAAAGGGTGCGAGGCCCGACTAACAAGCCTAGAGGAAAAAGACACACGGTGGTGTTTTCCAAGTTCACAGGCCTCGCACTGAAAAGACTGAATAGAAACAGAAACTATAGAGGTGCGCCGTAAGCGCTCAATGCATGGATGACCAAGGCGGCAGTACCACTGGTAGGCGTCGACAGAACTGTGTAAATTGGTACGGGGGGACCTTTATCCAGACGATACAACCCATCTACCTCACGTCCTTTACCTATCGTCCTCCCAATCGCAAGATCCTGTAATAAGCAATAAGATGGATAAAATGAGACATAGCAGTTAAGATATTTAGTGAGCTGACTGACTGAAAGTAAGTTAAAGGGAGACTGGGGAACACAAAGCACAGAGGAGAGGGTAAGACCAGGGTAGGGAGAGGTACTCCCTGTACCAGAAATGGGAGTAGTACGACCATCAGCGAGGGTCATAGACTGAGAGGAAAGAGGGTGAAAAGACCTAAGTGATGATAGAGTACCTGTCACATGGTTCGAGGCTCCCAAATCAATGATCCAGGAGCTTGAGCTACTGAGAAGAGAGGCAGGAGTGCTACCTGGCTGTGCAAAGCCAGCACTGGGAGGATGGGCGGCCAAGCGTAGGCGCTGGAGCTCATCATAGTCGGCCTGAGTGAAAGACGGTACAGCTGGGCTGGAGCCGGAGGAAGATGCTCGAGGATCAGAGTCGTCCAGAGTAGAAAGGTGTGCTGATCGCCCGAACTGAGATGGCGGCGGGGGACGACGCTCAGGATGTAGCACATAACAGGTCTCATCACGGTGGCCCTCGCGCCGGCAATGTGTACAATATGGACGAGGTCGGCCACCATATCCCCTGCCACTAGATAAATCCGTACCCATGGTACGTCTGCCACGACTAGAGTCACGGCCACGGCCTCGGCCAAACATCCCACCACCACGGGCAGGACGATCTCCTACTGCATATGCCGCGGTAGCATGACCATAAAAAACAGCAGGAGTAAGAGAGGCTCACCTAGACACTGTTGTGCCCGCTGATAGACCTCCTCGAGGGAAGGCATAGCGCCAGAACCATAAATCTGGTGGCGAAAAAACATAAACTCGGGGCCCAAGGTCTCGAGAAACTGAACAACGCGAAGCTGATCCCGCTGCAGAGCGGCGACGGCTAAGTCTGTCGTCAAGGGCAGAAAAATGTCAAGCTGCTGAGAGTGAGAGACGAACTGACCATAGTATGTAGAAAGAGGGGTGTCACCACGCCGAAGATGCATCAACGCAGAATATGTGACACTAATACGGGAGAGGTTACCAACGCCTGAAAACATAACCGCAGTATGATCCCAAATCCTCTTTGCAGTCGGAAGCTGCATCATAGTCCCTGAAATCTGTGGGATCATACTCTGTTAGAGTAAACTACGGATATGAGCATCATCCGTTTCCCACTGCTCATAAGTGGGATCCAAAGCCTAGGAGGGTCACGACGTATGGTGTGGACCTTCCTTTTGGCAATGAGATAAACTTCCACCGCCACTTTCCAATTCATGTAATTAGAACCATCAAGCTTAACCGTGGTCATCGGGAGGAAGGAGGCATCACCCGATGAATGGGAAATAGGGGTAGAAGAAGAAGAGGTTTGCCCGAGAGAGGGATTGTCTACAATAGGAGGATCCATAGAAGGAACGAAGGCAAAATAGACAACACACGATGTCAAAGTAAGGGACAAGAGAAATGAGAAGGCCTCTAGGGCATAAAGAGATCACTATGTGTGGTGAGAGAATGTGGCGCGACTCCGACGAAGGAGAGGAAAAAAAAAGGACATAATAGGGCCTCTAGGGCATAAATGGAGAAAATCAAAGGTCGGAGTCGCGGAGCGAAGAAGAAAAGAGGGGCGGAAGAAATTTAGACCATAGAGAGGAAGAGGGTTAGAACTTAGGGTTGGAGGGTTAGGGATTTAAGGTTTCATGAGGGATAGGAAATGGGATTAGTAGGGAAAAATGAGGATTTTAATGAGGAAAAGGAAGGGAAGGGTGAAAATGGGAAGAAAGAGGAAGAGATGGGGGTGGAAGAGAGAGAGAGAGCGAGGGAGGAGGAGGAGCAGGGGCGGGAAAAAAAAAAATTTGGCTGGGGCGAGTGGGAAGGGTGGGCGAGAAGAAGGAGAAAAAGGAGGAGCGTGATGGAGGGAGGGAGGAGAGAAGAAGGAGAAGGGGAGCTCCTCCAATGGTCCCTAGGGCACAAAAACCCCTAGGGCTCTGATACCATGTTGAGAGGAGAAGAGATTAGAGAGAAGGAAGAAGTTAGGGTTTACTCCCCCTTACTTTAGTATTTATATATAAAGAGAACATACAAAGACCACTATGCCCTTAGGCTATGCAATACACCTTCTAACAATATTCAAGGACATGTGGTGCTTCTTACTTGTGAAAGTAGGTCAAGATCTTTAGGATTCCCACCTGGTTTGTCCTAAGTTAGCTTGATATCCAGATTTAACTGTTTGGTTCGATCTTTTTCTGGGAACGAGGTCATTTTTTAGAAAAACCTTGTTTGGTTCCCTCTAACACATGCATTAAGAGACATAAATTTCACTTTAATCCTTGTTTGGAAAGTGCTGAATAGTCTGTTCTCATTTTTCCAATTGTTGCGTGAAACTTCAAAAACTCCAAGAAAAATGTCCTTGAGTTCTTTGAAGATCAGAATTAATTGAGCAGAGGAAATCTAGCAACACCAACATAGCTTATGTCATATTAATTACAAAAAGCATCAGTTCTTGGGGGATTGGGCGTGTAATTCAATGGTTGAGGCTTTGTATCTCAACCTTGAGGTCGCAAGTTTGATCCTGGCTTACATACGAAAAAAATCGTTTGTTCTTGGTATTCTCTCCAACCTAGGATCTCCCTACTTTGTCAAAGCTTGTTTCATCTTTTTGTACTTAAAATCTCCAGTGCAGAAATTTGAATATGAATAAAAATATTTAACTATCTGAACTATTTAATAGAATCCCTGGATCTCGCTTTCCATCTGATTAATTATGTTATTACTTTTTTATCCCAATTCTATGGACTCACTTTGTGTTCTGTATTTACTATTGTTTAGGTTTTGATTTCTATATTTCATGATCGCTTCATTAATCCACATGCCTTTATTCGTTCTCTGTTTTTTGCAGGGTTCTTTTGTTCTCTGTCGCCTATTCAACAAAAACCCGGATGAGAATAGTGGCAATTCAAACTGTGATGTGGATGCGAACAATGGAGATTCAAACTTTGATATGGTAGAGTGGAGTGACTTATCTCCCCCCACGCCCACCACCACCATGTCTTCTCCTGTGGAGACACAGAATGCAGATGATGCTGTTGAGCAGTTTAAAACAACATTAAATCAAGGAATTCCAGTCTTAGATATGCAAGAAAAGCCTGGGTCAATTGCTAAGCAACCAATTAATATTGAGGTGTTGCTTGCTGATAAGGCAGTTAAAGGCACTTCTAACCCTTCAATGCCGGAAGATATCCAATCTAGTAATTATGTGGCTTCTGATGTAGAAGATCAGGAGTCTGAAGTAGCAGCAATAGAGGTGAGGAGATATTCAAACTTTTATTGCACTGCTTGATTACACAAGAATGATATTCAAACTAATGCATGTTTATTCTTGCTTTTCAATATTTTAATTTACTTCAGGTTGATACACTGCTGCAAGATTTTGAGATGTTCTATGAGCCAACCTTTGGGCCAATTGGAAAGCAACTAGTGAATATGGAGAAGTTGCTTGCTGATAAGGCGGATAACGGCACTTCTGATCCTTCAATCCCAGAAGACGTCCAGGATAATAATTGTATGTCTTCTGATGTAAAAGTTCATGAGGCTGAAGTAGTAGCAACAGAGGTGAGTAGATCTGTCGATGTTAAGAGAAATTCCTTAATAATTTTCACTTTTTACCATTTTCAATCTGTAACTCATATATGGGAACAAGATAGATGCATGACAATTGGGTGTACCTGACAATTGTTCAACGTTATTTTCTGCAACATATTGTCATTGAGTCATTATGACATAGGACACTAGGATTAGTTTTTCCTAGTGGATTCTAGGATTATTCTTCTTCCCTAGTGGATTCTAAGGCATATTTGAGATCATATGCTTCGGTGACTATTTTCTGTTTGATCCACTGCGTCACATTAGAATTGGGCGTGCCTTATAATTTTTCAAGATTAATTTCTGTTAACATTTTGCAGTTGAGTCCGAGTATGTTTGCTTGCATTTCCAGCTTTTTATTGCACTGCTTGAGTACATGAGAATGAAATTCAAACACTGCTTGAGTACATGAGAATGAAATTCAAACTAAAGCATGTTTGTTCTTGTATTTTATTTTTCTTCAGGTGGATCCGCAGCGTCAAGCTATAGGGATGTTCAATGAGCCAGCGTCTGAGCCACTAGATATCCAAGATTACTTGGATGCAGATTGGGCTCGGATATTCTCGTGTGATTCTCCATTTTATGGTTACAGTATGGTGGGTCAACAGATAGAAAATTTTCAACATGGCAGAGTTCATCTGTTCAATAATGAAGATGGACATTCATCCTTAGAAGATTCCTCCTGGGTTAACACTATAAATAAGCCAGGAGTTCACCGGCAACGAAATCAGTTCGTCAGTGGCGATCAAGGACGGAGCCAGGAATTTGAATTTGCGTCAGGAGGGGCTGACAATGAGTGGCAACAATGGTTGTTATAATATCAACCTAAATAGCCAATCATTTTCCCCTAGAAACTGCCATTTTCAAAACACAATCCTTCCTAATGTTGCCCGAATCCTAATTCTTAGCTTAGTCCCAACCTCAAAAATTTCTAAATCTTAGCTTAGTCCCAACCTCAAAAATTTAACGTAAGCCTCTTACATTGCGGTTCTATACACCAAATCAAACCAAAAGCCAACTAGTAGAAATAAGCAAGAAATTCAGACAATGACCTTAGATCATGAATTCAATCAGAAAAATTCACGAATAAATTTAGCTTAAACTCAAAATCCTGATCATGAAACCCTAGACCCAAAAAACTCAATCCATACCACTACTGCCATTTTCAATAGCACCGAAGCCTAGTTCTTAGAATTCGGTCCCAACATCAAAAAATCAATTTAATCCTCATGGATTCATGTTCTACACAATCCCCTTTTCCCTAGAAAGTGTCATTTTCGACACAAAGTCCATACCCCATACCACTACTTTCCCTAGAAAGTGTCATTTTCAACACACAATCCATACCACTATTGCCGTTTCAATAGCACCGAAGCCTAAATCTTAAATTTGGTCCCAACATAAAAAAAAATCAATTAAATCCTCATGGATTCATGTTATGTACCATCCTTTTTTTCCCGGAAAGTGTCATTTTCGACACACAATCCCTACCACTACTGCCATTTTCAATAGCACCGATGCCTAGTTCTTAGAATTCGGCCCCAACATCAAAAAATCAGTTTACCTTTCAAGAAAAAGAATCAAAATTAAGTGTCATTTTCTATACAATGTTCTATACAATCCTTTTTTCACCAGAAAGTGTCATTTTCGAGACACAATCCATACCACTACTGCCATTTTCAATAGCAACGAAGCCTTATTCCTAGAATTCAGTCCCAAAAAATCAATTTAATCCTCATGGACTCATGTTCTGTATATGAAATCAAACCAAATCCTAGTTGATTCCAGTTCCATAGGATTGAAAAGTAGGAACAAAAATAAATTCATCCTCAAAAACCCAGATGGGTTCGATATTCCAAAGTCACTAATCGTTTCTATATATATCTGTCCTTGGTGGCAATAGCATATGTATGTTTTACTTCCACTGGTGGCAGATCCAGAAGCGATGAAGATGCTGAATTACAGGTTGCAAAGGTGAGCAGACTTGTAAACTGGATAAGTTTCCTGGTTAATTATCTTAGGATATGGTATCCACACCTTTTTTTTATAATGACACTCATGTTTTATAACACTTTTTTTATTGGGTTGTGATAGCATTTTGAGACACGTATGTTTTTAACTGCGAAGTTTGAGAGTTTAAAATGAAAAAAAGAGTGCAACAATAAAGTGTAGCATGCCCTTGACTGTTTTTTTAAGGTAAGGTGGTTTGAGTCCATAGCCTTATGGTTGCAATACAATGCACTGTCCAACTGAGATAGGGGCTCAAACCATTTTACCTAAAAAATGATTCTCCCACCTTATACAGAAAATTATTATTATTTTTTGAATGGTAGATGCAGAAATCTAGTTTACAACTTTGAAATATTTTCCCCAGAAAACTTATTGTTTATCAGCCAGTATAAATTTCAGTTGTTGCTTTTCCCTTCACATTTCACTCATAGTAACTCTGTACTAATGTATGAATCTAGTATAAATCTCAGTTGTTTCCATTCACATTTCATTTTATAGTAACACCTTATTAATGTATGATTCTTTCTTATTGAAGCAGATGTCATTACCCTTTAACTCCGTCCTCAATTCTCTCATAGCTGCGATCAGCAAATGAAGAGGGAGGTTTGAAACCAGGTACGGAAGTGAAGGCCATGAATTTGGGATATCTGTTGTATAGCGTAGTTCTATAGGTCATGAACTTTAGGATATTTGATGTTGAGGGGATTCTATGGGTACAACATGGATTGTAACTGCGTGGGGCGACATCTTGTCTCCCTCGTCACTTGTAGCTTATGTATTTTTGCTAAAACTTAATGAATATGTTACCTATTCTCGAAAAAAAAAAACCTTTGCTGCAGACTCGGATTTGTTCAATAATTTTAGAGAACTAATCATTCAAAAAGATTTTAGCTAATACAATTCGTTGGTTTACGAAGAGTTTCAATTGCCATGAAAGGTTGCTTCTTGCAGCCGTAGAGCTCCAAATGAGACCCAACTCTGAGACATTGTAAAAGTGATGCTCTAAATCTATCTGGAGTTGAAGAAATTAATGCAGTCCAAAAACAACCAGACTTTGTTCTCCAGCCGCATCTGTTACCAGAGATCCAAAGTGATGCTCTAACTCAATCTGGAGTTGAAGAAATTAAATGTAGCAATTGAAGATCCAAAGCAGTTGTAGAATCAAAACAGCCACCTATGAGAGCAAGGTTTCGTGAGTTCGGGCTTCGGAGTAGCAATACTTGAATGCATTAAGCCTGAAGGAGCTGGAATTCTAGGTGTCACAGCCAAAACTATACAAGGATTTTGATCCCATTTGTTACGTGAACCATAAACATTACTGGTTCTAGGATAAAAGACATGAGTTTAACATAGGATCAACAAGTGGATTGATGCATCTCAATGAAATTGGGCACAACTTGGACAAGTTTTTATTTATTTTTTGGAAATTTTACATATTTCATTGATTGTGGAATAGCATTAGGGACCAGAGTCCCATCCTGCATTACAAAATATCAAAGAGAGCTGGATCGGGCATACTAGACACCAGTAATAAGAATACAGTAAAACAACACAATTCGATTCATCTGTCGAACCCAACTGATCCTGTCTTAACAGAACTGATTTTCTTGCATGAAGAGGAATGCTTCAGTTGGAAGCAACCTACTATGAGGATCTTTATGGCATGTTGGCTCCCACCTCTGATTGGTCTAAACTATTCCCTTAATACTTGGCCTTATTTTGGATATCCTGTATTCCTGTGGAAAAGTTTGCAATGTTTATTCTTTTGGTAAGTGTAGAGATGAACCTTCGGGCCCACCTTACAAATTAGGAGTGGGAGGCAATTCTCCCGTACAAGCTGGTACAGTGGTACTCACCCACCGAATCAATGGTCCTGATGACGACATACATGTTCCATGTCTTTTCTTCCCTGGGTCAGCCCCCTTTAGTTAGGGCCAGTAGGGGTGCAACTCGGGCGGGTCGGGTTCCGGTTGGCCTCAACCCGAACCCAACCCGAGCAACCATGTACTCAACCTGAACCCGACGAGGTTCAATCCGACCCGACCCGACCATTTTTGCCAACCAGAACCCAACCCAACCCGAGTTCAACCCGACCCAACCCGAAATTTTAAGCTTAAAAACTAAAAAAATTATTAAAAATTTCGGGTTGAACTCGGGTCGGGTTGCCCAAGCCCTCAACCCGAACCCGACCCGAACTCAACCCGGGTTGAGAAAACCCAACCCGAGTTTTTCCCGGGTTGAACCCGCTGGGTTCCGGTTGAGCCCGCCCGAGTTGCACCCCTAGTTAGGGGTGCAACTTGGGTTGGGCTCAGCCCAAACCCGACCTGTTCAACCTGATTTTGGCTTGGGTTGGGTTGGGTTGGGTTACGTTTGGGAAAGCTAACCCAATTTAATTTTGGGTTGGGTTAGGGTCGAGGCCTTGACAACCCGGCCCGGCCTGAACCTGACTTTTGTCCTCTAATTTTTTATCTTGATTTTCTTTGGGTTATTGTATTTTCTCTTTGGCCCAAGGTGAACTTGAACCAACCGGATTAGGGTTGAATGGATTGGGTTAGGGTTGACCATCCTCAAACATTGGCTCGGGTTGGGTTGGGTTAGGTTTGGGTTGAGGGAATGCTATCTCAGCTTGGGTACCCGAGTTGCATCCCGACTTCTAGAGTGTTTATGACTGCTAACACTACAAAAGTAGGGCTGGCAATAGGGCGGGGCCGGATGTTGGATTCATCGTCCCCGTCCGCCAGAATGAAAATTCCCCATCCCCGCCCTGCCCACCCCGCACACTACCAAAAAAAGCTTTTTAATGCCATGAAGAAGAAAAGACAAGCTGTGCTTGTGCACTTATCAAAATATTGTAGTGCCAATATCAGTATCCAAAAAGAAATCACCAGTACTGAAATAAGATGGTATTTATAATGCCTTGCATATTGAAATAGGGCCTAGGCGGCCCAGCTCCATTCCCATCCCCGCACTGTCCCTGCTCCGTGGATTTTTTAAATCCCCGCCCAAATTGGGGAATCCCCGCCGGGGCAGGGCGGATCCCCATTTTCATGGTTGAAATTGTCATCCCTATACAAAAGGAGTAGCCTAGGGAAGAAAAGGGGGCGAATATATCTTTACCCTTTTATATATAGATTTTATATGAGTTTTTTATATGATGCCCGACCGTCAAAATATAAATGGCTAGGTGGGGCATCATGTAAATTCTCACTATATAGATGATGGAATCCCTTTTGTCTTTGACTATATGATGTTGCTTGGAGCGCAAGCTAACCTATGGCATTGGTAGAAAGATGATGTAGCGCTTTCTTTTTCATGAAGTGGGGTTTCTTTTCTAATAAAGGGATTCCATCTCATTACAAGGGAAATGATTTCAGCAATCAATAAATTCCCAAAAAACTCCAGGAGAAAATTTGTTCAATCTCTTCCCATAACTAGTGAGGGACTTACATAACATAAATTTTGAAACTCACTAACTTGACCTAGTCTAAGAATCCACCAGCACAGTCTACTAAAATAGTAATAACTCTCCATCCACTTATCAGATTTAGTTAGGGTTGCAACTCGGGTCGGGTTCAACTTGAAAAAAATGTCAGGTCAGATCGGGTTCGCGTTCGGGTTGAGTTTTCTCAACGTTGGTTGGGTTCGGGTTAAAGGTTTGGGCAACCTGACCAGAGTGAAATCCAAATTTTTTTTTAATGAAATTTGATATTTTTTACTCTTAAAAACCCTAGTTGGGTCGGGTGGGGTTTGGGTTGGGAAAAAGGGTTCCTTGGTCCGGTTCGGGTTGAACCTTGTTAGGTTGGAAAACGAGTCGGGTCGAGGTTGGGTTGGGAAAAAGGATTCCTCGGGTCGGGTCAGTGTCAACCCGTCCCAACCCGACCCGAGTTGTACCCTTATATTTAGTGCCTATACTAGTTCAAAAGAACATGTAAAAGAATACACAACTTTCTAATTTATCATTTTTCAAAAGTAAAAAATACATATACACCTAGGGCTGTAAACGAGCCGAGCCGAACATTCGGTTGTTGGTGGAAGAAAGAAGATGGAATCCACAGAAATACATCACATCTCTACACTGTACTTCATGTCAGCCTTTTTATCTCCATACTGGCCCCCGTAAATTCCCGATGACGAATTTTCTCATGCCTTCCATCTTCTCATTGGCCATTCGTACAATCTTTCCACTTAGACAGTTGGACCTCATTAAATTCCCAAAAGAACCCCTTGATTTCAACACATTACACTTCTCCACTTTCATTTCTGCTCATGCCTTGGATTTGTCAAATCACTGCAACTCCTCCTTTGCGTAATTTCCCTTTACATAGTGGGAATAATCCCTTTTTCTTTTTCTTATCAGGGTCCATGATCTATTTAAACAGAAACTTACTTAGTTACTTTCCCCTCTCCATTTCTCTTAAATTTCTGCTCCTGAAGGTGAGATTTTTTGTTTTTCGATTTTTGGTGAGAAGGGTTCTTGGTGTTTTTCTTGGTTTTGTGTGCTTCTTTTTTAATTTTGTTCGAGGGTTTCGGTTTAATCATTCTCTGGTTCTCTTTTTTGGCTTGTTTTAGGGTTTGAGAGGGTTTTGGGTTTTGAAAAAAATATGGCTGTTTTGACAACAACACATCTACCAACGGGTTTAGATTTTCGTCCTTTTGACGAAGAGCTTGTGAATTACTACCTTCAAAGGAAGATCCAAGGGCTGAAATCAGAAGTCGAATTTCCTGTAGTAGATGTTTGCAAATTCGAACCATGGGATCTACCAAGTATGCGTTTTTTCTTCAATCTCTCACTCATTTTAGATTATTTTTTTCTTTTTCGATTTGGGTTTTCTAAAATAATGGGTTTTCTTTACAAAATTTGTGATTTTATTCGATTTTTCATTGCATATATTGTTCCCCATTTAGGCCCTGTTTGGATTGCAGAAATTTTTTCTACTCACAAAAAAATACAATTTGAACCAACCTTGTTCAATTTTTATATAGAGGCACCTTCAATTTATGTTAAAATCCCTCAAAATCACAAAAATCATATTATTTCCCTCTAAAATATGGAAGCAAAAAAATTTGCCTAGAAAATTTGTGATTTTATTGGAATTCTCATCATGGGCTCATGTTAATTTAATTTTATGCAAAATTGTACTTATTATTTTTGCTTTTGATGATGTGTAGGCAAATCATTGATTGAAACAAAGGATCAGGTATGGTTCTTCTTCTCCCCTCTCGATAGGAAGTATGCAAAGGGCCACCGTTTTAACAGGGCAACAGAGGCTGGGCAGTGGAAGTCAACGGGAAAGGATCGTTCAATCAAACTCTGGTCACCTGATACCAGCTTGATTGGGAAGAAGAAAACCCTTGTTTTCCATATAGGGCGCGCTCCAGATGGCAAGGGGACTAGGTGGATTATACACGAGTATCGGGTTACTAAAAAGAAGCTGGCTGGTAAAAATGATGGTGGGCAGGTGAGGATTTCTTGTGATTTCATTTTTCTTTTTCAAGAAAATTTGAATCTTGTGCTTTGATGCTTTGAAGTAGGGGTCTTTTTGGAAATTTCTTGTGATTTCTGGGATGTGAAGTAGGATTTCTTGTGATTTCATTTTTCTTTTTCAAGAAAATTTGAATCTTGTGCTTTGATGCTTTGAAGTAGGGGTCTTTTTGGAAATTTGTTGTGATTTCTGGGATGGTGGGCAGGTGAGGCTAATCTATGTTGCTCGTCTTTTTCCATTGTATTTGTATTATTCAAGAGTGAAAGTAGGTAAAGATCTTTCAGAATTGCCCACCTGGGTTCGTCCTAAGTTAGCTTGTTATCGGGATTTAACTGTTTGGTTCCATCTTTTTGGGGAACGAGGTCAGCTTTTAGAAAATCCTTCTTTGCTTCCCTCTAACAGATGCGTTAAGAGACATAAATTTCACTTTAATCCTTGTTTGGAAAGTGCTGAATCTTCTCTTCTCATTTTTCTAATTGATGGGTGAAACTTCAGAAACTCCAAGAACGATGGACATGAGTTCTTTGAAGATCAGAATTAATTGAACGGAGGAAATCTAGCAACAACAACATAGCTTATGTCATACTAATTCCAAAAAGCATCTGTTCTTGGGGGATTGGGCCTGCTGCTCAGTGGTTGAGGCTTTGTATCTCAACCTTGAGGTCACAGGTTCGATCCTGGTTTGCCTACCAAAAAAATCATATGTTCTTGGTATTCTTTCCAATCTAGGATCTCCCTACTTTGTAAAAGCACCTGTTTTGTCTTTTTGAACTTAAAATCTTCAATGCAGAAATTTAATCATGAATAAAAATATTTAACTATCTGAAATGTCAAATAGAATCCCGGGATGTTGCTTTCCATATGATTATTTATGTTTTTACTTTCTTATCTCCATTCTGTGGAACTCTCTCTGTGTTCTGTATTTACTATTGTTGAGGTTCTGATTTCTAGATTTCATTACTGTTTCACTATCCTACAGGCTTTTATTCGTTCTCCCTTTTTGCAGGGTGGTTTTGTTCTCTGTCGCCTATTCAAGAAGAATCCGGATAAGGATATTGGCAATTCAAAATGTGATGAGATGGATGGAGATTCAGACGTTGATAAGGGAGAGCGGAGTGACTTATCCCCCACCACCACTGGCATGCCTTCTCCTGAGGAGACTCAAAATGCAGGCGATGCTTTTATGCAGTTTGAAACGACATTAAAGCAGGGAATTCCGGTCTTACATATGCAAGAAAAGCCACAACCCTTGCCTGTGTCAATTAAGCATCCAGTTAATATTGAGATGCTGCTTGCTGATAAGGCAAATAACGGCACTTCTTATCCTTCAATGTCAGAAAATGTCCAGCATAATAATTGTATGGCTTCTGATGTAGAAGATCACAAGTCTGAAGTAGTAGCAACAGAGGTGAGTAGATTTGTAGATGTTAAGAGAAATTCCTTCTTTTTTTTAGTGTTTACCATTTTTCATCTAAAAGTCATCCATGGAAACAAGATAGATGCATGAGCATTGGCTGTACCTGACAGTTGCTCAACGTTGATTTCCATAAACTTATTGCAATTGAGTCATTAAAATTGGGTGTGCCTTGCAAGTTTTAAACATTAATTTCTGTTAACATTTTGCCGTTGAGTCCGACCATGTTTGCTTGCATTACCAATTTTTTATTGCACTGCTTGATTACATGAGAATGATATTCAAGCTAAAGTATGTTTATTCTTTCTTTTCAATATTTTATTTTACTTCAGGTTGATACACTGCTGCAAGATTTTGATATGTTCTATGAGCCAACGTTTGAGCCAGCAAAGCAACTAGTGAATAGTGAGATGTTGCTTGCTGATAAGGCAGATAACGGCACTTCTTATCCTTCAATCCCAGATGACGTCCAGTATAATAATTGTATGGCCTCTGATATAGAAGATCAAGAGGCTGAATTAGCAGCAACAGAGGTGAGGAGATCTGCAGATGTTAAAGAGAAATTCCTTTTTTTTTTTTTTCAGTGTTTACCATTTTTCATCCCTAAGTCATCTATGGAACCAAGGCATATGCACTACTTACCTACTCACTTACCTTGTCACGCACGCATGTACTCACGTACGTATGTACATGCGTACGTGCGTACACGTGTGTGTACGCACATACGTACATACGTGCATGCGTACGTTTTCAATTTGGGCTGCGAAGCTTTGCCGATTGACTGATAATTGTTCAACATTAATTTCTGTAGACTTTTTGCTGTTGAGAACATAATGCTTCAACATTCATTTCTATTAACATTTTGCTGTTGAGTCTGAGCATATTTGCATGCATTTTCATTTTTTTATTGCATTGCTTGAGCACGTACAAATGAAATTCAAACTAAAGCATGTTTGTTCTTGCTTTTCAATATTTCATTTTACTTCAGGTGGATCCACTGCTGCAAGCTTTTGGGATGTTCTTCGAGCCACTGTTTGAGCCTATAGAAAACCAACCGGTGAATATTGAGGGATGGCTTTCTGATAAGGCTGGTAACGGCAGTTCTTTTCCTTCAATGCCTGAGCACATCCAGTATGATAATTATATGGCTTCTGGTGTAGAATATTACACGGCTGAAGTAGTGGCAAGAGAGGTGAGGAGATCTGCAGATGTGAAGAGAAATTCCTTGATATTTTTCAGTTTTTACCAATTTTTTCATCCCTATGTCATCTGTGGAGATAGAGGCATGAGAATTGGGTGTACCTAGGATTGCAACTTGGGTCGGGTTTTACCCTACCTGCATCGACCTTACCCGAAAAAAATCTTGGGCCGGGTTTAGGAATCTCGGAGTTTTAATAAAAAAACCCCTGCCCGGACCGACCCAAGATATTTTGTATGGTAGGGTAGGGTTTTGGAAAACCCAACCTCCCCCCCCCCCCCCCCGACCCGAGTTGCAACTCTAATGTCTTAAAAACACCCTTGCTAGTTTTGATAACGACACTTTTATAAAAACAAAAGGGGTTTTAAACCCTTGTTTTGTATCCCAAGGACGGTTTTGAAAACAGCAGCCTTGTAAAGGTTAAAACCGATTATTCTCTCAGTTTTGGAATACCAACTTCTAGTACTTCTAATGCAGTTTTCATAACCGTTTAACAGTTATCAGAACTATTAGCCTTTGTGTAACAATTTTCAAAACCGTAACACTTGTTCTCAAGCAAGGAAAAATGGACTTTCTGTTTTGTCTTCTAAAAGAGAAAAAGAAAAAGAAAGTGTCACTTAAAATGTCCCCAATTGATATATTTTCTTAGTGTTAATACAGTCTTCACGGTGGATTTATGGTGCATGCATCGAGAATGTTAAAAAACCGGACCCGACCCTAGAAACTATCTCGGGTAGGGCCGGTTTATGAATCCCGGTTAAATAAAAAACCCGACCCAAGGTAGGTTCTCGGGTGGGGTAGGGCATTGGGAAACCCGACCCACCCGACCCGTGTTGCAACCCTAGGTGTACCTGACAATTGTTGAACGTTAATTTCTCTAGACTTTTTGCAATTCAGTCATTAGAATTAGCTGTGCCTCATTAGTTTTCGACATTAATTTTTTCTTACATTTTGCAGTTGGGTCTGTGCATGTTTGCTCGCATTTCCATCTTATGATTGCATTACTAGAGAGCATTTGAAATTCAAACTAAAGCATGTTTTTTCTTGCATTTTAATATTTTATTTTACCACAGGTGAATCCACCTCTGCAAGCTTTTGGGATGTTCTATGACCCAGCCTTTGAGCCATTAGATCCCCCAGGTTTCTCAGATGCATATGGGGCTTGGACATCCTCATGTGATTCTCCCTTTTATGATTACAGTATGAAGGTCCAACAGATGGGAATTTTTCAGGATGGCAGAGTTGATCAGGATACTTCTTCTGTTCAGTCTATCACTGAATTCTTGGATGGAGTGTTCAATAATGAAGATGAACATTCATCCTTTGAAGATTCCTCCTGCCGGAAAGATTTGGTTGTTGATACTACAAGTGAGCCAGGTGCTCACTGCCAACAAAATCAGTTCTTCAGTGGCAATCAAGGATGGAGCCAGCAATTTGAATTTGCGTCAGGAGGGGCTGACAATGAGGGCTGACAATGGTTGTTATATAATAATCAATAAATTATTATATAATATCAACCTAAATAGCCAATCATGTTCCCCTAGAAACTACCATTTTCAAAGCACAATCCATCCTAATGCTGCCCGAATCCTAATTCTTAGCTTAGTCCCAACCTCAAAAATTTAACTTAAAGCCTCATACATTCCGGTTCTATACACCAAATCAAACCAAAACCCCATAAAACCCAACTAGTAGAACTAAGCAAGAAATTCAGACAATGACCAAGATAATTAGATCAAGAAACTTCACTAAAATTGAAGCACCAGATCGTGAATTAAATCAGAAAAATTTACGAATAAATTTAGTTTAAACTTAAAACCTTGATCATGAATCCCTAGATCCAAAAAACTCAATCCATACCAAAACTGCCATTAGCACCGAAGCCTAATTCTTAGAATTCAGTCCCAACATCAAAAAATCAATTTAATCCTCATGGATTCATGTTCTACACAGTCCCCTTTTCCCTAGATAGTGTCATTTTCGGCACAAAGTCCATACCACTACTTTCCCAGAAAGTGTCATTTTTGACACACAATCCCTACCACTACTACCATTTTCAATAGCACCGAATCCTAATTCTTAGAATTCGGTCCCAACATCAAAAAATCAATTTAATCCTCATGGATTCATGTTCCATACAATCCTTTCCCCAGAAAGTGTCATTTTCGACACACAATCCATACCTCTACTTTCTCTATAAAGTGTCATTTTTGACACAATCCATACAACTACTTTCCCCAGAAAGTGTCATTTTTGACACACAATCCACACCACTACTGCCATTTTCAATAGCACCGAAGGCTAATTCTTAGCATTCGGTCCCAACATCAAAAAAATCAATTTAATCCTCATGGATTCATGTTCTATACAATCCTTTTTTCCCTGGAGAGTGTCCTTTTCGAGACACAATCCATAGCACTACTGCCATTTTCAATATCACCGAAGCCTAATCCTTAGAATTCCGTCCCAAAAAAAAAAAATCAATTTTACACAAAATCAAATTAAATCCTAGTTGATTTCAGTTCCATAGGATTCAAAAGAAGTAGGAACAAGAATAAATTCATCCTCAAAACCCAGATGGGTTGGATCATGGAAGCAGGATTCTTCCCTGGGAGCCTTCGATTCCCGTTTCGATTCCTGCTTTCGATTCCCGCTCTGGCAACCTTGAGTAGGATTTTTTCCTTGGAGCCTTCGATTCCCGCTTTCGATTCCCGTTTTGATTCCCGCTTTCGATTCCCGCTCTGGCAACCTTGGGTTGGATATTCCAAAGTAAGTCACTAATCGTTTCTATCTATATCCGTCCTTGGTAGCAATAGCATTTGTATGTTTTACTTCCACTGGTGGCAGATCCAGAAGCGATGCAGATGCTGAATTACTGGTTGCGAAGGTGAGCAGACTTGCAAACTGGATACGTTTCATGGTTAATTATCTTAGGATATGATATGCACATTTTTTTTATAATGGCACTCACCTTGTTTAATACTTTATTGATTGGGTGTTGATAGCATTTTGAGAACCTTATGTTTTTAACTCCTAATTTTAGAATTTAAAAAAAGAAAAGAAAAGAGGAGTGCAATAATAAAGTGTAGTGCGCCCTTGGCGTTTTTTTGTTTGGTAAGCTGGCTTGAATCCATAGCGATATGGTTGCAGTACAATATACATTCCGACTGAGGTAGGGTTTCAAGCCATCTTACATAAAAAATGATTCTCCCACCTTATACAGAAAACTAGTTTACAACATTGAAATATTTTACCCCCAACTTACTGTGAATCGGCCAGTATAAATCTCAGTTGTTTCCCTTCATATTTCATTTACAGCAACACCTTATTAATGTAGGAATCTAGTATAAATCTCAGTTGTTTACCTTCTATGTTGTATCAGAAAAAGGATGGTGTATGTTTCATGAAGAAAGTGTTTTGTGGAGCATTTATCTGAGACTCATCTAACGTCATATCTTGGGCGAAGGGTTTGGCTCCGGGGACTGTTGTAGGATTATTTGCCCTCAATTCTCTCATATGCTGTGATTAGCATATGAAGAGGTGGATAAGCTCACTAAAGTGGGAGTGGTAAAACAGGGTATGGAGGTGAGGAGCATGAATTTTGGGATATCTTATGTATAGTGTAGTTCTATTGGTCATGAACTTTTGAATATTTGATGTAAAGGGGGGATCTATTGGTACTGCAAGGATTATAACAGCGTAGGGAGACATCTTGTCTCCTGTGTCACTTCTATCTTATGTATATTTGCTAAACTGTAATGAATATGTTACCGATTCTCAAAAAAAATATCTCCTGCAGGCTCCCTGAATGTTCTGTTGAATGTTCAAGAGAACTAATCATTCATGAAAATCCAAACCATCAAATAACAAAGCTTTGTAGTTACTGAATATGATTTGTTGCTTTACTAAAAGTCTCATTTGTCATGAAAGCTTGCTTATTGCAGTTCATCTGTTCTGCCCATTGGTGACAAGTTCCCGAACAAAGTTTTTCTTCGATGCATCCGTCCGTGCAATTAGATGCATCTTCTTGTAGTTTCTCATTGATATATGCAGTTCATGTAGATCAAGTTATCTTCCTTGTTGTAATGTTTGTGTGGGGTGTGGGGATGCTTTAAATCTTGATAAATTGTAGTGAAAAAGGACATCCTGTCCATACTATTTGTTGTGGTAAGGAGATGGTTTGAGAGTGGGAATGACAGTAAGGCATGACCAAGGCCGTGAATGACAGTAAGTTGTGGGAAGTAGTGAGATCTAATGGGTGTTGTTGGGTCTCCCACGTGCTCAGATCCTGTTGCAGACGGTGGAACTTTTCAGCAGAGTGGCCAGCTCCAAATGAGACCCAACTCTGTGACAATGTTTTTTTTTTTTACTTTTGGCTGGAGCCATGAGTTCTTCTCATCCAGGGGTCGTTGCAGAGGAGCTAAATGGTCAATCCTATTAGTCCTCTGCAAGTTGAGGGGATGGGACGCATCGAGCAACGCCTCTGATGGGTGATACTGAGGGCAAAACATTGGCAGGCAGGTGGCATGTTCCAAGGTTCGCGGAATGGGAGCAGGGGTTACACCCCAGGTGGAACATCCCATCCCCACCAACAACGACACCGCCGACCCTGCATGAATCTGAACATGCTGGGTCGGCGTCCTAGTCCAGTCCGGCATCACCCATCGAAGTCTGCCCCGCAGGACTGGACTCGGCGCAACCTAACCTTTTACAACCCATCGGGCAGGGCAGTGCAGGCCAGGCCCACCCCGAAGGGCGGATTCTAAGACACCAGACCCTCACCGAGAAATATGGGAGCTTATTGCCGAGATGAAGAGAGGAAGGGGCTCTATGAATGAGACATCGAACGATGAAGAGCACCCCTTCACCCACGAGATCTTGGAGGAGCAGATCCTAAGATCTTCCAGCTGCCACAGGTCGACCCATAAAATGGCACCACCGACTCTTCGAGCACCTTTGATCCTTAAAGTAGCCATGCTCTTTCACATCTTGTCGGACGCAGTGATGTTTCGAGCCATCCCATACAACCTAAGAAAGGCCGGAAAGGCCGCACGTGCCGAGTACTCCAAACTTCGACCCGGCACTATCAACACGTTCCGACAGCTCGAGCACGAGTTCGCGGCTCACTTTGTTAACAGTCGTCCCTGCGCCAAGACGGTTAATGTCCCGATGGTTGTAAAGAAGCAGAAGGTTGGGTCGCTGAGGGAGTTCGTAACCCGCTTCAACGCCAAAGCAGCAGAAGTAGAGGAGCTCATTGCATTTATTGACCTAACAGCCATGAGGACTGGAATCAGGAATACCAAGTTCAAGTTCTCTCTCACTAAGAAGCCCGCCAAGACCCTCTGCGACCTGCTGGCTCGGGCAGAAAAATACATAAACTCCGACTGAGAGAGAACTAGAGGCAGGCCGATTTGGAGAGAACCAGAGATAGGGAAGACCCAGGCTCCAGCGCCAGACCAAGAAAACAACCCCAGCACGAAGACTGGACCGGAGGTCCCCCCAAAGTCCCAGAACCGGACCGAACGCTCTGATGGAACAAGTCCTCATGGAGAATGTCTGCGAGCCATCCCTCCAATGGTCGAGGAAGCTGAAAACTGATGGAGCTCGGTGGGACCCGAATAAGTATTGTTGATTCCACCGAGATCACCGCCACGACACCAAAGATTGTTGACACCTCAAAGATGAGATCGAAAACCAGGTTCACTGAGACCTCTTGGACAATTATGTCGAAGGTCGAAACGCCCCCGAGCCGAGGCACTAGTCCACTACCCTACCCATCACCATGTGAGAAGGTCCTCAGAACACTAGCGTGGTGAAGAAGAACAACCCAAAAGATCACCACCACAAAAACCTCTGGATTAGAGGAACAATCGCCACCATCAAGCCTCAGCCAGAATTATCTACTAAAATAAGTAGGGCAATGTGAAAAACAGTCTCCATGTTTGCATGATTTCTCCATGGTTGCAGGTTGTTTAAGTCTCCGCAGAAATGTCTTTATAAGACCCCAGACCGCCACACGAGCACTAAAGACTCGCGACCACTAAGAGTGGAGGGCTAGACCACCTCGGACACAAGAATCAGCCACGTGTCCATATGACCCGGGACACCCGGGCACTAATGACCCGGAATGTATTTCTGATTATATTCGGAATGTCTGTCCATAAGTGACATGATCTTCTGAAACAACGGGTTGTTTCACCAGAGAGAGGGTGCAGATCCTCGTTTCACTGTCTGGGATGGCACGCCCTAGAAGAGGGGGGGGCAAGTAGAAGTGGGAAACCGGGGGGGGGGGGGGGGGGGGGGGGGTTGGGAGGTTGGCTGGTAAGACCCGAGGACCACCTCGGGCTCATTTCTCCATGAGTCGGATCACCATAGGACCCAAGGCCACCTCAGGCACCTATATTCACCGGCTGAGTCGCCATAAGACCCGAGGACCACCTCATTACCTCAATCACCTTTCTCCACCAGCCGGATCGCCAAAGACATCCGAGAACTTGAGTCGGATCGCCATAAGACCCAAGGCCACCTCAGGCACCTATATTCACCGGCTGAGTCGCCATAAGACCCGTGGACCACCTCATTACCTCAATCACCTTTCTCCACCAGCCGGATCGCCAAAGACATCCGAGAACTTGAGCACCCGATCGAGGACCTCCCCATGTCAGCCCGATGCATGTTCAACTCGGCAAGAGATACAAACTTGGGATTGAGCCTCTAGCTCAAGGTATGTTCGGCAACACTTCTCATTCTCGCCTAAAGAATCAGGTGGAAACGGAGTGATGAGAATTTATTTATTTATTTCTTTTTTTTTTTTTTTGGAAATGGCAGAGTGATGAGAAATTTTAGAAACGGTTATTTATCACTTCGAGGAATCCTATTTTTTAGTCGAAAAAGTAGCAGAAATTTTGGAAACGGACCTTAGCGGGTCATGCAGCCGAACATGATTTTTGTGATTTTTTTGGCTTTCGTCATTCTCCAGCCATAAAAAAGGGAAAAATCCCGTAAAAGAATAGTTGCCGAACACACCCTCATTGGTTGTCAAGGCTTTATTCTTCAACCAGGAGGTCGGAGGTTCAATACCTACTTAAAAAAGAGATACCGCCTTCTTCCTCAGCCCGTCTCGGCCCAAGGAAGTAGGGGCAATGTGTTTGGGTCAAAATCAGGCTCCACTCGCATGGTGATAAGTGTCTCGGGGCAAACGCCCGGCCGAATGATGCCATACGGCATGGTGGACTGGTAATTGACGAATGATGAAGCCCTTAGCCAACAAGGCATCTCTAACCTGCATGGCACCCAGAGGTCACGGGCCGCCACAACGCCGAATTGGCCACTGCCATAAATCTCCTGGGACAGTGCAACGTCAGCACCAATCATGCCACAGCACCAATCAACTAGCTAAACAGATTCCTCCTTGTGTTCCTTCCCTTCCTAAAGATATTCCCATTGTTAGTCCTGAATACCTATCAAAAAATCCCTTTTCTATTCTAGAAAACAGTGTGGATGAGTCTAGCATCGAATCTGAGAAAAAAAATGATACCTCGCTAGGAAAAATTAATGAAATTGAACCCAAATCTGGATCAAACGAGGAAAATGAAATTGAATCCAAAACTGGCTCTGAGGAGGAAGAAGATCAGACCAGTGACTCAGAAACAGAGAAACAAGAAGAAGACACCACCAAGGCATTTCCAAATTTGAGAAGAAACTGGTCTCCTGGTCTGGGTTTGGCTTCTTCAAAAACCTCGGATTTGGCTCCCTTGGCCATTCTTCCATCTGCATCTCTGAATGCCCCGGAAACCCTTTCTCCTTCCATTGATGAAGATCGGATCGTGGAATGTTAGAGGCATAGGTTCGAGTCGGAGGAGAGCTGACATCAAAGCTCTTATTCATGAAGAAAATCTCCCTCTTATTTGCCTCATTGAAACTAAAGCTACTGAGGATACGGTTGAAGAATATCTCCTGGAAATCTGTGAGAATTGGGCTTATTATGCAAATTACAACCACACTGTTTTGGGAAGAATCTGGGTTGCTTGGAATCCGAAAATAGTTCATTTTATGGTCCATGATGAATCCAGTCAGCACATTCATGGGGAAGTTCAATACCTGTTCTCTAACCACAGATTTGCTCTCACTTCTGTTTATGCAAAAAACAATGGAATAGAGAGAAGAACCTTATGGAACTCTATTCGGAATTTTGCTCATCTTATAAATATTCCCTGGATTGCTGTTGGAGATTTTAACACTGTTAGAACTGCAGATGAAAGACAGGGTGGTGCAAACCTCATTCAAAGTGAGGTTGATGATTTTAACTGCTTTATTCATGATTGTTCCCTGGCAGAGCTGAGGGCTCTGGGTCACTTCTTCACCTGGTCCAACAACTCTAAGAAGGGAAGTCTCAAGCTTAGAAGGCTTGACAGATGTCTTGTTAATGATAATTGGCTCTGTGACTACCCGCATTCTTCAGCTAACTATAAAAATTCTGGTTTGTCGGATCACTCTCCAATTATTATCCAGATTGAGCAGCAGGGAAATCCTAAACCTAAACCCTTCAGATTCCATAACATGTGGCTGGAGGATCTTTCTCTTTTTGAAATTGTTGAAAAGGCCTGGTCCTCTGAAATCAAAGGGAATCCAATGTTTCAATTTGTCAAAAAGCTGAAGAAAGTGAAAGAAGACATTAGAATCTGGAATAACAATATATTTGGGAGGGTCGATATTATGCTTCCCATTGCCAGACAGGAGCTCAATGCAATACAATCTCAAATGGCTACCAAGCCCTTTGATCTCCACCTCAAAAATGAAGAAATTTCTGCTAAGGAGAAGGTTCTTCGAATTTCCAAAGCAGAAGAATCTTTGTTTAAGCAAAAAGCTAGAGTTAATTGGCTGAACTTGGGCGATAGCAACTCTTCCTACTTCCATTCGGTTATGAAAGGCAGGAGAAATCACAATAGCATTCCAGGTCTGACGCAACCTGATGGGAGTGTTACTTCTAACCCTGAGCAAATAGCTATAACCCTGGTATCCTTTTACCAAACCCTTCTAAATGCCCCAAAAATTCCCTCTCCTTCCATTAGAATTCCTACCCCCTCTAGGAAGCTTTCTCTGTTCCAAGCCTCTAACCTCACAAAGGAAATCACCCCTGAAGAAATAAAAGGTGTGGTGTTCTCTTGTGATGGGGATAAGGCCCCTGGGCCTGACGGTTTCAATGGGAAATTTTTCAAAAGTTTTTGGTACCTCATTGGCGAAGATCTCATTAAAGCCATTCAATACTTCTTCAAAACCAATCACCTTCTCCCTGAAGTTAATACTACTTTCATATCCCTCATTCCTAAATCCATAAATGCTTCTTCTCCTGATATGTTTAGGCCAATTTCTCTTTGCAATTTCTTGTATAAAATCATCACTAAGATCTTGGCCAATAGACTCAGAGAGGTCATGGGTTTCCTCATCAGCCCGAACCAATCTGCCTTTATCAAAGGCAGATTAATTCAAGATAATATCCTTTTGGCCCAAGACCTTGTCCACCAATTCCACTTGAAAAGAAAATTTTCGGCCATGTGCATAAAAATGGATCTCAAAAAGGCGTTTGATAATGTGAACCATGACTCTCTCATTGCCTTCATGGAAAATCTAGGTTTCAATGAGGTTTGGTGCACCTGGATGAGACAATGTATCCAAACCCCAAAATTCTCAGTTCTTGTCAATGGTTCTCCCCATGGTTTCTTTTCTTCGTCTAATGGTTTGAGGCAAGGGGACCCTCTTTCACCCCTCCTCTTCTGCATTTGCATGGAAATGTTCACTGTCATATTGGATGGGGCCCTCATGGGTGGAAAAATCTCCACTCCTTTCACTCGAGGTAATCTTTCAATATCCCACGTTTTATTCGCCGACGATGTGCTCATTTTTGCTGATGCTACCCCAGGAGTTAGTCGAGGCATAAAAGACTGTATTGCAAATTTCAATTCTTGCTCGGGGCTATCTGGGAATGCTAGCAAAAGTGAAATTCACTTCTCTGCTGGAGTTAACTGCTTCAAGAATCAGATATGCACTGTGCTGGAGATTGCTGAAGGTCAATTGCCAATTAAATATCTTGGGCTCCCTCTCATCACCAGGAGATTATCCTCTTCCGATTGTCAGCCTCTCCTTGGGAAAATTCAGAAAAGAATATCAAGCTGGTCTAATAAGCTTCTCTCTAGAGCTGGGAGAATTGAGCTCACAAAATCTGTTCTTAATTCTTACCAACTCTACTGGTCTGCTTCCTTTCATATTCCAGCAGGGATTCTTGACAAGATTGAGCAAATTCTAAGAAACTTCATCTGGGCTGGCTCAAATCTGCATTCTTCTCATCACAATGTAAATTGGGACATCATGTGTACTCCAAAATGTGAAGGAGGAATCGGCCTCAGAAAGCTCAGAGATATAAATCAAGCGTGCAAACTCAAACAGCTTTGGAATCTTCATAAAATGGATGTCTCCCTTTGGACTAGCTGGTTCAATGCTAAATACATCAAAGGTAAAAACTTCTGGACCATAAAAACCCCTTATATAATGTCTTGGGGAGCTAGGATAGCTTTTAAATACAGAAAAATGGCTGAAAATATGTTCTGTTATGCTATTGACGATGGGAAGGGGATTGACTTTTGGACCCAACCTTGGCATCCTGATGGCCCTCTATATTTGCAATATCCGGAATGGAACCTTTACAGAGCATCTCACCCACATGTTTCTATTGATCGAATTCTCTCCAATGGAATTTGGGATCATCCGACCATTAGAAGGCTTCCTGGGATCCAATCAATTCTCGAAAAGGCTATTATGTTTCCAGGGGCTGGAAATGTAACAATCTGGAAGCTCACTTCATCTGGTTCCTTCACCTTAAAAAGCGCTTGGAATCACTTCAGATCCAAGAATAATCGTGTTCCCTGGTTCCGTTCAGTTTGGTTTAAAGGTCACACTCCTAAACACAGTTTCGTGAGTTGGCTGGCTATTCAAAACAAACTTACAACCAGAGACAACCTTCAGTTCCTCGGGCCTAACCGTGAAACCAAATGTGTGTTATGCAATTCAGAAGATGAAAACATAAATCACCTCTTTTTCCGATGCTCGTACTCCTCCTGGATATGGAGGCACATTCTCTGGATATTCTCTTCCAGCAGGACTCCAAAGAATTCAGTGCTGAAAGAAGAGGAATGGATTCGAGAGTCTTTCAAAGGTTCAGATCAACTGGCTTCTGCCATTCGCATTGCTTTTAATGCTTCCATCTATCTTATCTGGTGTGAAAGAAACAACCGGATTCACGAAAACAGGAGCACTCACAAACAAGAAATCTTGAGGACTATCCTTCATACAATCAGAACCAGGTGTATCTTTCTCGGGTTCAATGGCACTACTTTTACCAGAAGTAAATGCCTTGCCAATTCGCTTCAGCTCCCTCATTTCCTCCCTAAAAAAGAAATCAAATTCTGTTCCTGGAAGCCTCCGGAGACTGGTTCAATTAAGCTGAACGCGGATTCTTCTCTCACCACCAGTGGCGCCGGGCTTGGGGGTCTGATCCGAGGTTCTCTGGGTGAGATCCTCACAGCTTTCTCCGTTTCTACAGACATGGCTGCTATTCAAGAATTGGAAATTGATGCTATTCTCGTAGGATCAAGATTAGCCACTGACTATGGATTTCGCAATATTTGGGTCGAAACTGATTCTCTTCTCGCGATTCAAGTCATATCTGGCCAAATCAAATGCCCCTGGAGGAAGAAACAAGCCCTTTACAACATCCATTGCTTGATGTCCAAGATAGACCACTGGAAAATTACCCACGTCTGGAGGGAGGCAAATCGTGGGGCTGATTTCCTATCCAAGATAGATTGTCCAATCAAGGGAGGCAATATTCCAGTCCATCTTCTCCCTCAAGCCCTTCTGGACATTGCTGAGGAAGACTTTTCGGGAACCCTTTATCCTCGGATGAAATGATTGCGATCCTGATGCTTTTTTCCTGTTTGCTGCTGGGAGGGTGGAATTCCTTTCCTAAGTCTATCAGTTCTGTAGACTCATGTCTTATAAGTTGTAATAGTGTTGTTTTTTTCCTTGGTGACCTCCTGTGGTCTTGGTTTTTGTTTTTGCTTTGCTGGGAGATTATTCCCTTGTTTCTAGCCTATGAGCCTCCCTGACTTTGTAATTTTATCCTTCATTAATGAATCTGGTAGGGGTCTTGCCTAACCCCAATTTACTCACCAAAAAAAAAAAAAAAAATCATGCCACTGCCATGTAATGTCACATCGCCAATTATACGCTCTACATGCAGTGCCTGAATCACCCAGCTGTGCCGACATAGGCCCAAATACCAGTCATGTATTTTCCACAAAGTACTGTACGGCCCACACCATGGGATGATCCAAACAGTCCATTCGATGGGCCACAACGTAACTAGGCAGTGCCCCACAAATCATTTCTTTAGGATGATTCCAGGTCTCCAATCTATAGAGGTTTCCATAATATGCAGTTCCTGTATAGATTGGAGGGCTAGGATCATTATATCAAAAATGATTTTTGGGGCACAGCCTAGTTACGTTGTGGCCCATCGAATGGACGGTCTGGATCATGCCATGGTGTGGGCCTTACAGTACTTTGTGAAAAATACTGGACTATACCGGCGTGCATCGATCATTTTGTACAAGAAATTATAGGATGAATGGGCGTACACACTCATACTTATGATACAATGGAATAGGGGTGCAACTCAGGTTGGGTTGTGTCCGAGTCGGATTCGGGTTTGGGTTGAGAGAGTTGACCTCGAGTAGGATTCGGGTTTGGGTTGAGAAAGCTGACCCCGAGTCGGGTTAGGTTCGGGTTGACCCGACCCGCATCAAAACTCTACATCTAAAAATATGTATTTACCAATTTTCTATTTAATTTTTTTAGAACATAAAAACATAAAGTGGAAATATATCACCATATTCGAGTCTAAGCTGACTTGAATTGGGAAATCGGGTTGGATTCTGGTTGAGATATTAATTTTTTGGGTGGGCTCGAGTCGGGTTAGCCTTCATCTGGTTGAGAGTCGGGTCGGGGTCGGGTTGACGGTTTAGTGCGTGTTCGACAAGGCTTCTCAATCTTGCCTGCTAAACGGGTGAGAAAGTGAGAGATGAAAATCTCCAGAGAAGCAGTTATTAGTCACTCGGTAGAGTCCTATTTTTTTAGTTGAAAAAAGTAGCTAAAATTTTAGAAACGGGCCTTAGCAGGTAACAAAGCTGAAGGAGATTTTTGATTTTTGATTTTTTTTTTGCTTTCCTAATTTTCCACCCCTAAAAATGAGGGGAAACCCGTAAAAGAATAGTTTCCGAACACGCCCTTAGAGATTCAGGATTGGTTCGGGTTGCCTCAACACAGCCCACCTCAACCCGAGTTGCACCCCTACGATGGAAGTACCGCCCCTGATATTTGATCCAACAATACATCATCTTAAAAAGTGTTAAGTTGTTGGATCAAATATAATGGCTGGGATGACGAGTACGAGTTTGTATACGATGAGTGGGCGTGCACATACTATCAAATATCAATGGTGGATGCCCCGCAAGTGTATGTATTTGATCAAGGGTGGATCCCCCGCAACCCTATGAGCACGCGCACGCATCATATAAATTCTCAACAGTAGGAAGAAGTTTCTTGGAGCAGAAGCTAATGCATGGCAGGAGGTTGAAAGATGAAGTATTCCACTATGCATAGATGAGGAGATTTCCTTTTTCATTTCATCAAGTGGGGTTTCTTTACCTAAGAAAGTGGGTCGACATTTCTTTTATTATATGTTGTTTTCAACAGTGGATTAATTAAGACGGATAACAGAAATGAAGACATCAAGTCAAGCGTCTCCAAGTCAAATATGGGTCCCATCCTTGAGCACTTATCTTATTGCTGCTTTTGGCTTCTACTTTTAATTTCAGTGCTATAGTTGTATGGGTAGGGCGTGATTCGAGGGTTAGTTTCATCCGATGGAAATGATTTTTGAGGCACAACCTATTTACGTTGTGGCCCTCAAATGGACAGTTCGGATCATCCTAACGAGTGGGCTGTATAGTACTTTTTAAAAACTATGAGTTTATATGGCCACACATCATATAAGATCATTCTGTTTGGATGCCAAATGAGAGGGATCCTAGGCAAAAAAGCACTTTTTTTTTGCCAGAGTAACAGCCAAATCTTTAGAGATTACCAGACAACAAAAAGGTATAACAATTGCATGTCTGGTGAGGTAACGTCACTTCTATTTCGGTATGAAATATCTCAAAGAAGACAAAGATTTCATAGGAAATCCTCCTCTCCTCTCTGACCCTTTCCTCTCTATATCTCTCCCTCTCCTGGTTAACTTGCATAAAAACATCTTAAAGCTCATGGTTTCCCCAAGGTTTACACGACTTCCAAAATCTTGCCCCCATCCGTAGGCTGAACTTCCCTAATGCTATGTTTGGTTGCTCAAATGTAGGAGATCATCGGAGTTTGAAAATGCCGATGATGTCCCGAAGATCCGTCCAAAGAATGTTTGGTTGCCCAAACTCCTTTGACTACCAGACATTCTCTAGACAGCATTATTTCCTTTGACCACAGACAATCTAGCTATGTGGTGGCAATATTCCCTCCTCCAATCTTCTCCCCATCTCTCACCATTTTGGTGAAATTTGGAGAGAAGATTCCTGTCTTATTCCCTTTTCACGCTTTCTCTCTCTTCCTCTTCTCTTTCTTCCACTCTCTATTTTAGTAATGACATACGTAAGCTAATCTTAAGGCGGATTGCCGTGTATCCAAGCACTACTTACCAATCTTCCATTATTATTCTTCCCATATTCCATGCTTGTCTTCTTCCCTTTGGCTTCTACTAATCTCCGAAAGGGAGCATAAAGAAAGCTTAAGCATCCAAACCAACCCTTAGGAATTGGTGTCGAAATAGTGCCACTTTTTATTTACAGACCATGTATCCTTGCATACCAGACATTTGATTTATGTTAAGGATCAATTACCAATGGGGGATAAAAATTAGGTGGAATTATCAACAGGACCCATGCTTTTCAGAAATTATCAACGAGGGACAAAAGAGGTCTTGTCATTAAAAGCTAGACGAAAATGCCCTTTTCTTAAGCAACACGTTTTGCTTTTCCACTTTTGACTCTTCTCTCTTCTTTCCCTCTTTTTTTTACTTTTTCATTTTCAACTTTGTTTTTTTTACCTTACTAGTCATCTTCTTCAGCCTTTAGCCACCATTGGAGGCGGGAAAACTCGAAAGTTTGAAACGTGAGTTCATTCCCATCTCTCTCTCAATATCTAGGTTTTGTTTTTCATTTGTTTTAGGGTTTTGCATTTCTCCTTCTCCCTTTCAATGGAGGATGAGGAAGATGAATTGTACGGTAGAAAGAAAAAAACATGAAAATGAACGAGTGAAAAAAAACAGGAAATAAAAACGTGTTCATAAGGGACTTGATAAGCCTATTCGGAATTTGGTAACCCCATTTTGATACTGGATAACCCCAACCCCAGAGACTTGAAAACCCCCTTCCAAAACTCCAGTACCCTTGGGCGATTTTAAGGGACTTGATAAGCCCATTCGTAAATTGGTAACCCCATTTTGATACTAGATAACCCAAATCCCAAATACTTGAAAACCCCATTCCAAAACTCTAGTACCCTCAGCCAATTTTCAGGGACTTGATAAGCCCATTCGGAAATTGGTAACCCCATTTTGATACTTGATAACCCCAATCCCAGAGACTTGAAAACCCCCTTCCAAAACTCTAGTACCCTCGGGCCAATTTTCAAGGTCTTGATAAGCCCATTCAGAAATTGGTAACCCCATTTTTTATACTAGATAACCCTAATCCCAGAGACTTGAAAACCCCCTTCCAGAACTCTAGTACCCTTGACTAATTTTTAGGGACTTGATCACCCAATTCGGAAATTTGTAACCCCATTTTTTATACTAGATAACCCCAATTCTAGAGACTTGAAAACCCTCTTCCAAAACTCCAGTACCCTCGGCCAATTTTCAAGCACTTGATGAGCCCATTCGAAAATTGGTAACCCTACTTTTGAGAGTTACTAACCCCCTTCCAGAGAGTTGATAAACCCCTTCTGCTACAAAATACAAAACCCCATGCCTATAGCAACTCTTCTAGTGTCATTATAATTCTGCTCATGATAGAAATAACAAAAGAAATGGATGTTGTTTCCAATAAATGTGCTTCATGTATTACATCCCAATTTGTGTATTACAAAAAAAAAATTAACTAAATCAAAAAATGTGTAGCCATCCATTCATGTATTACATCAGCATTTTCTTATACAACCACTTGTCTTCCAAAAAAGTGAGTGAAGCCATCCATGTATCATCTCCAGAACTCACCATAAAAAACAAATCGCTTAAACCATAAACAAGATAAATCATAAACAAAGGAATGAAAAAAAGTGCAAAACCCTAAAAAAGAAAAGAAAAACAAAACCTAAATACAAAGAGATAGATGGTAAGAACTCAACATTCAAGTTTTTCCCAACAACAATTGTGGCTGAACAAGGAGGAAGATGACTAGTAGGGTAAAAAGTCACAAAGGTGATATGAAAAAGTAAAAGAAGATGGAAGAAGGAGAAAACAAAGTCAAAACGTGTTGTAAATGCTAAAGGGTATTTTCGTCCAGCTTTTACTGACAGGACCTCTTTTGTCCCCCATTGGTAATTTTTGAAAAGCATGGGTCTCTTGATAATTTTGCCTAATGTTTGTCCCCCATTGTTAATTAGTCCTTATGTTAATAAAGAAATAACTAAAACATCTGAATCCATGCATACATCACATCCCTGTATGTTGCTCACGTCAGCCTTTTTTTCCTTCACACTGAAGGCCTCAAATATTCCCGGGGAGCATTTTTCTCTGTGCTGCTATCTTCTCATTGGCTGTTCGTACACTGTCTCTTTTCTTTCCCCCTTTTGTTTTTTGGGTCCATGATCTTTTTAAATGGAGAGTGAGCGAACAAACTTTCCTCCTGTTTCTGTGAAATTTCTGCTACTAGGGTTCTGGGTTTTACAGGAAGATCGAAGGTGAGATTTTGTTTTTCATTTTTTGACAATTGTTCTTGTTGTTTTTCTTTTTTATTTTGTTAAAAAGGGTTTCTATTTGATCGTTCTGTGGTTCTTGTTTTGCGGTGTTTTAAGGTTTGAGAGGACTCTGAGTTTTGGAAAAATATGGGTGTTTTGGGAATAGAAAATCTACCGAAAGGATTTAGATTTCGTCCAACCGAAGAAGAGCTTGTGACTGACTACCTTATGAGTAAGATTGAAGGGAAGAAATCTGAGGTGGAAGTGATTTCAGAAGTGGATATCTATAAATGCGAACCCTGGGATTTACCAGGTATGTGTGTTTTTTGTCATTCAATTTTGTCACTCAATTTGTGTGCTGATTGTTTGTTTGTTCTACTCAACTCAACTGGGCCTTTGTACCAAACTAGTTGGGGGTTCGCTAATGAATCCTTTAGAAAATTTTCATGAAGAAGGTGAAAAAATCTACCCGGCTCAAATTGACTAAGTCTAATCATCGTGACACTAGTTGGGTTCGTCTATATGGATGTATGTGGATTATTTTCTTTCATTCTCTCATGTCCAAGGTCATGTTCTTTGTTATCTTTCTAGCTATCAAGTCTTTCCTCACTGGTTCTACTTAAGTTGTTTTTGGTCGGCCCCTACCTCTTTTTATTCCATCAACTTGGCACGAGTCACTTCCCAAACCATCTTAAGCGGTGCTCTCTCATCTTCTTCTCAATTGGTGTCACCCCACCGTTTTTTGTTCTGATTGTTTTTTTTTCTGTTTCTTTTTGGACTTGTTTGATTTGCAGGATCTCTGTGGAAATGTTTGGATAGGAAAATATATCTAAAATTTCTTAGTTAACCATAATTATATCATTTCTCTCTTTATCGTATAAAGTTAAAAAAAAAAAAAAATCCAACAAAATTTTTTGCTTCAGAAATGTTTCTCTTGCAATCCAAACCTGGCCTTATTGATTTGGGTTTTCTAAAGTAATGGGCTTTCTTTACAAAATTTGTTATCTTGTTCAAATTCGTATTCTGTTCAGCTTTTAATGTAATTCTATGGCAAATTGCACTTCTTTTTTGTGTAGATAAATCGTTGATTAAAACAGATGATCGTGAATGGTTCTTCTTTTCTCCCTAATTGGAATTATCCAAATGGCGGCCGTTCTAAGAGGGCAACGGAAGCTGGGTACTGGAAAACAACAGGAAATGATAGTTCAATCAATTCCTGGTCAGCTGGAGTGAAATCCCGGTCACCTGAACTGACCTTGATTGGGAAGAGGAAAACACTTGTTTTCTACAAAGGGCGCGCTAAAAAGGGTAAAAAAGGCGAAAAGACTAGTTGGATCATACACGAGTATCGGGTTACTGAAAACGCCCTGGTTGGTAAAAGTGATGGTGCGCAGGTGAGAATTCTCTTGCATTTTCTTTTCTTTTTTTCAAGGAAAATTGAATCTTGTGCTTTGATGGTTAACTCTAATTGGTCCTTATGGTGGATCTTCATTTCAATTGGTGAAAATTTTAGTTCAAGCAAATCTTGTTGCAGATCTTTTCTTATGGTGGATCTTCATTTCAATTGGGCTTTCCATATGATTAATTATATTTTTACTTTCTTATCCCCATTGTATAAAACTCTCTCCGTGTTCTGTATTTACTATTGTTTAGGTTCTGATTTATAGATTTCATGATTATTTCACTATTTCACAGGCTTTCATTCGTTCTCCGCTTTGTGCAGGGTGTTTTTGTTCTCTGTCGTCTATTCGATAAATCGGATAAGAATCTTGGCAATTCAAACTGTGATGAGATGGATGCGAAAAATGGAGATTCAGACTTTGATAATATAGAGCAGAGTGACTTATCCCCCACCATCACAACCATGTCTTCTTCCGAGGAGACACAGAATGCAGGTGGTGCTGTTGTGCCGTTTGAAGCAGCATTAAATCAAGGAATTCCAGCATTGGATATTCAAGAAAAGCCACAACCCTTGCCCGGGTCAATTGCTAAGCAACCAGTTAATACTGAGATGTTGCTTGCTCATAAGGCAGATAACAGCACTTATAATCCTTCAATGCCGGAAGAGATCCGGTATGAAAAAAATATGGCTTCTGATGAAAAAGTTCACGAGGCTGATGTCGTAGCAAGCGAGGTGAGGAGAAATTCCTTAATATATTCTTCAGTTTTTACCATTTTTCATCTATATGTCATCCATGGTAACAAAATAGTTGCATGGGAATTGGGTGTACCTGACAATTGCTCGATGCTAATTTCTAGACTTATTGCAGTTAAGTTATTAGAATTAGGTGTGCCTCATAAGTTTTCAGCATTAATTTCTGCTAACATTTTGCAGTTGGGTCTGAGCATGTTTTCTTGCATTTCCTTTTTTTCTTGCATTGCTTGACCACATTAGAAATTGAAACTAAAGCATGTTTGTTCTTGGTTTTTAATATTATATTTTACTTCAGGTGGATCCACTCCTTCAAGCTTCAAGGATGTTCGATGACCCAGCGCCTGAGCCACCAGAGTACCGAAGTTTCTTAGATGCATATAACAGGCAACAAAATCAGTTCTTCAGTGGCTATCAAGGATGGAACCAGCAATTTGAATTTGCATCAGGAGGGGCTAACAATGAGGGGCAGACAATGGTTGCTATATAATAATCAATAAATTATTATATAATATCAACCTAAATAGCCAATCATTTTCCCCTAGAAATTACCATTTTCAACACACAATCCATCCTAATACTGCCCGAATCCTATTTCTTAGATTTTAGTCCCAACCTCAAAAATTTAACCTAAGCCTCATACATTCCGGTTCTATACACCAAATCAAACCAAAACCCAACTAGTAATATATTATATAATATCAACCTAAATAGCCAATCATTTTCCCCTAGAAATTACCATTTTCAACACACAATCCATCCTAATACTGCCCGAATCCTATTTCTTAGATTTTAGTCCCAACCTCAAAAATTTAACCTAAGCCTCATACATTCCGGTTCTATACACAAAATCAAACCAAAACCCCACAAAACCCAACTAGTAATATATTATATAATATCAACCTAAATAGCCAATCATTTTCCCCTAGAAATTACCATTTTCAACACACAATCCATCGTAATACTGCCCGAATCCTATTTCTTAGATTTTAGTCCCAACCTCAAAAATTTAACCTAAACCTCATACATTCCGGTTCTATACACCAAATCAAACCAAAAGCCCACAAAACCAAATAGTAGAAACAAACAAGAAATTCGGACAATGATGAAGATAAGTAGATGAAGAAACTTCACTAAAATTGAAGAACCAGATCGTGAATTAAATCAGAAAAATTCACGAGTAAATTTAGTTTAAACTCAAAAACTTGATCCTGAAACCCTAGATCCAAAAAATTCAATCCATACCACTACTGCCATTTTCAAAAGCACCGAAGCCTAATTCTTAGAATTCAGTCCCAACATAAAAAAATCAATTTAATCCTCACGGATTCATGTTCTATGCAATCCCTTTTCCGCCAGAAGTGTCATTTTCGACACACAATCCATACCACTACTTTCCCTAGACAGTGTCATTGTTGACACAATCCATACCATTACTACCATTTTCAATAGCACCGAAGCCTAATTCTTAGAATTCAGTCCCAACATCAAAAAATCAATTTAATCCTCATGGATTCATGTTCTATGCAATCCCTTTTTCCCCAGAAAGTGTCATTTTTCGACACACAATCCATACCACTACGTTCTCCAGAAAGTGTCATTTCGACACAGTCCCTACAACTACTTTCCCCATAAAGTGTCATTTCGACACAATCCATACCACTACTGCCATTTTCAATAGCACTGAAGCCTAATTCTTAGAATTTGGTCCGAACATCAAAAAATCAATTTAATCCTCAATCCTCATGGATTCATGTTTTATGCAATCCTTTTTCCCCAAGTACTGTCATTTTTGACACACAATCCATATCACTACTTTCCCCAGATAGTGTTATTTCCGACACACCATCCATACCGCTACTGCCATTTTCAATAGCACCGAAGCCTAATTCTTAGAATTCAGTCCCAACATCAAAAAATCAATTTAATCCTCATGGATTCATGTTCTATACAATCCTTTTTCCCCTGAAAGTGTCATTTTCAACACAATCCATACCACTACTGCCATTTTCAATAGCACCGAAGCCTAATTCTTAGAATTCGGTCCCCCAAAAAAAAAAAAAGAATTTAATCCTCATGGATACATGTTCTATACACAAAATCAAACCAAATCCTAGTTGATTCAAGTTCCATAGGATTCAAAAGAACTAGGAACAGATATAAATTCATCCTTAAAAACCCAGATGGGTTGGATATTCCATAGTAAATCACTAATCGTTTCGATATATATCCATCCTTGTGGCAATAGCATTTGTTTGTTTTACTTCCACGGGTGGCAGATTCAGAAGCGATGCTGATGCTGAATTACTGGTTGCAAAGGTTAGCAGATTTGCAAACTGTACAAGTTTCCTGTCTAATTATCTTAGGATATGATGATATCCACACCTTTGTTTTTATAATGACACTCGTGTTATTTAACACTTTCTTGATTCGGTGTTGATAGCATTTTGTGAACTGTATGTTTTTAACTGCTAATTTTGAGAGTTAAAAAGAAAAAAGAAAAAAGAGTGCAATAATAAAGTATAGTGCGCCATTGAATTTTTTTGTTATATAAGCTGGCTTGAATTCATAGCCTTATGGTTGCAATACAATGCATATTCCAACTGAGATAGGGGTTCAAGCCATCTTACCTAAAAAATGATTCCCCCACCTTATACAGGAAACTAGTTTACAACATTGAAATATTTTACTCCCAACAACTTACCGTGAATCGGCCAGTATAAATCTCAGTTGTTTCCCTTAATATTTCATTTATAGCAACACCTTATTACTGTGTGAATCTAGTATAAATCTCAGTTGTTTCCCTTAATATTTCATTTATAGCAACACCTTATTACTGTGTGAATCTAGTATAAATCTCAGTTGTTTCCCTTCTATGTTGTATCAGGATGGTGTATGTTTAATGAAGAAAGTGCTAAGCCGGAGGTTTCCTCCAATGATTCTCTGCTGCAGACTCCCTGCAGGATTGGTGTTTGCGAATTCAGGGGCTATAGTGGTCTTTGGAGCATTTATCTGAGACTTATCTAACGTCATAGTGTGGGCGAAGGATTTGTCTCTGGGGACTGTTGTAGGATTATCTTCCCTCAATTCTCTCATATGCTGCGATTAGCAAATGAAGAGGCTGATAAGCTATCGCCGAAGAGGGAGTGGTGAAACCGGATAGAGGGCCATGAATTTTGGGATATCTGATGCATAGGGTTGTTCTATAGGTCATGAACTTCGGGATATTTGATGTAGAGAGGGGGTTCTATATGTACTGCAAGGATTGTAACGGCGTAGGGCGACATCTTGTCTCCCTCGTCACGTCTATCTTATGTACTTTTGTTAAATTTTAATGAATATGTTACTGATTCTCAAAAAAATTGCTGCAGATTCTGTGGGAATTGTTCAATAATTTTAGAGAACTAATCATTCAAGAAAATTTAGCTAATAGTGGTGCTTAACTGCTTATCTCGACCGGACTAGCATCAAGATAGCTCGTCCTGCATGGGTATGTTACTAGAAGGATTCGTGTACGAATAAAACTTTCCGATCAAAGGAAATTGTATATGGAACGAGTGTTTGGCAAGGGAATGGAATCAGACAGTGATCCAGAGTCCAATGAGAAAAAATCAGAAATAACAGAGGTGAGAAGTTATGCTATTGCCTTGTTAAAGGAAAATTAGTTCAGAAACTCTAATTAGTTTCCTCATCTATAGCATACTAAAAATGCCAGTTGCTGTGCAGGCAACACAAATTGTTGATGATAGTGCATCTACAGGAACAAGATCATCAGGGTCCGTTCACATTGTTAAGCTTCTAGACCGCACTAGTGCAACTACTGCCCATAAACAATCCAAACCTCCAAATAACAAAGCTTTGTGGTTACTGAATGTTATTTGTTACTTTACTAGAAGTCTCAATTGTTCTGTCCATTTCCGACAAGTTCCCAAACGAGATTACCCAAGAATCCAATCTGAGGCATCTTCTGCTAATTCTCATTTATAAATGCTCTACTTATTGTAAAACTGTGTGTGTGGGTGTGGGAATGCTTTAAATTGTGATATTTTGTAGGGAAAGAAAGACATCTGTCCAGATTATTTGTTGATGCTTTGGGAGTGGGAATGACAGTAAGGCGTGACCAGCGCTGTTAATGACAGTAAGGATTATCAGCACGACAAAAGACTAATCTGAGAATTCAAGTTGCTATGATCTTAATTCCCAAGTCTTTGTTAAACATGTGCTGCTTCTGTAAGTTGAATGCTAGCTTCAGCAGTGACTCACCAGATGTCTTGCCTCCTTGATAGACTGAAACATTTCAGTTGAGTCGAATCTCTAGGGAAGGAAGCCAAGCTACTATAGGCTGATTGGCAAGACGAATGCCAATGAGGTCAAGTGGAGAATGATGTCGAGTGGGATTACTATGGGCTGATTGGCAAGACGAATTCCAATGAGGCGGTGGGAGCGATCTCATGGATCAATCTCAGTTAGACTCTCTCAATTGAGGGAGACTCCATCAATGTTATTCGTTGGGTTAGAAATGACGATAGACATCCTTGGATATCTGTCATTGCTATTGAGGCCATCTTGGACATGATCGAGGCCCATACCATGGTTTTTCTTAGCATTTATGTGTTTGGCTAATAGTGAGGCAGATCATCTCACTCGTTTAGGAGTGGAGAGAGTAATATTGAGGACCTCTTTTTTCTATTTCATTTTCTTTTGATATTTGATGTAGCTTGGCCATCTGGGTCATGGAACCTTTGCTCTTTTTTTCATCAATAAGTTTCACCATTTAAAATAAATGGGAAATGATTTCAGCGCTCTATTGTTTTGATAAACATGAGCTCCACTTGTTTGTCGTGTAGTATTTGAAGGTCTTTAAGAGCTTTTTGAAAACCGTAATATTCCTTTGACAGCCCTTTAAATACTACACGATAAAAATTGGAGCGCCTTTTATCAAAACATTGGAGTGCAGAAATCATTTCCCTAAATAAATAATGGTCGTGATGAGGGTATTGGTGCTTACTAGCGTTAGCATACCCTATTTCCTGGATCTTAGCCATCTGTATTGCTGCTAGCCTGAATCTTTATTTCATGTGGCACTTTGATTTATTTTTATCACCTCTACATTTAATTTTCCTCCTGAAAAGTGAAAGTGAGTATGGTTTGTGTGTTGCTTGTAAATTGGGGTTCTCGTCGATGTGAGAATGTGGATATGACTTTTTAAGTTATAACATTTTGAGGAGACCTAAAATGAAATATTGATGAAGTAAAATAACAGAAACTATTGGCGCACTTAGAGCATGCCTCCTACAGTTAGGGCCTCTTCAACAAAACATTGTTTAGAAATTTCAGTTCTCTATGATAAATTCTAGAGATTTCACTAAACTTGGATGCATTTACAAGAGGATCAATGTGTGCTTATATAGAGCACTTACATGATAAACATGGAATGGAATCGAGATAATTCTAGAAGGAAATAATCCTAATCAAATCTACTTTCCTAATCTCTATTGCTTACCTCTTCTAATCCACTTGCCTAATTTATCTAGTTGCCTCGTTTACCCAACTTACCTAATCTACCTCTAAGATGATCCAACGGTGAGATCTTAACCCAATCTAACCGTTGGATCCCACATATTCTAACATGCCCCCTCAATCGTATATGGATTGAAAATCGATAAACGTTTGACAGCAATTTAAAAATAAATTCCCAATACAATAGAATTCCCCAAATTACAAATGTAATAAAAATCAACCGATTTGATGCACACTTCCAAAAGTCTATGATGAAGATCCTCTGATGAAGACTGATGTTGCCGCCAATGATCATTGATGATGGTTGCCGAAGAAGATTCCGCTTGTTGATGTGTCACGAAGAGGGCTTAAAAGCTAATAGATCATGGCCTCAATGGGGCTAGATGATACTCAAGCCTCGATGGGCGAGTAGAAATGGGTCACTATGGACCAATGCCGGAATGGGCAAGAAATGGGTCACAATGGACCAATGCCTCAATGGGCAAGAATGAGCCTCGATGGGCAAGATAGCATGGGTCGGCTTTGAATACCGATCCTCATGGAACTAAAAATCCTCCTTCAGGCACGCACTTCAAAATGAATGAAGCACCTCAACTGAAATGAGTCAATATTTCAGGCACGCACCTAAAGAAAGGTACATCAACTGAAATAGGAGAAGATTTGAGAGATAAGGGTTTGAAAGAAAAAGAAAATAAGATGAGCGACAATGAACGATAGATGATGGCAGCAAAAATTAGTAGCATTCTAGCAAGCCTGAGAATGTTACGAATTTAGAAAGTGCAGGTGTAAGCATCAAATCTGGGGGTTTTAGATAAGGCGAGGTGGTGGTTTCCAAGAGAATAATGGGGTGAAAATATCAAATATGAGGGTGTTTTTTAGGCATGAATGAAAAGGTGTGCCGTTATCAAATTTGAGGCATAAGAAAAGACACCGATAAAGGCAAAGAATCTGCTTTGCTATTCTCAACAACAATTCACCGAAGAAGACCTTTGCATTAAAGAGGCAAGGAATATGACTAAAATCTCTCATTGGATGTGATGATAACTGGAAGAAAAATGTGTAAAAAAGAAGGGCATAGACAAGCATGGTGAATAGCAAATAGTGATAGACCATCCATCAGTACAGACGGATTTGGCCGGATTCATAGGTAGGCTTGCCGTGATGATCGGGACGGGGAGTGATGGCCACCGGCGGACGGTTAGAACACCCGCCCGCTGGAGGACGGGGACTCACGTATGTTGTGCTCAGGCCATAATAGGATCTAATGCTCTGATACCATGATAAATTCTAGAGATTTCACTAAACTTGGATGCATTTACAAGAGGATCAATGTATGCTTATATAGAGCACTTACATGATAAACATGGAATGGAATCGAGATAATTCTAGAAGGAAATAATCCTAATCAAATCTACTTTCCTAATCTCTATTGCTTGCCTCTTCTAATCCACTTGCTAATTTATCTAGTTGCCTCGTTTACCCAACTTACCTAATCTACCTCCAAGATGATCCAACGGTGAGATCTTAACCCAATCTAACCGTTGGATCCCACATATTCTAACACTCTAATTGCACAAGCTACTCATTGTTAAAGAAAATGGAGTTTGACTGACTGCAAAAGACAATTTTTTTAGATTTGAAGCATCAATTTTGATTTTGATGTCTTACATGTTGGAGTTGTTTGCAGTGGGTCATCAACATATATATATATATATATTTCAACCAAGGTTTTAAATTTCGGTTTTTCGGACCCCACCGAAATCCGAAATTTTGTACTTTGGTTCGAAATTTCGGCCGAAATTTGGTAACATTTTTTTTTAATTTTTTTAAATGGCATTTTCTCGAAATTTCGGACCGAAATTACCAAAATTAGGAAATTTGGCCCGAAATTCCGAAATTCCGAATTTCTGCCGAAATTTAAAACCATGATTTCAACAAAACAATGTGGTATGTTTTCATTAAGGTGAATGAAGGAACTGAGTTAAGACTTCCTAAATCCATCTTTCCATCTTCTGTACTCTCTATCTCAACCATCCACAGGATGATCCTAATTGCTAATTAAAAAAAAAAGATGATCCTAACCCTCCGATCCATAGAGTTTCTATATTATGACATTCAATATATAGGAGTGTTGGGATCATCCTTTGTAGATTATTCTTGTGGCCTAACCTATTTACGTTGGGGATATCCAAAAGAACAGTTTGGATCTTCATATAAGGTGGGCCCCACTATATTTTTGGAAAAATACACGAATACATCATTTAAAAAACTCTTTAATATAGGTTTAGACAGGTTAGGGAGAAGATGGCAACAGTAGTTTTAGAGTATTACATATAGTACAGATTGTTTGAAAGTAATATTTAGATATAATATAGTGAATGGCTTCAAGGTAGGGGTGTCAATGGACCCACACGGTTTGATGGATCCAAAGGATCTGAATGGGTTAATGGACATGATTTCAGCATAGTATTTGGATTCAAAAGGAACGCTTCAGTAGGAAGCAAACTACTATGAGGCTCTTTATGGCGTGTTGGGCCTCACTGATTGGTCCAAACCATGGGTCTAAACCATTTCCTTGCTGACCTTGTTTTGAATCGGCCTACTATGGCCGAAAAATCCTTCAAACCATTCAATAATGTGTAATGTTTTGGTCCATTCAATAATGTGTACTGCTTTGGTCTTTTGAAAACTACATCAGTCAATATTTAGCATTCTACAATCAACCCATCAAAAGAAAGGTATCTCTATGTCTGCACTCTGCAGCTTCCCACAGTACTATAATGAGGGATCTGCTAGAGACCATCGCAGAAGGCATTTTACGGTTGGGCTTTGAATGGGAAAGCAGCCACACAGGCTTAGATTTTGTCTTATTCATTTAATTCATCCGAGGTGGCTGCTCTCACATGCAACAGCCCAACCGCGAAATGCCTTCTGTGATGGTCCCCTAGCAAATCCCCTATATAGATAATCCTTCTCGGACCCACCTTACAGATTAGGTGTGAGAGGTGTCACTCTTGTACCAGCTGGTAGTGTCCCACCAAATCAATGGTCAAGATAACCATATACAAGTACCATTTGTAATGTGGACCCCCATTCCACCCAAATGTCTCTTGCACATTTTCCATTATCACTTATTCAATTCCAAAGTATCACATAACTTTATGCAATGGTTGCTTGCACAAGGAGTTTGATCTTGTTTTGAGATATTAGAGATTGCCCGGTTTTTAGAAGAAAATTACCAAAATACCCCTATCTCATAAAAATTACTCAGATATCTTTATTCAAAGTTTATCAAAATACCCTTCTTCAGATGAAAATAACAAGAGTACCCCTAATGTGAGCAAAAAAAGATTGGTCCAACCTTATTTCATATGTCATAATCTCAAGGCATGCTTTACTCTTGATTCTCTATTACTTATGGTTAATAATCAATTTTAGCAGCCAAACATGATTTTGTTGTAATATGATTTTGATTCTAAGAACCTAAAAAAGAATAAAAAATAAAATCAAAATAAAGAAACAAAATCATAAGTGTAACCAAGTGCACCCCTAATGTTTAAGTGGGAAGTGTTTGTCATTGAAATGAGTAGAACACAACAAACCTCCTTTTACAATTCTATAGATAAGAAAGTCCCTAGGACAAAATCTTTCCTAAATTCCCTTACATATCTTTTGAACCCTATGTGAGCAACTAGGGGTGCAAGTTTGGCCTTGTCAGCTCTGACCCCGAACAGGGTCAGGGCTGAATTTTCCAATCCTAAGGGCGGGTCAGGGTTCATTGTTTTACACCCTGACTCGGGTCGGGTCGGGTTCTGGGTTTTTTGCCTTGATGAGCTTTTTTTTGCCTTGATGAGCTTGTGCTCCAAGCACTTCATCTTTATATAAACAAAAGGAAGCATGGCAGAGATGGCGCCCATTTCTTTATCATATAAAAAATAAAGGGTTTCACTTGTTATCTTCATAGTATTATCATGATTGCATTCCACTATACCCTTTTGCATGAATTGGGGTTTCTTTACTAAAAAAGTGGGTCAAGATTTCTAATTATTATATATTCTTCTCAGTAGTATTAATTCATTTGTATAACAGAAAGAAGAGATCAAGTCAAGCTCCTTTTAAGCAAGCCTTGGGACCATAGGTTCAGTACCACACTTGTACTGTTGTTAGCTTTAAAAAAATCTTTATGATATACAGAGTATGACACTTGGACGATTCAGACTGACGATTGGACAGTCCAAAATTAGTGGGTGATGAAGCTGAAAAGTCTCAATCAAAAGCCCGCAAAGGGGCGGTAAAATGAATATTCACAATAGTCTAATCGATTTGCTGAAAATTGATTGTTGTACGTCTCTGATTTTATGAAAGAAGACAATTCTATTGGCTCCATATGAACCCACTGAGTGGACGGTCTAAATCAGTCGCTGTTCACTAAATAACATACTAGAATACATTGGAGTTGCATCTTAGTACGGTACATTTCAGTTATAATGGATAAGTTCTAGAGATAGTTTCACATTCTGTGGACTTGAAATCAACCTCTCACATTTTTGTAAGAGGCTGAGATTAAAACCATAAAGTCTAGTGAGAAGAATCTCAGCCCTTCATACTCGGGGCCCACCATGTATTTTATGGGTACCCTTTAGAAGAGACCAAGGACTTGTTGCAATTAGCACATCCATTGTGGGGGGGCAGAAGGAGTGGTCATTATTCAAAAGATTACTTTCTACTTTCTTTTTAATTACCACTTTTATCCTTTTACTTTATTTTTTTGTCTTTATTTATTGACAGCATTTTTGCCTAAACATCCCTCCAAAATATTTTCCAATTAGTCATCCACCAACAGATATAAAGTTTTGAAATATACTTACAAAAGGGTCCCTAGTAACAGATCATGAAGTGCCAAAAGGTTTTAACATTTTGAAATATATTTTTAAAAAGTCCAAAGTGCTGAGTGAGGAGATGATGCAAAGTGGTAGAAAAATAAAACTCTAGACATGACAAAACCCAATTCCATCCGATGAATGAACTGGATTATTGGTCGATAGGCAAAGTTGTACATTATACCTCCTCAACCCTAGCATGATATGATTCTACTTTAATTTTATTTTGTGAAATGATAGCCACACTCCCTTGTTTTTAATAATGGAGGAGTTCAGGACCCCTAAGACAGTAACACCCTGGCACATAGGGGTGGACATGGTTCGGTTCGGTTCGGTTTTGGGGTATACCCAGAACCGAACCATATATAATCGGTTCCCTGAAATTGGAACCGAACCAGAACCATATAAGTTTGGAACCGAACCGAACCAGAACCATATATAATCGGTTCGGTTCGGTTCGGTTCTGGGTTTACCCGATCTTCATCAAATCAACGGAATTTCTTCACAATAGTTGTTTGAATGTTTGGTTTTCTTTTCTTGAGATAGAATAATTTTTTGTTTCCAGCTTGTCATCATCATTATGGGAAAAGCAGAGCACAAAAGTCTCTAATGAAATGATGAATATGACTTTGTGGGGGCGTTATACAAACTACTCTCATAATATTTTACTATTTTTAAAAGCCTTTCACTTTCTTCTTACACTTACAAAAACTTTCAAGTTAATATTAAAAACAAAAAGGATTCCCACATCTTCTTTCCTGCCATTAAAATATTAAGGCTTGTTTGGTGAGATTAAAAATATTTGGGCAAGTGCTGAGATTAAAAAACTTGTTTTCCAGTCTGACTAAGGGTTTTAAGGTGGGTCGGTTCTTGGTTCGGTTCTCGGTTCCGGGATCCAAACCCAGAACCGAACCGAATTTCCATCGGTTCCAGGTTATTAGAACCGGAACCGAACCATATAACTATGGAACCGAACCGAACCGAACCATATGTGCCGGTTCGGTTCGGTTCCTCGGTTCGAACCGGAACCATGTCCACCCCTACTGGCACATGCAAGGCGCTAGGGGCAGAGGGAGTTGCAATCTTGGCCCTATCATCTTCCCTGGATGTCCTTAAATCATTTCTATTTAGGGCAGGCTTGGCCACCATGATTTTTTTATTTTATTTTCATGATAAATCGGTGTCTCCAAGTGGAGATGAGGGTGAAGTGGCTAAAAATTAGGAAACAAAAAACAGGAAACTAGTGTATACAAGTGAAGAGAAGTGGCTACAAATCAGTAAACGAAAAACTCTATTCAAAACAAGATCGACTTTTTCCTAATTTTAAGCCACTTCTCAGGCTCATCTCAACCGTGCCATTTCAAATCTCTCTCCTTCTCCCACTGTCCTATCCCTCTCTCATCACTTGGAGGCACTGATTTATCGTGAAAAAAATTTCCTAGCTGCCAGATAGGGCCTTATAAAGACTCTTTTCTTTGATTTATATTTTCCATGTCAGCAGATATTATTTGTTTTGCTCAATGAACATATCGTTGTCAATTGGCCTACTGAATTGGATTGAAATAATATGTCACAATTAATTTGACTTCGAATTTTCATATTTTCAGCTCCCATATATATATATATATATATATATATATATATATATATATATATATATATATATATATATATTTCAGACCTACCAGTTTTGGAATAAACTTCTCAACTTACATGTGTTTTAGGAATGGTGGAAGATTCATTATCAAAAGAAAACAAAAAAGCATAGATTTTGCTAAAAGGACGCGAGCCAATGGAATTTCATATGTATTTGTTTGATTTCACTAGCTACAAAGATTCTTGATGCAAGAACATACCAAAGTAGTGAATAGAAGTAGACTGAAGAACATGTTTTCTATAATAGTTCCGAACCACACCCAATTCTGAACCGAACCCAAATCAAGCTAACCGATGAACCAAGTAACACAGCTATTACATATCCTAAGAACACATCCACATCCAAATCAAAAGTGTGAAGTGATCAAAGGAGTACGATTATTAAAAAAGGGAGTGTAGATAACAGTTTCACTATTTTAGACTACAATACCTAGAAGGCATCAAGTATTTTGGCATGTTGTGGAGTGCAACCATATGCCCACTTACCATTCTTTGTTTTGTACACGTATAACAAGATCCAAATCCAAAATCTAGAACCATCTAAGAATCTTTTTGGCAAAACCCAACGTCACAAAATCCACTGATGGGGCTTATCGTGCACTTCTTGGATTACTGAAATCAGGCACTGGAATCGGTTTCCATTCCAATTCTCCTTGATTATGAGATGATATTAAGAGTAGATTTCACCTCAGTAATTACATAACCCAAAATCTCAGCCATTAACTGAAAAGTGAATGGAATGGAAACCTCTAAAATTAAAGGTGAAAAATCGCCCAATCTATTTGAAAAATTTAGGATTTCACCAATATATTGAATTTTAATGAGCCTAATGCGTGTTTATGTAAAACCCTTAAAGGATAATCAAAGAAAGATTAGCATCGATCTATGGACGTGATAAAGTTAAAAACATTCCAATTCAACCCAATCACCATATCTCTATCACCTAAGTAATCCAACGGTGAGATCTCTCACACTCTAACACTATTATCAGTCCTAGAAGTGGTATTTTGATTCCACCCGGGTAGGAATGAAAATTTAATTAGAATTTTTTAACTTAAATTTTCATTTTAATTTCTCCATTCTGCTAATCAAATCATAGTAGGTATGAAAATAGGATGCCCATTCTAATTCCTGATTCCCTTAATCCAATGGGAGATATTTTTAAGCCTTCTTTTATCTTTTCTATTCGTTACAAACCATGAATCCTCCCATGCATGCATACCAAACATTTGGTTAAAAGCTAAAGGAAGAAAAAAAAAGAAAAAAGGTTTGAATCCATGGACAGACCATCACACATTCACGCCTGTATTCTCTATATCATGTCTTCCTTTTTTCCTAAAAGTCAAGTCCCTCACCTTCGTCGAAGATTCAAGTGCCAGCTCATCATTACTGGGGCCCATATGGTGACGTGTTTTCTCCCTCTTGCCTTCATCTCATTGGCTATTCGGACATTCCTCTCATTTAAACCTTTCTAATTCCTAAAACATTCCTACTATTTTCAAAATATTACACTTCTCGACCTTCATTTGGGCATTGATTGGATAGTCAGATCACAGAAAGGATTCATTCTCGTAATTCAGAACGGACATAGGGGTATAGCTGTAATCCTGAATATAGAGTCTGATTTAGGCCTTTTTCTTTGGTCCATGATCTTATTTAAACAGAGAAAGGCCCCGTGAAATTTCTGCTCATTTTCTGTGAAATTTCTGCTGCTGGGTTTTGGGTTTTTGAGGAAGATCGAAGCTTAGGTTTTTGTTTTGTTTTCGATTTAGGGTTCTTGTTGTTCTTCTTGTTTTCCTCAGGCTCTTTTTGATATAGGGTCTCTGTTTTTAGACTGATTAGAACAGATACTACACTTAATCTTAGCCAAAAAACTGAGAAGGGTTTCAATCCCAGCTTACCTACAAGAAAAGGGTTTCTGTTTGTTCTTTCTCTCTTTCTCTTTTTTATTTTTTGTTTTAAGTTTAGGGTTTGAGAGGGTTTTGGAAAAATATGGCTGTTTTGCGAGTAGGAGACCTACCATTAGGATTTAGATTTCATCCAACCGATGAAGAAATTATAAATCACTATCTTATGAGAAAGATTGAAGGGCGTAAATCAGAGGTAGAGGTGATTGCTGAAGTAGATGTATGTAAATGCGAACCCTGGGATTTGCCAGGTATGTGTTTTTTTTTTTCGATCTCTCACTTCATTTTTGTGCTAGCTCTGTTTTGTTCTGATAGTTTTTTTTTTCTTTTCTGATTTGTGGATTTGTTTTTTTTTTTTTTTTCCAATCTCTCAACAATTTGTGTGCTAGTTGTGTTTTTTTTTTTTTTTTTTTTTCAATCTTTGATTCAATGTGTGCTAGTTTTGTTTTGTTCAGAGAGTTTTTTTTTTTTTTTTTTTTCCTGATTTGGGTTTTTAAAGTAATGGACTTTCCCTACACAATTTTGATTTTATTCGAATTCTCATTGTATATTTTAATGTAATTTTATGGAAAATTAATAATAATTTTTGTTCTGATTGGATTTTTTTGTTTATTGATTTGAGTTTTCTTAGGCCTTGTTTGGATTGCAAGAAAAGCATTTCTGATAGAAATTTTTTCTTTTCGTGAATTAGATTGAAATTCATTAGCCGACCCCTACTAGTTTGGGACAAAGGCTTAGTTGAGTTGAGTTGGAGTTGAGTTGTATGAATTAGACTGAAATGATATGATTTTGGTTAATTTTGAGTGATATCATAAAAAATTGAATCTTCCTCTAATTAAAAATTGAATAGGGTTGGATCTAGCTTTTTTTTTCGTGTATAAAAAAATGTTCCTTTCTAATTTTCCCGAAAATTCCTGCAATCTAAACAGGGCCTAAAGTAATGGAGATAAACCGAATTGTTAGGAGGAAAAACATTTCTAAATTTTTTTCTTGGAAAAGGCGAATGACAAATGAAAAGTTATGTGCTTAGTATATATTATAGATAGATGGATTATAGATATAGATAGATAGATAAACTTTTACAGACGATATGCCATTTTTTTACTCTAAAAGCCTTCTTTTTTGCCAAAATTAATTTGATTTTATGTTCTTCAACTCAACTCAACTAAGCCGTTGTCCCAAACTAGTTGCGGTCGGCTAATGAATCCTTTCGAAAATTTTCATGAATGATTTTATGCCCTTACGTAAACTTAAATCAGGTTTAATATCCTTATAAAATTTTGCTTTTATTCAAATTCTCATTGTGTATTCTGTTCGTCGTTTAATGTAATTTTATGGAGAATCATTACTAATTTTTTATTTTAATGCTTTGTAGACAAATCACTGATTAGAACAGATGATCCGGAATGGTTCTTCTTTTCCCCTCTCGATCGGAAGTATCCAACTGGCCACCGTTCTAACAGGGCAACTGAGGCTGGGTACTGGAAAGCAACAGGAAAGGATCGTTTAATCAAATCCCGTTCACATGGGCTTGGCTTGATTGGGACAAAGAAAACTCTTGTTTTCTACAAAGGGCGTGCTCCAAAAGGCAAGAGGACTTGTTGGATAATGCACGAGTATCGGCCTACTGAAAACATGCTGGCTGGTGTAAATGATGGTGGGCAGGTGAGAATTGTCTAGCATTTTTTTTTTCCTGAGGAAAATTTAATCTTGTGCTTTATGGCTATTAACTCCAATTGGGCTTTATGGTGGATCTTCATTTCAATTGGTGAAAATTTTACTTCAAGTAATATGTTGCTGTTCTTTTCCACTTTATTTGTAGCACTCAAGAACATATGGTGTTTCTTACCTGTGAAAGTAGGTGAACATCTTTCAGTATTGTCCAACTGGGTTCGTCCTAAGTTAGCTTGTTATCTAGATTCTACGGTTTGGTTCCATATGTTTTGTGCATAGTTGCCAAAGTGGGAAGCGAGTCTGAGAAGCGATAAGGGAAATGAAAACAGGAAGAGAGGGGTTTAGAAAAGAGAAACTCTGGGAAGGGAAAAGCTCTAAAGAAAGTTATGAGAAAATGTGTGGGAAGTGTCAATGAAAGTCAAGATGAAGCATGTAGGAAGCCACGTTGAAAGAGAATAAGAGGTACATAGAGGGGTAGGATTGTAGTAGGAATAGGGAGGAAGGGTAAATATAGTTAAGGATTGCAAGTAGAAAAAAGTACTTCGCGACTATTTAGAATTACAGCATTTAGGAATTTTACAGTGTCACATGTTTTATTCATTTATATTAATGTTAAGCTTTTGGAAAGCGATCCCCATAATTTTCATTTGAAACTTAAGATGAGTCTTCAATTTTTAAATGCACTTTTTACTTACAAACGCTATTTTAGCATTACAAATAGGAAGCATACTCTTAATTAAGAGGAAATGATACGAAGCGTCTGGGAGGCACGCTTCTCCTAAATTTGGGAAGCGAGGATTTTGTTTCCGATGCGAGTTTTAAGGGAACCAAGCTTCCCATCTAATTAGGAAGTTTCCGGTAACTATGATTTTGGGATCCAAGTCAATTTTTGATGGGTGAATCTTATGGGTTATCCAATCGTCAACCAAAGTTGAGTGAGCACAAAACATTAATACAAGTTACATTTCTGGAGCTCATATGCATATGCATATATGATGAGCCTTTTTTGTTTGATAAAGTTTGCTTAGATTAATAAGAGAAACGATTACTAATGCAAATCAGGGGCAAAGACTGCCCAAAAACAACAAACCTCTAGACACACCTGATTCGGCAAGGCTGTCAACCAAATCATTGTCACTTCTAGGAATAATAGTAGAATAAAAGAAAAACCTATCCTTGCATATATCCCTAATCTCATCAATGAAGTTAGCAATTTTAGCTAGTGTCCACTGACCATTGCTATTTTCCGTAACCCGTTACACTAAGCTGAACAACTTTCTCAAGTTTCTACAACCTTGAAGAAAATTCTTCAGATAGCGTGTTATTCTGATCCAAATTTGATTTTTTTTTTGTTTGATTGCATAAATGCTTCTTATGGACAGTGCTTGCTACTCAGTTTTAGGCCAAGAGAGTTGCTACTCTGTCGTTCTGCTTGCATTGGATAATGCCTTCTGGATTTAAAATGCGGCACTGATTTTTACTTTAATACCTACTGATTTGGATTTTTTTCCAATCACTGTTAATTGGACATGGGTCAGGAATTAGTATCTGATTGATGCTTAGCTTGATTTTTGTGTGGTTGTAAGCTGTTGTTGGGTTCCTGGAGAGTTATTTGAGCACATTGACTGTATTTGTGGTGGGGCTGCACGTATTGCAGCCATTTGGGATTATGTCTGTAATTTTAGGGCGGGGCATCTTGTGCCCTCCTTTGTAGATTGGTTCTTCTCTTCAATAAAAGTTACCTTTCAATTTTTTTTTAAACAGACATCTTGTGCCCTCCTTTGTAGATGGGTTCTTCTCTTCAATAAAAGTTACCTTTCAATTTTTTTTTAAACAGACACAACGAACCCCCCTTCCATAAAACTCATAGACAGATATAACTTCGATTTTGATAGTTGGGTGTATCTTCTGCTTCCATTAGTTGTGTAACATCGGGTTTCTTTTAGGTACATGCAATGTAGATTCAACTTCTAACAGAACCCTTTTTTGAACTATGATTATACTAATGAATAGCCCGATGATTAAGATGGTCATGGAATGATGTTTAATCAAACCGAAGCGATACAAAATGTGATACTAAAATGTGTATAACTAGTACCCCCCACCCGGCCACCCCCCCACAAAAAAAAAAAGAAAAAAAAAAATGCTCCCGTGAAAGCCCCTCAAGGTCGCAGAAAGTCAAACAGCCTAAATCTCTATGTGCTTACCCTTCCCTAAGCAAGTGCATTCACCTCCGAGCTTGCCGATCTTCACACATATCTGATTTCTTCATTAGCACCTTCCAGTGTGGCTCTAATCTCCTCTAATGGCGTCTGCAAATCTCGTCAATTGCAAAAGATGGAGTTGTTTAATCTACAAGTTCCTCTTAATATTATCACCACCATGACCTTTTTAAGACAACTTGAAACAACAAATATTAGGAATCCCAATTTTCTTGTCTATTAAATAGACATAGTGAGTATCTCACCAAAAGCATGCGACCAATAGTAGGAAACATTATCAAATCTATTTATCACATATCCGGAATGATAGAATATTTTAAGTGGGTGAGATCATTTTGCTTCAATACCATCGTAGAAATTTATTGTTGTATGAGATTTACGACGTGGCTGACCGGTGCAGATAGAAGATCAAGGTCCTGTTTCCCTTTGTGACTGATTTAATACATGATTCTTCTGATGCCTTGGTAGGTCCACACTTATAGGAATTGGTGTGGAGTTTTGATGTGATTGGTACTTGCAAAATGAACCTTAGATGGCTTAATTTCTTTCTTTGTAGGCGTATGATAGTCCAGAAGCGAATTCAGTTATTGGCAACATGAGTCTTCATGTAAGTGCACTGGAAATAGGTAAAAAATGGAAAAGTAAAAAAAGTTTTCCTAATTGTGTTTGAGAGTTGTCTGAGCATTAGTGTGTATTGGTTTCTTTCTTTCTTTCTTCCTTTTTTTTTTTTTGAAATGGGACAAGAAATGTGCAGAAGTAGTTTTGACAGTATGGTTAATATTAGGGTTTCTTCTTTTTTCTGCTTAATTTTTTAAAATTGTCCATGTCATTTGAGGTGGTTTCTCTACTGCAAAACTTTGATAGCGGTAGATATGTGACTATATTCTGTTCTTATTAAAATTGGAAATCACCTCTGTTTTTTATTAGCCTGAAAATGAGCTTTTGGGTAAACTTATTGGTGGGGCTCCAATAAATATTTGGAAAGTGCAGAATCTTCTCATTTTTCTGATTAATGGGCGTGACTTCAGAAACTTCGAAAAGGATTTCCCAGAGTTAATTCAAGATTACCATTAAAAAAAGAGTTAATTGAAGATCAGAATTTAATTGAACAAAGGAAATCTGGAAACAACTTATATCATATTAATTCCAAAAAACCGTATGCTCTTGGTATTCTTTCCGACCTAGGATCTCCCTACATTTTAAAAGCACATTTCCTACTTTTTAAACTCAAAAATTTCAATGCAGGAATATTGAATATGAAGAAAAATACTTATCTGAAATGTTTGAGAGAATCCTTGGATGTTGTGTTCCATACAATTCATTATGTTTTTACTTTCTTCTTATCCCCGTTCTATGGAAACCACTCTTTCTGTTCTGTATTTACTATTGTTGAGGTTCTGATTTCTAGATTTCATGTCTGTTTCACTATTCCACAGGCTTATTGGTATAAATTTTATCAGCGGAAGCGTTAAGGCTTATGTTGGTTCTCCGTCTTGTGCAGGGCGCCTATGTTATCTGTCGCCTATTCAAAAAGGCTGATGAGAATATTGTGAATTCAAAATGTGATGAGATAGATGCGAAGAATGGAGATTCAAACTTTGATACGATAGAGCCGAGTGGGTTATCCCCCACCACCACAACCAAGTCTTCTCCTGAGGAGACCCAGCATGCAGGTGATGCTTTTTTGCCGTTTGAAACAACATTAAATGAAGGAATTCCAGTCTTAGATACACAAGAGCAGCCACAACACTTGGCTGAGTCAATTGAAAAGAAACCGGTAAATATCGAGAGGTGGCTTGCTGATAACGGCACTTTTGATATGGAAGATCACGTGGCTGATGTAGTAGCAAGGGAGGTGAGGAAATCTAAATTCCTTGATATTTTTCAGTTTTTTACCATTTTTATCTATAAGTCCTCTTGGAAATAAGATATATGCATGAGAATTGGGTGTACCTGACAACCGTTCAACGTTCATTTCTGTAGACTTTTTCCAGTTGAGTCATTAGAGTTGGGTGTACCTCGTAAGTTTTCGATTAATTTTTGTGAACCTTTTGCTGTGGAGATGAAATTCAAACTAAATCATGTTTTTTCTTGCTTTTCAATTTTTTATTTTTCTTCAGGTGGTGTTCTATGAGCCAGTGTGTGAGCCACTCGATGTCCAAGGTTTCTCGGATGCATATGGGTCTAGGATACCCTCGTGTAATTCTCCCTTTTATGATTACAGTGTGAAGGGCCAACAGATAGGAATATGTGAAGATGGCAGAGTTGATCAGGATACTTCTTCTATTCAATCCATCACTGAATTCCTAGATGGTGTGTTCAATAATGAAATTGATGATTATTCATCCTTCGAAGATTCCACCTGTCCGAATGATTTGGCTGTCAACACTAAAAGTGAGGCAGTTGTTAACGGGCAACAAGATCAGATCTTTGGCGACTATAACATTTGTATGTTAAATATCATGAGTAGCATATCCAGTGGCGACACAGATGCTGAATTACTTGTTGCACAGGTGAGTTGACTTGCAAACTGGATAAGTTGCCTCTTTAATTGACTTAGGAAATGATGTACACACTTTTGTTTTGATAATGACACTACTCACATTGTTTAACTCTTTTTTTGATTGGGTGTTAGGTTTTGAGAATTGTAAGTCTTTAACTGCTGTTTTTTAGGGTTTAAAAGAAAAGAGGAGTGTAATAAACTAAATAATAAAGTGGAGTGCATCCTTGACCTTTTTTGTTAGGAAGCTGGCTTGAATCTGTAGTCTTGCTGTTGCAATACAAAACACTTTAAAACTGAGATACAGGCTCACGCCAGCTTACCTAGAAAATGATTTTCCGACCTTATGCAGGAAACAAGTTTACACTTTGAAATATTTTGCCCCTGATAAGAATCGGTCAGCATTAGTCTTAGTTGTTACCCTTCATATTTTAGCTATGGTAACACCTTATTAAGGCATGAATTTGTTTTATTGAAGCTTGTGAAACAACCAATTACTCCAAAAGCTTAAGCTCTTGGAGTTGGTGTTATTTAATCATTTATACTTCTACACTCCCCCTCACGTGTGGCCCCCCTCTTTTGTTTTGGTTGGCCTTACACATCGACTTTTAATATCGAGGAGTTGTGAGTTTTGAACCTAGAACCTATTGCTTTGATACCATGTGAAACAACTAATTACTCCAAAAGCTTAAGCTGTTGGAGTTGGTGTTATTTAATCTTTTATATTTCAAAAAAGCTGATGCCATTTTCCTTTAACTACAGGGTGATGACACTGCTGAGCCAGAGGTTTCCTCTGTTGAATCTGCAAAGGCATATAAAGTTGTGGCACATGAACCAGTTAACCTTACTGAGCTAGAGAATTCCTCCACTGATTCTGCTGCTGATTCGCATAATTTTGAAGAACCAACCTCTTGGAAAAACATGTCTCACAGTCGCGGTGATCGTAATGGGGCTGTATTCGAGTTAAGGGGCCCCCAGTCACAAGATCTGGCAAGTTCATATAAACCTGTGGCACAGGCATCAGTTAATGTTGTGCAACCATTTGTACCGGAGATTGAAGATCAAGCATGTAGGTGGTTATATGAATCAGCATACTTTAACAGACCATATGAAAATATCGGCCCGCTTAATGATGACTGTGCTGAGGCAGAGGTTTCCTCTGATTATTCTTCTCCAGACTCCCTGCAAGATCTGTTCAATGATATTAGAGATCCAATCATTCTCGAAAATTTGACTAGTAGTGGTGCTGATCTCGATGGCACGGGAATCAAGATTAGGGGTCGACAGCCACAAGATCTGGGGAACTCACATAAAATTGTGGCACATGCACAAGGACAAGATATGGCAAACACACATAAATTTGTTGCCCAGTCACAAGGTCTTGCAAACTCATCTGAACTTAATGCACAGGGGCTTGCTATCAGAAGGATTCACTTACAAAAAGTACTCAACGGTTCAAGGAAAATGTGGATGGAACCGGTGTTTGGCAATGGAAATGAATCAAACAGTGATGGAGTAGACAATGAGACAAAATCTGTAATAACAGAGGTGAGAATTTATGTTATTATCTTGTTAAGCAAAATTATTTCAGAAATTTTGGTTTGTTTCCTCATCTGCAATGTACTAAAAATGCCATTTTCTGTGCAGGCGACACAAAATGTTGAAGATACTGCATCCACGGGGACAGTATCATCAGGGTCTGTTCATATCGATAAGCTTGAAGACCATGGTATTGCAACTACTCCCCGTGACAATCCAAACCATCAATTAACAAAGCTTTGTAGTTACTAATTATCATCTGTTGCTTTACTAATAAAAATCTCATTGTCATGCAGGGTTGATTCTTAAGGCCGCAGAGTCCCATAGTGCTTCAAGTTCATCTGTTCTGCCCATTGCTGACAAGTCGTCCCCAAACAAATCTTGCCTCGATTCTGATAGTAACGAGGAGATTACCCAAGAATCCAATCTGAGGTTGAGAGTTAAACAAAGCATTGATATCGGCAAAATTGACTACAACCCAGAAGGTTCTGCGCAACTAGAGGCATCTTCTTCTACTTTCTCATTGACATATGCGGCTCTAGTTATTATTTTTGTCTTACTGTTTGGGTGGGTGTGGAAATGCTTTGAATATTGATATTTTGTAGTGAAAAAAGACATCCTTTCCATACTATTTTGTGGGGGTAAGGAGATACTTTGAAGCTTTATATTGTACAGATAAAAGATGCATCCTTCCCATACTGTTTGTGGTGGTATGGAGATGCTTTGAAGCTTGGATGTTATTGTATAGGGAACTGATATAGATACAGTGGATCTCTTGTTTTTGTGTGTAGTTGCAGGGGGCAGTTCATATGTATTTCTATATGCTTATTTACATGAATCTAATGATATTCTGACTCTTTTTTAGTGGTGTATTTGTACTACTGGCTATTCCCATGATCCTAGTGTTCAGCTTCCCTTTCTCTCCATCTCTCTCAGTAAAAAGGGACAAAATAAGAACTTCAAACATGACATTGCTTTCCGGCTTATGGCCAGAAAAGAAATGTTGGTTCAACCAACAATTAATGAACTTATTCTTATGTCGTTTTTTCAATATTAAGAAGGGCTAGTTGAATAAAAACACAAAATGCTAACAGAAAGGAAAATGTAAAATATTGTCACAGTTTTGCTGTACTCACACAGGCATTTGGGTTCTCACCATGGTCAACTTTGGGAACTCTTAGCTGCCAGTAAAAATCCCTTTACTACACTGCTGAAACACCTTTGTTTTTTATTTGGTAATGGTATTTTCCCCATTTGCATATCTGTGTTACATTTGTCTGTTTGAATGTAAATATTGGATAGGAGTGAAGAACCCTCTAACCAGGATTGACATGCACATCATCATCTACTTTAATATAAAAATCAGCATCCCACTTCCCCACTGCTGTTGAGATGTATATCCGTGCTTTTGAAGAAAATTTATGATGACCTTCTACATGGTTGTGCAAAAGAATGATCCCAACTCTGCATAAAGAGCTTCACATGATTTGATATAAAAAGAAAACCCTAATAACAAATAAGCAGACTTAACAAATTTGCCAGCTTAATGTTAAAGACTACAGGATTAGTAGCCATTTTATGTACCGGTTGGAATGTGACTGCATGCAAGATCTAGCATCACTAACATGTTAATGAAACGAAATTAGTTGTATCCTCAATGGATTTGGGAAGACACTTTTACACTATGATTCCCCCACGAGAAAAGCATTGTGGGAGGATCACAGGGAGCGTGGCGAAGTCATCAAACTTTATCCAAAAGAGTGAGTGAGTGGATCTTCCTTTGGAGGGGGCAAGGTATTCATGGACAAATAATCCGCCTAATCTTATTCTTTGCAGGTTAGATATAGGGCGCATTGGATTGCCGGAATTGGATTTCAGTTCTGGCGTTTGGTTCAATTTAACATGTCGGTACTCTCTCTGAAAGGAGAAAAAAACTTCTTTTAGGCTCTCAGAATTTGCAATTTTTTCTGTCCATGGCTTCTTCGAGAATTCTCTACTCTTCTCTTATCCTTGTTTCTCTCAACTTCAGCCTCAGTAGCTTAAGATTTCTTGGCTGAAGCTCGACCAACTCATGGAAAATTACTTCCTCTCCCTCCGAGTCCCTAAATCAATGGGCAGAATCGAATCATTTCAGAATGGGTGATTTGCTAGTTAATCTTTCACCATCTTGGTTTTTTGCAAACTTCGATTTCAGTGTGGTATTTTCATATGGGTCTATTTTCTTACCATCTTGGTTTTCTTCAAACTATGATTTTATTCTGGTATTTTCATCTGGTTCTATTTCAAAATGGGCGATTTGCTAGTAATGGATTTGCTATTATTAATGGGTTTCTTTTTATCACTCCGAAATGGGCCCATCCCCGTTGGATTGGTTTAAGTAGAACTTTGATGGTAGCTCCTTTGGGAATCCTGGCCGAGCAGGCATTGGTGGAGTGGTTCGCGACTCAGATAGTGAAATTCTGATGTCGTTCTCGGGACCGACCGGTGTGTGTGATGCAAATGAAGCGGAAGCTAGGGCCTTGGTTTGTGGTATAAGATGGTGTGTGGAAGATTATAATCGGAAGTTAGGTTTGCAACTTTCTTTGAAACAGCGAAGTTTTTTTATTTTATTTTGAAAAACAAATTCCTTGAAAAATAAGTTTACCAAATATTGTAAAATTATATGTAAAAAAAAATTCCAAACATCCAAACAGGCCCTTGGGACGCATTGGATCGCTGGAATCAGGAATCAGAATCAGTATTCCAATCCGTTTCCGCTAATTCTACTGTTCGGATTGCACTACTTAGTCGGAAATAATCTCTCTCTCTCTCTCTCTCTCTCTCAAGAAAATCTCTCCAATTTTGGGGTGAAATATCAAAATCGGAATTTTGATTCCCCAGAAGAATAGGAATGAAATGTGATGTCAATTCCAATTCCTGATTCATACAATCCGAATGCACCCTATGTAGAATGGGTTTTAATCACCTGCACATACACCACACCATGTGGGACTTCCGAATATTTATGTACTCATAATTATAAAATTATACAAAAGTATATGCAACGATACCTACTACATTGATAAAATATTATTAATAAATTTGCATATAATTCTCTTGAATGCATTATTACGAAATGCAACATGCATTTGGATTCTCATCACTGAATAGCTGAGGTGCTGGGACGTGCTCGATCACGTAAATGGGCCTCCAATACATCATTTTCTTCCCTATCTCTTCCATGCTATTGTCAATCTCTCCTTCCTTTTTCTGTTCTTCGCCACCTTTCTCTTCCTTACTCTCAATCTCTCCTTTGCTGTTATTGCTCTCTCCGGCCTTGCTCTCCTCTGCGGCTTTCTCTCCTTCTTTCTTTTCCTCCTTTTTCTCTACACTTTCTTCTTTTTTCTCTTCGAGTGCACTTTCTTCTTTCTTCTCTTCGGGTTTTGCTTCTTCTTCCTTTCCACCATCATCTTTCTTCTTCTCTTCTTCAGGCTGAGGAACGATAGTTGCCAACTTTCTGGTTCGCCGGTAAACATAGTCGACGAGCTTGTTAGCGTCCATGGTTCCGGTCACAGTCACCTTGCTACTGCTCAGGTCTGTCTCGGCGGTTTGGACCCCTGAGAACAAAAGCATAAACCATTTAGTTCACCTAAAGATATGTGAAGTGATATCCCCACTACCTTTTTTCTTAATGGCACTCTACACTTCAGATTTTTTTTTTTTTTTTGGTGGGTAAGATGGGGTTAGGCAGGACCCCTACCAGATATATAGATATGAAAAAGGATTACATCTAGGGGGGCTCAAAAGCCAACAAAAAGGGAACAAGCTCCCACTTACAACCCACACACAAAAATAGGCACAGTAGACAAGAAAAAAGCTACAAGCGAGGGAAATGATATATTCGCCCCCCTTTTCTACTTGGGACAACATGGTAATCATAAATACACTACAGGGGCTGGCCGTTGCGGTCCTCAGTGTGTGCTTACCTAGGCAGGCGTGGAGGGACATATAGTGTCGGGGTAGCCACGGCCCCAATGACTTGCAAAATCCCTTTATAGTTATGATACTAGTTGCAGCCCCGTACGATGCACGGGGCGGCCCGAAAAGAAAGATTTAAAACTTAAAAAGAAAGCTTTGTAACTTAAAAAGAAAGTTTTATAAATTAAAGTTTTAGCTTATTACATCCAAGTTATAGTTTGTAAAATCCTGGATTACACAATTTATGATTATAAAATTCGCCTATATTAACGCTTCTTTAGAGATGAAAAAATAAATTGAATCTGGTTTGAAATAAGTGAGAAAAAAAATATAAGGACATAATTGTAGTACCTTAATTCCAAACAAAGGAAAACATAGTTTATATAAGCATATTAAAGGAGAATAGTTGCCATCTTTTAATCAAGTAAATGAGGCGATAAAGAGATATTTTCAAGCACTCGAACACTCTAACAAAGAGGGATTCCACCACAAAGGGGTTAGTGATTATTTAATTTTTTTCGTCTCTCAGGTAAAAAATTTAGGTTTCTGTTACAAACCCAGATCTGTTCTCAACGCAAAAAACCCAATTTTCAGAATAAATTTCTTCATACCTTTGAAAAATGCTACTTAAATGTTTTTTTACCAAATAAAAAGGAGGAGGGGGTTCTCGTACCTGAAACGGAAAGCAAGTCGGAGGGAGAGTTGGAGAACCGTTAGAATAAGATTAACATTTTTCTCCAGAGGAACCGTTAGGGTTAGGGTTTTTCTGTAGAAGTGAGAATAGCCACAACAGGGAAGTTGTAAAACGTTTCTGAAAAGCCACACCTTTTTTGAAAATTTTTTAAAAAATGTGACGTTGTCGAATAGCCACAACGGTTTGGGTTTTTTATGTTAAAAAAAAAGACGGTTAAAAAAAGAGAGAAAAAGATGCGGTTTGCAGAGAGGTGTCAGGTGGCACACCCTCAACGTACCACATCCAGCTTTATATATAAGTAATAGATGTGCAAAAATTATTACATAAAGTTAGTAAGCACCCCACCCCTACCCCCCTCTCTCACATCCAAGGACCAATGCAGGCAAAGTGTAAATTAGTCTAGCCCCTAGGTGTAAATTCCTGGCTCCTCCCTTGTACCTTAGTCCCATACCTAGGTAGGCTCCCACTCAGGACTGTAACACTGGCTGAGTGAAAAGAGGGCGAATATATTACTTCCATTAAGAATGTCTTGTGAAATATAATAGCCTATAAAAGCAAAGTAAAAAAGCGTAAAATAAAGATTCGAGTGCCATTATTGAAACAAGGGAGTGTGGATATCATCTCCCAAGTGTGGGTGCAGGCTAAAACTTCCAAGTGGCTCCATATAATAAATGGGACCCCACGGGGTATTTTAGTGAACACCCTTTCTTGTTTTTTTGAACATTCTCACAAATAAGTACCTCGCATCTTGAGAATCTTTCTCTTGAGTTGCTGTGCACACGCCTCACAATGCATGTTCACATTCAGTTCTACTGTCGTCAACCCACTAACCTGTCATCACCAGAAAAAAAAAAAAAAAAAAAAACTTGATTTTTTCGGGTGAATATATGAGTATTTGATATATTTTTTATGCAAATCTTTTTTCTAGGGATAATGATATTTACACCCCTCTTTCATTGACTGCTATAAGTATATTCGGTGGAAGGTTTTAGCTTACAATTGAAAACCAGAGAGGGGGTGTAACTATCAAAACAGGGAAGGTGAATATCGGCTCCCTGTTGTTATTGTTAGACTTGGATATAGATAAAAGGAAATGGGTTTGGTGTATTCTCTTTGGGCACCTGTGATAAAACAACTTCTGGTTTGGTAGACTCTCCCTCTGCTGCGGGCAATGGAGACAACACTTTGGCTTTCCTTTTGGTCTTGTTCTGTATTCTCAAGCAGAGTGCTTGTGGCTCAACTACACCCTTTACTGTAACTTGGTTTTGAGTCATATCTACTGCAATCGATTCAACCCCTGATGATCACAAACAAGAACATGTGAGAAAGAGGAAGATGTGAAACAAATAATTACTCCAAAAGCATAAGCACGTGTGGCCTCTCTTTTGGGTTGGCCGTGCACGTGGATTTTTAGGCCATGTCTCGGCAGCCTGGAATTTAAATTAGTGTCTCCAAGTGATGAGAGAAGGGGGTAGGGTGGGTTGGTGGCGAGATTTGAGAGGGCACTATTTTGATAGATGAGGGTGAGAAGTGGCCAAAAAATCATGAAAAAGTGGATCCTATTTGGGGTAGATTTTTTTGTTTCCTGATTTTTAGCCACTTCACCAATAGGAAGCACTAGTTTATCATGAAAAAAATTCAGGGTAGCCAAATGTGCCCTAAATATCACGTAGTTGTTGGGTTTTGAATTCATGACGTGCCCTTAATATCAAGGAGTTGTTAGGTTTTGAACTCAGGACGTCCCTTAATATCAAGGAGTAGTCCTGGGTTCTCTAGATGAAGATGAACTTTCGAATTCAATTCAGTCACAGGCAAAAGAAGCCCTCCAAGATTCAGATGGAAAGACAGATGATGGAGAGAGTGAAGAGGACTCCAGATAAGAGGACTTCTCTGACCCTGAAGAGGTTTCTTCATCAGAATCCTCCTCAGAAAAAGAGGGTGATCAAACAAATACAACAGCTCCCAAAGAATCTCCTAGAAAGAAAGTATTATGGGCGGATCAACTTAATCAAGTCCACTTGATTCCGGTTGAGCATGAGGATAGGGGTGAAGAAGAGATTCCAGAAGTTGAGGAAGCAAAGGAATCTTGGCAGGAAGTTCGCAAGAAAGTTTGGCCAAAACGATCCCAAAGAGCCCAACATGCCCCTTCCAAACTAGCGGATTATGTAATTCACAAGTATTGAGCTTGTGGAGCTCTTAGGCTTAGTTTTTGACGTTCATATGTGCAGTGCCTTGGTTTTTCCCTCTCGCATGTTCCGAGTTAGGATTGGTTTTGTGCTTTTATTGTACTATCTTTCTCTTTATCTAATAAATCGGTAGGGGTCCCCGCTAAACCCCAGCTTACCCATAAAAAGAAAAAGAAAAAAGGAGTAGTTGGGTTTTGAACCTAGGACCTGCCGTGAGGCTGATAGCATGTGAAACAACCAATTACTCCAAAAGCTTAATTAAGGTATTAGATTTGGGTTATTTATTCATTTATATTTCAATAGAAGATACCCCTAAAAAATGTGAGAGAGAAAGAAGACCTCTGAATTTCATGATGCATCTCTCTACTCTCTTGGCACATCCTACACAATGCATGTCTACAAACAACACAACAGGAGGTGGGGGAAGCTTCTCCTCCTCTTTCTTCTCTTCTGCCTTCTCTTCCTTCTTCTCTTCCGCTTTCTCTTCTGGCTTACTTTCAACCTTGGCTTCTTCCTGCCAAAAAAAACAACAACACAAACTCATATTGAAATCTAAAAAAAAACAACAACCCAAGAAACCAAAGCCCCAAACCCAAATAGTACCTGCTTAGCTTCACCCATTGTGCCAACCACCGAATTAAGGACAAATTAAACTGGCCTTGTTCTCTCAACAAGAAAATGAAGAAGAAAAAGAAGAGGAGAGACTCAACAAAAGGGAAGCCTTTCTTATATACACAAGTATCTGAATTTGGAGACAAGAACGGTGTTTGTTAATAGCTCAAACTACTTCAATGATTCCTATACACATGCACTACCACTAACTCAAGGGAGAACCTCTTTCTTAACTACTTAATTCCAACACCCTAGACTTCACTTTCTTTTCTATTGTTTTTTTTCTTCCTTCAACGCAAAGGAAAGAAGAAGGGAGAAGGGCGGGGCAGATTTATAGAGAAGAGAGAAGTTTAGGTAAAAAAAGAAATATGCAAAAGAAAAGGGTAATGGAAAATGTAATCTTTTAGGTGAAAAGTGGAGAAGCTAAAGTGTATAGTTTTAGAGGGACTAATCAAATAAAAGCATGGGATCACGTGGATGAGTGTGGTATGACATGAAAAGCTTCTTTGCCAATGCCCAAATACGATTCCTTCCCATTCTTCTTATCCTTATCCGGAATTTCTTGTCTTCGTGGGGGTGTTTTTCCTTTTTGGGATTGTGAAAACCTATGGGAAACTGATCGATGATGACTCAATTGACTCACGATTCTCTTTAACTACTCCGCAATTTATATAGCTTTGCAGGAGAAATTGTGGTTTAGTGTTTTGCCAATAAAGGATTAACCTTTGAATTTTGTACTTCTTTATCTTTTTCATGAAATGTTTGTTGGTCAAGACCACATGGGCCACTTCATGATTTTCTAGAAGATCAATGGTGTTGGTTAGTGCACATTCATATCCCCTTATAGGAACTTGAAATTGATCAACACCATTGATCCCCATGGTAATGTCTGCATAGCGGTACTACTCATGTAAAGGGGATCTGTTGGTAATTTTCAAGATAAAATGGTTTTGAAATTAGTTTTTTGAAAATAAAAGGGTTTTACTTCAAGAAAATGAGTGTTTTGAAAGAGGAGAAGAAAAATATTTTTTAATTTCCACCATTTAGAGGGAAATAAAAATTTACGGGAAATGATATATTTGCACCCTTTTCTTCCCTGGGCCACCTCTTGTAATGTAAAAATAGCAGTCATAATACACTAGAGTTGCAACTTGGGTCAGGTCAGGTTGAGCTTTTGCCAAAAAATAAATTGGATTAAACTCTAACCGGACCCATTTCTATGGTAAAACCTCAACCCAAATTCCCAAAAATCGACCCGAGTTGCACCTCTCACTGGAGGGGGTGACCTAGAAGAGACAGCGGCGAAATATTCGATCACTTCCCTAATATAAAATTGATATTAATATAAATTAGAGGTTCCTGTAAATAAGCTTTGAATTCTGGAGGTTCAATTTACTTTTTACATGTGTTGATCAAACAATTGAAAAGCAGGCAATTCTGAAAAAGTTTTTCTTTACCAAACTTTTCTAGAAAAATTCCTGCAATCCAAACAGGGCCATAGGGGGTGCTATTTTCTTTTCAGAGAAAATTAAAATAATCTTATTGACAAATGAGGGCAAAAGGTTTTCTATAAAATAAAAATAAATGAAAGAATATTTTCATTTTCAATAATATGAATTTCAATTCATATTATTGAAAATGACTATTATTAATATTCATAAAAAAGGAATAAAAAAAAGTCTAGTGGCATCCAAGCTGCCCTTAACTGACTAGCTTTCATTTGAAGGCTTTAGAAGTAGGAATAGGTGGACACTGTGAAACACTAAACTATAAAAGATTAGCAATTGAGCCATGATATCATACTTGAGAATTGGTTTCAATGTCATGTCTTTCTAGTTCAATTGATCGTAAACGAGGTGCAAATGTGCGGTGATAGATTCGATTGATCAAGCAATCTTGCATGTGGATCAGCCACAGATCAAAAGATCACGAACTTAGTAACGGGTCACTAGGCAATGGGTCAAGATTTGTGAGTGCAAATCCAGATCAAACCACAAAAAGCACATAAAAAAATGACTAAATTTGCATGGTTGGACAGTGTATGATCACATCACTTTCATAATCCAAAACAGAACTTGTATACAGTGATCACTCCCTGAAGAAGTCAAGACAACTATAACTACAAGATTTAATGGGTGAAAAACAACACTGATCAAGCAGTTAGGATCCTCCAATCACTCCATTTTTTCAATTACACTCATCCACATGATGGCCCAATAAACTAAAAGCTTGGATCATTGCACCCATGTGCACCCAAAAGTATGTGCCACACAAAAGTACCTCAATCTAAAAGAAAATGAATCATTTCAACAGTTTCCCAATAAAAAATATCATAATTAACTTTTAATTAGTTGATATTTTCAATATTAAGTTTCCTTCCAAAAAATATAAGAAATCTATAACCCATCTCTTTGTCTAATTTCAGAAGATTTATTATTGGAAGCTTTTAAAAGCAGTAATAGAATCTACTTTCTAGTCGGCGGGGTAGGTTTGTTACTTTGTTTCCTACATCAACTCAATTTAAAAGCTAAGGTGACTAGAGGAAAGATGTTATATTCTTGTAAAAGCTATTAGAGTTTAAATCTTTTTGATTTACCTTTCTAATCACGATTGGGGGGATCTTGATTTTCACTTTGCAATGTCCTTAATTTTCAGGGGTTATCCAATATGTTCTTTGTCTAGACGTTGATAAAGAGAGTGGATATGAGGTGGGTCCATCTAAAAGCCATTTTCACAGTATATAAAGAGGTTGCCAGGTTTTCTGCTTTTCTTCTCCTTACCGTGAGAAGGAAGGGTTTTACAGACAGGGAAAAGGACTGAGTTGATGGCCACGTGTAAGTGACTCAGCATTGAGACTGGACCCAAACCTAATTTGGCTGCTACAACAAGAGAAAACACAACTCATTGCACCAACCACAAGCTTTCCCCCTTTGATTTAGACATAAAAGAACACCAGAGAGAGAGAGAGAGAGAGAGAGAGAGAGAGAGAGAGAGAGGAAGATGGTATGGGCGGCTGCAAGGCATTAGACAAGAAAACCAATAATGTCCAACTACTTCACTCTTTTATGCAATATTTTAGAAGAATCAGAAATTAATAAACAATTTTTTTTTAAAAGTAGGAAAACAAAAGCTTGGAATGTGAGGGAATGTCTATGTGGACTTTGTTTCATTAGAACGGAGGTAAGTGATTAAATTAGAGTGATTCAATTGAGTATAGTGCTTTGCTTTATTGGGTTTTGACAAGAAATTAACATGGTGTGTTAGATAAATTAGGGCAGTGGCCATTCATTTTGTGGTTTTCTTTTGCGTGGGACACACTTGGAAACATCTTTTCAAAGGTTTGAAGATCTTGTCTTAGTGATGGGACAGTCTTCCTTCATTTGAGCAGAGATGGGTGTGTTTTAGGGGGGATGAATGCTAGGCTGCGTGGGTTATTAGTGGAGAGAGATAGAGGAGAGAGAGGCTTTTAGAAAAAAAAAATATACTTTTCTTTCAGCATTAGACCATGGAGGGCTATCAGACAGAAAATAAAATAAATTCATGTTGAGAGACATTCCTCAGGAGCTTGCATGTGGGCTGATTTGTGGGCCCAAAAACATGGGGTGCTCCATTTCCTAGCTGTGATGATGAGAACAACAATGGCAATAGAGGCATGGTATGCCCACACCATGCATGAACCCTTGACAAGGGTTATCAGGTGTGGTCCTATTATTAGGTGCGGGCCTATGACAGCATATTTGGGGGTGATTTAGCATGTCAATTTGCTTCGGCCCTTTTCCTTTTGGATTTTGGGCACAGTTTCAAAACTCTCCTATGTCAATGTGACTCCCATGACTTGACTTCCTTTTAAGCCAAGTTTCATCCCAGTCAGTACAAGAAAGTTGGCTATACCGGCTTACATTTAGGGGCGGTCGTTCAAAACTGCCGGTGTATTGGATTCACAGCTATTTTATGGGTGGTACCACCTGTACATGGTACATGTACCGGCTGTCATAAAAAATTTATGATTGCAGTGCGAATTTATCATCTCCCGTCTTTTATTATCCTGGGCATATGATTGTTCAATCATCTATGAACGATTCCTCGTCCATTAATACCCATTCCAATGGGTTTCGAAGATACAAAACATTGATTCAGAGCAATTGACTATATTACGGGAATCATCCACCTCCGTCCCTTTGTTTGAAACTCCCCATTGCCGGAACACAAGAGCTAACATCTCCCACCGCGACTGCAGGAAATAAAGAAGCAGGAACATAAGCACAGGCGGGCACAACACAACCAAGAAAGTACCTAGGAAAGCACGCCATCAAGTGAGCTGCAGCTGATACATCAGAAGCAAGAAACTTCTTCTTCGCTGGCTAATAATCTTCGATTCCGTCTGCGAAAGTACTGACTTCCCATTGACAAGGAAGGGCCTCCGACTGGACCATAACCATCTATATCTATGAATTTGACCATCATGAATGATTATTCTACTTCACAATCTTGAATCTATGTTTCACCATCCTTATCCCCTGTTCTAAGCTTGACTCCATCTTCATCTTCCGTTTCATCTTTGGCTGTGGATTGAATGAATAAACAGATGAAGTTAAGGATATAGAAGAGAAAGAGCGAAGAATTGAAAGAGTGGTTTGGAAAAAAGAAATGGAAGAACTAGAATCGTATGACTTTACAAAGACTCCATGGATAGGAACTAAAAACGAAATATTGAAACAGTTGTGATGATTCAGTAACATCATCACTTCAATAACTGACCCCATTGAGTTCGCCACCATAGAACTCAACAGTTACACCTACTTGTTCGACACTATACTTCGATTCTGCCCTTCTAAAAAGAACATCCGCTCTCACAATTCCGTCTCCGTCTACCAAAACCACCAGAAATGTTTCAAAAAAAGTAGGCATACGATGTACAGAAAGCAAAACTTTCCAAGGCCCACCCCATGGCATCCAAGTTGAGAGAGATAAATTGAACAAGTATGGTTGTCCCCTATTGGGATGTACTATTAAACCAAAATTGGGGTTATCCACCAAGAACTACGGTAGAGCGATTTATGAATGTCTCCGCGGTGGACTTGATTTTACCAAGGATGATGAGAACATGAACTCCCAACCATTTATGCATATAATAGTTCCGAATCGAATCTCTTTAGAAAGAAAATCTTTTGTCTCATGGTAGCCTGCTCCAGTCCCCTTATGAAACTTTCGTGATTGGGTTAGCCATACACTTCACATGTTTCTAGCGATTCACATGGCATCATCAAATGATACAAGTCTTGGATAAGAATCTACAATGCACTACAACGCCCTTGTTGACGATCCTTTACTCAGACAGCATCCATCGGGGACAACGAGCGGTTTCAAAATGTTTTCACTGGTAGTTCACAGCGGCGACTCGAACTACGTATCCAACCCAGCTGAAAAACGGAATGGAATACCGCTAGTGTTAGATTTTATGATTGGACCACTCCCTCCATGCTAGAGTCGTGCAAGGGAGGCTTCGTCGACCGCTCTTTTAACAACTAATGTAACTATAACCTCCAAAAGGAGTGGAGTAAATGATTTGATCACTGAATCTTTGATTCTTCCTTTTGGAATTGATTTAGCAAGAATTCTGAAAATTTTCATATAAATAATCAAAAAATCCGGATTCGGGTCGTGATTAATCATTTGATATTTAAGTACGTCTATGTACTTAAATAAGGTCATCCTTTCTGGAGTTTTGATAGAAAGATTCCTCTACCAATGTAGTCAACCCCATTCGTTAGAACAGCTTCCATTGAATCCCCAAAATATGGATGAGGAGAGGAAATGTTCCTTTTTGAGGGTACTCCCGGGAACAGATCCAGTGGAGACAGGCCGTTTTAGGGATTGGCGACTTCCCCATTCAGTGACTTTGGCACTGGACGTTCCCAAAATGGGTACTATCGGGTCGGGTGAATTAGATAATAGACGTCTGTTGGCATTCCAGCCTTCCTTCTCCTTTCAGGGCCTATCCTAAAGAGAATCCAGTACCTCTTGGTCAGGATTTCTAATCGTAACTAGATCTTCAACTTTTTTGGGGAGGAGGTTGAAGCCAAATAGCTATTAAACGATGACTTTGGTTTACTAGAGTCGTCGACATATTGTTTCAGCTCGGCGGAAGAAAATTCTTTTCCTCAGGATTCTCCCGAGTAGAAATAGGAATTCAGACGGAATCTCGAATGATGACGAGATAGGCAATGAGACAAAGCCTAAAGGGGAGTCGAGCGAGCTAGCCTTAGAACCAACAAGGATGATATCATCGACATAGAGAAGGAAAATAATGGAACCAAGAGAGGAGTCCTACATAATATGTCTAATAGAATCAATTTGATTCCTACTTCATGCATTTTATCTCCTGTATCAGTTAAGAGGGGTCATAGAAAGAACAGGTTCAAAATCACGATCGATTCCTTTTTCAAATCTTGCTGCAGCTGCACGGGCCCTTGTTAATAAATGGCCCACGAATAGGAAGAATTTGAAATCAAAAATTCCTCGGGTACCCAAATAGTCCTTTATTCTATGCTTAATAAAAGGAGATGCACCATGATATTGAAGTGATACTTGTTAATAACTTCTCGGTTTTGTGATAATTTCTAAAATACATATGCTTGGGACAAGAAAGATAAGTTACAATAAATCTGTGAATTATTATTTCGAATATTTGAAATAGAAAGTGACTTTTGGATAGTCATCCCGTCCTGATGAATATCTTTCCCTGGAATTGTCAATATGTCTTCCTTCCCGGTCGCATCTGTCAATCGATCGGTCCTTAGAAAGCTGTCCTTTAAGGTGAATCTCTTTCTTTGAGCTCCTGCCTTTGAGCTCGGACTTCAGTGAAGGACTTTGATACGGCTTGCTTGTTTGGTGGCTTAGCTCTTCTTTCTTGTAACGGTCGGCAGTATCAGTATCTGTTGTAATCTCTCCTTCCCGGTCTTCTGTCGCATGGTAAAACTTCGTTTGAAATGATGTGGTAGAAAGCAACGTGCGACTTGAAAGACATGATCGGCTGTGGATTCTTGCATCCACCATTTTATATATCAATGAAGATGCTCTTGGCTCGATATAGTTTGTTCTGTTCTACTAGGACCCCCCAAAAATTGGGGGTTGTAAATAGTACATGATGTAGCTCGAGTATAAAGTATTGATTCATTTATTAAGGGGAAGGATCGATTTTTTTTCATTCCCGAAGAAGTGCATATCTTACCTGGCTCTTCGTCCATAATGGTACGGAACAATAGTATCATTGGAGTGGATAAACGAATCACTTTAAATACAAGAAGCCGCGTAGGTGGATTAGTTCGAGTGGAGAGAAAAAAAAAGGATTGAACTGAAAATCTTTTCTGGAGATATCCATTTTCCCTAATATGAACCTTGAGTCATCAAAGCCTTTCTGGCTCGGCCTGGCCCCTATTAGTAAGGGCGCCTTACGCTACTGGAGCTGAAAAACACTAGCGTGAGCGCCTCACTAATAGTAGTTAGGCACCTTACGTTTAGGGGGCTTTTCAGCCTAGCTTCAAAAGTACTATCTTAATAAGGGCGGCATAGGGGCTAGCGTGCTACGGCTTCTTTTGAAGCCCCCTCTCATGCCCTTCTGAGTATAGTGTAGGGGATTTTGGTTTATTATTAGGAATCTTAGGTCTTTATTGGATAACAGGTAGTCTCGAATTTCAAGATTTGTTCAAAATTTTCAATAACTTGATGCATAATAATGGAGTTAATTCTTTATTTGCTACTCTGTGTGCTTCCTTATTATTCGCTGGTGCAATTGCTAAATCTGTGCAATTTCCCCTTCATGTATGGTTACCTGATGCCATGGAAGGACTATGGGGATGGTGAGAAGAGATATATTTTACATCCCAGAGGGGCTATAATTGGAGATACCATTGTTTCTGGTACAAAAGTTCCTATATCAATGGGAAATGCCCTACCTTTGAGTGCGGTTTGAACTATTGATTTACGTAATTGGAAGTAACCAATTAGGTTTACGAGGAAACCTAGAAATCGATCACTGATCCAATTTGAGTACCTCTACGGGATAAACCTCAACAGAAAACTGAAGAGTAACGGCAGCAAGTGATTAAGTTCAGTAGTTCCTCGTATAAAATTATTGACTCTAGAGATATGGTAATATGGAGAAGACAAAATTGTTTGAAGCACGGCAGAACCGGAAGCGCCCCTTGTTTCTATTTCCGATAGGAGCAGTTGACAATTGAATCCAGTTTTTCCATTATTTTACTATCCGTAATAGTGTGAAAAGAAGGCCCGGCTCCAAGTTGTTCAGGAATAGTGGAATAGTGGCGTTGAGTTTCTTGACCCTTTGCCTTAGGATTAGTCAGTTCTATTTCTCGATGGGGCAGGGAAGGGATATAACTCAGCAGTAGAGTATCACCTTGACGTGGTGGAAGTCCCTTTTGGTCTTCCTATTTCTTCTTTCTTTGTGTGCCGATCGCCTCCTCTCAGGCTAAAAAGTAAAGAGTTTAAGGTCTGATTGCACGCCGTTTGTCGAGTGAAAATAGAGCAAAAGTCTACTAAAGTTCCCCCCTTCTGTCGGTTGTTCTGGCTATCAATGAAAGGTGGCCTTCAAAAAAGAATAGGGAGAGTGCCGCCCTCGAGCTGCCTTGAATTCATGTGAAGCAAATAGCCAGCAAGCTCTATGCTTTGTCCCGGGAAGTACACGCTCGTTAGTAAAGTCAGTTATTCAGGTAGCAAGCGGATTAGGAATTCCACTTACCGGGAAAACAGAAAAGATCACAACTCTTTAAATTCTATGAACATATTCTAACTACTTTCTACTCTTAGGCCTCACACATCCTCGGCTGTATTCCATGTCATCCCACTTTTTATATTTATCTGCTTTTTACATCGAAAGGCCATAAATAAATCTTCTTGCACGCCAAGAGATTTTAACTCCTGTCACCCAGCTTAAGTCATATGTTTTCCTTTGAGTTTCTTCACACATTGAACTTGGTGCTTGCCATATTTACCGCAATCACAAATCACATATTTGCTTTGATACGAAATGTGCAACATCGTAGTAAATCATGAAGTACTGAAAAAATAAAGCAAAATCACAAAACAAGACAAGAAATATTGGTTCAGCCGTATGCTCATATATACCCACAAAGGAGTTCAAAAGAATTTCATAATCTATGAGATTAGAGTTACGAACTTTTCTTTCCCCCACCACTCTCAAAAGTTGAAATTGAGTATATTTCACTAGGGCTGCAACTCGGGTCGGGCGGGGCGAGTTTTGAACAACCCAACCCTACCCGAGAAATATCTCGGGTCGGGTCGGGTTTTTTTTCAGGAAAACCCACGATTCCCAATCCCGGCCCTACCCATGATAAATCTCGGGTCGGGTCGGGGTTTTTTTACGTTAATGCAATTTTTTAAGGAAAACTCTTGTTTGGCAAGGCAACTCAATTGATAGAAGTAGAAAACTCAAGCATGACAAACTCTTTAGTGCATTAACTAATAACTAGTCCAAAGAGAATAAATTGATGCATTACCAAATGAAAATGATTATACTCATATGAGATAAACAACAAACTATTTAGTGCATTAACTATTTAGTTGAAACTTGAAACCTTAGAGCTAAAGGGGGAAACAAATAGAAGATGGAAAGAGTCCTTGTGATTGCGTGCGTGTGTGAGTTTTACTTTTAAGTTTTCACTTTTAAAGTAACATAGTTTTAGAAGAAAAAATACATACTATAACTTAAGTAACTCGGGTCGGGTCGGGCCCCTTCAAACCCGGCTCGACCCGAGATTCATGCGGGCTTTTGGACCGTAGACCCGGCTCAACCCGAAACCCGAGAAACATGAACCCAACCCAAGCTATTTTCAGGTCGGGTCGATGCGACCCGAGTTGCAGCCCTATATTTCACGTAACCCCTAAAAGTCTAAAATGAAATGATAAATGCGCCACTTTTCATTACTTCGGACACCCAACTGCAGTGTACGTGGCAATCACGTCAGTTGAATCCTTCCCATCTGAAGTACGTCAGCCACTTTGAAGCCATAGATACACTGCAGCTGGGTGTCCCAAGTAACGAACAGGGGCGCATTTATCACTTCCCATAGTAAAAATGCCTCCAATAGCATGGTAAACCTAATTATCTGTGGGTTGGCCTTAAAGTCTGCGATCAGAGGACACTGCACACTTGTGACTTCGTGTGGAGCAGTGCTAGTAGCCCCACCATCCCGATTATCATTGACAAAGAGAATACAAGACATTTATCACCTAAAAATCATTATTATTTTTCACATTTGAGATGATATCCACTCCCATGTTTTGGCAATAGAACTCCAAATCGTAAATAGAGAGATGTAATTAACTGACAATATATGGACTGTGTTCCCTTTCCATATTTGGGCTTATGAAAAATATATAATATTATTCAATTATCATCACTATGGTAATTATTGGCTATTTGGGTCATGTTATTAACCATTCATCAATGAACTCGAGGGAATAAAAACAAGGTTTATAATCTATAGTCCTATGGGTGAATCTTGCAACTAGGAAAAACAAGTTAATACTCAATGCCAATGTACACTCCTGATTTGAGTGAGAATCAGCTTCTTCTCAATTTGCTCTGTTTCTCTAAATCATAATTTGAACGTCCCCTTGAAGAAAATGAAATTAAAGCAGAAGATGGAAGAATCTTCAATTGACATTCTACATGCACTTCCCCATTTCCTTTCATATGTACACAAACTTTTTTCAAGGGAAAGAGCTTCTTTAGACAACAAAGCACATGGGAACCAAGCCATTATCCTGTCCCTAAAGTAAATGAGAAGTCTAAAGTACTAAGGAAAATGATGTCAGATCTCACTCTTCCTAGTCATCAGCCATCTTCTAGTCTAAACATTGCCCCTGAGAAGAATCTAGAGCCTACTCTCAAACAAAAGAAAGCCTTCATGAACAGAAAAGAAAACCTGACCAAATAAACTGTTCAGATAATGAAAAAAGAAACAAAGAGAGGAGATAAAGGAAGTAAGCACGACTACTTTTTTGCCTCAGCCAAACCCTTTTATTTCAGGGAATCCATTTGGGTTTTGCTTTTGGGCTTGCTCTAGGCTATAAATGCCTAACACCCATCAACAAACTTCTACTTTTAGATTCAATAGTCATTGGAAAAAAGAGGGAGACTACTTAGATTTTGAATGGAAAACCTGCAGATAGTCCCTGCATGTAAGAATGTGGCGCCACAATACGTAGAAATGAAGGTACCTCTGTATTCTTACGGCTGTGAGAAGAAAATCAAGAAGGCCTTGGCACATCTTAAAGGTAGATTCATTTATGCTTACTCATTGTTTACTATAATAATTCCCCTCATTTTTTGATGGATGAATGATCCAATTGAGATTAGGATGTTGATATGTTTGCTTGAGCTGAAAATTCATTGTGTTCCTTGTTCCATGTAGATGGATTTTGCCAATTCCAATATATAAGATCAATATTAGAGCATAGGATCTTGAGTAGACTTGATAGATGTGAGGACCAATTCTATTCTCTATTTTCTTGCTTGTTTTGGTATCAAGGGGTATCATGACCTTGGTTGTTCTGACCCCTTCCTTAGTCATTGTTCAAAGGATTGGGGAGTGGTCTAGTTTCTTTTATTGTAATATCTTTCTTTAATTAAAATACTGGTAGGGGTCCGCCTAACCCCCCGCTTACCAATCAGAGAGAGAGAGAGAGAGAGAGAGAGAGAGATGTGAGGACCATCATTTGCTAGGTTGTTGGGCCCACATTTGATGGGTCTTAAACCAAAAGATTTGATGTTTTAAGTAGTTAATTAAATTGTACCATCTCTCTTAAGCATGTTAGAGAAAGATTACTAAGAATTGTGATGTAACATGATTGAATTGGATTTCAGGGATTTACTCTGTTAATGTAGAGTATCAACTTCAGAAGGTGACGGTATGGGGGATCTGCAACAGGGACGACGTTCTGGCTGCCATCAAGAACAAGAGAAAGGAAGCTCATTTCTGGGGTTGCGAGGAGACCCATCAATGCCCTCAATCTAAGCTCGCCGCTCCTAGTCGATCTAAGCCTCTTGCTCCAAGTCGGTCTTGGAGCTTCAAGGCATGGATGTTGAGCAGGAGATCATTCTTAGGAAGAAATTAATCCTCCTAAGCTTTGTCTTCTAACCATCTTGCATTTGGTGGCTATTCTGCTATGTCACATTATAGAGAATGTAAATTTTTTGATGAAATTAGGTGTTCCTTTGTAATATGAATGACAATGAGAAATTGATGTTTTATTCATTCTACCTTAGTGACAGACGATTAGAAATTTCATTAGGATAGAATAACCAGCTTAAGTGAACGAAAATTAGGTGCTAGTTTTGGAGTGCAATCCAATTGGATTGTGGTGAATTTGTACGTAATCTTCCATCACGAATCTCATTTCGAGGGTTGATGGCCGCACGATCCAACACACGTCACTTAAAATTTGCCAATGTTATAATTGCCCTTACCTTTCTCATTCCATCAAATTGACAATTGCATTTTTGTCAAGTAAAATGATAATAATTTGGTGCTCCGTAGTAGGGAGGGCTCTAAAATGAACGCCCCAAAAATCACCATCGCCTTTAAAGGTAAAAGATAATTTCTGGGTCCCACATTTCTAGACCAAAACATGGGTCGGGTCGGGTCGGGTGAACCCGCGAGTACCCACATTTCGTTTTTTTCTTATTTTTTTCTTTTTAGATACCGGACGCATTTCCTAACTCGCAACAAAAGGTAGCTTTCAGATAAAAGAGGGGATTTCTCTCTTTTGGAGGGTAGTCCAGGTATTTTGTGTTACTTCATTGAGAAGCAATCCATACAAACCGTGAGATCAAAGAAAAAGAACAGTGAGATCAAAGAAAAAGAGAAATGGACGGTCTAGATTAAGAGGAAATGCAACCTAGTATAAAAGGGACAAGGGTTCGTTTGCACTGGGGGTATTCCAGGCATTTTTTCTAAGTCTCTTCTTCTGTTTTTGTTGCTATAATTTCCTTATTCACAAAAAAAGAAGAAGGGAAGTGATATTTCTCCCCCATAAACAGATAAAATCCCCCCTTTTAACGGTTTATGTGAGAATGAATCCCTGCTTGAGGATAAATTCACTCCCTTTAATGTTTTCTTTGCCTTTAAAACTAAACGAATAACGTTGAAGGGGGCATTTTATCCGTTAGTGGGGGAAAATATCATTCCCCCCCTCCCCACAAAAAAAAAAAAAAAAAAACTCTTTGGCAAAAAATTGCGTGTTATCCGCGGCCGCGGGTTGACCCAACCCAACTGCAGTGGGTGCGGGTCACCTAAGTGCTGACCCGTAGGGATGCGGGTCATTTTTTACCCATGACTTGCACCCGGATGACCCGTGGGTAACCCAACGCAACCTGCCCGTTTGCCAGGTCTAAATATCAATGCCTTTGATCTTGTAGTGCACCATAGGATCACACCATGGTTTAAAATTTTGGTTTCGGTACCGGTTTTAGAACCCTGAAATTTTGAAATTTCGGACCGAAATTCTCAAAATTCGGACCGAAATTTGGTAAATGCCGAAATTCAAAATTTCGCCAAATTTCGGTTTCGGTCCCCACCAAAATCCGAAATTTCAGATTTCGGTCGAAATTTAAAACCATGGATCACACACATGAACTTAGTCCTATTTTGAACGCACATTAGCTGTATCAACGGTTTATTTTTTATTTTTTAAAAGTATGACTTCTTGGATAATATGCTTTTGTTAGGGACCTTTAAGCAATTATTCTGCCATGTAGGGACTAATCAGCAAAAATCCCCCTTTTTTTTTTTTTTTAAGAAATCAAAATTGGACTCACTTGATCAACAGCTTAGGATGATTCGATCAATGTGTTCAACAAATCAGATATCATCCACGAGGTCAAAGATGGGTCCCAATAAGTACATAAAGAAGCTTGTCTTTTTAACATCTATCCTCTAGGAAAGTAGGAAAAGTGAAACTCTTTCTCTTTTGAGCATCTCTATCCTCTAACAAACGTGAGAGTCCACAAATCATCTCAAATTGGTCCCCGTTAAGGGTGTCAATTTTGGCTCGGGCTTGGAAGCTCGCTCGAGCTCGGCTCGAATCCTTAACGAGCCGAGCTCGAGTTAGGCCAGGCTCGGCTCGTTAAGGCTTTTTAAGAATTTAATATATTTAAATATATATATTATATATTAATATATACATTAAAAAGGTTGTCCATGGAGTGAAAGGGGAGGGGGGGCAAAATATGTCACTTCATTTTTGAAACCCCATTTGTTACTAGGACCACCCCCCATAGTGTAAAAAAAGTAGTCAAATTACACTAGTAGGGCTGTCCAGGGAAGATGAGGGGTGTGAACATAATATAACCGGAGCTCGGTAAGGCTCGCGAGCCCGACCGAGCCCGATCCCGAGCCCGAGCCGAGCCGAGCCTCACTTGTGAGCTTAACGAGCCGAGCCGAGCCTGGCCAAGCTCGGCTCGGCTCGTTTACACCCCTAGTCCCCGTATCAAAATCAACAACAATCAATTGATGATGACCAATTTAACGGTTCAGATTTCCCGGCACGGGTAACTTATTCCGTTAGGATTAACACGAATTTAGCAGAAATTGGAAAGAAAGAGAGAGAGAGACAAAACCAATAAAAACGCAATTTTCCTTTTATTTGTTCCTAAAAATCAGAATCCCGTGTAGATAAAAATAGAGATTTTTACCACCACTTTCCAAAACCCTAGATTCTTCTCCAACTGCTCTTCCAAGGTTTGGATTTCTGGGTATTGCAATCTAAGTCATTCTGATCTAGATTTTTTCTTTTGATTGCATACAATTTTACCACTTTCTTATTATTTCATCTTGGGTTTTCTTTTATAGTCTTGTTATTCTGCTTAGCCACTTTAATTTCCAAATACCCTTTCTTTTTAAGATCATCCTCTGCATATCTAGATTTTTGTTTTTGATATGAATTGTCTCAATACTGTTGAAAAAAAATGATGGGTTTTGGTTCTTTTGGTGAAGAAGAACACTTCACCATGTCTCCACTAGCTCAGACCTTCACCAAACCTAAACCTAGTTTCTCACCGCGCCATGCTATTGAAGAACATTGTGATTTTCCATTGAGAACTCATGAAAATTCTCTCCATATGAACCCGAATTACGAAAATACCTCCATGTCTGATGCATTCTCTACTCATAATTACGAAAATTCGATTCCCTCCTGTTACGGTTACAATGGGTCTCAGTCTGTTTGGTCGGATAACACCCATTGGAATTCAAGAACTCATACTAACCTTGTTTTCCCATATTGTTCCCAATTTTCGGAAGGTTTACCGTATTATCCCCAATTCCATTCAGAATTTCACGTTGATAATGCTTCTGTCATTGGACCTTTGGAGGGTTCTTCTCAAACAGATTATGCAGGGAATTTATCTGATTTTGGCTATTCGTACTATTGGTCGGGCCTTCCGCTCGATCGTGAGAAGGAAGATGATGTGGGTTTCTCTTGGAAGGATACCAAGTGCAAGGAAGTTCCATCGAACTTTAGAAACCCGATTCAGAAAGGTATTGCCAATTCGTCATGAAACTTGTCAACTACTAACAGATAGTATTTTCGGCATGGACTGTAATTTTAACATTTTCATGCCTATACCTTAGATTAATTTCCTTTCGACTTTGTTTTGTTACAATGGATTCTCAGATTTAGCTTGGTTCTTAATCAGATACATATGGCATGAGTAATTTCACATGATATCAATCTTTTTTTTTCTTTTTCAACGTTAATGTTGATGGAGTGAGTGGATTGGGTTAACCATCTGATTAAAAAACAAGTTTGGGATCCCCTATTAATTATGATCATGTGTAGGATTCTTTTTTTTTTTTTTTTTAAATATGAAAACTGAAGGTAAATGTAGTATTTTTCTTTCGGAAGGTGATGCGAACCTAGCCAAAGAAGAGACAAAAGAGGGGACTGAATGGATAAAGAAAGACTAAGGAAAAAGAACCACTATTTACAGTCACGATAAAGACCAAGGAGCGATCACGATCAAGAAAGGGAGAAAGATGGGGATAGAAAGGAAAGGGTTTATGAATCCAACCAGAAAGAGTGAAAAAGGAAAGAGAGAAAACAATGGATAAAGATAAATGAAACTAGAAAGCAAGAGTAGAAAGAGGGGAAGGTAGAAAAGGATCTAAGGAAAAGGATAAGGGGTTTGTCAGCTTATAATCCCAGATCCCAATTGAGAGAAAGGGGGGTTTGTGTGTGTGTGTGTGTGGGGTGTGTGTGTGTGTGGGGGGGGGGGGGGGGGGGGGGGGGGGTGGGGTGGTGTGGTGGTGATTGATTGAAAAGAAGTGAAACCCATATAGTTGGAAAAACAGAACAAAAACGTTTCGTTCCATCCAGTCTGTACCGTTTGTTTCGGTTGGAGCATAATTTTTTGATAACTTATAGAAATCTCATCAAACGGCTGTATTTCTAAACCCTATAGAAACCCATATAAGCCCTCATTTTTTCATTCTTTCTACCACCCAACCTTTCTCTCTCTCAAATTAACTAATTAGTTTTCTTTCTTTTATTGATTTATTGCAATAAATTTAATATTTTAAGTAAGAAAATGTGTTTTTTGTTAAACTTGGTTCATATAATGGTTTCTTATATTTTTCTAACAATTTTTGATTTTTGATTTTTGATTTTTTAAAAATTATAACTATTAAAAAAACTCTTCTCCGATCATAACATCTGCTTCTTTTTTGAAACATTCCATTCCTTTGACCAAAACGAAATGACGAACGAAATAGAATCAACTATTATGTTCGTAATCCTTGCTTAAAAACAACTTGTTACCAACACATTGAAATAAAATTGCAATTACATGAACTCTCACTACCAGAAATAAACTTAGACTCTTCAAATCCACTAGGACTCTTAGCGCATTATGGAAACTAACCGACTTCAAGTCCCACAAATACAAGGACTCTCTTATGCCGCAATGAGGGCCCTTGTGATCACTTAACAACTTTGATTAATTACAAATGACTTAGATGTCCGCATTACGTAGGATTTCCGTAATAAACATGTGGGTCCCATTTTAAACACTTGTAAGTTAAAGAGACCAAGAGATGTTGGCAGATAAGACTGGTACTTCTCTTATAATTTAAGAGACCGCAACAACCCAACTTTATTCGAGAACCCCACTTCGATCGTAAAAACATCCATCCCATTTCAGCCATTTCACCACCTCACCTTGATCTAAAACGGCACCCAAACCTGCAATTCAAACCAGACACAACTTCTCATAATTTAACTGATCACAATCGTCTTGAAAACTTCCTTATATCCCTTTTTATCTTCTTAACCGTTCACCACAGAAACCCCCTGCGCATTAGCCACCTAAGAGCTCCCTTCTTTAACCAATTTTAACAACTTTCACGCTCATTTCATGTTCTCCCTTTTTGCCAACCGAGATTAACCACTTCCCATCCATCTTTAAAGCACTAACATCCTCCTCTTCTACCATTAAAGAAAAACATCCTCCACTTCTACTCTCATCTCCCTTTCTTGATTAACCAAAACCCATCTTTCTTGATCAACCTCCATAACCATTCTTGGAACAATTAACAACCTTTCTTGTTTTCTTTGGCCTCCTCAACCCAAGTTCTTGAAACCAAAGAACCTCGAAACCAACCAATACTCGCCCTATTCCACCATATAGCCCACCTCCATGGGACCGACTCCCCATACAACCACATTCTATTCAATTATGATTTTTGTTAGATTCGGTCCCTTTTAGTTCCTTATCCAACAGTTTCACTTGCTCTTTAAACTATTCCCATTACTATTTTCAACCCTTTCAAGTACCTTTTCCCCCCCTTTTCCTTCCAACTTCCCTTTAGCTTCCGCATCCCTCCAGACAGCGGTTCAATCCGCTACAGCATCCGTGCATCAGGTATCAGAGCTCTTGCTGTCCTCCTCTGCATCACTATGGCCCATCCTTGCTTCTCCTTGAGGTTTGGCATTTTGCTAGACTGCTCGCTTTGATAAAATTCTGATTGTGGACCACCTCATTCATTGATAATGGTTCACCATTAATTGGTGCACTTCTTGTCATGAAAATGCAAAGATGGTGAACCTTCACCTGATACATTGTAAGGTTGCTCCTAGCATTTGTAGTTTTGCGCTTTGGAAGTCTCTCTTACCTTCTCGGGCAAGGGTTGCATGCCTTGGAAGCTTTGTCTCACATGTACTCATTCGTCTCTTTGGAAGGGATGAAACAAAAGAGTGTCTCAAGGGTTATCCAAAGTCTAGGCCATGATTTCTAGTCACGTTCTTTACTGGGCATCTTCATCTATTCTCTACTTTTTTTGAAAGGTAACTGATTTTATTCCAAAACAAATGAAAAGATACAGCCAAGGGGACAAGATGACCCCCAACACAATGCCAGCCCAAACAAGGCTTAAAACAGTCAATTACAAGACAACAATACTCCAAATACAACTCATCTGAAAAGAAATGAGAAAGCAAAAAGAAATGGCTTCAGATACTCAATCGATGAAGTTATCCGACACCATCACCCGGGATGTTTTGAACCACCTCAACCGATCCCAATTCCACCCCGTCTTTTGCCAATCTATCCGCCTTCTCATTGGCCGATCTTCTCATATGTTGAATTTGAGGATGTAAAAGTCGCACCAAATCGCGAATCTCCGCAGTAGTATTATCAAGCTTCTATGGTCCATGACTTTCATTGGTTGCCCAAGCTAGCGCATTTGATGAATCACCTTCAATAATGAGGGGCATCAAATTATGCTTTGTGAAGTACCTAAGGCCGAAAAGTAAGGCTTTAGCTTCGGCTTCATTAGCATCACAAACTCCGGCCGGGCCGGAGAAAGACATAAATATTACACCGTTTTCATCACGAATCAATCCACCAATTCCAGCACGACCCGGGTTCCCAATAAAGCTACCATCATAATTTAATTTAAACCAACCAACCAGGGTAGCCATCCACTTTGGAGAAGTCTTATCTTTACTTTTCTTTTCCCATATTACCGCTTGCCAATTCCTAAGAATTTCCCCAACACTATATTATTCCCGCCTTTTCTCTTATCCATGTAATTAGAGTAAGTTAAACATCAAGAGCAATATGATGCCATCTCTTTTCTTTTTCTTCAAATATTAGGTTATTTCTCTCGTTCCAAATCTTCCATATTAGGGCATAAGGAATTACTTTCCACATCGAATGCCCCGTTTCGCCAAAAGGTCCACCAGCCCAATGTAACAAGACCTTATTAGATAATGTAACAAGACCTGATTTATGCTCTTTTGAAAAACCCAAGCCACACCAAAAGGTTTTAGCGCATCCATCTATAGATCATAAGAGAATGGACAATGCAATAATAGATGATCCAAAGATTCCTCCTCCCTTCGGCATAACACACACCAATTTTCTAATTGTATTTTCTTTCCTTAGCGTGATCGCAAGTGTTAATGCTTCTATGTACCACAGTCCACGCAAAGGCCTCCACCCTTGGGAGAGCTATGGAATTCCAAACTTTAGCTCGTCTTGAGGCTTTCCGAAGTCCATCATTTAACCTGTAGAAAAAAAGATTTAACAAAAAAACCACCTTGGGGATCCGGGGTTCACACACGACGGTCAAACTCAAAGGGAGAGCAATAACAAGATTTAGGAGGGCGAGTAGGGAAGATTTACTGGAGATTTCCTCATGTTTAAGGTCTCTTCTAAGTCTAATGTCCCAAAAACCCTTCCCAATGTCCTCACCCCTCACCAAATAATCACAGACTCTAGACTCCCTATTGATTGCAAGACGGAATAGGTTCGGGACTGCATGACACAAATGAGACTCCGCAGCCTAAAGATCCTTCCAAAAACGTACCTCATCTCCCATCCCCACTCTAAATCTAACAAGAGGGTCAAACTGGACACGAGAGGAACAAATGGATTTCCATGCACTCGAACCTTTACCAATGGCCGGTTTCCTAACTTCCCAATCCCCCCCACCCTCTCCCATATTTGTCCCCAATGATGTTATGCCCTGATGCCTCCTTTTCAACACCGAATCTCCCTAGCCATTTCCCTAGAAGGGCTTTATTTGGATATCAAGACTCGAGATCTAAGACAATCTTGGGACATCTATTGGTTCAACTCTTCTTTCTCCGACACTTTGGTGGCCCATTGGAGGCCTCTACTCTCCGTCTAGATCTTTCAAGCTGAACTTTGCTTGTTCATCTTGGAAATCCCGCTCCGGTCAATGTTGGAGGTTAGGGACAGTCACGCCCCGGCCCGAGATCGTAGGCTAGGCACGTGACAATGCCACATGCACTTGGGGTCAAATCCCATAAGCATGCAAGGCTAACTACGATCTTTACCTGAGCATATAGAGCAATCTAAATTTTCTAACGAAATGAATAATTAAATCCAAGATAATTTATTTGTCCATATAAGTTCAAATCACATTCTTACAATACCTGAATAAAAACTCCAAATCTCTGGTGGACAAATTAGTCAGAGTCTAATTCCTAATCAGCCAATCCTATCACCCTTTGAGATCCCGTGATGTAATAGAGAATTATCCCTCAGTATTTGAAACAGGAAGAAACGGAGTGAGCTTGATGGCTTAGCAAGTAGCCAGTACCTATAACAGTTGGATCAAGCATATGTATACATGTGATATGAAAAATTCTGAAGACATTTTATAAAGACATTCCTTCTAAGAAAAATATCTGTCATAGTTGAAAATACCATTAAATCATATGCAATGTAATTTAAATAAATCAGTTCATGCTCATCAGTCTAGACTACAATTAATGCCAGTTGGAAATTTAGTTCCAGTGTCAAAACACCATTGATAGGTAAAAGGATTGTTCAAACGTGATTATGTACCAGTGCCACTGCTCCACTGGCAGGTAGGGTACTGATAATACATAGATAGACTAATAGCACGCAAGATCCGTGGTTATTCCACATCAATACCAGATCAAAACCATTCTACGGTAATCTCATTTATTCAAAACATGTGTTAATATCTCTCAAAAGCAGTTTTTACACAAATGCTTGATCCTGATTTTTCTAAAGAAAAGCCCGCTAGAATAATGTATTAGAGATAACTTTTGTATGCTCCCAAGAAAATATTGACCAGACCAAGAATCAAGTTCGAAATAATTCTGTTATTTTACATTTTTACCTATCAAGATTTGTGGAAACATTAATAACATGTCAATGAATTCAAAGATTTAAAAAAAAAACTGTGAATTTTTCAATCTTATTGACGTAATAGGGAGGCCGGAGATTTGCATTTCCTCTAAGCTATATGACATCCATTCTTCATATTATGCTTTTTTGATTTTGTTACTGTGCAGGAAGTCTTGCTGGTGAAAGCTCTATTGGATCAAAATGCATTGGTTCAGGATGGGAAGATACGAAATGCCCATATATCTCTGAGGAGAATGTCATCATCCCTTATGACATGTCTGGAACATCAGTTTTTGGTCCGAGTCCAGTACTCCCTTATTCACCGATACCAGACACAGAATCTTTAAGAAAAATCTGGGATCCCATTAATCTAAACACTTCACATGATAGATTCTTTACAAATCTTGATTCATCTCCATCATATTCTTCTGTTGTCCAAGGCTTAGGGCCAATGTCAAAAAATGCGAATTGTGGTGATCAACCCGTGGATTCCAGCAATGTCAGTGGGGATTGTGCGAACCCTGGCAGAGTTGATGGTACTGGCATGAAAAGAAAGGATCATAGTTTTGTAGATTCCACTCCGACAAAAAAAGATTTGTCCTTAAACCACAAATCAGTCTCTGGAGATCACTCGGGTCAGTCTCCAATGGAAAAATCTAAACTTAAAATCCCCACCTTGAGCATTCTTAATGCCTTTCTGCAGAGTTCTTCTCAGACATTTGATGAATATAATCCGGCTGTGGATTCACCTTGTTGGAAAGGAGCCTCAGCTTCTCAGAATCCTTCATTTGGATTTGAGCAAGTTGTTGAAAATAATGGAGTTAGTGTTTCCACTGAGTTTGCTGAACATAATGGAGCATCTGATATTTCAAGTGACCATTCACTTCCAAACAATAATGCGTGTTTGCTGGTTAAGACAATTCATCATCTCTCAGAATTGCTCCTTTGCAGTAATTATAGTAAGGTAAATTCATTGAAAGAACAGGACTATGATGTTCTTCGGCTTGTAATTGGAAATCTTTATGCATGTGTCGCCAAGGAGGTCGGGTTAATGAGAGCAATGCCCGGATCATTTCCTGAGTTGGGCAGTTCTTATTCTTTTAGGAAGCCAACTGATCTTCACAAGGTATGATATTTTGCCTCTAAACACATCATGTATCCTGATTTTTTTTTTGGGTAGCGCTCTTCAAGTTACTGCTAGCATCCTTAAATTGAATTGAGATGACATGTAAGAAGAACATTTGTGCCTTTCTAATTTGAAACTGAAAAATGTAGTTAATTTCAAGATATGGTTTAGCTTTATTGAAGAGTTACATGGGCCATGCGTCTAAATTCCAGTTGTGAAGCTCTTTAGAAAAATGGCAACTTGTTAAATAAAGATAGGGGTGATTTATGTATCTATTCGGATTCTTTTTACATTTTACATTTCCTGATTCCTATTGATGCCCTATTTTCAATTTCTGATGGACTAAAAGCCACCCTTTATTCAGGTAAAGGCCAATAATACGCTTGACTCTTTCAAAGTGAAATTTAAATTTTGTGAACATCTTGTGATACATTAGCAATTTTTTTAATAAAAAGTTTTACTGTTTTTGAGAAATAATGGAGTTTTTTTGTTTATGAAATGTTGTGGCATCTTTCTGTGCATGCCTTGTCATTCTAATGTTGATGGTATTGTTAGGCCTACAGTATATTTTTTTTGCAGGAGACCTTTTGAATCAGTTAATTACGTGATTACAATATATACATGCCATCGTCGGTAAAGTAAGTTTTATCAGCAGTGTATTATCCCACTTTTTCCTTCTCTCAAGTATCTTGTTTGGTGGCTGTCATGATGGGACATTTTCATGATACTATTTTGTCTCAAGAATCCATCTCAAAATGGTGCAAGGTTTTCAAATTGCATTGCTTTTATCTGCATTTTTTCAAGATTCGTCTCACATGCTCCATGTATTGGTGTACCTTTAACTCATTGCATTTCACTTCGTTCTTCTTTGGCATGTTATCACATTTTACTTTTAACATGTTATTTTGACATTTTACTTTAACATGTTATTTTGAGACTGAACAGTTTCTTCTCTAGGGATCTGCTTCTGGCAGGTCTTTGGTTCTGGGAATAGAGGCTGATGATGATTTGAGTCAACATATCGAGGAAAAGTTGTGTTCTAGTATGTCTAGTAAGAAAGAAAATCGGTCCCATGATTTTGTTTCTGCAAGTGCTGATATGGATCTGCAGAAAGATAATGGGATTACACAGGTATGATTTGGGCTTCTCTGCATATAACCTACTCTGGCTGGTTCCTTGTTCATTCATCAAATTTATGTGGGCACTCTAACCTACAGGCTGTAAAGAAGGTTATGAAGGAAAATATGAGTGATGAGGGAGAGAATCATCCTCGAACTCTATTATATAAGAATTTATGGATCGAGTCAGAAGCAGCACTATCTTCCATGAAGTATGAACTCGAACTTGCCAAGATGAAGATTGAGATGGAGAAAATCGAGCAGGATCCGGCACAAGGTGAACTATTTATGGCCTGTTCGTTTGAGATTATGACAACCGATTACAAGTCCAAAACCTATTATTGGACTGGAAATTATATTTAAATTTGAGTCCACCAATAGGTTTCGGGCTGACAATCAGTTGTCATAATCTGAAACAAACAGGGCCTTAATGTATCTTTCTATGCTCTCTTTGGATTTTACTTAAACACTTGGTGAACTTTTGGTATGGCTACAGATTCGCGCGCCTCGTCCAATGCAGCTGGGAAGTCTATATATGTGGAGAAATTCAATTTGAAGGAAACCAAGCAGGATCAGCCACAAGGTGAACTATTGGCTGCATCTTTATCTGCCCTCTTTTGAATTTACTTGAAACATTTAGTGAACTCATTTGGTATGGCTACAGATTCCTCATCCAATGCAGCTGGGAAGTCTATATATGTGGAGAAATTTGATTTGAAGGAAACCAAGCAGGATCAGGCACAAGGTGAACTATTTGATGCATCTTTCTCTACCCTCTTTTGATTTTACTTGAAACATTTTGTGAACTCATTTGGTACGGCAACAGATTCACATGCCTCGTCCAATGCAGCTGGGAATTCTATAGATGTGGAGAAATTCGATTTGAAGGAAACCAAGCAGGACCAGACACAAGGTGAACTATTTGATGCATCTTTCTCTGCCTTCTTTTGGTTTTACTTGAAACATTTTGTGAACTCATTTGGTATGGCTACAGATTCGCACGCCTCGTCCAATGCAGCGGGGAATTCTTTATATGTGGAGAAATTCGATTTGAAGAAATTTGATGGCATCAATATGGGTGGCATATTGGTAACAAATTCTAAAGAGAGATCAACTGAGAATTTTCCCACCCCAGCCCCAAGTGCTGATGTTACTCAGTGCTGTTGCATGAAACTCGAGGACATGAATCAATCAAGTATATATGATCAGATAGCAGACGATATGGATTCAATTATGGCGAGTTTGCAAGTGAAAATGAACAGGACCAAGCACGATCAGACACAAGGTGAACTATTTAATGTATCTCCTCTCCTCTCCTCTGATTTTAGTTAATACATTTAGTGAACTTATTTGTTATATCTACAGATTCGCACGCTTTATCAGATGCAGCTGGGAAGTCTACACATATGGAGAAGTTCAATTTGAAGGAATTTGGTGGCGTCAATATGGGTGATAATTCAGCACCCAATGATGAAGAGAGATCAACTGAGAATTTTTCCACCACCCAAGGTGATGATGTTACTCAGCGTGTTTCCGAGAAACTCGAGGACGTGAATCAATCAAGTATGAAGGATCAGACAAAAGACATTGAGGCTTCAGTTATCCCCGATTTTTTCGTTCTAGAAAGTCGAGTTGACGATTCAAGTTCCACATATAATGTGGGGCAAGAACTACAGCCAAAGAAGGTTTCAGTACTGGGTTCTGGAGAGGGTCTTGGACATGTACCAAAAGATGGGAATCTGAGAGATCAAAACAGCTGTAACTTGCGTGATAATGGTGTGAACTCCACTGATGAAATTGGGTTGGGCTCAAATGGTTCAGAGCAACTGGAAATGACAAGGGAACTCCATGTAGGCATTGCAGGTGAGTTGGGAACGCAGTCGCAAATTCCTGAGAATATACTCTCAGGTGGTGAGTCTGATAGCAGTTCTTCTGAATGGGAGCATGTTGAGGAAGAGGACCTTTAGATGGTACAATTTTTTTTTCTTAGTAGGTAAGCTGGGATTTAACCTCCAACCTCATGGTTGAAGAACATAGTCTTTACCAATTTAGATGGTGGAACATACTTGGTTTCGGATTATAATCTCGCCTGCTGTTACTTGAAATTCCTTATTTTTTTGGTCAGCATATATTGACTCTGTTGCAACACCTAGTTAGAAGAGCTATTCGTAATAAACATGAGGGTGCTTAGGGAAAATTCCTTGATACAGAGTTTTCTGTTTTTGTATCGAACCCAGCTTGTAGATCATAGCTTAGAAGCAAAAATAATAAAAATCCACAAGATGCACGTACTGAAATCATGTTGTTTGTCCAAAATGTTAACGTCAACGGGTGAGAAAGCCCCGGGGAAGAAAACTCTATATTTTTCTCTCATTGCACATAAAGGTACACTTTGGTTTGCAAGAAAAGCACTTCTGAAGTGAATTTTTCTTGGAAATTTTTTCTTTCCATGGTTTTGAGGGAAATGATATGATTATGGCTATTTTAGAGGGGGATATTATCATTAATCAAAGGTCATTCTCAAGTTGAGTATGGTTTGTTCATAACTTAGAATCAGATTTTCATTATATAAACAAACTCGGAACATACCATTGGGAAGTGATTCACTAAGGAGCCTAACTCTTCGCCTATCTTAATCATACTAAGAAATTTAATATCAAATGGAGTTCTCTCTCCAATCAGTCCTATTTTCATAGGAAACAAGGTACCCATCACAACAACAAATCTTGTTGCCGAATTTCTTTATTGCACATGTCCTGTATTGCCCGATACTTGTGGTTCTGTCCATCTGTTGGCCGTATTACCTATTTGACCCATGTTTTCTATGTGTAAGTGGCTATCTTTTGTGTTATCAAATCACTCATTTTGATGTCATCAAGCTAATTTCTTTAGTTGCTCAAATATTATGGATTTAAATATGTTGTATGCACATTTATTATGCATTTACTTCTATCCATGATAGATTTGTAAGCATTTCGAAAAAATTGACCCAGACGATTGTAGCATTCACAGTCTATTTTTCTAAATGGGCCTGAGAAATATTCTATAGTTATGGTGTTTCCGGTCGACCACTTGGACTTTTTTCCATGTATGATGAAAAGGTTTATTGCTCTCTATAGAACTATTAGAAGGCAGATTAGAACTTGAAAGCGACTCCTCTAGCAGTCTCTCGTAGGCTAAAAGGATCAGGGACAGTCTGTGGAGACTCACTAATCTCATGTAATAAAACAGTATGTGTGTCTCTTTTTTCACTCATTCTTAGAAGCGCGAACGATTTAGATTTGGCTGATCGTCTATCCAAATCAAGAGCTTCTAGCAACTCATTTTATTATGTTGGAAAATTCTTGTGATGTAAAAAGAAGGGAAATGATAAATGTGTCCCTTTTCATTACTTGGGACACCCAGCTACGGTGTATCTATGACTGCAAATCGGCTGATGTACTTCACATTTGAAGGAGTGAACGACCTAATTGCCACGTACAGTGCAGCTGGGTGTCCCAAGTGATGAAAAGGGGTGCATTTATCATTTCCCAAAAAGAACTCTGTCTTTTAATTTGTGAACATCTCCTTTTTTTATTTTTTGAAGAAATTTGCAAATATTTAATGCACAAATGTTTGGGAAACTGCTGAATTGGGTAACCGTAACAAATAATCACAGTGACATCACAGCATAAAATTTCATTTCCCTAATGTCATGCATCTCTCATGCATCAAACTACCTAGGCTTGCTACTTCACCTTATGCAGTCTTTATGGTGTCAGTAGTTCTAACAAGTCATTCTATGAGGTGGCACCAAAAGCATCCCCTTACATGTGTATCGAAACTCAAACACGAGTCACGACCCATGGAGCCTTTTGGATGGATGGCAATACACTACAAGGTTACTAATAGGCTAAAACAAAACTGTAGTAGATATCAATCCATGTACCGGTATTGCCACCGCAGTAGATGCCTCTAGAAACTAATGTCAGTACTGATAGAAATGGGTGAATAATGGCTTGTGATAGAAGGGTCCCTATTCCATTCGGTAGTAAAAGCTTTGTTTGCTCAGATAAAGCCTAAAGAGCCCCATAGAACCAATATAAGTTTAAATAGATTAGAAGAGAGTAAAGATAAGCATAAGGGATAACTGGGCTTGAAGGAAGACTCTTAACTAGACAACAAAAATAGGTCTCCTTGCACTAATTCGTGGAAAGGCCATGCAAAAGACGGAAAGAGCAAAAAATAAGAGAAAAGTACGGAATGTGGCTGGTGTTTGGAGTAATTACGGATTGTGGGCACCTTTTAAAACAAGAACAAAAAAGGGGTAATCTTCAAAATCGGGTTGGAAAAAGACCCTGATACCCTTCTGACATCGACAGAAATGTCATTCAACTTCATTTTTCATTACTGCCTATTAAATTGGCGCGCTTCACGAGGCTTCTTTTGGTTCGTATGAATGCATATTTGAACCGACAGAACCTTGGGTTCGTTTCTATCTTGGCCGTTGGATATATAGAGACGGATGGATGTTTGACACGTGTTGAAAAACTTTTTGGAACGCTAACAATCCAAAGTCAATCATTATCTTTTCCCACTTCTCTTTTGGTTTAGAACGGTAACGTTATTGAATACGTCTCTTTTGACTTTAGGTTCGTTTCTATCTTTTCACTTCTCTTTTGGTCTTCACTTCTGTTTTGGTTTATACGGTAACGTTATTGAATACGCCTCTTTTGGCTTAGAACGACGATGTTATTGAATATTTTATTATTTCTCACGTCTCTTTTAGTTGAGAACGCCGACATAAATAGGGTGTACGCTGGCGGAATTAAAGGGGTACGCCGGCGGAAAACGTAAATAATGGGTAAGTCGGCGTAAATAATGAGGACCAAAAGTGAAGGGAAAAGATTCTAAGCCAAAAGAGAAATAGGGTGTACGCCGGCGGAATTCATGGGTACGTCGGTGGAAATAATGGGGTAAGCTGGTGTAAATAATGAGGACCAAAAGAGAAGGGAAAAGATTCTAAGCCAAAAGAGAAATAGGGTGTACGCTGGCGGAATTCATGGGTACGCCGGCGGAAATAATGGGGTACACCGGCGTAAATAATGAGGACCAAAAGGGAAGGGAAAAGATTCTAAGCCAAAAGAGAAATAATGGGTACGCCGGAGAAAATAATGGAGTACGCCGACGGAAAGCGTAAATAATGGGGGTAAGCCGGCGTAAATAATGAGGACCAAAAGAGAACGGAAAATATTCTAAGCCAAAAGAGAATTAATCGGTACCCTAGCGGAAATAATGGGTACACCGGTGTAAATAATGGGGTACGCCTGCAAAAATAGGGTGTAAGCGGAAATAGGGTGTACGCCGGCGGAATTAATGGGTACACTGGCGTAATTAATGGGTAAGCCGGCATTAAATAATGGGGTAAGCCGGTGTTAAAAATGAGGACCAAAAGATAAGGAAAAAGATTCTAAGCCAAAAGAGATGTATTCAATAACGTTACCGTTCTAAGCCAAAAGAGAAGTGAGAAAAGATAACGCTGCTCACTAAAGTATCCAATAATGTTAGCATTCCAAAAAGTTTAAGTTTTCCAACTCGTGTCAAGCATCCATCCATCTCTAGTTATTTCCGATGGCCAAGACAGAAACGAACCCAAGGTTCTTTCGGTTCAAATACCCATTCAAACGAACCAAAAGAATCCTCGTGAAGCGTGCCAATTTAATAGGCAGTAATGAAAAAGGAGGACTTTGTCGATGTCAGAAGGGTACCAGGGTCTTTTGAACACCCAATTTTGAAAGGGTCTTTTGAACACCCGATTTTGAAGATTAGCCATTTTTTGTTCTTGTTTTAAAAGGTGCCCGTAATCCGTAATTACTCCAAACATCAGCCCCCCATTCCCTACTTTTCTCAAAAAATAATGATAAAAAAGATGCCTCCGTGCAAAGATTAGAGCCATAATAAAGACGAAAAGAAGGTTTGGTACATCACATGGGGGGTTGTAGGCCTGTATTTGGGGCATTTTAGGTATCTCATATAAAGTGAAATCTCGAGTGGGGTGACCAGGGGTACATTGAATGATAGTCTGAGTGCATTACTACCCTTAGAACCAAAAATGTGAACCCAGGACCTAGCTTTTGGCAACCCAAAACCTAACCTTTTTCACCCTTTCCGGTTATCGAGATGATGCCCCGTTATTACTTCTTCCTTTACTCGCATTATTGGTGTAAGGGATCAGCTGCCTCTTGCACTGTCGCTGTTATGCCCACAAAAAAACAGACTGATAGCGATTACACACTGGGTTTTAGGATCAACGGTAAAAGATAATATTTGGGTCCTACAAAAGGGGGGAACCATGGACATTTAGGGCACGTTTGGTTTGGCTACCATGATTGTTTTTTCCATGATAAATTGGTGTCTCCAAGTGGAGATGAGGGTGAAGTGACCGGGAAAACCTCATGCTATATGTGCCTCCGCCCCTGCAACCACGCACTCTCTGCTGACTGAACCGAACTAGGACGGCTAACTAAGGTACTAGTCGGTCAACCGAGACAGCCGACCGAGTAGGGGTCGGACGGCCGACAAGTTTCTCTGGTGCATGGCTCGGGTTGGCTCCGCCGATTTGGTTTACGACCCTCGGAAGGGCTTTTGGAATCTGTATAAGTCTCACAAACTCCCTAAAAATGTTATTTAGATCCTAATTTGGGGTAATATGAATTTTAGGTGACTTTAGTGGAAAGTTGGAAAACTTTGGTTAAGGTCTTGGGTGTGATAAAACCCTGGATTGGTATTTCAGTGAGAAGACTTGTTCTATTTCTAGTTGTTTTCATCTAATAGATGATTTTTATGCAAGTTGAGCATATGCTATGATTATTTTGATTAAACAGTAAGTTTTTGGATTGCAAATAGAATCTTTGTTATGATAAATTGAACGATATTTCATGACCTGTAGCCTTGTCCACCATTATTTTTCTTTGAAATATTTCCAGTTATGGAATTATCAAATCAAATGTTTATTCCAGTGTTGATGTTGATTAGTCAGAGAAATACAGTGGGAAATGGGTGTGTCCGATATTAGTATAAAATAGTAGACATCCCTATGGGATATTCATGGATTCGGATGGATCAGCAGTATACATGTGGAACACTCTAATTTACACAGTGTCTTGGTAGAAGCCACCGTTACATAATCTCTAGCAGTTTTAGCAAGGACAGAGATATCTTGCAGGTTAGCGGGAAGTTATCTTCTGCAAGTTTAGCAGGGATAAGATTTCTCGCAAGTTAGCGAGCAGTTATCCTCCACATATTTAGCGGGGATGAGTTCTCTTATGGGTTAGTGAGGATGTGGTCCGTCACAGGTTTAGTGAGAGTTCTCTTATGGGTTAGTGAGGATGTGGTCCGTCACAGGTTTAGTGAGAACAAGATCTCCCATAGGTTTAGTGGGGACTTGGCTTTCTGCGGGTTTAGCGGGGCTGTAAATACCCAAAAAAACTCCCTTTACAAAAATTCGTCCCTCTCTTGTAAAGAGTGCGTTTTTGTCTTTGGGAATTAGATTTGGTTAGGGCTTCCTAAGAAAGCCTATAAGTACATTGCTTCGTGGCTAAAACAAACTCTAAACTTTTTGTTCAGCCCTGGAGAAATAAATCAGAGAAAGAGAGGAAGAAAATCAAGGAGATCGCGATTTCAGAGTCGAAGCCGTGAATTAAGGTGAGATTTATGTCGGTTTGCGTAAAAATTGTATAAGAATTTAGTAATGAATTTAAATATCCCTAATAAACTAAGAATTTAGTTCTGGAACTTTAAGAATCGAGGGTTGGTTTATGCCCTAAAAGCTTAGATTAATTATGATAAATAAATCTGAGATTTTTGGAGTGTGAAATTGGATGAAATGGATTCCTCTCGTCGATACGAGTCCAACGAATCCAACCACGCGCCAATCAGAACTATAACGATGAAGTTATGGCCTTTTGAAGTTTTCGGGACGAATTTGAAATTCTCCCGAAAAACCCAGTCCGAGGCCTTGGGACTTCCAAAAGAAACCTTCGGCATGAGAGTCATTTGAGAGTTGTCTTAGAAACTTTAAGAAAAGAGCAGCTATATGGACAACTGAAGAAGTGTGAATTTTGGTTCGACTCAATCTCCTTTTTGGGACATATGGTCTCTAAAGACGGAGTATCCGTAGACCCAAAGAAGATTGAGACAGTAATGTTGTGGAATAGACCGAATAATGTTCTTGAAATTCGTAATTTTCTGGGTTTGGCGGGATACTACCGCCATTTTGTTGAAGACTTTTCGCGTATAGCTGCCCCTTTGACCCGTTTGACACGGAAAGAGACAAAATTTGTTTGGTCTGAGGATTGTGAAAAGAGCTTTCAGGAATTGAAGTAATTGTTAGTTTTCGCTCCCATCCTAACTTTGCCTGTTAGCGGAATGGGATTTGTAATTTACAGTGATGCCTCGAAGAAAAGCTTAGGCTGTTTGTTAATGCAGAATGACAAAGTGATTGCGTATGCAGCGCCAGTTGAGACTTTATGAAGAAAACTATCCGACTCATGATTTGGAATTGGCAGCTGTCGTGTTTGCTTTGAAAATTTGAAGGCATTATCTGTATGGAGAACCATGTGAAATCTTTACTGATCATAAGAGTTTGATGTATATATTTACTCAGAAAGAACTTAACATGAGACATAGGCATTGGTTAGAACTATTGAAGGACTACGACTTAACCATAAGCTATCACCCCGGAAAGGCTAACGTGGTAGCTGATGCTCTAAGTTGGAAGTCGTCTGCAAATCTGACAACTTTGATTACTTCTCAGAAGTATATTTTGGAAGACCTCCGAAGATCAGAAATAGAAATTCGTGGTCCAAACTTTGGGGTACTAATGATAGCACTCCAAGTTCGGCCCACATTGCAGGAAAGAATAAGGATAGCTCAGGAATTCGACCCAGAACTTTGTAAAATCAGAAATAACTTAGAAGAAGGATCTGAATCTGAATTCTGAATTCACAATGACGGTACCTTGATGTTTGGTAACCGCATTTGTGTTCCGAATGACTCTGTTTTGAAAAATAAAATTTTGAAGGAAGCACACAATTTGCGTTATTCTCTACACCCTGGAGGTACGAAAATGTACAAGTGCTTGAAAGGAAATTTCTGGTGGAATAATATGAAGAAGGAAATAGCTCAGTATGTATCCCAATGCTTAACGTGTCAGGTGATTAAGGCAGAACATCAGAGACCGCCCGGAACACTGCAACCGCTTCCTATCCCAAAATGGAAGTGGGAAGAGATTACGTTGGACTTTGTGTCGGCTTTACATCGTACTCCCTCAGGCAATGATTCCGCATGGGTAATTGTAGACAGATTGACAAAGACAACTCACTTTATACCCCTTAGAACCGGCCTGACGCCTGAAAGGTTGGCTAGATTATATGTTGAACAGATAGTTAAATATCATGGTGTGCTTAAAGCCATTGTATTTGATAGAGACACCTGATTTACATCCTAATTTTGGAATAGCTTACATTCAGCAATATTGTCTTCCCTTAAGTTCAGTACAACATTTTATCCTCAAACAGATGGACAATCTGAAAGAACCATCCAAATTTTAGAAGATATGCTCAAGGCTTGTGTAATGGATTTGAAATGATCTTGGGACGATCATCTTCCCTTGATTGAATTCTCTTACAACAATAGTTATCAAGCTAGTATTCAGATGGTACCTTTTGAGGCCCTTTATGGAAGGAGATGTAGATCACCCATATGTTGGGATGATGTAGGTGAAAGAAGACTCTTAGGCCCAGATTTGGTTCAACAAGCCATGGATAAAATTCAGTTGATTAAAGAGTATCTTTACGCGGCACAAAGCCGACAAAAGAGCCATGCAGATGTCAGACGAAGAGAACTAGAATTTCAGATCGGAGATAAGGTACTTTTGAAAGTATCACCCATCAAGGGAGTGATGTGGTTTGGGGTTAGAGGAAACTCAGCCCGAGATTTGTAGAACCTTATGAAATATTAGAAAAGATTGGAAAAGTGGCTTATCGATTGGCTTTACCTCCATCATTATCTGGAGTACACAATATGTTTCATGTGTCTATGTTATGAAAGTATATTCCGGATCCGAACCATGTGATTGAATTGGAACCTTTGAATTTGAGAGAAGAACTGTCATTTGAAGAGCAACCTACATACATGTCACGCCCCCAAGCCATACACATACACACATAACCACAACACAAGGCTTAACAGTGCGACAATGCCGCACACCTGTAAAGCAAGCTTCACAAGCATACAAGGCTAGCAAAGCAAATATCAAAACCATCTGCAATAGTCTAAATAGCCAAATCTAAATGTCTTACATTAATCCAATAATCAAATCTCAATCACTTTCCAAATCTCTCATCTAACCCATAATCCCATAAAATCAAAGTACGTAATCAAATGACATAGTCTCAATAAATCCTAAACAATACTCACTATCTAACGAATGTAAAAGTACTGGAAAGTAATGATAATCAGAAATCAGAGATCACTTCTGTGCATCCTCGCCGACTCCACGAGGATCAAACTCTGAAAATGTTAATATAGCCACAGTCAGCTGAAAAGCTCAGTACATAAAAACGCACTACAAAAGTGGGATCATTGAAGGTTCACAACTGAATAAAAGGTATAAGCCATAAGTGATTAACACAAGCTCAATAAGGAGGGAGCAAAGGTTCATAAGGGCACAAGTCAAGTATCACATCAAAGGTCACAATATTCAAAGGATCACTGAAGGTAATCAATATGGGTACAATACCACCCTGAGGTCATCGGTTTGGTCTAAAAAGCAAGTTATTTTCACCCCGACTGCCCACGGGTCCACAAAGCGAATTATTGCTTACACCGACCGCCCACGGTGTCAGAACTGGTTCTTAGGTTCACATACTTGTCGACAGGGCCAACGTTTATCCCCCATTGGGGGGATCACAGTTCTTATTCACATATAGGCTAATGCCTATGCCCCACTGGCGGGGGTCTTTTCAGAGTTCACATAACCTAAGCCTCTCAATAGGTGTTCAAAGTTCACATAGTTCAAAAAGTGTTCAAGATTCGAAGTGAGTGTCTCACATGAGTTCCATAATGGTTTCATATAATAGAGAGTATACAATATTCCAAAGGTTCATATAGTTAGGAAAACTAATAGGGGTTCCATAAGTCCAAAGTAATGCCTCTAGCATTATATCAAAAAACAAGATTCAATAGAGTTCATTCAAAGAGAGGGGTAAAGCATGCAAGACCCAAGTAAAGATCTGAAATTCTATTCAAAGGTTCATATGTTCAAAAGATGTTAGGAAACTATGATCGAAAGATATGATATCGAATAGTAAATCGCAATACTAAAGTAGTACGAAATTACATACCTTAATATCGAACTGTTTCCCTTTCCATAATCACCTACAATATACCCTTTGGTGCCTCTTCGAGAAAGAATCGGCAAATCGTCCTAGTGTTCTTTTTAGTATTTTGAAATTATCATCCATATAAAGTTTTCACAAACTTTTTGAAACTATTTTTAAAAGAAAAAACGCATTTCCGGCATATCCGTAGAGTACAAGAGCGTCGAAAACGGACAAGAAACGAAGAAGTTATAAATTTCTGAAGTTTGAATTGCTGGGGGAAAAACTGTCGCGCTGGACATTTGGGAACTTTTCCGGACGTCCGGGAAACTTTCAGTTTGCCTGACAGATTTCAGTAGGATGTCTGCCCCCACGCGGACCCAGTTTTTCCCGAAACGCGATTTTTCACTGGTTTTGACACTAAAACGACCATAACTCATTCGTTTGACATCCAATTTGTGCGTGGTTGGATCCGTTGGACTCGTATCAATAAGAGGAATCCATATAATCTAATTTCAGCTAAAAAATTCTCAGATCTAATTACCAAAAATTAATCAAACTTTTTAGGGATCGATCTAAACCCTAATTACAGTTCTAAAATCAAAGTTCCCTTAGGGATCCATTAATTCTTCCCTTAGATCAATCAAACATCAAGTTCTAATTGATTTAAACTTTATCAAAATCCATCAATCTTGTTTTTTAGTTCGTATCAAACGAAGAATACTCAAAGTTCTTTCCCGAATTTGCGGTCGAAGGCTCTACGATTGCTTCTCCGATTTATTGGTCTTGATCTTCTTCTCCTTCAATTGGATTTTCTCTTTCTTTTAGGGCTGTAGAAGAGATTAGGGTTTCTTAATGGTTGTGCAGTTCTCCTTGAGAGGCAATTTATAGGCTTTTTCTAAAGAAGCCATAATTCTAATCTAAGTCAAATGACAAAATTACCCTTGATTCACAAGGGGACGAATTTTTTAGAGGGAGGGATATTTTGGGTATTTACAATACATCCATACAGGGAGATAATATAGAGAAAGAGAGACAAATACGAAAAAGGAGACGACATAAAAGATTTATCGTGGCTCGGTCTTCCACCTTGAAGACCTACTCCACTCCCTAAGTTGGTTCTCCTTGAGATTTTTCTCTTCTAAATCCGACGCCACACAAAGCCCGAGTCGGAGGGCGATGTACAATCACCACCAATGAGGGATAAGACCCTCTTTACAAACCGGATTCGCCTTTCTCAAGGAAGAACTCTCTTTTAGCCTCTTAAAAGGCTCGATATAACATTGATAAAGCTCACAAAACTCTCCAAATAATAATACAATGAAAGCCTAATGGAGATTTTTTTCAAGTAGATGTGCAAGTTCAAAGCTCTTTGAAGAAATCAAAATGGGTTTCAAAGTTTAAGCTCAAATGAGATTTTCAATAGGTCCAAAAATTATTAAATATTGAAATATTATATCACATATATATAGCCTCATATGATTTATGACCATTTGGGGGGAAATGGGAAGAAAAAGAGTCAAAATGGTCAAAAAATTAACTAGCCATTTGAGCTCCAACGGCTACTTTTCCGCACACACTCGGTTGCCCATGGAGGGTCGATCAATCGCGCCTGGTGTGCTGACCCTTTTTATTTTTGAATCCCGATGGCACATGATTAACCGGGCCATGGTGGTTGCCATGCTAGATGGATTCTAGAATATCCAGTATCCCATCTACGGTCGACCAGACTTACCCCGGTCGCTCGCCCCAAGCTTTCTGGTCGGGTGCTGGGTTTCCAACACCATTGCCGCGGTTGCCCAAGTTGCCCATTCGACCGGCCCTGTTTTGAAAACTTGTTTAATTTTGAAAAACCTTAAAGACTTGGGCCATGGTCTTCAGAATTTTGCCCAAGGTTTCAAAATACATTTTGAGACTTGTGAGTGATGTTTTCCATGAAATACAAATGGGTCTCAAGGCTGGTTTTGAAAATAGTTTGAAACACAGTTTGAAATGCAAAATCACTTCGAAAAGATCTCCAATATATTGGATTATCTACTGGTTATTTACATCTTCTATTTTATCAAAATATTTTGTAATATTTTTCTTAATGATAAATTCACAAACCCTCTACAAAAACAAGACGTAAATTCACTAAAAACATAGTCCTTCACTTTTTCCCCTTGATTTCAAATCTTCCGTATGATAATCCTAGATCGATAGATCTGATGTCACTCTTAAACCATTATGCAAGAATTTTCTTCCTATATTTTCATTCAGTCCCTCTCCCCTTTATTTCTCATTTTGTACGTTTGGGTCTCTCTAGAAAAAAGTAATAGGTATATACTTAGCAAGTCAGAAATATTCAACGATCATCTACTCGGGAAGAACGATCTAGTTTTTTCAACTCGACTAGGTCAAGTTCCTAAGAAAACAAATATAACTCGGGTAGTTGCATAACGACTTGAGTCAACTGTTGATTGAGTGGGGTCAACTCAGACAAGTTTGAAGACAATTAGACAAATTTTAGTACAATGATTATGTAAATGTTAGGTGCATTTAGCGCCATTTTTGTTCAACAGCTTCTGTGCTGTGTGTACCAAAAAAGAGATTGCTATTGATCAACGATTAATTTACATTTTGGGCCATGCAAGTGTTTCATGGCCTGCACTATAGAATTTTTTCCATGCTTATGATCGAAGGGTAAGGATCATCCTATGGAAATAATTTTTGGGGCACAACCTATTTACGTTATGGCCCAACAAATTGACGGTTTGGATCATTGTATGGAGTGGGCCTTACCGCACTTTTTAAAAATCACGTGTTTGCACGGCCACCGTATAATTTCTCGGTATATCAAGTGGTTGTACGTATCTTTTCATATGAATCGTGTTTTTGGTCTCCTACCTTAATTGTACGAAGAACGGAGTTACGTGCCAGAGTATACAAGGAATCAAATAAAGTATGTAGAAAATAATTAGTTGTTGGTAATGATCCATGCTGACTATCTCTCTTATTAATTCTCTGTTGTTGGCGTACCATACTTTCTAGACTTCTCCTATTCTCACGGCCACACATCATATAAGTTCTATGTCACTTGATGTGTTAATATTAGCTAGATGTTATTAATTTATTTTCCTACCACCCTAATAATTTTGATTTTTAATTATACCGGCTCTCCATTTGCTGCCTATAAATACCGATTCTTGTGACACTTCCATTACAAAATACATTACTGCCCTTATATTCCTTCGTTTGATATCCCAACCTTGAGATTACTATGGATCTTATAACTTCAACCCCTTCTTTTGGTTCCATCGTCGATTCACTAGAAGATGGGAAGCCGCAAATCAATCGCAACTCAAGCGTGTTTCACCCAAGCGTTTGGGGCGATCACTTCCTCTCCTACTCTCATGACCAAATTGTAAGGAGAGAGAGAGAGAGAGAGAGAGAGAGAGAGAGAGAGAGAGAGAGAGAGAGAGAGATTCAATTATTAACTTTCATTATGATTGTTGATGGATAGCCAAAGTTGTGTGGCTCATGCCTCTTGATAGAACACATGATGATAGGAAATGCTCTGTTCAATATTTTATTTTTATTTTTTTTGGTATACTCACCTCTTTTTCCTTTCTATTGTTGCTATTTATATTGTTTCGATTAGAAAAGAAGCAAGAAGGGTCATGTTAGAAAATTTAGCAGAATATAAAATTGCAGGTTTATGTTTATAGTAGGGAAGTAAGAGAGGGAGAGAAAGGGAGAAAGAGATCATTTAAGTTGAATTATATCCTTTCATAATTAACATAGCTAATTTATTTGTGCTTCTAAATGGTACCATGCAGAAGTTAGATTTATGGAGTAAGCAGGTTGAAGAGTTGAAGGAAGAAGTGAAGAGAATGCTAAGCATTTCCAAGGGATCAAAGCAAGAAATCGATTTGATTGACGTGCTTCAACGTCTGGGAGTGGCATATCATTTTGAAAAGGAGATCAACGAGGCACTACATCAAATATTTGAATCCCATACATATGCTACTGACAATGATCTATTTGTCGTTGCTCTCCGATTTCGATTACTAAGACAACATGGGTTTAATGTGTCTTCTGGTAAATCCTTTTTCATTTCTACTCTCACTAGTTTTATCAATGGAAATTATGCATGTCATGACATGGCTGAATTTTATACAGATGTATTTAACAAGTTCAAAGACGAGCACGGAAAGTTCAATGCAGCCTTAATTAGTGATATGAGAGGCCTATTAAGCTTGTATGAAGCGGCACATCTCAGTACACAAGGAGAAGATGTATTAGATGAAGCCATTAGTTTCACTCGAGAACATCTGAAGTCTGGCATAAACAACCCTGATTGTGTGCTTCTTGCAATACAGATAGAACACGCCTTAGAACTACCCTTGTGTAGGAGTTTACCAAGGCTAGAGCATAGGTACTACATCTCGATATACCAACAAGAAAAGGAACGGAATGATTTGTTGCTAGAGCTTGCAATGTTGGATTTCAATCTCTTACAATCGTTGCACCAAAGAGAGTTAAAGGATCTTACGAAGTAAGTTTCTTTAACTATGTAAAGATTATTTTCAATAGGATTATTAAAATTTCCACTGTTGAGATCTGGACAAAACTATCAAGGCTGGTGGTTCTATATGTAAAATAGATGAGTACTTTATTATCATCACATTTTCTATTCTAGATATAATGTGAAAACATTATGGTTATCTTCTTGCGTTTGTGAAAGGTGCATATTGCTAATAATTCCTATTGAATATCTTAAAATGAGTTCTTTATCATCATTATATTATCTATTTTTTCTATAATGGGGAAAAATAGGGCTATATGTATCTGCAAGGTACATATAGCTATGAAAATTGGGGTTGGGTCTGTAGTAGCTCAATGGTTGAGGCATTGTATCTCAAACCTTGAGGTCGCAGGTTCTATCAAAACTTACGTACCAAAAAAATATTGCTATTAATTTCTATTAAATATCTTATATTACATATTTTCGATAACAATTACTAATATAAATGTTTACATACTGTAGAAAATGGACAGACAAAAATGTGATTAATAACCACGTTCATAGGCAATATAAAACAATGACACAGTGGGCATCAGATAAAAAAGACAATTTCTGTGGTTCCATATAAAGGCCTACATGAAAAGGTGTTAATGTGATCTTCCAAAATGAGAAAGGAAAATTACAGGATTACAATGGGATTAACCCCTTACTAATTAACGTGGTTTATATTGATATCTCTGACAGGTGGTGGAAGGACATGGATCTAATAGGAAACTTGCCTTTTGCTCGGGACCGAATAGTGGAATTATACTTCATTTGGTCGAATGCAGTGTACTTTGAACCACAATACTCTCGAGCTAGAATAATAAATGCCAAAATTATATCCTTTATATCAGTGATTGATGATATTTATGATGTACACGGTACAATTGAGGAATTACGAATATTCACTGATGCCATCGATAGGTACTTGATTTACATGTATCTTTTCTTTCTAATGCTTTTATTAGATATTACTGAATTGTAGTATTTCACTTAATATGGAAATTGACTGTAAGTAGTGGCACATCATAGAAAGAAGTTAAGTTAATTCTTTACTCAGATGAGACTTTCATCACATGATTCAATCTAATAGAGTGATATTGCTTTTTGAACTCTCAAATCATCTCTCTCTCTCATGTGCATCCTCCATTCATTTAGATAGGAACTAAATGAATGGAGGATGATACTCTGCTAGAATTCAGGAGAGTGTCTATCACCCAAGTTAGAATGGAGGATGATACTCTGCTAGAATAGGAATGGGAAAAGTATTACATACAACATCCATGATCGATGACTTTTACGACATGTACGTACACTCACTAGAGGTAATCTTCTTATTCATCGAGGAAATTGATGGCATGGGTTTTAAAAATTACCCTTCAAATTTTGGAAATTCAAAATAAATAGTTCCAAGGCAATTTCTAGTAGGAAAATCACTTCTTAATTCCATTTAGGAATAATCATCAGTTGCTGAAAATCTGAGAATTTAATGTCAAATTAATTTCAGGTGGGATTTTGAGGCCATAGATCTACTTCCAAAATATATAAAAGTGTGTTATCTAGCGCTCCTGAATACTGTCAGAGAAATAGAAGAAGAACTTGTTGTTGAAGGAAACTCCTATCGTGTACAATACCTAAAAGAAGCAGTATGAGACATCTTATGTTTGTTTTCCCCTATCTTTTGTTCTCTATTATAATAGTTATTTCCTAATATAACGGTGAATGACCTCCTTTTAATATAGATTAAAGGTATAACAAGAGCATACTTGGCTGAAGCCGAATGGCTTAATAAGGGATATGTACCTCTATTCAATGAGCATTTAACTGTATCATTGATCAGTTGTGGCTACCCTCTGGCCACTATCACTAGTTTCGTCGGGATGGGTGAAATTGCAACAAAGGAGGCATTTGATTGGGCAAGCAGAAGGCCTAAGCCTGTTGTGGATGCATCAATAATTGGTCGACTACAAGATGACATCGTTGGTTACAAGGTATGATCTTGATTCATGTGAAAACACAGAGAAAAAAGAATCCCAACGAGAAGATAAAATAGGCTAAGTGGACGTAAAAATATGACGGAACCTTGAAACTACCTTATTATTCCGGCGTCTCTTATTGTAGGGAAACAATCAAGCTTTTTCGTCCCTTAATTACTATGGCCCTGTTCGTTTGAGATTATGTCAACCAATTGTGACTGCTGTTGGACTCAAATTTAATTGTAATTTTGAGTCCAATAATCAGTTTATCACTCACAATCAGTTGTCATAATCTTAAACAAAAAGGGCCTATGCTTTAGTATATCCTTACGAATACTCTTAGATTCAAAAAAATAATATGAAGATACAAAAAGAGAACACAACATTCTTTATAATCTAACCTATCATCTAGATTTTATAAAAGCCATTAAAGTCAGCTTTGGTGCCCCGAGAGAGAGAGAGAGAGAGAGAGAGAGAGAGAGAGAGAGAGAGAGAGAGAGAGAGAGATCCACAACATAACACAATCATCAACTATTTGTGCATGGGATAAAATGATAAAATACCTAACTATTTTCTATATTAACTTTAACACCATTGTTTTGAATCTTTGACATTTGAAGTTTGAACAAGAACGAGCACATGTTGCATCAACTATCGACAGTTATGTGAAGGAGCATGGGGCCACAGAGCAGGAAGCGTGCGATAAGCTCCGTGAAATGATTATGATTGCATGGAAAGGCATAAATCAAGCATGCCTTGAATTCCCTGTCTCCCCTACTCTCCTTATGCGAATCGTCAATCTCGCAGTTGTGATAGAAGTACTATACCAATATGAAGATGGATACACTTTTTCCGAAGGCAAAACCAAGGAGCGTATAACCTCGTTGTTTGTTGATCCCATTCCTGTTTAAGAACATACATGGTTTATTAAGTCGGTCCTATGGTTGGGATGTGTTTGAATAAGAGATTTATCATCTTATTATTATCAAATGTTATGTAACGTGATGTAATTGGGTTAATAATACATTGTGTTTACTTTGTTGGCTGAATGTCTAAGTCGTTTATCATCTTATGATTGTTAATATTTTAACAGAGTTAGTAATACTTCGTGTTTACCATGTTTTTTGAACGTGATGTGTGTTTTGAACCAAAATATGTCACGCCCCAAACAGAGACCCGGCCCAGGCAGGCAACAGCGGCACATGTCCATGAGCACAAGTTCGCAAACATGCAAGGCATCTCTCAAAGCATGCATTACACAGAGCATAACAACTGTCATGAGAAAAAGTAAACTGCAGAAGCTAACTTAAATGTCACAACTGGACTACAATGAATAATAAAGTAAATCAACTAAACGAATGCCAACTATTGTCAGCAATAACTAAGGGGCAGTTTGGATATGCGGATGTTAGAATCCACGATTTCTTCAAAATTCTAGATGAGAGACAAGAGAAGAAGCGGACCAGCCGTCCTTCTCTGATTTCTCGCTGATGTGGACTGGGTCCTGGTCAAAACACTTAGGGTTTAGTATTAGTTTGATAGTGTGCCTTCTCTTTGTAGTAGTAGTATGTTGAGTGGTCTTTTTGTAGTGAGGATAAATTTGTAATTAGGAGGAAGATGGAGGGTGATGATGTGGAGTGGTGGTTGGAGAATCACATGGGACCACATGGAGGTGGGCCATATGTCGTGTGGAAGATTCTAGAACTCTCTTTCCCTATAAATAGAGCATAGGGGTAGGATTTGAAGAATTTTAGAATATTTCACTAATTCTTGGATGATTTACAATAGAGCTCAAGGTGTGCTTATATTGAGCACATACATGATAAACATAGAAAGAGATCAAGCAGACTATGTAAAGAGATAATGATGGAATATTCTAATCTAATCTACTCCCTAATTAAATCTAGCTGCCTATTCTAGTGGGTTTCCTCATTAACCAACTTGCCTAATCTCCCACAAGAAGATCTAACGGTGAGATCTACACCTAATCCAACGGTGGATCTCGCATATTCTAACATGCCCCCTCAAACGTATATGGATTGAAAATCAATATACGTTTGATTACAATAAAAATCCTCAATATGAAAAATAAAAACCTCCACTTGAAATTCCCGTAGGAAAATAGAATCCTATGATTTGAGCACACTGACGAATTTTGATGATGAATATCCCTTGATGTTATAATATCCTGATGTTGTTGATGAAACGCCGCTTGTTGATATGCCGCCAAGAGGGCTTATAAAAGCCAATGGATTATAGATCCTAGAGAAGACTCAAGCCTCGATGGGCGAGTAATAATGAGTCACTACGGACCAATGCCGGAATGGACAAGAAATTGTGGGTCACTATGGACCGATGCCGGAATGGGCAAGAAAAGGGTGGGTCACTATGGACCGATGCCGGAATGGGCAAGAAATGATGGGTCACTATGGACCGATGCCAGAATTGGCAAGAAAATGGTCACTATGGATCAATGCCAGAATGGGCAAGATTGCTGGAATGGGCAAGAAATGGGTCACTATGAACCAATGCCGAAATGGGTCCTTATGGACCAATGCCGGAATGGGCAAGAAATGGGTCACGATGGACCAATGTCGAACCATGGACAAATGCCTGAATGGGCAACAAAGAAGAGAAAAAAAGAAGAAGAGATTGGTGGGAATTAATGTCTTGCGGCAAATATGAAACTTTGCAAAAGAAAAATTGGGACATTGGAAGGAATTTTTTTTTTATTTTTTATCAAGAGGATGTGTGCATATCAAATATGGTGGTATGCATTTTTCGCATATGATAAGGCAAGAGGGAAGTAGAAAAAGAAAAGGAATTGGAATAGGTGCCACCATCAAAATCATATGGATTGGAAAAAGGTAAATGATAAGGGAAGGAGGTGCCATCACCAAATCAAGGTTTATTGTATAAAAGCTGTGAGGGAAAACACCAGCTGTCAAACCCACTCATTTCTGTGGGAAGTTGCAGATTTTTTTTAGCATCTAAATGATTTCCATCCCTTCTCTTTTCACATGCCTCATATCATCATTTCTCAAAAAAATAAAAAATTTGAGGGTTTGCAACGATGGTGGCGGGGAAAGATGGACTTGAAGGAAGAGATCATGCCATGAGAGGCAGTCCTATCAATTGTTTTCTCCCCATTTTTTTTTTTTTAGCAACACTTGGCCCTCTACGACAGAGAATTGGTGGGCATGCTCTTCTGGGTTTGGGATTCAAAGAAGAATTGTTGAGGTCAACAAGGGCTGATGGTGTTTTGGGGTGCAGGATAAAATAAGGAAAAAAAGCAATGGTTGCATTAAAGTTAAAAGAAAAATCAATGAGATCAAACGAGACTGGGTGGACGGCCGACGGCTATAGTGACCGTCCGCCGGAGAACGAAATCAACACTGTTGTGGTCAGGCCCGGATTGGATCTTCTTGCTTTGATACCATGAAGAATTTTAGAATATTTCACTAATTCTTGGATGATTTACTATAGAGCTCAAGGTGTGCTTATACTGAGCACATACATGATAAACATAGAAAGAGATCAAGCAGACAATGTAAAGAGATAATGATGGAATCTTCTAATCTAATCTACTTACTAATTAAATTTAGGTGCCTATTCTAATGGGTTTCCTCACTAACCAACTTGCCTAATCTCCCACAAGAAGATCTAACGGTGAGATCTACACCTAATCCAACGGTGGATCTCACATATTCTAACAGGATTTAGGTAGTTTTTTGGGAGGGTACGAGCTTTTGAAACGTTTTGGGAGGGAATTTAGGGTCTAGTTCTTGCTTGTTCTTGTTGGAGTTTCTTGGGAAATTCTTCATGGAGAATAGAGGGAGCCTTGAAATTGTGTAGGTCTTCTTCTGTTCTTTCCACTCTACTAGTGAAGTTCATAGTAGAAATGAAGCAAATTCCCTTTCTTTCTCATTAAATATATCATTCCCTGTCATTTTTCTGCTTGTTCTTGAATTTTTCTCCATGAAATATCATGTATATCTGCGGTAATTTTCTGGTGTGAAAACTCTTTCGCTGCCACTCTCTAGATCCACATCAAGAGCACAGCAGCAGAGATCTCTCAATCTTTGCCGTTCTTGGAAGGCAGATCTGTAGAGAAGTGAAGCAATTTGGTGGAGAGAGCTCAAGAATCAATTAATGGTGATGGTGAAGTATGTGTCAAACAAAAAAAAAATCGCAGTAAAGATCCAATTTAAGTAACTCTTCGTCCAGGTACTTTCTTTGATATCATTTGGTAAAGATCCAATTGAAGCTTCATTCTCTGCTTAACAAATCTCTGAGAGTTGTTAAAAAAACTGAGTTCTGGATCTGGAATTTCTGAAACTATCCATCGGATGATTCGGATCTGAAACTCATTATTATTGTCAATCTGGATGGATTCAATATGTTTTACGATTATACACTCAAAGCTTGTTGAAACTACTCGATTTAAGAGGGAGAAGGATGAGAGGTTGTATTCTTAATTCTGAACACCTGATACTAGATTCTAGATCAAGGAGAGTTTCGAGCTTGTAATTCAAGCCCTTCTTGGTTATTTTTACCAAAACCTTGACTCTGTACAAGGATCTATCATCACTGTAACAGAGCTTGAATGTCCTTTCGTTCAACTCATTTGTTCGATTAAGGTTTCTTTGAAAGAGGCAAATTGAAGTTGAAAAGATCCGGTTGTTGTTTGTGCCATAATTTTACTTCATTTGAAGAATCTTTTGATATGCTTTGGCCTTGGAATGTTGATGCTGGCCAGAAATTCCAATTCATCCCAGGTTTAAAGATTTTCAAGTGAAGAAATAGTGCTCCACACAAAATTCTCCACTTAGATTACCACGGTTCAGTTCTGGATAGTCTTTAAGCAGCTCGGTGGTGTTCTACTAGTTGCCAAACAGTCATAAATCAAGGTTCTGTTTCACGTATGGGAAGCTGAGGAGAAAATTTTCAGCTGCCATACAATTTCATTGAGAAAAAAATCGTGATCCAGGTGCTATGTTGGAGCAGAAGTTTACTCTTGTATATTTCGGATGTCCATGCTTGTTGAAAACAGATGTGTGAATTAGTTGCTACAAGTGTCATAATACTTTGGTGGACACTTGTCACTACTTTCATCATGATGAGTTAGTGGGCAAACATAGAATTGGGTTAGTGTGCTTTATCCTATGTGAAGAATGGTTGCTCATTAAACATTGAATACCGTGCCAATGAAAGTATTTAGAACTTAACTATCTGGAGTTGAAATATAGGGAAGTGATCGAATGCGTTAGAGGTTCTTTCTTTGTCCCAGCTTGGCATTTCTCCTTGCCGTCCAAGGATTCAAAAGGATTGCTGGATTCTATGGAAGAGACCCCATAAATGAACTCTTAAGCTCAACATAGATGGAGCTTCGAAGGGGAACCCTGGAGAAGGAGAGGGAGGAGGAGTTATTCGAAATGAAAAATCAACGGTTATCTTAGCTTTCTTTCTTTACTACGAGAAAGGCACTAACATGGTTGCGGAAACTCGTGCGCTCTTGGACGGGCTCCGCTGTTGCAAGGCCTTTAATATGAGCAAGATGATCGTGGAATCAGATAGCAAAGTTCTAATTGATCTCATCGACGGGAAAGGGCAAATCCTGAGCAATCCAATATCTCTGGAAAGAGATTCAACCACTCCTTTGCATTTTGTCTCCCACTTGCAATCCCCAATTCAGAGAGGGAAACTCAGTTGCAGATGCGGTTGCAAACTTCGGCTGCTCATCAAGATCCAATTTGTTCTATCCCTCCTGGGCCTCCATGCCTCGCCTGGCAAGAGGGGCAGCAAGATGTGATGCACTTGGCCTTCCCAACATCAGAAGCAAGATCAACTAAGGGCACTCTTCCTTATAAGCATTGAAGGTTGTCTTTTTCTTATGCAAGCTTCTCCTAGGCTTCTTGGACTAAGGATCGGGAGAGTGTCAGACACACACGTAAAAAAATAGTCACTAGTTGCCAAACAGTCATAAATCAAGGTTCTGGTTCACGTACATTGCTACATTGGGAGGCTGAGGAGAAAATTTTCAGCTTTCACTGAGAAAAAAATCGTGATCCAGGTGCTATGTTGGAGCAGAAGTTTACTCTTGTATATTTGGGAAGTCCAAGCTTCTGATGTGTGAATTAGTTGCTACAAGTGTCATAATACTTTGGACACTTGTCACTACTTTCATCATGATGAGTTAGTGGGCAAACATAGAATTGGGTTAGTGTGCTTTATCCTATGTGAAGAATGGTTGCTCATGGTGGCTACGGAGCTGGTCATCCGAAAAGCACTTTTGGGCCTATTTTTTGACGTGCCACCTTAGGTTTAGGAAAATCAACAAAATTGCTAGCTTCAACCTGTAAATTTGCCGCTTGAAGTTACGCGGATTGTCATTCGTTAGTCTCCATTACTAACCTCTCCAATCTTTTTTCCGGGATACCTCCATGGATCCCGATCAATCTCCGGCATAGCTTCGCTAGGGTCAGGTGAAATCTGATGGCAGAGGTAGGTCAAGAAGGGGATTGCATCTCTCAGGAAGAGAAAGGTGAAGACGGGGATTGCATCCCTCTGGATGTTGGGGATCATCAACAGGTAACATTTACAAACTTTATCCGGTTTAAATTGAACAACGAGAAAGATCTTAGTGACAAATTTCTTGTGCTCTGAAATCTTGCAAAGACTAGCAATACAGATGAGGTTTTCTCTCTTCGCACAAAAATGGCGATCCTAAAAGATCTAGAGGCTGAACTCGCAAAATCTCCAAACTCCATTGGAGGTGGAAATTTCTTGGAACCGTCCCCGTCTCAAGAATCCAGCTCCTCATCAATTGAGAGGTCTGCCAGTAAAAACCAGATACCCCAAACCAGTAACCTTGAAGTAAGACACTCTCCAGTTGAGAATGATAGAGCATCCCTATCTAGAGAAACCTCAGTTAAGGATGCTAGGGAAAACGAAGGCAACGACAATGTTTCTGAGATTAAATTAGGCACTGAAAAAGGGTTCTGTTTTTTCTGGTTTTGCTTCATCTCCTCCCGTCTGTTCCTTCCGTGTTAATATCTACGGTAATCTACGGTAATCTCATTTATTCAAAACATGTGTTAATATCAATACCAGATCAAAACCATTCTACGGTAATCTCATTTATTCAAAACATGTGTTAATATCTCTCAAAAGCAGTTTTTACACAAATGCTTGATCCTGATTTTTCTAAAGAAAAGCCCGCTAGAATAATTTATTAGAGATAACTTATGTGTGCTCCCAAGAAAATATTGACCAGACCAAGAATCAAGTTCGAAATAATTCTGTTATTTTACATTTTTACCTATCAAGATTTGCGGAAACATTAATAACATGTCAATGAATTCAAAGATTTAAAAAAAAAACTGTGTGAATTTTTCAATCTTATTGTACGTAATAGGGAGGCCGGAGATTTGCATTTCCTCTAAGCTATATGACATCCATTCTTCATATTATGCTTTTTTTATTTTGTTACTGTGCAGGAAGTCTTGCTGGTGAAAGCTCTATTGGATCAAAATGCATTGGTTCAGGATGGGAAGATACGAAATGCCCATATATCTCTGAGGAGAATGTCATCATCCCTTATGACATGTCTGGAACATCAGTTTTTGGTTCGAGTCCAGTACTCCCTTATTCACTGATACCAAACACAGAATCTTTAAGAAAAATCTGGGATCCCATTAATCTAAACACTTCACAAGATAGATTCGTTACAAATCTTGATCCATCTCCATCATATTCTTCTGTGGTCCAAGGCTTAGGGCCAATGTCAAAAAATGCAAATTGTGGTGATCAACCCGTAGATTCCAGCAATGTCAGTGGGGATTGTGCGAACCCTGGCAGAGTTGGTGGTACTGGCATGAAAAGAAAGGATCATAGTTTTGTAGATTCCACTCTGACAAAAAAAGATTTGTCCTTAAACCACAAATCAGTCTCCGGAGATCACTCGGGTCAGTCTCCAATGGAAAAATCTAAACTTAAAATCCCCACCTTGAGCATTCTTAATGCCTTTCTGCAGAGTTCTTCTCAGACATTTGATGAATATAACCCGGCTGTGGATTCACCTTGTTGGAAAGGAGCCTCAGCTTCTCAGAATCCTTCATTTGGATTTGAGCAAGCTGTTGAAAATAATGGAGTTAGTGTTTCCACTGAGTTTACTGAACATAATGGAGCATCTGATATTTCAAGTGACCATTCACTTCCAAACAATAATGCGTGTTTGCTGGTTAAGACAATTCATCATCTCTCAGAATTGCACCTTTGCAGTAATTATAGTAAGGTAAATTCATTGAAAGAACAGGACTATGATGTTCTTCGGCTTGTAATTGGAAATCTTTATGCATGTGTCGCCAAGAAGGTCGGGTTAATGAGAGCGATGCCCGGATCATTTCCTGAGTTGGGCAGTTCTTATTCTTTTAGGAAGCCAACTGATCTTCACAAGGTATGATATTTTGCCTCTAAACACATCATGTATCCTGATTTTTTTTTTGGGTAGCGCTCTTCAAGTTACTGCTAGCATCCTTAAATTGAATTGAGATGAGATGTAAGAAGAAAATTTGTGCCTTTCTAATTTGAAACTGAAAAATGTAGTTAATTTCAAGATATGGTTTAGCTTTATTGAAGAGTTACATGGGCCATGCGTCTAAATTCCAGTTGTGAAGCTCTTTAGAAAAATGGCAACCTGTTAAATAAAGATAGGGGTGATTTATGTATCTATTCGGATTCTTTTTACATTTTACATGTCGTGATTCCTATTGATGCCCTATTTTCAATTTCTGATGGACTAAAAGCCACCCTTTATTCAGGTAAAGGCCAATAATACGCTTGACTCTTTCAAAGTGAAATTTAAATTTTCTAAACATCTTGTGATACATTAGCAATTTTTTTAATAAAAAGTTTTACTGTTTTTGAGAAATAATGGATTTTTTTTGTTTATGAAATGTTGTGGCATCTTTCTGTGCATGCCTTGTCATTCTAATGTTGATGGTATTGTTAGGCCTACAGTATATTTTTTTGCAGGAGACCTTTTGAATCAGTTAATTACGTGATTACAATATATACATGCCATCGTCGGTAAAGTAAGTTTTGTCAGCAGTGTATTATCCCACTTTTTCCTTCTCTCAAGTATTTTGTTTGGTGGCTGTGATGATGGGACATTTTCATGATACTATTTTGTCTCAAGAATCCATCTCAAAATGGTGCAAGGTTTTCAAATTGCATTGCTTTTATCTGCATTTTTTCAAGATTCGTCTCACATGCTCCATGTATTGGTGTACCTTTAACTCATTGCATTTCACTTCGTTCTTCTTTGGCATGTTATCACATTTTACTTTTAACATGTTATTTTGACATTTTACTTTAACATGTTATTTTGAGACTGAAAAGTTTTTTCTCTAGGGATCTGCTTCTGGCAGGTCTTTGGTTCTGGGAATAGAGGCTGATGATGATTTGAGTCAACATATCGAGGAAAAGTTGTGTTCTAGTATGTCTAGTAAGAAAGAAAATCGGTCCCATGATTTTGTTTCTGCAAGTGCTGATATGGATCTGCAGAAAGATAATGGGATTACACAGGTATGATTTGGACTTCTCTGCATATAACCTACTCTGGCTAGTTCCTTGTTCATTCATCAAATTTATATGGACACTCTAACCTACAGGCTGTAAAGAAGGTTATGAAGGAAAATATGAGTGATGAGGGAGAGAATCATCCTCGAACTCTATTATAAAAGAATTTATGGATCGAGTCAGAAGCAGCACTATCTTCCATGAAGTATGAACTCGAACTTGCCAAGATGAAGATTGAGATGGAGAAAATCGAGCAGGATCCGGCACAAGGTGAACTATTTGTGGCCTGTTGGCTTGAGATTATGACAACCGATTACAAGTCCAAAACCTATTATTGGACTGGAAATTATATTTAAATTTGAGTCCACCAATAGGTTTCGGGCTGACAATCAGTTGTCATAATCTGAAACAAACAGGGCCTTAATGTATCTTTCTATGCTCTCTTTGGATTTTACTTAAACACTTGGTGAACTTTTGGTATGGCTACAGATTTGCGCGCCTCGTCCAATGCAGCTGGGAAGTCTATATATGTGGAGAAATTCAATTTGAAGGAAACCAAGCAGGATCAGGCACAAGGTGAACTATTTGATGCATCTTTATCTGCCCTCTTTTGATTTTACTTGAAACATTTAGTGAACTCATTTGGTATGGCTACAGATTCCTCATCCAATGCAGCTGGGAAGTCTATATATGTGGAGAAATTTGATTTGAAGGAAACCAAGCAGGATCAGGCACAAGGTGAACTATTTGATGCATCTTTCTCTACCCTCTTTTGATTTTACTTGAAACATTTTGTGAACTCATTTGGTACGGCTGCAGATTCACATGCCTCGTCCAATGCAGCTGGGAATTCTATAGATGTGGAGAAATTCGATTTGAAGGAAACCAAGCAGGACCAGACACAATGTGAACTATTTGATGCATCTTTCTCTGCCTTCTTTGATTTTACTTGAAACATTTTGTGAACTCATTTGGTATGGCTACAGATTCGTACACCTCGTCCAATGCAGTGGGGAATTCTTTATATGTGGAGAAATTCGATTTGAAAAAATTTGATGACATCAATATGGGTGACATATTGGTAACAAATTCTGAAGAGAGATCAACTGAGAATTTTCCCACCCCAGCCCCAAGTGCTGATGTTACTCAGTGCTGTTGCATGAAACTCGAGGACATGAATCAATCAAGTATATATGATCAGATAGCAGACGATATGGATTCAATTATGGCGAGTTTGCAAGTGAAAATGAACAGGACCAAGCACGATCAGACACAAGGTGAACTATTTAATGTATCTCCTCTCCTCTCCTCTGATTTTACTTAATACATTTAGCGAACTTATTTGTTATATCTACAGATTCGCATGCTTTATCAGATGCAGCTGGGAAGTCTACACATATGGAGAAGTTCAACTTGAAGGAATTTGGTGGCGTCAATATGGGTGATAATTCAGCACCCAATGATGAAGAGCGATCAACTGAGAATTTTTCCACCACCCAAGGTGATGATGTTACTCAGCGTGTTTCCGAGAAACTCGAGGACGTGAATCAATCAAGTATGAAGGATCAGACAAAAGACATTGAGGCTTCAGTTGTCAAATCACTCATTTTGATGTCATCAAGCTAATTTCCTTAGTTGCTCAAATACCCATGATAGATTTGTAAGCATTTCGAAAAAATTGACCCAGACGATTGTAGCATTCACAGTCTATTTTTCTAAATGGGCCTGAGAAATATTCTATAGTTATGGTGTTTCCGGTCGACCACTTGGACTTTTTTCCATGTATGATGAAAAGGTTTATTGCTCTCTATAGAACTATTAGAAGGCAGATTAGAACTTGAAAGCGACTCCTCTAGCAGTCTCTCGTAGGCTAAAAGGATCAGGGACAGTCTGTGGAGACTCACTAATCTCATGTAATAAAACAGTATGTGTGTCTCTTTTTTCACTCATTCTTAGAAGCGCGAACGATTTAGATTTGGCTGATCGTCTATCCAAATCAAGAGCTTCTAGCAACTCATTTTATTATGTTGGAAAATTCTTGTGATGTAAAAAGAAGGGAAATGATAAATGTGTCCCTTTTCATTACTTGGGACACCCAGCTACGGTGTATCTATGACTGCAAATCGGCTGATGTACTTCACATTTGAAGGAGTGAACGACCTAATTGCCACGTACAGTGCAGCTGGGTGTCCCAAGTGATGAAAAGGGGTGCATTTATCATTTCCCAAAAAGAACTGTCTTTTAATTTGTGAACATCTCCTTTTTTTATTTTTTGAAGAAATTTGCAAATATTTAATGCACAAATGTTTGGGAAACTGCTGAATTGGGTAACCGTAACAAATAATCACAGTGACATCACAGCATAAAATTTCATTTCCCTAATGTCATGCATCTCTCATGCATCAAACTACCTAGGCTTGCTACTTCACCTTATGCAGTCTTTATGGTGTCAGTAGTTCTAACAAGTCATTCTATGAGGTGGCACCAAAAGCATCCCCTTACATGTGTATCGAAACTCAAACACGAGTCACGACCCATGGAGCCTTTTGGATGGATGGCAATACACTACAAGGTTACTAATAGGCTAAAACAAAACTGTAGTAGATATCAATCCATGTACCGGTATTGCCACCGCAGTAGATGCCTCTAGAAACTAATGTCAGTACTGATAGAAATGGGTGAATAATGGCTTGTGATAGAAGGGTCCCTATTCCATTCGGTAGTAAAAGCTTTGTTTGCTCAGATAAAGCCTAAAGAGCCCCATAGAACCAATATAAGTTTAAATAGATTAGAAGAGAGTAAAGATAAGCATAAGGGATAACTGGGCTTGAAGGAAGACTCTTAACTAGACAACAAAAATAGGTCTCCTTGCACTAATTCGTGGAAAGGCCATGCAAAAGACGGAAAGAGCAAAAAATAAGAGAAAAGTACGGAATGTGGCTGGTGTTTGGAGTAATTACGGATTGTGGGCACCTTTTAAAACAAGAACAAAAAACGGGGTAATCTTCAAAATCGGGTTGGAAAAAGACCCTGATACCCTTCTGACATCGACAGAAATGTCATTCAACTTCATTTTTCATTACTGCCTATTAAATTGGCGCGCTTCACGAGGCTTCTTTTGGTTCGTATGAATGCATATTTGAACCGACAGAACCTTGGGTTCGTTTCTATCTTGGCCGTTGGATATATAGAGACGGATGGATGTTTGACACGTGTTGAAAAACTTTTTGGAACGCTAACAATCCAAAGTCAATCATTATCTTTTCCCACTTCTCTTTTGGTTTAGAACGGTAACGTTATTGAATACGTCTCTTTTGACTTTAGGTTCGTTTCTATCTTTTCACTTCTCTTTTGGTCTTCACTTCTGTTTTGGTTTATACGGTAACGTTATTGAATACGCCTCTTTTGGCTTAGAACGACGATGTTATTGAATATTTTATTATTTCTCACGTCTCTTTTAGTTGAGAACGCCGACATAAATAGGGTGTACGCTGGCGGAATTAAAGGGGTACGCCGGCGGAAAACGTAAATAATGGGTAAGTCGGCGTAAATAATGAGGACCAAAAGTGAAGGGAAAAGATTCTAAGCCAAAAGAGAAATAGGGTGTACGCCGGCGGAATTCATGGGTACGTCGGTGGAAATAATGGGGTAAGCTGGTGTAAATAATGAGGACCAAAAGAGAAGGGAAAAGATTCTAAGCCAAAAGAGAAATAGGGTGTACGCTGGCGGAATTCATGGGTACGCCGGCGGAAATAATGGGGTACACCGGCGTAAATAATGAGGACCAAAAGGGAAGGGAAAAGATTCTAAGCCAAAAGAGAAATAATGGGTACGCCGGAGAAAATAATGGAGTACGCCGACGGAAAGCGTAAATAATGGGGGTAAGCCGGCGTAAATAATGAGGACCAAAAGAGAACGGAAAATATTCTAAGCCAAAAGAGAATTAATCGGTACCCTAGCGGAAATAATGGGTACACCGGTGTAAATAATGGGGTACGCCTGCAAAAATAGGGTGTAAGCGGAAATAGGGTGTACGCCGGCGGAATTAATGGGTACACTGGCGTAATTAATGGGTAAGCCGGCATTAAATAATGGGGTAAGCCGGTGTTAAAAATGAGGACCAAAAGATAAGGAAAAAGATTCTAAGCCAAAAGAGATGTATTCAATAACGTTACCGTTCTAAGCCAAAAGAGAAGTGAGAAAAGATAACGCTGCTCACTAAAGTATCCAATAATGTTAGCATTCCAAAAAGTTTAAGTTTTCCAACTCGTGTCAAGCATCCATCCATCTCTAGTTATTTCCGATGGCCAAGACAGAAACGAACCCAAGGTTCTTTCGGTTCAAATACCCATTCAAACGAACCAAAAGAATCCTCGTGAAGCGTGCCAATTTAATAGGCAGTAATGAAAAAGGAGGACTTTGTCGATGTCAGAAGGGTACCAGGGTCTTTTGAACACCCAATTTTGAAAGGGTCTTTTGAACACCCGATTTTGAAGATTAGCCATTTTTTGTTCTTGTTTTAAAAGGTGCCCGTAATCCGTAATTACTCCAAACATCAGCCCCCCATTCCCTACTTTTCTCAAAAAATAATGATAAAAAAGATGCCTCCGTGCAAAGATTAGAGCCATAATAAAGACGAAAAGAAGGTTTGGTACATCACATGGGGGGTTGTAGGCCTGTATTTGGGGCATTTTAGGTATCTCATATAAAGTGAAATCTCGAGTGGGGTGACCAGGGGTACATTGAATGATAGTCTGAGTGCATTACTACCCTTAGAACCAAAAATGTGAACCCAGGACCTAGCTTTTGGCAACCCAAAACCTAACCTTTTTCACCCTTTCCGGTTATCGAGATGATGCCCCGTTATTACTTCTTCCTTTACTCGCATTATTGGTGTAAGGGATCAGCTGCCTCTTGCACTGTCGCTGTTATGCCCACAAAAAAACAGACTGATAGCGATTACACACTGGGTTTTAGGATCAACGGTAAAAGATAATATTTGGGTCCTACAAAAGGGGGGAACCATGGACATTTAGGGCACGTTTGGTTTGGCTACCATGATTGTTTTTTCCATGATAAATTGGTGTCTCCAAGTGGAGATGAGGGTGAAGTGACCGGGAAAACCTCATGCTATATGTGCCTCCGCCCCTGCAACCACGCACTCTCTGCTGACTGAACCGAACTAGGACGGCTAACTAAGGTACTAGTCGGTCAACCGAGACAGCCGACCGAGTAGGGGTCGGACGGCCGACAAGTTTCTCTGGTGCATGGCTCGGGTTGGCTCCGCCGATTTGGTTTACGACCCTCGGAAGGGCTTTTGGAATCTGTATAAGTCTCACAAACTCCCTAAAAATGTTATTTAGATCCTAATTTGGGGTAATATGAATTTTAGGTGACTTTAGTGGAAAGTTGGAAAACTTTGGTTAAGGTCTTGGGTGTGATAAAACCCTGGATTGGTATTTCAGTGAGAAGACTTGTTCTATTTCTAGTTGTTTTCATCTAATAGATGATTTTTATGCAAGTTGAGCATATGCTATGATTATTTTGATTAAACAGTAAGTTTTTGGATTGCAAATAGAATCTTTGTTATGATAAATTGAACGATATTTCATGACCTGTAGCCTTGTCCACCATTATTTTTCTTTGAAATATTTCCAGTTATGGAATTATCAAATCAAATGTTTATTCCAGTGTTGATGTTGATTAGTCAGAGAAATACAGTGGGAAATGGGTGTGTCCGATATTAGTATAAAATAGTAGACATCCCTATGGGATATTCATGGATTCGGATGGATCAGCAGTATACATGTGGAACACTCTAATTTACACAGTGTCTTGGTAGAAGCCACCGTTACATAATCTCTAGCAGTTTTAGCAAGGACAGAGATATCTTGCAGGTTAGCGGGAAGTTATCTTCTGCAAGTTTAGCAGGGATAAGATTTCTCGCAAGTTAGCGAGCAGTTATCCTCCACATATTTAGCGGGGATGAGTTCTCTTATGGGTTAGTGAGGATGTGGTCCGTCACAGGTTTAGTGAGAGTTCTCTTATGGGTTAGTGAGGATGTGGTCCGTCACAGGTTTAGTGAGAACAAGATCTCCCATAGGTTTAGTGGGGACTTGGCTTTCTGCGGGTTTAGCGGGGCTGTAAATACCCAAAAAAACTCCCTTTACAAAAATTCGTCCCTCTCTTGTAAAGAGTGCGTTTTTGTCTTTGGGAATTAGATTTGGTTAGGGCTTCCTAAGAAAGCCTATAAGTACATTGCTTCGTGGCTAAAACAAACTCTAAACTTTTTGTTCAGCCCTGGAGAAATAAATCAGAGAAAGAGAGGAAGAAAATCAAGGAGATCGCGATTTCAGAGTCGAAGCCGTGAATTAAGGTGAGATTTATGTCGGTTTGCGTAAAAATTGTATAAGAATTTAGTAATGAATTTAAATATCCCTAATAAACTAAGAATTTAGTTCTGGAACTTTAAGAATCGAGGGTTGGTTTATGCCCTAAAAGCTTAGATTAATTATGATAAATAAATCTGAGATTTTTGGAGTGTGAAATTGGATGAAATGGATTCCTCTCGTCGATACGAGTCCAACGAATCCAACCACGCGCCAATCAGAACTATAACGATGAAGTTATGGCCTTTTGAAGTTTTCGGGAGAAGTTTTCGGGACGAATTTGAAATTCTCCCGAAAAACCCAGTCCGAGGCCTTGGGACTTCCAAAAGAAACCTTCGGCATGAGAGTCATTTGAGAGTTGTCTTAGAAACTTTAAGAAAAGAGCAGCTATATGGACAACTGAAGAAGTGTGAATTTTGGTTCGACTCAATCTCCTTTTTGGGACATATGGTCTCTAAAGACGGAGTATCCGTAGACCCAAAGAAGATTGAGACAGTAATGTTGTGGAATAGACCGAATAATGTTCTTGAAATTCGTAATTTTCTGGGTTTGGCGGGATACTACCGCCATTTTGTTGAAGACTTTTCGCGTATAGCTGCCCCTTTGACCCGTTTGACACGGAAAGAGACAAAATTTGTTTGGTCTGAGGATTGTGAAAAGAGCTTTCAGGAATTGAAGTAATTGTTAGTTTTCGCTCCCATCCTAACTTTGCCTGTTAGCGGAATGGGATTTGTAATTTACAGTGATGCCTCGAAGAAAAGCTTAGGCTGTTTGTTAATGCAGAATGACAAAGTGATTGCGTATGCAGCGCCAGTTGAGACTTTATGAAGAAAACTATCCGACTCATGATTTGGAATTGGCAGCTGTCGTGTTTGCTTTGAAAATTTGAAGGCATTATCTGTATGGAGAACCATGTGAAATCTTTACTGATCATAAGAGTTTGATGTATATATTTACTCAGAAAGAACTTAACATGAGACATAGGCATTGGTTAGAACTATTGAAGGACTACGACTTAACCATAAGCTATCACCCCGGAAAGGCTAACGTGGTAGCTGATGCTCTAAGTTGGAAGTCGTCTGCAAATCTGACAACTTTGATTACTTCTCAGAAGTATATTTTGGAAGACCTCCGAAGATCAGAAATAGAAATTCGTGGTCCAAACTTTGGGGTACTAATGATAGCACTCCAAGTTCGGCCCACATTGCAGGAAAGAATAAGGATAGCTCAGGAATTCGACCCAGAACTTTGTAAAATCAGAAATAACTTAGAAGAAGGATCTGAATCTGAATTCTGAATTCACAATGACGGTACCTTGATGTTTGGTAACCGCATTTGTGTTCCGAATGACTCTGTTTTGAAAAATAAAATTTTGAAGGAAGCACACAATTTGCGTTATTCTCTACACCCTGGAGGTACGAAAATGTACAAGTGCTTGAAAGGAAATTTCTGGTGGAATAATATGAAGAAGGAAATAGCTCAGTATGTATCCCAATGCTTAACGTGTCAGGTGATTAAGGCAGAACATCAGAGACCGCCCGGAACACTGCAACCGCTTCCTATCCCAAAATGGAAGTGGGAAGAGATTACGTTGGACTTTGTGTCGGCTTTACATCGTACTCCCTCAGGCAATGATTCCGCATGGGTAATTGTAGACAGATTGACAAAGACAACTCACTTTATACCCCTTAGAACCGGCCTGACGCCTGAAAGGTTGGCTAGATTATATGTTGAACAGATAGTTAAATATCATGGTGTGCTTAAAGCCATTGTATTTGATAGAGACACCTGATTTACATCCTAATTTTGGAATAGCTTACATTCAGCAATATTGTCTTCCCTTAAGTTCAGTACAACATTTTATCCTCAAACAGATGGACAATCTGAAAGAACCATCCAAATTTTAGAAGATATGCTCAAGGCTTGTGTAATGGATTTGAAATGATCTTGGGACGATCATCTTCCCTTGATTGAATTCTCTTACAACAATAGTTATCAAGCTAGTATTCAGATGGTACCTTTTGAGGCCCTTTATGGAAGGAGATGTAGATCACCCATATGTTGGGATGATGTAGGTGAAAGAAGACTCTTAGGCCCAGATTTGGTTCAACAAGCCATGGATAAAATTCAGTTGATTAAAGAGTATCTTTACGCGGCACAAAGCCGACAAAAGAGCCATGCAGATGTCAGACGAAGAGAACTAGAATTTCAGATCGGAGATAAGGTACTTTTGAAAGTATCACCCATCAAGGGAGTGATGTGGTTTGGGGTTAGAGGAAACTCAGCCCGAGATTTGTAGAACCTTATGAAATATTAGAAAAGATTGGAAAAGTGGCTTATCGATTGGCTTTACCTCCATCATTATCTGGAGTACACAATATGTTTCATGTGTCTATGTTATGAAAGTATATTCCGGATCCGAACCATGTGATTGAATTGGAACCTTTGAATTTGAGAGAAGAACTGTCATTTGAAGAGCAACCTACATACATGTCACGCCCCCAAGCCATACACATACACACATAACCACAACACAAGGCTTAACAGTGCGACAATGCCGCACACCTGTAAAGCAAGCTTCACAAGCATACAAGGCTAGCAAAGCAAATATCAAAACCATCTGCAATAGTCTAAATAGCCAAATCTAAATGTCTTACATTAATCCAATAATCAAATCTCAATCACTTTCCAAATCTCTCATCTAACCCATAATCCCATAAAATCAAAGTACGTAATCAAATGACATAGTCTCAATAAATCCTAAACAATACTCACTATCTAACGAATGTAAAAGTACTGGAAAGTAATGATAATCAGAAATCAGAGATCACTTCTGTGCATCCTCGCCGACTCCACGAGGATCAAACTCTGAAAATGTTAATATAGCCACAGTCAGCTGAAAAGCTCAGTACATAAAAACGCACTACAAAAGTGGGATCATTGAAGGTTCACAACTGAATAAAAGGTATAAGCCATAAGTGATTAACACAAGCTCAATAAGGAGGGAGCAAAGGTTCATAAGGGCACAAGTCAAGTATCACATCAAAGGTCACAATATTCAAAGGATCACTGAAGGTAATCAATATGGGTACAATACCACCCTGAGGTCATCGGTTTGGTCTAAAAAGCAAGTTATTTTCACCCCGACTGCCCACGGGTCCACAAAGCGAATTATTGCTTACACCGACCGCCCACGGTGTCAGAACTGGTTCTTAGGTTCACATACTTGTCGACAGGGCCAACGTTTATCCCCCATTGGGGGGATCACAGTTCTTATTCACATATAGGCTAATGCCTATGCCCCACTGGCGGGGGTCTTTTCAGAGTTCACATAACCTAAGCCTCTCAATAGGTGTTCAAAGTTCACATAGTTCAAAAAGTGTTCAAGATTCGAAGTGAGTGTCTCACATGAGTTCCATAATGGTTTCATATAATAGAGAGTATACAATATTCCAAAGGTTCATATAGTTAGGAAAACTGATAGGGGTTCCATAAGTCCAAAGTAATGCCTCTAGCATTATATCAAAAAACAAGATTCAATAGAGTTCATTCAAAGAGAGGGGTAAAGCATGCAAGACCCAAGTAAAGATCTGAAATTCTATTCAAAGGTTCATATGTTCAAAAGATGTTAGGAAACTATGATCGAAAGATATGATATCGAATAGTAAATCGCAATACTAAAGTAGTACGAAATTACATACCTTAATATCGAACTGTTTCCCTTTCCATAATCACCTACAATATACCCTTTGGTGCCTCTTCGAGAAAGAATCGGCAAATCGTCCTAGTGTTCTTTTTAGTATTTTGAAATTATCATCCATATAAAGTTTTCACAAACTTTTTGAAACTATTTTTAAAAGAAAAAACGCATTTCCGGCATATCCGTAGAGTACAAGAGCGTCGAAAACGGACAAGAAACGAAGAAGTTATAAATTTCTGAAGTTTGAATTGCTGGGGGAAAAACTGTCGCGCTGGACATTTGGGAACTTTTCCGGACGTCCGGGAAACTTTCAGTTTGCCTGACAGATTTCAGTAGGATGTCTGCCCCCACGCGGACCCAGTTTTTCCCGAAACGCGATTTTTCACTGGTTTTGACACTAAAACGACCATAACTCATTCGTTTGACATCCAATTTGTGCGTGGTTGGATCCGTTGGACTCGTATCAATAAGAGGAATCCATATAATCTAATTTCAGCTAAAAAATTCTCAGATCTAATTACCAAAAATTAATCAAACTTTTTAGGGATCGATCTAAACCCTAATTACAGTTCTAAAATCAAAGTTCCCTTAGGGATCCATTAATTCTTCCCTTAGATCAATCAAACATCAAGTTCTAATTGATTTAAACTTTATCAAAATCCATCAATCTTGTTTTTTAGTTCGTATCAAACGAAGAATACTCAAAGTTCTTTCCCGAATTTGCGGTCGAAGGCTCTACGATTGCTTCTCCGATTTATTGGTCTTGATCTTCTTCTCCTTCAATTGGATTTTCTCTTTCTTTTAGGGCTGTAGAAGAGATTAGGGTTTCTTAATGGTTGTGCAGTTCTCCTTGAGAGGCAATTTATAGGCTTTTTCTAAAGAAGCCATAATTCTAATCTAAGTCAAATGACAAAATTACCCTTGATTCACAAGGGGACGAATTTTTTAGAGGGAGGGATATTTTGGGTATTTACAATACATCCATACAGGGAGATAATATAGAGAAAGAGAGACAAATACGAAAAAGGAGACGACATAAAAGATTTATCGTGGCTCGGTCTTCCACCTTGAAGACCTACTCCACTCCCTAAGTTGGTTCTCCTTGAGATTTTTCTCTTCTAAATCCGACGCCACACAAAGCCCGAGTCGGAGGGCGATGTACAATCACCACCAATGAGGGATAAGACCCTCTTTACAAACCGGATTCGCCTTTCTCAAGGAAGAACTCTCTTTTAGCCTCTTAAAAGGCTCGATATAACATTGATAAAGCTCACAAAACTCTCCAAATAATAATACAATGAAAGCCTAATGGAGATTTTTTTCAAGTAGATGTGCAAGTTCAAAGCTCTTTGAAGAAATCAAAATGGGTTTCAAAGTTTAAGCTCAAATGAGATTTTCAATAGGTCCAAAAATTATTAAATATTGAAATATTATATCACATATATATAGCCTCATATGATTTATGACCATTTGGGGGGAAATGGGAAGAAAAAGAGTCAAAATGGTCAAAAAATTAACTAGCCATTTGAGCTCCAACGGCTACTTTTCCGCACACACTCGGTTGCCCATGGAGGGTCGATCAATCGCGCCTGGTGTGCTGACCCTTTTTATTTTTGAATCCCGATGGCACATGATTAACCGGGCCATGGTGGTTGCCATGCTAGATGGATTCTAGAATATCCAGTATCCCATCTACGGTCGACCAGACTTACCCCGGTCGCTCGCCCCAAGCTTTCTGGTCGGGTGCTGGGTTTCCAACACCATTGCCGCGGTTGCCCAAGTTGCCCATTCGACCGGCCCTGTTTTGAAAACTTGTTTAATTTTGAAAAACCTTAAAGACTTGGGCCATGGTCTTCAGAATTTTGCCCAAGGTTTCAAAATACATTTTGAGACTTGTGAGTGATGTTTTCCATGAAATACAAATGGGTCTCAAGGCTGGTTTTGAAAATAGTTTGAAACACAGTTTGAAATGCAAAATCACTTCGAAAAGATCTCCAATATATTGGATTATCTACTGGTTATTTACATCTTCTATTTTATCAAAATATTTTGTAATATTTTTCTTAATGATAAATTCACAAACCCTCTACAAAAACAAGACGTAAATTCACTAAAAACATAGTCCTTCACTTTTTCCCCTTGATTTCAAATCTTCCGTATGATAATCCTAGATCGATAGATCTGATGTCACTCTTAAACCATTATGCAAGAATTTTCTTCCTATATTTTCATTCAGTCCCTCTCCCCTTTATTTCTCATTTTGTACGTTTGGGTCTCTCTAGAAAAAAGTAATAGGTTTATACTTAGCAAGTCAGAAATATTCAACGATCATCTACTCGGGAAGAACGATCTAGTTTTTTCAACTCGACTAGGTCAAGTTCCTAAGAAAACAAATATAACTCGGGTAGTTGCATAACGACTTGAGTCAACTGTTGATTGAGTGGGGTCAACTCAGACAAGTTTGAAGACAATTAGACAAATTTTAGTACAATGATTATGTAAATGTTAGGTGCATTTAGCGCCATTTTTGTTCAACAGCTTCTGTGCTGTGTGTACCAAAAAAGAGATTGCTATTGATCAACGATTAATTTACATTTTGGGCCATGCAAGTGTTTCATGGCCTGCACTATAGAATTTTTTCCATGCTTATGATCGAAGGGTAAGGATCATCCTATGGAAATAATTTTTGGGGCACAACCTATTTACGTTATGGCCCAACAAATTGACGGTTTGGATCATTGTATGGAGTGGGCCTTACCGCACTTTTTAAAAATCACGTGTTTGCACGGCCACCGTATAATTTCTCGGTATATCAAGTGGTTGTACGTATCTTTTCATATGAATCGTGTTTTTGGTCTCCTACCTTAATTGTACGAAGAACGGAGTTACGTGCCAGAGTATACAAGGAATCAAATAAAGTATGTAGAAAATAATTAGTTGTTGGTAATGATCCATGCTGACTATCTCTCTTATTAATTCTCTGTTGTTGGCGTACCATACTTTCTAGACTTCTCCTATTCTCACGGCCACACATCATATAAGTTCTATGTCACTTGATGTGTTAATATTAGCTAGATGTTATTAATTTATTTTCCTACCACCCTAATAATTTTGATTTTTAATTATACCGGCTCTCCATTTGCTGCCTATAAATACCGATTCTTGTGACACTTCCATTACAAAATACATTACTGCCCTTATATTCCTTCGTTTGATATCCCAACCTTGAGATTACTATGGATCTTATAACTTCAACCCCTTCTTTTGGTTCCATCGTCGATTCACTAGAAGATGGGAAGCCGCAAATCAATCGCAACTCAAGCGTGTTTCACCCAAGCGTTTGGGGCGATCACTTCCTCTCCTACTCTCATGACCAAATTGTAAGGAGAGAGAGAGAGAGAGAGAGAGAGAGAGAGAGAGAGAGAGAGAGAGAGAGAGAGAGAGATTCAATTATTAACTTTCATTATGATTGTTGATGGATAGCCAAAGTTGTGTGGCTCATGCCTCTTGATAGAACACATGATGATAGGAAATGCTCTGTTCAATATTTTATTTTTATTTTTTTTGGTATACTCACCTCTTTTTCCTTTCTATTGTTGCTATTTATATTGTTTCGATTAGAAAAGAAGCAAGAAGGGTCATGTTAGAAAATTTAGCAGAATATAAAATTGCAGGTTTATGTTTATAGTAGGGAAGTAAGAGAGGGAGAGAAAGGGAGAAAGAGATCATTTAAGTTGAATTATATCCTTTCATAATTAACATAGCTAATTTATTTGTGCTTCTAAATGGTACCATGCAGAAGTTAGATTTATGGAGTAAGCAGGTTGAAGAGTTGAAGGAAGAAGTGAAGAGAATGCTAAGCATTTCCAAGGGATCAAAGCAAGAAATCGATTTGATTGACGTGCTTCAACGTCTGGGAGTGGCATATCATTTTGAAAAGGAGATCAACGAGGCACTACATCAAATATTTGAATCCCATACATATGCTACTGACAATGATCTATTTGTCGTTGCTCTCCGATTTCGATTACTAAGACAACATGGGTTTAATGTGTCTTCTGGTAAATCCTTTTTCATTTCTACTCTCACTAGTTTTATCAATGGAAATTATGCATGTCATGACATGGCTGAATTTTATACAGATGTATTTAACAAGTTCAAAGACGAGCACGGAAAGTTCAATGCAGCCTTAATTAGTGATATGAGAGGCCTATTAAGCTTGTATGAAGCGGCACATCTCAGTACACAAGGAGAAGATGTATTAGATGAAGCCATTAGTTTCACTCGAGAACATCTGAAGTCTGGCATAAACAACCCTGATTGTGTGCTTCTTGCAATACAGATAGAACACGCCTTAGAACTACCCTTGTGTAGGAGTTTACCAAGGCTAGAGCATAGGTACTACATCTCGATATACCAACAAGAAAAGGAACGGAATGATTTGTTGCTAGAGCTTGCAATGTTGGATTTCAATCTCTTACAATCGTTGCACCAAAGAGAGTTAAAGGATCTTACGAAGTAAGTTTCTTTAACTATGTAAAGATTATTTTCAATAGGATTATTAAAATTTCCACTGTTGAGATCTGGACAAAACTATCAAGGCTGGTGGTTCTATATGTAAAATAGATGAGTACTTTATTATCATCACATTTTCTATTCTAGATATAATGTGAAAACATTATGGTTATCTTCTTGCGTTTGTGAAAGGTGCATATTGCTAATAATTCCTATTGAATATCTTAAAATGAGTTCTTTATCATCATTATATTATCTATTTTTTCTATAATGGGGAAAAATAGGGCTATATGTATCTGCAAGGTACATATAGCTATGAAAATTGGGGTTGGGTCTGTAGTAGCTCAATGGTTGAGGCATTGTATCTCAAACCTTGAGGTCGCAGGTTCTATCAAAACTTACGTACCAAAAAAATATTGCTATTAATTTCTATTAAATATCTTATATTACATATTTTCGATAACAATTACTAATATAAATGTTTACATACTGTAGAAAATGGACAGACAAAAATGTGATTAATAACCACGTTCATAGGCAATATAAAACAATGACACAGTGGGCATCAGATAAAAAAGACAATTTCTGTGGTTCCATATAAAGGCCTACATGAAAAGGTGTTAATGTGATCTTCCAAAATGAGAAAGGAAAATTACAGGATTACAATGGGATTAACCCCTTACTAATTAACGTGGTTTATATTGATATCTCTGACAGGTGGTGGAAGGACATGGATCTAATAGGAAACTTGCCTTTTGCTCGGGACCGAATAGTGGAATTATACTTCATTTGGTCGAATGCAGTGTACTTTGAACCACAATACTCTCGAGCTAGAATAATAAATGCCAAAATTATATCCTTTATATCAGTGATTGATGATATTTATGATGTACACGGTACAATTGAGGAATTACGAATATTCACTGATGCCATCGATAGGTACTTGATTTACATGTATCTTTTCTTTCTAATGCTTTTATTAGATATTACTGAATTGTAGTATTTCACTTAATATGGAAATTGACTGTAAGTAGTGGCACATCATAGAAAGAAGTTAAGTTAATTCTTTACTCAGATGAGACTTTCATCACATGATTCAATCTAATAGAGTGATATTGCTTTTTGAACTCTCAAATCATCTCTCTCTCTCATGTGCATCCTCCATTCATTTAGATAGGAACTAAATGAATGGAGGATGATACTCTGCTAGAATTCAGGAGAGTGTCTATCACCCAAGTTAGAATGGAGGATGATACTCTGCTAGAATAGGAATGGGAAAAGTATTACATACAACATCCATGATCGATGACTTTTACGACATGTACGTACACTCACTAGAGGTAATCTTCTTATTCATCGAGGAAATTGATGGCATGGGTTTTAAAAATTACCCTTCAAATTTTGGAAATTCAAAATAAATAGTTCCAAGGCAATTTCTAGTAGGAAAATCACTTATTAATTCCATTTAGGAATAATCATCAGTTGCTGAAAATCTGAGAATTTAATGTCAAATTAATTTCAGGTGGGATTTTGAGGCCATAGATCTACTTCCAAAATATATAAAAGTGTGTTATCTAGCGCTCCTGAATACTGTCAGAGAAATAGAAGAAGAACTTGTTGTTGAAGGAAACTCCTATCGTGTACAATACCTAAAAGAAGCAGTATGAGACATCTTATGTTTGTTTTCCCCTATCTTTTGTTCTCTATTATAATAGTTATTTCCTAATATAACGGTGAATGACCTCCTTTTAATATAGATTAAAGGTATAACAAGAGCATACTTGGCTGAAGCCGAATGGCTTAATAAGGGATATGTACCTCTATTCAATGAGCATTTAACTGTATCATTGATCAGTTGTGGCTACCCTCTGGCCACTATCACTAGTTTCGTCGGGATGGGTGAAATTGCAACAAAGGAGGCATTTGATTGGGCAAGCAGAAGGCCTAAGCCTGTTGTGGATGCATCAATAATTGGTCGACTACAAGATGACATCGTTGGTTACAAGGTATGATCTTGATTCATGTGAAAACACAGAGAAAAAAGAATCCCAACGAGAAGATAAAATAGGCTAAGTGGACGTAAAAATATGACGGAACCTTGAAACTACCTTATTATTCCGGCGTCTCTTATTGTAGGGAAACAATCAAGCTTTTTCGTCCCTTAATTACTATGGCCCTGTTCGTTTGAGATTATGTCAACCAATTGTGACTGCTGTTGGACTCAAATTTAATTGTAATTTTGAGTCCAATAATCAGTTTATCACTCACAATCAGTTGTCATAATCTTAAACAAAAAGGGCCTATGCTTTAGTATATCCTTACGAATACTCTTAGATTCAAAAAAATAATATGAAGATACAAAAAGAGAACACAACATTCTTTATAATCTAACCTATCATCTAGATTTTATAAAAGCCATTAAAGTCAGCTTTGGTGCCCCGAGAGAGAGAGAGAGAGAGAGAGAGAGAGAGAGAGAGAGAGAGAGAGAGAGAGAGAGAGAGAGATCCACAACATAACACAATCATCAACTATTTGTGCATGGGATAAAATGATAAAATACCTAACTATTTTCTATATTAACTTTAACACCATTGTTTTGAATCTTTGACATTTGAAGTTTGAACAAGAACGAGCACATGTTGCATCAACTATCGACAGTTATGTGAAGGAGCATGGGGCCACAGAGCAGGAAGCGTGCGATAAGCTCCGTGAAATGATTATGATTGCATGGAAAGGCATAAATCAAGCATGCCTTGAATTCCCTGTCTCCCCTACTCTCCTTATGCGAATCGTCAATCTCGCAGTTGTGATAGAAGTACTATACCAATATGAAGATGGATACACTTTTTCCGAAGGCAAAACCAAGGAGCGTATAACCTCGTTGTTTGTTGATCCCATTCCTGTTTAAGAACATACATGGTTTATTAAGTCGGTCCTATGGTTGGGATGTGTTTGAATAAGAGATTTATCATCTTATTATTATCAAATGTTATGTAACGTGATGTAATTGGGTTAATAATACATTGTGTTTACTTTGTTGGCTGAATGTCTAAGTCGTTTATCATCTTATGATTGTTAATATTTTAACAGAGTTAGTAATACTTCGTGTTTACCATGTTTTTTGAACGTGATGTGTGTTTTGAACCAAAATATGTCACGCCCCAAACAGAGACCCGGCCCAGGCAGGCAACAGCGGCACATGTCCATGAGCACAAGTTCGCAAACATGCAGGGCATCTCTCAAAGCATGCATTACACAGAGCATAACAACTGTCATGAGAAAAAGTAAACTGCAGAAGCTAACTTAAATGTCACAACTGGACTACAATGAATAATAAAGTAAATCAACTAAACGAATGCCAACTATTGTCAGCAATAACTAAGGGGCAGTTTGGATATGCGGATGTTAGAATCCACGATTTCTTCAAAATTCTAGATGAGAGACAAGAGAAGAAGCGGACCAGCCGTCCTTCTCTGATTTCTCGCTGATGTGGACTGGGTCCTGGTCAAAACACTTAGGGTTTAGTATTAGTTTGATAGTGTGCCTTCTCTTTGTAGTAGTAGTATGTTGAGTGGTCTTTTTGTAGTGAGGATAAATTTGTAATTAGGAGGAAGATGGAGGGTGATGATGTGGAGTGGTGGTTGGAGAATCACATGGGACCACATGGAGGTGGGCCATATGTCGTGTGGAAGATTCTAGAACTCTCTTTCCCTATAAATAGAGCATAGGGGTAGGATTTGAAGAATTTTAGAATATTTCACTAATTCTTGGATGATTTACAATAGAGCTCAAGGTGTGCTTATATTGAGCACATACATGATAAACATAGAAAGAGATCAAGCAGACTATGTAAAGAGATAATGATGGAATATTCTAATCTAATCTACTCCCTAATTAAATCTAGCTGCCTATTCTAGTGGGTTTCCTCATTAACCAACTTGCCTAATCTCCCACAAGAAGATCTAACGGTGAGATCTACACCTAATCCAACGGTGGATCTCGCATATTCTAACATGCCCCCTCAAACGTATATGGATTGAAAATCAATATACGTTTGATTACAATAAAAATCCTCAATATGAAAAATAAAAACCTCCACTTGAAATTCCCATAGGAAAATAGAATCCTATGATTTGAGCACACTGACGAATTTTGATGATGAATATCCCTTGATGTTATAATATCCTGATGTTGTTGATGAAACGCCGCTTGTTGATATGCCGCCAAGAGGGCTTATAAAAGCCAATGGATTATAGATCCTAGAGAAGACTCAAGCCTCGATGGGCGAGTAATAATGAGTCACTACGGACCAATGCCGGAATGGACAAGAAATTGTGGGTCACTATGGACCGATGCCGGAATGGGCAAGAAAAGGGTGGGTCACTATGGACCGATGCCGGAATGGGCAAGAAATGATGGGTCACTATGGACCGATGCCAGAATTGGCAAGAAAATGGTCACTATGGATCAATGCCAGAATGGGCAAGATTGCTGGAATGGGCAAGAAATGGGTCACTATGAACCAATGCCGAAATGGGTCCTTATGGACCAATGCCGGAATGGGCAAGAAATGGGTCACGATGGACCAATGTCGAACCATGGACAAATGCCTGAATGGGCAACAAAGAAGAGAAAAAAAGAAGAAGAGATTGGTGGGAATTAATGTCTTGCGGCAAATATGAAACTTTGCAAAAGAAAAATTGGGACATTGGAAGGAATTTTTTTTTTATTTTTTATCAAGAGGATGTGTGCATATCAAATATGGTGGTATGCATTTTTCGCATATGATAAGGCAAGAGGGAAGTAGAAAAAGAAAAGGAATTGGAATAGGTGCCACCATCAAAATCATATGGATTGGAAAAAGGTAAATGATAAGGGAAGGAGGTGCCATCACCAAATCAAGGTTTATTGTATAAAAGCTGTGAGGGAAAACACCAGCTGTCAAACCCACTCATTTCTGTGGGAAGTTGCAGATTTTTTTTAGCATCTAAATGATTTCCATCCCTTCTCTTTTCACATGCCTCATATCATCATTTCTCAAAAAAATAAAAAATTTGAGGGTTTGCAACGATGGTGGCGGGGAAAGATGGACTTGAAGGAAGAGATCATGCCATGAGAGGCAGTCCTATCAATTGTTTTCTCCCCATTTTTTTTTTTTTAGCAACACTTGGCCCTCTACGACAGAGAATTGGTGGGCATGCTCTTCTGGGTTTGGGATTCAAAGAAGAATTGTTGAGGTCAACAAGGGCTGATGGTGTTTTGGGGTGCAGGATAAAATAAGGAAAAAAAGCAATGGTTGCATTAAAGTTAAAAGAAAAATCAATGAGATCAAACGAGACTGGGTGGACGGCCGACGGCTATAGTGACCGTCCGCCGGAGAACGAAATCAACACTGTTGTGGTCAGGCCCGGATTGGATCTTCTTGCTTTGATACCATGAAGAATTTTAGAATATTTCACTAATTCTTGGATGATTTACTATAGAGCTCAAGGTGTGCTTATACTGAGCACATACATGATAAACATAGAAAGAGATCAAGCAGACAATGTAAAGAGATAATGATGGAATCTTCTAATCTAATCTACTTACTAATTAAATTTAGGTGCCTATTCTAATGGGTTTCCTCACTAACCAACTTGCCTAATCTCCCACAAGAAGATCTAACGGTGAGATCTACACCTAATCCAACGGTGGATCTCACATATTCTAACAGGATTTAGGTAGTTTTTTGGGAGGGTACGAGCTTTTGAAACGTTTTGGGAGGGAATTTAGGGTCTAGTTCTTGCTTGTTCTTGTTGGAGTTTCTTGGGAAATTCTTCATGGAGAATAGAGGGAGCCTTGAAATTGTGTAGGTCTTCTTCTGTTCTTTCCACTCTACTAGTGAAGTTCATAGTAGAAATGAAGCAAATTCCCTTTCTTTCTCATTAAATATATCATTCCCTGTCATTTTTCTGCTTGTTCTTGAATTTTTCTCCATGAAATATCATGTATATCTGCGGTAATTTTCTGGTGTGAAAACTCTTTCGCTGCCACTCTCTAGATCCACATCAAGAGCACAGCAGCAGAGATCTCTCAATCTTTGCCGTTCTTGGAAGGCAGATCTGTAGAGAAGTGAAGCAATTTGGTGGAGAGAGCTCAAGAATCAATTAATGGTGATGGTGAAGTATGTGTCAAACAAAAAAAAAATCGCAGTAAAGATCCAATTTAAGTAACTCTTCGTCCAGGTACTTTCTTTGATATCATTTGGTAAAGATCCAATTGAAGCTTCATTCTCTGCTTAACAAATCTCTGAGAGTTGTTAAAAAAACTGAGTTCTGGATCTGGAATTTCTGAAACTATCCATCGGATGATTCGGATCTGAAACTCATTATTATTGTCAATCTGGATGGATTCAATATGTTTTACGATTATACACTCAAAGCTTGTTGAAACTACTCGATTTAAGAGGGAGAAGGATGAGAGGTTGTATTCTTAATTCTGAACACCTGATACTAGATTCTAGATCAAGGAGAGTTTCGAGCTTGTAATTCAAGCCCTTCTTGGTTATTTTTACCAAAACCTTGACTCTGTACAAGGATCTATCATCACTGTAACAGAGCTTGAATGTCCTTTCGTTCAACTCATTTGTTCGATTAAGGTTTCTTTGAAAGAGGCAAATTGAAGTTGAAAAGATCCGGTTGTTGTTTGTGCCATAATTTTACTTCATTTGAAGAATCTTTTGATATGCTTTGGCCTTGGAATGTTGATGCTGGCCAGAAATTCCAATTCATCCCAGGTTTAAAGATTTTCAAGTGAAGAAATAGTGCTCCACACAAAATTCTCCACTTAGATTACCACGGTTCAGTTCTGGATAGTCTTTAAGCAGCTCGGTGGTGTTCTACTAGTTGCCAAACAGTCATAAATCAAGGTTCTGTTTCACGTATGGGAAGCTGAGGAGAAAATTTTCAGCTGCCATACAATTTCATTGAGAAAAAAATCGTGATCCAGGTGCTATGTTGGAGCAGAAGTTTACTCTTGTATATTTCGGATGTCCATGCTTGTTGAAAACAGATGTGTGAATTAGTTGCTACAAGTGTCATAATACTTTGGTGGACACTTGTCACTACTTTCATCATGATGAGTTAGTGGGCAAACATAGAATTGGGTTAGTGTGCTTTATCCTATGTGAAGAATGGTTGCTCATTAAACATTGAATACCGTGCCAATGAAAGTATTTAGAACTTGACTATCTGGAGTTGAAATATAGGGAAGTGATCGAATGCGTTAGAGGTTCTTTCTTTGTCCCAGCTTGGCATTTCTCCTTGCCGTCCAAGGATTCAAAAGGATTGCTGGATTCTATGGAAGAGACCCCATAAAGGAACTCTTAAGCTCAACATAGATGGAGCTTCGAAGGGGAACCCTGGAGAAGGAGAGGGAGGAGGAGTTATTCGAAATGAAAAATCAACGGTTATCTTAGCTTTCTTTCTTTACTACGAGAAAGGCACTAACATGGTTGCGGAAACTCATGCGCTCTTGGACGGGCTCCGCTGTTGCAAGGCCTTTAATATGAGCAAGATGATCGTGGAATCAGATAGCAAAGTTCTAATTGATCTCATCGACGGGAAAGGGCAAATCCTGAGCAATCCAATATCTCTGGAAAGAGATTCAACCACTCCTTTGCATTTTGTCTCCCACTTGCAATCCCCAATTCAGAGAGGGAAACTCAGTTGCAGATGCGGTTGCAAACTTCGGCTGCTCATCAAGATCCAATTTGTTCTATCCCTCCTGGGCCTCCATGCCTCGCCTGGCAAGAGGGGCAGCAAGATGTGATGCACTTGGCCTTCCCAACATCAGAAGCAAGATCAACTAAGGGCACTCTTCCTTATAAGCATTGAAGGTTGTCTTTTTCTTATGCAAGCTTCTCCTAGGCTTCTTGGACTAAGGATCGGGAGAGTGTCAGACACACACGTAAAAAAATAGTCACTAGTTGCCAAACAGTCATAAATCAAGGTTCTGGTTCACGTACATTGCTACATTGGGAGGCTGAGGAGAAAATTTTCAGCTTTCACTGAGAAAAAAATCGTGATCCAGGTGCTATGTTGGAGCAGAAGTTTACTCTTGTATATTTGGGAAGTCCAAGCTTCTGATGTGTGAATTAGTTGCTACAAGTGTCATAATACTTTGGACACTTGTCACTACTTTCATCATGATGAGTTAGTGGGCAAACATAGAATTGGGTTAGTGTGCTTTATCCTATGTGAAGAATGGTTGCTCATGGTGGCTACGGAGCTGGTCATCCGAAAAGCACTTTTGGGCCTATTTTTTGACGTGCCACCTTAGGTTTAGGAAAATCAACAAAATTGCTAGCTTCAACCTGTAAATTTGCCGCTTGAAGTTACGCGGATTGTCATTCGTTAGTCTCCATTACTAACCTCTCCAATCTTTTTTCCGGGATACCTCCATGGATCCCGATCAATCTCCGGCATAGCTTCGCTAGGGTCAGGTGAAATCTGATGGCAGAGGTAGGTCAAGAAGGGGATTGCATCTCTCAGGAAGAGAAAGGTGAAGACGGGGATTGCATCCCTCTGGATGTTGGGGATCATCAACAGGTAACATTTACAAACTTTATCCGGTTTAAATTGAACAACGAGAAAGATCTTAGTGACAAATTTCTTGTGCTCTGAAATCTTGCAAAGACTAGCAATACAGATGAGGTTTTCTCTCTTCGCACAAAAATGGCGATCCTAAAAGATCTAGAGGCTGAACTCGCAAAATCTCCAAACTCCATTGGAGGTGGAAATTTCTTGGAACCGTCCCCGTCTCAAGAATCCAGCTCCTCATCAATTGAGAGGTCTGCCAGTAAAAACCAGATACCCCAAACCAGTAACCTTGAAGTAAGACACTCTCCAGTTGAGAATGATAGAGCATCCCTATCTAGAGAAACCTCAGTTAAGGATGCTAGGGAAAACGAAGGCAACGACAATGTTTCTGAGATTAAATTAGGCACTGAAAAAGGGTTCTGTTTTTTCTGGTTTTGCTTCATCTCCTCCCGTCTGTTCCTTCCGTGTTAATATCTACGGTAATCTACGGTAATCTCATTTATTCAAAACATGTGTTAATATCAATACCAGATCAAAACCATTCTACGGTAATCTCATTTATTCAAAACATGTGTTAATATCTCTCAAAAGCAGTTTTTACACAAATGCTTGATCCTGATTTTTCTAAAGAAAAGCCCGCTAGAATAATTTATTAGAGATAACTTATGTGTGCTCCCAAGAAAATATTGACCAGACCAAGAATCAAGTTCGAAATAATTCTGTTATTTTACATTTTTACCTATCAAGATTTGCGGAAACATTAATAACATGTCAATGAATTCAAAGATTTAAAAAAAAAACTGTGTGAATTTTTCAATCTTATTGTACGTAATAGGGAGGCCGGAGATTTGCATTTCCTCTAAGCTATATGACATCCATTCTTCATATTATGCTTTTTTTATTTTGTTACTGTGCAGGAAGTCTTGCTGGTGAAAGCTCTATTGGATCAAAATGCATTGGTTCAGGATGGGAAGATACGAAATGCCCATATATCTCTGAGGAGAATGTCATCATCCCTTATGACATGTCTGGAACATCAGTTTTTGGTTCGAGTCCAGTACTCCCTTATTCACTGATACCAAACACAGAATCTTTAAGAAAAATCTGGGATCCCATTAATCTAAACACTTCACAAGATAGATTCGTTACAAATCTTGATTCATCTCCATCATATTCTTCTGTGGTCCAAGGCTTAGGGCCAATGTCAAAAAATGCAAATTGTGGTGATCAACCCGTAGATTCCAGCAATGTCAGTGGGGATTGTGCGAACCCTGGCAGAGTTGGTGGTACTGGCATGAAAAGAAAGGATCATAGTTTTGTAGATTCCACTCTGACAAAAAAAGATTTGTCCTTAAACCACAAATCAGTCTCCGGAGATCACTCGGGTCAGTCTCCAATGGAAAAATCTAAACTTAAAATCCCCACCTTGAGCATTCTTAATGCCTTTCTGCAGAGTTCTTCTCAGACATTTGATGAATATAACCCGGCTGTGGATTCACCTTGTTGGAAAGGAGCCTCAGCTTCTCAGAATCCTTCATTTGGATTTGAGCAAGCTGTTGAAAATAATGGAGTTAGTGTTTCCACTGAGTTTACTGAACATAATGGAGCATCTGATATTTCAAGTGACCATTCACTTCCAAACAATAATGCGTGTTTGCTGGTTAAGACAATTCATCATCTCTCAGAATTGCACCTTTGCAGTAATTATAGTAAGGTAAATTCATTGAAAGAACAGGACTATGATGTTCTTCGGCTTGTAATTGGAAATCTTTATGCATGTGTCGCCAAGAAGGTCGGGTTAATGAGAGCGATGCCCGGATCATTTCCTGAGTTGGGCAGTTCTTATTCTTTTAGGAAGCCAACTGATCTTCACAAGGTATGATATTTTGCCTCTAAACACATCATGTATCCTGATTTTTTTTTTGGGTAGCGCTCTTCAAGTTACTGCTAGCATCCTTAAATTGAATTGAGATGAGATGTAAGAAGAAAATTTGTGCCTTTCTAATTTGAAACTGAAAAATGTAGTTAATTTCAAGATATGGTTTAGCTTTATTGAAGAGTTACATGGGCCATGCGTCTAAATTCCAGTTGTGAAGCTCTTTAGAAAAATGGCAACCTGTTAAATAAAGATAGGGGTGATTTATGTATCTATTCGGATTCTTTTTACATTTTACATGTCGTGATTCCTATTGATGCCCTATTTTCAATTTCTGATGGACTAAAAGCCACCCTTTATTCAGGTAAAGGCCAATAATACGCTTGACTCTTTCAAAGTGAAATTTAAATTTTCTAAACATCTTGTGATACATTAGCAATTTTTTTAATAAAAAGTTTTACTGTTTTTGAGAAATAATGGATTTTTTTTGTTTATGAAATGTTGTGGCATCTTTCTGTGCATGCCTTGTCATTCTAATGTTGATGGTATTGTTAGGCCTACAGTATATTTTTTTGCAGGAGACCTTTTGAATCAGTTAATTACGTGATTACAATATATACATGCCATCGTCGGTAAAGTAAGTTTTGTCAGCAGTGTATTATCCCACTTTTTCCTTCTCTCAAGTATTTTGTTTGGTGGCTGTGATGATGAGACATTTTCATGATACTATTTTGTCTCAAGAATCCATCTCAAAATGGTGCAAGGTTTTCAAATTGCATTGCTTTTATCTGCATTTTTTCAAGATTCGTCTCACATGCTCCATGTATTGGTGTACCTTTAACTCATTGCATTTCACTTCGTTCTTCTTTGGCATGTTATCACATTTTACTTTTAACATGTTATTTTGACATTTTACTTTAACATGTTATTTTGAGACTGAAAAGTTTTTTCTCTAGGGATCTGCTTCTGGCAGGTCTTTGGTTCTGGGAATAGAGGCTGATGATGATTTGAGTCAACATATCGAGGAAAAGTTGTGTTCTAGTATGTCTAGTAAGAAAGAAAATCGGTCCCATGATTTTGTTTCTGCAAGTGCTGATATGGATCTGCAGAAAGATAATGGGATTACACAGGTATGATTTGGACTTCTCTGCATATAACCTACTCTGGCTAGTTCCTTGTTCATTCATCAAATTTATATGGACACTCTAACCTACAGGCTGTAAAGAAGGTTATGAAGGAAAATATGAGTGATGAGGGAGAGAATCATCCTCGAACTCTATTATAAAAGAATTTATGGATCGAGTCAGAAGCAGCACTATCTTCCATGAAGTATGAACTCGAACTTGCCAAGATGAAGATTGAGATGGAGAAAATCGAGCAGGATCCGGCACAAGGTGAACTATTTGTGGCCTGTTGGCTTGAGATTATGACAACCGATTACAAGTCCAAAACCTATTATTGGACTGGAAATTATATTTAAATTTGAGTCCACCAATAGGTTTCGGGCTGACAATCAGTTGTCATAATCTGAAACAAACAGGGCCTTAATGTATCTTTCTATGCTCTCTTTGGATTTTACTTAAACACTTGGTGAACTTTTGGTATGGCTACAGATTTGCGCGCCTCGTCCAATGCAGCTGGGAAGTCTATATATGTGGAGAAATTCAATTTGAAGGAAACCAAGCAGGATCAGGCACAAGGTGAACTATTTGATGCATCTTTATCTGCCCTCTTTTGATTTTACTTGAAACATTTAGTGAACTCATTTGGTATGGCTACAGATTCCTCATCCAATGCAGCTGGGAAGTCTATATATGTGGAGAAATTTGATTTGAAGGAAACCAAGCAGGATCAGGCACAAGGTGAACTATTTGATGCATCTTTCTCTACCCTCTTTTGATTTTACTTGAAACATTTTGTGAACTCATTTGGTACGGCTGCAGATTCACATGCCTCGTCCAATGCAGCTGGGAATTCTATAGATGTGGAGAAATTCGATTTGAAGGAAACCAAGCAGGACCAGACACAATGTGAACTATTTGATGCATCTTTCTCTGCCTTCTTTTGATTTTACTTGAAACATTTTGTGAACTCATTTGGTATGGCTACAGATTCGTACACCTCGTCCAATGCAGTGGGGAATTCTTTATATGTGGAGAAATTCGATTTGAAAAAATTTGATGACATCAATATGGGTGACATATTGGTAACAAATTCTGAAGAGAGATCAACTGAGAATTTTCCCACCCCAGCCCCAAGTGCTGATGTTACTCAGTGCTGTTGCATGAAACTCGAGGACATGAATCAATCAAGTATATATGATCAGATAGCAGACGATATGGATTCAATTATGGCGAGTTTGCAAGTGAAAATGAACAGGACCAAGCACGATCAGACACAAGGTGAACTATTTAATGTATCTCCTCTCCTCTCCTCTGATTTTACTTAATACATTTAGCGAACTTATTTGTTATATCTACAGATTCGCACGCTTTATCAGATGCAGCTGGGAAGTCTACACATATGGAGAAGTTCAACTTGAAGGAATTTGGTGGCGTCAATATGGGTGATAATTCAGCACCCAATGATGAAGAGCGATCAACTGAGAATTTTTCCACCACCCAAGGTGATGATGTTACTCAGCGTGTTTCCGAGAAACTCGAGGACGTGAATCAATCAAGTATGAAGGATCAGACAAAAGACATTGAGGCTTCAGTTGTCAAATCACTCATTTTGATGTCATCAAGCTAATTTCCTTAGTTGCTCAAATACCCATGATAGATTTGTAAGCATTTCGAAAAAATTGACCCAGACGATTGTAGCATTCACAGTCTATTTTTCTAAATGGGCCTGAGAAATATTCTATAGTTATGGTGTTTCCGGTCGACCACTTGGACTTTTTTCCATGTATGATGAAAAGGTTTATTGCTCTCTATAGAACTATTAGAAGGCAGATTAGAACTTGAAAGCGACTCCTCTAGCAGTCTCTCGTAGGCTAAAAGGATCAGGGACAGTCTGTGGAGACTCACTAATCTCATGTAATAAAACAGTATGTGTGTCTCTTTTTTCACTCATTCTTAGAAGCGCGAACGATTTAGATTTGGCTGATCGTCTATCCAAATCAAGAGCTTCTAGCAACTCATTTTATTATGTTGGAAAATTCTTGTGATGTAAAAAGAAGGGAAATGATAAATGTGTCCCTTTTCATTACTTGGGACACCCAGCTACGGTGTATCTATGACTGCAAATCGGCTGATGTACTTCACATTTGAAGGAGTGAACGACCTGATTGCCACGTACAGTGCAGCTGGGTGTCCCAAGTGATGAAAAGGGGTGCATTTATCATTTCCCAAAAAGAACTTGTCTTTTAATTTGTGAACGTCTCCTTTTTTAATTTTTTGAAGAAATTTGCAAATATTTAATGCACAAATGTTTGGGAAACTGCTGAATTGGGTAACCGTAACAAATAATCACAGTGACATCACAGCATAAAATTTCATTTCCCTAATGTCATGCATCAAACTACCTAGGCTTGCTACTTCACCTTATGCAGTCTTTATGGTGTCAGTTTCTCACAAGTCATTCTATGAGGTGGCACCAAAAGCATCCCCTTACATGTGTATCGACACTAAAACAAAACTGTAGTAGATATCAATCCATGTACCGGTATTGCCAGTGCAGTAGATGCCTCCAGAAACTAATGTCAGTACTGATAGAAATGGGTGAATAATGGCTTGTGATAGAAGGGTCCCTATTCCATTCGGTAGTAAAAGCTTTGTTTGCTCAGAGTTAAGATAAGCATAAGGGATAACTGGGCTTGAAGGAAGACTCTTAACTAAACAACAAAAATAGGTCTCCTTGCAATAATTCGTGGAAAGACCATGCAAAAGACAGAGAGAGCAAGAAATAAGAGAAAAGTACGGAATGTGGCTGGTGTTTGGAGTAATTACGGATTGTGGGCACCTTTTAAAACAAGAACAAAAAACGGGGTAATCTTCAAAATCGGGTCGGAAAAAGACCCTGATCCCCTTCTGACATCGACAGAAACGTCATTCAACTTCATTTTTCATTACTGCCTATTAAATTGGCACGCTTCACGAGGCTTCTTTTGGTTCGTATGAATGCATATTTGAACCGAAAGAACCTTGGGTTCGTGTCGGAAATATAGAGACGGATGGATGTTTGACATGTGTTGAAAAACTTTTTGGAATGCTGACAATCCAAAGTCAATCATTATCTTTTCTCACTTCTCTTTTGGTTTAGAACGGTAACATTATTGAATACGTCTATTTTGGCTTTAGGTTCGTTTCTATCTTTTCACTTCTCTTTTGGTCTTCACTTCTGTTTTGGTTTATTCAGTAACGTTATTGAATACGCCTCTTTTGGCTTAGAACGACGACTTTATTGAATATTTTATTATTTCTCACGTATCTTTTGGTTGAGAACGCCGCCGGATTTAGGAGTACGCCGACAGAAATAGGATGTACGCCGGCGGAAATAAAGGGGTACGCCGGCGGAAAACGTAAATAATGGGTAAGTCGGCGTAAATAATGAGGACCAAAAGAGAAGGGAAAAGATTCTAAGCCAAAAGAGAAATAGGGTGTACGCCGGCGGAATTCATGGGTACGCCGATGGAAATAATGGGGTACGCCAGCGGAAGCGTAAATAATGGGGTAAGCCGGCGTAAATAATGAGGACAAAAAGAGAAGGGAAAAGATTCTAAGCCAAAAGAGAAATAGGGTGTACGTTGGCGGAATTCATGGGTACGCCGGCGGAAATAATGGGGTACGCCGGCGTAAATAATGAGGACCAAAAGGGAAGGGAAAAGATTCTAAGCCAAAAGAGAAAGAATGGGTACGGCGGAGAAAATAATGGAGTACGCCGACGGAAAGCGTAAATAATGGGGTAAGCCGGCGTAAATAATGAGGACCAAAAGAGAACGAAAAAGATTCTAAGCCAAAAGAGAATTAATGAGTACCTTGGCAGAAATAACGGGTACGCTGGCGTAAATAATGGGGTACGCCTGCGAAAATAGGGTGTAAGCGGAAATAGGGTGTACGCCGGCGGAATACATGGGTACACCGGCGTAATTAATGGGGAAGCCGGCGTTAAATAATGGGGTAAGCTGGCGTTAAAAATGATGACCAAAAGAGAAGGGAAAATATTCTAAGCTAAAAGAGATGTATTCAATAACGTTACCGTTCTAAGCCAAAAGAGAAGTGAGAAAAGATAACGCTGCTCACTAAAGTATTCAATAACGTAAGCATTCCAAAAAGTTTAAGTTTTCCAACATGTGTCAAGTATCCATCCGTCTCTAGTTATTTCCGATGGCAATGACAGAAACGAACCCAAGGTTCTTTCGGTTCAAATATCCATTCAAACGAACAAAAAGAATCCTCGTGAAGCGTGCCAATTTAATAAGTAGTAATGAAAAAGGAGGACTTTGTTGATGTCAGAAGGGTATCAGGGTCTTTTGAACACCCAATTTTGAAGATTAGCCCTTTTTTGTTCTTGTTTTAAAAGGTACCCGTAATCCGTAATTACTCCAAACATCAGCCCCCCATTCCCTACTTTTCTCAAAAAATAATGATAAAAAAGATGCCTCCGTGCAAAGATTAGAGCCATAATAAAGACGAAAAGAAGGTTTGGTACATCACATGGGGGGTTGTGGGCCTGTATTTGGGGCATTTTAGGTATCTCATATAAAGTGAAATCTCGAGTGGGGTGACCAGGGGTGCATTTAATGATAGTCTGAGTGCATTACTACCCTTAGAACCAAAAATGGGAACCCAGACCTAGCTTTTGGCAACCCAAAACCTAACCTTTTTCACCCTTTCCGGTTATCGAGATGATGCCCCATTATTACCTCTTCCTTTACTCGCATTATTGGTGTATGGGATCAGCTGCCTCTTGCACTGTCGCTGTTATGCCCACAAAAAAACAGACTGATAACGATTACACACGGAGTTTTAGGATCAACGGTAAAAGACAATATTTGGGTCCTACAAAAGGGGGGAACCATGGACATTTAGGGCACGTTTGGTTTGGCTACCATGATTGTTTTTTCCATGATAAATTGGTGTCTCCAAGTGGAGATGAGGGTGAAGTGACCGGGAAAACCTCATGCTATATGTGCCTCCGCCCCTGCCAACACGCACTCTCTGCTGACTGAACCGAACTAGGACGGCTAACTAAGGTACTAGTCGGTCAACCGAGACAGCCGACCGAGTAGGGGTCGGACGGCCGACAAGTTTCTCTGGTGCATGGCTCGGGTTGGCTCCGCCGATTTGGTTTACGACCCTCGGAAGGGCTTTTGGAATCTGTATAAGTCTCACAAACTCCCTAAAAATGTTATTTAGATCCTAATTTGGGGTAATATGAATTTTAGGTGACTTTAGTGGAAAGTTGGAAAACTTTGGTTAAGGTCTTGGGTGTGATAAAACCCTTGATTGGTATTTCAGTGAGAAGACTTGTTCTATTTCTAGTTGTTTTCATCTAATATATGATTTTTATGCAAGTTGAGCATATGCTATGATTATTTTGATTAAACAGTAAGTTTTTGGATTGCAAATAGAATCTTTGTTATGATATATTGAACGATATTTTGGATTGCAAATAGAATCTTTGTTATGATATATTGAACGATATTTCATGACCTGTAGCCTTGTCCACCATTATTTTTCTTTGAAATATTTCCAGTTATGGAATTATCAAATCAAATGTTTATGCCAGTGTTGATGTTGATTAGTCAGAGAAATACAGTGGGACATGGGTGTGTCCGATATTAGTATAAAATAGTAGACATCCCTATGGGATATTCATGGATTCGGATGGATCAGCAGTATACATGTGGAACACTCTAATTTACACAGTGTCTTGGTTGAAGCCACCGTTACATAATCTCTAGCAGTTTTAGCAAGGACAGAGATATCTTGCAGGTTAGCGGGAAGTTATCTTCTGCAAGTTTAGCAGGGATAAGATTTCTCGTAAGTTAGCGAGCAGTTATCCTCCACATATTTAGCGGGGATGAGTTCTCTTACGGGTTAGTGAGGATGTGGTCCGTCACAGGTTTAGTGAGAACAAGATCTCCCATAGGTTTAGTGGGGACTTGGCTTTCTGCGGGTTTAGCGGGGCTGTAAATACCCAAAAAAACTCCCTTTACAAAAATTCGTCCCTCTCTTGTAAAGAGTGCGTTTTTGTCTTTGGGAATTAGATTTGGTTAGGGCTTCCTAAGAAAGCCTATAAGTACATTGCTTCGTGGCTAAAACAAACTTTAAACTTTTTGTTCAGCCCTGGAGAAATAAATTAGAGAAAGAGAGGAAGAAAATCAAGGAGATCGCGATTTCAGAGTCGAAGCCGTGAATTAAGGTGAGATTTATGTCGGTTTTGCGTAAAAATTGCATAAGAATTTAGTAATGAATTTAAATATCCCTAATAAACTAAGAATTTAGTTCTGGAACTTTAAGAATCGAGGGTTGGTTTATGCCCTAAAAGGTTAGATTAATTATGATAAATAAATCTGAGATTTTTGGAGCGTGAAATTGGATGAAATGGATTCCTCTCGTCGATACGAGTCCAACGAATCCAACCACGCGCCAATCAGAACTATAACGAAGAAGTTATGGCCTTTTGAAGTTTTCGGGAGAAGTTTTCGGGACGAATTTGAAATTCTCCCGAAAAACCCAGTCCGAGGCCTTGGGACTTCCAAAAGAAACCTTCGGCATGAGAGTCATTTGAGAGTTGTCTTAGAAACTTTAAGAAAAGAGCAGCTATATGGAGAACTGAAGAAGTGTGAATTCTGGTTCGACTCAATCTCCTTTTTGGGACATATGGTCTCTAAAGACGGAGTATCCGTAGACCCAAAGAAGATTGAGACAGTAATGTTGTGGAATAGACCGAATAATGTTCTTGAAATTCGTAATTTTCTGGGTTTGGCGGGATACTACCGCCATTTTGTTGAAGACTTTTCGCGTATAGCTGCCCCTTTGACCCGTTTGACACGGAAAGAGACAAAATTTGTTTGGTCTGAGGATTGTGAAAAGAGCTTTCAGGAATTGAAGTAATTGTTAGTTTTCGCTCCCATCCTAACTTTGCCTGTTAGCGGAATGGGATTTGGAATTTACAGTGATGCCTCGAAGAAAAGCTTAGGCTGTTTGTTAATGCAGAATGACAAAGTGATTGCGTATGCAGCGCCGGTTGAGACTTTATGAAGAAAACTATCCGACTCATGATTTGGAATTGGCAGCCGTCGTGTTTGCTTTGAAAATTTGAAGGCATTATCTGTATGGAGAACCATGTGAAATCTTTACTGATCATAAGAGTTTGATGTATATATTTACTCAGAAAGAACTTAACATGAGACATAGGCATTGGTTAGAACTATTGAAGGACTACGACTTAACCATAAGCTATCACCCCGGAAAGGCTAACGTGGTAGCTGATGCTCTAAGTTGGAAGTCGTCTGCAAATCTGACAACTTTGATTACTTCTCAGAAGTATATTTTGGAAGACCTCCGAAGATCAGAAATAGAAATTCGTGGTCCAAACTTTGGGGTACTAATGATAGCACTCCAAGTTCGGCCCACATTGCAGGAAAGAATAAGGATAGCTCAGGAATTCGACCCAGAACTTTGTAAAATCAGAAATAACTTAGAAGAAGGATTTGAATCTGAATTCTGAATTCACAATGACGGTACCTTGATGTTTGGTAACCGCATTTGTGTTCCGAATGACTCTGTTTTGAAAAATAAAATTATGAAGGAACCGCACAATTGGCGTTATTCTCTACACCCTGGAGGTACGAAAATGTACAAGTGCTTGAAAGGAAATTTCTGGTGGAATAATATGAAGAGGGAAATAGCTCAGTATGTATCCCAATGCTTAACGTGTCAGGTGATTAAGGCAGAACATCAGAGACCGCCCAGAACACTGCAACCGCTTCCTATCCCAAAATGGAAGTGGGAAGAGATTACGATGGACTTTGTGTCGGCTTTACATCGTACTCCCTCAGGCAATGATTCCGCATGGGTAATTGTAGACAGATTGACAAAGATAACTCACTTTATACCCCTTAGAACCGGCCTGACGCCTAAAAGGTTGGCTAGATTATATGTTGAACAGATAGTTAAATATCATGGTGTGCTTAAAGCCATTGTATTTGATAGAGACACCTGGTTTACATCCTAATTTTGGAATAGCTTACATTCAGCAATATTGTCTTCCCTTAAGTTCAGTACACCATTTTATCCTCAAACAGATGGACAATATGAAAGAACCATCCAAATTTTAGAAGATATGCTCAAGGCTTGTGTAATGGATTTGAAATGATCTTGGGACGATCATCTTCCCTTGATTGAATTCTCTTACAACAATAGTTATCAAGCTAGTATTCAGATGGTACCTTTTGAGGCCCTTTATGGAAGGAGATGTAGATCACTCATATGTTGGGATGATGTAGGTGAAAGAAGACTCTTAGGCCCAGATTTGGTTCAACAAGCCATGGATAAAATTCAGTTGATTAAAGAGTATCTTTGCGCGGCACAAAGCCGACAAAAGAGCCATGCAGATGTCAGACGAAGAGAACTAGAATTTCAGATCGGAGATAAGGTACTTTTGAAAGTATCACCCATCAAGGGAGTGATGTGGTTTGGGGTTAGAGGAAACTCAGCCCGAGATTTGTAGAACCTTATGAAATATTAGAAAAGATTGGAAAAGTGGCTTATCGATTGGCTTTACCTCCATCATTATCTGGAGTACACAATATGTTTCATGTGTCTATGTTACGAAAGTATATTCTGGATCCGAACCATGTGATTGAATTGGAACCTTTGAATTTGAGAGAAGAACTGTCATTTGAAGAGCAACCTACATACATGTCACGCCCCCAAGCCATACACATACACACATAACCACAACACAAGGCTTAACGGTGCGACAATGCCGCACACCTGTAAAGCAAGCTTCACAAGCATACAAGGCTAGCAAAGCAAATATCAAAACCATCTGCAATAGTCTAAATAGCCAAATCTAAATGTCTTACATTAATCCAATAATCAAATCTCAATCACTTTCCAAATCTCTCATCTAACCTATAATCCCATAAAATCAAAGTACGTAATCAAATGACATAGTCTCAATAAATCCTAAACAATACTCACTATCTAACGAATGTAAAAGTACTGGAAAGTAATGATAATCAGAAATCAGAGATCACTTCTGTGCCTCCTCGCCGACTCCACGAGGATCAAACTCTGAAAATGTTAATATAGCCACAGTCAGCTGAAAAGCTCAGTCCATAAAAACGCACTACAAAAGTGGGATCATTGAAGGTTCACAACTGAATAAAAGGTATAAGCCATAAGTGATTAACACAAGCTCAATAAGGAGGGAGCAAAGGTTCATAAGGGCACAAGTCAAGTATCACATCAAAGGTCACAATATTCAAAGGATCACTGAAGGTAATCAATATGGGTACAATACCACCCTGAGGTCATCGGTTTGGTCTAAAAAGCAAGTTATTTTCACCCCGACTGCCCACGGGTCCACAAAGCGAATTATTGCTTACACCGACCGCCCACGGTGTCAGAACTGGTTCTTAGGTTCACATACTTGTCGACAGGGCCAACGTTTATCCCCCATTGGCGGGATCACAGTTCTTATTCACATATAGGCTAATGCCTATGCCCCACTGGCGGGGGTCTTTTCAGAGTTCACATAATCTAAGCCTCTCAATAGGTGTTCAAAGTTCACATAGTTCAAAAGGTGTTCAAGATTCGAAGTGAGTGTCTCACATGAGTTCCATAATGGTTTCATATAATAGAGAGTATACAATATTCCAAAGGTTCATATAGTTAGGAAAACTGATAGGGGTTCCATAAGTCCAAAGTAATGCCTCTAGCATTATATCAAAAAACAAGATTCAATAGAGTTCATTCAAAGAGAGGGGTAAAGCATGCAAGACCCAAGTAAAGATCTGAAATTCTATTCAAAGGTTCATATGTTCAAAAGATGTTAGGAAACTATGATCGAAAGATATGATATCGAATAGTAAATCGCAATACTAAAGTAGTACGAAATTACATACCTTAATATCGAACTGTTTCCCTTTCCATAATCACCTACAATATACCCTTTGGTGCCTCTTCGAGAAAGAATCGGCAAATCGTCCTAGTGTTCTTTTTAGTATTTTGAAATTATCATCCATATAAAGTTTTCACAAACTTTTTGAAACTATTTTTAAAAGAAAAAACGCGTTTCCGGCATATCCGTAGAGTACAAGAGCGTCGAAAACAGACAAGAAACGAAGAAGTTATAAATTTCTGAAGTTTGAACTGCTGGGGGAAAAACTGTCACGCTGGACATTTGGGAACTTTTCCGGACGTCCGGGAAACTTTCAGTTTGCCTGACAGATTTCAGTAGGATGTCTGCCCCCACGCGGACCCAGTTTTTCCCGAAACGCGATTTTTCACTGGTTTTGACACTAAAACGGCCATAACTCATTCGTTTGACATCCAATTCGTGCGTGGTTGGATCCGTTGGACTCGTATTAATAAGAGGAATCCATATAATTAATTTCAGCTAAAAAATTCTCAGATCTAATTACCAAAAATTAATCAAACTTTTTAGGGATCGATCTAAACCCTAATTACAGTTCTAAAATCAAAGTTCCCTTAGGGATCCATTAATTCTTCCCTTAGATCAATCAAACATCAAGTTCTAATTGATTTAAACTTTATCAAAATCCATCAATCTTGTTTTTTAGTTCGTATCAAACGAAGAATACTCAAAGTTCTTTCCCGGATTTGCGGTCGAAGGCTCTACGATTGCTTCTCCGATTTATTGGTCTTGATCTTCTTCTCCTTCAATTGGATTTTCTCTTTCTTTTAGGGCTGTAGAAGAGATTAGGGTTTCTTAATGGTTGTGCAGTTCTCCTTGAGAGGCAATTTATAGGCTTTTTCTAAAGAAGCCATAATTCTAATCTAAGTCAAATGACAAAATTACCCTTGATTCACAAGGGGACGAATTTTTTAGAGGGAGGGATATTTTGGGTATTTACAATACATCCATACAGGGAGATAATATAGAGAAAGAGAGACAAATACGAAAAAGGAGACGACATAAAAGATTTATCGTGGCTCGGTCTTCCACCTTGAAGACCTACTCCACTCCCTAAGTTGGTTCTCCTTGAGATTTTTCTCTTCTAAATCCGACGCCACACAAAGCCCGAGTCGGAGGGCGATGTACAATCACCACCAATGAGGGATAAGACCCTCTTTACAAACCGGATTCGCCTTTCTCAAGGAAGAACTCTCTTTTAGCCTCTTAAAAGGCTCGATATAACAATGATAAAGCTCACAAAACTCTCCAAATAATAATACAATGAAAGCCTAATGGAGATTTTTTTCAAGTAGATGTGCAAGTTCAAAGCTCTTTGAAGAAATCAAAATGGGTTTCAAAGTTTAAGCTCAAATGAGATTATAGGTCCAAAAATTATTAAATATTGAAATATTATATCACATATATATAGCCTCATATGATTTATGACCGTTTGGGGGGAAATGGGAAGAAAAAGAGTCAAAATGGTCAAAAAATTAACTAGCCATTTGAGCTCCAACGGCTACTTTTCCGCACACACTCGGTTGCCCATGGAGGGTCGATCAATCGCGCCTGGTGTGCTGACCCTTTTTATTTTTGAATCCCGATGGAACATGATTAACCGGGCCATGGTGGTTGCCATGCTGGATGGATTCTAGAATATCCAGTATCCCATCTACGGTCGACCAGACTTACCCCGGTCGCTCGCCCCAAGCTTTCTGGTCGGGTGCTGGGTTTCCAGCACCATTGCCGCGGTCGCCCAAGTTGCCCATTCGACCGGCCCTGTTTTGAAAACTGGTTTAATTTTGAAAAACCTTAAAGACTTGGGCCATGGTCTTCAGAATTTTGCCCAAGGTTTCAAAATACATTTTGAGACTTGTGAGTGATGTTTTCCATGAAATACAAATGGGTCTCAAGGCTGGTTTTGAAAATAGTTTGAAACACAGTTTGAAATGCAAAATCACTTCGAAAAGATCTCCAATATATTGGATTATCTACTGGTTATTTACATCTTCTATTTTATCAAAATATTTTGTAATATTTTTCTTAATGATAAATTCACAAACCGTCTACAAAAACAAGACGTAAATTCACTAAAAACATAGTCCTTCACTTTTTCCCCTTGATTTCAAATCTTCCGTATGATAATCCTAGATCGATAGATCTGATGTCACTCTTAAACCATTATGCAAGAATTTTCTTCCTATATTTTCATTCAGTCCCTCTCCCCTTTATTTCTCATTTTGTACGTTTGGGTCTCTCTAGAAAAAAGTAATAGGTTTATACTTAGCAAGTCAGAAATATTCAACGATCATCTACTCGGGAAGAACGATCTAGTTTTTTCAACTCGACTAGGTCAAGTTCCTAAGAAAACAAATATACTCGGGTAGTCGCATAACGACTTGAGTCAACTGTTGATTGAGTGGGGTCAACTCAGACAAGTTTGAAGACAATTAGACAAATTTTAGTACAATGATTAAGTAAATGTTAGATGCATTTAGCGCCATTTTTGTTCAACAGCTTCTGTGCTGTGTGTACCAAAAAAGAGAATGCTATTGATCAACGATTAATTTACATTTTGGGCCATGCAAGTGTTTCATGGCCTGCACTATAGAATTTTTTCCATGCTTATGATCGAAGGGTAAGGATCATCCTATGGAAATAATTTTTGGGGCACAACCTATTTACGTTATGGCCCAACAAATTGACGGTTTGGATCATTGTATGGAGTGGGCCTTACCGCACTTTTTAAAAATCACGTGTTTGCACGGCCACCGTATAATTTCTCGGTATATCAAGTGGTTGTACGTATCTTTTCATATGAATCGTGTTTTTGGTCTCCTACCTTAATTGTACGAAGAACGGAGTTACGTGCCAGAGTATACAAGGAATCAAATAAAGTATGTAGAAAATAATTAGTTGTTGGTAATGATCCATGCTGACTATCTCTCTTATTAATTCTCTGTTGTTGGCGTACCATACTTTCTAGACTTCTCCTATTCTCACGGCCACACATCATATAAGTTCTATGTCACTTGATGTGTTAATATTAGCTAGATGTTATTAATTTATTTTCCTACCACCCTAATAATTTTGATTTTTAATTATACCGGCTCTCCATTTGCTGCCTATAAATACCGATTCTTGTGACACTTCCATTACAAAATACATTACTGCCCTTATATTCCTTCGTTTGATATCCCAACCTTGAGATTACTATGGATCTTATAACTTCAACCCCTTCTTTTGGTTCCATCGTCGATTCACTAGAAGATGGGAAGCCGCAAATCAATCGCAACTCAAGCGTGTTTCACCCAAGCGTTTGGGGCGATCACTTCCTCTCCTACTCTCATGACCAAATTGTAAGGAGAGAGAGAGAGAGAGAGAGAGAGAGAGAGAGAGAGAGAGAGAGAGAGAGAGAGAGAGAGAGAGAGAGAGAGATTCAATTATTAACTTTCATTATGATTGTTGATGGATAGCCAAAGTTGTGTGGCTCATGCCTCTTGATAGAACACATGATGATAGGAAATGCTCTGTTCAATATTTTATTTTTATTTTTTTTGGTATACTCACCTCTTTTTCCTTTCTATTGTTGCTATTTATATTGTTTCGATTAGAAAAGAAGCAAGAAGGGTCATGTTAGAAAATTTAGCAGAATATAAAATTGCAGGTTTATGTTTATAGTAGGGAAGTAAGAGAGGGAGAGAAAGGGAGAAAGAGATCATTTAAGTTGAATTATATCCTTTCATAATTAACATAGCTAATTTATTTGTGCTTCTAAATGGTACCATGCAGAAGTTAGATTTATGGAGTAAGCAGGTTGAAGAGTTGAAGGAAGAAGTGAAGAGAATGCTAAGCATTTCCAAGGGATCAAAGCAAGAAATCGATTTGATTGACGTGCTTCAACGTCTGGGAGTGGCATATCATTTTGAAAAGGAGATCAACGAGGCACTACATCAAATATTTGAATCCCATACATATGCTACTGACAATGATCTATTTGTCGTTGCTCTCCGATTTCGATTACTAAGACAACATGGGTTTAATGTGTCTTCTGGTAAATCCTTTTTCATTTCTACTCTCACTAGTTTTATCAATGGAAATTATGCATGTCATGACATGGCTGAATTTTATACAGATGTATTTAACAAGTTCAAAGACGAGCACGGAAAGTTCAATGCAGCCTTAATTAGTGATATGAGAGGCCTATTAAGCTTGTATGAAGCGGCACATCTCAGTACACAAGGAGAAGATGTATTAGATGAAGCCATTAGTTTCACTCGAGAACATCTGAAGTCTGGCATAAACAACCCTGATTGTGTGCTTCTTGCAATACAGATAGAACACGCCTTAGAACTACCCTTGTGTAGGAGTTTACCAAGGCTAGAGCATAGGTACTACATCTCGATATACCAACAAGAAAAGGAACGGAATGATTTGTTGCTAGAGCTTGCAATGTTGGATTTCAATCTCTTACAATCGTTGCACCAAAGAGAGTTAAAGGATCTTACGAAGTAAGTTTCTTTAACTATGTAAAGATTATTTTCAATAGGATTATTAAAATTTCCACTGTTGAGATCTGGACAAAACTATCAAGGCTGGTGGTTCTATATGTAAAATAGATGAGTACTTTATTATCATCACATTTTCTATTCTAGATATAATGTGAAAACATTATGGTTATCTTCTTGCGTTTGTGAAAGGTGCATATTGCTAATAATTCCTATTGAATATCTTAAAATGAGTTCTTTATCATCATTATATTATCTATTTTTTCTATAATGGGGAAAAATAGGGCTATATGTATCTGCAAGGTACATATAGCTATGAAAATTGGGGTTGGGTCTGTAGTAGCTCAATGGTTGAGGCATTGTATCTCAAACCTTGAGGTCGCAGGTTCTATCAAAACTTACCTACCAAAAAAATATTGCTATTAATTTCTATTAAATATCTTATATTACATATTTTCGATAACAATTACTAATATAAATGTTTACATACTGTAGAAAATGGACAGACAAAAATGTGATTAATAACCACGTTCATAGGCAATATAAAACAATGACACAGTGGGCATCAGATAAAAAAGACAATTTCTGTGGTTCCATATAAAGGCCTACATGAAAAGGTGTTAATGTGATCTTCCAAAATGAGAAAGGAAAATTACAGGATTACAATGGGATTAACCCCTTACTAATTAACGTGGTTTATATTGATATCTCTGACAGGTGGTGGAAGGACATGGATCTAATAGGAAACTTGCCTTTTGCTCGGGACCGAATAGTGGAATTATACTTCATTTGGTCGAATGCAGTGTACTTTGAACCACAATACTCTCGAGCTAGAATAATAAATGCCAAAATTATATCCTTTATATCAGTGATTGATGATATTTATGATGTACACGGTACAATTGAGGAATTACGAATATTCACTGATGCCATCGATAGGTACTTGATTTACATGTATCTTTTCTTTCTAATGCTTTTATTAGATATTACTGAATTGTAGTATTTCACTTAATATGGAAATTGACTGTAAGTAGTGGCACATCATAGAAAGAAGTTAAGTTAATTCTCTACTCAGATGAGACTTTCATCACATGATTCAATCTAATAGAGTGATATTGCTTTTTGAACTCTCAAATCATCTCTCTCTCTCATGTGCATCCTCCATTCATTTAGATAGGAACTAAATGAATGGAGGATGATACTCTGCTAGAATTCAGGAGAGTGTCTATCACCCAAGTTAGAATGGAGGATGATACTCTGCTAGAATAGGAATGGGAAAAGTATTACATACAACATCCATGATCGATGACTTTTACGACATGTACGTACACTCACTAGAGGTAATCTTCTTATTCATCGAGGAAATTGATGGCATGGGTTTTAAAAATTACCCTTCAAATTTTGGAAATTCAAAATAAATAGTTCCAAGGCAATTTCTAGTAGGAAAATCACTTCTTAATTCCATTTAGGAATAATCATCAGTTGCTGAAAATCTGAGAATTTAATGTCAAATTAATTTCAGGTGGGATTTTGAGGCCATAGATCTACTTCCAAAATATATAAAAGTGTGTTATCTAGCGCTCCTGAATACTGTCAGAGAAATAGAAGAAGAACTTGTTGTTGAAGGAAACTCCTATCGTGTACAATACCTAAAAGAAGCAGTATGAGACATCTTATGTTTGTTTTCCCCTATCTTTTGTTCTCTATTATAATAGTTATTTCCTAATATAACGGTGAATGACCTCCTTTTAATATAGATTAAAGGTATAACAAGAGCATACTTGGCTGAAGCCGAATGGCTTAATAAGGGATATGTACCTCTATTCAATGAGCATTTAACTGTATCATTGATCAGTTGTGGCTACCCTCTGGCCACTATCACTAGTTTCGTCGGGATGGGTGAAATTGCAACAAAGGAGGCATTTGATTGGGCAAGCAGAAGGCCTAAGCCTGTTGTGGATGCATCAATAATTGGTCGACTACAAGATGACATCGTTGGTTACAAGGTATGATCTTGATTCATGTGAAAACACAGAGAAAAAAGAATCCCAACGAGAAGATAAAATAGGCTAAGTGGACGTAAAAATATGACGGAACCTTGAAACTACCTTATTATTCCGGCGTCTCTTATTGTAGGGAAACAATCAAGCTTTTTCGTCCCTTAATTACTATGGCCCTGTTCGTTTGAGATTATGTCAACCAATTGTGACTGCTGTTGGACTCAAATTTAATTGTAATTTTGAGTCCAATAATCAGTTTATCACTCACAATCAGTTGTCATAATCTTAAACAAAAAGGGCCTATGCTTTAGTATATCCTTACGAATACTCTTAGATTCAAAAAAATAATATGAAGATACAAAAAGAGAACACAACATTCTTTATAATCTAACCGTATCATCTAGATTTTATAAAAGCCATTAAAGTCAGCTTTGGTGCCCCGAGAGAGAGAGAGAGAGAGAGAGAGAGAGAGAGAGAGAGAGAGAGAGAGAGAGAGAGAGAGAGAGAGAGATCCACAACATAACACAATCATCAACTATTTGTGCATGGGATAAAATGATAAAATACCTAACTATTTTCTATATTAACTTTAACACCATTGTTTTGAATCTTTGACATTTGAAGTTTGAACAAGAACGAGCACATGTTGCATCAACTATCGACAGTTATGTGAAGGAGCATGGGGCCACAGAGCAGGAAGCGTGCGATAAGCTCCGTGAAATGATTATGATTGCATGGAAAGGCATAAATCAAGCATGCCTTGAATTCCCTGTCTCCCCTACTCTCCTTATGCGAATCGTCAATCTCGCAGTTGTGATAGAAGTACTATACCAATATGAAGATGGATACACTTTTTCCGAAGGCAAAACCAAGGAGCGTATAACCTCGTTGTTTGTTGATCCCATTCCTGTTTAAGAACATACATGGTTTATTAAGTCGGTCCTATGGTTGGGATGTGTTTGAATAAGAGATTTATCATCTTATTATTATCAAATGTTATGTAACGTGATGTAATTGGGTTAATAATACATTGTGTTTACTTTGTTGGCTGAATGTCTAAGTCGTTTATCATCTTATGATTGTTAATATTTTAACAGAGTTAGTAATACTTCGTGTTTACCATGTTTTTTGAACGTGATGTGTGTTTTGAACCAAAATATGTCACGCCCCAAACAGAGACCCGGCCCAGGCAGGCAACAGCGGCACATGTCCATGAGCACAAGTTCGCAAACATGCAAGGCATCTCTCAAAGCATGCATTACACAGAGCATAACAACTGTCATGAGAAAAAGTAAACTGCAGAAGCTAACTTAAATGTCACAACTGGACTACAATGAATAATAAAGTAAATCAACTAAACGAATGCCAACTATTGTCAGCAATAACTAAGGGGCAGTTTGGATATGCGGATGTTAGAATCCACGATTTCTTCAAAATTCTAGATGAGAGACAAGAGAAGAAGCGGACCAGCCGTCCTTCTCTGATTTCTCGCTGATGTGGACTGGGTCCTGGTCAAAACACTTAGGGTTTAGTATTAGTTTGATAGTGTGCCTTCTCTTTGTAGTAGTAGTATGTTGAGTGGTCTTTTTGTAGTGAGGATAAATTTGTAATTAGGAGGAAGATGGAGGGTGATGATGTGGAGTGGTGGTTGGAGAATCACATGGGACCACATGGAGGTGGGCCATATGTCGTGTGGAAGATTCTAGAACTCTCTTTCCCTATAAATAGAGCATAGGGGTAGGATTTGAAGAATTTTAGAATATTTCACTAATTCTTGGATGATTTACAATAGAGCTCAAGGTGTGCTTATATTGAGCACATACATGATAAACATAGAAAGAGATCAAGCAGACTATGTAAAGAGATAATGATGGAATATTCTAATCTAATCTACTCCCTAATTAAATCTAGCCGCCTATTCTAGTGGGTTTCCTCATTAACCAACTTGCCTAATCTCCCACAAGAAGATCTAACGGTGAGATCTACACCTAATCCAACGGTGGATCTCGCATATTCTAACATGCCCCCTCAAACGTATATGGATTGAAAATCAATATACGTTTGATTACAATAAAAATCCTCAATATGAAAAATAAAAACCTCCACTTGAAATTCCCATAGGAAAATAGAATCCTATGATTTGAGCACACTGACGAATTTTGATGATGAATATCCCTTGATGTTATAATATCCTGATGTTGTTGATGAAACGCCGCTTGTTGATATGCCGCCAAGAGGGCTTATAAAAGCCAATGGATTATAGATCCTAGAGAAGACTCAAGCCTCGATGGGCGAGTAATAATGAGTCACTACGGACCAATGCCGGAATGGACAAGAAATTGTGGGTCACTATGGACCGATGCCGGAATGGGCAAGAAAAGGGTGGGTCACTATGGACCGATGCCGGAATGGGCAAGAAATGATGGGTCACTATGGACCGATGCCAGAATTGGCAAGAAAATGGTCACTATGGATCAATGCCAGAATGGGCAAGATTGCTGGAATGGGCAAGAAATGGGTCACTATGAACCAATGCCGAAATGGGTCCTTATGGACCAATGCCGGAATGGGCAAGAAATGGGTCACGATGGACCAATGTCGAACCATGGACAAATGCCTGAATGGGCAACAAAGAAGAGAAAAAAAGAAGAAGAGATTGGTGGGAATTAATGTCTTGCGCGGCAAATATGAAACTTTGCAAAAGAAAAATTGGGACATTGGAAGGAATTTTTTTTTTTATTTTTTATCAAGAGGATGTGTGCATATCAAATATGGTGGTATGCATTTTTCGCATATGATAAGGCAAGAGGGAAGTAGAAAAAGAAAAGGAATTGGAATAGGTGCCACCATCAAAATCATATGGATTGGAAAAAGGTAAATGATAAGGGAAGGAGGTGCCATCACCAAATCAAGGTTTATTGTATAAAAGCTGTGAGGGAAAACACCAGCTGTCAAACCCACTCATTTCTGTGGGAAGTTGCAGATTCTTTTTAGCATCTAAATGATTTCCATCCCTTCTCTTTTCACATGCCTCATATCATCATTTCTCAAAAAAATAAAAAATTTGAGGGTTTGCAACGATGGTGGCGGGGAAAGATGGACTTGAAGGAAGAGATCATGCCATGAGAGGCAGTCCTATCAATTGTTTTCTCCCCATTTTTTTTTTTAGCAACACTTGGCCCTCTACGACAGAGAATTGGTGGGCATGCTCTTCTGGGTTTGGGATTCAAAGAAGAATTGTTGAGGTCAACAAGGGCTGATGGTGTTTTGGGGTGCAGGATAAAATAAGGAAAAAAAGCAATGGTTGCATTAAAGTTAAAAGAAAAATCAATGAGATCAAACGAGACTGGGTGGACGGCCGACGGCTATAGTGACCGTCCGCCGGAGAACGAAATCAACACTGTTGTGGTCAGGCCCGGATTGGATCTTCTTGCTTTGATACCATGAAGAATTTTAGAATATTTCACTAATTCTTGGATGATTTACTATAGAGCTCAAGGTGTGCTTATACTGAGCACATACATGATAAACATAGAAAGAGATCAAGCAGACAATGTAAAGAGATAATGATGGAATCTTCTAATCTAATCTACTTACTAATTAAATTTAGGTGCCTATTCTAATGGGTTTCCTCACTAACCAACTTGCCTAATCTCCCACAAGAAGATCTAACGGTGAGATCTACACCTAATCCAACGGTGGATCTCACATATTCTAACAGGATTTAGGTAGTTTTTTGGGAGGGTACGAGCTTTTGAAACGTTTTGGGAGGGAATTTAGGGTCTAGTTCTTGCTTGTTCTTGTTGGAGTTTCTTGGGAAATTCTTCATGGAGAATAGAGGGAGCCTTGAAATTGTGTAGGTCTTCTTCTGTTCTTTCCACTCTACTAGTGAAGTTCATAGTAGAAATGAAGCAAATTCCCTTTCTTTCTCATTAAATATATCATTCCCTGTCATTTTTCTGCTTGTTCTTGAATTTTTCTCCATGAAATATCATGTATATCTGCGGTAATTTTCTGGTGTGAAAACTCTTTCGCTGCCACTCTCTAGATCCACATCAAGAGCACAGCAGCAGAGATCTCTCAATCTTTGCCGTTCTTGGAAGGCAGATCTGTAGAGAAGTGAAGCAATTTGGTGGAGAGAGCTCAAGAATCAATTAATGGTGATGGTGAAGTATGTGTCAAACAAAAAAAAAATCGCAGTAAAGATCCAATTTAAGTAACTCTTCGTCCGGGTACTTTCTTTGATATCATTTGGTAAAGATCCAATTGAAGCTTCATTCTCTGCTTAACAAATCTCTGAGAGTTGTTAAAAAAACTGAGTTCTGGATCTGGAATTTCTGAAACTATCCATCGGATGATTCGGATCTGAAACTCATTATTATTGTCAATCTGGATGGATTCAATATGTTTTACGATTATACACTCAAAGCTTGTTGAAACTACTCGATTTAAGAGGGAGAAGGATGAGAGGTTGTATTCTTAATTCTGAACACCTGATACTAGATTCTAGATCAAGGAGAGTTTCGAGCTTGTAATTCAAGCCCTTCTTGGTTATTTTTACCAAAACCTTGACTCTGTACAAGGATCTATCATCACTGTAACAGAGCTTGAATGTCCTTTCGTTCAACTCATTTGTTCGATTAAGGTTTCTTTGAAAGAGGCAAATTGAAGTTGAAAAGATCCGGTTGTTGTTTGTGCCATAATTTTACTTCATTTGAAGAATCTTTTGATATGCTTTGGCCTTGGAATGTTGATGCTGGCCAGAAATTCCAATTCATCCCAGGTTTAAAGATTTTCAAGTGAAGAAATAGTGCTCCACACAAAATTCTCCACTTAGATTACCACGGTTCAGTTCTGGATAGTCTTTAAGCAGCTCGGTGGTGTTCTACTAGTTGCCAAACAGTCATAAATCAAGGTTCTGTTTCACGTATGGGAAGCTGAGGAGAAAATTTTCAGCTGCCATACAATTTCATTGAGAAAAAAATCGTGATCCAGGTGCTATGTTGGAGCAGAAGTTTACTCTTGTATATTTCGGATGTCCATGCTTGTTGAAAACAGATGTGTGAATTAGTTGCTACAAGTGTCATAATACTTTGGTGGACACTTGTCACTACTTTCATCATGATGAGTTAGTGGGCAAACATAGAATTGGGTTAGTGTGCTTTATCCTATGTGAAGAATGGTTGCTCATTAAACATTGAATACCGTGCCAATGAAAGTATTTAGAACTTGACTATCTGGAGTTGAAATATAGGGAAGTGATCGAATGCGTTAGAGGTTCTTTCTTTGTCCCAGCTTGGCATTTCTCCTTGCCGTCCAAGGATTCAAAAGGATTGCTGGATTCTATGGAAGAGACCCCATAAAGGAACTCTTAAGCTCAACATAGATGGAGCTTCGAAGGGGAACCCTGGAGAAGGAGAGGGAGGAGGAGTTATTCGAAATGAAAAATCAACGGTTATCTTAGCTTTCTTTCTTTACTACGAGAAAGGCACTAACATGGTTGCGGAAACTCGTGCGCTCTTGGACGGGCTCCGCTGTTGCAAGGCCTTTAATATGAGCAAGATGATCGTGGAATCAGATAGCAAAGTTCTAATCGATCTCATCGACGGGAAAGGGCAAATCCTGAGCAATCCAATATCTCTGGAAAGAGATTCAACCACTCCTTTGCATTTTGTCTTCCACTTGCAATCCCCAATTCAGAGAGGGAAACTCAGTTGCAGATGCGGTTGCAAACTTCGGCTGCTCATCAAGATCCAATTTGTTCTATCCCTCCTGGGCCTCCATGCCTCGCCTGGCAAGAGGGGCAGCAAGATGTGATGCACTTGGCCTTCCCAACATCAGAAGCAAGATCAACTAAGGGCACTCTTCCTTATAAGCATTGAAGGTTGTCTTTTTCTTATGCAAGCCTCTCCTAGGCTTCTTGGACTAAGGATCGGGAGAGTGTCAGACACACACGTAAAAAAATAGTCACTAGTTGCCAAACAGTCATAAATCAAGGTTCTGGTTCACGTACATTGCTACATTGGGAGGCTGAGGAGAAAATTTTCAGCTTTCATTGAGAAAAAAATCGTGATCCAGGTGCTATGTTGGAGCAGAAGTTTACTCTTGTATATTTGGGAAGTCCAAGCTTCTGATGTGTGAATTAGTTGCTACAAGTGTCATAATACTTTGGACACTTGTCACTACTTTCATCATGATGAGTTAGTGGGCAAACATAGAATTGGGTTAGTGTGCTTTATCCTATGTGAAGAATGGTTGCTCATGGTGGCTACGGAGCTGGTCATCCGAAAAGCACTTTTGGGCCTATTTTTTGACGTGCCACCTTAGGTTTAGGAAAATCAACAAAATTGCTAGCTTCAACCTGTAAATTTGCCGCTTGAAGTTACGCGGATTGTCATTCGTTAGTCTCCATTACTAACCTCTCCAATCTTTTTTCCGGGATACCTCCATGGATCCCGATCAATCTCCGGCATAGCTTCGCTAGGGTCAGGTGAAATCTGATGGCAGAGGTAGGTCAAGAAGGGGATTGCATCTCTCAGGAAGAGAAAGGTGAAGACGGGGATTGCATCCCTCTGGATGTTGGGGATCATCAACAGGTAACATTTACAAACTTTATCCGGTTTAAATTGAACAACGAGAAAGATCTTAGTGACAAATTTCTTGTGCTCTGAAATCTTGCAAAGACTAGCAATACAGATGAGGTTTTCTCTCTTCGCACAAAAATGGCGATCCTAAAAGATCTAGAGGCTGAACTCGCAAAATCTCCAAACTCCATTGGAGGTGGAAATTTCTTGGAACCGTCCCCGTCTCAAGAATCCAGCTCCTCATCAATTGAGAGGTCTGCCAGTAAAAACCAGATACCCCAAACCAGTAACCTTGAAGTAAGACACTCTCCAGTTGAGAATGATAGAGCATCCCTATCTAGAGAAACCTCAGTTAAGGATGCTAGGGAAAACGAAGGCAACGACAATGTTTCTGAGATTAAATTAGGCACTGAAAAAGGGTTCTGTTTTTTCTGGTTTTGCTTCATCTCCTCCCGTCTGTTCCTTCCGTGTTAATATCTACGGTAATCTACGGTAATCTCATTTATTCAAAACATGTGTTAATATCAATACCAGATCAAAACCATTCTACGGTAATCTCATTTATTCAAAACATGTGTTAATATCTCTCAAAAGCAGTTTTTACACAAATGCTTGATCCTGATTTTTCTAAAGAAAAGCCCGCTAGAATAATTTATTAGAGATAACTTATGTGTGCTCCCAAGAAAATATTGACCAGACCAAGAATCAAGTTCGAAATAATTCTGTTATTTTACATTTTTACCTATCAAGATTTGCGGAAACATTAATAACATGTCAATGAATTCAAAGATTTAAAAAAAAAACTGTGTGAATTTTTCAATCTTATTGTACGTAATAGGGAGGCCGGAGATTTGCATTTCCTCTAAGCTATATGACATCCATTCTTCATATTATGCTTTTTTTATTTTGTTACTGTGCAGGAAGTCTTGCTGGTGAAAGCTCTATTGGATCAAAATGCATTGGTTCAGGATGGGAAGATACGAAATGCCCATATATCTCTGAGGAGAATGTCATCATCCCTTATGACATGTCTGGAACATCAGTTTTTGGTTCGAGTCCAGTACTCCCTTATTCACTGATACCAAACACAGAATCTTTAAGAAAAATCTGGGATCCCATTAATCTAAACACTTCACAAGATAGATTCGTTACAAATCTTGATTCATCTCCATCATATTCTTCTGTGGTCCAAGGCTTAGGGCCAATGTCAAAAAATGCAAATTGTGGTGATCAACCCGTAGATTCCAGCAATGTCAGTGGGGATTGTGCGAACCCTGGCAGAGTTGGTGGTACTGGCATGAAAAGAAAGGATCATAGTTTTGTAGATTCCACTCTGACAAAAAAAGATTTGTCCTTAAACCACAAATCAGTCTCCGGAGATCACTCGGGTCAGTCTCCAATGGAAAAATCTAAACTTAAAATCCCCACCTTGAGCATTCTTAATGCCTTTCTGCAGAGTTCTTCTCAGACATTTGATGAATATAACCCGGCTGTGGATTCACCTTGTTGGAAAGGAGCCTCAGCTTCTCAGAATCCTTCATTTGGATTTGAGCAAGCTGTTGAAAATAATGGAGTTAGTGTTTCCACTGAGTTTACTGAACATAATGGAGCATCTGATATTTCAAGTGACCATTCACTTCCAAACAATAATGCGTGTTTGCTGGTTAAGACAATTCATCATCTCTCAGAATTGCACCTTTGCAGTAATTATAGTAAGGTAAATTCATTGAAAGAACAGGACTATGATGTTCTTCGGCTTGTAATTGGAAATCTTTATGCATGTGTCGCCAAGAAGGTCGGGTTAATGAGAGCGATGCCCGGATCATTTCCTGAGTTGGGCAGTTCTTATTCTTTTAGGAAGCCAACTGATCTTCACAAGGTATGATATTTTGCCTCTAAACACATCATGTATCCTGATTTTTTTTTTGGGTAGCGCTCTTCAAGTTACTGCTAGCATCCTTAAATTGAATTGAGATGAGATGTAAGAAGAAAATTTGTGCCTTTCTAATTTGAAACTGAAAAATGTAGTTAATTTCAAGATATGGTTTAGCTTTATTGAAGAGTTACATGGGCCATGCGTCTAAATTCCAGTTGTGAAGCTCTTTAGAAAAATGGCAACCTGTTAAATAAAGATAGGGGTGATTTATGTATCTATTCGGATTCTTTTTACATTTTACATGTCGTGATTCCTATTGATGCCCTATTTTCAATTTCTGATGGACTAAAAGCCACCCTTTATTCAGGTAAAGGCCAATAATACGCTTGACTCTTTCAAAGTGAAATTTAAATTTTCTAAACATCTTGTGATACATTAGCAATTTTTTTAATAAAAAGTTTTACTGTTTTTGAGAAATAATGGATTTTTTTTGTTTATGAAATGTTGTGGCATCTTTCTGTGCATGCCTTGTCATTCTAATGTTGATGGTATTGTTAGGCCTACAGTATATTTTTTTGCAGGAGACCTTTTGAATCAGTTAATTACGTGATTACAATATATACATGCCATCGTCGGTAAAGTAAGTTTTGTCAGCAGTGTATTATCCCACTTTTTCCTTCTCTCAAGTATTTTGTTTGGTGGCTGTGATGATGAGACATTTTCATGATACTATTTTGTCTCAAGAATCCATCTCAAAATGGTGCAAGGTTTTCAAATTGCATTGCTTTTATCTGCATTTTTTCAAGATTCGTCTCACATGCTCCATGTATTGGTGTACCTTTAACTCATTGCATTTCACTTCGTTCTTCTTTGGCATGTTATCACATTTTACTTTTAACATGTTATTTTGACATTTTACTTTAACATGTTATTTTGAGACTGAAAAGTTTTTTCTCTAGGGATCTGCTTCTGGCAGGTCTTTGGTTCTGGGAATAGAGGCTGATGATGATTTGAGTCAACATATCGAGGAAAAGTTGTGTTCTAGTATGTCTAGTAAGAAAGAAAATCGGTCCCATGATTTTGTTTCTGCAAGTGCTGATATGGATCTGCAGAAAGATAATGGGATTACACAGGTATGATTTGGACTTCTCTGCATATAACCTACTCTGGCTAGTTCCTTGTTCATTCATCAAATTTATATGGACACTCTAACCTACAGGCTGTAAAGAAGGTTATGAAGGAAAATATGAGTGATGAGGGAGAGAATCATCCTCGAACTCTATTATAAAAGAATTTATGGATCGAGTCAGAAGCAGCACTATCTTCCATGAAGTATGAACTCGAACTTGCCAAGATGAAGATTGAGATGGAGAAAATCGAGCAGGATCCGGCACAAGGTGAACTATTTGTGGCCTGTTGGCTTGAGATTATGACAACCGATTACAAGTCCAAAACCTATTATTGGACTGGAAATTATATTTAAATTTGAGTCCACCAATAGGTTTCGGGCTGACAATCAGTTGTCATAATCTGAAACAAACAGGGCCTTAATGTATCTTTCTATGCTCTCTTTGGATTTTACTTAAACACTTGGTGAACTTTTGGTATGGCTACAGATTTGCGCGCCTCGTCCAATGCAGCTGGGAAGTCTATATATGTGGAGAAATTCAATTTGAAGGAAACCAAGCAGGATCAGGCACAAGGTGAACTATTTGATGCATCTTTATCTGCCCTCTTTTGATTTTACTTGAAACATTTAGTGAACTCATTTGGTATGGCTACAGATTCCTCATCCAATGCAGCTGGGAAGTCTATATATGTGGAGAAATTTGATTTGAAGGAAACCAAGCAGGATCAGGCACAAGGTGAACTATTTGATGCATCTTTCTCTACCCTCTTTTGATTTTACTTGAAACATTTTGTGAACTCATTTGGTACGGCTGCAGATTCACATGCCTCGTCCAATGCAGCTGGGAATTCTATAGATGTGGAGAAATTCGATTTGAAGGAAACCAAGCAGGACCAGACACAATGTGAACTATTTGATGCATCTTTCTCTGCCTTCTTTTGATTTTACTTGAAACATTTTGTGAACTCATTTGGTATGGCTACAGATTCGTACACCTCGTCCAATGCAGTGGGGAATTCTTTATATGTGGAGAAATTCGATTTGAAAAAATTTGATGACATCAATATGGGTGACATATTGGTAACAAATTCTGAAGAGAGATCAACTGAGAATTTTCCCACCCCAGCCCCAAGTGCTGATGTTACTCAGTGCTGTTGCATGAAACTCGAGGACATGAATCAATCAAGTATATATGATCAGATAGCAGACGATATGGATTCAATTATGGCGAGTTTGCAAGTGAAAATGAACAGGACCAAGCACGATCAGACACAAGGTGAACTATTTAATGTATCTCCTCTCCTCTCCTCTGATTTTACTTAATACATTTAGCGAACTTATTTGTTATATCTACAGATTCGCACGCTTTATCAGATGCAGCTGGGAAGTCTACACATATGGAGAAGTTCAACTTGAAGGAATTTGGTGGCGTCAATATGGGTGATAATTCAGCACCCAATGATGAAGAGCGATCAACTGAGAATTTTTCCACCACCCAAGGTGATGATGTTACTCAGCGTGTTTCCGAGAAACTCGAGGACGTGAATCAATCAAGTATGAAGGATCAGACAAAAGACATTGAGGCTTCAGTTGTCAAATCACTCATTTTGATGTCATCAAGCTAATTTCCTTAGTTGCTCAAATACCCATGATAGATTTGTAAGCATTTCGAAAAAATTGACCCAGACGATTGTAGCATTCACAGTCTATTTTTCTAAATGGGCCTGAGAAATATTCTATAGTTATGGTGTTTCCGGTCGACCACTTGGACTTTTTTCCATGTATGATGAAAAGGTTTATTGCTCTCTATAGAACTATTAGAAGGCAGATTAGAACTTGAAAGCGACTCCTCTAGCAGTCTCTCGTAGGCTAAAAGGATCAGGGACAGTCTGTGGAGACTCACTAATCTCATGTAATAAAACAGTATGTGTGTCTCTTTTTTCACTCATTCTTAGAAGCGCGAACGATTTAGATTTGGCTGATCGTCTATCCAAATCAAGAGCTTCTAGCAACTCATTTTATTATGTTGGAAAATTCTTGTGATGTAAAAAGAAGGGAAATGATAAATGTGTCCCTTTTCATTACTTGGGACACCCAGCTACGGTGTATCTATGACTGCAAATCGGCTGATGTACTTCACATTTGAAGGAGTGAACGACCTGATTGCCACGTACAGTGCAGCTGGGTGTCCCAAGTGATGAAAAGGGGTGCATTTATCATTTCCCAAAAAGAACTTGTCTTTTAATTTGTGAACGTCTCCTTTTTTAATTTTTTGAAGAAATTTGCAAATATTTAATGCACAAATGTTTGGGAAACTGCTGAATTGGGTAACCGTAACAAATAATCACAGTGACATCACAGCATAAAATTTCATTTCCCTAATGTCATGCATCAAACTACCTAGGCTTGCTACTTCACCTTATGCAGTCTTTATGGTGTCAGTTTCTCACAAGTCATTCTATGAGGTGGCACCAAAAGCATCCCCTTACATGTGTATCGACACTAAAACAAAACTGTAGTAGATATCAATCCATGTACCGGTATTGCCAGTGCAGTAGATGCCTCCAGAAACTAATGTCAGTACTGATAGAAATGGGTGAATAATGGCTTGTGATAGAAGGGTCCCTATTCCATTCGGTAGTAAAAGCTTTGTTTGCTCAGAGTTAAGATAAGCATAAGGGATAACTGGGCTTGAAGGAAGACTCTTAACTAAACAACAAAAATAGGTCTCCTTGCAATAATTCGTGGAAAGACCATGCAAAAGACAGAGAGAGCAAGAAATAAGAGAAAAGTACGGAATGTGGCTGGTGTTTGGAGTAATTACGGATTGTGGGCACCTTTTAAAACAAGAACAAAAAACGGGGTAATCTTCAAAATCGGGTCGGAAAAAGACCCTGATCCCCTTCTGACATCGACAGAAACGTCATTCAACTTCATTTTTCATTACTGCCTATTAAATTGGCACGCTTCACGAGGCTTCTTTTGGTTCGTATGAATGCATATTTGAACCGAAAGAACCTTGGGTTCGTGTCGGAAATATAGAGACGGATGGATGTTTGACATGTGTTGAAAAACTTTTTGGAATGCTGACAATCCAAAGTCAATCATTATCTTTTCTCACTTCTCTTTTGGTTTAGAACGGTAACGTTATTGAATACGTCTATTTTGGCTTTAGGTTCGTTTCTATCTTTTCACTTCTCTTTTGGTCTTCACTTCTGTTTTGGTTTATTCAGTAACGTTATTGAATACGCCTCTTTTGGCTTAGAACGACGACTTTATTGAATATTTTATTATTTCTCACGTATCTTTTGGTTGAGAACGCCGCCGGATTTAGGAGTACGCCGACAGAAATAGGATGTACGCCGGCGGAAATAAAGGGGTACGCCGGCGGAAAACGTAAATAATGGGTAAGTCGGCGTAAATAATGAGGACCAAAAGAGAAGGGAAAAGATTCTAAGCCAAAAGAGAAATAGGGTGTACGCCGGCGGAATTCATGGGTACGCCGATGGAAATAATGGGGTACGCCAGCGGAAGCGTAAATAATGGGGTAAGCCGGCGTAAATAATGAGGACAAAAAGAGAAGGGAAAAGATTCTAAGCCAAAAGAGAAATAGGGTGTACGTTGGCGGAATTCATGGGTACGCCGGCGGAAATAATGGGGTACGCCGGCGTAAATAATGAGGACCAAAAGGGAAGGGAAAAGATTCTAAGCCAAAAGAGAAAGAATGGGTACGGCGGAGAAAATAATGGAGTACGCCGACGGAAAGCGTAAATAATGGGGTAAGCCGGCGTAAATAATGAGGACCAAAAGAGAACGAAAAAGATTCTAAGCCAAAAGAGAATTAATGAGTACCTTGGCAGAAATAACGGGTACGCTGGCGTAAATAATGGGGTACGCCTGCGAAAATAGGGTGTAAGCGGAAATAGGGTGTACGCCGGCGGAATACATGGGTACACCGGCGTAATTAATGGGGAAGCCGGCGTTAAATAATGGGGTAAGCTGGCGTTAAAAATGATGACCAAAAGAGAAGGGAAAATATTCTAAGCTAAAAGAGATGTATTCAATAACGTTACCGTTCTAAGCCAAAAGAGAAGTGAGAAAAGATAACGCTGCTCACTAAAGTATTCAATAACGTAAGCATTCCAAAAAGTTTAAGTTTTCCAACATGTGTCAAGTATCCATCCGTCTCTAGTTATTTCCGATGGCAATGACAGAAACGAACCCAAGGTTCTTTCGGTTCAAATATCCATTCAAACGAACAAAAAGAATCCTCGTGAAGCGTGCCAATTTAATAAGTAGTAATGAAAAAGGAGGACTTTGTTGATGTCAGAAAAGTATCAGGGTCTTTTGAACACCCAATTTTGAAGATTAGCCCTTTTTTGTTCTTGTTTTAAAAGGTACCCGTAATCCGTAATTACTCCAAACATCAGCCCCCCATTCCCTACTTTTCTCAAAAAATAATGATAAAAAAGATGCCTCCGTGCAAAGATTAGAGCCATAATAAAGACGAAAAGAAGGTTTGGTACATCACATGGGGGGTTGTGGGCCTGTATTTGGGGCATTTTAGGTATCTCATATAAAGTGAAATCTCGAGTGGGGTGACCAGGGGTGCATTTAATGATAGTCTGAGTGCATTACTACCCTTAGAACCAAAAATGGGAACCCAGGACCTAGCTTTTGGCAACCCAAAACCTAACCTTTTTCACCCTTTCCGGTTATCGAGATGATGCCCCATTATTACCTCTTCCTTTACTCGCATTATTGGTGTATGGGATCAGCTGCCTCTTGCACTGTCGCTGTTATGCCCACAAAAAAACAGACTGATAACGATTACACACGGAGTTTTAGGATCAACGGTAAAAGACAATATTTGGGTCCTACAAAAGGGGGGAACCATGGACATTTAGGGCACGTTTGGTTTGGCTACCATGATTGTTTTTTCCATGATAAATTGGTGTCTCCAAGTGGAGATGAGGGTGAAGTGACCGGGAAAACCTCATGCTATATGTGCCTCCGCCCCTGCCAACACGCACTCTCTGCTGACTGAACCGAACTAGGACGGCTAACTAAGGTACTAGTCGGTCAACTGAGACAGCCGACCGAGTAGGGGTCGGACGGCCGACAAGTTTCTCTGGTGCATGGCTCGGGTTGGCTCCGCCGATTTGGTTTACGACCCTCGGAAGGGCTTTTGGAATCTGTATAAGTCTCACAAACTCCCTAAAAATGTTATTTAGATCCTAATTTGGGGTAATATGAATTTTAGGTGACTTTAGTGGAAAGTTGGAAAACTTTGGTTAAGGTCTTGGGTGTGATAAAACCCTTGATTGGTATTTCAGTGAGAAGACTTGTTCTATTTCTAGTTGTTTTCATCTAATATATGATTTTTATGCAAGTTGAGCATATGCTATGATTATTTTGATTAAACAGTAAGTTTTTGGATTGCAAATAGAATCTTTGTTATGATATATTGAACGATATTTTGGATTGCAAATAGAATCTTTGTTATGATATATTGAACGATATTTCATGACCTGTAGCCTTGTCCACCATTATTTTTCTTTGAAATATTTCCAGTTATGGAATTATCAAATCAAATGTTTATGCCAGTGTTGATGTTGATTAGTCAGAGAAATACAGTGGGACATGGGTGTGTCCGATATTAGTATAAAATAGTAGACATCCCTATGGGATATTCATGGATTCGGATGGATCAGCAGTATACATGTGGAACACTCTAATTTACACAGTGTCTTGGTTGAAGCCACCGTTACATAATCTCTAGCAGTTTTAGCAAGGACAGAGATATCTTGCAGGTTAGCGGGAAGTTATCTTCTGCAAGTTTAGCAGGGATAAGATTTCTCGTAAGTTAGCGAGCAGTTATCCTCCACATATTTAGCGGGGATGAGTTCTCTTACGGGTTAGTGAGGATGTGGTCCGTCACAGGTTTAGTGAGAACAAGATCTCCCATAGGTTTAGTGGGGACTTGGCTTTCTGCGGGTTTAGCGGGGCTGTAAATACCCAAAAAAACTCCCTTTACAAAAATTCGTCCCTCTCTTGTAAAGAGTGCGTTTTTGTCTTTGGGAATTAGATTTGGTTAGGGCTTCCTAAGAAAGCCTATAAGTACATTGCTTCGTGGCTAAAACAAACTTTAAACTTTTTGTTCAGCCCTGGAGAAATAAATTAGAGAAAGAGAGGAAGAAAATCAAGGAGATCGCGATTTCAGAGTCGAAGCCGTGAATTAAGGTGAGATTTATGTCGGTTTTGCGTAAAAATTGCATAAGAATTTAGTAATGAATTTAAATATCCCTAATAAACTAAGAATTTAGTTCTGGAACTTTAAGAATCGAGGGTTGGTTTATGCCCTAAAAGGTTAGATTAATTATGATAAATAAATCTGAGATTTTTGGAGCGTGAAATTGGATGAAATGGATTCCTCTCGTCGATACGAGTCCAACGAATCCAACCACGCGCCAATCAGAACTATAACGAAGAAGTTATGGCCTTTTGAAGTTTTCGGGAGAAGTTTTCGGGACGAATTTGAAATTCTCCCGAAAAACCCAGTCCGAGGCCTTGGGACTTCCAAAAGAAACCTTCGGCATGAGAGTCATTTGAGAGTTGTCTTAGAAACTTTAAGAAAAGAGCAGCTATATGGAGAACTGAAGAAGTGTGAATTCTGGTTCGACTCAATCTCCTTTTTGGGACATATGGTCTCTAAAGACGGAGTATCCGTAGACCCAAAGAAGATTGAGACAGTAATGTTGTGGAATAGACCGAATAATGTTCTTGAAATTCGTAATTTTCTGGGTTTGGCGGGATACTACCGCCATTTTGTTGAAGACTTTTCGCGTATAGCTGCCCCTTTGACCCGTTTGACACGGAAAGAGACAAAATTTGTTTGGTCTGAGGATTGTGAAAAGAGCTTTCAGGAATTGAAGTAATTGTTAGTTTTCGCTCCCATCCTAACTTTGCCTGTTAGCGGAATGGGATTTGGAATTTACAGTGATGCCTCGAAGAAAAGCTTAGGCTGTTTGTTAATGCAGAATGACAAAGTGATTGCGTATGCAGCGCCGGTTGAGACTTTATGAAGAAAACTATCCGACTCATGATTTGGAATTGGCAGCCGTCGTGTTTGCTTTGAAAATTTGAAGGCATTATCTGTATGGAGAACCATGTGAAATCTTTACTGATCATAAGAGTTTGATGTATATATTTACTCAGAAAGAACTTAACATGAGACATAGGCATTGGTTAGAACTATTGAAGGACTACGACTTAACCATAAGCTATCACCCCGGAAAGGCTAACGTGGTAGCTGATGCTCTAAGTTGGAAGTCGTCTGCAAATCTGACAACTTTGATTACTTCTCAGAAGTATATTTTGGAAGACCTCCGAAGATCAGAAATAGAAATTCGTGGTCCAAACTTTGGGGTACTAATGATAGCACTCCAAGTTCGGCCCACATTGCAGGAAAGAATAAGGATAGCTCAGGAATTCGACCCAGAACTTTGTAAAATCAGAAATAACTTAGAAGAAGGATTTGAATCTGAATTCTGAATTCACAATGACGGTACCTTGATGTTTGGTAACCGCATTTGTGTTCCGAATGACTCTGTTTTGAAAAATAAAATTATGAAGGAACCGCACAATTGGCGTTATTCTCTACACCCTGGAGGTACGAAAATGTACAAGTGCTTGAAAGGAAATTTCTGGTGGAATAATATGAAGAGGGAAATAGCTCAGTATGTATCCAAATGCTTAACGTGTCAGGTGATTAAGGCAGAACATCAGAGACCGCCCAGAACACTGCAACCGCTTCCTATCCCAAAATGGAAGTGGGAAGAGATTACGATGGACTTTGTGTCGGCTTTACATCGTACTCCCTCAGGCAATGATTCCGCATGGGTAATTGTAGACAGATTGACAAAGATAACTCACTTTATACCCCTTAGAACCGGCCTGACGCCTAAAAGGTTGGCTAGATTATATGTTGAACAGATAGTTAAATATCATGGTGTGCTTAAAGCCATTGTATTTGATAGAGACACCTGGTTTACATCCTAATTTTGGAATAGCTTACATTCAGCAATATTGTCTTCCCTTAAGTTCAGTACACCATTTTATCCTCAAACAGATGGACAATATGAAAGAACCATCCAAATTTTAGAAGATATGCTCAAGGCTTGTGTAATGGATTTGAAATGATCTTGGGACGATCATCTTCCCTTGATTGAATTCTCTTACAACAATAGTTATCAAGCTAGTATTCAGATGGTACCTTTTGAGGCCCTTTATGGAAGGAGATGTAGATCACTCATATGTTGGGATGATGTAGGTGAAAGAAGACTCTTAGGCCCAGATTTGGTTCAACAAGCCATGGATAAAATTCAGTTGATTAAAGAGTATCTTTGCGCGGCACAAAGCCGACAAAAGAGCCATGCAGATGTCAGACGAAGAGAACTAGAATTTCAGATCGGAGATAAGGTACTTTTGAAAGTATCACCCATCAAGGGAGTGATGTGGTTTGGGGTTAGAGGAAACTCAGCCCGAGATTTGTAGAACCTTATGAAATATTAGAAAAGATTGGAAAAGTGGCTTATCGATTGGCTTTACCTCCATCATTATCTGGAGTACACAATATGTTTCATGTGTCTATGTTACGAAAGTATATTCTGGATCCGAACCATGTGATTGAATTGGAACCTTTGAATTTGAGAGAAGAACTGTCATTTGAAGAGCAACCTACATACATGTCACGCCCCCAAGCCATACACATACACACATAACCACAACACAAGGCTTAACGGTGCGACAATGCCGCACACCTGTAAAGCAAGCTTCACAAGCATACAAGGCTAGCAAAGCAAATATCAAAACCATCTGCAATAGTCTAAATAGCCAAATCTAAATGTCTTACATTAATCCAATAATCAAATCTCAATCACTTTCCAAATCTCTCATCTAACCTATAATCCCATAAAATCAAAGTACGTAATCAAATGACATAGTCTCAATAAATCCTAAACAATACTCACTATCTAACGAATGTAAAAGTACTGGAAAGTAATGATAATCAGAAATCAGAGATCACTTCTGTGCCTCCTCGCCGACTCCACGAGGATCAAACTCTGAAAATGTTAATATAGCCACAGTCAGCTGAAAAGCTCAGTCCATAAAAACGCACTACAAAAGTGGGATCATTGAAGGTTCACAACTGAATAAAAGGTATAAGCCATAAGTGATTAACACAAGCTCAATAAGGAGGGAGCAAAGGTTCATAAGGGCACAAGTCAAGTATCACATCAAAGGTCACAATATTCAAAGGATCACTGAAGGTAATCAATATGGGTACAATACCACCCTGAGGTCATCGGTTTGGTCTAAAAAGCAAGTTATTTTCACCCCGACTGCCCACGGGTCCACAAAGCGAATTATTGCTTACACCGACCGCCCACGGTGTCAGAACTGGTTCTTAGGTTCACATACTTGTCGACAGGGCCAACGTTTATCCCCCATTGGCGGGATCACAGTTCTTATTCACATATAGGCTAATGCCTATGCCCCACTGGCGGGGGTCTTTTCAGAGTTCACATAATCTAAGCCTCTCAATAGGTGTTCAAAGTTCACATAGTTCAAAAGGTGTTCAAGATTCGAAGTGAGTGTCTCACATGAGTTCCATAATGGTTTCATATAATAGAGAGTATACAATATTCCAAAGGTTCATATAGTTAGGAAAACTGATAGGGGTTCCATAAGTCCAAAGTAATGCCTCTAGCATTATATCAAAAAACAAGATTCAATAGAGTTCATTCAAAGAGAGGGGTAAAGCATGCAAGACCCAAGTAAAGATCTGAAATTCTATTCAAAGGTTCATATGTTCAAAAGATGTTAGGAAACTATGATCGAAAGATATGATATCGAATAGTAAATCGCAATACTAAAGTAGTACGAAATTACATACCTTAATATCGAACTGTTTCCCTTTCCATAATCACCTACAATATACCCTTTGGTGCCTCTTCGAGAAAGAATCGGCAAATCGTCCTAGTGTTCTTTTTAGTATTTTGAAATTATCATCCATATAAAGTTTTCACAAACTTTTTGAAACTATTTTTAAAAGAAAAAACGCGTTTCCGGCATATCCGTAGAGTACAAGAGCGTCGAAAACAGACAAGAAACGAAGAAGTTATAAATTTCTGAAGTTTGAACTGCTGGGGGAAAAACTGTCACGCTGGACATTTGGGAACTTTTCCGGACGTCCGGGAAACTTTCAGTTTGCCTGACAGATTTCAGTAGGATGTCTGCCCCCACGCGGACCCAGTTTTTCCCGAAACGCGATTTTTCACTGGTTTTGACACTAAAACGGCCATAACTCATTCGTTTGACATCCAATTCGTGCGTGGTTGGATCCGTTGGACTCGTATTAATAAGAGGAATCCATGTAATTAATTTCAGCTAAAAAATTCTCAGATCTAATTACCAAAAATTAATCAAACTTTTTAGGGATCGATCTAAACCCTAATTACAGTTCTAAAATCAAAGTTCCCTTAGGGATCCATTAATTCTTCCCTTAGATCAATCAAACATCAAGTTCTAATTGATTTAAACTTTATCAAAATCCATCAATCTTGTTTTTTAGTTCGTATCAAACGAAGAATACTCAAAGTTCTTTCCCGGATTTGCGGTCGAAGGCTCTACGATTGCTTCTCCGATTTATTGGTCTTGATCTTCTTCTCCTTCAATTGGATTTTCTCTTTCTTTTAGGGCTGTAGAAGAGATTAGGGTTTCTTAATGGTTGTGCAGTTCTCCTTGAGAGGCAATTTATAGGCTTTTTCTAAAGAAGCCATAATTCTAATCTAAGTCAAATGACAAAATTACCCTTGATTCACAAGGGGACGAATTTTTTAGAGGGAGGGATATTTTGGGTATTTACAATACATCCATACAGGGAGATAATATAGAGAAAGAGAGACAAATACGAAAAAGGAGACGACATAAAAGATTTATCGTGGCTCGGTCTTCCACCTTGAAGACCTACTCCACTCCCTAAGTTGGTTCTCCTTGAGATTTTTCTCTTCTAAATCCGACGCCACACAAAGCCCGAGTCGGAGGGCGATGTACAATCACCACCAATGAGGGATAAGACCCTCTTTACAAACCGGATTCGCCTTTCTCAAGGAAGAACTCTCTTTTAGCCTCTTAAAAGGCTCGATATAACAATGATAAAGCTCACAAAACTCTCCAAATAATAATACAATGAAAGCCTAATGGAGATTTTTTTCAAGTAGATGTGCAAGTTCAAAGCTCTTTGAAGAAATCAAAATGGGTTTCAAAGTTTAAGCTCAAATGAGATTATAGGTCCAAAAATTATTAAATATTGAAATATTATATCACATATATATAGCCTCATATGATTTATGACCGTTTGGGGGGAAATGGGAAGAAAAAGAGTCAAAATGGTCAAAAAATTAACTAGCCATTTGAGCTCCAACGGCTACTTTTCCGCACACACTCGGTTGCCCATGGAGGGTCGATCAATCGCGCCTGGTGTGCTGACCCTTTTTATTTTTGAATCCCGATGGAACATGATTAACCGGGCCATGGTGGTTGCCATGCTGGATGGATTCTAGAATATCCAGTATCCCATCTACGGTCGACCAGACTTACCCCGGTCGCTCGCCCCAAGCTTTCTGGTCGGGTGCTGGGTTTCCAGCACCATTGCCGCGGTCGCCCAAGTTGCCCATTCGACCGGCCCTGTTTTGAAAACTGGTTTAATTTTGAAAAACCTTAAAGACTTGGGCCATGGTCTTCAGAATTTTGCCCAAGGTTTCAAAATACATTTTGAGACTTGTGAGTGATGTTTTCCATGAAATACAAATGGGTCTCAAGGCTGGTTTTGAAAATAGTTTGAAACACAGTTTGAAATGCAAAATCACTTCGAAAAGATCTCCAATATATTGGATTATCTACTGGTTATTTACATCTTCTATTTTATCAAAATATTTTGTAATATTTTTCTTAATGATAAATTCACAAACCGTCTACAAAAACAAGACGTAAATTCACTAAAAACATAGTCCTTCACTTTTTCCCCTTGATTTCAAATCTTCCGTATGATAATCCTAGATCGATAGATCTGATGTCACTCTTAAACCATTATGCAAGAATTTTCTTCCTATATTTTCATTCAGTCCCTCTCCCCTTTATTTCTCATTTTGTACGTTTGGGTCTCTCTAGAAAAAAGTAATAGGTTTATACTTAGCAAGTCAGAAATATTCAACGATCATCTACTCGGGAAGAACGATCTAGTTTTTTCAACTCGACTAGGTCAAGTTCCTAAGAAAACAAATATACTCGGGTAGTCGCATAACGACTTGAGTCAACTGTTGATTGAGTGGGGTCAACTCAGACAAGTTTGAAGACAATTAGACAAATTTTAGTACAATGATTAAGTAAATGTTAGATGCATTTAGCGCCATTTTTGTTCAACAGCTTCTGTGCTGTGTGTACCAAAAAAGAGAATGCTATTGATCAACGATTAATTTACATTTTGGGCCATGCAAGTGTTTCATGGCCTGCACTATAGAATTTTTTCCATGCTTATGATCGAAGGGTAAGGATCATCCTATGGAAATAATTTTTGGGGCACAACCTATTTACGTTATGGCCCAACAAATTGACGGTTTGGATCATTGTATGGAGTGGGCCTTACCGCACTTTTTAAAAATCACGTGTTTGCACGGCCACCGTATAATTTCTCGGTATATCAAGTGGTTGTACGTATCTTTTCATATGAATCGTGTTTTTGGTCTCCTACCTTAATTGTACGAAGAACGGAGTTACGTGCCAGAGTATACAAGGAATCAAATAAAGTATGTAGAAAATAATTAGTTGTTGGTAATGATCCATGCTGACTATCTCTCTTATTAATTCTCTGTTGTTGGCGTACCATACTTTCTAGACTTCTCCTATTCTCACGGCCACACATCATATAAGTTCTATGTCACTTGATGTGTTAATATTAGCTAGATGTTATTAATTTATTTTCCTACCACCCTAATAATTTTGATTTTTAATTATACCGGCTCTCCATTTGCTGCCTATAAATACCGATTCTTGTGACACTTCCATTACAAAATACATTACTGCCCTTATATTCCTTCGTTTGATATCCCAACCTTGAGATTACTATGGATCTTATAACTTCAACCCCTTCTTTTGGTTCCATCGTCGATTCACTAGAAGATGGGAAGCCGCAAATCAATCGCAACTCAAGCGTGTTTCACCCAAGCGTTTGGGGCGATCACTTCCTCTCCTACTCTCATGACCAAATTGTAAGGAGAGAGAGAGAGAGAGAGAGAGAGAGAGAGAGAGAGAGAGAGAGAGAGAGAGAGAGAGAGATTCAATTATTAACTTTCATTATGATTGTTGATGGATAGCCAAAGTTGTGTGGCTCATGCCTCTTGATAGAACACATGATGATAGGAAATGCTCTGTTCAATATTTTATTTTTATTTTTTTTGGTATACTCACCTCTTTTTCCTTTCTATTGTTGCTATTTATATTGTTTCGATTAGAAAAGAAGCAAGAAGGGTCATGTTAGAAAATTTAGCAGAATATAAAATTGCAGGTTTATGTTTATAGTAGGGAAGTAAGAGAGGGAGAGAAAGGGAGAAAGAGATCATTTAAGTTGAATTATATCCTTTCATAATTAACATAGCTAATTTATTTGTGCTTCTAAATGGTACCATGCAGAAGTTAGATTTATGGACTAAGCAGGTTGAAGAGTTGAAGGAAGAAGTGAAGAGAATGCTAAGCATTTCCAAGGGATCAAAGCAAGAAATCGATTTGATTGACGTGCTTCAACGTCTGGGAGTGGCATATCATTTTGAAAAGGAGATCAACGAGGCACTACATCAAATATTTGAATCCCATACATATGCTACTGACAATGATCTATTTGTCGTTGCTCTCCGATTTCGATTACTAAGACAACATGGGTTTAATGTGTCTTCTGGTAAATCCTTTTTCATTTCTACTCTCACCTAGTTTTATCAATGGAAATTATGCATGTCATGACATGGCTGAATTTTATACAGATGTATTTAACAAGTTCAAAGACGAGCACGGAAAGTTCAATGCAGCCTTAATTAGTGATATGAGAGGCCTATTAAGCTTGTATGAAGCGGCACATCTCAGTACACAAGGAGAAGATGTATTAGATGAAGCCATTAGTTTCACTCGAGAACATCTGAAGTCTGGCATAAACAACCCTGATTGTGTGCTTCTTGCAATACAGATAGAACACGCCTTAGAACTACCCTTGTGTAGGAGTTTACCAAGGCTAGAGCATAGGTACTACATCTCGATATACCAACAAGAAAAGGAACGGAATGATTTGTTGCTAGAGCTTGCAATGTTGGATTTCAATCTCTTACAATCGTTGCACCAAAGAGAGTTAAAGGATCTTACGAAGTAAGTTTCTTTAACTATGTAAAGATTATTTTCAATAGGATTATTAAAATTTCCACTGTTGAGATCTGGACAAAACTATCAAGGCTGGTGGTTCTATATGTAAAATAGATGAGTACTTTATTATCATCACATTTTCTATTCTAGATATAATGTGAAAACATTATGGTTATCTTCTTGCGTTTGTGAAAGGTGCATATTGCTAATAATTCCTATTGAATATCTTAAAATGAGTTCTTTATCATCATTATATTATCTATTTTTTCTATAATGGGGAAAAATAGGGCTATATGTATCTGCAAGGTACATATAGCTATGAAAATTGGGGTTGGGTCTGTAGTAGCTCAATGGTTGAGGCATTGTATCTCAAACCTTGAGGTCGCAGGTTCTATCAAAACTTACCTACCAAAAAAATATTGCTATTAATTTCTATTAAATATCTTATATTACATATTTTCGATAACAATTACTAATATAAATGTTTACATACTGTAGAAAATGGACAGACAAAAATGTGATTAATAACCACGTTCATAGGCAATATAAAACAATGACACAGTGGGCATCAGATAAAAAAGACAATTTCTGTGGTTCCATATAAAGGCCTACATGAAAAGGTGTTAATGTGATCTTCCAAAATGAGAAAGGAAAATTACAGGATTACAATGGGATTAACCCCTTACTAATTAACGTGGTTTATATTGATATCTCTGACAGGTGGTGGAAGGACATGGATCTAATAGGAAACTTGCCTTTTGCTCGGGACCGAATAGTGGAATTATACTTCATTTGGTCGAATGCAGTGTACTTTGAACCACAATACTCTCGAGCTAGAATAATAAATGCCAAAATTATATCCTTTATATCAGTGATTGATGATATTTATGATGTACACGGTACAATTGAGGAATTACGAATATTCACTGATGCCATCGATAGGTACTTGATTTACATGTATCTTTTCTTTCTAATGCTTTTATTAGATATTACTGAATTGTAGTATTTCACTTAATATGGAAATTGACTGTAAGTAGTGGCACATCATAGAAAGAAGTTAAGTTAATTCTCTACTCAGATGAGACTTTCATCACATGATTCAATCTAATAGAGTGATATTGCTTTTTGAACTCTCAAATCATCTCTCTCTCTCATGTGCATCCTCCATTCATTTAGATAGGAACTAAATGAATGGAGGATGATACTCTGCTAGAATTCAGGAGAGTGTCTATCACCCAAGTTAGAATGGAGGATGATACTCTGCTAGAATAGGAATGGGAAAAGTATTACATACAACATCCATGATCGATGACTTTTACGACATGTACGTACACTCACTAGAGGTAATCTTCTTATTCATCGAGGAAATTGATGGCATGGGTTTTAAAAATTACCCTTCAAATTTTGGAAATTCAAAATAAATAGTTCCAAGGCAATTTCTAGTAGGAAAATCACTTCTTAATTCCATTTAGGAATAATCATCAGTTGCTGAAAATCTGAGAATTTAATGTCAAATTAATTTCAGGTGGGATTTTGAGGCCATAGATCTACTTCCAAAATATATAAAAGTGTGTTATCTAGCGCTCCTGAATACTGTCAGAGAAATAGAAGAAGAACTTGTTGTTGAAGGAAACTCCTATCGTGTACAATACCTAAAAGAAGCAGTATGAGACATCTTATGTTTGTTTTCCCCTATCTTTTGTTCTCTATTATAATAGTTATTTCCTAATATAACGGTGAATGACCTCCTTTTAATATAGATTAAAGGTATAACAAGAGCATACTTGGCTGAAGCCGAATGGCTTAATAAGGGATATGTACCTCTATTCAATGAGCATTTAACTGTATCATTGATCAGTTGTGGCTACCCTCTGGCCACTATCACTAGTTTCGTCGGGATGGGTGAAATTGCAACAAAGGAGGCATTTGATTGGGCAAGCAGAAGGCCTAAGCCTGTTGTGGATGCATCAATAATTGGTCGACTACAAGATGACATCGTTGGTTACAAGGTATGATCTTGATTCATGTGAAAACACAGAGAAAAAAGAATCCCAACGAGAAGATAAAATAGGCTAAGTGGACGTAAAAATATGACGGAACCTTGAAACTACCTTATTATTCCGGCGTCTCTTATTGTAGGGAAACAATCAAGCTTTTTCGTCCCTTAATTACTATGGCCCTGTTCGTTTGAGATTATGTCAACCAATTGTGACTGCTGTTGGACTCAAATTTAATTGTAATTTTGAGTCCAATAATCAGTTTATCACTCACAATCAGTTGTCATAATCTTAAACAAAAAGGGCCTATGCTTTAGTATATCCTTACGAATACTCTTAGATTCAAAAAAATAATATGAAGATACAAAAAGAGAACACAACATTCTTTATAATCTAACCGTATCATCTAGATTTTATAAAAGCCATTAAAGTCAGCTTTGGTGCCCCGAGAGAGAGAGAGAGAGAGAGAGAGAGAGAGAGAGAGAGAGAGAGAGAGAGAGAGAGAGAGAGAGATCCACAACATAACACAATCATCAACTATTTGTGCATGGGATAAAATGATAAAATACCTAACTATTTTCTATATTAACTTTAACACCATTGTTTTGAATCTTTGACATTTGAAGTTTGAACAAGAACGAGCACATGTTGCATCAACTATCGACAGTTATGTGAAGGAGCATGGGGCCACAGAGCAGGAAGCGTGCGATAAGCTCCGTGAAATGATTATGATTGCATGGAAAGGCATAAATCAAGCATGCCTTGAATTCCCTGTCTCCCCTACTCTCCTTATGCGAATCGTCAATCTCGCAGTTGTGATAGAAGTACTATACCAATATGAAGATGGATACACTTTTTCCGAAGGCAAAACCAAGGAGCGTATAACCTCGTTGTTTGTTGATCCCATTCCTGTTTAAGAACATACATGGTTTATTAAGTCGGTCCTATGGTTGGGATGTGTTTGAATAAGAGATTTATCATCTTATTATTATCAAATGTTATGTAACGTGATGTAATTGGGTTAATAATACATTGTGTTTACTTTGTTGGCTGAATGTCTAAGTCGTTTATCATCTTATGATTGTTAATATTTTAACAGAGTTAGTAATACTTCGTGTTTACCATGTTTTTTGAACGTGATGTGTGTTTTGAACCAAAATATGTCACGCCCCAAACAGAGACCCGGCCCAGGCAGGCAACAGCGGCACATGTCCATGAGCACAAGTTCGCAAACATGCAAGGCATCTCTCAAAGCATGCATTACACAGAGCATAACAACTGTCATGAGAAAAAGTAAACTGCAGAAGCTAACTTAAATGTCACAACTGGACTACAATGAATAATAAAGTAAATCAACTAAACGAATGCCAACTATTGTCAGCAATAACTAAGGGGCAGTTTGGATATGCGGATGTTAGAATCCACGATTTCTTCAAAATTCTAGATGAGAGACAAGAGAAGAAGCGGACCAGCCGTCCTTCTCTGATTTCTCGCTGATGTGGACTGGGTCCTGGTCAAAACACTTAGGGTTTAGTATTAGTTTGATAGTGTGCCTTCTCTTTGTAGTAGTAGTATGTTGAGTGGTCTTTTTGTAGTGAGGATAAATTTGTAATTAGGAGGAAGATGGAGGGTGATGATGTGGAGTGGTGGTTGGAGAATCACATGGGACCACATGGAGGTGGGCCATATGTCGTGTGGAAGATTCTAGAACTCTCTTTCCCTATAAATAGAGCATAGGGGTAGGATTTGAAGAATTTTAGAATATTTCACTAATTCTTGGATGATTTACAATAGAGCTCAAGGTGTGCTTATATTGAGCACATACATGATAAACATAGAAAGAGATCAAGCAGACTATGTAAAGAGATAATGATGGAATATTCTAATCTAATCTACTCCCTAATTAAATCTAGCTGCCTATTCTAGTGGGTTTCCTCATTAACCAACTTGCCTAATCTCCCACAAGAAGATCTAACGGTGAGATCTACACCTAATCCAACGGTGGATCTCGCATATTCTAACATGCCCCCTCAAACGTATATGGATTGAAAATCAATATACGTTTGATTACAATAAAAATCCTCAATATGAAAAATAAAAACCTCCACTTGAAATTCCCATAGGAAAATAGAATCCTATGATTTGAGCACACTGACGAATTTTGATGATGAATATCCCTTGATGTTATAATATCCTGATGTTGTTGATGAAACGCCGCTTGTTGATATGCCGCCAAGAGGGCTTATAAAAGCCAATGGATTATAGATCCTAGAGAAGACTCAAGCCTCGATGGGCGAGTAATAATGAGTCACTACGGACCAATGCCGGAATGGACAAGAAATTGTGGGTCACTATGGACCGATGCCGGAATGGGCAAGAAAAGGGTGGGTCACTATGGACCGATGCCGGAATGGGCAAGAAATGATGGGTCACTATGGACCGATGCCAGAATTGGCAAGAAAATGGTCACTATGGATCAATGCCAGAATGGGCAAGATTGCTGGAATGGGCAAGAAATGGGTCACTATGAACCAATGCCGAAATGGGTCCTTATGGACCAATGCCGGAATGGGCAAGAAATGGGTCACGATGGACCAATGTCGAACCATGGACAAATGCCTGAATGGGCAACAAAGAAGAGAAAAAAAGAAGAAGAGATTGGTGGGAATTAATGTCTTGCGCGGCAAATATGAAACTTTGCAAAAGAAAAATTGGGACATTGGAAGGAATTTTTTTTTTTATTTTTTATCAAGAGGATGTGTGCATATCAAATATGGTGGTATGCATTTTTCGCATATGATAAGGCAAGAGGGAAGTAGAAAAAGAAAAGGAATTGGAATAGGTGCCACCATCAAAATCATATGGATTGGAAAAAGGTAAATGATAAGGGAAGGAGGTGCCATCACCAAATCAAGGTTTATTGTATAAAAGCTGTGAGGGAAAACACCAGCTGTCAAACCCACTCATTTCTGTGGGAAGTTGCAGATTCTTTTTAGCATCTAAATGATTTCCATCCCTTCTCTTTTCACATGCCTCATATCATCATTTCTCAAAAAAATAAAAAATTTGAGGGTTTGCAACGATGGTGGCGGGGAAAGATGGACTTGAAGGAAGAGATCATGCCATGAGAGGCAGTCCTATCAATTGTTTTCTCCCCATTTTTTTTTTTAGCAACACTTGGCCCTCTACGACAGAGAATTGGTGGGCATGCTCTTCTGGGTTTGGGATTCAAAGAAGAATTGTTGAGGTCAACAAGGGCTGATGGTGTTTTGGGGTGCAGGATAAAATAAGGAAAAAAAGCAATGGTTGCATTAAAGTTAAAAGAAAAATCAATGAGATCAAACGAGACTGGGTGGACGGCCGACGGCTATAGTGACCGTCCGCCGGAGAACGAAATCAACACTGTTGTGGTCAGGCCCGGATTGGATCTTCTTGCTTTGATACCATGAAGAATTTTAGAATATTTCACTAATTCTTGGATGATTTACTATAGAGCTCAAGGTGTGCTTATACTGAGCACATACATGATAAACATAGAAAGAGATCAAGCAGACAATGTAAAGAGATAATGATGGAATCTTCTAATCTAATCTACTTACTAATTAAATTTAGGTGCCTATTCTAATGGGTTTCCTCACTAACCAACTTGCCTAATCTCCCACAAGAAGATCTAACGGTGAGATCTACACCTAATCCAACGGTGGATCTCACATATTCTAACAGGATTTAGGTAGTTTTTTGGGAGGGTACGAGCTTTTGAAACGTTTTGGGAGGGAATTTAGGGTCTAGTTCTTGCTTGTTCTTGTTGGAGTTTCTTGGGAAATTCTTCATGGAGAATAGAGGGAGCCTTGAAATTGTGTAGGTCTTCTTCTGTTCTTTCCACTCTACTAGTGAAGTTCATAGTAGAAATGAAGCAAATTCCCTTTCTTTCTCATTAAATATATCATTCCCTGTCATTTTTCTGCTTGTTCTTGAATTTTTCTCCATGAAATATCATGTATATCTGCGGTAATTTTCTGGTGTGAAAACTCTTTCGCTGCCACTCTCTAGATCCACATCAAGAGCACAGCAGCAGAGATCTCTCAATCTTTGCCGTTCTTGGAAGGCAGATCTGTAGAGAAGTGAAGCAATTTGGTGGAGAGAGCTCAAGAATCAATTAATGGTGATGGTGAAGTATGTGTCAAACAAAAAAAAAATCGCAGTAAAGATCCAATTTAAGTAACTCTTCGTCCGGGTACTTTCTTTGATATCATTTGGTAAAGATCCAATTGAAGCTTCATTCTCTGCTTAACAAATCTCTGAGAGTTGTTAAAAAAACTGAGTTCTGGATCTGGAATTTCTGAAACTATCCATCGGATGATTCGGATCTGAAACTCATTATTATTGTCAATCTGGATGGATTCAATATGTTTTACGATTATACACTCAAAGCTTGTTGAAACTACTCGATTTAAGAGGGAGAAGGATGAGAGGTTGTATTCTTAATTCTGAACACCTGATACTAGATTCTAGATCAAGGAGAGTTTCGAGCTTGTAATTCAAGCCCTTCTTGGTTATTTTTACCAAAACCTTGACTCTGTACAAGGATCTATCATCACTGTAACAGAGCTTGAATGTCCTTTCGTTCAACTCATTTGTTCGATTAAGGTTTCTTTGAAAGAGGCAAATTGAAGTTGAAAAGATCCGGTTGTTGTTTGTGCCATAATTTTACTTCATTTGAAGAATCTTTTGATATGCTTTGGCCTTGGAATGTTGATGCTGGCCAGAAATTCCAATTCATCCCAGGTTTAAAGATTTTCAAGTGAAGAAATAGTGCTCCACACAAAATTCTCCACTTAGATTACCACGGTTCAGTTCTGGATAGTCTTTAAGCAGCTCGGTGGTGTTCTACTAGTTGCCAAACAGTCATAAATCAAGGTTCTGTTTCACGTATGGGAAGCTGAGGAGAAAATTTTCAGCTGCCATACAATTTCATTGAGAAAAAAATCGTGATCCAGGTGCTATGTTGGAGCAGAAGTTTACTCTTGTATATTTCGGATGTCCATGCTTGTTGAAAACAGATGTGTGAATTAGTTGCTACAAGTGTCATAATACTTTGGTGGACACTTGTCACTACTTTCATCATGATGAGTTAGTGGGCAAACATAGAATTGGGTTAGTGTGCTTTATCCTATGTGAAGAATGGTTGCTCATTAAACATTGAATACCGTGCCAATGAAAGTATTTAGAACTTGACTATCTGGAGTTGAAATATAGGGAAGTGATCGAATGCGTTAGAGGTTCTTTCTTTGTCCCAGCTTGGCATTTCTCCTTGCCGTCCAAGGATTCAAAAGGATTGCTGGATTCTATGGAAGAGACCCCATAAAGGAACTCTTAAGCTCAACATAGATGGAGCTTCGAAGGGGAACCCTGGAGAAGGAGAGGGAGGAGGAGTTATTCGAAATGAAAAATCAACGGTTATCTTAGCTTTCTTTCTTTACTACGAGAAAGGCACTAACATGGTTGCGGAAACTCGTGCGCTCTTGGACGGGCTCCGCTGTTGCAAGGCCTTTAATATGAGCAAGATGATCGTGGAATCAGATAGCAAAGTTCTAATCGATCTCATCGACGGGAAAGGGCAAATCCTGAGCAATCCAATATCTCTGGAAAGAGATTCAACCACTCCTTTGCATTTTGTCTTCCACTTGCAATCCCCAATTCAGAGAGGGAAACTCAGTTGCAGATGCGGTTGCAAACTTCGGCTGCTCATCAAGATCCAATTTGTTCTATCCCTCCTGGGCCTCCATGCCTCGCCTGGCAAGAGGGGCAGCAAGATGTGATGCACTTGGCCTTCCCAACATCAGAAGCAAGATCAACTAAGGGCACTCTTCCTTATAAGCATTGAAGGTTGTCTTTTTCTTATGCAAGCCTCTCCTAGGCTTCTTGGACTAAGGATCGGGAGAGTGTCAGACACACACGTAAAAAAATAGTCACTAGTTGCCAAACAGTCATAAATCAAGGTTCTGGTTCACGTACATTGCTACATTGGGAGGCTGAGGAGAAAATTTTCAGCTTTCATTGAGAAAAAAATCGTGATCCAGGTGCTATGTTGGAGCAGAAGTTTACTCTTGTATATTTGGGAAGTCCAAGCTTCTGATGTGTGAATTAGTTGCTACAAGTGTCATAATACTTTGGACACTTGTCACTACTTTCATCATGATGAGTTAGTGGGCAAACATAGAATTGGGTTAGTGTGCTTTATCCTATGTGAAGAATGGTTGCTCATGGTGGCTACGGAGCTGGTCATCCGAAAAGCACTTTTGGGCCTATTTTTTGACGTGCCACCTTAGGTTTAGGAAAATCAACAAAATTGCTAGCTTCAACCTGTAAATTTGCCGCTTGAAGTTACGCGGATTGTCATTCGTTAGTCTCCATTACTAACCTCTCCAATCTTTTTTCCGGGATACCTCCATGGATCCCGATCAATCTCCGGCATAGCTTCGCTAGGGTCAGGTGAAATCTGATGGCAGAGGTAGGTCAAGAAGGGGATTGCATCTCTCAGGAAGAGAAAGGTGAAGACGGGGATTGCATCCCTCTGGATGTTGGGGATCATCAACAGGTAACATTTACAAACTTTATCCGGTTTAAATTGAACAACGAGAAAGATCTTAGTGACAAATTTCTTGTGCTCTGAAATCTTGCAAAGACTAGCAATACAGATGAGGTTTTCTCTCTTCGCACAAAAATGGCGATCCTAAAAGATCTAGAGGCTGAACTCGCAAAATCTCCAAACTCCATTGGAGGTGGAAATTTCTTGGAACCGTCCCCGTCTCAAGAATCCAGCTCCTCATCAATTGAGAGGTCTGCCAGTAAAAACCAGATACCCCAAACCAGTAACCTTGAAGTAAGACACTCTCCAGTTGAGAATGATAGAGCATCCCTATCTAGAGAAACCTCAGTTAAGGATGCTAGGGAAAACGAAGGCAACGACAATGTTTCTGAGATTAAATTAGGCACTGAAAAAGGGTTCTGTTTTTTCTGGTTTTGCTTCATCTCCTCCCGTCTGTTCCTTCCGTGTTAATATCTACGGTAATCTACGGTAATCTCATTTATTCAAAACATGTGTTAATATCAATACCAGATCAAAACCATTCTACGGTAATCTCATTTATTCAAAACATGTGTTAATATCTCTCAAAAGCAGTTTTTACACAAATGCTTGATCCTGATTTTTCTAAAGAAAAGCCCGCTAGAATAATTTATTAGAGATAACTTATGTGTGCTCCCAAGAAAATATTGGCCAGACCAAGAATCAAGTTCGAAATAATTCTGTTATTTTACATTTTTACCTATCAAGATTTGCGGAAACATTAATAACATGTCAATGAATTCAAAGATTTAAAAAAAAAACTGTGTGAATTTTTCAATCTTATTGTACGTAATAGGGAGGCCGGAGATTTGCATTTCCTCTAAGCTATATGACATCCATTCTTCATATTATGCTTTTTTTATTTTGTTACTGTGCAGGAAGTCTTGCTGGTGAAAGCTCTATTGGATCAAAATGCATTGGTTCAGGATGGGAAGATACGAAATGCCCATATATCTCTGAGGAGAATGTCATCATCCCTTATGACATGTCTGGAACATCAGTTTTTGGTTCGAGTCCAGTACTCCCTTATTCACTGATACCAAACACAGAATCTTTAAGAAAAATCTGGGATCCCATTAATCTAAACACTTCACAAGATAGATTCGTTACAAATCTTGATTCATCTCCATCATATTCTTCTGTGGTCCAAGGCTTAGGGCCAATGTCAAAAAATGCAAATTGTGGTGATCAACCCGTAGATTCCAGCAATGTCAGTGGGGATTGTGCGAACCCTGGCAGAGTTGGTGGTACTGGCATGAAAAGAAAGGATCATAGTTTTGTAGATTCCACTCTGACAAAAAAAGATTTGTCCTTAAACCACAAATCAGTCTCCGGAGATCACTCGGGTCAGTCTCCAATGGAAAAATCTAAACTTAAAATCCCCACCTTGAGCATTCTTAATGCCTTTCTGCAGAGTTCTTCTCAGACATTTGATGAATATAACCCGGCTGTGGATTCACCTTGTTGGAAAGGAGCCTCAGCTTCTCAGAATCCTTCATTTGGATTTGAGCAAGCTGTTGAAAATAATGGAGTTAGTGTTTCCACTGAGTTTACTGAACATAATGGAGCATCTGATATTTCAAGTGACCATTCACTTCCAAACAATAATGCGTGTTTGCTGGTTAAGACAATTCATCATCTCTCAGAATTGCACCTTTGCAGTAATTATAGTAAGGTAAATTCATTGAAAGAACAGGACTATGATGTTCTTCGGCTTGTAATTGGAAATCTTTATGCATGTGTCGCCAAGAAGGTCGGGTTAATGAGAGCGATGCCCGGATCATTTCCTGAGTTGGGCAGTTCTTATTCTTTTAGGAAGCCAACTGATCTTCACAAGGTATGATATTTTGCCTCTAAACACATCATGTATCCTGATTTTTTTTTTGGGTAGCGCTCTTCAAGTTACTGCTAGCATCCTTAAATTGAATTGAGATGAGATGTAAGAAGAAAATTTGTGCCTTTCTAATTTGAAACTGAAAAATGTAGTTAATTTCAAGATATGGTTTAGCTTTATTGAAGAGTTACATGGGCCATGCGTCTAAATTCCAGTTGTGAAGCTCTTTAGAAAAATGGCAACCTGTTAAATAAAGATAGGGGTGATTTATGTATCTATTCGGATTCTTTTTACATTTTACATGTCGTGATTCCTATTGATGCCCTATTTTCAATTTCTGATGGACTAAAAGCCACCCTTTATTCAGGTAAAGGCCAATAATACGCTTGACTCTTTCAAAGTGAAATTTAAATTTTCTAAACATCTTGTGATACATTAGCAATTTTTTTAATAAAAAGTTTTACTGTTTTTGAGAAATAATGGATTTTTTTTGTTTATGAAATGTTGTGGCATCTTTCTGTGCATGCCTTGTCATTCTAATGTTGATGGTATTGTTAGGCCTACAGTATATTTTTTTGCAGGAGACCTTTTGAATCAGTTAATTACGTGATTACAATATATACATGCCATCGTCGGTAAAGTAAGTTTTGTCAGCAGTGTATTATCCCACTTTTTCCTTCTCTCAAGTATTTTGTTTGGTGGCTGTGATGATGAGACATTTTCATGATACTATTTTGTCTCAAGAATCCATCTCAAAATGGTGCAAGGTTTTCAAATTGCATTGCTTTTATCTGCATTTTTTCAAGATTCGTCTCACATGCTCCATGTATTGGTGTACCTTTAACTCATTGCATTTCACTTCGTTCTTCTTTGGCATGTTATCACATTTTACTTTTAACATGTTATTTTGACATTTTACTTTAACATGTTATTTTGAGACTGAAAAGTTTTTTCTCTAGGGATCTGCTTCTGGCAGGTCTTTGGTTCTGGGAATAGAGGCTGATGATGATTTGAGTCAACATATCGAGGAAAAGTTGTGTTCTAGTATGTCTAGTAAGAAAGAAAATCGGTCCCATGATTTTGTTTCTGCAAGTGCTGATATGGATCTGCAGAAAGATAATGGGATTACACAGGTATGATTTGGACTTCTCTGCATATAACCTACTCTGGCTAGTTCCTTGTTCATTCATCAAATTTATATGGACACTCTAACCTACAGGCTGTAAAGAAGGTTATGAAGGAAAATATGAGTGATGAGGGAGAGAATCATCCTCGAACTCTATTATAAAAGAATTTATGGATCGAGTCAGAAGCAGCACTATCTTCCATGAAGTATGAACTCGAACTTGCCAAGATGAAGATTGAGATGGAGAAAATCGAGCAGGATCCGGCACAAGGTGAACTATTTGTGGCCTGTTGGCTTGAGATTATGACAACCGATTACAAGTCCAAAACCTATTATTGGACTGGAAATTATATTTAAATTTGAGTCCACCAATAGGTTTCGGGCTGACAATCAGTTGTCATAATCTGAAACAAACAGGGCCTTAATGTATCTTTCTATGCTCTCTTTGGATTTTACTTAAACACTTGGTGAACTTTTGGTATGGCTACAGATTTGCGCGCCTCGTCCAATGCAGCTGGGAAGTCTATATATGTGGAGAAATTCAATTTGAAGGAAACCAAGCAGGATCAGGCACAAGGTGAACTATTTGATGCATCTTTATCTGCCCTCTTTTGATTTTACTTGAAACATTTAGTGAACTCATTTGGTATGGCTACAGATTCCTCATCCAATGCAGCTGGGAAGTCTATATATGTGGAGAAATTTGATTTGAAGGAAACCAAGCAGGATCAGGCACAAGGTGAACTATTTGATGCATCTTTCTCTACCCTCTTTTGATTTTACTTGAAACATTTTGTGAACTCATTTGGTACGGCTGCAGATTCACATGCCTCGTCCAATGCAGCTGGGAATTCTATAGATGTGGAGAAATTCGATTTGAAGGAAACCAAGCAGGACCAGACACAATGTGAACTATTTGATGCATCTTTCTCTGCCTTCTTTTGATTTTACTTGAAACATTTTGTGAACTCATTTGGTATGGCTACAGATTCGTACACCTCGTCCAATGCAGTGGGGAATTCTTTATATGTGGAGAAATTCGATTTGAAAAAATTTGATGACATCAATATGGGTGACATATTGGTAACAAATTCTGAAGAGAGATCAACTGAGAATTTTCCCACCCCAGCCCCAAGTGCTGATGTTACTCAGTGCTGTTGCATGAAACTCGAGGACATGAATCAATCAAGTATATATGATCAGATAGCAGACGATATGGATTCAATTATGGCGAGTTTGCAAGTGAAAATGAACAGGACCAAGCACGATCAGACACAAGGTGAACTATTTAATGTATCTCCTCTCCTCTCCTCTGATTTTACTTAATACATTTAGCGAACTTATTTGTTATATCTACAGATTCGCACGCTTTATCAGATGCAGCTGGGAAGTCTACACATATGGAGAAGTTCAACTTGAAGGAATTTGGTGGCGTCAATATGGGTGATAATTCAGCACCCAATGATGAAGAGCGATCAACTGAGAATTTTTCCACCACCCAAGGTGATGATGTTACTCAGCGTGTTTCCGAGAAACTCGAGGACGTGAATCAATCAAGTATGAAGGATCAGACAAAAGACATTGAGGCTTCAGTTGTCAAATCACTCATTTTGATGTCATCAAGCTAATTTCCTTAGTTGCTCAAATACCCATGATAGATTTGTAAGCATTTCGAAAAAATTGACCCAGACGATTGTAGCATTCACAGTCTATTTTTCTAAATGGGCCTGAGAAATATTCTATAGTTATGGTGTTTCCGGTCGACCACTTGGACTTTTTTCCATGTATGATGAAAAGGTTTATTGCTCTCTATAGAACTATTAGAAGGCAGATTAGAACTTGAAAGCGACTCCTCTAGCAGTCTCTCGTAGGCTAAAAGGATCAGGGACAGTCTGTGGAGACTCACTAATCTCATGTAATAAAACAGTATGTGTGTCTCTTTTTTCACTCATTCTTAGAAGCGCGAACGATTTAGATTTGGCTGATCGTCTATCCAAATCAAGAGCTTCTAGCAACTCATTTTATTATGTTGGAAAATTCTTGTGATGTAAAAAGAAGGGAAATGATAAATGTGTCCCTTTTCATTACTTGGGACACCCAGCTACGGTGTATCTATGACTGCAAATCGGCTGATGTACTTCACATTTGAAGGAGTGAACGACCTGATTGCCACGTACAGTGCAGCTGGGTGTCCCAAGTGATGAAAAGGGGTGCATTTATCATTTCCCAAAAAGAACTTGTCTTTTAATTTGTGAACGTCTCCTTTTTTAATTTTTTGAAGAAATTTGCAAATATTTAATGCACAAATGTTTGGGAAACTGCTGAATTGGGTAACCGTAACAAATAATCACAGTGACATCACAGCATAAAATTTCATTTCCCTAATGTCATGCATCAAACTACCTAGGCTTGCTACTTCACCTTATGCAGTCTTTATGGTGTCAGTTTCTCACAAGTCATTCTATGAGGTGGCACCAAAAGCATCCCCTTACATGTGTATCGACACTAAAACAAAACTGTAGTAGATATCAATCCATGTACCGGTATTGCCAGTGCAGTAGATGCCTCCAGAAACTAATGTCAGTACTGATAGAAATGGGTGAATAATGGCTTGTGATAGAAGGGTCCCTATTCCATTCGGTAGTAAAAGCTTTGTTTGCTCAGAGTTAAGATAAGCATAAGGGATAACTGGGCTTGAAGGAAGACTCTTAACTAAACAACAAAAATAGGTCTCCTTGCAATAATTCGTGGAAAGACCATGCAAAAGACAGAGAGAGCAAGAAATAAGAGAAAAGTACGGAATGTGGCTGGTGTTTGGAGTAATTACGGATTGTGGGCACCTTTTAAAACAAGAACAAAAAACGGGGTAATCTTCAAAATCGGGTCGGAAAAAGACCCTGATCCCCTTCTGACATCGACAGAAACGTCATTCAACTTCATTTTTCATTACTGCCTATTAAATTGGCACGCTTCACGAGGCTTCTTTTGGTTCGTATGAATGCATATTTGAACCGAAAGAACCTTGGGTTCGTGTCGGAAATATAGAGACGGATGGATGTTTGACATGTGTTGAAAAACTTTTTGGAATGCTGACAATCCAAAGTCAATCATTATCTTTTCTCACTTCTCTTTTGGTTTAGAACGGTAACATTATTGAATACGTCTATTTTGGCTTTAGGTTCGTTTCTATCTTTTCACTTCTCTTTTGGTCTTCACTTCTGTTTTGGTTTATTCAGTAACGTTATTGAATACGCCTCTTTTGGCTTAGAACGACGACTTTATTGAATATTTTATTATTTCTCACGTATCTTTTGGTTGAGAACGCCGCCGGATTTAGGAGTACGCCGACAGAAATAGGATGTACGCCGGCGGAAATAAAGGGGTACGCCGGCGGAAAACGTAAATAATGGGTAAGTCGGCGTAAATAATGAGGACCAAAAGAGAAGGGAAAAGATTCTAAGCCAAAAGAGAAATAGGGTGTACGCCGGCGGAATTCATGGGTACGCCGATGGAAATAATGGGGTACGCCAGCGGAAGCGTAAATAATGGGGTAAGCCGGCGTAAATAATGAGGACAAAAAGAGAAGGGAAAAGATTCTAAGCCAAAAGAGAAATAGGGTGTACGTTGGCGGAATTCATGGGTACGCCGGCGGAAATAATGGGGTACGCCGGCGTAAATAATGAGGACCAAAAGGGAAGGGAAAAGATTCTAAGCCAAAAGAGAAAGAATGGGTACGGCGGAGAAAATAATGGAGTACGCCGACGGAAAGCGTAAATAATGGGGTAAGCCGGCGTAAATAATGAGGACCAAAAGAGAACGAAAAAGATTCTAAGCCAAAAGAGAATTAATGAGTACCTTGGCAGAAATAACGGGTACGCTGGCGTAAATAATGGGGTACGCCTGCGAAAATAGGGTGTAAGCGGAAATAGGGTGTACGCCGGCGGAATACATGGGTACACCGGCGTAATTAATGGGGAAGCCGGCGTTAAATAATGGGGTAAGCTGGCGTTAAAAATGATGACCAAAAGAGAAGGGAAAATATTCTAAGCTAAAAGAGATGTATTCAATAACGTTACCGTTCTAAGCCAAAAGAGAAGTGAGAAAAGATAACGCTGCTCACTAAAGTATTCAATAACGTAAGCATTCCAAAAAGTTTAAGTTTTCCAACATGTGTCAAGTATCCATCCGTCTCTAGTTATTTCCGATGGCAATGACAGAAACGAACCCAAGGTTCTTTCGGTTCAAATATCCATTCAAACGAACAAAAAGAATCCTCGTGAAGCGTGCCAATTTAATAAGTAGTAATGAAAAAGGAGGACTTTGTTGATGTCAGAAGGGTATCAGGGTCTTTTGAACACCCAATTTTGAAGATTAGCCCTTTTTTGTTCTTGTTTTAAAAGGTACCCGTAATCCGTAATTACTCCAAACATCAGCCCCCCATTCCCTACTTTTCTCAAAAAATAATGATACAAAAGATGCCTCCGTGCAAAGATTAGAGCCATAATAAAGACGAAAAGAAGGTTTGGTACATCACATGGGGGGTTGTGGGCCTGTATTTGGGGCATTTTAGGTATCTCATATAAAGTGAAATCTCGAGTGGGGTGACCAGGGGTGCATTTAATGATAGTCTGAGTGCATTACTACCCTTAGAACCAAAAATGGGAACCCAGGACCTAGCTTTTGGCAACCCAAAACCTAACCTTTTTCACCCTTTCCGGTTATCGAGATGATGCCCCATTATTACCTCTTCCTTTACTCGCATTATTGGTGTATGGGATCAGCTGCCTCTTGCACTGTCGCTGTTATGCCCACAAAAAAACAGACTGATAACGATTACACACGGAGTTTTAGGATCAACGGTAAAAGACAATATTTGGGTCCTACAAAAGGGGGGAACCATGGACATTTAGGGCACGTTTGGTTTGGCTACCATGATTGTTTTTTCCATGATAAATTGGTGTCTCCAAGTGGAGATGAGGGTGAAGTGACCGGGAAAACCTCATGCTATATGTGCCTCCGCCCCTGCCAACACGCACTCTCTGCTGACTGAACCGAACTAGGACGGCTAACTAAGGTACTAGTCGGTCAACCGAGACAGCCGACCGAGTAGGGGTCGGACGGCCGACAAGTTTCTCTGGTGCATGGCTCGGGTTGGCTCCGCCGATTTGGTTTACGACCCTCGGAAGGGCTTTTGGAATCTGTATAAGTCTCACAAACTCCCTAAAAATGTTATTTAGATCCTAATTTGGGGTAATATGAATTTTAGGTGACTTTAGTGGAAAGTTGGAAAACTTTGGTTAAGGTCTTGGGTGTGATAAAACCCTTGATTGGTATTTCAGTGAGAAGACTTGTTCTATTTCTAGTTGTTTTCATCTAATATATGATTTTTATGCAAGTTGAGCATATGCTATGATTATTTTGATTAAACAGTAAGTTTTTGGATTGCAAATAGAATCTTTGTTATGATATATTGAACGATATTTTGGATTGCAAATAGAATCTTTGTTATGATATATTGAACGATATTTCATGACCTGTAGCCTTGTCCACCATTATTTTTCTTTGAAATATTTCCAGTTATGGAATTATCAAATCAAATGTTTATGCCAGTGTTGATGTTGATTAGTCAGAGAAATACAGTGGGACATGGGTGTGTCCGATATTAGTATAAAATAGTAGACATCCCTATGGGATATTCATGGATTCGGATGGATCAGCAGTATACATGTGGAACACTCTAATTTACACAGTGTCTTGGTTGAAGCCACCGTTACATAATCTCTAGCAGTTTTAGCAAGGACAGAGATATCTTGCAGGTTAGCGGGAAGTTATCTTCTGCAAGTTTAGCAGGGATAAGATTTCTCGTAAGTTAGCGAGCAGTTATCCTCCACATATTTAGCGGGGATGAGTTCTCTTACGGGTTAGTGAGGATGTGGTCCGTCACAGGTTTAGTGAGAACAAGATCTCCCATAGGTTTAGTGGGGACTTGGCTTTCTGCGGGTTTAGCGGGGCTGTAAATACCCAAAAAAACTCCCTTTACAAAAATTCGTCCCTCTCTTGTAAAGAGTGCGTTTTTGTCTTTGGGAATTAGATTTGGTTAGGGCTTCCTAAGAAAGCCTATAAGTACATTGCTTCGTGGCTAAAACAAACTTTAAACTTTTTGTTCAGCCCTGGAGAAATAAATTAGAGAAAGAGAGGAAGAAAATCAAGGAGATCGCGATTTCAGAGTCGAAGCCGTGAATTAAGGTGAGATTTATGTCGGTTTTGCGTAAAAATTGCATAAGAATTTAGTAATGAATTTAAATATCCCTAATAAACTAAGAATTTAGTTCTGGAACTTTAAGAATCGAGGGTTGGTTTATGCCCTAAAAGGTTAGATTAATTATGATAAATAAATCTGAGATTTTTGGAGCGTGAAATTGGATGAAATGGATTCCTCTCGTCGATACGAGTCCAACGAATCCAACCACGCGCCAATCAGAACTATAACGAAGAAGTTATGGCCTTTTGAAGTTTTCGGGAGAAGTTTTCGGGACGAATTTGAAATTCTCCCGAAAAACCCAGTCCGAGGCCTTGGGACTTCCAAAAGAAACCTTCGGCATGAGAGTCATTTGAGAGTTGTCTTAGAAACTTTAAGAAAAGAGCAGCTATATGGAGAACTGAAGAAGTGTGAATTCTGGTTCGACTCAATCTCCTTTTTGGGACATATGGTCTCTAAAGACGGAGTATCCGTAGACCCAAAGAAGATTGAGACAGTAATGTTGTGGAATAGACCGAATAATGTTCTTGAAATTCGTAATTTTCTGGGTTTGGCGGGATACTACCGCCATTTTGTTGAAGACTTTTCGCGTATAGCTGCCCCTTTGACCCGTTTGACACGGAAAGAGACAAAATTTGTTTGGTCTGAGGATTGTGAAAAGAGCTTTCAGGAATTGAAGTAATTGTTAGTTTTCGCTCCCATCCTAACTTTGCCTGTTAGCGGAATGGGATTTGGAATTTACAGTGATGCCTCGAAGAAAAGCTTAGGCTGTTTGTTAATGCAGAATGACAAAGTGATTGCGTATGCAGCGCCGGTTGAGACTTTATGAAGAAAACTATCCGACTCATGATTTGGAATTGGCAGCCGTCGTGTTTGCTTTGAAAATTTGAAGGCATTATCTGTATGGAGAACCATGTGAAATCTTTACTGATCATAAGAGTTTGATGTATATATTTACTCAGAAAGAACTTAACATGAGACATAGGCATTGGTTAGAACTATTGAAGGACTACGACTTAACCATAAGCTATCACCCCGGAAAGGCTAACGTGGTAGCTGATGCTCTAAGTTGGAAGTCGTCTGCAAATCTGACAATTTTGATTACTTCTCAGAAGTATATTTTGGAAGACCTCCGAAGATCAGAAATAGAAATTCGTGGTCCAAACTTTGGGGTACTAATGATAGCACTCCAAGTTCGGCCCACATTGCAGGAAAGAATAAGGATAGCTCAGGAATTCGACCCAGAACTTTGTAAAATCAGAAATAACTTAGAAGAAGGATTTGAATCTGAATTCTGAATTCACAATGACGGTACCTTGATGTTTGGTAACCGCATTTGTGTTCCGAATGACTCTGTTTTGAAAAATAAAATTATGAAGGAACCGCACAATTGGCGTTATTCTCTACACCCTGGAGGTACGAAAATGTACAAGTGCTTGAAAGGAAATTTCTGGTGGAATAATATGAAGAGGGAAATAGCTCAGTATGTATCCCAATGCTTAACGTGTCAGGTGATTAAGGCAGAACATCAGAGACCGCCCAGAACACTGCAACCGCTTCCTATCCCAAAATGGAAGTGGGAAGAGATTACGATGGACTTTGTGTCGGCTTTACATCGTACTCCCTCAGGCAATGATTCCGCATGGGTAATTGTAGACGGATTGACAAAGATAACTCACTTTATACCCCTTAGAACCGGCCTGACGCCTAAAAGGTTGGCTAGATTATATGTTGAACAGATAGTTAAATATCATGGTGTGCTTAAAGCCATTGTATTTGATAGAGACACCTGGTTTACATCCTAATTTTGGAATAGCTTACATTCAGCAATATTGTCTTCCCTTAAGTTCAGTACACCATTTTATCCTCAAACAGATGGACAATATGAAAGAACCATCCAAATTTTAGAAGATATGCTCAAGGCTTGTGTAATGGATTTGAAATGATCTTGGGACGATCATCTTCCCTTGATTGAATTCTCTTACAACAATAGTTATCAAGCTAGTATTCAGATGGTACCTTTTGAGGCCCTTTATGGAAGGAGATGTAGATCACTCATATGTTGGGATGATGTAGGTGAAAGAAGACTCTTAGGCCCAGATTTGGTTCAACAAGCCATGGATAAAATTCAGTTGATTAAAGAGTATCTTTGCGCGGCACAAAGCCGACAAAAGAGCCATGCAGATGTCAGACGAAGAGAACTAGAATTTCAGATCGGAGATAAGGTACTTTTGAAAGTATCACCCATCAAGGGAGTGATGTGGTTTGGGGTTAGAGGAAACTCAGCCCGAGATTTGTAGAACCTTATGAAATATTAGAAAAGATTGGAAAAGTGGCTTATCGATTGGCTTTACCTCCATCATTATCTGGAGTACACAATATGTTTCATGTGTCTATGTTACGAAAGTATATTCTGGATCCGAACCATGTGATTGAATTGGAACCTTTGAATTTGAGAGAAGAACTGTCATTTGAAGAGCAACCTACATACATGTCACGCCCCCAAGCCATACACATACACACATAACCACAACACAAGGCTTAACGGTGCGACAATGCCGCACACCTGTAAAGCAAGCTTCACAAGCATACAAGGCTAGCAAAGCAAATATCAAAACCATCTGCAATAGTCTAAATAGCCAAATCTAAATGTCTTACATTAATCCAATAATCAAATCTCAATCACTTTCCAAATCTCTCATCTAACCTATAATCCCATAAAATCAAAGTACGTAATCAAATGACATAGTCTCAATAAATCCTAAACAATACTCACTATCTAACGAATGTAAAAGTACTGGAAAGTAATGATAATCAGAAATCAGAGATCACTTCTGTGCCTCCTCGCCGACTCCACGAGGATCAAACTCTGAAAATGTTAATATAGCCACAGTCAGCTGAAAAGCTCAGTCCATAAAAACGCACTACAAAAGTGGGATCATTGAAGGTTCACAACTGAATAAAAGGTATAAGCCATAAGTGATTAACACAAGCTCAATAAGGAGGGAGCAAAGGTTCATAAGGGCACAAGTCAAGTATCACATCAAAGGTCACAATATTCAAAGGATCACTGAAGGTAATCAATATGGGTACAATACCACCCTGAGGTCATCGGTTTGGTCTAAAAAGCAAGTTATTTTCACCCCGACTGCCCACGGGTCCACAAAGCGAATTATTGCTTACACCGACCGCCCACGGTGTCAGAACTGGTTCTTAGGTTCACATACTTGTCGACAGGGCCAACGTTTATCCCCCATTGGCGGGATCACAGTTCTTATTCACATATAGGCTAATGCCTATGCCCCACTGGCGGGGGTCTTTTCAGAGTTCACATAATCTAAGCCTCTCAATAGGTGTTCAAAGTTCACATAGTTCAAAAGGTGTTCAAGATTCGAAGTGAGTGTCTCACATGAGTTCCATAATGGTTTCATATAATAGAGAGTATACAATATTCCAAAGGTTCATATAGTTAGGAAAACTGATAGGGGTTCCATAAGTCCAAAGTAATGCCTCTAGCATTATATCAAAAAACAAGATTCAATAGAGTTCATTCAAAGAGAGGGGTAAAGCATGCAAGACCCAAGTAAAGATCTGAAATTCTATTCAAAGGTTCATATGTTCAAAAGATGTTAGGAAACTATGATCGAAAGATATGATATCGAATAGTAAATCGCAATACTAAAGTAGTACGAAATTACATACCTTAATATCGAACTGTTTCCCTTTCCATAATCACCTACAATATACCCTTTGGTGCCTCTTCGAGAAAGAATCGGCAAATCGTCCTAGTGTTCTTTTTAGTATTTTGAAATTATCATCCATATAAAGTTTTCACAAACTTTTTGAAACTATTTTTAAAAGAAAAAACGCGTTTCCGGCATATCCGTAGAGTACAAGAGCGTCGAAAACAGACAAGAAACGAAGAAGTTATAAATTTCTGAAGTTTGAACTGCTGGGGGAAAAACTGTCACGCTGGACATTTGGGAACTTTTCCGGACGTCCGGGAAACTTTCAGTTTGCCTGACAGATTTCAGTAGGATGTCTGCCCCCACGCGGACCCAGTTTTTCCCGAAACGCGATTTTTCACTGGTTTTGACACTAAAACGGCCATAACTCATTCGTTTGACATCCAATTCGTGCGTGGTTGGATCCGTTGGACTCGTATTAATAAGAGGAATCCATATAATTAATTTCAGCTAAAAAATTCTCAGATCTAATTACCAAAAATTAATCAAACTTTTTAGGGATCGATCTAAACCCTAATTACAGTTCTAAAATCAAAGTTCCCTTAGGGATCCATTAATTCTTCCCTTAGATCAATCAAACATCAAGTTCTAATTGATTTAAACTTTATCAAAATCCATCAATCTTGTTTTTTAGTTCGTATCAAACGAAGAATACTCAAAGTTCTTTCCCGGATTTGCGGTCGAAGGCTCTACGATTGCTTCTCCGATTTATTGGTCTTGATCTTCTTCTCCTTCAATTGGATTTTCTCTTTCTTTTAGGGCTGTAGAAGAGATTAGGGTTTCTTAATGGTTGTGCAGTTCTCCTTGAGAGGCAATTTATAGGCTTTTTCTAAAGAAGCCATAATTCTAATCTAAGTCAAATGACAAAATTACCCTTGATTCACAAGGGGACGAATTTTTTAGAGGGAGGGATATTTTGGGTATTTACAATACATCCATACAGGGAGATAATATAGAGAAAGAGAGACAAATACGAAAAAGGAGACGACATAAAAGATTTATCGTGGCTCGGTCTTCCACCTTGAAGACCTACTCCACTCCCTAAGTTGGTTCTCCTTGAGATTTTTCTCTTCTAAATCCGACGCCACACAAAGCCCGAGTCGGAGGGCGATGTACAATCACCACCAATGAGGGATAAGACCCTCTTTACAAACCGGATTCGCCTTTCTCAAGGAAGAACTCTCTTTTAGCCTCTTAAAAGGCTCGATATAACAATGATAAAGCTCACAAAACTCTCCAAATAATAATACAATGAAAGCCTAATGGAGATTTTTTTCAAGTAGATGTGCAAGTTCAAAGCTCTTTGAAGAAATCAAAATGGGTTTCAAAGTTTAAGCTCAAATGAGATTATAGGTCCAAAAATTATTAAATATTGAAATATTATATCACATATATATAGCCTCATATGATTTATGACCGTTTGGGGGGAAATGGGAAGAAAAAGAGTCAAAATGGTCAAAAAATTAACTAGCCATTTGAGCTCCAACGGCTACTTTTCCGCACACACTCGGTTGCCCATGGAGGGTCGATCAATCGCGCCTGGTGTGCTGACCCTTTTTATTTTTGAATCCCGATGGAACATGATTAACCGGGCCATGGTGGTTGCCATGCTGGATGGATTCTAGAATATCCAGTATCCCATCTACGGTCGACCAGACTTACCCCGGTCGCTCGCCCCAAGCTTTCTGGTCGGGTGCTGGGTTTCCAGCACCATTGCCGCGGTCGCCCAAGTTGCCCATTCGACCGGCCCTGTTTTGAAAACTGGTTTAATTTTGAAAAACCTTAAAGACTTGGGCCATGGTCTTCAGAATTTTGCCCAAGGTTTCAAAATACATTTTGAGACTTGTGAGTGATGTTTTCCATGAAATACAAATGGGTCTCAAGGCTGGTTTTGAAAATAGTTTGAAACACAGTTTGAAATGCAAAATCACTTCGAAAAGATCTCCAATATATTGGATTATCTACTGGTTATTTACATCTTCTATTTTATCAAAATATTTTGTAATATTTTTCTTAATGATAAATTCACAAACCGTCTACAAAAACAAGACGTAAATTCACTAAAAACATAGTCCTTCACTTTTTCCCCTTGATTTCAAATCTTCCGTATGATAATCCTAGATCGATAGATCTGATGTCACTCTTAAACCATTATGCAAGAATTTTCTTCCTATATTTTCATTCAGTCCCTCTCCCCTTTATTTCTCATTTTGTACGTTTGGGTCTCTCTAGAAAAAAGTAATAGGTTTATACTTAGCAAGTCAGAAATATTCAACGATCATCTACTCGGGAAGAACGATCTAGTTTTTTCAACTCGACTAGGTCAAGTTCCTAAGAAAACAAATATACTCGGGTAGTCGCATAACGACTTGAGTCAACTGTTGATTGAGTGGGGTCAACTCAGACAAGTTTGAAGACAATTAGACAAATTTTAGTACAATGATTAAGTAAATGTTAGATGCATTTAGCGCCATTTTTGTTCAACAGCTTCTGTGCTGTGTGTACCAAAAAAGAGAATGCTATTGATCAACGATTAATTTACATTTTGGGCCATGCAAGTGTTTCATGGCCTGCACTATAGAATTTTTTCCATGCTTATGATCGAAGGGTAAGGATCATCCTATGGAAATAATTTTTGGGGCACAACCTATTTACGTTATGGCCCAACAAATTGACGGTTTGGATCATTGTATGGAGTGGGCCTTACCGCACTTTTTAAAAATCACGTGTTTGCACGGCCACCGTATAATTTCTCGGTATATCAAGTGGTTGTACGTATCTTTTCATATGAATCGTGTTTTTGGTCTCCTACCTTAATTGTACGAAGAACGGAGTTACGTGCCAGAGTATACAAGGAATCAAATAAAGTATGTAGAAAATAATTAGTTGTTGGTAATGATCCATGCTGACTATCTCTCTTATTAATTCTCTGTTGTTGGCGTACCATACTTTCTAGACTTCTCCTATTCTCACGGCCACACATCATATAAGTTCTATGTCACTTGATGTGTTAATATTAGCTAGATGTTATTAATTTATTTTCCTACCACCCTAATAATTTTGATTTTTAATTATACCGGCTCTCCATTTGCTGCCTATAAATACCGATTCTTGTGACACTTCCATTACAAAATACATTACTGCCCTTATATTCCTTCGTTTGATATCCCAACCTTGAGATTACTATGGATCTTATAACTTCAACCCCTTCTTTTGGTTCCATCGTCGATTCACTAGAAGATGGGAAGCCGCAAATCAATCGCAACTCAAGCGTGTTTCACCCAAGCGTTTGGGGCGATCACTTCCTCTCCTACTCTCATGACCAAATTGTAAGGAGAGAGAGAGAGAGAGAGAGAGAGAGAGAGAGAGAGAGAGAGAGAGAGAGAGAGAGAGAGAGAGATTCAATTATTAACTTTCATTATGATTGTTGATGGATAGCCAAAGTTGTGTGGCTCATGCCTCTTGATAGAACACATGATGATAGGAAATGCTCTGTTCAATATTTTATTTTTATTTTTTTTGGTATACTCACCTCTTTTTCCTTTCTATTGTTGCTATTTATATTGTTTCGATTAGAAAAGAAGCAAGAAGGGTCATGTTAGAAAATTTAGCAGAATATAAAATTGCAGGTTTATGTTTATAGTAGGGAAGTAAGAGAGGGAGAGAAAGGGAGAAAGAGATCATTTAAGTTGAATTATATCCTTTCATAATTAACATAGCTAATTTATTTGTGCTTCTAAATGGTACCATGCAGAAGTTAGATTTATGGACTAAGCAGGTTGAAGAGTTGAAGGAAGAAGTGAAGAGAATGCTAAGCATTTCCAAGGGATCAAAGCAAGAAATCGATTTGATTGACGTGCTTCAACGTCTGGGAGTGGCATATCATTTTGAAAAGGAGATCAACGAGGCACTACATCAAATATTTGAATCCCATACATATGCTACTGACAATGATCTATTTGTCGTTGCTCTCCGATTTCGATTACTAAGACAACATGGGTTTAATGTGTCTTCTGGTAAATCCTTTTTCATTTCTACTCTCACTAGTTTTATCAATGGAAATTATGCATGTCATGACATGGCTGAATTTTATACAGATGTATTTAACAAGTTCAAAGACGAGCACGGAAAGTTCAATGCAGCCTTAATTAGTGATATGAGAGGCCTATTAAGCTTGTATGAAGCGGCACATCTCAGTACACAAGGAGAAGATGTATTAGATGAAGCCATTAGTTTCACTCGAGAACATCTGAAGTCTGGCATAAACAACCCTGATTGTGTGCTTCTTGCAATACAGATAGAACACGCCTTAGAACTACCCTTGTGTAGGAGTTTACCAAGGCTAGAGCATAGGTACTACATCTCGATATACCAACAAGAAAAGGAACGGAATGATTTGTTGCTAGAGCTTGCAATGTTGGATTTCAATCTCTTACAATCGTTGCACCAAAGAGAGTTAAAGGATCTTACGAAGTAAGTTTCTTTAACTATGTAAAGATTATTTTCAATAGGATTATTAAAATTTCCACTGTTGAGATCTGGACAAAACTATCAAGGCTGGTGGTTCTATATGTAAAATAGATGAGTACTTTATTATCATCACATTTTCTATTCTAGATATAATGTGAAAACATTATGGTTATCTTCTTGCGTTTGTGAAAGGTGCATATTGCTAATAATTCCTATTGAATATCTTAAAATGAGTTCTTTATCATCATTATATTATCTATTTTTTCTATAATGGGGAAAAATAGGGCTATATGTATCTGCAAGGTACATATAGCTATGAAAATTGGGGTTGGGTCTGTAGTAGCTCAATGGTTGAGGCATTGTATCTCAAACCTTGAGGTCGCAGGTTCTATCAAAACTTACCTACCAAAAAAATATTGCTATTAATTTCTATTAAATATCTTATATTACATATTTTCGATAACAATTACTAATATAAATGTTTACATACTGTAGAAAATGGACAGACAAAAATGTGATTAATAACCACGTTCATAGGCAATATAAAACAATGACACAGTGGGCATCAGATAAAAAAGACAATTTCTGTGGTTCCATATAAAGGCCTACATGAAAAGGTGTTAATGTGATCTTCCAAAATGAGAAAGGAAAATTACAGGATTACAATGGGATTAACCCCTTACTAATTAACGTGGTTTATATTGATATCTCTGACAGGTGGTGGAAGGACATGGATCTAATAGGAAACTTGCCTTTTGCTCGGGACCGAATAGTGGAATTATACTTCATTTGGTCGAATGCAGTGTACTTTGAACCACAATACTCTCGAGCTAGAATAATAAATGCCAAAATTATATCCTTTATATCAGTGATTGATGATATTTATGATGTACACGGTACAATTGAGGAATTACGAATATTCACTGATGCCATCGATAGGTACTTGATTTACATGTATCTTTTCTTTCTAATGCTTTTATTAGATATTACTGAATTGTAGTATTTCACTTAATATGGAAATTGACTGTAAGTAGTGGCACATCATAGAAAGAAGTTAAGTTAATTCTCTACTCAGATGAGACTTTCATCACATGATTCAATCTAATAGAGTGATATTGCTTTTTGAACTCTCAAATCATCTCTCTCTCTCATGTGCATCCTCCATTCATTTAGATAGGAACTAAATGAATGGAGGATGATACTCTGCTAGAATTCAGGAGAGTGTCTATCACCCAAGTTAGAATGGAGGATGATACTCTGCTAGAATAGGAATGGGAAAAGTATTACATACAACATCCATGATCGATGACTTTTACGACATGTACGTACACTCACTAGAGGTAATCTTCTTATTCATCGAGGAAATTGATGGCATGGGTTTTAAAAATTACCCTTCAAATTTTGGAAATTCAAAATAAATAGTTCCAAGGCAATTTCTAGTAGGAAAATCACTTCTTAATTCCATTTAGGAATAATCATCAGTTGCTGAAAATCTGAGAATTTAATGTCAAATTAATTTCAGGTGGGATTTTGAGGCCATAGATCTACTTCCAAAATATATAAAAGTGTGTTATCTAGCGCTCCTGAATACTGTCAGAGAAATAGAAGAAGAACTTGTTGTTGAAGGAAACTCCTATCGTGTACAATACCTAAAAGAAGCAGTATGAGACATCTTATGTTTGTTTTCCCCTATCTTTTGTTCTCTATTATAATAGTTATTTCCTAATATAACGGTGAATGACCTCCTTTTAATATAGATTAAAGGTATAACAAGAGCATACTTGGCTGAAGCCGAATGGCTTAATAAGGGATATGTACCTCTATTCAATGAGCATTTAACTGTATCATTGATCAGTTGTGGCTACCCTCTGGCCACTATCACTAGTTTCGTCGGGATGGGTGAAATTGCAACAAAGGAGGCATTTGATTGGGCAAGCAGAAGGCCTAAGCCTGTTGTGGATGCATCAATAATTGGTCGACTACAAGATGACATCGTTGGTTACAAGGTATGATCTTGATTCATGTGAAAACACAGAGAAAAAAGAATCCCAACGAGAAGATAAAATAGGCTAAGTGGACGTAAAAATATGACGGAACCTTGAAACTACCTTATTATTCCGGCGTCTCTTATTGTAGGGAAACAATCAAGCTTTTTCGTCCCTTAATTACTATGGCCCTGTTCGTTTGAGATTATGTCAACCAATTGTGACTGCTGTTGGACTCAAATTTAATTGTAATTTTGAGTCCAATAATCAGTTTATCACTCACAATCAGTTGTCATAATCTTAAACAAAAAGGGCCTATGCTTTAGTATATCCTTACGAATACTCTTAGATTCAAAAAAATAATATGAAGATACAAAAAGAGAACACAACATTCTTTATAATCTAACCGTATCATCTAGATTTTATAAAAGCCATTAAAGTCAGCTTTGGTGCCCCGAGAGAGAGAGAGAGAGAGAGAGAGAGAGAGAGAGAGAGAGAGAGAGAGAGAGAGAGAGAGAGAGAGATCCACAACATAACACAATCATCAACTATTTGTGCATGGGATAAAATGATAAAATACCTAACTATTTTCTATATTAACTTTAACACCATTGTTTTGAATCTTTGACATTTGAAGTTTGAACAAGAACGAGCACATGTTGCATCAACTATCGACAGTTATGTGAAGGAGCATGGGGCCACAGAGCAGGAAGCGTGCGATAAGCTCCGTGAAATGATTATGATTGCATGGAAAGGCATAAATCAAGCATGCCTTGAATTCCCTGTCTCCCCTACTCTCCTTATGCGAATCGTCAATCTCGCAGTTGTGATAGAAGTACTATACCAATATGAAGATGGATACACTTTTTCCGAAGGCAAAACCAAGGAGCGTATAACCTCGTTGTTTGTTGATCCCATTCCTGTTTAAGAACATACATGGTTTATTAAGTCGGTCCTATGGTTGGGATGTGTTTGAATAAGAGATTTATCATCTTATTATTATCAAATGTTATGTAACGTGATGTAATTGGGTTAATAATACATTGTGTTTACTTTGTTGGCTGAATGTCTAAGTCGTTTATCATCTTATGATTGTTAATATTTTAACAGAGTTAGTAATACTTCGTGTTTACCATGTTTTTTGAACGTGATGTGTGTTTTGAACCAAAATATGTCACGCCCCAAACAGAGACCCGGCCCAGGCAGGCAACAGCGGCACATGTCCATGAGCACAAGTTCGCAAACATGCAAGGCATCTCTCAAAGCATGCATTACACAGAGCATAACAACTGTCATGAGAAAAAGTAAACTGCAGAAGCTAACTTAAATGTCACAACTGGACTACAATGAATAATAAAGTAAATCAACTAAACGAATGCCAACTATTGTCAGCAATAACTAAGGGGCAGTTTGGATATGCGGATGTTAGAATCCACGATTTCTTCAAAATTCTAGATGAGAGACAAGAGAAGAAGCGGACCAGCCGTCCTTCTCTGATTTCTCGCTGATGTGGACTGGGTCCTGGTCAAAACACTTAGGGTTTAGTATTAGTTTGATAGTGTGCCTTCTCTTTGTAGTAGTAGTATGTTGAGTGGTCTTTTTGTAGTGAGGATAAATTTGTAATTAGGAGGAAGATGGAGGGTGATGATGTGGAGTGGTGGTTGGAGAATCACATGGGACCACATGGAGGTGGGCCATATGTCGTGTGGAAGATTCTAGAACTCTCTTTCCCTATAAATAGAGCATAGGGGTAGGATTTGAAGAATTTTAGAATATTTCACTAATTCTTGGATGATTTACAATAGAGCTCAAGGTGTGCTTATATTGAGCACATACATGATAAACATAGAAAGAGATCAAGCAGACTATGTAAAGAGATAATGATGGAATATTCTAATCTAATCTACTCCCTAATTAAATCTAGCTGCCTATTCTAGTGGGTTTCCTCATTAACCAACTTGCCTAATCTCCCACAAGAAGATCTAACGGTGAGATCTACACCTAATCCAACGGTGGATCTCGCATATTCTAACATGCCCCCTCAAACGTATATGGATTGAAAATCAATATACGTTTGATTACAATAAAAATCCTCAATATGAAAAATAAAAACCTCCACTTGAAATTCCCATAGGAAAATAGAATCCTATGATTTGAGCACACTGACGAATTTTGATGATGAATATCCCTTGATGTTATAATATCCTGATGTTGTTGATGAAACGCCGCTTGTTGATATGCCGCCAAGAGGGCTTATAAAAGCCAATGGATTATAGATCCTAGAGAAGACTCAAGCCTCGATGGGCGAGTAATAATGAGTCACTACGGACCAATGCCGGAATGGACAAGAAATTGTGGGTCACTATGGACCGATGCCGGAATGGGCAAGAAAAGGGTGGGTCACTATGGACCGATGCCGGAATGGGCAAGAAATGATGGGTCACTATGGACCGATGCCAGAATTGGCAAGAAAATGGTCACTATGGATCAATGCCAGAATGGGCAAGATTGCTGGAATGGGCAAGAAATGGGTCACTATGAACCAATGCCGAAATGGGTCCTTATGGACCAATGCCGGAATGGGCAAGAAATGGGTCACGATGGACCAATGTCGAACCATGGACAAATGCCTGAATGGGCAACAAAGAAGAGAAAAAAAGAAGAAGAGATTGGTGGGAATTAATGTCTTGCGCGGCAAATATGAAACTTTGCAAAAGAAAAATTGGGACATTGGAAGGAATTTTTTTTTTTATTTTTTATCAAGAGGATGTGTGCATATCAAATATGGTGGTATGCATTTTTCGCATATGATAAGGCAAGAGGGAAGTAGAAAAAGAAAAGGAATTGGAATAGGTGCCACCATCAAAATCATATGGATTGGAAAAAGGTAAATGATAAGGGAAGGAGGTGCCATCACCAAATCAAGGTTTATTGTATAAAAGCTGTGAGGGAAAACACCAGCTGTCAAACCCACTCATTTCTGTGGGAAGTTGCAGATTCTTTTTAGCATCTAAATGATTTCCATCCCTTCTCTTTTCACATGCCTCATATCATCATTTCTCAAAAAAATAAAAAATTTGAGGGTTTGCAACGATGGTGGCGGGGAAAGATGGACTTGAAGGAAGAGATCATGCCATGAGAGGCAGTCCTATCAATTGTTTTCTCCCCATTTTTTTTTTTAGCAACACTTGGCCCTCTACGACAGAGAATTGGTGGGCATGCTCTTCTGGGTTTGGGATTCAAAGAAGAATTGTTGAGGTCAACAAGGGCTGATGGTGTTTTGGGGTGCAGGATAAAATAAGGAAAAAAAGCAATGGTTGCATTAAAGTTAAAAGAAAAATCAATGAGATCAAACGAGACTGGGTGGACGGCCGACGGCTATAGTGACCGTCCGCCGGAGAACGAAATCAACACTGTTGTGGTCAGGCCCGGATTGGATCTTCTTGCTTTGATACCATGAAGAATTTTAGAATATTTCACTAATTCTTGGATGATTTACTATAGAGCTCAAGGTGTGCTTATACTGAGCACATACATGATAAACATAGAAAGAGATCAAGCAGACAATGTAAAGAGATAATGATGGAATCTTCTAATCTAATCTACTTACTAATTAAATTTAGGTGCCTATTCTAATGGGTTTCCTCACTAACCAACTTGCCTAATCTCCCACAAGAAGATCTAACGGTGAGATCTACACCTAATCCAACGGTGGATCTCACATATTCTAACAGGATTTAGGTAGTTTTTTGGGAGGGTACGAGCTTTTGAAACGTTTTGGGAGGGAATTTAGGGTCTAGTTCTTGCTTGTTCTTGTTGGAGTTTCTTGGGAAATTCTTCATGGAGAATAGAGGGAGCCTTGAAATTGTGTAGGTCTTCTTCTGTTCTTTCCACTCTACTAGTGAAGTTCATAGTAGAAATGAAGCAAATTCCCTTTCTTTCTCATTAAATATATCATTCCCTGTCATTTTTCTGCTTGTTCTTGAATTTTTCTCCATGAAATATCATGTATATCTGCGGTAATTTTCTGGTGTGAAAACTCTTTCGCTGCCACTCTCTAGATCCACATCAAGAGCACAGCAGCAGAGATCTCTCAATCTTTGCCGTTCTTGGAAGGCAGATCTGTAGAGAAGTGAAGCAATTTGGTGGAGAGAGCTCAAGAATCAATTAATGGTGATGGTGAAGTATGTGTCAAACAAAAAAAAAATCGCAGTAAAGATCCAATTTAAGTAACTCTTCGTCCGGGTACTTTCTTTGATATCATTTGGTAAAGATCCAATTGAAGCTTCATTCTCTGCTTAACAAATCTCTGAGAGTTGTTAAAAAAACTGAGTTCTGGATCTGGAATTTCTGAAACTATCCATCGGATGATTCGGATCTGAAACTCATTATTATTGTCAATCTGGATGGATTCAATATGTTTTACGATTATACACTCAAAGCTTGTTGAAACTACTCGATTTAAGAGGGAGAAGGATGAGAGGTTGTATTCTTAATTCTGAACACCTGATACTAGATTCTAGATCAAGGAGAGTTTCGAGCTTGTAATTCAAGCCCTTCTTGGTTATTTTTACCAAAACCTTGACTCTGTACAAGGATCTATCATCACTGTAACAGAGCTTGAATGTCCTTTCGTTCAACTCATTTGTTCGATTAAGGTTTCTTTGAAAGAGGCAAATTGAAGTTGAAAAGATCCGGTTGTTGTTTGTGCCATAATTTTACTTCATTTGAAGAATCTTTTGATATGCTTTGGCCTTGGAATGTTGATGCTGGCCAGAAATTCCAATTCATCCCAGGTTTAAAGATTTTCAAGTGAAGAAATAGTGCTCCACACAAAATTCTCCACTTAGATTACCACGGTTCAGTTCTGGATAGTCTTTAAGCAGCTCGGTGGTGTTCTACTAGTTGCCAAACAGTCATAAATCAAGGTTCTGTTTCACGTATGGGAAGCTGAGGAGAAAATTTTCAGCTGCCATACAATTTCATTGAGAAAAAAATCGTGATCCAGGTGCTATGTTGGAGCAGAAGTTTACTCTTGTATATTTCGGATGTCCATGCTTGTTGAAAACAGATGTGTGAATTAGTTGCTACAAGTGTCATAATACTTTGGTGGACACTTGTCACTACTTTCATCATGATGAGTTAGTGGGCAAACATAGAATTGGGTTAGTGTGCTTTATCCTATGTGAAGAATGGTTGCTCATTAAACATTGAATACCGTGCCAATGAAAGTATTTAGAACTTGACTATCTGGAGTTGAAATATAGGGAAGTGATCGAATGCGTTAGAGGTTCTTTCTTTGTCCCAGCTTGGCATTTCTCCTTGCCGTCCAAGGATTCAAAAGGATTGCTGGATTCTATGGAAGAGACCCCATAAAGGAACTCTTAAGCTCAACATAGATGGAGCTTCGAAGGGGAACCCTGGAGAAGGAGAGGGAGGAGGAGTTATTCGAAATGAAAAATCAACGGTTATCTTAGCTTTCTTTCTTTACTACGAGAAAGGCACTAACATGGTTGCGGAAACTCGTGCGCTCTTGGACGGGCTCCGCTGTTGCAAGGCCTTTAATATGAGCAAGATGATCGTGGAATCAGATAGCAAAGTTCTAATCGATCTCATCGACGGGAAAGGGCAAATCCTGAGCAATCCAATATCTCTGGAAAGAGATTCAACCACTCCTTTGCATTTTGTCTTCCACTTGCAATCCCCAATTCAGAGAGGGAAACTCAGTTGCAGATGCGGTTGCAAACTTCGGCTGCTCATCAAGATCCAATTTGTTCTATCCCTCCTGGGCCTCCATGCCTCGCCTGGCAAGAGGGGCAGCAAGATGTGATGCACTTGGCCTTCCCAACATCAGAAGCAAGATCAACTAAGGGCACTCTTCCTTATAAGCATTGAAGGTTGTCTTTTTCTTATGCAAGCCTCTCCTAGGCTTCTTGGACTAAGGATCGGGAGAGTGTCAGACACACACGTAAAAAAATAGTCACTAGTTGCCAAACAGTCATAAATCAAGGTTCTGGTTCACGTACATTGCTACATTGGGAGGCTGAGGAGAAAATTTTCAGCTTTCATTGAGAAAAAAATCGTGATCCAGGTGCTATGTTGGAGCAGAAGTTTACTCTTGTATATTTGGGAAGTCCAAGCTTCTGATGTGTGAATTAGTTGCTACAAGTGTCATAATACTTTGGACACTTGTCACTACTTTCATCATGATGAGTTAGTGGGCAAACATAGAATTGGGTTAGTGTGCTTTATCCTATGTGAAGAATGGTTGCTCATGGTGGCTACGGAGCTGGTCATCCGAAAAGCACTTTTGGGCCTATTTTTTGACGTGCCACCTTAGGTTTAGGAAAATCAACAAAATTGCTAGCTTCAACCTGTAAATTTGCCGCTTGAAGTTACGCGGATTGTCATTCGTTAGTCTCCATTACTAACCTCTCCAATCTTTTTTCCGGGATACCTCCATGGATCCCGATCAATCTCCGGCATAGCTTCGCTAGGGTCAGGTGAAATCTGATGGCAGAGGTAGGTCAAGAAGGGGATTGCATCTCTCAGGAAGAGAAAGGTGAAGACGGGGATTGCATCCCTCTGGATGTTGGGGATCATCAACAGGTAACATTTACAAACTTTATCCGGTTTAAATTGAACAACGAGAAAGATCTTAGTGACAAATTTCTTGTGCTCTGAAATCTTGCAAAGACTAGCAATACAGATGAGGTTTTCTCTCTTCGCACAAAAATGGCGATCCTAAAAGATCTAGAGGCTGAACTCGCAAAATCTCCAAACTCCATTGGAGGTGGAAATTTCTTGGAACCGTCCCCGTCTCAAGAATCCAGCTCCTCATCAATTGAGAGGTCTGCCAGTAAAAACCAGATACCCCAAACCAGTAACCTTGAAGTAAGACACTCTCCAGTTGAGAATGATAGAGCATCCCTATCTAGAGAAACCTCAGTTAAGGATGCTAGGGAAAACGAAGGCAACGACAATGTTTCTGAGATTAAATTAGGCACTGAAAAAGGGTTCTGTTTTTTCTGGTTTTGCTTCATCTCCTCCCGTCTGTTCCTTCCGTGTTAATATGTACGGTAATCTACGGTAATCTCATTTATTCAAAACATGTGTTAATATCAATACCAGATCAAAACCATTCTACGGTAATCTCATTTATTCAAAACATGTGTTAATATCTCTCAAAAGCAGTTTTTACACAAATGCTTGATCCTGATTTTTCTAAAGAAAAGCCCGCTAGAATAATTTATTAGAGATAACTTATGTGTGCTCCCAAGAAAATATTGACCAGACCAAGAATCAAGTTCGAAATAATTCTGTTATTTTACATTTTTACCTATCAAGATTTGCGGAAACATTAATAACATGTCAATGAATTCAAAGATTTAAAAAAAAAACTGTGTGAATTTTTCAATCTTATTGTACGTAATAGGGAGGCCGGAGATTTGCATTTCCTCTAAGCTATATGACATCCATTCTTCATATTATGCTTTTTTTATTTTGTTACTGTGCAGGAAGTCTTGCTGGTGAAAGCTCTATTGGATCAAAATGCATTGGTTCAGGATGGGAAGATACGAAATGCCCATATATCTCTGAGGAGAATGTCATCATCCCTTATGACATGTCTGGAACATCAGTTTTTGGTTCGAGTCCAGTACTCCCTTATTCACTGATACCAAACACAGAATCTTTAAGAAAAATCTGGGATCCCATTAATCTAAACACTTCACAAGATAGATTCGTTACAAATCTTGATTCATCTCCATCATATTCTTCTGTGGTCCAAGGCTTAGGGCCAATGTCAAAAAATGCAAATTGTGGTGATCAACCCGTAGATTCCAGCAATGTCAGTGGGGATTGTGCGAACCCTGGCAGAGTTGGTGGTACTGGCATGAAAAGAAAGGATCATAGTTTTGTAGATTCCACTCTGACAAAAAAAGATTTGTCCTTAAACCACAAATCAGTCTCCGGAGATCACTCGGGTCAGTCTCCAATGGAAAAATCTAAACTTAAAATCCCCACCTTGAGCATTCTTAATGCCTTTCTGCAGAGTTCTTCTCAGACATTTGATGAATATAACCCGGCTGTGGATTCACCTTGTTGGAAAGGAGCCTCAGCTTCTCAGAATCCTTCATTTGGATTTGAGCAAGCTGTTGAAAATAATGGAGTTAGTGTTTCCACTGAGTTTACTGAACATAATGGAGCATCTGATATTTCAAGTGACCATTCACTTCCAAACAATAATGCGTGTTTGCTGGTTAAGACAATTCATCATCTCTCAGAATTGCACCTTTGCAGTAATTATAGTAAGGTAAATTCATTGAAAGAACAGGACTATGATGTTCTTCGGCTTGTAATTGGAAATCTTTATGCATGTGTCGCCAAGAAGGTCGGGTTAATGAGAGCGATGCCCGGATCATTTCCTGAGTTGGGCAGTTCTTATTCTTTTAGGAAGCCAACTGATCTTCACAAGGTATGATATTTTGCCTCTAAACACATCATGTATCCTGATTTTTTTTTTGGGTAGCGCTCTTCAAGTTACTGCTAGCATCCTTAAATTGAATTGAGATGAGATGTAAGAAGAAAATTTGTGCCTTTCTAATTTGAAACTGAAAAATGTAGTTAATTTCAAGATATGGTTTAGCTTTATTGAAGAGTTACATGGGCCATGCGTCTAAATTCCAGTTGTGAAGCTCTTTAGAAAAATGGCAACCTGTTAAATAAAGATAGGGGTGATTTATGTATCTATTCGGATTCTTTTTACATTTTACATGTCGTGATTCCTATTGATGCCCTATTTTCAATTTCTGATGGACTAAAAGCCACCCTTTATTCAGGTAAAGGCCAATAATACGCTTGACTCTTTCAAAGTGAAATTTAAATTTTCTAAACATCTTGTGATACATTAGCAATTTTTTTAATAAAAAGTTTTACTGTTTTTGAGAAATAATGGATTTTTTTTGTTTATGAAATGTTGTGGCATCTTTCTGTGCATGCCTTGTCATTCTAATGTTGATGGTATTGTTAGGCCTACAGTATATTTTTTTGCAGGAGACCTTTTGAATCAGTTAATTACGTGATTACAATATATACATGCCATCGTCGGTAAAGTAAGTTTTGTCAGCAGTGTATTATCCCACTTTTTCCTTCTCTCAAGTATTTTGTTTGGTGGCTGTGATGATGAGACATTTTCATGATACTATTTTGTCTCAAGAATCCATCTCAAAATGGTGCAAGGTTTTCAAATTGCATTGCTTTTATCTGCATTTTTTCAAGATTCGTCTCACATGCTCCATGTATTGGTGTACCTTTAACTCATTGCATTTCACTTCGTTCTTCTTTGGCATGTTATCACATTTTACTTTTAACATGTTATTTTGACATTTTACTTTAACATGTTATTTTGAGACTGAAAAGTTTTTTCTCTAGGGATCTGCTTCTGGCAGGTCTTTGGTTCTGGGAATAGAGGCTGATGATGATTTGAGTCAACATATCGAGGAAAAGTTGTGTTCTAGTATGTCTAGTAAGAAAGAAAATCGGTCCCATGATTTTGTTTCTGCAAGTGCTGATATGGATCTGCAGAAAGATAATGGGATTACACAGGTATGATTTGGACTTCTCTGCATATAACCTACTCTGGCTAGTTCCTTGTTCATTCATCAAATTTATATGGACACTCTAACCTACAGGCTGTAAAGAAGGTTATGAAGGAAAATATGAGTGATGAGGGAGAGAATCATCCTCGAACTCTATTATAAAAGAATTTATGGATCGAGTCAGAAGCAGCACTATCTTCCATGAAGTATGAACTCGAACTTGCCAAGATGAAGATTGAGATGGAGAAAATCGAGCAGGATCCGGCACAAGGTGAACTATTTGTGGCCTGTTGGCTTGAGATTATGACAACCGATTACAAGTCCAAAACCTATTATTGGACTGGAAATTATATTTAAATTTGAGTCCACCAATAGGTTTCGGGCTGACAATCAGTTGTCATAATCTGAAACAAACAGGGCCTTAATGTATCTTTCTATGCTCTCTTTGGATTTTACTTAAACACTTGGTGAACTTTTGGTATGGCTACAGATTTGCGCGCCTCGTCCAATGCAGCTGGGAAGTCTATATATGTGGAGAAATTCAATTTGAAGGAAACCAAGCAGGATCAGGCACAAGGTGAACTATTTGATGCATCTTTATCTGCCCTCTTTTGATTTTACTTGAAACATTTAGTGAACTCATTTGGTATGGCTACAGATTCCTCATCCAATGCAGCTGGGAAGTCTATATATGTGGAGAAATTTGATTTGAAGGAAACCAAGCAGGATCAGGCACAAGGTGAACTATTTGATGCATCTTTCTCTACCCTCTTTTGATTTTACTTGAAACATTTTGTGAACTCATTTGGTACGGCTGCAGATTCACATGCCTCGTCCAATGCAGCTGGGAATTCTATAGATGTGGAGAAATTCGATTTGAAGGAAACCAAGCAGGACCAGACACAATGTGAACTATTTGATGCATCTTTCTCTGCCTTCTTTTGATTTTACTTGAAACATTTTGTGAACTCATTTGGTATGGCTACAGATTCGTACACCTCGTCCAATGCAGTGGGGAATTCTTTATATGTGGAGAAATTCGATTTGAAAAAATTTGATGACATCAATATGGGTGACATATTGGTAACAAATTCTGAAGAGAGATCAACTGAGAATTTTCCCACCCCAGCCCCAAGTGCTGATGTTACTCAGTGCTGTTGCATGAAACTCGAGGACATGAATCAATCAAGTATATATGATCAGATAGCAGACGATATGGATTCAATTATGGCGAGTTTGCAAGTGAAAATGAACAGGACCAAGCACGATCAGACACAAGGTGAACTATTTAATGTATCTCCTCTCCTCTCCTCTGATTTTACTTAATACATTTAGCGAACTTATTTGTTATATCTACAGATTCGCACGCTTTATCAGATGCAGCTGGGAAGTCTACACATATGGAGAAGTTCAACTTGAAGGAATTTGGTGGCGTCAATATGGGTGATAATTCAGCACCCAATGATGAAGAGCGATCAACTGAGAATTTTTCCACCACCCAAGGTGATGATGTTACTCAGCGTGTTTCCGAGAAACTCGAGGACGTGAATCAATCAAGTATGAAGGATCAGACAAAAGACATTGAGGCTTCAGTTGTCAAATCACTCATTTTGATGTCATCAAGCTAATTTCCTTAGTTGCTCAAATACCCATGATAGATTTGTAAGCATTTCGAAAAAATTGACCCAGACGATTGTAGCATTCACAGTCTATTTTTCTAAATGGGCCTGAGAAATATTCTATAGTTATGGTGTTTCCGGTCGACCACTTGGACTTTTTTCCATGTATGATGAAAAGGTTTATTGCTCTCTATAGAACTATTAGAAGGCAGATTAGAACTTGAAAGCGACTCCTCTAGCAGTCTCTCGTAGGCTAAAAGGATCAGGGACAGTCTGTGGAGACTCACTAATCTCATGTAATAAAACAGTATGTGTGTCTCTTTTTTCACTCATTCTTAGAAGCGCGAACGATTTAGATTTGGCTGATCGTCTATCCAAATCAAGAGCTTCTAGCAACTCATTTTATTATGTTGGAAAATTCTTGTGATGTAAAAAGAAGGGAAATGATAAATGTGTCCCTTTTCATTACTTGGGACACCCAGCTACGGTGTATCTATGACTGCAAATCGGCTGATGTACTTCACATTTGAAGGAGTGAACGACCTGATTGCCACGTACAGTGCAGCTGGGTGTCCCAAGTGATGAAAAGGGGTGCATTTATCATTTCCCAAAAAGAACTTGTCTTTTAATTTGTGAACGTCTCCTTTTTTAATTTTTTGAAGAAATTTGCAAATATTTAATGCACAAATGTTTGGGAAACTGCTGAATTGGGTAACCGTAACAAATAATCACAGTGACATCACAGCATAAAATTTCATTTCCCTAATGTCATGCATCAAACTACCTAGGCTTGCTACTTCACCTTATGCAGTCTTTATGGTGTCAGTTTCTCACAAGTCATTCTATGAGGTGGCACCAAAAGCATCCCCTTACATGTGTATCGACACTAAAACAAAACTGTAGTAGATATCAATCCATGTACCGGTATTGCCAGTGCAGTAGATGCCTCCAGAAACTAATGTCAGTACTGATAGAAATGGGTGAATAATGGCTTGTGATAGAAGGGTCCCTATTCCATTCGGTAGTAAAAGCTTTGTTTGCTCAGAGTTAAGATAAGCATAAGGGATAACTGGGCTTGAAGGAAGACTCTTAACTAAACAACAAAAATAGGTCTCCTTGCAATAATTCGTGGAAAGACCATGCAAAAGACAGAGAGAGCAAGAAATAAGAGAAAAGTACGGAATGTGGCTGGTGTTTGGAGTAATTACGGATTGTGGGCACCTTTTAAAACAAGAACAAAAAACGGGGTAATCTTCAAAATCGGGTCGGAAAAAGACCCTGATCCCCTTCTGACATCGACAGAAACGTCATTCAACTTCATTTTTCATTACTGCCTATTAAATTGGCACGCTTCACGAGGCTTCTTTTGGTTCGTATGAATGCATATTTGAACCGAAAGAACCTTGGGTTCGTGTCGGAAATATAGAGACGGATGGATGTTTGACATGTGTTGAAAAACTTTTTGGAATGCTGACAATCCAAAGTCAATCATTATCTTTTCTCACTTCTCTTTTGGTTTAGAACGGTAACGTTATTGAATACGTCTATTTTGGCTTTAGGTTCGTTTCTATCTTTTCACTTCTCTTTTGGTCTTCACTTCTGTTTTGGTTTATTCAGTAACGTTATTGAATACGCCTCTTTTGGCTTAGAACGACGACTTTATTGAATATTTTATTATTTCTCACGTATCTTTTGGTTGAGAACGCCGCCGGATTTAGGAGTACGCCGACAGAAATAGGATGTACGCCGGCGGAAATAAAGGGGTACGCCGGCGGAAAACGTAAATAATGGGTAAGTCGGCGTAAATAATGAGGACCAAAAGAGAAGGGAAAAGATTCTAAGCCAAAAGAGAAATAGGGTGTACGCCGGCGGAATTCATGGGTACGCCGATGGAAATAATGGGGTACGCCAGCGGAAGCGTAAATAATGGGGTAAGCCGGCGTAAATAATGAGGACAAAAAGAGAAGGGAAAAGATTCTAAGCCAAAAGAGAAATAGGGTGTACGTTGGCGGAATTCATGGGTACGCCGGCGGAAATAATGGGGTACGCCGGCGTAAATAATGAGGACCAAAAGGGAAGGGAAAAGATTCTAAGCCAAAAGAGAAAGAATGGGTACGGCGGAGAAAATAATGGAGTACGCCGACGGAAAGCGTAAATAATGGGGTAAGCCGGCGTAAATAATGAGGACCAAAAGAGAACGAAAAAGATTCTAAGCCAAAAGAGAATTAATGAGTACCTTGGCAGAAATAACGGGTACGCTGGCGTAAATAATGGGGTACGCCTGCGAAAATAGGGTGTAAGCGGAAATAGGGTGTACGCCGGCGGAATACATGGGTACACCGGCGTAATTAATGGGGAAGCCGGCGTTAAATAATGGGGTAAGCTGGCGTTAAAAATGATGACCAAAAGAGAAGGGAAAATATTCTAAGCTAAAAGAGATGTATTCAATAACGTTACCGTTCTAAGCCAAAAGAGAAGTGAGAAAAGATAACGCTGCTCACTAAAGTATTCAATAACGTAAGCATTCCAAAAAGTTTAAGTTTTCCAACATGTGTCAAGTATCCATCCGTCTCTAGTTATTTCCGATGGCAATGACAGAAACGAACCCAAGGTTCTTTCGGTTCAAATATCCATTCAAACGAACAAAAAGAATCCTCGTGAAGCGTGCCAATTTAATAAGTAGTAATGAAAAAGGAGGACTTTGTTGATGTCAGAAGGGTATCAGGGTCTTTTGAACACCCAATTTTGAAGATTAGCCCTTTTTTGTTCTTGTTTTAAAAGGTACCCGTAATCCGTAATTACTCCAAACATCAGCCCCCCATTCCCTACTTTTCTCAAAAAATAATGATAAAAAAGATGCCTCCGTGCAAAGATTAGAGCCATAATAAAGACGAAAAGAAGGTTTGGTACATCACATGGGGGGTTGTGGGCCTGTATTTGGGGCATTTTAGGTATCTCATATAAAGTGAAATCTCGAGTGGGGTGACCAGGGGTGCATTTAATGATAGTCTGAGTGCATTACTACCCTTAGAACCAAAAATGGGAACCCAGGACCTAGCTTTTGGCAACCCAAAACCTAACCTTTTTCACCCTTTCCGGTTATCGAGATGATGCCCCATTATTACCTCTTCCTTTACTCGCATTATTGGTGTATGGGATCAGCTGCCTCTTGCACTGTCGCTGTTATGCCCACAAAAAAACAGACTGATAACGATTACACACGGAGTTTTAGGATCAACGGTAAAAGACAATATTTGGGTCCTACAAAAGGGGGGAACCATGGACATTTAGGGCACGTTTGGTTTGGCTACCATGATTGTTTTTTCCATGATAAATTGGTGTCTCCAAGTGGAGATGAGGGTGAAGTGACCGGGAAAACCTCATGCTATATGTGCCTCCGCCCCTGCCAACACGCACTCTCTGCTGACTGAACCGAACTAGGACGGCTAACTAAGGTACTAGTCGGTCAACCGAGACAGCCGACCGAGTAGGGGTCGGACGGCCGACAAGTTTCTCTGGTGCATGGCTCGGGTTGGCTCCGCCGATTTGGTTTACGACCCTCGGAAGGGCTTTTGGAATCTGTATAAGTCTCACAAACTCCCTAAAAATGTTATTTAGATCCTAATTTGGGGTAATATGAATTTTAGGTGACTTTAGTGGAAAGTTGGAAAACTTTGGTTAAGGTCTTGGGTGTGATAAAACCCTTGATTGGTATTTCAGTGAGAAGACTTGTTCTATTTCTAGTTGTTTTCATCTAATATATGATTTTTATGCAAGTTGAGCATATGCTATGATTATTTTGATTAAACAGTAAGTTTTTGGATTGCAAATAGAATCTTTGTTATGATATATTGAACGATATTTTGGATTGCAAATAGAATCTTTGTTATGATATATTGAACGATATTTCATGACCTGTAGCCTTGTCCACCATTATTTTTCTTTGAAATATTTCCAGTTATGGAATTATCAAATCAAATGTTTATGCCAGTGTTGATGTTGATTAGTCAGAGAAATACAGTGGGACATGGGTGTGTCCGATATTAGTATAAAATAGTAGACATCCCTATGGGATATTCATGGATTCGGATGGATCAGCAGTATACATGTGGAACACTCTAATTTACACAGTGTCTTGGTTGAAGCCACCGTTACATAATCTCTAGCAGTTTTAGCAAGGACAGAGATATCTTGCAGGTTAGCGGGAAGTTATCTTCTGCAAGTTTAGCAGGGATAAGATTTCTCGTAAGTTAGCGAGCAGTTATCCTCCACATATTTAGCGGGGATGAGTTCTCTTACGGGTTAGTGAGGATGTGGTCCGTCACAGGTTTAGTGAGAACAAGATCTCCCATAGGTTTAGTGGGGACTTGGCTTTCTGCGGGTTTAGCGGGGCTGTAAATACCCAAAAAAACTCCCTTTACAAAAATTCGTCCCTCTCTTGTAAAGAGTGCGTTTTTGTCTTTGGGAATTAGATTTGGTTAGGGCTTCCTAAGAAAGCCTATAAGTACATTGCTTCGTGGCTAAAACAAACTTTAAACTTTTTGTTCAGCCCTGGAGAAATAAATTAGAGAAAGAGAGGAAGAAAATCAAGGAGATCGCGATTTCAGAGTCGAAGCCGTGAATTAAGGTGAGATTTATGTCGGTTTTGCGTAAAAATTGCATAAGAATTTAGTAATGAATTTAAATATCCCTAATAAACTAAGAATTTAGTTCTGGAACTTTAAGAATCGAGGGTTGGTTTATGCCCTAAAAGGTTAGATTAATTATGATAAATAAATCTGAGATTTTTGGAGCGTGAAATTGGATGAAATGGATTCCTCTCGTCGATACGAGTCCAACGAATCCAACCACGCGCCAATCAGAACTATAACGAAGAAGTTATGGCCTTTTGAAGTTTTCGGGAGAAGTTTTCGGGACGAATTTGAAATTCTCCCGAAAAACCCAGTCCGAGGCCTTGGGACTTCCAAAAGAAACCTTCGGCATGAGAGTCATTTGAGAGTTGTCTTAGAAACTTTAAGAAAAGAGCAGCTATATGGAGAACTGAAGAAGTGTGAATTCTGGTTCGACTCAATCTCCTTTTTGGGACATATGGTCTCTAAAGACGGAGTATCCGTAGACCCAAAGAAGATTGAGACAGTAATGTTGTGGAATAGACCGAATAATGTTCTTGAAATTCGTAATTTTCTGGGTTTGGCGGGATACTACCGCCATTTTGTTGAAGACTTTTCGCGTATAGCTGCCCCTTTGACCCGTTTGACACGGAAAGAGACAAAATTTGTTTGGTCTGAGGATTGTGAAAAGAGCTTTCAGGAATTGAAGTAATTGTTAGTTTTCGCTCCCATCCTAACTTTGCCTGTTAGCGGAATGGGATTTGGAATTTACAGTGATGCCTCGAAGAAAAGCTTAGGCTGTTTGTTAATGCAGAATGACAAAGTGATTGCGTATGCAGCGCCGGTTGAGACTTTATGAAGAAAACTATCCGACTCATGATTTGGAATTGGCAGCCGTCGTGTTTGCTTTGAAAATTTGAAGGCATTATCTGTATGGAGAACCATGTGAAATCTTTACTGATCATAAGAGTTTGATGTATATATTTACTCAGAAAGAACTTAACATGAGACATAGGCATTGGTTAGAACTATTGAAGGACTACGACTTAACCATAAGCTATCACCCCGGAAAGGCTAACGTGGTAGCTGATGCTCTAAGTTGGAAGTCGTCTGCAAATCTGACAATTTTGATTACTTCTCAGAAGTATATTTTGGAAGACCTCCGAAGATCAGAAATAGAAATTCGTGGTCCAAACTTTGGGGTACTAATGATAGCACTCCAAGTTCGGCCCACATTGCAGGAAAGAATAAGGATAGCTCAGGAATTCGACCCAGAACTTTGTAAAATCAGAAATAACTTAGAAGAAGGATTTGAATCTGAATTCTGAATTCACAATGACGGTACCTTGATGTTTGGTAACCGCATTTGTGTTCCGAATGACTCTGTTTTGAAAAATAAAATTATGAAGGAACCGCACAATTGGCGTTATTCTCTACACCCTGGAGGTACGAAAATGTACAAGTGCTTGAAAGGAAATTTCTGGTGGAATAATATGAAGAGGGAAATAGCTCAGTATGTATCCCAATGCTTAACGTGTCAGGTGATTAAGGCAGAACATCAGAGACCGCCCAGAACACTGCAACCGCTTCCTATCCCAAAATGGAAGTGGGAAGAGATTACGATGGACTTTGTGTCGGCTTTACATCGTACTCCCTCAGGCAATGATTCCGCATGGGTAATTGTAGACGGATTGACAAAGATAACTCACTTTATACCCCTTAGAACCGGCCTGACGCCTAAAAGGTTGGCTAGATTATATGTTGAACAGATAGTTAAATATCATGGTGTGCTTAAAGCCATTGTATTTGATAGAGACACCTGGTTTACATCCTAATTTTGGAATAGCTTACATTCAGCAATATTGTCTTCCCTTAAGTTCAGTACACCATTTTATCCTCAAACAGATGGACAATATGAAAGAACCATCCAAATTTTAGAAGATATGCTCAAGGCTTGTGTAATGGATTTGAAATGATCTTGGGACGATCATCTTCCCTTGATTGAATTCTCTTACAACAATAGTTATCAAGCTAGTATTCAGATGGTACCTTTTGAGGCCCTTTATGGAAGGAGATGTAGATCACTCATATGTTGGGATGATGTAGGTGAAAGAAGACTCTTAGGCCCAGATTTGGTTCAACAAGCCATGGATAAAATTCAGTTGATTAAAGAGTATCTTTGCGCGGCACAAAGCCGACAAAAGAGCCATGCAGATGTCAGACGAAGAGAACTAGAATTTCAGATCGGAGATAAGGTACTTTTGAAAGTATCACCCATCAAGGGAGTGATGTGGTTTGGGGTTAGAGGAAACTCAGCCCGAGATTTGTAGAACCTTATGAAATATTAGAAAAGATTGGAAAAGTGGCTTATCGATTGGCTTTACCTCCATCATTATCTGGAGTACACAATATGTTTCATGTGTCTATGTTACGAAAGTATATTCTGGATCCGAACCATGTGATTGAATTGGAACCTTTGAATTTGAGAGAAGAACTGTCATTTGAAGAGCAACCTACATACATGTCACGCCCCCAAGCCATACACATACACACATAACCACAACACAAGGCTTAACGGTGCGACAATGCCGCACACCTGTAAAGCAAGCTTCACAAGCATACAAGGCTAGCAAAGCAAATATCAAAACCATCTGCAATAGTCTAAATAGCCAAATCTAAATGTCTTACATTAATCCAATAATCAAATCTCAATCACTTTCCAAATCTCTCATCTAACCTATAATCCCATAAAATCAAAGTACGTAATCAAATGACATAGTCTCAATAAATCCTAAACAATACTCACTATCTAACGAATGTAAAAGTACTGGAAAGTAATGATAATCAGAAATCAGAGATCACTTCTGTGCCTCCTCGCCGACTCCACGAGGATCAAACTCTGAAAATGTTAATATAGCCACAGTCAGCTGAAAAGCTCAGTCCATAAAAACGCACTACAAAAGTGGGATCATTGAAGGTTCACAACTGAATAAAAGGTATAAGCCATAAGTGATTAACACAAGCTCAATAAGGAGGGAGCAAAGGTTCATAAGGGCACAAGTCAAGTATCACATCAAAGGTCACAATATTCAAAGGATCACTGAAGGTAATCAATATGGGTACAATACCACCCTGAGGTCATCGGTTTGGTCTAAAAAGCAAGTTATTTTCACCCCGACTGCCCACGGGTCCACAAAGCGAATTATTGCTTACACCGACCGCCCACGGTGTCAGAACTGGTTCTTAGGTTCACATACTTGTCGACAGGGCCAACGTTTATCCCCCATTGGCGGGATCACAGTTCTTATTCACATATAGGCTAATGCCTATGCCCCACTGGCGGGGGTCTTTTCAGAGTTCACATAATCTAAGCCTCTCAATAGGTGTTCAAAGTTCACATAGTTCAAAAGGTGTTCAAGATTCGAAGTGAGTGTCTCACATGAGTTCCATAATGGTTTCATATAATAGAGAGTATACAATATTCCAAAGGTTCATATAGTTAGGAAAACTGATAGGGGTTCCATAAGTCCAAAGTAATGCCTCTAGCATTATATCAAAAAACAAGATTCAATAGAGTTCATTCAAAGAGAGGGGTAAAGCATGCAAGACCCAAGTAAAGATCTGAAATTCTATTCAAAGGTTCATATGTTCAAAAGATGTTAGGAAACTATGATCGAAAGATATGATATCGAATAGTAAATCGCAATACTAAAGTAGTACGAAATTACATACCTTAATATCGAACTGTTTCCCTTTCCATAATCACCTACAATATACCCTTTGGTGCCTCTTCGAGAAAGAATCGGCAAATCGTCCTAGTGTTCTTTTTAGTATTTTGAAATTATCATCCATATAAAGTTTTCACAAACTTTTTGAAACTATTTTTAAAAGAAAAAACGCGTTTCCGGCATATCCGTAGAGTACAAGAGCGTCGAAAACAGACAAGAAACGAAGAAGTTATAAATTTCTGAAGTTTGAACTGCTGGGGGAAAAACTGTCACGCTGGACATTTGGGAACTTTTCCGGACGTCCGGGAAACTTTCAGTTTGCCTGACAGATTTCAGTAGGATGTCTGCCCCCACGCGGACCCAGTTTTTCCCGAAACGCGATTTTTCACTGGTTTTGACACTAAAACGGCCATAACTCATTCGTTTGACATCCAATTCGTGCGTGGTTGGATCCGTTGGACTCGTATTAATAAGAGGAATCCATATAATTAATTTCAGCTAAAAAATTCTCAGATCTAATTACCAAAAATTAATCAAACTTTTTAGGGATCGATCTAAACCCTAATTACAGTTCTAAAATCAAAGTTCCCTTAGGGATCCATTAATTCTTCCCTTAGATCAATCAAACATCAAGTTCTAATTGATTTAAACTTTATCAAAATCCATCAATCTTGTTTTTTAGTTCGTATCAAACGAAGAATACTCAAAGTTCTTTCCCGGATTTGCGGTCGAAGGCTCTACGATTGCTTCTCCGATTTATTGGTCTTGATCTTCTTCTCCTTCAATTGGATTTTCTCTTTCTTTTAGGGCTGTAGAAGAGATTAGGGTTTCTTAATGGTTGTGCAGTTCTCCTTGAGAGGCAATTTATAGGCTTTTTCTAAAGAAGCCATAATTCTAATCTAAGTCAAATGACAAAATTACCCTTGATTCACAAGGGGACGAATTTTTTAGAGGGAGGGATATTTTGGGTATTTACAATACATCCATACAGGGAGATAATATAGAGAAAGAGAGACAAATACGAAAAAGGAGACGACATAAAAGATTTATCGTGGCTCGGTCTTCCACCTTGAAGACCTACTCCACTCCCTAAGTTGGTTCTCCTTGAGATTTTTCTCTTCTAAATCCGACGCCACACAAAGCCCGAGTCGGAGGGCGATGTACAATCACCACCAATGAGGGATAAGACCCTCTTTACAAACCGGATTCGCCTTTCTCAAGGAAGAACTCTCTTTTAGCCTCTTAAAAGGCTCGATATAACAATGATAAAGCTCACAAAACTCTCCAAATAATAATACAATGAAAGCCTAATGGAGATTTTTTTCAAGTAGATGTGCAAGTTCAAAGCTCTTTGAAGAAATCAAAATGGGTTTCAAAGTTTAAGCTCAAATGAGATTATAGGTCCAAAAATTATTAAATATTGAAATATTATATCACATATATATAGCCTCATATGATTTATGACCGTTTGGGGGGAAATGGGAAGAAAAAGAGTCAAAATGGTCAAAAAATTAACTAGCCATTTGAGCTCCAACGGCTACTTTTCCGCACACACTCGGTTGCCCATGGAGGGTCGATCAATCGCGCCTGGTGTGCTGACCCTTTTTATTTTTGAATCCCGATGGAACATGATTAACCGGGCCATGGTGGTTGCCATGCTGGATGGATTCTAGAATATCCAGTATCCCATCTACGGTCGACCAGACTTACCCCGGTCGCTCGCCCCAAGCTTTCTGGTCGGGTGCTGGGTTTCCAGCACCATTGCCGCGGTCGCCCAAGTTGCCCATTCGACCGGCCCTGTTTTGAAAACTGGTTTAATTTTGAAAAACCTTAAAGACTTGGGCCATGGTCTTCAGAATTTTGCCCAAGGTTTCAAAATACATTTTGAGACTTGTGAGTGATGTTTTCCATGAAATACAAATGGGTCTCAAGGCTGGTTTTGAAAATAGTTTGAAACACAGTTTGAAATGCAAAATCACTTCGAAAAGATCTCCAATATATTGGATTATCTACTGGTTATTTACATCTTCTATTTTATCAAAATATTTTGTAATATTTTTCTTAATGATAAATTCACAAACCGTCTACAAAAACAAGACGTAAATTCACTAAAAACATAGTCCTTCACTTTTTCCCCTTGATTTCAAATCTTCCGTATGATAATCCTAGATCGATAGATCTGATGTCACTCTTAAACCATTATGCAAGAATTTTCTTCCTATATTTTCATTCAGTCCCTCTCCCCTTTATTTCTCATTTTGTACGTTTGGGTCTCTCTAGAAAAAAGTAATAGGTTTATACTTAGCAAGTCAGAAATATTCAACGATCATCTACTCGGGAAGAACGATCTAGTTTTTTCAACTCGACTAGGTCAAGTTCCTAAGAAAACAAATATACTCGGGTAGTCGCATAACGACTTGAGTCAACTGTTGATTGAGTGGGGTCAACTCAGACAAGTTTGAAGACAATTAGACAAATTTTAGTACAATGATTAAGTAAATGTTAGATGCATTTAGCGCCATTTTTGTTCAACAGCTTCTGTGCTGTGTGTACCAAAAAAGAGAATGCTATTGATCAACGATTAATTTACATTTTGGGCCATGCAAGTGTTTCATGGCCTGCACTATAGAATTTTTTCCATGCTTATGATCGAAGGGTAAGGATCATCCTATGGAAATAATTTTTGGGGCACAACCTATTTACGTTATGGCCCAACAAATTGACGGTTTGGATCATTGTATGGAGTGGGCCTTACCGCACTTTTTAAAAATCACGTGTTTGCACGGCCACCGTATAATTTCTCGGTATATCAAGTGGTTGTACGTATCTTTTCATATGAATCGTGTTTTTGGTCTCCTACCTTAATTGTACGAAGAACGGAGTTACGTGCCAGAGTATACAAGGAATCAAATAAAGTATGTAGAAAATAATTAGTTGTTGGTAATGATCCATGCTGACTATCTCTCTTATTAATTCTCTGTTGTTGGCGTACCATACTTTCTAGACTTCTCCTATTCTCACGGCCACACATCATATAAGTTCTATGTCACTTGATGTGTTAATATTAGCTAGATGTTATTAATTTATTTTCCTACCACCCTAATAATTTTGATTTTTAATTATACCGGCTCTCCATTTGCTGCCTATAAATACCGATTCTTGTGACACTTCCATTACAAAATACATTACTGCCCTTATATTCCTTCGTTTGATATCCCAACCTTGAGATTACTATGGATCTTATAACTTCAACCCCTTCTTTTGGTTCCATCGTCGATTCACTAGAAGATGGGAAGCCGCAAATCAATCGCAACTCAAGCGTGTTTCACCCAAGCGTTTGGGGCGATCACTTCCTCTCCTACTCTCATGACCAAATTGTAAGGAGAGAGAGAGAGAGAGAGAGAGAGAGAGAGAGAGAGAGAGAGAGAGAGAGAGAGAGAGAGAGATTCAATTATTAACTTTCATTATGATTGTTGATGGATAGCCAAAGTTGTGTGGCTCATGCCTCTTGATAGAACACATGATGATAGGAAATGCTCTGTTCAATATTTTATTTTTATTTTTTTTGGTATACTCACCTCTTTTTCCTTTCTATTGTTGCTATTTATATTGTTTCGATTAGAAAAGAAGCAAGAAGGGTCATGTTAGAAAATTTAGCAGAATATAAAATTGCAGGTTTATGTTTATAGTAGGGAAGTAAGAGAGGGAGAGAAAGGGAGAAAGAGATCATTTAAGTTGAATTATATCCTTTCATAATTAACATAGCTAATTTATTTGTGCTTCTAAATGGTACCATGCAGAAGTTAGATTTATGGACTAAGCAGGTTGAAGAGTTGAAGGAAGAAGTGAAGAGAATGCTAAGCATTTCCAAGGGATCAAAGCAAGAAATCGATTTGATTGACGTGCTTCAACGTCTGGGAGTGGCATATCATTTTGAAAAGGAGATCAACGAGGCACTACATCAAATATTTGAATCCCATACATATGCTACTGACAATGATCTATTTGTCGTTGCTCTCCGATTTCGATTACTAAGACAACATGGGTTTAATGTGTCTTCTGGTAAATCCTTTTTCATTTCTACTCTCACTAGTTTTATCAATGGAAATTATGCATGTCATGACATGGCTGAATTTTATACAGATGTATTTAACAAGTTCAAAGACGAGCACGGAAAGTTCAATGCAGCCTTAATTAGTGATATGAGAGGCCTATTAAGCTTGTATGAAGCGGCACATCTCAGTACACAAGGAGAAGATGTATTAGATGAAGCCATTAGTTTCACTCGAGAACATCTGAAGTCTGGCATAAACAACCCTGATTGTGTGCTTCTTGCAATACAGATAGAACACGCCTTAGAACTACCCTTGTGTAGGAGTTTACCAAGGCTAGAGCATAGGTACTACATCTCGATATACCAACAAGAAAAGGAACGGAATGATTTGTTGCTAGAGCTTGCAATGTTGGATTTCAATCTCTTACAATCGTTGCACCAAAGAGAGTTAAAGGATCTTACGAAGTAAGTTTCTTTAACTATGTAAAGATTATTTTCAATAGGATTATTAAAATTTCCACTGTTGAGATCTGGACAAAACTATCAAGGCTGGTGGTTCTATATGTAAAATAGATGAGTACTTTATTATCATCACATTTTCTATTCTAGATATAATGTGAAAACATTATGGTTATCTTCTTGCGTTTGTGAAAGGTGCATATTGCTAATAATTCCTATTGAATATCTTAAAATGAGTTCTTTATCATCATTATATTATCTATTTTTTCTATAATGGGGAAAAATAGGGCTATATGTATCTGCAAGGTACATATAGCTATGAAAATTGGGGTTGGGTCTGTAGTAGCTCAATGGTTGAGGCATTGTATCTCAAACCTTGAGGTCGCAGGTTCTATCAAAACTTACCTACCAAAAAAATATTGCTATTAATTTCTATTAAATATCTTATATTACATATTTTCGATAACAATTACTAATATAAATGTTTACATACTGTAGAAAATGGACAGACAAAAATGTGATTAATAACCACGTTCATAGGCAATATAAAACAATGACACAGTGGGCATCAGATAAAAAAGACAATTTCTGTGGTTCCATATAAAGGCCTACATGAAAAGGTGTTAATGTGATCTTCCAAAATGAGAAAGGAAAATTACAGGATTACAATGGGATTAACCCCTTACTAATTAACGTGGTTTATATTGATATCTCTGACAGGTGGTGGAAGGACATGGATCTAATAGGAAACTTGCCTTTTGCTCGGGACCGAATAGTGGAATTATACTTCATTTGGTCGAATGCAGTGTACTTTGAACCACAATACTCTCGAGCTAGAATAATAAATGCCAAAATTATATCCTTTATATCAGTGATTGATGATATTTATGATGTACACGGTACAATTGAGGAATTACGAATATTCACTGATGCCATCGATAGGTACTTGATTTACATGTATCTTTTCTTTCTAATGCTTTTATTAGATATTACTGAATTGTAGTATTTCACTTAATATGGAAATTGACTGTAAGTAGTGGCACATCATAGAAAGAAGTTAAGTTAATTCTCTACTCAGATGAGACTTTCATCACATGATTCAATCTAATAGAGTGATATTGCTTTTTGAACTCTCAAATCATCTCTCTCTCTCATGTGCATCCTCCATTCATTTAGATAGGAACTAAATGAATGGAGGATGATACTCTGCTAGAATTCAGGAGAGTGTCTATCACCCAAGTTAGAATGGAGGATGATACTCTGCTAGAATAGGAATGGGAAAAGTATTACATACAACATCCATGATCGATGACTTTTACGACATGTACGTACACTCACTAGAGGTAATCTTCTTATTCATCGAGGAAATTGATGGCATGGGTTTTAAAAATTACCCTTCAAATTTTGGAAATTCAAAATAAATAGTTCCAAGGCAATTTCTAGTAGGAAAATCACTTCTTAATTCCATTTAGGAATAATCATCAGTTGCTGAAAATCTGAGAATTTAATGTCAAATTAATTTCAGGTGGGATTTTGAGGCCATAGATCTACTTCCAAAATATATAAAAGTGTGTTATCTAGCGCTCCTGAATACTGTCAGAGAAATAGAAGAAGAACTTGTTGTTGAAGGAAACTCCTATCGTGTACAATACCTAAAAGAAGCAGTATGAGACATCTTATGTTTGTTTTCCCCTATCTTTTGTTCTCTATTATAATAGTTATTTCCTAATATAACGGTGAATGACCTCCTTTTAATATAGATTAAAGGTATAACAAGAGCATACTTGGCTGAAGCCGAATGGCTTAATAAGGGATATGTACCTCTATTCAATGAGCATTTAACTGTATCATTGATCAGTTGTGGCTACCCTCTGGCCACTATCACTAGTTTCGTCGGGATGGGTGAAATTGCAACAAAGGAGGCATTTGATTGGGCAAGCAGAAGGCCTAAGCCTGTTGTGGATGCATCAATAATTGGTCGACTACAAGATGACATCGTTGGTTACAAGGTATGATCTTGATTCATGTGAAAACACAGAGAAAAAAGAATCCCAACGAGAAGATAAAATAGGCTAAGTGGACGTAAAAATATGACGGAACCTTGAAACTACCTTATTATTCCGGCGTCTCTTATTGTAGGGAAACAATCAAGCTTTTTCGTCCCTTAATTACTATGGCCCTGTTCGTTTGAGATTATGTCAACCAATTGTGACTGCTGTTGGACTCAAATTTAATTGTAATTTTGAGTCCAATAATCAGTTTATCACTCACAATCAGTTGTCATAATCTTAAACAAAAAGGGCCTATGCTTTAGTATATCCTTACGAATACTCTTAGATTCAAAAAAATAATATGAAGATACAAAAAGAGAACACAACATTCTTTATAATCTAACCGTATCATCTAGATTTTATAAAAGCCATTAAAGTCAGCTTTGGTGCCCCGAGAGAGAGAGAGAGAGAGAGAGAGAGAGAGAGAGAGAGAGAGAGAGAGAGAGAGAGAGAGAGAGATCCACAACATAACACAATCATCAACTATTTGTGCATGGGATAAAATGATAAAATACCTAACTATTTTCTATATTAACTTTAACACCATTGTTTTGAATCTTTGACATTTGAAGTTTGAACAAGAACGAGCACATGTTGCATCAACTATCGACAGTTATGTGAAGGAGCATGGGGCCACAGAGCAGGAAGCGTGCGATAAGCTCCGTGAAATGATTATGATTGCATGGAAAGGCATAAATCAAGCATGCCTTGAATTCCCTGTCTCCCCTACTCTCCTTATGCGAATCGTCAATCTCGCAGTTGTGATAGAAGTACTATACCAATATGAAGATGGATACACTTTTTCCGAAGGCAAAACCAAGGAGCGTATAACCTCGTTGTTTGTTGATCCCATTCCTGTTTAAGAACATACATGGTTTATTAAGTCGGTCCTATGGTTGGGATGTGTTTGAATAAGAGATTTATCATCTTATTATTATCAAATGTTATGTAACGTGATGTAATTGGGTTAATAATACATTGTGTTTACTTTGTTGGCTGAATGTCTAAGTCGTTTATCATCTTATGATTGTTAATATTTTAACAGAGTTAGTAATACTTCGTGTTTACCATGTTTTTTGAACGTGATGTGTGTTTTGAACCAAAATATGTCACGCCCCAAACAGAGACCCGGCCCAGGCAGGCAACAGCGGCACATGTCCATGAGCACAAGTTCGCAAACATGCAAGGCATCTCTCAAAGCATGCATTACACAGAGCATAACAACTGTCATGAGAAAAAGTAAACTGCAGAAGCTAACTTAAATGTCACAACTGGACTACAATGAATAATAAAGTAAATCAACTAAACGAATGCCAACTATTGTCAGCAATAACTAAGGGGCAGTTTGGATATGCGGATGTTAGAATCCACGATTTCTTCAAAATTCTAGATGAGAGACAAGAGAAGAAGCGGACCAGCCGTCCTTCTCTGATTTCTCGCTGATGTGGACTGGGTCCTGGTCAAAACACTTAGGGTTTAGTATTAGTTTGATAGTGTGCCTTCTCTTTGTAGTAGTAGTATGTTGAGTGGTCTTTTTGTAGTGAGGATAAATTTGTAATTAGGAGGAAGATGGAGGGTGATGATGTGGAGTGGTGGTTGGAGAATCACATGGGACCACATGGAGGTGGGCCATATGTCGTGTGGAAGATTCTAGAACTCTCTTTCCCTATAAATAGAGCATAGGGGTAGGATTTGAAGAATTTTAGAATATTTCACTAATTCTTGGATGATTTACAATAGAGCTCAAGGTGTGCTTATATTGAGCACATACATGATAAACATAGAAAGAGATCAAGCAGACTATGTAAAGAGATAATGATGGAATATTCTAATCTAATCTACTCCCTAATTAAATCTAGCTGCCTATTCTAGTGGGTTTCCTCATTAACCAACTTGCCTAATCTCCCACAAGAAGATCTAACGGTGAGATCTACACCTAATCCAACGGTGGATCTCGCATATTCTAACATGCCCCCTCAAACGTATATGGATTGAAAATCAATATACGTTTGATTACAATAAAAATCCTCAATATGAAAAATAAAAACCTCCACTTGAAATTCCCATAGGAAAATAGAATCCTATGATTTGAGCACACTGACGAATTTTGATGATGAATATCCCTTGATGTTATAATATCCTGATGTTGTTGATGAAACGCCGCTTGTTGATATGCCGCCAAGAGGGCTTATAAAAGCCAATGGATTATAGATCCTAGAGAAGACTCAAGCCTCGATGGGCGAGTAATAATGAGTCACTACGGACCAATGCCGGAATGGACAAGAAATTGTGGGTCACTATGGACCGATGCCGGAATGGGCAAGAAAAGGGTGGGTCACTATGGACCGATGCCGGAATGGGCAAGAAATGATGGGTCACTATGGACCGATGCCAGAATTGGCAAGAAAATGGTCACTATGGATCAATGCCAGAATGGGCAAGATTGCTGGAATGGGCAAGAAATGGGTCACTATGAACCAATGCCGAAATGGGTCCTTATGGACCAATGCCGGAATGGGCAAGAAATGGGTCACGATGGACCAATGTCGAACCATGGACAAATGCCTGAATGGGCAACAAAGAAGAGAAAAAAAGAAGAAGAGATTGGTGGGAATTAATGTCTTGCGCGGCAAATATGAAACTTTGCAAAAGAAAAATTGGGACATTGGAAGGAATTTTTTTTTTTATTTTTTATCAAGAGGATGTGTGCATATCAAATATGGTGGTATGCATTTTTCGCATATGATAAGGCAAGAGGGAAGTAGAAAAAGAAAAGGAATTGGAATAGGTGCCACCATCAAAATCATATGGATTGGAAAAAGGTAAATGATAAGGGAAGGAGGTGCCATCACCAAATCAAGGTTTATTGTATAAAAGCTGTGAGGGAAAACACCAGCTGTCAAACCCACTCATTTCTGTGGGAAGTTGCAGATTCTTTTTAGCATCTAAATGATTTCCATCCCTTCTCTTTTCACATGCCTCATATCATCATTTCTCAAAAAAATAAAAAATTTGAGGGTTTGCAACGATGGTGGCGGGGAAAGATGGACTTGAAGGAAGAGATCATGCCATGAGAGGCAGTCCTATCAATTGTTTTCTCCCCATTTTTTTTTTTAGCAACACTTGGCCCTCTACGACAGAGAATTGGTGGGCATGCTCTTCTGGGTTTGGGATTCAAAGAAGAATTGTTGAGGTCAACAAGGGCTGATGGTGTTTTGGGGTGCAGGATAAAATAAGGAAAAAAAGCAATGGTTGCATTAAAGTTAAAAGAAAAATCAATGAGATCAAACGAGACTGGGTGGACGGCCGACGGCTATAGTGACCGTCCGCCGGAGAACGAAATCAACACTGTTGTGGTCAGGCCCGGATTGGATCTTCTTGCTTTGATACCATGAAGAATTTTAGAATATTTCACTAATTCTTGGATGATTTACTATAGAGCTCAAGGTGTGCTTATACTGAGCACATACATGATAAACATAGAAAGAGATCAAGCAGACAATGTAAAGAGATAATGATGGAATCTTCTAATCTAATCTACTTACTAATTAAATTTAGGTGCCTATTCTAATGGGTTTCCTCACTAACCAACTTGCCTAATCTCCCACAAGAAGATCTAACGGTGAGATCTACACCTAATCCAACGGTGGATCTCACATATTCTAACAGGATTTAGGTAGTTTTTTGGGAGGGTACGAGCTTTTGAAACGTTTTGGGAGGGAATTTAGGGTCTAGTTCTTGCTTGTTCTTGTTGGAGTTTCTTGGGAAATTCTTCATGGAGAATAGAGGGAGCCTTGAAATTGTGTAGGTCTTCTTCTGTTCTTTCCACTCTACTAGTGAAGTTCATAGTAGAAATGAAGCAAATTCCCTTTCTTTCTCATTAAATATATCATTCCCTGTCATTTTTCTGCTTGTTCTTGAATTTTTCTCCATGAAATATCATGTATATCTGCGGTAATTTTCTGGTGTGAAAACTCTTTCGCTGCCACTCTCTAGATCCACATCAAGAGCACAGCAGCAGAGATCTCTCAATCTTTGCCGTTCTTGGAAGGCAGATCTGTAGAGAAGTGAAGCAATTTGGTGGAGAGAGCTCAAGAATCAATTAATGGTGATGGTGAAGTATGTGTCAAACAAAAAAAAAATCGCAGTAAAGATCCAATTTAAGTAACTCTTCGTCCGGGTACTTTCTTTGATATCATTTGGTAAAGATCCAATTGAAGCTTCATTCTCTGCTTAACAAATCTCTGAGAGTTGTTAAAAAAACTGAGTTCTGGATCTGGAATTTCTGAAACTATCCATCGGATGATTCGGATCTGAAACTCATTATTATTGTCAATCTGGATGGATTCAATATGTTTTACGATTATACACTCAAAGCTTGTTGAAACTACTCGATTTAAGAGGGAGAAGGATGAGAGGTTGTATTCTTAATTCTGAACACCTGATACTAGATTCTAGATCAAGGAGAGTTTCGAGCTTGTAATTCAAGCCCTTCTTGGTTATTTTTACCAAAACCTTGACTCTGTACAAGGATCTATCATCACTGTAACAGAGCTTGAATGTCCTTTCGTTCAACTCATTTGTTCGATTAAGGTTTCTTTGAAAGAGGCAAATTGAAGTTGAAAAGATCCGGTTGTTGTTTGTGCCATAATTTTACTTCATTTGAAGAATCTTTTGATATGCTTTGGCCTTGGAATGTTGATGCTGGCCAGAAATTCCAATTCATCCCAGGTTTAAAGATTTTCAAGTGAAGAAATAGTGCTCCACACAAAATTCTCCACTTAGATTACCACGGTTCAGTTCTGGATAGTCTTTAAGCAGCTCGGTGGTGTTCTACTAGTTGCCAAACAGTCATAAATCAAGGTTCTGTTTCACGTATGGGAAGCTGAGGAGAAAATTTTCAGCTGCCATACAATTTCATTGAGAAAAAAATCGTGATCCAGGTGCTATGTTGGAGCAGAAGTTTACTCTTGTATATTTCGGATGTCCATGCTTGTTGAAAACAGATGTGTGAATTAGTTGCTACAAGTGTCATAATACTTTGGTGGACACTTGTCACTACTTTCATCATGATGAGTTAGTGGGCAAACATAGAATTGGGTTAGTGTGCTTTATCCTATGTGAAGAATGGTTGCTCATTAAACATTGAATACCGTGCCAATGAAAGTATTTAGAACTTGACTATCTGGAGTTGAAATATAGGGAAGTGATCGAATGCGTTAGAGGTTCTTTCTTTGTCCCAGCTTGGCATTTCTCCTTGCCGTCCAAGGATTCAAAAGGATTGCTGGATTCTATGGAAGAGACCCCATAAAGGAACTCTTAAGCTCAACATAGATGGAGCTTCGAAGGGGAACCCTGGAGAAGGAGAGGGAGGAGGAGTTATTCGAAATGAAAAATCAACGGTTATCTTAGCTTTCTTTCTTTACTACGAGAAAGGCACTAACATGGTTGCGGAAACTCGTGCGCTCTTGGACGGGCTCCGCTGTTGCAAGGCCTTTAATATGAGCAAGATGATCGTGGAATCAGATAGCAAAGTTCTAATCGATCTCATCGACGGGAAAGGGCAAATCCTGAGCAATCCAATATCTCTGGAAAGAGATTCAACCACTCCTTTGCATTTTGTCTTCCACTTGCAATCCCCAATTCAGAGAGGGAAACTCAGTTGCAGATGCGGTTGCAAACTTCGGCTGCTCATCAAGATCCAATTTGTTCTATCCCTCCTGGGCCTCCATGCCTCGCCTGGCAAGAGGGGCAGCAAGATGTGATGCACTTGGCCTTCCCAACATCAGAAGCAAGATCAACTAAGGGCACTCTTCCTTATAAGCATTGAAGGTTGTCTTTTTCTTATGCAAGCCTCTCCTAGGCTTCTTGGACTAAGGATCGGGAGAGTGTCAGACACACACGTAAAAAAATAGTCACTAGTTGCCAAACAGTCATAAATCAAGGTTCTGGTTCACGTACATTGCTACATTGGGAGGCTGAGGAGAAAATTTTCAGCTTTCATTGAGAAAAAAATCGTGATCCAGGTGCTATGTTGGAGCAGAAGTTTACTCTTGTATATTTGGGAAGTCCAAGCTTCTGATGTGTGAATTAGTTGCTACAAGTGTCATAATACTTTGGACACTTGTCACTACTTTCATCATGATGAGTTAGTGGGCAAACATAGAATTGGGTTAGTGTGCTTTATCCTATGTGAAGAATGGTTGCTCATGGTGGCTACGGAGCTGGTCATCCGAAAAGCACTTTTGGGCCTATTTTTTGACGTGCCACCTTAGGTTTAGGAAAATCAACAAAATTGCTAGCTTCAACCTGTAAATTTGCCGCTTGAAGTTACGCGGATTGTCATTCGTTAGTCTCCATTACTAACCTCTCCAATCTTTTTTCCGGGATACCTCCATGGATCCCGATCAATCTCCGGCATAGCTTCGCTAGGGTCAGGTGAAATCTGATGGCAGAGGTAGGTCAAGAAGGGGATTGCATCTCTCAGGAAGAGAAAGGTGAAGACGGGGATTGCATCCCTCTGGATGTTGGGGATCATCAACAGGTAACATTTACAAACTTTATCCGGTTTAAATTGAACAACGAGAAAGATCTTAGTGACAAATTTCTTGTGCTCTGAAATCTTGCAAAGACTAGCAATACAGATGAGGTTTTCTCTCTTCGCACAAAAATGGCGATCCTAAAAGATCTAGAGGCTGAACTCGCAAAATCTCCAAACTCCATTGGAGGTGGAAATTTCTTGGAACCGTCCCCGTCTCAAGAATCCAGCTCCTCATCAATTGAGAGGTCTGCCAGTAAAAACCAGATACCCCAAACCAGTAACCTTGAAGTAAGACACTCTCCAGTTGAGAATGATAGAGCATCCCTATCTAGAGAAACCTCAGTTAAGGATGCTAGGGAAAACGAAGGCAACGACAATGTTTCTGAGATTAAATTAGGCACTGAAAAAGGGTTCTGTTTTTTCTGGTTTTGCTTCATCTCCTCCCGTCTGTTCCTTCCGTGTTAATATCTACGGTAATCTACGGTAATCTCATTTATTCAAAACATGTGTTAATATCAATACCAGATCAAAACCATTCTACGGTAATCTCATTTATTCAAAACATGTGTTAATATCTCTCAAAAGCAGTTTTTACACAAATGCTTGATCCTGATTTTTCTAAAGAAAAGCCCGCTAGAATAATTTATTAGAGATAACTTATGTGTGCTCCCAAGAAAATATTGACCAGACCAAGAATCAAGTTCGAAATAATTCTGTTATTTTACATTTTTACCTATCAAGATTTGCGGAAACATTAATAACATGTCAATGAATTCAAAGATTTAAAAAAAAAACTGTGTGAATTTTTCAATCTTATTGTACGTAATAGGGAGGCCGGAGATTTGCATTTCCTCTAAGCTATATGACATCCATTCTTCATATTATGCTTTTTTTATTTTGTTACTGTGCAGGAAGTCTTGCTGGTGAAAGCTCTATTGGATCAAAATGCATTGGTTCAGGATGGGAAGATACGAAATGCCCATATATCTCTGAGGAGAATGTCATCATCCCTTATGACATGTCTGGAACATCAGTTTTTGGTTCGAGTCCAGTACTCCCTTATTCACTGATACCAAACACAGAATCTTTAAGAAAAATCTGGGATCCCATTAATCTAAACACTTCACAAGATAGATTCGTTACAAATCTTGATTCATCTCCATCATATTCTTCTGTGGTCCAAGGCTTAGGGCCAATGTCAAAAAATGCAAATTGTGGTGATCAACCCGTAGATTCCAGCAATGTCAGTGGGGATTGTGCGAACCCTGGCAGAGTTGGTGGTACTGGCATGAAAAGAAAGGATCATAGTTTTGTAGATTCCACTCTGACAAAAAAAGATTTGTCCTTAAACCACAAATCAGTCTCCGGAGATCACTCGGGTCAGTCTCCAATGGAAAAATCTAAACTTAAAATCCCCACCTTGAGCATTCTTAATGCCTTTCTGCAGAGTTCTTCTCAGACATTTGATGAATATAACCCGGCTGTGGATTCACCTTGTTGGAAAGGAGCCTCAGCTTCTCAGAATCCTTCATTTGGATTTGAGCAAGCTGTTGAAAATAATGGAGTTAGTGTTTCCACTGAGTTTACTGAACATAATGGAGCATCTGATATTTCAAGTGACCATTCACTTCCAAACAATAATGCGTGTTTGCTGGTTAAGACAATTCATCATCTCTCAGAATTGCACCTTTGCAGTAATTATAGTAAGGTAAATTCATTGAAAGAACAGGACTATGATGTTCTTCGGCTTGTAATTGGAAATCTTTATGCATGTGTCGCCAAGAAGGTCGGGTTAATGAGAGCGATGCCCGGATCATTTCCTGAGTTGGGCAGTTCTTATTCTTTTAGGAAGCCAACTGATCTTCACAAGGTATGATATTTTGCCTCTAAACACATCATGTATCCTGATTTTTTTTTTGGGTAGCGCTCTTCAAGTTACTGCTAGCATCCTTAAATTGGATTGAGATGAGATGTAAGAAGAAAATTTGTGCCTTTCTAATTTGAAACTGAAAAATGTAGTTAATTTCAAGATATGGTTTAGCTTTATTGAAGAGTTACATGGGCCATGCGTCTAAATTCCAGTTGTGAAGCTCTTTAGAAAAATGGCAACCTGTTAAATAAAGATAGGGGTGATTTATGTATCTATTCGGATTCTTTTTACATTTTACATGTCGTGATTCCTATTGATGCCCTATTTTCAATTTCTGATGGACTAAAAGCCACCCTTTATTCAGGTAAAGGCCAATAATACGCTTGACTCTTTCAAAGTGAAATTTAAATTTTCTAAACATCTTGTGATACATTAGCAATTTTTTTAATAAAAAGTTTTACTGTTTTTGAGAAATAATGGATTTTTTTTGTTTATGAAATGTTGTGGCATCTTTCTGTGCATGCCTTGTCATTCTAATGTTGATGGTATTGTTAGGCCTACAGTATATTTTTTTGCAGGAGACCTTTTGAATCAGTTAATTACGTGATTACAATATATACATGCCATCGTCGGTAAAGTAAGTTTTGTCAGCAGTGTATTATCCCACTTTTTCCTTCTCTCAAGTATTTTGTTTGGTGGCTGTGATGATGAGACATTTTCATGATACTATTTTGTCTCAAGAATCCATCTCAAAATGGTGCAAGGTTTTCAAATTGCATTGCTTTTATCTGCATTTTTTCAAGATTCGTCTCACATGCTCCATGTATTGGTGTACCTTTAACTCATTGCATTTCACTTCGTTCTTCTTTGGCATGTTATCACATTTTACTTTTAACATGTTATTTTGACATTTTACTTTAACATGTTATTTTGAGACTGAAAAGTTTTTTCTCTAGGGATCTGCTTCTGGCAGGTCTTTGGTTCTGGGAATAGAGGCTGATGATGATTTGAGTCAACATATCGAGGAAAAGTTGTGTTCTAGTATGTCTAGTAAGAAAGAAAATCGGTCCCATGATTTTGTTTCTGCAAGTGCTGATATGGATCTGCAGAAAGATAATGGGATTACACAGGTATGATTTGGACTTCTCTGCATATAACCTACTCTGGCTAGTTCCTTGTTCATTCATCAAATTTATATGGACACTCTAACCTACAGGCTGTAAAGAAGGTTATGAAGGAAAATATGAGTGATGAGGGAGAGAATCATCCTCGAACTCTATTATAAAAGAATTTATGGATCGAGTCAGAAGCAGCACTATCTTCCATGAAGTATGAACTCGAACTTGCCAAGATGAAGATTGAGATGGAGAAAATCGAGCAGGATCCGGCACAAGGTGAACTATTTGTGGCCTGTTGGCTTGAGATTATGACAACCGATTACAAGTCCAAAACCTATTATTGGACTGGAAATTATATTTAAATTTGAGTCCACCAATAGGTTTCGGGCTGACAATCAGTTGTCATAATCTGAAACAAACAGGGCCTTAATGTATCTTTCTATGCTCTCTTTGGATTTTACTTAAACACTTGGTGAACTTTTGGTATGGCTACAGATTTGCGCGCCTCGTCCAATGCAGCTGGGAAGTCTATATATGTGGAGAAATTCAATTTGAAGGAAACCAAGCAGGATCAGGCACAAGGTGAACTATTTGATGCATCTTTATCTGCCCTCTTTTGATTTTACTTGAAACATTTAGTGAACTCATTTGGTATGGCTACAGATTCCTCATCCAATGCAGCTGGGAAGTCTATATATGTGGAGAAATTTGATTTGAAGGAAACCAAGCAGGATCAGGCACAAGGTGAACTATTTGATGCATCTTTCTCTACCCTCTTTTGATTTTACTTGAAACATTTTGTGAACTCATTTGGTACGGCTGCAGATTCACATGCCTCGTCCAATGCAGCTGGGAATTCTATAGATGTGGAGAAATTCGATTTGAAGGAAACCAAGCAGGACCAGACACAATGTGAACTATTTGATGCATCTTTCTCTGCCTTCTTTTGATTTTACTTGAAACATTTTGTGAACTCATTTGGTATGGCTACAGATTCGTACACCTCGTCCAATGCAGTGGGGAATTCTTTATATGTGGAGAAATTCGATTTGAAAAAATTTGATGACATCAATATGGGTGACATATTGGTAACAAATTCTGAAGAGAGATCAACTGAGAATTTTCCCACCCCAGCCCCAAGTGCTGATGTTACTCAGTGCTGTTGCATGAAACTCGAGGACATGAATCAATCAAGTATATATGATCAGATAGCAGACGATATGGATTCAATTATGGCGAGTTTGCAAGTGAAAATGAACAGGACCAAGCACGATCAGACACAAGGTGAACTATTTAATGTATCTCCTCTCCTCTCCTCTGATTTTACTTAATACATTTAGCGAACTTATTTGTTATATCTACAGATTCGCACGCTTTATCAGATGCAGCTGGGAAGTCTACACATATGGAGAAGTTCAACTTGAAGGAATTTGGTGGCGTCAATATGGGTGATAATTCAGCACCCAATGATGAAGAGCGATCAACTGAGAATTTTTCCACCACCCAAGGTGATGATGTTACTCAGCGTGTTTCCGAGAAACTCGAGGACGTGAATCAATCAAGTATGAAGGATCAGACAAAAGACATTGAGGCTTCAGTTGTCAAATCACTCATTTTGATGTCATCAAGCTAATTTCCTTAGTTGCTCAAATACCCATGATAGATTTGTAAGCATTTCGAAAAAATTGACCCAGACGATTGTAGCATTCACAGTCTATTTTTCTAAATGGGCCTGAGAAATATTCTATAGTTATGGTGTTTCCGGTCGACCACTTGGACTTTTTTCCATGTATGATGAAAAGGTTTATTGCTCTCTATAGAACTATTAGAAGGCAGATTAGAACTTGAAAGCGACTCCTCTAGCAGTCTCTCGTAGGCTAAAAGGATCAGGGACAGTCTGTGGAGACTCACTAATCTCATGTAATAAAACAGTATGTGTGTCTCTTTTTTCACTCATTCTTAGAAGCGCGAACGATTTAGATTTGGCTGATCGTCTATCCAAATCAAGAGCTTCTAGCAACTCATTTTATTATGTTGGAAAATTCTTGTGATGTAAAAAGAAGGGAAATGATAAATGTGTCCCTTTTCATTACTTGGGACACCCAGCTACGGTGTATCTATGACTGCAAATCGGCTGATGTACTTCACATTTGAAGGAGTGAACGACCTGATTGCCACGTACAGTGCAGCTGGGTGTCCCAAGTGATGAAAAGGGGTGCATTTATCATTTCCCAAAAAGAACTTGTCTTTTAATTTGTGAACGTCTCCTTTTTTAATTTTTTGAAGAAATTTGCAAATATTTAATGCACAAATGTTTGGGAAACTGCTGAATTGGGTAACCGTAACAAATAATCACAGTGACATCACAGCATAAAATTTCATTTCCCTAATGTCATGCATCAAACTACCTAGGCTTGCTACTTCACCTTATGCAGTCTTTATGGTGTCAGTTTCTCACAAGTCATTCTATGAGGTGGCACCAAAAGCATCCCCTTACATGTGTATCGACACTAAAACAAAACTGTAGTAGATATCAATCCATGTACCGGTATTGCCAGTGCAGTAGATGCCTCCAGAAACTAATGTCAGTACTGATAGAAATGGGTGAATAATGGCTTGTGATAGAAGGGTCCCTATTCCATTCGGTAGTAAAAGCTTTGTTTGCTCAGAGTTAAGATAAGCATAAGGGATAACTGGGCTTGAAGGAAGACTCTTAACTAAACAACAAAAATAGGTCTCCTTGCAATAATTCGTGGAAAGACCATGCAAAAGACAGAGAGAGCAAGAAATAAGAGAAAAGTACGGAATGTGGCTGGTGTTTGGAGTAATTACGGATTGTGGGCACCTTTTAAAACAAGAACAAAAAACGGGGTAATCTTCAAAATCGGGTCGGAAAAAGACCCTGATCCCCTTCTGACATCGACAGAAACGTCATTCAACTTCATTTTTCATTACTGCCTATTAAATTGGCACGCTTCACGAGGCTTCTTTTGGTTCGTATGAATGCATATTTGAACCGAAAGAACCTTGGGTTCGTGTCGGAAATATAGAGACGGATGGATGTTTGACATGTGTTGAAAAACTTTTTGGAATGCTGACAATCCAAAGTCAATCATTATCTTTTCTCACTTCTCTTTTGGTTTAGAACGGTAACGTTATTGAATACGTCTATTTTGGCTTTAGGTTCGTTTCTATCTTTTCACTTCTCTTTTGGTCTTCACTTCTGTTTTGGTTTATTCAGTAACGTTATTGAATACGCCTCTTTTGGCTTAGAACGACGACTTTATTGAATATTTTATTATTTCTCACGTATCTTTTGGTTGAGAACGCCGCCGGATTTAGGAGTACGCCGACAGAAATAGGATGTACGCCGGCGGAAATAAAGGCGTACGCCGGCGGAAAACGTAAATAATGGGTAAGTCGGCGTAAATAATGAGGACCAAAAGAGAAGGGAAAAGATTCTAAGCCAAAAGAGAAATAGGGTGTACGCCGGCGGAATTCATGGGTACGCCGATGGAAATAATGGGGTACGCCAGCGGAAGCGTAAATAATGGGGTAAGCCGGCGTAAATAATGAGGACAAAAAGAGAAGGGAAAAGATTCTAAGCCAAAAGAGAAATAGGGTGTACGTTGGCGGAATTCATGGGTACGCCGGCGGAAATAATGGGGTACGCCGGCGTAAATAATGAGGACCAAAAGGGAAGGGAAAAGATTCTAAGCCAAAAGAGAAAGAATGGGTACGGCGGAGAAAATAATGGAGTACGCCGACGGAAAGCGTAAATAATGGGGTAAGCCGGCGTAAATAATGAGGACCAAAAGAGAACGAAAAAGATTCTAAGCCAAAAGAGAATTAATGAGTACCTTGGCAGAAATAACGGGTACGCTGGCGTAAATAATGGGGTACGCCTGCGAAAATAGGGTGTAAGCGGAAATAGGGTGTACGCCGGCGGAATACATGGGTACACCGGCGTAATTAATGGGGAAGCCGGCGTTAAATAATGGGGTAAGCTGGCGTTAAAAATGATGACCAAAAGAGAAGGGAAAATATTCTAAGCTAAAAGAGATGTATTCAATAACGTTACCGTTCTAAGCCAAAAGAGAAGTGAGAAAAGATAACGCTGCTCACTAAAGTATTCAATAACGTAAGCATTCCAAAAAGTTTAAGTTTTCCAACATGTGTCAAGTATCCATCCGTCTCTAGTTATTTCCGATGGCAATGACAGAAACGAACCCAAGGTTCTTTCGGTTCAAATATCCATTCAAACGAACAAAAAGAATCCTCGTGAAGCGTGCCAATTTAATAAGTAGTAATGAAAAAGGAGGACTTTGTTGATGTCAGAAGGGTATCAGGGTCTTTTGAACACCCAATTTTGAAGATTAGCCCTTTTTTGTTCTTGTTTTAAAAGGTACCCGTAATCCGTAATTACTCCAAACATCAGCCCCCCATTCCCTACTTTTCTCAAAAAATAATGATAAAAAAGATGCCTCCGTGCAAAGATTAGAGCCATAATAAAGACGAAAAGAAGGTTTGGTACATCACATGGGGGGTTGTGGGCCTGTATTTGGGGCATTTTAGGTATCTCATATAAAGTGAAATCTCGAGTGGGGTGACCAGGGGTGCATTTAATGATAGTCTGAGTGCATTACTACCCTTAGAACAAAAAATGGGAACCCAGACCTAGCTTTTGGCAACCCAAAACCTAACCTTTTTCACCCTTTCCGGTTATCGAGATGATGCCCCATTATTACCTCTTCCTTTACTCGCATTATTGGTGTATGGGATCAGCTGCCTCTTGCACTGTCGCTGTTATGCCCACAAAAAAACAGACTGATAACGATTACACACGGAGTTTTAGGATCAACGGTAAAAGACAATATTTGGGTCCTACAAAAGGGGGGAACCATGGACATTTAGGGCACGTTTGGTTTGGCTACCATGATTGTTTTTTCCATGATAAATTGGTGTCTCCAAGTGGAGATGAGGGTGAAGTGACCGGGAAACTCTCATGCTATATGTGCCTCCGCCCCTGCCAACACGCACTCTCTGTCGACTGAACCGAACTAGGACGGCTAACTAAGGTACCAGTCGGTCAACCGAGACAGGCGACCGAGTAGGGGTCGGACGGCCGACAAGTTTCTCTGGTGCATGGCTCGGGTTGGCTCCTCCGATATGGTTTACGACCCTCGGAAGGGCTTTTTGAACCTGTATAAGTCTCACAAACACCCTAAAAATGTTATTTAGATCCTAATTTGGGGTAATATGAATTTTAGGTGACTTTAGTGGAAAGTTGGAAAAACTTTGGTTAAGGTCTTGGGTGTGACGAAAACCTCGATTGGTATTTCAGTGAGAATACTAGTTCTATTTCTAGTTGTTTTCATCTAATAGATGATTTTTATGCAAGTTGAGCATATGCTATGATTATTTTGATTAAACAGTAAGTTTTTGGATTACAAATAGAATCTTTGTTATGATATATTGAACGATATTTCATGACCTGTAGCCTTGTCTACCGTTATTTTTCTTTGAAATATTTCCAGTTGTGGAATTATCAAATCAAATGTTTATGCCAGTGTTGATGTTGATTAGTCAGAGAAATACAGTGGGACATGGGTGTGTCCGATATTAGTATAAAATAGTAGACATCCCTATGGGATATTCACGGATTTGGATGGATCAGCAGTGTACATGTGGAACACTCTAATTTACACAGTGTCTTGGTAGAAGCCACCGTTACATAATCTCTAGCAGGTTTAGCAAGGACAGAGATATCTTGCGGGTTAGCGGGAAGTTATCTTCTGCAAGTTTAGCAGGGATAAGATTTCTCGTAAGTTAGCGAGCAGTTATCCTCCACATATTTAGCGGGGATGAGTTCTCTTACGGGTTAGTGAGGATGTGGTCCGTCACAGGTTTAGTGAGAACAAGATCTCCCATAGGTTTAGTGGGGACTTGGCTTTCTGCGGGTTTAGCGGGGCTGTAAATACCCAAAAAAACTCCCTTTACAAAAATTCGTCCCTCTCTTGTAAAGAGTGCGTTTTTGTCTTTGGGAATTAGATTTGGTTAGGGCTTCCTAAGAAAGCCTATAAGTACATTGCTTCGTGGCTAAAACAAACTTTAAACTTTTTGTTCAGCCCTGGAGAAATAAATTAGAGAAAGAGAGGAAGAAAATCAAGGAGATCGCGATTTCAGAGTCGAAGCCGTGAATTAAGGTGAGATTTATGTCGGTTTTGCGTAAAAATTGCATAAGAATTTAGTAATGAATTTAAATATCCCTAATAAACTAAGAATTTAGTTCTGGAACTTTAAGAATCGAGGGTTGGTTTATGCCCTAAAAGGTTAGATTAATTATGATAAATAAATCTGAGATTTTTGGAGCGTGAAATTGGATGAAATGGATTCCTCTCGTCGATACGAGTCCAACGAATCCAACCACGCGCCAATCAGAACTATAACGAAGAAGTTATGGCCTTTTGAAGTTTTCGGGAGAAGTTTTCGGGACGAATTTGAAATTCTCCCGAAAAACCCAGTCCGAGGCCTTGGGACTTCCAAAAGAAACCTTCGGCATGAGAGTCATTTGAGAGTTGTCTTAGAAACTTTAAGAAAAGAGAAGCTATACGGAAAACTGAAGAAGTGTGAATTCTGGTTCGACTCAATCTCCTTTTTGGGACATATGGTCTCTAAAGACGGAGTATCCGTAGACCCAAAGAAGATTGAGACAGTAATGTTGTGGAATAGGCCGAATAATGTTCTTGAAATTCGTAGTTTTCTGGGTTTGGCGGGATACTACCGCCATTTTGTTGAAGACTTTTCGCGTATAGCTGCCCCTTTGACCCGTTTGACACGGAAAGAGACAAAATTTGTTTGGTCTGAGGATTGTGAAAAGAGCTTTCATGAATTGAAGTAATTGTTAGTTTTCGCTCCCATCCTAACTTTGCCTGTTAGCGGAATGGGATTTGTAATTTACAGTGATGCCTCGAAGAAAAGCTTAGGCTGTTTGTTAATGCAGAATGACAAAGTGATTGCGTATGCAGCACGCCAGTTGAGAGTTTATGAAGAAAACTATCCGGCTCATGATTTGGAATTGGCAGCCGTCGTGTTTGCTTTGAAAATTTGGAGGCATTATTTGTATGGAGAACCATGTGAAATCTTTACTGATCATAAGAGTTTGATGTATATATTTACTCAGAAAGAACTTAACATGAGACATAGGCATTGGTTAGAACTATTGAAGGACTACGACTTAACCATAAGCTATCACCCCGGAAAGGCTAAGGTGATAGCTGATGCTCTAAGTTGGAAGTCGTCTGCAAATCTGACAACTTTGATTACTTCTCAGAAGTATATTTTGGAAGACCACCGAAGATCAGAAATAGAAATTCGTGGTCCAAACTTTGGGGTACTAATGATAGCACTCCAAGTTCGGCCCACATTGCAGGAAAGAATTAGGATAGCTCAGGAATTCGACCCAGAACTTTGTAAAATCAAAAATAACTTAGAAGAAGGATCTGAATCTGAATTCTGAATTCACAATGACGGTACCTTGATGTTTGGTAACCGCATTTGTGTTCCGAATGACTCTGTTTTGAAAAATAAAATTTTGAAGGAAGCGCACAATTTGCGTTATTCTCTACACTCTGGAGGTACGAAAATGTACAAGTGCTTGAAAAGGAATTTCTGGTGGAATAATATGAAGAGGGAAATAGCTCAGTATGTATCCCAATGCTTAACGTGTCAGGTGATTAAGGCAGAACATCAGATACCGCCCGGAACACTGCAACCGCTTCCTATCCCAGAATGGAAGTGGGAAGAGATTACGATGGATTTTGTGTCGGCTTTACATCGTACTCCCTCAGGCAATGATTCTACATGGGTAATTGTAGACAGATTGACAAAGACAACTCACTTTATACCCCTTAGAACCGGCCTGACGCCTGAAAGGTTGGCTAGATTATATGTTGAACAGATAGTTAAATATCATGGTGTGCTTAAAGTCATTGTATTTGATAGAGACACCTGGTTTATGTCCTAGTTTTGGAATAGCTTACATTCAGCAATATGATCTTCCCTTAAGTTCAGTACAACGTTTCATCCTCAAACAGATGGACAATCTGAAAGAACCATCCAAATTTTAGAAGATATGCTCAAGGCTTGTGTAATGGATTTGAAATGATCTTGGGACGATCATCTTCCCTTGATTGAATTCTCTTACAACAATAGTTATCAAGCTAGTATTCATATGGTACCTTTTGAGGCCCTTTATGGAAGGAGATGTAGATCACCCATATGTTGGGATGATGTAGGTGAAAGAAGACTCTTAGGCCCAGATTTGGTTCAACAAGCCATGGATAACATTCAGTCGATTAAAGAGTATCTTTGCGCGGCACAAAGCCGACAAAAGAGCCATGCAGATGTCAGACGAAGAGAACTAGAATTTCAGATAGGAGATAAGGTACATTTGAAAGTATCACCCATCAAGGGAGTGATGTGGTTTGGGGTTATAGGAAACTCAGCCCGATATTTGTAGGACCTATGAAATATTAGAAAAGATTGGAAAAGTGGCTTATCGATTGGCTTTACCTCCATCATTATCTGGAGTACACAATGGGTTTCATGTGTCTATGTTACGAAAGTATATTCCGGATTCGACCCATGTGATTGAATTGGAACCTTTGAATTTGAGAGAAGAACTGTCATTTGAAGAGCAACCTATACGTATTGTGGATTATAAGGACCAAGTTCTCAGGTGAAGAACTATTCCATATGTGAAAGTTCAATGGCAGAATCACTCGAAACCTGAAGCCACCTGAAACCTGGAGGGGAAAATGCGATCGAAATATCCGTTCCACTTTGAAAACTCGTGTACGCAATAAGTAAATTTTGAGGACGAAATTTTTGTAAGGAGGGTAGAATGTAAATGCCGAAAAACACCCCATTTATAAAAATTCGTCCCACCCTTGTAAAGAGGGGCGTTTTTGTCTTTGGAATTTGATTTGGTTAGGGCTTCCTAAGAAAGCCTATAAAGACATTGCTTTGTGGCTTAGACAAACCCTAAACATTTTGTTCAGCCCTGAAGAAAGAAATCAGAAAAAGAGAAGAAGAAAATCAAGGAGATCGCGATTTCGGAGTCGAAGCCGTGAATCAAGGTGAGATTCATGGCGGGTTTGCGTAAAAATTGTATAAGAATTTATGGATGAGTTTAAAGATCCCTAATAAACTAAGAATTAGTTCTAGAACTTTAAGAATCAAGGGTTGGTTTATGCCCTAAAAGTTTAGGTTAATTATGATAAATAAATCTGAGATTTTGGAGCGTGAAATTAGATTAGATGGATTCCTCTCATCGATATGAGTCTTACGAATCCAACAACGCGCGAATCAGAGCTATAAAGAAGAAGTTATGGCCTTTTGAAGTTTTCGGGAAGAATATGGAATTCTACCAAAAAACCAGTCCGAAGCCTTCGGACTTTCGAAAGAAACCTTCGGACTTCCGAAGGGAGGCCAGTAGAATCTGTCCGAGGCCTTCGGACTTCCGAAGGGGGTCCAGTAGCTTGGTTTGGGACCTTCGAACTTCCGAAGGTACCCATCGGAGTTCTGAACCCTGAAAATTTGCAAAACTTTGAAAAATCGTAACTTCTTCATGCTTTATCCGTTTTCGATGCTCTTGTACTCTATGGACTTCGCAGAAGACATACTTTATGATAAAAATAGATTCAGAAATGTTTGAAGACTCCATGATGATGTTAATTAAAAAAAAATACTAAAAAGAACTCTGGAAAATTTGAAAATCTATGCGAACATTAAATATTAGATTTTTGGCTTTAGGAGTTACCTTCTTGAACCCTTATTTGTTATCTATGCCCTGTTCAAATCGGAACATTGAAACATAAACGGATTTAAGGGAAGAACGAACAACATTGAGGTTCGTAATAGCGTACTACTTTGGGTATTTATAAACCCTTTTCACTTTGAATCAATATTGATCTTGGAAACCTGTATTGATACCTTTGAACTTTTGAATTAGCTTTGAGTCTAACTCCATTATTTTCAACAGCTTGCTCAAATCCAAATGAAGGATTCTGAGAAGCTGAGGCTCCTTTCCAACAAGGTGAATCGACAGCCGGGTTATATTCATCAAATGTCTGAGAAGAACTCTGCAGAAAGGCATTAGGAATGCTCAAGGTGGGGATTTTAAGTTTAGATTTTTCCATTGGAGACTGACCCGAGTGATCTCCGGAGACTGAAGTGTGGTTTAAGGACAAATATTTTTTTGTTGGAGTGGAATCTACAAAACTATGATCCTTTCTTTTCATGCCAGTATCAACTCTGCCAGAGTTTGCACAATCCCCATTGACATTGCTGGAATTCACGGGTTGATCACCACAATTCGCATTTTTTTACATTGGCCCTAAGCCTTGGACCACAGAAGAATATGATGGAGATGAATCAAGATTTGTAAAGAATATATCATGTGAAGTGTTTAGATTAATGGGATCCCAGATTTTTCTTAAAGATTTTGTGTCTGGTATCGGTGAATAAGGGAGTATTGGACTCTGACCAAAAACTGATGTTCCAGACATGTCATAAGGGATGATGACATTCTCCTCGAAAATATATGGGCATTTCGAATCTTCCCATCCTAAACCAAGGCTTTTTGATCCAATAGAGCTTTCACTAGCAAGACTTCCTGCACAGTAACAAAATAAAAAAAAGCAGAATATGAAGAATGGATGTCATATAGCTTAGAAGAAATGCAAATCTCCGGCCTCCATATTACATACAATAAGATTGAAAAATTCACACAGTTTTTTTTTTAAATCTTTGACTTCATTGACATGTTATTAATGTTTCCGCAAATCTTGATAGGTAAAATAACCTATGATTTGTCTCTACTGTAAATGTTTTTGCTTGTTTTTGAATTGGTCCTGGAATGCCCATCCCAATTCACTTTAATATTTTGTATTGCAAGCTAGGACTCCTGGTCCTGATTGCTATCTCAATATTAATGAAATATGTCAACTTTAAAATAAATAAAAAACTTAACCTATGATTTGTGGATACGGACAAGGAGTGTCAGACACGGCAAACCCCCAAACTTTAGAAATGGGGACACGGCTAAAATAGAAAGTATATGTAATCATGATTTGTGGGTATAGATTCGTGTGTCCCGTTTCTACATGGATACGAATTGTCTAAATGAGATAAACACAATATTCAATAAAAAAACAGAATGTCACACTTGACACGGTACACAAATATGTCTATACACCCACATTAAGTCTAATACTTCCAGCGATACAAGTAAAAGTGTCCAAAGGAGTGTCAACACGTGTGGACAAGCGTGTCATGTTGGACACCATAGCCGTAGTGTCTTTATCATCATCATTTCTCTGATTTTTACCTTCTTTTTGTTCTCTTCTGTAAACCCAACAATTCTTCCTTATATGGCCCTCTTTGTTGTAGTTGAAGCATTTTTTTCTTCTCGCTTGAATTTGACATTTCTCTGGGTTTGTCATAATTTTTTGACCCTCTGCTTTTACTTCTACCCTTGTTCTCTGTGACAAGAGCTTGTGCATGGTCTGTACCCGTTGATTTTCTTCTAGTCTCTTTATTAAGCAAGCTACTAGTAATTTGGCTCATACTAAGTACACCATCTGGAATAGAGTTACTAAGTGACACCACCAAAGTTTCTCATCTGTCAGGTAATGAGCTCAAAAGTAATAATGCCTGCAATTCATTATCTAGCACCATCTTCATTGAAGACAATTGGTTCACTATGCTCTGAACTTCATTCAAATGCTCTGCAATTGAACCACCTTCTTTAAACTTTAGGTTCACAAGCTTTCTAATTAATAAAGCTTTGTTTCCAGTAGTCTTTTTCTCATAAAGACCCTCCAACTTCCTCCAAAGAGAACGTGCAGATGTTTCATTAGACACATGATGGAACACACTGTCATCCAACCATTGCCTAATATGTCCAACAACCTTTCTATTCAATTTTTGCCAATCCCTATCAGACCTGTTAGTCGGCTTAGCCGCATCACCTTCAATGGGTAATACAAAAGATTTATGTGAAAAACCCTCCAACGAAGAGGGAAAAACCACGAGGCGAATCTGACGAAATATCCACTAATCAAATAAGTAATACAACGTCTCTTTCTCAAGTTTTTCACCCAAAACTTGAGACCATACAAGAAATAAGAGAGATAAAAGGTTATCTTGTTATGAACAAAAAAACCCACGTTCTCACCAAAAATTACGCACTTCGATCTTCAAGTCAAAGAAACCCAAATCCTAGTGAAGTCTCCATGCAACGAGAGGATCCAAAGGCGAAGTGAGACTCTCCAAGAAGAACACTCCAAATCCTAGGCTTTAATCCCACACAAAACCTCTAAAAGAGCCACCAAGAAAACCCTAGTTTTCTTTTTCTTTTCCCTCTTTCTTTCACTCTTTCTTTCCTTTTCTTTCCTCTTACTTACCCCACTCGGTTTCCACGCTTTTGCGTTTTTCTCAAAACGTCAATGCCACACACACGCACACACGACTCTTGTTTCCTATTAAATATAGGAATCATATAGAGTAGTGTGGTGGGGCATACACATGGGCAGGACCCACAACATCCAAAGCATTCATTTGATGGGCCCTATCATTGATAGGTTGTGGATTCTGAAAATAGAATTTTCAAGTCAAAAATTTCTTTCAGTTGTTTGTTTTGGAAGGTTATTCTAGTTTAAAGTTTTTTGGATGATTATAGTCCAAACTTTAAAAGTTTTAACGGAGAGGATTTGTTTAGAAAGTTTTACTAAAATAGAGAATAATACTCTTCTTAATATCTACTTGTGGGTTTCTATTTGATGAGTAGTGCAAATATTTTAGTAGTGTGAGAGAGAACTATACTATTCTCTTATTTCTCAAGACTTGTTAAATGGACAAGTTTCCTCTTTCGTGTACCCGGAGAAAACAACAAATTTACTTTTATCCTGTTGTCGTTGCCAGAAGGCAATGATTATGATCTTTGTTTATGCAGAATCATCATCTAGAAACCCTCATATTGAGCCTACCCATATATTGGAGGGACTTCGATTGTGTCGACAGTGGGCCCTACAATTATATTGATGCAAGCCTTTCCTAGGCTTCTTGGACTAAGGATCGGGAGAGTGACAACAAACACTCAATTGCTCAAGAATTCGGATTCAAGAAAAATAGATTTGCGCAAGCTCGGTAAAATGACCGTATCTCCCTCGATATAGGTCGGAATGACTTGATTCAAAAGCCAAAATTTCAAGGACTCAAAGATCTACAACTTTGCTGGCAAACGTTTGCTCAGAAAAACACTGGAAAGGGATCAAAATGGTGATGGAAGTGGATGAATGCGAATTGACAGGTTTATGAAAATAGAGTGGGGCAAAATAGAGAAAGATAACTTTAATGGCTACTCTTCTAGGTTGCGAAGGAAGATAGGTAACATCAATTCTTCTAGATTGATGGTTGCAACTCTTCAAGGATGCAAACAATAGGGAAAAGCTCTTACTTTTCAAGGAAGGAGTGAAATTCTTCTAGGTTTCAAGGAAGAACTCTTCAAGGTTCAAGGGAAAATGCACTAAGCAAACTTTCATTCAAATATTCAACTAATTTCATTACATATATTTGATACTCTTTAAGTAGAGAAATACATGAGAAAATTCGTTCAAACTAGTCCACTAACTAGTTTAGGGACTCACATACATCATTAATAGCTTAGGAACTCTAAACACATTAACTAGTCAAAGCTAGCAAACACAGTCTACCAAAATAACCATAACTCTTCAACCACTAGGCCAAATTAAGACTATGAATATCCATTGGAAGGATAATTCAAAAACCTACAACTTCTTAGTTAAGCATTGTCTCTGATTCGTCCATCTAGAGGTCCAAAAAATGTGCTTCAAAACTGACCTGAATCATTATGACGAAAATACAACTGGATTAGGCCTGAATTGGAGTGTCCATGATCTTGGGCTGGAATTGGCCTTTATGCTTTGTGGATTCAAGTTGGGCTTGGGCCTTCTGTTGGGCTTGAATGCGGGCTGATCTTCTCACTTGCTTGGGATGGTTCATGTGTGCTTCAAATTTGTCGATCACATGAGTTGGGGTAGCATCATTGCCCCCTTATTTGAAAGAATTCGTCTTTGAATTCGAGGTATCATCATCAGTGGAATCTCCCATATAAGGTGTCAAATGACGGACGTTAAAGACATCATGTATCTTCATATGGGAAGGAAGCTTGAGACGATACGCATTGTGATTGATGCGTTCAAGTACTTCAAGTGGACCAAGCTTTCTATCACTAAGCTTGTTGTAGCTTCCAACGGGGTGACGTTCCTGTGGCAAGTAAGCCCAAACAAAATCTCCGGGTTCAAATATGACTTCATGACTTTGATACCAAAATGATGCAAGCCTCTCCTAGGCTTCTTGGACTAAGGATCAAGAGAGTGACAAACAAACACTCAATTGCTCAAGAATTCGGATTTAAGAAAAACAGATTTGCGCAAGCTCGGTAAAATGAGCGTATCGCCCTCGATATAGGTCGGAATGACTTGATTCAAAAGCCAAAATTTCAAGGACTCAAAGATCTACAACTTTGCTGACAAAAGTTTGCTCAGAAAAATACTGGAAAGGGATCAAAATGGTGATGGAAGTGGATGAATGCGAATTGACAGGTTTCTGAAAATAGAGTGGGGCAAAATAGAGAAAGATAACTTTAATGGCTACTCTTCTAGGTTGCGAAGGAAGATAGGTAACATCAATTCTTCTAGATTGATGGTTGCAACTCTTCAAGGATGAAAACAATAGGGAAAATCTCTTACTTTTCAAGGAAGGAGTGAAATTCTTCTAGGTTTCAAGGAAGAACTCTTCAAGGTTCAAGGGAAAATGCACTAAGCAAACTTTTATTTAAATATTCAACTAATTTCATTACATATGTTTGATACTCTTTAAGTAGAGAAATACATGAGAAAATTCGTTCAAACTAGTCCACTAACTAGTTTAGGGACTCACATACATCATTAATAGCTTAGGAACTCTAAACACATTAACTAGTCAAAGCTAGCAAACACAGTCTACCAAAATAACCACAACTCTTCAACCACTAGGCCAAATTAAGAGGATAATTCAAAAACCTACAACTTCTTAGTTAAGCATTGTCTCTGATTCGTCCATTTAGAGGTCCAAAAAATGTGCTTCAAAACTGACCTGAATCATTATGACGAAAATACAACTGGATTAGGCCTGAATTGGAGTGTCCATGATCTTGGGCTGGAATTGGCCTTTATGCTTTGTGGATTCAAGTTGGGCTTGGGCCTTCTTTTGGGCTTGAATGTGGGCTGATCTTCTCACTTGCTTGGGATGGTTCATGTGTGCTTCAAATTTGTCGATCACATGAGTTGGGGTAGCATCATTGCCCCCTTGTTTGAAAGAATTCTTCTTTGAATTCGAGGTATCATCATCAGTGGAATCTCCCATATAAGGTGTCAAATGGCGGACATTAAAGACATCATGTATCTTCATATGGGAAGGAAGCTTGAGACAATATGTATTGTGATTGATGCGTTCAAGTACTTCAAGTGGACCAAGCTTTCTATCACTAAGCTTGTTGTAGCTTCCAACGGGGTGACGTTCCGGTGGCAAGTAAGCCCAAACAAAATCTCCGGGTTCAAATATGACTTCATGACTTTGATACCAAAATGATGCAAGCCTCTCCTAGGCTTCTTGGACTAAGGATCAGGAGAGTGACAAACAAACACTCAATTGCTTAAGAATTCGGATTCAAGAAAAACAGATTTGCGCAAGCTCGGTAAAATGAGCGTATCGCCCTCGATATAGGTCGGAATGGCTTGATTCAAAAGCCAAAATTTCAAGGACTCAAAGATCTACAACTTTACTGACAAACGTTTGCTCAGAAAAGCACTGGAAAGGGTTCGAAATGGTGATGGAAGTGAACGAATGCGAATGGACAAGTTTCTGGAAAGAGAGTGGGGCAAAATAGAAAAAGATAACTTCAATGGCTACTCTTCTAGGTTGCGAAGGAAGATATGTAACATCAATTCTTCTAGATTGATGGTTGCAACTCTTCAAGGATGAAAACAATAGGGGAAAGCTCCTACTCTTCAAGGAAGGAGTGAAATTCTTCTAGGTTTTAAGGAAGAACTCTTCAAGGTTCAAGGAAAAATGCACTAAGCAAATTTTTATTCAAATATTCACCTAATTTCATTACATATGTTTGATACTCTTTATAAGTAGAGAAATACATGAGAAAATTCGTTCAAACTAGTCCACTAACTAGTTTAGGGACTCACATACATCATTAATAGCTTAGGAACTCTAAACACATTAACTAGTCAAAGCTAGCAAACACAGTCTACCAAAATAGCCATAAGTCTTCAACCACGAGGCCAAATTAAGACCATGAATATCAATTGGAAAGATCATTCAAAGCTCTACAACTTCTTAGTTAAGCATTTTCTCTGATTCATCCATCTAGAGGTCCAGAAACGTGCTTCAAAACTAACCAGAATCATTATGACGAAAATACAACTGGATTAGGCCTGAATTGGAGTGTCCATGATCTTGGGCTGGAATTGACCTTTATGCTTTGTGGATTCAAGTTGGGCTTGGGCTTTGTGTTGGGCTTGAATGCGGGCTGATCTTCTCACTTGCTTGGGATGGTTCATATGTGCTTCAAATTTGTCGATCACATGAGTTGGGGTTGCATCATATATGTGGACCGCCAAAAACACTTCTAAAGCAGGGATCCCATGTTGAAAATAAAGATGTGGACCATCATGATTTGTTCATTTTCACATGATTTTTTTTGCATTTGTGGGGGTACTTGATCTCTTTTCTGTTTTCTTGTGCACGTGTCACGATAGAGGGCCTCCTGCTTTTCCCCGAAAGGGATTCTGTTTTGCTAGTAATCCTCTTCCTTAATTGTATCTTATATTTACATGCCACATATTGAATGGATCATGAGTAAGATCCTTGATTTGATCAGTCTCCTGGGTGGGGCTAACAGGACGAAAAGTTCCCCATCATAAGTATATAGCTTAGGTGGGCCCGGTCGCAACTATCTCAATAAATAAAATAATGCAACTTGTATCTAATGAAAAATATGACTATGAATTATTCAATGAAAGTGAAGGAGCTGGGGCATGCAGCAAGTAGTAAGGAATGAAAAAGAAAGCTCTGCCCACACCTTAAAGCAACTAATAAAAAAAAAAAAAACCTTAAAGCAAGTATCATCTCCTCCTCCTATAAATACTCTCCTTTTATTTTTCAACTTATAACAAGAAAAGAAAGGATAGGAGAATAGTGCCATATAAAGGGTGGAAGAGAAAGAACAATACAGGAAATCGGCATGCATTGAAATATCAACGTGGTCCATGCATGTAGCCTACTAGGGACTACACTAGATTGCACGCCTTCTCTGCGTTCCTCCATCAGTATCTTAAAATGCAGCAGAACAAACAACAACTTGCACCTTTTTTTTGTACAAGAATCGATTACAGCTACATCGTAGGCCTTCTTTGGGTGGGTGTTTAGGGTAGGAGGGGAGGTTTAGAGGGTTCATGGGTTTCAGGTTTTCACGTAGGAATCTTGTGAATAAGATCAAATAATTCGTTACGAGATTTATGGAACCTTGTTGTATTTAACGGTTTTGGAAATTAGTGCTGCAGTCTGCACCCATTCAGATATTGGACCTTGTTGTTTGTAGAAAAGTCTTCTCTATAAGATGATCCTAACCATCTGATATATTTGGTCTAAAATGGATTGGTCAGATATTTAAAGAACAATTGTATAGTAACCACATCAGATATGTTTGGTGTAAAATGGATGGCTCAGAATTTTCAAAGAACATTTGTACAGAAACCCCTTTGCAATTGGAAAGGGTCATGGTAATCCTTTGGAGAAGGTTTTTTTGGACCCAACATATCTACACCGGGATCAAGAAAATAAATAGTTTATGTCACGTCCCATACCAAGAAATTGGGCTCAAGCACGCGATAGTGCCGCACGTCCATGAACCTAAATCCATAAACATCCATGGGCCATGGCAATCCAACATTCCATGTAATATGCAGAGCAAACTAAATGATATAACTTCACAATCTATATAAACCATCATAATTTGTCACACCCACATGCAAACATCAGAAAACAACCATATATAGGGTGTGCAAGGCCAGATTAACAACAAACCTGCTGAATAGTTATTCAGAGCAACTAGGGGGCACTACAACAAAACTGTACTTTCCCTACCGACCCGTTATTATTCAGTAGGGAAAAGTTCAGTCTTTCCCTACGGATTTAAATTCTGTAGGGAATATAATAGTATCCCTACGGCTACTTATTTAGCGGTAGGTGTAGAACTTTTAACTACGGAATTTGTAGTATTCCGTAGGGAAATCTCGATATATACGCCTACGGTTTGTTTCCCTACTGAAATTAGTACTTTACCGTAGGCAGAATTGGTCTTTTACCGATGGATAATCCAAGCATACCGTAGGGATTAATTTTATTTATATCCCTACTGATTTTCGCACTTGAGGCGCGCTCGGGAAGGCGGAAAACACAAATTCCGAACTCATTTTCCAGTAACGCCCCTGTTTATTTTTTAAAATGGCAAAATTACCCCCAAGAGGGTAAACACGCCCTAGCCTTGAAGTTATCGATTTTTTATCTTTCCCTCTCTCCCGTCACAACCCGTAACCCTAACCCACAAGTAGCCTCTTCTGGTTTTGGCAAGGAAACCCTAATCCTAACCCATAAGTAGCTTCTTCTCATTTTGGCTTGGTTTTGTGGGAGAAGAAGGGAGAAGGAGAAGAGGAAGAAAAAGAGAGTTTGAAGTGTAAAATCAGCCATCCATTTCCACCCATCCTCTCTCCCTCATCTGTTTTCTTAGGGTTTATAAATAGACCCTCTTGATCACCACCCCCATCTTAGCTATCCATTTCCACCTCCATTCCTTCCATCCAAAAGAAGAAAGGTGTTCTCTAATTTTCTTAGGGTTTAGAGAAGAGCAAAACAGCAGAGGCACTTTTAGGGTTTGAAAGAAGAAGAAAAGAGGAAGGGATCTAATTTCCCTCTCATTAAAAAGGCGAAATTTGTGGTGCGAAATCATCTAGAAGAGAAGAAGGATTCGAGGGTTTCTGAAAGGTAACTTTCTTATTTCTATGCCTGACATTGCTGATTCGAATGAAAACTTGCTGATTTTTTTTTTAAGTAGTGGAAAACTTGCTTTATAGAATAAAAACTCACTTAAAACCCCCACAAGACACACTTATGTTAGAAAACATGGCACTCGTAATGGGTTACTCTTGACTGTGTTGAGGTTCAGCTTGATTATTTTGAGATTTTGAATATATTCAAGAACTGATGGTTGACTTGAAACTCTGATATTTTGATTTCTGTGTTCAACCTGGGACAATGAAAGGCTTGTATAGATTTTAAAAGGTGTTTCAACTGAGTAAATAAAGGGCTTACAGATTATAGAAGAAGGCATTGGAAAATATTTTTAAAATAAATAGAAAGGGCTTTTACTTTTTTAATATGGGTTTTCCGAAGTAATTTTGTAAATGGCAATGAAAATTGTTTTATTTGAGTTTTTATAAGGCCGTCAAGTCCTGTGTAGGCTGTACCGCCCTTGCTAACAGCAGCCCACACGAGTTATTAGCATCTTGTTTTTCTTCCACTTCTCATTATCTTCTAACTCGTGTCCTCTCAATTCTCTCCGTCTTACTTAGTAAGCTATATTTTTACCCTCAGAAAAATATGGCCAAACGCCATATAATTTATCAAGAAAAATAAAATAATAAATCATCTTTTTGCTTAAAAGAAAGAAAAATGTAATATACCATTTGTCGCTTAAAAGAAATAAAAAATATATGATGGCGAATGAAAAATAGAGTGGGCAAAACACAGGCAGGGATATCCCAACCGTTCATTTGCCGGTCATTGCCGTAGATAAGGTCACAGATTTCCTACTCCCATCAAGCTATCCAATTATGTAACTCACGAGTATTGAGTAGTTCGAACTCTTAGGTTTAGTGTTCGTCTATCCCGAGTTCTGGATCTCCCTCTCATCTGTTCTGAGTTAGGGATGGCGTATTGGTCCCCCGCCAAACCCCAGCTTACACACCCAACAGAAAAGGAAAAAAAAAAAGATATTCCCGTCATGCAGTAAAATTTAACAAGATTAGAACAACAAATAATATCATGAATTTAACAGAATATTTTTGCCTAAAATAAAATAGGAAGGTATCTGGACTATGTTTCATAATCTCGAAAAAAATTCGGGACTTTATTGTTTTATCAAGAAATTGCAAAACATTAAAAAAATAAGGAACATAGAAACATGTGATGTGCAGTTACAGAGTCTCCATTGATCTGTTTTGCTTTAAACAATGAGAAGACAGCTCAAGGGGGGAACATGAGAATTCTTGCCTTCAGGGTGAGCTCAAGACAGCTTATGAATATAGACATTAGAGGACTCCACTCAGAATGTGATAAAAGTTTCAAGAGGGTATGATCAAAATTCAATAGAAATCAGGTATCAATTAATACATACCAGTTTGTACTCTTAAGTGATAATTTAATTGCTTATAGACATCTTAGCTACTCCGCAATCAGATGTCTATGCTTCTGCAACGGCTTGAGTCTGTTTTATTCTCTTGTTATCTTTCACCTCATTCTGAACTGTATCACCTTCATCTTCTCCGACCTTTCTAACTTCGATCCGAGCAAAAATGGGCTTAGGTTCTTCCATGACCTGACCCGTTTTCAGCCCTCCCCATTTGGCATCATTCTACAAAATGAAGGGCATGAAATTGATCAGAAATCGAATTGGTGACCAACAGGGAGGATGAGCTACTTGAGAAAAAAAAAATAATAATTCATAAACCAATCTCATACTAGGCCAGCTTACAAAAGTAATCTGTAAAAGTTTCAATCAATTTTCTTAAAAAAGTTCATTTGAAGATCAATACAGAAAGGTCTTCAACTGAAAGGAGTTAAAATTAGATAAGTCATTCGCATTTTTTTATGAGTAAAAAAAAAGGTCTCTAAAATGTTTCATTTATTATTTTATTGTGATTTAGTTTGATTTTTTTCCTGTGCTCGATTCAGTTAAACTCTAGAAAAATTGTAGCGGTGGGTCCCGGTGCTCGTGATAGAGGTGGAAATCTTATTCTTGTTGCTTTCAAAGAAGGAGACTCTGTTCTTTTGCCTGAATATTGAGGGACTGAAGCAAAGTTGGGCGAGTAAGTTCCTTTTTGTCTTCTTCTTCTTCATAAGGTCTTGAACAAATATTTGGAGTTGGACTTGGAGGATTATTCATAAAGCTTGCAATCTTTGACTAGTAGATTCCTCTCTATCTAATATTATTCATTTGCTAGTTACATCAATTGAATGGTTACTGCTACCTGTAGACAAGGCTTGCAATTTTCTAACTGATATAGGTTTTTTCTTATCAAAACTTTTTTTCTATTGCTCCTTGTGTTTGAAAACATTTGTTTCTCGACAAGTTGTCTCACAATCATCATAATTTTGATTTGCTCCGTGATGGCCGACTCTTTCGGTTTACTTCTTATGGCACTCATATATAGCAACCGTAGGCACATCCGTTGGCACTTCTAGGTTCCAAAAAGAGTGAAGAAATACCGTGATTCCTATATGAATCAGTTTCACCACATTGAGATCCTTTGTAAATACTCTCCATCCAAATTGCAAGCCAATCCAAATCCCAACAGTGAGGAACAGTCCCAGAACCACACTCAACTGCAAAATAGAACATACTTAGTATTTTCAGAAAATATAAGGACAAAAAATTTCTGATCAATTGCGAATAATTAACACAGAAAATAATTACCTAAATAATAAAACAGAGAGACAGAGATTGTGTAGAACTATTTCTGTTTGAAAAGCACTATACCTGCAGAACTCGTGATACGGTAGCCATTGCCTTTTCATAATCTTTTCTAGCGAAAGCACTAGCAAGTATTGCCTGCAAAGAACCTAAATGTGTTAAACTTGGATAGGAATGTTCCAATTTTATGCTAGCTAAATTGGGTTACTCCATAACAAGTTTTGACTTTGAAAGTTCGGGATCTCCTAAAATAACTGATTGAGAAACATCTCCTAAATTCCCTGACACAGAAAGATTCCAAGAATTCCTTGTAATCCTGTATCCATCTACGGATTGGCAGTTCTGTAATCCTCAATGTTGTCTCGTCAACTTCCTCAATGATCCCAGTGATGGTGTAAGATTCCTTTGTTGTCGATTTCTCAATTGTTCCCTGATTTGTGTCAAAACATTCTACTGTTTAACATTACTGAAGAAATTAGTCGAGGATAAGGGAGGGTGACCTTGAATCCTTTGTACCATGGATACATGGGCTGCACTGGCTCGCCATTTAACAACCTTTTCAAATTTGCAACAATATCTCATGGGTTGTAATTCGGAATGTAGGAGCTCCAACCAGTTCCAGATTGTAAAGGAGGGTATGTGGAAGACTTTAACGCTTTTTCAGGTCCCAAGGGTTTGAATTATCCTAAGGGGGTGCGAATTTATCATTTCCCAAGAAAAAAATGGAAATATAAATCAATAAAAAACCCCAATCTTTTTTCTCTTTTTCACTAACTTCATTGATAGCCCCATTCAAAGAAGGCTACTGATATTCGCACTGCCATGTTTTTATAATTGCATTAACTTATCTTGTCTTTTATTATTGGGTTTTGTTAATGAGAGGGCACTCTTTTAGGTGCTTTGGAAAAGAAATTTTGCAATCATTTTTCACGTTGTTTGACACTTTTACAAATGTTTTTTTGAATTTTCTATCAAAAAGATGTGTAAAATTTCTTTTCCAAAGCACCGTAGGGCAGTCTTAACAAAACCCTTTATTATTTTAACAGCTGTCAAACTTAATTACAGTTCCCAAAGAATCTTTTTTTTAATAGGTAAGCTGGGTTTCCAACCTCTAAACTCATGGTTGAGATACAAATCCTCAACCACTAGGCTACAAGTTTACCCCCTTGTTCCCATGTGGGTTCAATAGATTGTCCATCTTCATTCAAATAGTCGAGAAGCATATCATCATCTTTGGGGAGCAAAAATCTTGAACAAAAATCTTAGAATAAATAGTCAAAGTTATTTATGTCTCAATTTATGATCATAGTTATTTAATTCATGAACAGATTTCAGGACCATTAGAAGGTATAGGAAATGGACAAGAGATACTCATTCAAAATGTAAGAACATAACCTTAGTCTCTCTCTCTCTGTCTCTTTGTCTCTCTCTCTCTCTCTCTCTCTCTCTCTCTCTGTACTAGATTCTTGATTTTTCTTAATTGCTACTTTTATATGGGATCTCGGGGTTCAGAACTTGTGATCAATGTGATTTATTTACAAATTCAATGAATTTTACCTATACATGTACGATTTATCACCAATTTTTTTGTTTATGAATACATCCATGTATGATTCATTTTTATTAATTAATGGCAGGCCATTATCGGACGCAACGTTGATTTGCCGAATCAAGTGCACTCTTCGGTTGCAAGTCGTGTTGATCAACCCGATGCTCATGTTGCCCAATCTATAGTTCCTCCTGTTGCTCCTCATACAAATCCACTGGCTCTTCCCACTAGTCTTCCTCCTATTGCTCCTACTAATACTCCTATTGATGTTCCTACCATTCCTTTTTCTAAAGCTCCTCGTACCGCTCCAGTTGTTGGTCAGGTCACTCGTGCTTCACCTCGGGCTAAGGCTCGTAATAACAAGGTATTTACATTTTTTTAGTGAGTACATGATAGTTTCTAAGGTTGGATGACTGATGTTCATATCTATTTGACCACCAAATTTGCAACTTAATTGTTTTCAGACTCATGAATGCATTCCATGTAAGTTGAAGAATAGTGAAGGCAAATTTGTGGCAAAAGGGTTCTTTAAAAATGAAGATCCCACCTTAATTATAGGAGGAAAAAAATTGGGAGAGGGATGGTGTGTAGTAACTATTAATGGAGGTATATCTCGAGAAGCGAAGTTGCCAAGACCAACTGGAAAGATGCAAGTCATCGCGGATGCCTTAGGAAGTAACGTTGCTTGGCCTCGTGCATATGTAAGTGTACAATTAATTTATATATATTTATATGTTTATATGTTTTGTCTTTAGGTTAAATACTAGAGTTAACAACTTATAGCTTGTAGTTACAATGTTATTTGATTGTCCTTGATTTTTGTCATTCTCTGTAGTTGATATATGGATTCACTAGCTAGCATCCTCTACAAGGCAATGAAGAAGACTTCCCATGAAAACAGCCTATTGAGATCATTTTAGTGGGCTAGCTAATTGAAAATTCCATTTAGAGTTGGAACTATTTTGTGCTAAATCTTGTAATATGTGCTCTAGCAACACTAAAAGTGTCCCTACAGCAAGATAGGACAATTCCAAAATGCTAATTGACAATTCAGCATCTATAGAGCACAGATATATAGAAACATCAACTGTAGTGGATCATACTGTGGACATTGGTGTCCTGCAAACTGCTAATTGCTAGTTTTTTTTTTGAATCATTAATTTATATATATATATATATATATTAATTTATATGTTTTATGTTTGTAGGTTAAATTGTTGAATGGAAAATGAAGATGGAGTTCGAGGAGAGGATGACGTTGATGTTATTTTGTAGTTGATGAATTTCAAACAATGTTTAATTTTGTCAAGTCTAGCTAGTTGAGGGAGCAATTTGAAGACATTTGCTATTTTGTAGTTTTGTATTTTGAACAATGTGGAAGATAATTTCAACGACATTGAAAATTGTGGTTTTAAAGATCATCAATTAAAGCAGTGAACTTTTTATAATTGTGTATAATGTTGTGGATGATTATATGCAATTTTGATGTAATCTATTGTGTGTGGAATATAAAAGTATAGGTACAACAGATCACAGGTGGAATTATATTGATGCACTTTAGAAAAAAGAATATTCCTACAGTTTTTATGACATTCTGTATGGATAAGCACATTTTCCCTACGGATTGTTGTGAAACTCCGTAGGGACAAGTCTATCCCTATCGAATTTAAAATAATAACAGTAGGGAAAAGCTTATTTCCAAAAGAGATTATTTGAAACTTCTGTAGGGAAAGTTGGCTTATCCCTACGGATTTCATATTAAATACAGTAGGCAAATGTAGATTTCCCTATGGAATAAATTGGCATATCCCTACGGAGTTTGTTTGGAATTCTGTAGGGATATATATTTTTTCCCTAAGGGAAAATTGGATTAACCTTACTAAAAATTTGATTTTCCCTACCGAAAAATGGAATTTCCCTACAGAAAAAGTGTATTATCCCTACGGACAAATATGTAGGGAAAATAGGGCATTTCCCTACTGTGGTCATTAATGCCCGTAGGGACAAATCTACGTTAACAGTTCTATAGCCCTACGGATTATGACATCCGTAGGCAAAAGTCTTTCCCTACCCCTGATAAGGCTACTGAAGCTGCGCACCAAGAATTCCGTAGGTAAAAGCCTTTCCCTACAGATTTGGGTAGTTGTCCCTACGGATTTTGCCGTAGGGAAATCCCTGTTTTGTTGTAGTGGGGAAAGCATTCATTAACCATAAAATCCAAAGTTTGTTAATCTCAATAAATAATCCACGAGCCAACATTGTTCGACATCCACAACTATAAAGGAAGTAAGTTCTCTAACTGACTAAATAAATTCAAAAGTCTAATAAAAACTAGAAAGACTCTAACGAAACTGATTCCTCTCTCTCTCGCCCAGGTCCCGCAAATCCTGTAAGCTCACTCTACAATATCTGTAAATGATAACGTGGAATGGGATTATGCCCAATACATAACAAGGATTCTATATAAGATGGATCAGTACACAATGACAAAATTATGATTAAAAGCATTTAATTAAAATGCAACATTTGCTTGAAAACATGCATTGTATCGTGGCATAAACATGAGAGCAACATTAAATACAATTTGGAACAATGAATATTTATCATGATACAAAACATCCTACAAGTCAACAATCCACTAGTCATAGCTATGGCCACTGTCACCTCCCATAGTGACGGGCTACAACAGAACACCAGCTTCACATCCCCTACTGGCAACAGGTTGTCGATTGGCCCCACGTAGTCACAGCCAAGTTCCGTAGCCCCTACTCGCAGAGGTTACATGCCTAGTTTCACAGCCCAAACTCGACAAGGTTACAATTTCCAGTTTCACAGCCCCTATTGGCAGAGGCTAAGATCAATCTATTATGACTACGCACCATTTCACCAACCCACTGGTTGGGGACGGGATACCATAATCATAACTATGCTAGGGTCCCGGGCATATAGTCGGGCCCATAACAATTCCATGGAACAATAATCAACATGTTACAAAACATGAACAACTTGAAATTTACAGGTAACAAACACTGTATTTGATCCATAATTTTTCATATTCAAAACATGCTTTCAAATAAACAACTTCATACTCCAACGAGAGAAACATGAATTTTAGTTCACTTAACATTTCATGGCTTTTGATTGCGTGAACGAACGCGCCTAGGCCGGAAATGATTTACACCTCACCTTGGCTTATAGTGACAAACGCCACTAAAGTAGGGCATCTATCTAAAATGCGCCTTAAGTTGCCATGAAGGACAAATAAATGCTTAGACAGGAGGGGACAGAGAGGACTACTCATTCTGACAACCTTTGGAGAAAGAGCACAGGAGAAGGAGCAGAACAGCAGTGAGATTAATTCATTGCTCGGGTAGAGGGGGTGTCAGGATCGAAAGTTACCCATCTTCATGAAATTCGAAAACTAGAAATGACAAGAAGCATCTTTTATTCTCCCAAGTTTGTTTACTCGTTGAAAGTTATGAAATCGCGTACGTTCTTGTTACGGGTTAGTTTCTTGGGCCGCTCCCCGATCAAATAAGCCAAGAAATGTCTTATTCCACACACCCATCTCTCTCTCTCTCTATATATAATTGCTTAAGGCTAGCTGGATATATTGAAATGATGATTGGGACCCATCAGGATCATCTTCTCGCTTTCTCTCTTCACATGTGTACAGTAGAGAATAGAGACTAGAGGATACATGAATTGAAGGGCTCTCGTTGAAAATATAATATAAGATACCCAAGGGTATCGTTTGACATAAATGCCTCTTTGTCTATTTAAAAGGCTGTGCTGCAGTGGGGACTGGCATGGAAAGGATCAAGGTCAATGGAATGCAACCTTTTTGCAGACGGGGAGATGATCTATTTATAACAACTGATTTTGGTAGAACATTTATTGTTTAGAAAAATTCCAAAAAATGTGAGTGACTTGTGTATAGAATTCCATATATGGAAATTCAACCAAAAATTGCTTCACTGGCTGGTTCTCTATCTCTTATTTAGTAGTACATATTTTATGGCACATACTCTAGTGCTTTAGTTTAGCATATTCATGACATGGAAATCCCATGAAGGTCTGAGAGAGTGATAGCCATTTTTTATCTGATGTTGCTACCTAGAATTTTGTTAATGTTATAATATATTTGTAAGAGATGCATGTGAAATTTTTTTCGTAAGGCTGATGTTGTTACAAATGAAAGCTTATCATCCAACAAGAGGGTCACTGGGAATTTAAGATACCTTACTATTAGAATTGTCATGCCCCAACCCCACTGTGTAAATATTGTCCGGTTTGGGTCTTACACCCGCCCCGATTTTGTTTTCCACAGCACTTACTGTGCCTGACCCACTCCGCAAGGTCCTGTCCCTTGGAGATGCTGAAAACGAGTCTACACAGGGAGAATGAGAGTTCACATATATAGCCCACGAACTTTCTCTCACTTTCCGATATGCGATCTCACAATCCACCCCCCTTAAGGCCCATCGTCCTCGTTGGCACACCGTATTGTAGGATGTAGAACTCTCATACCATTATGTCATGCCCCGACCCCACTGTCCATATTTTCTAGTTCTCGGTCTTCCACCCGCCCCGGTTTTGTTTTCCAGCAGTACTAACTATACCCGATCCACACCGTAAGGACCTGCCCCTTCGAGATGATGAAAATGCTTCTACACAACGAGAAGGAGAGTCCGCATATATACCCCATGAACTTTCTCCCTCTTTACAATGTTGGATCTCATACGATTGACATGTTTCTTGTCAAGCTACTCCTTTCAAGTGCAAGCCTTTTTCTTGGTGCAAGTTGATGATACGGATAATGTTATGGTCGTAAAAATCATTTATTTCACTTTATGCAACATGCCACTCAAGTATATCCAATGAGTATCCAATTGGAATTATACATCATGCCAAAGCATTGATTGAAATAATGTATTTGAAGATTCAAAGAGGTATCACTTAAGATATACATAGTGAAGACAGTGAAAATTGATGTAGGCCGCAACCCACAAATGAAAATACAAAAGAGATTTGATCAAGGAACAGAGATAATGGTAAAGAATAGCAAGGCAGAATCACTTGACGCCGGATAGGATGCTAGGAATCATTCGACTAGCAAGGCGGAATCGCTCAACGCCAAAGGGGAATCACTCAACCCTTGGGAGGAATCACTCAACTCCAGATTTATAGCAATTTGCTATAGAGAATTTTAACCAAAAGTATCATCCCTACTTTGCTCATTCTCATTAATATATTTGGAGATACAAAAAGTAATTAAATGAGATACATGGAAAATGACTTACCAATAACTTCTATACCTATTCTCAATACCCTATAATAACTTCTAGGACAATTTTCATGACAATATCATTTCCTAAGTAGTCAAAATACAAACCTAATAACTCTTAACAAAGCCCCAAAGAAGCATTAAAGAAAGACTCCACTACTAACACTAATCACTAGAGATACTTATTACTTAGCCAACTTTTTATGCAACAACCCAATACCAAGTCAAACCAAAAGATGTGCCACATGGATGACAAATGGCATTATCCTACGGTGCCACTTGGATATGCCACTGCATCATTCTCCCCTTCCCAAAAAGAACTTGACCTCGAGTTCGTTGTGAGGTCATGCCAAAGCTGCTCATCCAATTGCTTCAATTCTTCCGCTAAGATCCATGCATCTTCAGAGTTTGGTTTTCCTTTCCATTGCACAAGGTACTGCGTATAGTCTCCACGACGAGTAGTGATAGAACGCATGTCCAGCACATCGATATGTTCTCGCGGCAAAGTTGCTGGTATAGCAGGAAAATCAGTGCCTTCTAACAACTCTCCATCTGGGTCACCATAATAAGGGTAAAGATCGCTTACATTGAAAACAGGGCTGATGGCCAATCCATTTGGTAACTCCAAGCGATATGCATTTGCACCCAACTTCTTTAAAACTTTGCAAGGTCCAAGCTTTCTTTGCTTCAGCTTGTTATAAGTTCCTGTTGGAAACCTTTCTTTACGAAGATACACCATAACAAGATCTCCTTCTTTAAACTTAGCATACTTGGTGATTTCCGTCCGCATCATACTCCCCTTGTTTAAAAAACTCGTCCTCGAGTTTTGAAGTACCGAAGAATGTTTATCATCTGAAACTCTCGAAGATCAAATCCTACTGCATAATCCCAAAGATGAACATATGCCCTGTCTTGAATTTGAACATACTTGAAGTCATTAATATCAACTATAGGCTTCAATGTAGGATCTTAAAAAAATGGATCGATATATATTGATGGAGAAATCGACACAAAATTTCTCCATTTCTCCATCACTTCAATCTCCGTGTTGTTAAATTCAATTTCTTTGAGTTCTTCGTTTAATACTTCATAGAGCACCTCAATCATTTCTTTAAGTGAATCATTGATCATTTTGCCACCATCAAAAGTCAATGGCTTACCATTGGAACTTTTAGGAAAGATTAGATATCCATCTTCCAAATATTCATCATAGATTGGTAGGGGCGATTCCCAATCTATGATTTCTTGCTTTTAAGTAATTATAAAATGATTTCTAGTCCGGATTTACCTCCCAAATTTGGCATTCGGAAACTCTCTTTTGAAGTGATTGAAGATACTCCATAGCCATCGCGAATCCATGTAAACTTTTCTACTAAACTTCTTCAACTCAAGGATAGAATCAAGAAAATTCGGAATTTGCAGTTCCCTCCATCGGCCTTTAGTAAAACGCTAATATCTCCCTGTAGAAAGCTCAGATTTATGATCCGTTTGTTGCGTTGGAAAGTAGACTCGACGAACTTTCCATTGGTATATGGCTTGCTCAGATCGGACACCGATAACCTCATCAAAAACTGCACGAAACAGACCCCAAAATTTCTGGACGGCAAAATTCTGGATTGTGCTGAATATCAAAGAGCGCCACAAAATCTTCCTGCTCTGATACCAAATTGATGGAGGCCGCAACCCACAAATGAAAATACAAAAGAGATTTGATCAAGGAACAGAGATAATGGTAAAGAATAGCAAGGCGGAATCACTTGACGCCGGATAGGATGCTAGGAATCATTCGACTAGCAAGGCGGAATCGCTCAACGCCAAAGGGGAATCACTCAACCCTTGGGAGGAATCACTCAACTCCAGATTTACAGCAATTTGCTATAGAGAATTTTAACCAAAAGTATCATCCCTTCTTTGCTCGTTCTCATTGATATATTTGGAGATACAAGAAGTAAATGAGATACATGGAAAATGACTTACCAATAACTTCTATACCTATTCTCAATACCCTATAATAACTTCTAGGACTATTTTCATGACAATATCATTTCCTAAGTAGTCAAAATACAAACCTAATAAGTCTTAACAAAGCCCCAAAGAAGCATTAAAGAAAGACTCCACTACTAACACTAATAACTAGAGATACTTATTACTTAGCCAACTTTTTTTGCAACACCCAAGACCAAGTCAAACCAAAAGATGTTCCACATGGATGAGAAATGGCATTATCCTACGGTGCCACTTGGATATGCCACTGCATCAAAATTTTCATAGGCAATCGAAAATTTCATAGGCAATAGAAATGAAAAATTATGCAAAAACTAAAAAATGTGAGTAATTGTGCCGTAAAACAGAGTTGCATAAAGTTATCTCAAATAATGTGGTCTCATCAATTTCTAAAGTGGGTTGCACTTCCTTCTTGCATTCTCAATAACTGACTGTAAGAAAAGAATTTGTTAAAAGAAATCTTTGGAGTTATTGATGCAGGGTATCTCTTCTGGTTATATGGTATCTTACCTAATTATTGTGTTCTCATCAATTCCTAAAGTGGGTTTCGCTTCTTAATTTCACTCTCCATGTTAGAGTATATCAGATCTAGTAAGATTTGATCATCGGATATAGGATATTAGATTTGGTAGATTAGGTAGTTAGGTTTTGATAACAATTATTTCTTCCTGAAGTTGGTCATATCGTTGTCTCCTTTTCTTTTTTTCTCTAAAGAGCTTTATATAAGAACACATTAGAGATCATTGTAATCAGTAAGAGACTAGTGCAATCATCTTCTTTTATGTGGTATCATCTTATGTTGTATCGCTTCGGACAGCTCCCGCTTGTTCTTCCACAATCTACAACCTAACATTTCGTAACTAATTGTATGCAATGATTCTATCACAAAAGATATGTTTGGAGCAATAATTGTATGCAGGATCCACAAATGTTTAGATTTTAGGACACTTTTTGCTGCCCTTCAAAAACAAATGAGGTCACTTGATAAATTTTTTTAAAATTATACTGGTCGACATTAACAATCTCAACAATTGGAGAATTGTATTCAACGAAAACATTTGATCCTATATAGTAAAGTTCACAAAAGAAGTATGTGTTTGTTAACAACACCGATCTACATTTCGTTTCTTTGTTACTATTTTCTGTATTGACCTACATTTTGTTTCATTGTTACCAATTTTTTGTGACATAGTAACCTTTTTGTACAATTTTTATTGTTTTCCAAAATACTTATAAGCTTACAGACTAAGCAAAAGTAACAAAAATTCAGTTCCAAATCTTGATGCTATCTTGTAAATTTCTTTTAGAGTTCAAAACATCAATGCACATTAATATATTTTGCACATTAATATATTTTATTGAGAAAGCCTCCAGGAAAAATTCAATCCAATCTTGCAAAAAGAAACAGAATAGTAGCAATTAACAAACAACAAGATAAACACACCAAAATTATACGTGGTTAGGCCAAGATGCCTATGTCCACGGTTGAGAACACGATGTTCCTTATAAGAAAGAAAAGTACAAGGATTACAATAAATTATCTGCCCAAACCCACAAACCATAACCCTTACCCTTTCTTCTCAACCATAAACATTCACATGAGCACTACAAGATAGAACCCAAGAAGAATCCTAAGAGAAAATACCAAGAAGAAACTCTCTCTCTCTCTCTCTCTCTCTCTCTCTCTCTCATCTAACGCCCCAAGAGAAAAGCCACACACTATTTTCTCTCTTCTCTTTAGGTTTTACCCAAAACCTCATAAGATCCCTCTTTCCTATTTTGTTTCCCACCGAAATTCCACAACTAGGAAACCTAGTTATATTAGAAATTCATGTCCTAGGAAAACAATGAAACTTTATAGAATCTCCACCGTGACTTGTTTCTTGCCACATGAAGATTTTTCGTGGGCATCACTGCCTGTTATCACAACAAACCATTATTTTCCTTTTGATTCACCAACTACACACCATCAAATCATATTGGTTCTAACTTTGCTTGAATCGATCAATACGACCGATGTACATGGGTAGCTTCCTACTGGTTGACTCTCATAGTCAAACCTGGAGACGGATCTTGATCCATCCTTGCCCATTGCAAGAACTGTCACCTTGTCACCATCATCTAAAACTTGGAAATCCATCTCCGCACCAACTACAATAGAGACCGTATGCAAGTACTTGCTATCTGTGCACTGTTTCCAACCATCCGTCGAGATTTTAGGAACACTAGTCACTACAATTCACCATACCTCTTTCCATTCATAAAAACCATACAACCATGCGTGGTTTTCTCAGTTCCACTTATAGCTGAATAATTTAGAATTCCTAGAGTCCAACCAACCAAGAGGCACTTGATTCTTCCGTATCTTGGTGATATACGCCACACTACCACAGTACAAACCACTCCATCAAATATTTTAATCTTTGTTGTCTCAATTCCTTTGACGTAGCACGTGGGCCAATCACCCAAGTATACTACACTTGGCCTTATCTCATAGAAAATATTGAAATATTCTCTCCTAGAGAATACATGAATAGAGAACCTTAAATCTAGAATCGACTTATCATGAGGAGTATTGCGATTACCAATGAAGACTATGAAAACATATCCATTATCCAATCATTTCGCTTTGCTCATCCGTTACTACCACCACCTACCTGTAGCATCATTGTCCGATGTAGCTTGCTTTGGACAATCTGATCATGCACAAAGAAATGGGATATTAGCAATAAATAAACCACAAGATACACACATATGATTATACATGGCTCGGCTAAGATGTCTATATCTATAGGCGAAACACTATTTTCACTCGAGAAAGGAAAGTACGAGGATTATAATGGATTGTAGCCCCAAACTCATAAACCACAATCCTTACCCATTTTCACAACCAAGATCGTACATATGAGCACCACAACAGAAAATCAAAGAAGATACCTAGAGAAAATATCAAGAAGAAACTCTCTCTCTCCCTCCATCTTTCTCTTTTTCTCTTTCTCTCACCTTGTGACCCAAGAGAAAGCCCACACAGGTTCTCCCCTCTTCTCTTTAGCTTTACCCAAAAGCCCAACATATAAGAGCCTTCTTTCCTATTTTGTTTCCCACAGAATTCACATTACTAAGAAACCTGGTTATATTATGAATTCATGTTGCGGGAAAACGAGGCAACTCCCAAAAGATTTTGACGGTTGATAGAGGGTTGGAATTTAGGTGGTGTTCAATGAGATTTTAAAGTCCAACATGCTCCAAGTCTTCTTAATTTTTTTGTGTTCTTCTTTATTAAGAAGAAGAGATATTTTGAAGTTACTTTTCGGGTAACATGAAATCTTAATTAAATCACATAAAACTTCCCATCTGATAAATGTTGAAAAGATGGAAAATTTCTAAACTAGCCAATTTACAGTATCAAAGAATTGCTTTCGTAAATTCATGCAGAAATGTTATATACTACAAACTGATTGTAAAAGATGCTCCCTATGCAATCCTAAGGTAACAGTGATAAGGTTTATGAAGGCCAAGCTTAATAGAAAGACTTGAATGTTATTTTGAAACTACCATCAAATATTGAAGACTATTTCTTATTAGGCCATATAATTGAAATCCACTTTTATGATTATAATAAGCAAAAGTTCTAATGTGATAATATAAATTTTAGTTCTTAGCATTTCCAAATGTGGTTGTGGATTGTCCTAGACAATCTTATGTAGAATGTAATGCGATCCTAATAGAGCTCAATGACTTAGTATATAAATCAGCCACTGCTTCGACTTTCAACATGACAATTAAAGCAAAACTTATGGATGATGCATTAATGTGATAGTAAATGATCTAAGTATTGCAATTTTAATCTTATTATTGTTACAAAGCATAGAATATCACTCATAAGAAATGTTTTGAATTTACAAGTAGCTTTTAGAATATGCTAAGATTATCTGGGATAAATAGGCTCATTAATTTTAAGTGTCTGTCTGTGGCTCTTTGGAGGTTTTAACACAATGATGTCTCTAAGGGCCTGACTACGTTTAGGGGCCCCCTCAATTAAAACACCAAACAGTGTTAGACAATGAGTTTAGTAAGAAAAGTCATCTTCTCATGTATGTTTAACCTCCTTGAAAATGTATAAAATGTTATATTATCTAGTGTGAAGTATCCACCTCAATTTCTAGTTATCAATTGTATATATCCATGTGTTACTTCTTTTCCCTAAATGGCTGTATATTATCCTGGTTGTACTCTCCCAATGCATGCCTGAATAAAAGTTAGGCCCTATTCACTTTGGATTTTGAGAATCAATTTTGAATTAGAAAGTGATTATTGGTCTACTAATTACATTTAGGCCCCGTTTGTTTTTTGATGGTGAGATCCGATTGTGAGTCCAAAAGAGATTATTGGGCTCAAATTTGCATTTAAATTTGTCCAATAATCGATTTTGGACTCACAATCGGTTCTCAAAATCTAAAAGAAATAGGGCCTTAATTTTGTGTCAATAATAAGTTATGAACTCAAAATTGATTCTCAAAATCTAAAATTACTAGGTCCTTAATTAATAAGCACATCAAATATTTTTTGAGAAGTTATTAAAAGAGAGGAGGAAAAACCCTTAACAAACAGCTCAGTTCAAGCCAATCTTGCTTAGCATTGGCCTCTCAGTAGACGTGATTAAGCTACATAATATACATATAGAGAGAGTGATAGCAAGGAATTAAGATTACTTTTTGCAAACGACTTAAAAACGCTACAGGGTACTGTAACTGGACCACTAGCCTTGCTGCCTTGATCCATTGAGATTCAGCTTTATGTTGCATTGATGTCTGACTACAAAAAAGGGGGACTATGATATATAATAAGTAATAACTAGACATAGAGAGAATGAGATCATCGGGTTAAGGGATGAAAATACATAATAGGTAGAGAGACAGAGAGAGCATGGGATAAAGATACATTGTAACTATGTGTGCACCAAACCCAATACTAATCTTATTTAACCTTTAACCATACCTTATGTCTCATGGTACGTGAATATATGAATGGGAACCATCTTCACCATCTTCCATATGGTAATATGTGAAGTTTATCCTGCAAGGCCCAGTATTTTTTCAAAGTCATTAAAAGAAAGCACTCCATCCTTACAAGTTTTCAACTGAAACCCATTTCAATTTAAGAACGTAGACAACTTAAAAGAGAGGGTAACACAATACACCAACAATAATCAATCGAAGATGAGTTTTAAAAGAGAAGAGGGAAAATGGATGAAAGGATAGAAATCCCACCTCGGTAGAATTCCACATGGCATGGTTTATGGGAACATGAAACTGGAAAGAAAAATATAAGAAAACAAGCAAAAACAGAAAGAAATAAAGAAAGAAATATGTTCGATCTCATTGGATCTGTACTAGAAAATGCCAGGACATGAGATATGGAATATTTAGACTGAAATAGCAGTGGAAAATAAAAAAAATGAAAGCTTTCCAAACTAACTTGTCATGATAAACTGGATTCAGTTGCAGAATAGAAGCTCTACAATAGGAAAATTCAAACATAGGCATATGGGTCTATATCAATATCTATATTTTTACCTATATCTATATACAGTTAAAAGAACAGTTGTAATACAGCAAATCTCCCCAACCCCTTTCAACCGGAAGCAAAGCTTCTTATTAAGAAACAATGGCTGCACTTGCAGAGAAGATTGCCATCTGGGGTGTGAGAGAAAACTCACACTGAAGTGGAATCAAGATAATGTTTCAGTTTCCATCCATCTTTCTCTTTCTCTCAGATATCCAGATCTAAGGACAGAGAAAGTCTTCCTCCTTTCCTTGGCAACTCACCTGGTAAGGTCGGTAGTGGCATGCCATTATAGAGCCTTGATTGTAGAGGCTGAGGCTGAGGCTGAGCCAAAGTTTCTGTATGAGAAGACAAAACTTCGCCATCGGCTTGAGTGGGGCAATCAAGGTTCACGCCAAACAGTCTCAGACGCTTGGCCGCTACCTTAGTTTGGACCACTGGGACAGAGTCGAAAACCACGGACAAGCTCGTATTTTCGTCCCCACCATCACCACGTTGCACCCCAGCAAACTGTTGTGGACCTGGAATTGGACCATTTGATCTCAGGTAAAAAACGTGACCCTGGTTTACCACACCACCATAACTCCGTCGATCATAATTCACCGGCCGATGCAAGTGATTGCCTGAAATTTGCACCGGCGGCAAAAAGAGTCGGCCCCATGGAACTGAATGATGCAAGTTCAATGGATGATGATGGTAGTGAGGAAAAGGAAGAGCAAAATCGGGGCCGGAATCAGGCCTCCGCTTCCAATCTATGTAAAGATGATCTTTACCCAATTCACCAATGCCCCGCTCGAAGGAAACTGTATCGCCGGCATTGAGTTGTTTGTCCTTGACAAATCGGCTCCACCCTTTGGTCATCACATAGCTCTGGCTACTATTCCAGTAGGAATAGCGAAACCTCCACGGCTTCCCACTCCGATCTTCGAAATTCAACAACAGGCCTTTTTCATTTGAGGATGAATCCAGAGGGAAGTGCCGCTCGGCGTGTTGTTTTGGTATTACAAGGCGGTTGAGCTTGCCCACATCGCTCGGTGTCACCACCTTATCAAACATGAGCTCTCTCTCCCTCATCCTGGCAACGCGGCTGCCACTATCTTCTTCCTTTCCAATTTCAGAGGAGTCCATGAGATCTAATTGGTTATAATTGGTGGCATGATCATAAGACCTTGCTGCATCTTTTTCGGACTCTAATGTTCCGAGCCAGATCTTGTGCTTCTCGTATATCTGTGCACGCCACCGGCCGTTGGGTTGCGGGATGACACCTTTGTATTGAGAAGGAAGTGGAGAAGAAGAGGAAGATGAAAGAGATGAAAAACAAAAAGGGTTCTTTCCCAATTCTCCCACCATCATGTTATTTTCTTCATCACAATAGCCTACCCTTTCTTGTACAAACTCCATCACAGAAAGAGTTCTTCCGTTTTACAAAACAAAAAAAAAGGGAAAAAAAAGATTAGACAATAAAGCAAACTCCTCCTGTTTAATAGAACTGCTCACCACACATGTATATTTCTCACAGATTTTTCAAATCTCTCAGACCTAAAGGAACCAAAGACTCCCTGCCATAAGAAGGGTCGGTGGTGCCCTTTTTACTAAGCTAACAACACACAGGCCCCCAAACTAGAGAAACCACGGGCAATGAGTCAGGTTCTCATTGACCTTTTAGAAATGGATTCTTTCCGACCCATTGAAGCTTCTGAAAATTAGGGAGATATTTTTTTTTCTAGTGAGAGAGAGAGAGAGAGAGAGAGAGAGAGAGAGAGAGAGAGAGAAACAAGCTTTATAATTTGGGCCCCATGAATTATCTGGTTAGGCTCATGTGAGCTTGTCCATTTCATCAATTTCGGTATTTTTATTTCCTTCCCGATAAGCTCCAGATGCTTTATTTTTTAATTTTTATGCCAGATGTTCTATATAGCATGAGCCTGAGATTTATTTGCGAGTGTGAGAGAAGGGAAATTGTCATGCCCCGAACCCTTAATCCAGGCGGAAACGTAACAGCGCGGCATCGATATAATCTGAGAGATTCACATTCTATTGAACATTTTAACTGCTACAATTATTAGAAGTAACTACCCACGAGTTACTAAATCAAAAGTCTGAACGAGCAATATACCTCTCAAAACTAAGCTGGGAAATGCTCTCCCAGATTCCATGCCAAATAGGATCTAAGATCTGAAAAATGTAAACCATGGGTGAGCTAATGCTCATGTGAGTAATATGTAACTACTTTAGCAGGATCTAAGCATGCCAAGGAAACAAGGGCCAATGTAATAGTCCCACATCGGAAGCAGAGAGAGAAAGTTCCTGGGCTATATGTTGTAGACCCCCATTCCCTATGTAGACGCTTTTTCTGCGGAAAAACAAAACCGGAGAACGCTGCGGCCTAGAACCGGACAATATCTACACGGTTGGTCAGAGCGTTACAGCCAGAACACAAAAAGAGGCCAATACAAAGCCATGACACAAAGTGGGCATCAATTCTAGTATGAAGTTTAACACAAGTGAACTAGGTGGAACACAACAAAATCATGTAATAAGCGATCACAAGATCAGATTCGGTTAGAGTCAATAAGGGACTTGCATGAGTCATGTACATAAACAGAATCGGTAATAAGAGTCAATAAGGGACATGCATGAGTCATGTACATAAATAGAATCGGTAACTGACAACGAAATTGAAACAGAAATCAGGAACAGAAAAAGAATCAGAATCAAAGTCAAGCATATACCACTTAAAGAAGTAGAAACCAAAGAATCAGAATCAAAGTCAAGCATATATCACTTACAGAAGTAAAAACCAAAGCTGGACTGAAAAAGAAACAGATCAGCAATATCCAATAGATCACACACAATTGATAACAATAACTATAGCTAATACACTTCACTGTTGTAGGCTTAGTCCACAAAATATTGCAAAATACCGCGGATCACAAAACACGAAATTTTTATTCACCGGCGATCGGATGATGTCCACAAAACACTATAGAATACTGTGGATCACAAAACACGCTATTTTTATTCACCGGCGATCGGATGATGTCCACAAAACACTATAGAATACTGTGGATCACAAAACACGCTATTTTTATTCACCGGCGATCGGATGATGTCCACAAAACACTATAGAATACTGTGGATCACAAAACATGTTATTTTTATTCACTGGCAATAGGATGGTGTCGGAACTAGTTACTACAAAAATACTTGTCGACAGGGCTAGCGTACCTTCCCACTAATGGAACTAGAATTCAAATCTAAGCCTCACAAGAAGTGTCAATAGAATACCATAGTATCAAAAAAGTGTATTCATTCACTGATTAATCAAAAGTACACACTAAACGTGGCATATATCAGAAGCAACATATAATAACTATATGACAACAAGTCAACACATCCATGATAAGAATAGTGAGGAAGCAAGTCTGTAATATAAGAAATGCAAATTACTGAAGTACAGAAACATATCAATAGTCAGAACAATGCTAAGGTAAGAGGCTTACATATCAGATATAGAATTACAAAAGTGCGGGATCAAAAGTAGACTGATAAATAGGCAGGGCAACAGTAACAGAATGCAAAGGCATGCTAAACCCAAGGTTCATCAAAGAAGGTTAGGGTTAGATTGGCTTCCATAAAAGAGGGTTACAGATCAAATTTCGTATGAATACGATAACTTCATCAATACTATACGCCCAAGGAATATCACAAAGAACTTCGATATCAAAATACTTAAGCAGTCCCATATCACTTACCTTGAAAATGCACCTCCAGTCTCCTAGGGACTAGAACTCAATCACCTAGAATCGATTGATCACTCCAATAATCATTACAATATCTAATAACAATATACAAAATATCATAAAGGCATGAAATACTCATAATGATCAATCGGGAAGAGTACAATATGCTTTCCAAGGAGGTTGCACGTAGTAATACACATTTAATAGAATTTGAAAGGCTCCAAATACTTTTGAAACTATTTTTTAAGTAAAGTAAACGTCTTAAGCTTTCAGGATAGTCCAAGAACTCTGAAATTGGATCTAAATTGAAATAGTTATGAATTACCAAAGTTTTAGCGAGAAATAGGAGAGAAATCGACGAGAAATTGAATTTCCGTCAGATGCCCCAGTTTGGCCGTCCGGACAATGGTTCGGCCGACAAAACCGTATATACCGTTACCCATTAATTCGACGGGCCTTGTTTTCTAAAATTCGCCGCGACACTTTCAATTACCCTTTCTGGCAACTCAAAACCCTCAGGCCGGGCCCCATAAATCTTTCGAATGTTTCAATCCAAGAAGGCGGTTTTAAGTCCATCTCCCAGATCTCGTAATCGTAGTGAATTTCTCTAGCCAATAAAATCTCAATGGACTTTAGCATGGCTATAGGTGAAAGGTTCCCCAAAGTCAATGCCTGCCATTTGACTAGGGTACCTTTTGCCATTAGACTAGCTCTATAGGTCTTGTCACGCCCCGCCCCCATTGTGTAAATATTGTCTGTGTGAGATCCCACATCGGAAAGGGAGGAAAAGTTACTGGGCTATATATGTGGATTTCCCCACTTCCTGTGTAGACGCATTTTCAGGATCTCCAAGGGGTGGGCCTCGCGGAGTGGTCGGGCACGGTTAGTGCTGTTGGAAAACAAAACCGAGGAGGGTAGATGACCCAGAATCGGACAATATCTACACAGCGGGGCCTGAGCATGATCTAATGGTATCAGAACGGGACCTCCCATCCAGTACGGTGTGCCAGCGAGGACGATGGGCCCTAACGGGGGTGGATTGTGAGGTCCCACATCAGAAATGGAGGAAAAGTTACTGGGTTATATATGTGGATTTCCCCTCTCCTGTGTAGACTCGTTTTCAGCATCTCTAAGAGGAGGGCCCCACGGAGTGGGTCGGGCACGGTTAGTGTTGCTGGAAAACAAAATCGGGGAGCGTAGATGCCTCAAAACCGGACAATATCTACATAGTGGGCCGGGGCATGACAGTTTGGTTCTAGGTTTTCTGCCCTCCCCGGTTTTGTTTTCTAGCAGCACTAACCGTGCCTGAGTCACTCCGCGGAGCCTGCCCATTAGAGATGCTGAAAACACGTCTACATAGGAAGAATTAAAATCCACATATATAGCCCATGAACTTTCTCTCCCTTTCCGATTTGGGATCTTACAATCCACCCCCTAGGGCCCAGTGTCCTTGCTGGCACACCGTACTGTGGGAGATACGGCTTTAATACCATTTTGTCATGCCCTGACCTCTCAGTGTAAATATTATCTGGTTCTGGGTCTTCTATCCTCCTCGATTTTGTTTTCCAGTAGCACTAACCGTGCCCAACCCACTCCGCAGGGCACACCCCTTGGAGATACTCTATACAGGGAGAATGGAGTCCACATATATAGCCTATGAACTTTCTCTCCCTTTCCAAAATGGGATCTTACAGGTCTCCACCTATCCCCTTGAGTCCTTCCTCTTATAGATCTACTTGCATCAACTGGGCTCCAAGCCCTCTAGTAGATCCACTAGAGTCCAGATTCTTTAGAATACATCGATTCCTCTATACATGCATTTTTTTAACACTCTGCAAACCCTCTTGAGCCTAATTAAACATTTTCAATAATTTTCGCTTAATTTCTCTCATCCAAACCTTGTGCCTTGACTTAGGATTAAAGCATTTGCACTTTGGATTTAGGCTTACTATGTAATCTACTTTGAGAGATCTACTTCAAGCTATCCATTGTGCAAGGTTTCTCCGTATTTGTAAAACCTAATCAAGTAAAGATTTAAAGAGGGATTAAAATAAGTTGTTTCATGTATTTTGAGAGTGAAAACAGGCTTCTCCGAAAGGGACCGCTCGCGGAAAAGAAACCCAACACGCACTCTCTGACAGCTAAACCGAACTAGGACGGCTAACCAGGGTACCAGTAGGTCAACCGATATAGCCGACCGAGCAGGGGTTGGTTGGCCGGAAAGTTCCTTGGGTGCACGACTCGGGTTGGCTCTGCTGATTTGGTTTACGACCCTCAGAAGGGCTTTTGGAACCTGTTTAAGTCTCCCAAACACCCTAAAATTGTTATTTAGATCCTAATTTTGGTTAATATGAATTTTAGGTGACTTCTGTGGAAAGTTGGAAAACTTTGGTTAAGGTCTTGTGTGTGACGAAACTGTTGATTGATATTACAGTGAGAAGACTTGTTCTATTACTAGTTGTTTTCATCTAATAGATGATTGGCGTAGCTGGAAGCACGAAGAACGAGTCGAGGTTGATCAATGTCAACACCGATCAGAATAAACCTTAGAATCCACGAAGGGCACTCGTCGAATCTATGAAAAGCTATTCTTTGAATCTACAAAGAACAAGATAAACAACTTTTTCTACCAAGAAAGAAGAAAAATTCTTTATTTCATAAAACAAACATGAACTGTGTAACAACCATTGCACATAGGCTTTTATAAAAACAGAACTTTTGTGAGAAACCTTCACAATCTTCTCGGAACTATGAACCTTTGGACTGACATCCTCTACTATATGAATCCATTGCGGAACTAATGTGAAATACTCACTTTGAACTTTGAACACCTTCTTTTGAACTGTGTGAACTTTAAACACCTATTGAGAGGCTTAGGTTATGTGAACTCAGAAAAGATCCCCGTCAGTGAGGCATGGGGAACATAAGAACTGTGATCCCGCCAATGGGGGATAAACGTTGGCCCTATCGACAGGTATGTGAACCTACGAACTAGTTTTGACACCATGGGCAGTCGGTGTAAGCAATAACTCGCTTTGTGGACCTGTGGACAGTCGGGGTAAAAATAACTTGCTTTTTGGACTAAGCCGATGATCTCGGGGTGGCATCGTACCTATATGAGTTTTCCTTCTGTTACCCTCAGAACCTGTGACTCCCTTCGTTGTGACATTATGAGATATCTTTTATGAACCTTACTCCTCAACATTGAACTTGTGTTAATTACTTCACTTGTGGCTTAAATCCTTTTCATTCAGTTGTGAACCTTTCCTTTGTAGCATGCATGACCCCACTTTTGTAGTGTGTTATTATGTACTGAGCTTTTCAGCTGACTGTGGTTATATTAACATTTTCAGAGTTTGATCCTCGTGGAGTCGGCGAGGAGGCACATAAGTGATTTCTGATTTCTGGTTATCGTATCTTTCAGTACTTTACATTCTTTAGACAGTGAGTATTGTTTAGGATTATTGAGACTGTGGCATTTGATTACGTATTTTGATTTTTATGGGATTATGGGTTAGATGAGAGATTTTGAAAGGAATTTAGATTTGATTATAGGATTAATGTGAGACATTTAATTTTAGTTATTTAGATTATTGCAGTTGGTTTTGATTATTGCTTTGCTAGCCTTGTATGCTTGTGAAGCTTGCTTTGCCGGTATATGGCGTTGTCGCACCCTTAAGCCTTGTGTTGTGAATGTGTATGTATGTGTGTGGCTTGGGGGTGTGACAGAATATCTGTTATGTAGGTTTGTTGTTGATCTGGCCTTGCACACCATGTGATTGGTTTGTGATGTGGCGTGCGGCACTGTTACTGTCACGCCCCAAACCCCACCCTGGGCATAGGACAGGACAACGCCGTATACCTGCAAAGCAAGCTCTACAAGTATACAAGGCTAGCAGAAAATATCATATCCAAGCATAAAAATAAGCTAAACTCAAAGAAATTTAGCATTATCTCTTACAGTTTTCACATAACACTTACTTTCTAACTGATCAAATGAAACTAAAAGATCTCCAAAGTTAAGCCTCGACTTCCTCGTTCACCTCAAGAGGATCAAACTCTGAAAATGTTAATAAATCCACAGTCAGCTGAAAAGCTCAGTACATAATAAAATACTACTCTAAGTGTAGGTCTAAGCATGCCAAGGCTCAATAAGGGTCAAACAGAAAGGTCAGAGCTGAATACTGTAAGTCTCAAACAGAAAGAGTGCGTATAACGATAATCGAAAGAGCATATCAAAACAGAATACTGAACAGATGTGCAGTCGAAAGTAAATAGTATCAAACAGTAATTAAAGCTAGTATCAAAATAGAAGTCAAAGCCAGAATCAAAACAGAAACCAAAGCAAAAAAGGGTGTCCAGAATATCAGAACAATAGTTAATGCCAAAGGGTGTTCGGAATTCAAAGTTCAGAATGCAAACTCCACTTCGAGAGCATCGGCTTAGTCCAAAAAGCAAGTTATTTTCACCCTGACTGCCCAGTGCTCACGGGTCCAAAAAGTGTGTTATTGCTTACACCGACCACCCAGGGTGTCGGAACTAGTTCTTCAAAATTCAGATACAAGTCGACAGGGCCAACGTTTTATCCCACTGACAGGCCAGAAGTTTCAGTGTACTACCCCCACGATGGGTCCAGAATTGCCAATTGTATTACCCTCATATGGCAGGAACCAGAAATAACCCAAGCCTCCACCAAAGTGTCCAGAAACAGAAGGTGAATCCAAAGTCCGTAACAGATAGTTCCAAAGGTCCAGATAACGGATCCAAAGTCCAGAGTCCAAAACGGATATTTTCCAAAGATTCAGGTGTCATATCAAAGGTTCGCAACAAACTAAAATAACCAAAGCAATGACGGTAACAAAAGCCATATGAGTCCAAATAGATGGTATCGAAGAGTTCGTAAGGATGATCGTCAAAGCTCAGCAAAAGGGTTCCGTAAGGGTTTCGAAAGTTCACTTTATAGGTAAACTCAAGAATAACATATGTAATTAAAGAGAATGGGTTAACGGATCACCCAAAGTAATACATTATTACATACCTCGATGAAGGCTGTCTTCCTCTAATTCACCATAAGGATTTATTTCCTCGTACGAGATTTGAAACCAAAACCGAGTTCTCAAAAGAAGATTTAGAGCCCTTCATTAGCAAGCCCCATTAGAGCCGTGGCTACCACACGACCACAAGACACTGGCTTCCTGAGCATGGCCTAATGTATTGGTATTGTCCACCTCTATCTTTCTTTATTCCAAAAACGCACCCACGTACACTACCACACAAAAATACGATCACTCTCTCTCTAGAATTCAGTTTATTTTGAAAGGGTTGCCTTCAATGATCATGTATTTATACAGGATGGCCTCCACAACTATTAGGAATATCATTCCCATTGGACTCCCACAATGGCAACAACTTCGTTATATGGGTTGAATCACCAACAAATACTCTTCAAACAAAACACCACGATACCATAGTATCCTCACACGAGTATTAATTGGAGAACAGAAAGGAACCCATTACAATATAACTGCAAATAAATGCCTTGGATGTTTCCTCACTTGCAGTCCATAAAGAGTAACTCTCCACATTACCTAATTCTTGCTTTATCGTCATGTCCATCGGTTCACTAGCCCCAACTTTTGTTGGAAATACAACTCCCAACTCTCAATACAAAGCTAATATAGAAGAAGCCATCTGCATCACCAACAGACTTCCCTCCTTGCAAAGCATAAGAAGAAGTTTATCCTTCATGTTGCCCAGACTCTCCAAATACACACACACACCCAACCCCAACACCCACCCCCCCCCCCCCCCCCCCCCCCCCCCCCGCCCAACGTGCAGCCCTATTTACCTTACATAGAGTACTTCCATTGGCCAATAAAATAGAGTCCTAGTCACGATGGAAAGTTACTCACCATTTATTAAAATAGAGTCTGACGAAATCTCCACTCTAATAACATATCCTAAGAAAATATTCATTCCTCTCGTTTTCTTGTTTGCAAGTTCACGGAATAACAATTCGAATAAGAGTCCTAATATAGTATAGTATCTTATAATAAGAAATCTACTTTTAATTGTGATTTAAGTAGAAGAACACCACCACGCCCCAAAAAATTAGCAGCCAAATCTAGTAGCTAAAGGGAGCCACACGTCCAAATTCCAATAGTGTTTCCTAAACTTTAGGCTATCTCTTAACCATCCCTAAAACTTCTCGATCTAATCTTTCCAATCCCATAAGACTCTCATTCTCTCCCTTTCTATTGGTTGAAATTTCAAACACTTAGATACCCATAATGGGCTCGTTAACATTTTTTTTTTTGGATGGGTTAGTTACTACTTTTGGTAACACCACCCCTACACGTTTTCTTAAAGCATAAGCTTAAATTTTGGTAATGGCAGTATGGCACTCCCTACAATCTCTTTTAAAAGAGAACAAAAATTTATACATGTCGATAGGGGTGCAAGTTTGGCCATGTCAGCCCTGACCCGCCCTGAGCCCGAACAAGGTTTGGGCTGGATTTTCCAACCCTGAGGGCGGGTCAGGGTTCATGTTTTAGGCCCTAACTCAGGCTCGGGTTGGGTTCTGGGTTATGCCTCGGGTCACCCTGACCCGGCCCGACCCGACCCTAAGTTTTCTATTATAGAATTTAACCATCTGTGCATGTTTCCTTTGCTAATGTTTTCTATTATCTTGGATTGATGTTTCTTTAGATTATTATTATTAATTGTCTCTGCTGCCTGTCATGTTGTTGAATTCATATTGTCTTATTTTGTTCCATTTCTCTGTTTATTGATCATTTTGTTCTATATGATATGTGGTTGCTTTATTTTTGGCACTCTTAACAAGTATTTGCACTCGAGTCAATCAGGGCCAGCCCGGCCCGGCCCTGCCCAATCAGGGCGGGCCAGGGCCGCGCTGAGCCCTGTAGGGCGGGCAATGGGTTGAGGTTTTTCGGCCCTGACTCAGGGTCAGGGCTGAGATAATGGGATCTAGGGTTGTGCTAGGGTTTTGAAAAAACCCGACCCAACCCGACCCTGTTGCAGCCCTACCTATCTAAGTATATGAAAACAAAAATAAAAATAAAAATAATTAAGCTCCGTTTTAGTAATGGCACCCCATATAAGCTTCAGAATTTTATTCCCAATTTTGATCAAGACACCCATCTAAGAATAGGGTTTCCTACATTAGGACTGGGTATTACAGTTACACGGACCCGGGTTTGTGGCGTGACATTGTGTGATGCATCGGATTGCGTTGTGTTTATGTATATGATACTCTGGTTGCTTTCGGAGTGCCCTAGAGGCATGGGCTGTATACCTTAGTATCTAGAGATATTCGATATGTGGGTTGCTTTGGGAGTGCCCTGGAGGCATGGGCGGTATAACCCAGTATCTGGGTGAGAATATTCACAGGGCGTGCCCTAGAGGCATGGTGGTATACCTGGCACGTGGGTTGCTTTGGGCATGCCCTAGAGGCTTGAGCGGTATGCCCTACGTATTGAGTATTGAGGATTGCGAGTCCGTAACTTAGGAACCCAGATGGTGTTGTGCTCAATTCACCATTCATTATTGCGTTGCTTGCTTGCTTTGCTCGTCTCGAGGATGCAAGGGTCTCTGTATCGGTCTTGTTGGTTAATAAGATGGGTGTGAGATGATTTTTGGGGCTGTTTGGATATGAGGATTTTAGAATCCAGGTTTTTAGTTTGAAATCAGTGTAAAAGAGGGTTCATGATCAGGCTGCTGTGTGCTGTCTTGGCAGCGTTTCTTGGATTTTAAGCAAGCAAATCAGGTTTTAAACATCTCTCCTGCAATCTGAGATTTCTAAAACCTGGAAAATGGGAGGATCTTCTACTCTCTTGCTGATGGAAAGAAGGGAGAGAAGTAAAAAATGAGTAAAAAACGACGGCTGGTCCGCTCTTCTCTTGTCTCTAACCCTCTTTTACACTGTTTTCAAACTAAAAACCTGGATTCTAAAATCCGCGTATCCAAACGACGATATTGCTTGATATTGCAGCCTTGCACATCTTTGGGTCTTGTTTGCAGGTGTGTGTGTTACTGTCATGTGCCTGGACACAGGCGCAGTTCGGGGTTGACATTTATACCTCGAACACTGATGAATAGTATACCTTTTCCACTAAAGGGATTTTATCTTCTCATTTTCATTAGCTACTTTCTAAATTATTGCTTCTATGAATGGTCTATGGGAAAGTACGTTTGTAAGAGTATTTGAGCCATTGTAAGGTATAAGGAATCGTGCTTTGGTACTTAAAATTTGTACTGTGGTAAATGTAATCAACAATTGCCATAATCAAATATGTTATCACTTTATTCATTTTTCCCCTTCACCTTGTGCTATGTTATAGACATATGTCTCATGTCACTCCAAAAAAGTATGCAATTTGGTACGAAACATACGACATTTAGACAACTTAGTAAACACAGTCTTATAAACGTTGTTCCTTATTACAACCAGTAATAATAATATGATAAATCTCTTACACATTCTGAAAAATATTAAAAACAAGGTATTTTTGACCCTATAACATATTATATCCAACAATAATAAGTTGATCAATCTCTTTCTAAAACACATCCAAACCATAAGGATATCTTAATAAACCACATCTATTATTAAAGGGGAATGGGATCAACAAACAACAAGGTGATACGTTCTTTGGTCGCGCCGCCGGGAAAGGTGTATCCATCGTCATATTTGTATAGTTCTTCCATCACACGTGTGAGATTGACGAGTCGCATAAGGAGAGTAAGGGAGACAGGTTGTTCAATGCATGCTTGATTTATGTCTTTCCAGGCAATCAGAATCATTTCTTCAAACTTATCGCACACCTGCTGCTCTGAGGCCCCATGCTCCTTCACATAACATTGGATAGTCGATGCAACATGACCTCGTTCTTGTTCAAACTTCAAATGCCATAGAAACAAAAAATAATAATGTTAAAGTTGATATAAAAATACTTAGATATTTTATCTTTTTATCTCACATATCTTAAATAGTTGATGCTTGTGTTATGTTGTTGAGTTTTTTTGGGGTACAAAAGTTGTCTTTAATCCATAACTTAACGGTTGTCATATAAAAAAACTTCTAAGTGAGAAATAGGTTAAACCCTTTCGTTATGTAAGATCAGTTTTTAAGTTGTAAAGAAGGTAATTTCTTAAGAAATACGTGGTACATGGTTGGTGTAAGTGGTTCATTTTATGAAGACTAGAAAATAAGAAATTTTTTTGGAGAATTTCTTCTCCTATTTTTGAGTGTTTTATCATTTTTATGAATGGGAAAGTAAGAGAAATAATTTTCTAAAGAATAACAATAAGTGGGCCCCAAGGTAGGATGCTTTCCCTTCAATAATGGGACACATGAATACCATGATTGTTTCCATATTGCTTCATATTTTTACATCCGCTTGGAATATTTCATTTTCTCAATGGTATCCTTTTTTGTCTCTATATTTTCACATAAACCAATAACCTACCTTGCCTCCCACGATGTCGTCTCGGAGTCGGCAAACTAGTGCTGCATCCATAACAACTTTAGGTCTTCTGCTTGCCCAATCAAATGCCTCATTTGTTGCAATTTCACCCATACCAACAAAACTAAGGATAGTGCACAGAGGATAACCGGAACTGATCAAAGAGATGGTTAAATGCTCATTGAATAGAGGTACGTATCCCTTGATGTACCATTCAGATTCAGTCAAATATGCCCTCGTTAAAGCTTTAATCTGCGATAAAATGAAGTCGATCATTCAACCGTAATATCAGAAAATAACTATTATCATAAAGATGGAAAGACAAGGTTTTCTTCCTCTAATAACATTAGTATATATTCATAAGATTTCTAAAGCTTTATGCTGATTCAGTGGTCTTACTCCTCCTTTTAAGTATGGTATACGATAGGAGCTTCCTTCGGCTGCAAGTTCCTCTTCTATTTCGTCGACGACATCAATAAGTGCAAGATAACACACTTCCATGTATTTGGGAATGTGATGTATGGCCTCAACATCCCACCTAATCAAATCAAGTAGCCATTAACATTCGTGGTTCTTGATGAATTGATGACTTCCACATCGAATTAAGAAGAGATCTTTAACAAAAGCTATAGAAATTAAAGATAAATGTAAATCAAGTACCTATCAATTGCATCGGTGAATAATCGTTGTTCTTCAATGGTACCGTACACGTCATAAAAGTCATCAATCGTTGATATCAGTGATAAAATTTTTGAACTCCACATTCTAGATCGAGTGTATTGCGGTTCAAAATACACTGCATTCCCCCAAAAAAGGTATAATTCTGCTAATCGATCCCTAGCAAAAGGCATGGTTCCTATAAGATCCATGTCCTTCCACCACCTGTAGGAGATATAAATGTAGTCCATGTTAGTTAGAGAGTTCAAATGTTTATGGTTATGGGGGAATAAGGAGGGGGTGTATAGCAACTAATTTGCATATATGTACCTTTCATATACATAAGGAAATAACCCTAGTGTTCTCTCTTATATCTAGATTAGATGATTTGATGGCTATGATACCTCACTCCCGATGCACAAATATGATGCTTGATTTTTCCTTGATGCCAATCCACATAAGGAAATAACCCTAGTGTTCTCTCTTAGGACAGCCTCCTCTGTGTATTTATGACTGCAGAGGGGCTGATTTACTTCAGGTGCAATGGCCCTGATTGCCACGTACACAGGAGTTGGATGTCCCATGTAAAGAAAAGGTACGAATTTGTTTATGGCCAACCCAAAAGAGGTCCCATATGTGACACGACCTAAAAAAAAGACGCGGCCACAGGAGAGGGGGAGAGTAAACAATAAATGATTAAATAACACCAACTCTAACCGTTTAAGCCTTTGGAGTGATTGTTTGTTTTCACACATATACATAAACAGATAACACTAACGTTTCCCCATTGTATCTAGCATAGATTATATGCCGATCGAGGATGATGAAAATCTCATTTATTTTTTATAAAGCGCCGCAAGCCTTGATTGGTTCACTATAGCTCATTAGTCATAATTTTAATAATTCTATAGGATATAATCTTCACGCAATAAAACAAACTTACTTAGTAAGATCTTTTAACTCTCTTTGGTGCAATGATTGTAAGATATTGAAATTCAACTTTGCAAACTCTAGCAGCACATCATTTCGCGCCTCGTGTTGTTGGTATATTGAGATGTAATGCCTATGCTCTAGCCTTGGTAATCTCTTCCACAAGGGTATCTCTAAGGCATGCTCTACCTGTGTTGCAAGATTAGAATCGAGATGGCTTATACCAGACATAAGGTGTTTCCGCGTAAATGTAATGGCCTCATCTAATACATCCTCTCCTTGTGTGCTGAGATTTGCCGCTTCAAACAAGCTTAATAGGCCCCTCATATCACTAATCAACGCGGTATTGAAGTTCCCCTGCTCGTCTTTAAACTTGCTAAATACATCTGTTTCAAAACTCACGAATTTATAGTTATAAAGAATGTGAATGTGAACGAGTTAGAGTAGCACAAGTTCTGGCAGTGAAGAATAGAAATGAAAAAGGATTTACCAGAAGACACATTGAACCCATGTTGTCTTAGTAGTCGAAATTGGAGAGAAACAACAAATAGATCATCATCAGCAACATATGTATGGGATTCAAATATTTGATGTAATGCCTCGTTAATCTCCTTTTCAAAGTGATATGCCACTCCAAGACGTTGAAGCAGGTCAATCAATTCTATTTCTTGTTGTGACCCCTTGGCACTGCTTAGCATTCTTTTCACTTCTTCCTTCAATTCTTCAATCCGCTTAGTCCATCCATCCAACTTCTGCATGGTACCATTCAGAAACAAATATACATTAGCTACTATTACAACGAAGTACACTATAATTCAAAATAAATGAGCTCTCTTCTATTACCATTTGATCATGGGAGTAGGCAAGGAAGTGATCGCCCCAAATGCTTGGAGGAAACGTTGCTGATTTGCAATTGATTTGTGGCTTTCCATTTTCGATTGGATTGGAGTTGGAGCCAAAAGAGGAGGTTGCAGTTATAAGGGCCATAGGAATATGTAAAGGGAGAAATCAAACAAAGGAAGTTAAGGGTGGTATTGTGTTTTGTGATGAAGGTGTCACATGAATCGGTATTTATAGACAGCAGCAAATGGAGAATTGCTATAACTAAGAATCCAATGACGAAATAAAGAAATATAATAAAACGTCTAACATAGATACGTGATGAAACAAATTGCTAGAAAACGAGAGGTTGTGTGTGTGTGTTGCTAGGGGAGTGGTTGGGTGTCACTTTCTACTTGTACATTGTATCCTCGTACACTCGTAGAATTGGACTGACTTCATTCCAAGTAGAAAAAACCTAACAAATAAATGGAAAAAATGTGATTATCATGTGCATTAACCATTGATCAATAAGTATAACATTCACTAAGGGTATGCTCCAGTGAGGGTAAATATAAGAGGGTAACCTAAACTAATTCTGAGTAACCTGCTTAATTACCTTACATTGGTTTACCTTCGAATTAATTTATGCTGGGTAAACTAAGGACGTATTTAACTTTCTATGTCCCAATGGCTACATATTATTGTAGGGTACGTGTGAATGTTTATTCAATTTACACTGTTCGAGTGAGTGGACTAGAATTATCTTGTTAAATCAGAGTTTGATCTATGTTGGATAACAGTTTAGATCAACAAAATATGTAGGGCAGTAGGCCATATAATCTTTAGATCAACAAAGTTGGATACCACCAAATGAACGGTTTAGATCAACAGTTTCATAGGAATATTTACTGTATCTGCACACCACTCTTATTCTTGTTATCTCATTTTGGGAACATATATTGGGTTCCCACCCATAAAAATGATTTATTCGCCTCACTCTTTTACTCGGGACAGCCCCTTCATCTCTAAGTCCGAACTAAAAAAAATTTAAATATGTCACATCCCAAATGATGTAAAAAAAAAAGTTACACATGCTACTTGTAATCACCGAAGTAGCTTTCTCACGTCAGAGAGAGAGAGAGAGAGAGAGAGGATTCGATCTCTTCTGACTCTTCACGTTGCGTCTGGCGTTCCGTCTCCACCTGATTAAAAGCCGCCTCACAATTCACAACCGCCTCTCTGGCCCACCTTAAGTGATAAAAACTAAAAAGTGTTCTTTCTCTCCCCTTGGCCCACCTTACATACATTAAAGTGTATTTTTTCCTAAACTCAACTTGGGCCCACTGGATTAGAAGATCCAAACTGCTCATTTGTTGGGCCACAGATGGATTTAGAATTTAAGTTGCGATCTGCATACATGGTGTTATTAAAAGTCTTTCGCCTTTACGTGCTTGTGTGGGTAAGTCATGGGCATCTGGCTCTCTTGCGGACCCCGGGTTGTGGGCGTGGCACATTTTTTTTGTATGATATAGGATTATTTTTCTTCTTTGTAACTATCACCAAGGGGGAGATTTTCTTCTCGTTGAAACTATCTGGGATTATTTTCAAAGTAGGTTTTGGTTATATTCATGCACTTTGACAAATTCATTGATATTCCCTATTTTGATCAACTGTAGACTTTTAAAAAACTTGAAAATGCTGGTTCAATTCTCCGATAAGCTTTTGGCTATATCCATCACATTTCTTACTTTGTTCGACTGTAGAGTGTAGACTTCGAAAATAGTTGAAAATGTTGGTTCTCGATAGAAAGTGCAAGCACGTGGTTTTAAAAACCTACCCTATTAAAAAACGAAACAAAATACCCTCACTTTTACAGCTATTTACAACCCATGCGACCATCCTTTAATCACTCTTAGGATGTTCAAATAGAGTTTTAGAGTGTTAGGATTGATCATTGGGAAATTTAGAATACCCATATATAGGAAAACCCAATATGACCGTTTGAGGAGCATTGTCGTAAATCTGACAAAGTTCCCAACGGTCACACAATTCTTCTCGTTATAGTGTTCTCGGAGCTCTGAGAAATGGTCAAGTAGAAATTTTTCAACTTCTGTTTGTATTCCCGGAACTCCGAGATCAATTCTCGGAACTCCGAGAATTTCTCGGAACTCCGAGAAAATCTCTCCGAACTCCGAGAACACTATAACGGGAAGAATTTTGTGACCGTTGGGAACTTTGCCAGATTTACGAAAATGCCCCTCAAACGGTCATATTGGGATTTCCTATATATATGGGTATTCTAAACTTCCCAATGATCAATCCTAACACTCTAAAACTCTATTTGAACATCCTAAGAGTGATCAAAGCATGTTTATGCCTCTCATCCTCTAAGATTAGGATTTGGATCTTTAGGCTCCAATTTGTACATCTTCTACAATTTGTAAACCCTTGTGAGGTATTGTTTTTAGTTCTTTCTTTCTTTATCAAGATTGTATTCGGGCGAGTGTTCGGAGAAGCGGAGCCCACTTTCCGTGGTGAAAATTGCCACCAAGGTTAAAGGCATTCAGAATTGTAATCGGCATTGATCTTCGTCGAAGTTAAGAAGATCGAATAGTGAAGCCATCAACAGGTTTGGTTGGTGGAGTGGAGTAGGCTTTGTGTGTTTGAGGACCGAACCACTTTAAATCTCGGGTGCACTCCCTCTTATCTCATGCTCTTAATTTGCATTTGCACTTTGGATTTAACTTGTATGCTTCATTGTCATTCTTGATCTCTTAATCTTCAAAATTGGGTTAGAAGTTTTCAAAAGATTAAAACTCGTTAACAACCTAATTTTACCTCCTCATAAGTTGCCGTACTAGGGACCACCCTTGGAATTTCACTTGGGCTGTGCGGGGCTAGGCTTGCCGGCCTGCCGGCACGAACCGGCACGGCCCGCGGCCCACTCGCGATTTTGCCTTTGTTTTTTTTTTTGTTTTTTTTTTTAAATTTTTTGTGTTTTCTCAAAAATACCCCTTTAAGTTAGAAAAAAACGGCTAGTGAGGGGGGTAATTTCGAAAATTACATTTGGTAATTTCTTGTGTTCCAAAAATACCATTCCCAACAACTATATTTGGGTGTACTTTAGGGATTACAAATGTTTTTATTAAAATAACCCCCAACAACTACTTTAAGGATTACACATGTTTGTACCAAAATAACCCCCCCAACAACTATATTTGGGGGGTACATTAGTAATTTTACTTATTTTTACCCAAATAACCCCCCCAACAACTATATTTGGAGGTACTTTAGGGATTACACATGTTTTTACCAAAATAACCCCCCCAACAACTATATTTTGGGGGTATTTTGGTAACTCATTATATTATAAGTCTTATAAATATCACTCCCCCTCACTTCATTTCTCACCCTCAATTACTCTCTTATTACTCTCACTCGTATTGCTCTCTCTTTCATATTACTCTCTCTAATCTTCTTTCTAATTACATCAAATTCTCTTATTACATCCAATTCTCTATTCCTTCTCTCTTATTACTCTCTCTAATCCTTCTCTCTGTTACGCACTTCGATTAACAATTAAGAAGAAGGCATTAAGGAGGTGCTTAACAACTTGCGGTAATTAGTATTCAAGAAGGCGCTTAACAACTCCGTGGACGATTCAAGCAAAGTTGAGGCATTTAGAATTTATTGTTTAAAACTTATAGCCCATCTTTGTAATTTTTTTAAAATGGCCGGTTCAAGTGACCACTATTTTCAACCAAATGAAATCATGGGAAATGATGAATTACTGGAGGCTTTGTGTAGAACCTTGGAATGATGATACAATACTCCAGAATCCGAATATCCAATTGCTTTTGAACCTACCGAAGGACCTTGTAGTACTAGTGGGAGTCAAGCTCCTATTACTAAAACGTCTAGAGGTAGGATTTCACAAGTATGGAAGTTTTTTACCATTGAAGAAAAGAAGGATTCTAAGGGAGTTTTAGAACAAAGGGCTATTTGTAAATTATGTAAACAAGATTTTAGTTGTAAGAGTAAAAGTGGAACATGGCACTTGGCAAGTCACTCCACTATTTGTAGTGCAAAGCATGGGTCATTAGACCCTAAACAAATCCGATTAAGCCTCACTTCTAATTTATTAGGAACTTTTTCTTATTCTCAAGATAGGAATAGGAGAGAACTAGCATCATACATCATACAATATGAGCAACCATTTATTATGGCCGAAAGTAAAAGATTTGAAACATATATTCAAAAAGCTCTAAATCCTGCTTTTAAAAAAGTGACTAGAAATACTATAAAATCATATTCCTTTAAATTATTTATTGAAAGCAAAGAACAATTGATTTCAAGTTTTGAAAATTTTAATGGAAAAATTACACTTACTTCCGATATTTGGACAGTAAACAAAATGAAGGCTATATTTGTGTAACAGGACATTATATTAATTCGAACTGGATGTTAAAAAAATGAATACGTAGTTTTACTCAATTAGAATTCCCGCATAATGGTCATTCTATATCAAAATCTATATTATCTACTATTCACGATTTTAAAATTCAAAATAAATTTTTTTCTATTAGCTTCGATAATGCTAGTAATAATACTGCATCAATAGGGTTATTAAAATCTCAATTGAAACCTATTTTAAATGGACAACTATTTCATATTAGATGTGCATGCCATATTTTAAATTTAACTATACAAGATGGTTTATGGGAAATTGCACCACAGATAGAGATTATTAAGAATTGTCTTCAATTTATTCAGTCTTCAAGGCATAGAAGACAAGAATTTAAAGCTTTATGTAAAAATTTTGAAAAAAATTACAAAAAAATCCCCTTAGATATTAAAACTAGGTGGAATTCAACTTATAAAATGTTAAAAGCATCATTTGAGTTCAAAACTATAATTACAACATTTTGCCAAGAACATATGCCTCCACCTTGCAATCATACTATATCTCTAGAATATTGGAATAGTTGTGAAATTATTGCATATTTATTAGAAGTATTTTTAAATGCAACTAATTTTCTTTTCGGTGTTTACTATCCAAACTCACAATTAATTTTGCATCAAATATATAAAGTTACTATTTGTTTTAAAAACAATAGATCGAGATTGGGAAATGGAAGTCTACTTCATAGAATGGAGGATAAATTTAGAAAATATTTTCAAGAAATTCCTCCTCTATATTTTTTAAGTACAATAATAGACCCAATGATCAAGTTACAAGGTTTAGAGGTCATTTTAGATGCATGTAATGAAAACGGAGTTATTGGATCTGGGCATAGTATAGATGAGATTACAAATTAATTACATTCTATGTGTGCATTGTATGAGACAGAACATGGACATAGAAGACCGAGTTTTTCACAAAACTACCAACTTAGAAATAACCCACTTTGGTCATTAATAAATTAAAAAAGACCTACAAATAGTGCTAGTATATCTTCTGATGAGCTATCATTATATCTGGGAAATGATTATTCAAGCTACCTTAATCCTAATGAATGAGAGAGTTTTGATGTTTTGACATGGTGGAAAGAACATGAAAAAAGTTATCCAGTACTATCCGCCATGGCACGTGATCTACTAACCCCCCGGTGTCCACAGTAGCATCGGAGTCTGCTTTTAGTGCAGGTAACAAGGTCTTAGATGACACGGAGCAGAATGTCACAAAAAACAATAGAGGTATCCGTGTGCCTCAAGGACTGGTTGGATGCAGATGATAGAGCACAACACAGAAGAGAAGATGACTCAACCGACTCACCTGAAGAAATATGAGGATTCAAAATTTTAAGTCGTTAATTTCTACTTGTACTTCACAATGTATTTGTACTTCATTTTTTTCTTTTTTTCTTATATTTTGGTGGGTTAGAGGCAAGGTTCTATGTCCTCCTCTAATAATTTTCTATATTAATAAAATTTTAAGGTACTGCCCGGGTTCCTGGATAAATATTCCGGGTACAATCGATCTTTATTTTTAAATTACTTGCAATTTGACTTGCAAATTTTTCATAAATAACATGCAAATTTTTCCAGTTTTTTTCAACAAGTGAATTCTTAGAATTCCGAGAAAATTTCCAGTAGAAAAAAACATATTCTCGGAATTCCGAGAAAAATTCCAGTAGAAAAAAATATATTCTCGGAATTTCGAGAACGCACTTGTTTGAAAAAAAATAACCGTTACGTGCCGGCACGCCACGAGTGGGCCGCGGGCCGTGGGCCGTGCCATGCCTAACCCCCACCCTTTGGCGTGCTGGCACGGCACGGCCCGTGACCAAATCGTGTCGTGCTAGCACGGCCCACGGGCCACGCTGGGCCACGGCCCGTTTGCCACCTTGACCCAACCCTCTCCTAGCCAGCAAATCCGCCTTCTCATTTGCGGACCTCCAAACATGGTTCAATACAATATTTGAGTCCGCGATTATTTCCTCCATTTCATCAAAAAGACCCTAATTGAAACCAAAAAAATGGTATTTTTCCTATAAATAGCCCACGTCTCTACCTCCTCAGACCACGAAAAATACAAGGCACGATCTCCTTCTCTTCTCCAACCCGGGGGTTCGAGGTTCATCTCTGCAGACATGGAAGGACTGTGACTCCCTCTCTTCTAACTATTCACCTCGTTTGCATTATGTATTAATTCGTCATTATTAAGCTTAGATCTTGAGTTGTTGCATCGTACATTTCGGCAATTCCGTTGGATTTCTGCATCCTCATACAGTTTTCCAAAATCTTATTTATGGAAATTAATTTGGCCTTCTTCTAACATGTCCATCTCAGTTTCTTATTTCAAAACCATTGTTTTTAGAGTTCAAATCAAAATTCTGCATTTGGCCATTTAAACAAGGATAATTCAGTGCTTCATTTTCATAATCTAAACTCTGCTTCTTGCTTGTCCATTATAGAGATCTATCTATTACTTGGTTCATACTATTAAACTAATAAAATAGTGACATGTTAAAACATCTTGCATGCTCTAAACATACTGCTCCCATTATTATTCCAAACTAGAAGTCAACACTTTTCTCTTAATCTATATATCATTGAATTTCACTTGTTGTGGTGTTGAAGAAGTATTCTCACATAAAGTTGCAGCTAATCTACCATAAAAATTCACTAGACTGTCCTTATACTCTTCGTATTAAGTATATTTGAGCTTTTAACACCCAAGTCACGTTAGATAACTCCAGGTTCATATATTGAGTAACTATATTGCAAAAATCAGTTTCCTAATCATATTGCTACCTTGATCTGTCTCACAATTTACTTTGAGATATTTCAGCCTAGGGCATTTACAGATTCGTGTATCGGCTTCCACTTTACAAGCTAAAGACTACTAAACAGCCAACAAGTCCTCTTGTGACGCGGCATTCAGCCCATTATCTGCTGGTCGGACCCAAATAATTAGAATAGTTTGCGAAAGCTCGCTCTCATCCGGCATCTTGAGATCTACTTTAAGCAAGCGCGAATGAATTCTACACTGCCATGACAGTAAAAAAAAAAAAAAAAACATTGCTCCTCTGTTGTACATCGGCCCTGCCCCCCCGCCAGTCAAGCAAAGCTCGCCATAACAGGTTGGTACCCCTTAATCTTAGAATCGTCATTAAGTGACCCAAACTTTAAAGCCCCAATCCCAATTCAAAAATTTGCATATTAAACTTTTATAAGTTTTCATAAAGTTTTCTTCTTGATTGCTTCTTGAGTACATTTTTGTTATATTCATGAACTTGGATAAATTCATTGATATTTCCTATTTTGTTCATCTGTAAATTTTGAAAATGTTGGTTCTCAGGTAAGCCAATCACCATTTGAAGAACTTCTGATCTTATCCATATCCGGGGTAAATGTTAATCTTTTGATTCCTTCTTCTTTACTTGATTAGTTTGTTTGACGTACATGTGATGATATTTATTTCACTAAATACATTTTTTTTCATATATACACATAAGGTACCAACATCTGACATGGACTCCTGCGAACAAAACTTCGCTCCGCAACATTGCGGAGAAGGATCTTTCGCAGCTTGCTTTTATCCAAGGGGATTCTGCCATGTGGTAGGTTTTTGTAGACAAAAAAATGCTTCCTTTTCTAAGGACAATTGTACGCCTTTCTAATTTTCATCCGAAAAAGCACACGTTTTGGCAAGTTTAGTACCATCCGATGGAGATGATTTTTGGGCACAACCTATTTTTGTTGAGGCTTACCAAATGAACGTTTTGGATCTTCAAAGGTGGATACAATAAATAGTAGAATTTATCTTTAAATAAAAATCACTTGAGCCCACCTAGTCCAAAGATCCAAACCGTTCATTTGATGAGCTCCAATGTAAATAGGCCTCTCCCCAAAAATCATCTCCCTATGACGATCCTAACACTTTCATCTATAGATCTAATTGGAGAATTTGGATCATCCTAGGGAGGTGATTTTATAGGAGATGCCTATTTACGTTGGGGTCAAACAAATGAACGGGTTGGATCTTCGAACCAAGTGGACTTTAGTGATTTTTTAAAATAAATTATACTTTTTATTGTATTCATGACAACGCCTCATACAAAAGTCTACTGTTTGGAGATTTGGATCATCTCAAGGACATATTTTTTAGGCAACGGTTATCGCCCCACTAAGGGTTCACAGAGAGAGATGTGTGCCTAAACGTGGGTTTTCGTATAAAAATTGGGAAAGGGGTACAATTGTCCTTAGAAAAGTAGCTTTTTTTGTCTACAAAAAACCTGCCATGTTGCAAAATCCGCTTGGCCTGAGTCAAACTACGAAGGAACCTTTTCCACAATGTTGCGGAGCGAAGTTTTGTTCAACTCCTGCTGCTCTCCTACTAAGCTAAATGTACAGAAAGCCTTGTTAGAGTTACATCTCCGTGTTGGGAAAACATGAGGAGAAGATTCATACAAGGGAGGGAGTTTTTTTTGCTTTTCATACCTTTGATGTTAGCCTTATTTTAAATTTATCCATTAGAGAGGAAAGGATCAGCATAGACAGGGACCATGTTGTATCGGGGTTGGGGACTATGTATATTAATAGTACAAAAAACATCAAAAGTGTTGAGATTTTTATGTTTCCACAATGGTTAGAACCAAGAGGATGAAGAATTGGTAGTACATACTGTGAAACATCTGATTCTGCTGCTTTATTTCATTGTATTGTTAGTTACCTCAACAGACACTGGATTCTAACATGCTTCACTCTTTGGATAATTTAAATTGAGTCCTTAGGAATCATTAAGAATGAGTTAGCCAAGATCAGTCCCTTCATCATTCATTTTCGAACAATCTTAATAATCGTAGTATTCTGATTATTGTATTTTATCCAACAGAATGTCTGTATTTACTTTTAAGATTTATTTTTATTTATTTTCTCCAATAGCCTACTAACTTGTGTATAGATTTATTTTTTATTTATTTTCTCCAGTAACCTACTAACTTGTGTATATTAACTAGTGTGGATTTATGACGACATTAGCTTTTCAATTCCTAAGAAGCCAGCGGCCTTCCCATGATTTTTTAGTATTTTGTCATTTATCCCTCTCATATCTCGAGTCCCACTCTTCTTCTATCTCTGAAGAACCTTGTCCCTAACCCACTGTGCACTTTCCCTCTTCTGAAAATTAAATTGTGTACAATACACTGAAGAACGGTCTGATTCGAAATGGATCATTACCAATATAGGGGAAGTAAGTTTCAGATCCACCCGATCAAAGATTTGAACTGATCGTGATCAACACATAGATGGATCCGATCCGAAGTGGAACTGTTGACACCCGACCGGGATAGAATTGAGGGAATGATCACCTTAAATTGGTGAAGTCGTATGAATTCAAAACCGTCTTCATCATCAATTACTTGTCTAATTCAACTAAAGAGAGATGTAATTTTTTATATCACTATTAATTACCTTACAAATGTAAATTTCCTTACATGTTGAAAATACCTTTACGAACATAATTGTATTGAAGGAACATTTATAGTATGGGGTTTGCTAGGGTCCATCGCAAGAGGCATTTAACAGCTGGTCTGTTGCATGTCTCGCCCCTCCCCCCGAAGAATTCAATCCATATTTTTCAAAACCCCCATCGCAATAATGACTAAGGTGGCATTAAAGTCATAAGGTATACATAACTGAATCCATATTTTCAAACCACCTCAGTACGCATGCGCACCCCTTATAACGTGATTTGACGTGAACCGTGGGCAACTTTAACACCTAGTACGCATGCGCACCCCTTATAACGTGATTTGACATGAACCGTGGGCAACTTTAACACCGCGCGCGCGCGCGGGGGGGGGGGGGTGTCCTGCGTGAGTACTGCAGAGAGGGAGGGGGCGTAGATATCATCCCCTAAATCTGTGGCAAACAATGGTCAATAAAGTGCGCCCCATTAAAAGACCTTGACCAATAACATGTCTTCATGAGCCCACCAAAGGAATCTAACTAAATTGTTGCTTTTTGTAACCATTGACCAAGATCATGTAGGGCTACCAAACACGATTGTATGAAGATAGCATCGATCATACATGCATGCATGCTATGGGGGACACAAGATTGATCATTAAGATAACATGTCAACAATGAGTATTTTTTCCGTAGTGAACTCATATATTTAGTCTCGTATTTTAACTCACAAAAGGACGTATTTCTGTATAAATTTATTTATAAGTGACTAGCATTCTTGGCACATGTCATGGGTGGGTATAAAATAGTGGGCCTCAATCATCCAAACATGTGGTATAAAATAGTGGGTCCAACTACATAAAAAATATGAGATGCGAATTGTAGGCCCACCTTAAGAATGGCTTTGAGGGAGTTGGTGGATCCAGCATGCTGTGGTGCCGGCGTCAGCATGTGAGCAGGGTTCCACCTTTTGTTAGGGGGACACGGGTGGTCTGTTGGAAACAACAGTCGCGTCCTCGCTTGGTTCCTTTTAGAGTCGTCACCTAGGAGATACGAACCCTAATTCTTGGGTGTGACTTTTTCTAATTTATTGGGCTATCCAGCCTTGGTAAGGAGTTTGGGTACAGAGTTGGAGGGTGTTAGGCACCAACTCCGCCCGAGCTTTAAATCGGACTTTAGTACTCAAGGAAAGTGCCTCAAGTTTGCTACACGATCTGATTGTGCTACTGGGGGGACTGAAATGAAAATGCTTAGGATGGGATGACTGTGCTCGAATCCCATGGGATCAAATCTCATGGGGAGGGTGGATCGGCTGAGACTCCGAGACAATGTGATCGGTAGGAGACTCTTTGGAGGGTTGTTTTCTGAGGAAGGTTTGATTAGTCCCAGTCAAGAGCCGATCGGTCACAATCCCAAGTCATATTTCCATTTTCAATGTCAGAAGTGTAGAGATGTGTGCAGCCTATTGACATCAAATTGCAAACCGAAGAGGAGGGCGAAGAAAATAAACTGTATTCGGAGGAGCACATTTTGATGGGAGCATTGGAGGGGCACTCACAGTCTAACGGACTGGTGAATTTATGGTGGTTGTCCCAATAAAAGGCAGCAGAAAAGAGTGTGGCCACCAGTCCAAAACTCTTATGAGGTCGTAGACAGAAGGGGGTTGATCTGCTTCCAATCCAGTCGGCCAAGTGCAAGACTGTCGCTTGGTCCATTCTCGCTATAATTAGAAAGATCCAGGCGGGTTCCTCACTAGGGCACTGCAATTTTATCGTTTGGGAGATATGGATGGAACAGTGCAGAAGAAAAATGGAAAATAAAGTTGTAGGAATTTTTTATAAACTAAAGAACAAATATTGTAGAAGGAAACCAAGCAAAACAAAATAAGAACAGAAAATAGTGGACGTTTCACTTTTCTTTAGTTTTTCATATATCTCTTTTCTCATATATACGTCAGCCTTAAAATAAAGCTTGTTGCTTCATACGTGCAATAGCAGCAAGAACCACACGTTTTCATCTTCCAAGAGTCCTAACTTCTCATCACTATAATAGATAAGATTCTATCTCTATAGAATTGTTATTAAAGACCTTCAATAAGATAACTAATATCGACAAACCTACACATGTCAAACTCTCTGGATAAAACAAAACAGATAAGAATAAAATAGCTACAAAGAGTTCAGTCGTCCAACCTCTTCACAGACTCTTCTAGAAGGATGAAATTTCAACTAGGCTGGACTCTTATTTTTGGTGGACACTAATCTTTAGTTTGAATTGGAATTTTTTTTTTCAAATTGACAAATATATTCATACCAGCAAAATTACTAGGGAACCAGTAGTCCCACTAGATTTACATAGTATGAATTGCCCAGGAGCATTCTCCTTGGCGCAAAAGAAAAACTCATTACCCCTTACATTACCCAATACCCTCAATTGAATTGAATCCAGCAAAAAGTGCCATATTTGTGGGACTCCCCAAGTCAAGATCGTGACCTGCCACGTCACACCGATTTCTCCACTACAATCCGCTGGCAAATTCAATTTTCAAAAATTCCGCTCGAAGGTCTAGAGCTATTATGCGTCCGTAACCGTGCACAATAGCCAACTACCCAACATCATCATCCAATCTCCGGCGGCCTCCATCTCGAACCACCACCAAACACCAACGGCTCCCTATTAAAAATATATAAGATCCTTCCACCATCCGCTCCAAAACCTACTTCCACTAACCCAAAAATCATCACATCCAAAAGTATACTCCAAGTCCTAACCCTAAAGACTATAATACTCCCCACCTCCTTCCCCATTCAACCCTGACCCTAGCAACCCTAAAACTCCCCTCCTCCTCCTTCAAACCTTAACCCTACAAGGTTCATTACCGCTATCGAGAACATCCCTCACCTCCATATCCAACCTCCTCCTTTTTTCCTGAATCCGAACACCATGTTCCTTACACCGGCCCCTTCTACAGCCTCCAACGAGTCCCCCACCCACTTTCTCTATCATCCCTAATTAGATCCGGCCTTTTCACCATTAAATTCAGCCTTCTCGGGCCCAGCTTCGGCCATTCTGCTCCTCTAGTCATCCACGGCTCTAGGTCTGGCACCCCACGACCTTTCACGGCCACCGGCAACCTTCATGGTTTTTCCCGGCTCTAGATCCAGCTTCACGGCCTCCACGAGTCCCAATCCAGCCTTCACGGCCCCAGATCATACCTCCACAACCCTAGATCTAGCCACCACGAAAAATGGATGTTCCAGATCTGGCCTCCACTAATCCTGATTCGGCCTCCAAGGCTCATCTTTTACCAACAATGGGAGAGACGGTAAAAAGAGATCAGCAATAAGGAAAGAGAGGGAAACGGGCAACAGAGAGAGAGAGAGAGAGAGAGAGAGAGAGAGAGAGAGATTTGGGAGAGAGAGGGGACGAGAAAGAGAGGAAGACGAGAGAAGAAACCGCCTCCCTCCTTAGGTCGACGCCCTAGAGAGAGTACTTTTTTTTTCGCCCTCTCTTATTCTCGTACATTTGAATTAGGATTCTAACAACACTCCCATCCATTTCCAGAATTATAAATCTCAACAAGGATCACATCTGATCGATAGTCATTTTCTCCAATCCGGTAAAGGCACCTTTCATGCTTTAGTTGTTATCATTACCTCAATTGGCCATTAATAACCGGCCTCTAAAGTGCACGAAAGATAGCTGGATTTGGTGGAAATGGCTGCCCAGAGGCTTCTTTAAACTGAATATGAACGGGACAACAAAAGGGAAGCAAATCTGGTAGCGGTGGGGTAGTTATAGACAACTCTGCATAGTTTATCATAGCCTATTTCTTTTAGTTAGGGGTGCAACTCGGGTCTGGTTGGATTCGGGTTGCCCTGGTTGGGTCGGGTTGAGGCCAACCCGAACCCGACCCGACCAACCATCTGCTCAACCTGAACCTAAACCGACCCGAGTTCCAACCCGACCCGACCCAATCCGAGATTTTAAGCTTAAAAAATAAAATAAAAATATTAAAAATGTCGTGTTGACTCGGGTTGGGTTGTCCAAGCCCTCAACCCGAACCCGACCCGAACTCAACCTAAATCAGAACCCGAACCTGACCCAAACTCAACCCAACCCGACTTTTTTCCGGGTTGAGCCGGCCCACGTTGCACCCTTACTTTTAGTAGGTAAAAAGTACTAATATTGTTGCAGAAACAAGAGCGCTTCTTGACAGGCCTTAGGATTTAGTCAACCAGATCAATAGTCATATAGAAGCGGATAGTATGATGCTAACAGATCTCATAGAAGGATAAGTACCATACCATGGTCCATTAAATACCTTTGGCGAATGTTATAGATCATTGATTAATGTACTTTTTGGGCATGCAAGCATCGCATGCGCATGAACTGTGTTAGGGATTTTGTGCATATGACAAAAGCTTTTCCGTTTATTTTTTTGAGGGCTGCCCCCGCAAAATGGGAATATGTTCTGTAAAAAACACCTATACTCTATCGTGACACGTGCAAAATGCGCAAGACAACAAAGATGAGAGCTCAAATCCCCATAAATGTCACAAACACACTACCAAAGTGATTAAATCGTGGGTAATTTTCACTGTGAAAACTACTAAGTTTAATGATTCGGGCGTTGTTAAATTTTACAAGTAACTAACAGAAGTAATATGCAAAACAAAACAGAATTACTTTATGGCTATTAAGTAACGTGATAGAAGGAGAAAATTTATTAGGCTGAAATAAACACATTAAAAGTAAATGTGTGAGCCAAAACAGTAAGTAGACAAATGTTCCTTTTGATCATTCACAAGGAGCTAAACAAATTTCAGCAGCACTATTCCTGCTCGAGGAGATTATAACGTGCAGATAACGCAAATAATGAGTAAAAAAAAAGTTTAGTCCTTCCCCATTTTGATTTCCGCCATGATGTCGGATGGCCGGAGGAGGAGAGGATATGAGGTGGGTCTTGGAGACCATGTTTGATGACTTTGAGATGGCGTAAGAGAGAGAGAGCGAGAGAGAAAAAATGCCGAAAAATAAAAGAGAAATGTGAAGAAAATGCTTGGGAAAAGGGAGCTTTTGATGTGGGTTTGTGTGAGAGTTGTTGTCTTTGTAGAGGACCTTGTATGGGTTTTTATAGAGTGGAGATGGGCAAAAATAGCGTTTGGGGGAGGAACAATTGAGAAGATTTTAGGGTTTTTCTGAAGAAAAAAAAAAGGGATTTGGGTGGGTTTTGGGAAGGAAAACTTGAATGAAAATCAAGAAGCAAGCGAGATTGATTGCGATTTTGGGTTGAGATGGAATGTTTGGCTAAGGATCTTTGATTTGCATTGATTCTTGCCTTTTGAAGAAGGTTTTTAGTGGAAGAGATGAGATATGGGGCTTTTTTTGGGAGGGGGGGGGGGGGGGGGGGAGGGGAATGAGAATGGAAAGAGAAGTCATTATTTTAGTGCTGATGGCAAAGTTTCGTAAATTTAAGGAAATTTAATGTTCTTTTTATACTTAAAGGAGAGTGGCAAGGGCTGTAAATAAATGGAAACAATGAGGGCTTTTCATCTGACTTTTGCAAAGAGAACGGTGGTTTTTTGTTTTTTGTTTTTAAAATGGCATGCTTACACACTCTAGTCTTTATTTTCTGAACAGAATCCCGTTTTACATTTGTTTTCCTATTTGGTTTGTAATATGATGATCATATATCATTTGGTTGCACGGATCTTTCTCATGCATCATGTTTATGTTTGCTTGTCTATTACACTCAAGTATATGGAAAATATCTAGTTGGTGGTATGTGAGTTGCTCTCTTTCTAAATAAATATAGTTGACAATTACAAATATTTTGGTAATGATTTATTTAAGAATAAATAAGATATTTTGTTTAAGAAAATGTTTAATAAAGAGATATAGCTGTTTTTTGGTAGGTAAGGTGAGGTTTGGCGGGGACACCTACAGCTAACCTATCGTTTATTAGATAGGAGAGAGATTACGGATGGAACTCAAGTCTGGTTGGGTTGGGTCAAAGCCGACCCGAAGCCAAACCGAAACTCTAAACCATCAACCTGAACCCCAACCTGACTCTCAACCCAATGAAGGCTAACCAGACCCAACCTGAAAAATTAATATGTCAACCCGAACCCACCCAGAATCCGACCTGATAACCCAATTCGGGTCTGGTTGAGTCGGGTTGGGTCAGGTTGACCCGGTTATGGTCATATCTTTCCCCTTTAGGTTTCTATGTTCTAAAAAGAAATAGAAAAATGAAATTTTTATTTAAATGTTGGGTTTTGATGGGGGTTGGGTCAATCCGAACCTGAACCCGACCCGACTCTGCAGGGGCGGAGCTAGGAATTTACACTTGGGGGGACGGGACTAATTTAGACTTTGTCAGCGTTGGTCATTGTGTGGGTGGGGGTTGCCATATCACTCGGAGTTTACACTTAATTGGAATTTCTGCACATATTAGTACTAATAAAAGGGATTTTGCAAGTCATTGGGGGCCGTGGCCCCTCCACATTATATGTGCCTCCGCCCTGCGACTTGGGATCAACTTTCTCAATGCGAACCTGATCCCAACCCGACTCAAACACAACCCAACCTGTTACTTTTTCGGGTTGACCCGACCCGAGTTGCACTCCTAAGAGAGATTTTTATATTTAAAATGATTTAAATAACCGATAGTCTGGTGGGCAGAGTTTTTATCTGGTGAAGTTGTATGTACCGTTGTGCAGCACAAAAAATGTACACCATGACTAGCATCAAGTCTAAACCATTCAGGTTTTTGTACCATATGCTTTCCATGCCTCAAATATGGTAGCCATAGGAAGATTATAGCCCTTCTGTATGTTTTTATATATACATTTTGACATCTAAAACTATTGGCCACAATTTGATTGTTTAGATCATCATCGCATTTTTGTGAAACAGACTCTTTACAGTACGTGCTGACAAAAAAAAAACAGTGATTGTTATAAATCAGTGATTAATGTATACTATTTGGGCCATGCAAGCATTGCATGCACCTGCACTTTATAAAGCATTTCCTGTGCATGACAAAAATGATTTTCCATATATTTAATTTATAATGGAATCATGAGAAATTATATATCATTTGGCTACGCGTATCTTTCACATGCATCATGTTTTTGTTTTCTAGACACTTTTGTACTAGGAATGAATCCAATTACCTAGAAGTACTAGGAATGAATCATATTACCATGAAGTACCACCATGAAGTAAAGTAAATGGAAATTATCTAGTTGCTAATCATGTGACTTGCTCTCTTTTTAATATCTAGTTGCTAGTCATGTGACTTGCTCTCTTTCTCTCTATCTCTCTCTACTTCATTGTTATTTCCGGTGAGATATCTATATTAGATGTCATTAGTTTATATTTCTAGAAGAAGTACTCCATCAGCTTTAGACGTCAAGTTAGAAGTGAAAATTCAAGAGAGTGAAGCATCAGACATCCAGTGGAGCTGATGAGAGTGTCGAAAGAAGATTTTCAAATAATGAAGTCATGGTTGCAAGACTTGAGCCCTAAAAGAACACTTGGGCTGCATATATTCAATGAGATTCCGAGGTGGAATATTTCAAGAGTAGGGATAGTTCTTATGTCCAAATGAAAGAGAGTATCCAAAAAAGAAGAAAAGTATGAGAAAGATAAAAAGAGAAGGGAATGTGTTCCTAAGACAACTCCTTAGTAGTATTGAAGACCCTGATGATGGAGTCAATGAGATAAATTGAATATGAGAATTGTCTTTGGCATTTGGAGACTCGTAAGAGTTGTAGAATGTTGAGCATAAATTCAAGACCCTGAGAAGAGCGCAAATTCAAGTGGAGCACCATGGTTGAAGTCTTGGTTGAGAATACCGTCAAATTTCTCGACAAAAAATATTCAAAGTCTTTGAACCTAAGCAAAAGAGCTTGTACGCCGAATACACCAAGATGTCATCCTTGGACCTCTGAGCCTTTATAACCAAAATCCTAATGTTTTAAAATCCTTTTGTAAACCCTTTGGGCCAAAAAGTCAAATTAAACTATTTTCTTCTAACCACATTATAAACCAGAGGCATTTTTTTTAGAGTTTGAACTGCATTATCACTTGATCTCCAACTCTTCAGGGGTACGTAGGCAGTCTGATTAATCCAGATTTGGTCAACCTTGGGATAAAAGTCCAACTATCCCCTTTCAAAATTTTGAAGTTTAAAGCTAAACTATTCTTTGTTAAACCTCAAAAAATGAACTACGCAGATCTGATCCTCCATTTTTTGGGTACGTAGGCAATCTGGCAAGACCAAATTCGGTCCAAATCGTTTGAACCTTAGATATCTAACCCCTTTTGAACCTAAGCCCACCTAGAAAATTCTTCTGGTGAAACAAGCAAAGGTTCAAGCACGCAAAAATTAAAAAAATAGAAAGAAAAAAAAAACGAGAGTCTGAAGACCGACTAGGTTGAAAACCTGAAAGGGCGGCCTAGAGTCATGCATTTGCTAAGTTAACAACCAAAGGAGTTGGCTTATGTAAAAAGCAAGGGTAGCGGTTTATGGGAATTAAAAACCTAAGAAAGGAATCCAGTTAGGGGCAAAACTTCACAAAAAGAGTGAGTTGATGAGATGTAGAAGGAGTTCCTCAGTTATGAAGAGCTCAGAAATTCAAGTAGTGCAAGTAATTCAGGAGAAAGTTGAGATGAGTGATCTGCAAGACAGAAAACATGGAAGACATTAGTTGTGACTTCCTGGAAAGAGAGAAGTCAATGAGATGGAGAAGTAGTTTCTGAACAGGGCATGATGCTGGAATCCGAGTACTGTCGGTGAGATTTACTTTGATATCCCTTTAAATTAGGGGCATTAAAACTGAGCAATCCGAATGGGGTAGTAACCATGATGAAAATCTTGGTAGATGAAATTAGAACCTCTTGACATGGTTTTCGAGATTACTCCGAAGGTGGTTAGCCTTACCATAAAAACATAACACATTTGATCTAAGGGTGAATTAAAATTGAGTCAAGTCTCTTAAATATCGTAAGTCTTCTTTGAAAGAGTTCCTGAAAGTATATTCCTCACTCATATTCATTTTCTTTTAAGGTCCATAGTGTCTAGCATTGGAAAGAATGGGTGTATACCTTCCAGAGTGAAAAGAAAAGTCCAGAGTAGATCCTGGTTTAGGAATCAAAGAAGGCAAAGTGGTATATCTTTCATACCTGCCTGAGTCATCAGAGCCTTAAACATTGAGCAAAAGGAAGAATTTTCAGATTCAGCCTTTGTGGAGATGGTTTTACCATTATACCAAAGTTAGAACCCATACAAATTTAAATTTTCCTACTTACATTGGTTCTGCTTTCTTAAGACTTGTCATGGAAGTACATCATACTAGGGGCATCTTTTATAACTTGCGTCATAAAAGATATCAAACACAATGATAACTGGGATAGTCATTCTCAGCAATTAGAAACCAAAGAAGCTTGAACACACTCTTTGAATTGAGTTCCTTGATTAAATTGTCTCTTTTGGAGTCAAAGTTTTAAAAACTTAAATTCCCGGCGGAATCTAGAATTTACTCCTGCAGTTTTCAAACCTCAGCAAAATGCTTTTCACCTATTAGAGAGAGTCAATACTTAAAAATCTCATCAATCTATTTGAGTTTTGCTTTCAGCAAAGATCATGCACTCTTAGTTACTCTCGGCGACAGATAACTAATCCATTAATGAATCCAATCAAAGTTGGCAAATTTTTCTTTAATCGTTTTAACAAGTTCTTAACAATGATAGAAATTGACGGCTCTGTACTTCAGAGTCTGATCTTTTCTTCCACTGTTTTGAAGTTTTAATAAAGGTAGAAATTGAAAGCTCTGTGCTTCAGAGTCTAGTTTTTTCTTCCATCATTTTGAAAAATTTTAACAAGGAAGAATTTATTGTATTCCATGTTGCACGGTTTGATCATTTCTTCCATCTTTCGAAAAAAAAAGCTCTTTGAGTGTTTAGTTTGTACTTGCTTTGGTGAAGTCTCAATATAATAACAAAATGACTCTCTGAATGTTTGGTTTGTACATATTTTGAAAAGTTTCAGTAAAAAAAAAGACTCTTTGAGTGTCTGGTTTGTTCGTGTTTTGGAAAGTTTCAGTAAAAAAAGGGAGGGTCAAAAGCTATCTGGGGGAGCCTTCCAAGCAAAATACAATGCTTTAGATGGAAATTTTTTCAGAATACTTTAAGAACAGATGAAAGGCTGAAATCTAGTAATTTACAATTGGCTTATAAATATGTATGCTGCAGGTAAAACAAAGGAGAAATTATAGATCATATCTTTATTGAAGGCGATTTGGCTTTGGATAAACTTTCTGAAGGTCTGGGCAATTGATTTGCTTCCAATCCAATCGGCCAAGAGCAAGATTGTTGTTTGGTCCATTCTCGCTATAATGAGAAAGATCCAGGCAGGTTTCCTCACTAGGGCACTGCATTTTTTATCGCTTGGGAGATATGGAAGGAACAATGCTTAAGAAAAATGGAAAATAAAGTTGGAGGATTTTTTTATAAACTAAAGAACAAATATTGTAGAAGGAAACAAAGCAAAACAAAATAAGAAAACAAAATAGTGGACGTTTCAATTTTCTTTAGTTTTTTATATCTCTCTTCTTTCATAAATACATCAGCCTTAAAATAAAGCTTGTTGCTTCATACGTGCAATAGAAGCAAGCCCCACACGTTTTCATCTTCCAAGAGTCCTAACTTCTCATCACTATTATAAATAAGATTCTATCTCTATAGAATAGTTACTAAAGACCACCTTCAAGAAGATAACTACTATCTACAAACCTACACATGTCAAACTCTCTGGATAAAGCAAAACAGATATGAATAAACTAGCTAAAAAGAGTTCACTCGTCCAACCTGAAGTCACAGACTCTTCTAGAGGATGAAATTTCAACTAGGCTGGACTCTAATCTTTGCTGGATTCTAATCTTTAGTTTGAATTAGGATTCTAACAAAAGTCTCATCAATTTCCAGAATTATAAATCTCATCAAGGAACACATCTGATCGATAGTCGTTTTCTCCAAACCGGTAAAGGCACCTTCCATGCTTGAGTTGTTATCATTAGCTCAGTTGGGCATTAATAACCGGCCTCTAAAGTGCACGAAAGATAGCTGGATTTGGTGGAAATGGCTGCCCAAAGGCTTCTTCAAACTGAATACGAACGGGATAACAAAGGGTAACCCGGGCAAATCTGGTAGTGGTGGGGTAGTTAGTGACAACTCTGCAAAGTTTATCATAGCCTATTTCTTTTAGAACGTAAAAAGTACTAATATGGTTGCAGAAACAAGAGCGCTTCTTGATAGGCCTTAGGATTTGCGCAACCCTTGGCATGGAGCAAATCATTATAGAAGCGGATAGTATGGTGCTAATAGATCTCATCGAAGGATAAGTAACATACCATGGTCCATTAAATACCTTTGGTGAATGTTATAGATCATTGATTAATGTACTTTTCGGGCATGCAAGCATTGCATGCACATGAACTGTGTTAGGGATTTCGTGCACATGACAAAAATGCTTTTCCGTTTATTTTATTGAGGGCTGCCCTGTAAAATGGGAATATGTTTTGTAAAAAACACCTATACTCTATCGTGACACGTGCACAAGAAAACAAAGATGAGAGCTCAAATCCCCATAAATGTCACAAACACACTGCCAATTCAAAGTGATTAAATCGTGGCTAATTTTCACCTTACTCTTCATTTTCTGAACAAAATCCCGTTTTAGATTTGTTTTCCTATTTGATTTGTAATATGATTATATATCATTTGGTTGCACGGATCTTTCTCATGCATAATGTTTATGTTTGCTTGTCTATTACACTAGGAATGAATCTAATTAACTTGAAGTGTGCAAGGAATCAAGTATACGGAAAATATCTAGTTGTTGGTATGTGAATTGCTCTCTTTAATAGTTGATAATAACAAATAGGGCTTGAGGTTTCTGAGCTATAGCTCAGCCTGAGCAACCCGCTATAAATACACCATCTCCATGTTGTTTCACTCATCCTACCCATTCATTCTATAGGACCTGAAACCATCTCCATACCATAATCCTAACCATTCGATCTATACGAGCCTAATTTCTAGCCATCCATGTTAAACCTCCACAAATCATAACTCTAACCATAACCATAATTCTAACTATAACCTATAGAATGAATGGGTTGGATGACTCAAACAACTCTGAAAGAGGGTGTATTTAGAGGGCTGCTCAAGCTGAGCTATAGCTCATTATTTCGGTAATGTTTTATTTAATAATAAATAACATATTTTGTTATAGAAAATGTTTAATAAAGAGTGTTTTTTTTTTGGTAGGTAAGGTGGGGTTTGGCGGGGACACCTTCCAGTTTATTAGATAGGAGAGAGATTAGGGATGGAACTTAGGTCTGGTTAGTTGGGTTGGGTCGAAGCCAACCCGAAACTCTAAACCGTCAACCTGAATCTGACCGACCTGACCTGACTCTCAATCCGATGAAGGCTAACCTGACCTAACCCGAAGAATTAATATGTCAACCCGAGCCCAACCAGAACCCGACCCGATTTCCCAATTCGGGTCTGGTTGAGTCGAATCGGGTTGGGTTGACCCGGTTATGGTGATATTTTTCCCCTTTAGGTATTTATGTACTAAAAAAATAGAAAAATGGATTTTTTTGTAAATGCTGAGTTTTGATGTGGGTTGAGTCAACCTGAACCCGACCAGGATGGGGTGAAGCCAGGAATTTACACTTGGGGGAACCGGACTAATTTAGACTTTGCCTGCGTTTGGTCGTTGTGTGTGTGTCTGTGTGTGTGGGTGGGGGAGAGAGAAAGGTATCACTTGGAATTTACACTTGGAAATGTCTTCACATATCAGTACTAATAAAAGGGATTTTGCAAGTCATTGGGAGGCTGCGGTCCTGTCCACGCTGTATGTGCCTCCGCCCCTGTGACTCAGGTTCAACTTTTTCAACCAAAACCCGAACACAACCCGACTCAAACACAACCCAAATTGTTATTTTTCTAGTTGCTAATCATGTGACTTGCTCTGTTTTTCTCTATCTCTCTCTCTAATTCTTTGTCATCTCCGGTAAGATATCTATATTAGATGTCATTAGTTTATATTTCTACCACTCTCAGTTTGATGTTTAAATATAGCAGTCATAAATTTGCTGCCTATAAATATTGATTCTTGTGAAACCTCCATCACAATATACAATACTGCTCATATCCCCCGTTTGTTTAATTTCCAACCTTTTACATTACTATGGCTCTTCTACCTTTAAACACTTCTTTTGGCTCCATCTTTGATCCACGGGAAGACGGAAAGCCACAAATGAATCCCAACGTAGGAGTGTTTCACCCAAGCCTTTGGGGCGATCACTTCCTCACCTACTCTCATGATCAAATTGTAAGGCATGAGAGAGTGAGAGAGAGGGTTCATTAAAAATTCAACTATCACCTTTCATTATGATGGTTCATTGATAGCCAAAGTTGTCTAGCTCATGCCTCTTGATAGAACATATGATGATAGGAAATGCTCTGTTCAATGGTTTTTTTTTTGGTTGTATACTCACCTCTTTTTCCTTCTATTGCATCTATTTATGCAGTTTCAATTAGAAAAGAAGGAAAATGGGGCCATGGTAGAAAATTTAGACAAATATAAAATTGCAGTTTAGTTTTATAGTAGGGAAGTAAGAGAGAGAGGGAGAGAGATGATTTATGTTGAATTATAGCCTTTCATAATTACCATAGCTAATGTATTTGTTCTTCTAAATGATACCATGCAGAAGTTGGATGCATGGACTAAGCGGGTTGAAGAGTTGAAGGTAGAAGTGAAGAGAATGCTAAGCAGTACCAAGGGGTCACAACAAGATATTGATTTGATCAATGTACTTCAACGTCTTGGAGTAGAATATCACTTTGAAAAGGAGATTAATGATGCACTACATGTACATCATATATTTGAATCTCCTACATACGTCGCTGATGATGATCTACATGACGTTGCTCTCCGATTTCGATTACTAAGACAACATGGTATTAATGTGTCATCAGGTAAATCCTTTTTCATTTGTTTTCATCATTCCCACAAGTTTTCTCATTCGCATTCATGACATTGAGTGGGTTGAAACAGATGTATTTAACAAGTTCAAAGATGAGCATGGAAACTTCAATGCAAACTTAATCAGCAATATGAGGGGCCTATTAAGCTTGTATGAAGCAGCATATCTCAGCACACAAGGAGAGGATATATTAGATGAAGCCATTAGATTCACCAGAGAGCACCTAAAGTCTGGTATAACCAATCTCGATTCTAAACTTTTTGTGACACAGGTAAAACACGCCTTAGAGGTACCCTTGTGGAAGAGTCTACCAAGGCTAGAGCATAGGCATTACATCTCAATATACCAACAAGAGAAGGCACGAAATGATGTCCTGCTAGAGCTTGCAAAGTTGGATTTCAATCTCTTACAATCGTTGCACCAAAAAGAGTTAAAGGATCTTACAAGGTATATTTCTTAAATTATGTAAAGATTATTTCCTATAGAATTATTAAAAGGGGCTAGCTAGGAACCATCGCAGAAGGCATTCCGCCGGCCGGCTGTTGCATGAGAGTGCTGCCACAAAGGCTCACTTTTTAACAGATTTTGTCTTATTCTTTTGATTCATCTGAGGTGACTGCACTCCCATGCAACAGCCGGCCTGCGAAATGCCTTCAGCGATGGTCCCTAGCAAAAGTCTTATTAAAATTTTCACTATTGATCTATAAAGAAACAATCAATGCGTGTAGCACTTTATACGAAATAAATTAGATGATTTCTTCATCAGCATCATATTTTCTAATCTAGATATAATGGAAAAACTTTAGTGTTATCTGCTTATATATAAGAGGGCGTGGTGTCTCAGCTCTAGCTCAGGCTGAGCTAGAGCTTAGAATACACCATCTCCCATAGTAGTTTCACTCATCCAACCCATTCATTTTATACTAGCTCACATAGATAGGGTGTTCCTAACAAACCAGCTCCATACCATAATCCTAACCATCCGATCTATAGGACTATAATTTCTAGCCATCCATTTCGAAACCTCCACAAATCATAACCCTAACCATAACCCATAACCATAACCATAATCCTAAGCATAACCTATAAACTAAATGGGTTGGATGACTCAACCAACTATGGGAGTAGTGGTTTCTGAGCTCGAGCTCAGAAACCTTTTCACACACACACACACACACACACACACACACACACACACACACACACACATATATATATATATATATATATATATATATATATATATAGAGGAAAGTGAAGCTACACCACCGGTGTAGCTAACTTAGCTACACCGCCCGCTTAAAATACAATGGGCCCACATTGTTTTGGTGATCCAAAGAATTCATTTGATTGGCCCTCACATAGATAGGGTGTCCACCAAAAATCAGCTCCATAGCATCATCCCAACCCTACGATTTGTGGAGGCAAAAATGAACGTGTAAAAACCTTCACAAATTTGTCCATTTTTGCCTCCATAGTTTGAAGGGTTAGGATGATCCTATGGAGCTGATTTTTGGTGGACACCCTATCTATATGAGGGCCAATCAAATGAATGGTTTGGATCACCAAAACAATGTGGGCCCATTGTATTTTAAGCGGGCGGTGTAGCTAAGTTAGCTACACCGGTGGTGTAGCTTCACTTTCCTCATATATATATATATATATATATATATATATATATATATATATATACAAACACTGTTTGTTGACAAATCTGCCCATTTTTGCCCTCCACTTTTGGAGGGGTTAGGATGATCCAATGGACCTGATTTTTGGTACACACCTTATCTATGATGGGGCCTTGAAAATGAATGGTTCGGATCACCACAAAAAATGTGGGACCCGTGTGTTTGAGCACTCTATCTCATAAAAGCTTATATGAGCTCAAGCTCACGAACAATTTTTCCTATATATATATATATATATATATATATATATATATATATATATATATATAGGAAAACTCTAGGGTTAATTCCTTGCTTATATGAAAGGTAAATTTATAGATATTAATTGGCTGTAAATATCTTATTTTTCATAGTTTACATAACAATTACTGATATAAATGCTTAAATATTTATGAATATTTAAAAATAGTTAACTACCTATTAGAAAAAGAATTTCTTTTCCTAGTCAATGGATCAATGAGTTGAGTTTTACGATTTGCTAAGGAATATTTATGTCAATGATGCATTTTAAACCCAGTAAATTATAATTAGAAATGAGATGCGCATTATATTTATGCATCGCAGTGCTATATTAGAACAGATCATACATGCCCCTTCTTAGAATTCTCTCTGATTAACGTAGACTATATTTATATATCTTACAGGTGGTGGAAGGAAACGAATCTTATAGAAAACATGCCTTTTGCTAGGGACAAATGAGTAGAAATATACTTTTTTTGGTCGAATGGAGTGTATTTTGAACCACAATATTCCCTGTCTAGAATATGGATTGTCAAACTTTAATCCTTGATATCAGTGATTGATGACTTTTATGATGACGTGTACGGTACAATGGAGGAACGACAATTCTTCACTGGTGCAATTGATAGGTACTTGGATTACCTTTAACTTTTATTTCTAATGCTATTATTAGAGATCACTTTTTGGTTCCATGGTCAAGAGTTGAGAATGTTAATGGCTAATTAATTTCAGGTGGGATGTTGAGGCTATAGATCACGTTCCCAAATACATGGAAGGATATTATCTTGAGCTCTTGAATATTGTCAAGGAAATAGAAGAGAAACTCGTTGTAGAAGGAAACTCCTATCGCGTACCATACTTAATAGAAGGAGTAAGACCTCTAAATCGACATAAAGTTTGAGATATATATCTTATGAATATTGAAATTTTTATGGGAAGATAACCTTATTTTTCTTTCTTTATGATAATAGTTATTTTCTAATATTACGGTTGAACGACTCCATTTTGTTGTATATTAAAGGTTTAATAAGAGCATACTTTACTGAAGCCGAATGGCAAAGCAAGGGATATATACTTCTATTCAATGAGCATTTAAGCATCTCATCGATCAGCTGCGGTTATCCTATGATCACTATCCTTAGTTTTGTTGGGATGGGTGAAATGGCAACAAAGGAGGCATTTGATTGGGCAAGGAGAGGATCTAAGGTTGTTATGGATGCATCACTCGTTTGCCGACTCCGAGATGACATTGTGGGAAACAAGGTAGGATGCTAAACTATGTTGCATCATTATAGATACGCTTGTCGGAATCCGACATGGGTATCGAGTGTTGGATTCGGCATACCTCAAAAGGATGGATTGGTGGATTCGTCAAAATATTGTAATTAATTGTGAAATTTTCAGTATAATAAATAATATATTTAAATATTTAGAAGGTTCAATAAATATAATGTTTTATTTTCATATAAAAATATAAAAAAAAAATACTATTAGGATGGGTAAAACGTAAAACATGCAATAGTTGTACAGTTATGGTAGCAATATTTAGTGAAAAAATAACTAAAAGAGACCCAGAAGTGTCTCTGTGAATCCTAAGGTATGAGAATCTGAGATGTGTCCAACACGGATTCTTCAGCTGCTCAGAAGAATCCATGTAACATAGATGCTGAATATTATGCACCCTTAAAACAAACTTGACGTTTAGGCACGCCTGGCTTTCTGTCTACATATTGTCATTCCTTAGAAAATCCTTGCTCTTAATTGATATTCTTCATAAATTTCTCTTATTATCAAGATTTATAAAATCACCCACTTAAACAAACTAACTATGTACCTTCTATTTCTTAAGAAATTACTAGCTCTACTACAGCTTAAAACTGCTCCTACCAAAAAATGTGTTTAACCTATATTATAATTAGAAGGTTTTTTTTTATGTATTATCCATTACATTATGGTTTAAAGATATCTTTCAAACTCTTAAAAAAAAAAAGAAATCTACACAGAAAAAGCATCAACTAATTAAGTTACATGAGATAAAAAGATAAAATATCTAACTATTTTCTATCTCAAACATTATTTTTTTGTATCATTGACATTTGCAGTTTGAACAAGAACGGGAGCATGTTGCATCAACTATCCAATGTTATGTGAAAGAGCATGGGGTCTCAGAGGAGGAGGCATGCCATAAGTTTGAAGAAATGATTATGATTGCATGGAAAGACATAAATCAAGCATGCCTTAAACTCCCTGTCTCTCACACTCTCCTCATGCGACTTGTCAATCTCACACGTGTGATGGAAGTACTATACCAATACGATGATGGATACACATTTTCAGGTGGCAAGACCAAAGAGCGTATCAAGTCATTGTTTGTTGATCCCATTCCCCTATAGGAATAGATGTGGTTTATTAAGTTAAGACTTATGGGTCGGATGTGTATGAATGAGTGATTTATCATCTTATTATTGTTGGATATATAATATATAATAGGGTTACTAATACTTTGTATTTACTATGTTGTTTGAATGAGTTTTATGTTTCGTACCAAATTGAATACATTTTTAGAGTGACCTAATAAACATATCTATAATAGAGCATAATGTGAAGAGAACAAATGAATACATTTGCAACAACATAAATATTATGCATCAAAGCACAATTTTAATACCTCACAATAAATCAAATTCCATCATATATATATACTACAAGAAAGCAGCCTTTTTCAAGCGTTTTAAAACGCCGCCACAACTTCAAATAAACGTCGGCCTAAGGTTTCCCAGCGTATTGTCGGCATTAGGGAATACGCCGGGTCTACTTGTGTCGGCTAAAGTATTGCCGGCGTTTAGGAATGCCAGGACGATTACACGGCGTTCGTTAAACGCCGGTACTGACTTGAATTTAGTGCCACCTAACACAAACCACGGATATTTCCCGGCGTTTACGAACGCCGCCTAAGGGGAAACTGATATTTATTAAAAGCTGTGGCCGACGTTTAGGAATGCCGGGAAATGGTGTATTTTTTTTTAAAAATAAATTAATATTTTGGAAACCGAAAACCTGGAACCTGAACATGCATCTGAGATAAATGTAAGTAAAGAATAAATTAACACAATTCCCGACTTATTCCATAGGTTTCATTCCAAGCCCAACACATACCACAAGTTCCCCCAAAAAAATGAATAGGACTGCCCCAACATATATGCTCTTTCAATGTTGTGAAGAAAAAAAATCAAATAAATACACAAATGAGGAGGAAATGATGAAGATTCAGGCTACTTACGGCCTAAACTAAGGGAAGAATTTTTCATCGCATAGGCAATATTCAAGAAAGAGGAGATAAAAGCAACATAGAATGAAATGAACCTATTGGGAGAAAATGGTTAGAAACAATTTGAAGATGAATACGACACATTCAAATGACAAAATTCATTATACTCAAATGAATTGAGATAGACTAGATCATGAATTTTGACAAAACAGTGAAATGAAACTATATATACATTAGGTTGTGTCTTCTCTAGTTACAGTAGCACAAGTTGAGGTTATGACTGACTTTGAGCATATAAATTGAAATAGTTGCCACAACTAACTTCTTGTGGAAGTACTAAGACGCTAGAATCTTGTTAACTCTCAGAGGATATTAAACAAACAGCATAATGCATTCCTTAATATTGCACTCCAATACAAAACAACTCTCAAAGAGAGAACAGTAATGGCCCGTTAAATTTGGTTGTAACAACTTGTCCACAATTGTTCTTACTTGAGGCTAGTAGAAGTAATGCCCGGCAAATCAAAGGCGTTGATGTACCAAATTAAATGTGAGGCTAATGGAGCTAATGTCCTTCGTAGCAAATGGAATTAATGCCCTTGGTTCACAGCTTGTTTGGCATACAAACTGATATTAATACAAATTCAAAATGTGACTAGCAACTATTTAATCATGGGCTCACTAATTAGAGTATTTGATTGGCTGATGGAACATGGCAAAGAGCACACACTGAACGGGTGTTTAGGTGGCTAAATAGGGCGTTTACAACTTGAATAAAAGTGGTCTTCGGTTGACAGCTTCCATGGCAATTGAATGGCATGAATTTCAGGTCTACTTGAAAGCTTTCTTAACCAAAGAAAAAAGCATCTGACCGGACACAAAATAGGGCAGATTGAGTATGAATCTTTCACAAGATCTGGACACCAACTTGGGGAATTAAAAAATACTCACTGTTGGAACTCCAAGGCATGTGATAACAACAACAACACTAACAATAATAAATAAAAGCCCTACATGGAAAAAAATCAAACAAAAGCAAAGCCCTAGGGCAAGGAGAAATATAAAATAGGAAGAAATCATGAACCTCCAGATGCACTTCCTGTTATCACACAAACTCAAATCATAAATAAATATAAAATATGAAGAAATGGGAAGATAAAAGGAGTAAATCCTTTATACAAATTCTTAGGGTTCCAACGCAAACTCTCCGGAGTCTACAAATACCAGAAACTAGGAAATAAAAATCAATGACAACAAAAATTTACATGGGTTATGTGCTAACAAAATGGATAAACCCAAGCGCACCTTTCAGATGATTGCCGATGTGAGTTTCCTCTTCTTGTTTGTGACTGCTATATTGGCAATGAACAAAAAGAAGAATAGGGAAAACAAATGCACAGAAACCCAATAAGCAAAAAGTAAATGATCTATGAAAAAAGGAAATAAGAAAAAGTACATGACAATATGAAACTAAATAACTTAGAAAGCCAAATCAGAGCATGGAGATTGCTTAGCAGAGGGTACCTACCAAAACCATGTACAATATAGCTTTGTTGGCAAACTGCTCCTGCTCCTGGGAACAAGAAAGGAAATAAGAAAAACTTCATGAAGATTTGATACTACATAACTTTAAAGGAACCTTAACTTCACTTTTTTTCTAAAAGATTGGCAAGAAGGAACCTTAACTTCACCTTTCCTTTTGAATTCCAAGCAGAGACTATCTTCACTTGCAAAACACCAAAAATTCATAAATATTAGAACAGGTTATCAATACACACAATGTGGAAAAGCTATAAACCAAAAAAATTGACATTACTTATCTTTTAAAGCTTGGAAGAATAGATACCATCATGATACTACATCTTCAACTACAAAATACCGATCAATCATAAAAATTAGAATACTGTTATTTATATAAAGAGAGAAAAAGAAACCATAAGAGAGAGACAACCATATGAATTTACAAAATGAATGGAAGAAAACTAGAAAATGCAATGCTCCAAGTTAAAATGACATCCACTAGATATGCACCTACTCGATTGAACAATCTAAACAATGGTGCCTCGATAGACTTTACCTAAAGGATGTCACCATATCCTCCTTGATATCTTCGTGAGCTGAAATCTAAAATCAAAGATGTCACAGAGGACAATGTACAGGGTTAGGATTGGAATATAATTAGGAAAAAATGAATAGAAGAAAAGGAAATTACCTTCTAATCTCGTCTTTGATTCTAGCAAAATTGGCAGTTATAGCTTTCATTCATGAAACTATTTTCATAAACCTATATATATATATATATATATATATATATAGAGAGAGAGAGAGAGAGAGAGAGAGAGACAACCATTTCATTCAATCAAAACCATTTAATTCATTAGGAAACAATTCATTCACAAAACAAACTTGACCATATTACAATTCTTCCCCATAAACTATTATATCAACTACTAGTCCAATCATTTCCCCCCTACCGCTCTGTATCCGAATATCAAAACCATTTAATTCATTAGGAAACAATTCCTTCACAAAAAGAACTTGTCCATATTACAATTCTTGCTCATAAACTATTATATCAACTACTAGTCCAATCATTTCCCTCCTACCGCTCTATATGCGAATATCAAAACCATTTAATTCATTAGGAAACAATTCCTTCACAAAACAAACTTGTCCATATTACAATTCTTGCTCATAAACTATTATATCAACTACTAGTCCATTCATTTCAGTTTAGTGACATGTGTTAATAACCACCCCATGCTGTTAATCACAACTGTCACGAACAGAGCACTGAAATCAAGTATTTATGCCTCTAAAAATTCAATCAAATTAATAGTAGTCCACAACCAAAAAAAGTCGACAATCAAAACACAAGGAATCAAAGAAAAAACAAGAAGATAAACTAGAATTCCAGCAACGAAGTCTACAATCAAAACAGAAGGAATCAAACAAGGAAAAAAAGAAGATAAACTAGAATTATGCATTGGCACCATCTTCTTTATCACTATCTTCTGACTCAACAACATTTCCTTGATCATTTTCAGTTTCTTGGGTTAACTCGAAAGGTATATCAATCTCCATGCCTAGAATATCGGTCCGTTCCAAAGTGACATTACCATCACCAGGAGAAATGATGTCTTCTAAAGTTTGATCTTGAAGTGGCTCGCTCTGGACGTATGTCTCAACATTGCCCCCATGCATTTTGAACAAGTTCCTAGGTTTATTCTTGACGACCACATGCCAATCTTTATTGTTGAGGTTACCTTGCACATAGAATACCTACTCAGCCTGAGATGCTAGCAACAAGGGTTCATTTTTAAAAGCTTGGCGTGTTAAGTTCACAAGTGTGAAACCAAAATAATCTTTTTTTATTCCTCTGCCCGAAACGACATCAACCCAATCACACTTGAATAGCAATGCTTTAAGATGTCCATAATAGTTAAGCTCGATGATATCAGTCAAAACACCATAATAAGTAATATCTCCTTCGACCGGGTTCATATCCCTGGAACTTGAAAAGCTTGATGTTTTTGCAGTCACTACAACTCCACTATTTTGTGTTTTCCGATTCCGCTCGCGATCTTTTGTATGAAACCTGAAGCCGTTTATGTTAAATCCCTTATATCTCCTTGCCACGTTCAATGGATATCCTGCCAACCATCTAAGTTTTTCTGATACCTGCTCATTTCTTTTCTGATGCAACTCTTTAACCTATCCAATAGAGTGAGAATGATTAACCATAACCTCTTGTGTGACCAATATAAGCAAACATTCGGTTAAGATTAATCTTGAACTTACATGGGTGTTAAACCAATTTGGGAGTTCTTCGTTGTGAATGCGTTCTATATCCATTGTTCGGGCCAAGACTCTAAGGCGAAGTTTGACTCGGACCACAACAAAACACAACAGTAAAGTAAGAAAACACAACAAAACTCAGAACACGACTCAACACCACACACGATACGACACGACAAACCCTAGACTCTAATGCGAAGTTTGACTCGGACCAAGATGGCCATCCCGGCTGCTCTATGTATCCTGGCATCGGGAAGAATCAGAGTCAACGTAGTTCGGTAGCCTATCCTAAGCTATGATGCTTAAATGTGCCTAGTCCACACTAGACTCGACACGACATGACTCGACTCATGTTTAAGTTGTTTAAATATTTAGACATGCCTATATGGTCCTAAACTAATGCAACTCAACCTAGTCTAATGTAGGTAAGCCCTACATCCTATGTGCAATTAGGCTGAGACCCTAGAAAGTGGGCTAACTAAGTGCATCCTAATTTAGCCATCGGCTCGACTAAGTGTCTAACCGACCACGACTCGAGGCCTCCTAACTCTAGGGACACTCACACGATAAGACATAGCAAACAAGACCAAACAAGATTCTAGATAATCTAAACCTCCTCTCACACCATCCAAATATCTAAGGGAAAGAGCTTTTCGAAAACATTTGATATTTTGTAAGAGTTTTTCACTTTTTTTTAGGGTTTTGAATTTATTAATGATTTTTAAGAATTTTTGGTTTATTTATTTACTAAATGGTGAGAAATATACAAAATGGTGACTGGACCTGAGGTGACGACCTCAAGCTGCCTACGTACCCCGTGGAAGGGGATCAAGTCAACGTAGTTCGAAAACAGACTTTCTATAAGGACATGACAGACTCCTAAGATTTGCAAAGGTTGGACAGAATCCTATACTTTGCAAGGGTTGGTCAGGATCCCATGACTTGATGAAAGGTTGGACAGAATCCTAGTCCCATATATGACGATAGGACAGACTCCTCTGACTCTATGACAGTAGGTCAGACTCCTGAAAGACTGACTTCTAAAACTAAAGGACAAATTCCTATCTGTGGGGCTAACTTCTAGCCTACGAGTTGACTCCTAACCTATAAGCTCTAAAGCGACTGCTAACTAGACTAAAGAAGGTCCCCTAGAAGAAGAAGAGACATAAAATGGTGCTAGTGAGACAAGGCAAGTCCCCTAGACACATAGATGGGCTCCAAGTATCCCTATCATTGCCCTAGCAATGATAAATAAGGTTAAGGAAACTAACAGACCAAGTTGGTCTCCAACTAATAGGGGGTACAAGTTGTGAAACTTGGATAGTCTTCTAGGGATGCGAATTAGAGGGGTTTTATAAATGAGGCAAAGTAAGACTCCCTAAAGGTAGGTTCTAGACAACAAGGCTTGTCTCCAAGGGAGAATCTCCTTAATGAGACAGAGTGTGTCTCTTAGTGGGGGCTCTAGAAGACTCCTTCATTGCCCTTGCAATGAAAAATGGGTCTAATTTCTAAAGGTACCTAACAGACTGAGTTAGTCTACTAAATAAGAGGGGAAGAGCTACTTGGACTGAGCAAGTCCCCCTAAAGGATGGGCTTGGGATGACTCCTTCATTGCCCTTTCGCAATGAGAAAGGGGTTTAATGCCTAAACAAGTTTAAAAAACTGAGTTAGTCTATTAAATAAAGAGAGGAGTGCTACTTGGACTGAGCAAGTCCCCTAAGGATGGGCTTGGGATGACTCCTTCATCGCCCGGAAGTAATGTTCCCGATGAAATTCCTAGAATCAACTGAATTCCCGAAAACAACCAAAAATGTATCCCGACAATCTAAAGTAAGTCTCAAAGAAATGACTAAAATCCCGACAAATGAGAGGAGAGGAAAAGAAAATGGGCCTCCAAGTAGCCTCATTACCGCCTTAAAATTCTCAACCTCTCGAAAATAAAAAATCGAAACCCAAATCACAATGAAGTCAAATTCGAAAGCCAAACCCTAACTCTACGCTACTAGGATACACACCCGAGGCTAGAACCAAAGGAAAAAAAATGAAACTAAAGAACCAAAACCAAGGGTACACACATCCTAGGTCCATATAGTTCGACTGAACACGTGAAGAGCCACGAAATTGGGACAAGACTAAGGCCAAGGACCAAACCCTACCATTGTAGTACACACATCATTCCGCCCACATATTAAAGATGACTAAATTGGAGCAAAACTAAGGCTAGTAGTTAAACCCATATCTACAGCTTGCAAATACACCCCAAAGACTCCAAAATCGAAGTGAAATCAAAATACACATCAAAACCTTATCCCCATGAGCAATCTAAGACCCAATCAAAATAAATCATAGACCAATATTAAGGTGCTGGGACCTCATTCATGACCAGATGAGTACAATGAAGATCTTAACAAATGCAACTTCAAGCCAACAAGAAATAGAACCAGAGAGTGTAGAAATTTACAATGACAGTAACAACAAACTTTAACCATTAGGATCATGAAATCAACTCCAAAAAGTAGATGAAGGTTAGAGATCAGGTGCCTAACACCATCACTGAGATCAAACCATATCCCCTTCTTCTCCTTTCTTTTAATTAAAATTTTTAGAGTTGAAAATGAAGAACAAAGACCTTATGGCAATTTTGCACAAACCATATCTCAGAGAAGGAAATGAACCTTAATGAATACCATGATTTAGGAGTATACACAAACACAAATATGAAAAGGAAGCCAATGAGATAACACCAGCTTGTCGATTATTCAAAACCTAACATGTTCTTTATTTCTAAAGCAGGCTCAACAGAAAGAAGAAATTAGTTTCAATGGAAAACAAATTGGGTTTTGTGCATTCATGATGAACTCGTATTGCAACTATTGATAATTCTGAGGAAACAAAAACAACATTTAGAGAAGAAAGCGCAAGCTGAATTTATTCAATCAAAAGAAATGAAAAGAAGACTTCATCATTTGAGATTAAAACCTAAGAGCAATGATATTACCCTACTTCCCAAATCTGCAAGACCATATGATAAAACAAAAAAAAATGCAGGAGAAACAAATATCACATTGATCTACACCATGAAAGAAAAAGGAGATTACCTGACTCCGAGCCTTTCTTCTTCCTTTTCTTATCCAAATCAGCTCCAAAATCTTAGAACCTAAGATTTCAGAGATGGAATCAATTACCACAAAGTTAGCTCTTTGACAAAGGCGGCAATGGCATTGATCGGATCGGGCTGATTTAGAGTTCCCGAGTTGAGCTCCCTCTTCAACTAGATTCTAATGGAGATTTGTGCTGACCAGCAATGGCGATGGAGGCCGGATTCTGCGAAGTCGTCAGAAGTGATGAAATTGCCGGATTTGTAGAGGAATCATGAGTAGATCGTCGGATCTTGGGGGAATTTGCCGGAAAAGGTGTGATGGCAAACTGATCGGCCATGAACAATGGCCGAAGCTCACTTCTCTATCTTCTTCCCCTTAATTCTCAAACCAACCCGCTCTGCTCTTCTCTCTATTTCTCAGTGCTTTTCCTCTTTCTCCACTCTCTCTGCTGAATTTTCCTAAACAAAAAATGTAAGAGGGTTTGAGGGTAATCGGTCTCAACGGTGGAAGTTGGTGATAGTGGCTGAGAGAGTGGCCGGCGACAAGTAGAGGGGATGATAGGGGCAGCTAATGGTGGTCGTTGGAGGTCGGATCTAGGGTTAGGATTGGGTTCACAAAGCTAAGAAGATGGTAGAGCTGAAGTGAGGTTGATGAGATAAAAGGAAGAGAAATGAGATGGCTGTTGTTAGGTCTAAAATTGGTAACAGGTTATGGTAGGGCCGGAAGGGCTGATCTAACAAGTCACGGGTGAAGGGCTGGTGGAGTCCTGCGCTGCACAAGGGCACAGACAAGAAGAAAAAGGGTCAGAGGACCAACCCGGAGTGGTACTCCAAACGGGCGCTTCGACACTCAAGTCAGTATGAGCAGGAGTGCAGAGCAATGTCAGAGCAAAAGCTTAGGGTTTTGATTTTTAGATCCCTCACCTTAGCACAAGTGAAGGCTATTTATAGTGATTCTGAGCCACCTGTCTAGGACAGGTGGTGGCCTCTGTATGGACCAGGTCTCATACCTAGGAAGAGTAGGTGGAAGTCCCTGATTGGTCCAGGTGTCACACCTAGCAGGGACAGGTGTTGGCTTTCCAGCGGTCCCTGTGAGGGCCACGCGTCAATAGCCAATTGGCTGCTGAGTTCGGACCTCATCAGTCCTGAGTTCGGATCCATCAGTACTGAGTTCGGACCCCATCAGTTGCCCCCTGGTTCTCCGAGTCGTGACAGCGGCTAGGGGAAGCAAAAAGAGGGTTAAAGCAGCATCTGGCCGGCCCTGAGGCCTCTGGGCAGCTAAGGCCGGCCTCAGGTATGGGCCAGAGAAACTGCAGTGGGCAGGGGCCTCTGGGCGGCCTGGTCCGGCCTTGTGGCTTGGCTTGAAGGAGCATGGCCGGGCAGGAGCCCCTATACAATCCGGTCTGGTCGAATTTTAAACCAGAGGTCTGGCCGGCTAAACTCCCTGAGCGTCTTGGCCGGGCAGAGCTCCTGGACGAGATACTAGGCCGGACAGGCCCTCTGTTGCCTAGTGAACACGGCATATCCTGTCCGGCTAAGCCTTCTGGGCGGCAAGGCCGGGCAGGTATTTTGTCGTGTGGCGATTGCGCCATATCCTGTCCGGCTCCGGTTAAGGCGTTGGACGGCCAGGCCGGACAGGTATGTTGTCTTCCAGCGAACGCGTCATATCCTGTCCGGCTAAGCCTTCTGGGCGGCAAAGCCGGGCAGGTATTTTGTCGCGTTGTGATTGCGCCATATCCTGTCCGGCTCCGGTTAAGGCGTTGGACGGCCAGGCCGGACAGGTATGTTGTCTTCCAGTGAACGCGTCATATCCTGTCCGGCTAAGCCTTCTGGGCGGCAAAGCCGGGCAGGTATTTTGTCGCGTTGTGATTGCGCCATATCCTGTCCGGCTCCGGTTAAGGCGTTGGACGGCCAGGCCGGACAGGTATGTTGTCTTCCAGCGAACGCGTCATATCCTGTCCGGCTAAGCCTTCTGGGCGGCAGAGCCGGGCAGGTATTTTGTCGCGTTGTGATTGTGCCATATCCTGTCCGGCTCCGGTTAAGGCGTTGGACGGCCAGGCCGGACAGGTATGTTGTCTTCCAGCGAACGCATCATATCCTGTCCGGCTAAGCCTTCTGGGCGGCAAAGCTGGGCAGGTATTTTGTCGCGTTGTGATTGCGCCATATCCTGTCCGGCTCCGGTTAAGGCGTTGGACGGCCAGGCCGGACAGGTATGTTGTCTTCCAGCGAACGCGTCATATCCTGTCCGGCTAAGCCTTCTGGGCGGCAGAGCCGGGCAGGTATTTTGTCGCGTTGTGATTGCGCCATATCCTGTCCGGCTCCGGTTAAGGCGTTGGACGGTCAGGCCGGACAGGTATGTTGTCTTCCAGCGAACGCGTCATATCCTGTCCGGCTAAGCCTTCTGGGCGGCAAAGCCGGGCAGGTATTTTGTCGCATTGTGATTGCGCCATATCCTGTCCGGCTCCGGTTAAGGCGTTGGACGGCCAGGCCGGACAGGTATGTTGTCTTCCAGCGAACGCGTCATATCCTGTCCGGCTAAGCCTTCTGGGCGGCAGAGCCGGGCAGGTATTTTGTCGTGTTGTGATTGCGCCATATCCTGTCCGGCTCCGGTTAAGGCGTTGGACGGCCAGGCCGGACAGGTATGTTGTCTTCTGGGCGTCATCACTTAGCGCTTTGGAACTTGTACCTTGCATTTAGTGCGAGCGGCGCATTTAATGCGGTAGGTGACGTGGCGCACTCCGGCTGGTGGGAAAAGGGCGGGATTTTTCCCGCTCTTCCAAGCCTATATATACCAGAGTTTTTACTCCTCATTTTTCACTTTTTACATTCTCCTCTCCTTCTCTACTGCTCGGCTAGTCAAATTTCTGCCCGCCTCGGATCAGTGAGCCCGGAGATCTTCAGTCAGCACCTCAGTTCGGTAATTTCTTTTAGCTTTTCTTTTGTTCCCTTTTAATGTCTAGCACCAGTTCCGAGTCAGACTCCGGCTCAAAGGAGTCCGGTTCGACTAGTAGTAGTAGTGGGTCCGGGGCGTCGGAGAGGACGGGGCCGGCCTCTCCTGAGGAGGCTGGTGTTGAGGACGAGGAGGTAATAATTGTAGTAGACGAGGAGAGCGGAGAGGAAGAGATTGTGGACTTAGACACAATCCCGGTCCGTGGGGACGGACTGCACCGGGTAGAAACCAGCGACGACGAAGAACATATTGAAGTTCCTCGCTTGCCGCGCGCACCCGTAGAGGTAATAGCAGAGGCACGGATGGAGGCCAACCCACAGTACAACGTCGGGGCTCTGTACGAGGTGAATCATCTAGGCCCGGGCAAACTTCAGGCCGTCCGGGGGAAATACTGTATTCCTGACCGGTACCTTTTGAGGGCGGCTGTTGAAGGGGACCGGGCCAGCAACGATAGTGCAGATCTCTGCCTATACGAAGAAGCCTTACGGGCCGGGCTCAGACTTCCCTTGCATCCATTTTTTGTCGAGGTGCTGAATTATTACGGGCTGGCGGTAACACAGGTCGTGCCGAACTCTTGGAGGACGCTGGTCGGCTTCCTGCACCTTTTGGGAGTCCGGGTCCGTAGGAACCCCACCCTGCCCGTCTTCAGGATGTGTGCGCATCTGAAGAGGCATAAGGACGGCGGCTGGATCTACATCAGCCAACGGCCCGAGGTGAAAATGATCACTGGCATACCTACTTCCATTCACACATGGAAGAACAGGTTTTTCTATGCTTGGGACACCGAGCAGAGCTCCCACTGGCCGTTCTCGTTGGAATGGAGAACGCCGGACACCAAGAGTCTTAGTCGAAAGCCGGTCCTCAAAGGCTACGACTACATGACCTTTGTTCTGATCAAAGAAGAGCTGAAGCGCGGTCAAACAAACTGCTCGGAATTCTCCGAGGAGACCGTCCTGGTGGAGCTCGGTGTCAGCCGTGCGACGTCGGCACGTACGTAAATGTTCTTAGGCCAGCTCTTATATTTTGAACTGTTCCTTTATTTTCCTTTCTTTTCGTCTATCTTCTCCCCCCCCTTTTTTTTATAGTTCTAACTCTGTTCTGTTTTTACGTTCAGAAATGGTGAAGCAGATGTCCATGATGGACAGAATAAGGCAGAGCTCCCAATCGTCCCCAACGCATGAGCAGCCCCAACCTAAGGGCAAGAAAAGGAAGGTGCCGGAGTCAACCCCGGTGATGGTCGCACTGGCTAATCCCCTCAAAAGTAGCCGGGCGACTCACAAGCTCGCAGTAAAGCCGAGCCGGCCAAGCCTCACCGGGGCATCAGATAAAAAAGACAATTTCTGTGGTTCCATATAAAGGCCTACATGAAAAGGTGTTAATGTGATCTTCCAAAATGAGAAAGGAAAATTACAGGATTACAATGGGATTAACCCCTTACTAATTAACGTGGTTTATATTGATATCTTTGACAGGTGGTGGAAGGACATGGATCTAATAGGAAACTTGCCTTTTGCTCGGGACCGAATAGTGGAATTATACTTCATTTGGTCGAATGGAGTGTACTTTGAACCACAATACTCTCGAGCTAGAATAATAAATGCCAAAATTATATCCTTTATATCAGTGATTGATGATATTTATGATGTACACGGTACAATTGAGGAATTACGAATATTCACTGATGCCATCGATAGGTACTTGATTTACATGTATTTTTTCTTTCTAATGCTTTTATTAGATATTACTGAATTGTAGTATTTCACTTAATATGGAAATTGATTGCAAGTAGTGGCACATCATAGAAAGAAGTTAAGTTAATTCTCTACTCAGATGAGACTTTCATCACATGATTCAATCTAATAGAGTGATATTGCTTTTTGAACTCTCAAATCATCTCTCTCTCTCATGTGCATCCTCCATTCATTTAGATAGGAACTAAATGAATGGAGGATGATACTCTGCTAGAATAGGAATGGGAAAAGTATTACATACAACATCCATGATCGATGACTTTTACGACATGTACGTACACTCACTAGAGGTAATCTTCTTATTCATCGAGGAAATTGATGGCATGGGTTTTAAAAATTAGCCTTCAAATTTTGGAAATTCAAAATAAATAGTTCCAAGGCAATTTCTAGTAAGAAAATCACTTCTTAATTCCATTTGGGAATAATCATCAATTGCTGAAAATCTGAGAATTTAATGTCAAATTAATTTCAGGTGGGATTTTAAGGCATAGATCTACTTCCAAAATATATAAAAGTGTGTTATCTAGCGCTCCTGAATACTGTCAGAGAAATAGAAGAAGAACTTGTTGTTGAAGGAAACTCCTATCGTGTACAATACCTAAAAGAACCAGTATGAGACATCTTATCTTTGTTTTCCCCTATCTTTTGTTCTCTATTATAATAGTTATTTTCTAATATAACGGTGAATGACCTCCTTTTAATACAGATTAAAGGTATAACAAGAGCATACTTGGCTGAAGCCGAATAGCTTAATAAGGGATATGTACCTCTATTCAATGAGCATTTAACTGTATCATTGATCAGTTGTGGCTACCCTATGGCCACTATCACTAGTTTCGTCGGGATGGGTGAAATTGCAACAAAGGAGGCATTTGATTGGGCAAGCAGAAGGCCTAAGCCTGTTGTGGATGCATCAATAATTGGTCGACTACAAGATGACATCGTTGGTTACAAGGTATGATCTTGATTCATGTGAAAACACAGAGAAAAAAGAATCCCAACGAGAAGATAAAATAGGCTAAGTGGACGTAAAAATATGACGGAACCTTAAAACTACCTTATTATTCCGGCGTCTCTTATTGTAGGGAAACAATCAAGCTTTTTCGTCCCTTAATTACTATGGCCCTGTTCGTTTGAGATTATGTCAACCAATTGTGACTGCTGTTGGACTCAAATTTAATTGTAATTTTGAGTCCAATAATCAGTTTGTCACTCACAATCAGTTGTCATAATCTTAAACAAAAAGGGCCTATGCTTTAGTATATCCTTACGAATACTCTTAGATTCAAAAAAATAATATGAAGATACAAAAAGAGAACACAACATTCTTTATAATCTACCCGCATCATCTAGATTTTATAAAAGCCATTAAAGTCAGCTTTGGTACCCCGAGAGAGAGAGAGAGAGAGAGAGAGAGAGAGAGAGAGAGAGAGAGAGAGAGAGAGAGAGAGAGAGAGAGATCCACAACATAACACAATCATCAACTATTTGTGCATGGGATAAAATGATAAAATACCTAACTATTTTCTATATTAACTTTAACACCATTGTTTTGAATCTTTGACATTTGAAGTTTGAAAAAGAACGAGCACATGTTGCATCAACTATCGACAGTTATGTGAAGGAGCATGGGGCCACAGAGCAGGAAGCGTGCGATAAGCTCCGTGAAATGATTATGATTGCATGGAAAGGCATAAATCAAGCATGCCTTGAGTTCCCTGTCTCCCCTACTCTCCTTATGCGAATCGTCAATCTCGCAGTTGTGATAGAAGTACTATACCACTATGAAGATGGATACACCTTTTCCGAAGGCAAAACCAAGGAGCGTATAACCTCATTATTTGTTGATCCCATTCCTGTTTAAGAACAGACATGGTTTATTAAGTCGGTCCTATGGTTGGGATGTGTTTGAATAAGAGATTTATCATCTTATTATTATCAAATGTTATGTAACGTCATGTAATTGGGTTAATAATACATTGTGTTTACTTTGTTGGCTGAATGTCTAAGTCGTTTATCATCTTATGATTGTTAATATTTTAACAGAGTTAGTAATACTTTGTGTTTACCATGTTTTTTGAACGTGATGTGTGTTTTGAACCAAAATATGTCACGCCCCAAACAGAGACCCGGCCCAGGCACGCAACAGCGGCACATGTCCATGAGCATAAGTTCACAAACATGCAAGGCATCTCTCAAAGCATGCATTACACAGAGCATAACAACTGTCATGAGAAAAAGTAAACTGCAGAAGCTAACTTAAATGTCACAACTGGACTACAATGAATAATAAAGTAAATCAACTAAACGAATGCCAACTACTGTCAGCAATAACTAAGGGGCAGTTTGGATATGCGGATGTTAGAATCCACGATTTCTTCAAAATTCTAGATGAGAGACAAGAGAAGAAGCGGACCAGCCGTCCTTCTCTGATTTCTTGCTGATGTGGACTAGGTCCCGGTCAAAACACTTGGGGTTTAGTAGTAGTTTGATAGTGTGCCTTCTCTTTGTAGTAGTAGTATGTTGAGTGGTCTTTTTGTATTGAGGGTAAAATTGTAATTAGGAGGAAGATGGAGGGTGATGATGTGGAGTGGTGGTTGGAGAATCACATGGGACCACATGGAGGTGGGCCACATGCCGTGTGGAAGATTCTAGAACTCTCTTTCCCTATAAATAGAGCATAGGGGTAGGATTTGAAGAATTTTAGAATATTTCACTAATTCTTGGATGATTTACAATAGAGCTCAAGGTGTGCTTATATTGAGCACATACATGATAAACATGGAAAGAGATCAAGCAGACTATGTAAAGAGATAATGATGGAATATTCTAATCTAATATACTTCCTAATTAAATCTAGCTGCCTATTCTAGTGGGTTTCCTCATTAACCAACTTGCCTAATCTCCCACAAGAAGATCTAACGGTGAGATCTACACCTAATCCAACGGTGGATCTCACATATTCTAACATGCCCCCTCAAACGTATATGGATTGAAAATTAATATACGTTTGATTACAATAAAAATCCTCAATATGAAAAATAAAAACCTCCACTTGAAATTCCCATAGGAAAATAGAATCCTATGATTTGAGCACACTGACGAATTTTGATGATGAATATCTCTTGATGTTATAATATCCTGATGTTGTTGATGAAACGCCGCTTGTTGATATGCCGCCAAGAGGGCATATAAAAGCCAATGGATCATAGATCCTAAAGAAGACTTAAGCCTCGATGGGCGAGTAATAATGAGTCACTACGGACCAATGCCGGAATGGACAAGAAATTGTGGGTCACTATGGACCGATGCCGGAATGGGCAAGAAAAGGGTGGGTCACTATGGACCGATGCCGGAATGGGCAAGAAATGATGGGTCACTATGGACCGATGCCAGAATTGGCAAGAAAATGGTCACTATGGACCAATGCCAGAATGGGCAAGATTGCCGGAATGGGCAAGAAATGGGTGACTATGAATCTGTCTTTTAATTTGTGAACGTCTCCTTTTTTAATTTTTTGAAGAAATTTGCAAATATTTAATGCACAAATGTTTGGGAAACTGCTGAATTGGGTAACCGTAACAAATAATCACAGTGACATCACAGCATAAAATTTCATTTCCCTAATGTCATGCATCAAACTACCTAGGCTTGCTACTTCACCTTATGCAGTCTTTATGGTGTCAGTAGTTCTCACAAGTCATTCTATGAGGTGGCACCAAAAGCATCCCCTTACATGTGTATCGAAACTCAAACACGAGTCACGACCCATGGAGCCTTTTGGATGGATGGCAATACACTACAAGGTTACTAATAGGCTAAAACAAAACTGTAGTAGATATTAATCCATGTACCGGTATTGCCAGTGCAGTAGATGCCTCCAGAAAATAATGTCAGTACTGATAGAAATGGGTGAATAATGGCTTGTGATAGAAGGGTCCCTATTCCATTCGGTAGTAAAAGCTTTGTTTGCTCAGATAAAGCCTAAGTTGCCGGGTTTTTTTTGTTCCTGGGAGTTATGTGGGAGAGTAAGTTAAATTTTGGTCCCATCCCATGTTTGGTTGCCTTTTAGCACTAGGTTTTTTTTAATCCCACTCTTGTAATGATTACTTGTGGAGTGAATTTTTTAATCCCACTTTTGTAATGATTGCCTTTTCATCCCATCCCAAGATAACCTCAGGAACAAAAATAAACTCAGGAACCAAAAATAAGGTTGAGAAGAATTTTTTTCTACCCAACAGTTCAAGCAACCAAACAAAGGTTTTTTTCTTCCCACCATATCTCCCAGGGTATTTTTTTTCTCCCACATAACTCCCAGGAACAAAAAAAACCCGGCAACCATACAGAGCAAAGAGCCCCATAGAACCAATATAAGTTTAAATAGATTAAAAAAGAGTTAAGATAAGCATAAGGGATAACTGGGCTTGAAGGAAGACTCCTAACTAAACAACAAAAATAGGTCTCCTTGCAATAATTCGTGGAAAGACCATGCAAAAGACAGAAAGAGCAAAAAATAAGAGAAAAGTACGGAATGTGGCTGGTGTTTGGAGTAATTACGGATTGTGGGCACCTTTTAAAACAAGAACAAAAAACGGGGTAATCTTCAAAATCGGGACGGAAAAAGACCCTGATCCCCTTCTGACATCGACAGAAACGTCATTCAACTTCATTTTTCATTACTGCCTATTAAATTGGCGCCCTTCACGAGGCTTCCTTTGGTTCGTATGAATGCATATTTGAACCGAAAGAACCTTGGGTTCGTTTCTATCTTGGCCGTCGGAAATATAGAGACGGATGGATGTTTGACATGTGTTGAAAAACTTTTTGGAATGCTGACAATCCAAAGTCAATCATTATCTTTTCTCACTTCTCTTTTGGTTTAGAACGGTAACGTTATTGAATACGTCTATTTTGGCTTTGGGTTCGTTTCTATCTTTTCACTTCACTTTTGGTCTTCACTTCTGTTTTGGTTTATTCAGTAACGTTATTGAATACGCCTCTTTTGGCTTAGAACGACGACTTTATTGAATATTTTATTATTTCTCACGTCTCTTTTGGTTGAGAACGCCGCCGGATTCAGGAGTACGCCGACAGAAATAGGATGTACGCCGGCGGAAATAAAGGGCTATGCCGGCGGAAAACGTAAATAATGGGTAAGTCGGCGTAAATAATGAGGACCAAAAGAGAAGGGAAAAGATTCTAAGCCAAAAGAGAAATAGGGTGTACGCCGGCGGAATTCATGGGTACCCCGATGGAAATAATGGGGTACGCCAGCGGAAAGCGTAAATAATGGGGTAAGCCGGCGTAAATAATGAGGACCAAAAGAGAAGGGAAAAGATTCTAAGCCAAAAGAAAAATAGGGTGTACGGTGGCGGAATTCATGGGTACGCCAGCGGAAATAATGGGGTACGCCGGCGTAAATAATGAGGACCAAAAGGGAAGGGAAAAGATTCTAAGCCAAAAGAGAAATAATGGGTACGCCGGAGAAAATAATAGAGTACGCCGACGGAAAGCGTAAATAATGGGGTAAGCCGGCGTAAATAATGAGGACCAAAAGAGAACGGAAAAGATTTTAAGCCAAAAGAGAATTAATGAGTACCCTGGAGGAAATAATGGGTACGCTGGCGTAAATAATGGGGTACGCCTGCGAAAATAGGGTGTAAGCGGAAATAGGGTGTACGCCGGCGGAATTCATGGGTACACCGGCGTAATTAATGGGGAAGCCGGCGTTAAATAATGGGGTAAGCTGGCGTTAAAAATGATGACCAAAAGAGAAGGGAAAAGATTCTAAGCCAAAAGAGATGTATTCAATAACGTTACCGTTCTAAGCCAAAAGAGAAGTGAGAAAAGATAACGCTGCTCACTAAAGTATTCAATAACGTTAGCATTCCAAAAAGTTTAAGTTTTCCAACATGTGTCAAGTATCCATCCGTCTCTAGTTATTTCCGATGGCAATGACAGAAACGAACCCAAGGTTCTTTCGGTTCAAATACCCATTCAAACGAACCAAAAGAATCCTCGTGAAGCGTGTCAATTTAATAAGCAGTAATGAAAAGGAGGACTTTGTCGATGTCAGAAGGGTATCAGGGTCTTTTGAACACCTAATTTTGAAGATTAGCCCTTTTTTGTTCTTCTTTTGAACACCCAATCCGTAATTACTCCAAACCTCAGCCCCGCATTCCCTACTTTTCTCAAAAAATAATGATAAAAAAGATGCCTCCGTGCAAAGATTAGAGCTATAATAAAGACGAAAAGGAGGTTTGGTACATCACATGGGGGGTTGTGGGCCTGGGGCATTTAGGTATCTCATATAAAGTGAAATCTCGAGTGGGGTGACCAGGGGTGCATTTAATGATAGTCTGAGTGCATTACTACCCTTAGAACCAAAAATGCGAACCCAGGACCTAGCTTTTGGCGACCCAAAACCTAACCTTTTTCACCCTTTCCGGTTATCGAGATGATGCCCCATTATTACCTCTTCCTTTACTCGCATTATTGGTGTATGGGATCAACTGCCTCTTGCACTGTCGCTGTTATGCCCACAAAAACAGACTGATAACGATTACACACTGAGTTTTAGGATCAACGGTAAAAGACAATATTTGGGTCCTACAAAAGGGGGGAACCATGGACATTTAGGACACGTTTGGTTTGGCTACCATGATTGTTTTTTCCATGATAAATTGGTGTCTCCAAGTGGAGATGAGGGTGAAGTGACCGGGAAACCCTCATGCTATATGTGCCTCCGCCCCTGCCAACACGCACTCTCTGCCAACTGAACCGAACTAGGACGGCTAACTAAGGTACCAGTCGGTCAACCGAGACAGCCGACCGAGTAGGGGTTGGACGGCCGACAAGTTTCTCTGGTGCATGGCTCGGGTTGGCTCCGCCGATATGGCTTACGACCCTCGGAAGGGCTTTTTGAACCTGTATAAGTCTCACAAACACCCTAAAAATGTTATTTAGATCCTAATTTGGGGTAATATGAATTTTAGGTGACTTTAGTGGAAAGTTGGAAAACTTTGGTTAAGGTCTTGGGTGTGACGAAACCCTCGATTGGTATTTCAGTGAGAATACTTGTTCTATTTCTAGTTGTTTTCATCTAATAGATGATTTTTATGCAAGTTGAGCATATGCTATGATTATTTTGATTAAACAGTAAGTTTTTGGATTACAAATAGAATCTTTGTTATGATATATTGAACGATATTTCATGACCTGTAGCCTTGTCTACCATTATTTTTCTTTGAAATATTTCCAGTTGTGGAATTATCAAATCAAATGTTTATGCCAGTGTTGATGTTGATTAGTCAGAGAAATACAGTGGGACATGGGTGTGTCCGATATTAGTATAAAATAGTAGACATCCCTATGGGATATTCATGGATTCGGATGGATCAACAGTATACATGTGGAACACTCTAATTTACACAATGTCTTGGTAGAAGCCACCGTTACATCATCTCTAGCAGGTTTAGCAAGGACAGAGATATCTTGCGGGTTAGCGGGAAGTTATCTTCTGCAAGTTTAGCAGGGATAAGATTTCTCGCAAGTTAGCGAGCAGTTATCCTCCACATATTTAGCGGGGATGAGTTCTCTTACGGGTTAGTGAGGATGTGGTCCCTCACAGGTTTAGTGAGAACAAGATCTCCCATAGGTTTAGTGGGGACTTGGCTTTCTGCAAGTTTAGCGGGGCTGTAAATACCCAAAAAAACTCCCTTTACAAAAATGCGTCCCTCTCTTGTAAAGAGTGCGTTTTTGTCTTTGGGAATTAGATTTGGTTAGGGCTTCCTAAGAAAGCCTATAAGTATATTGCTTCGTGGCTAAAACAAACCCTAAACTTTTTGTTCAGCGCTGGAGAAAGAAATCAGAGAAAGAGAGGAAGAGAATCAAGGAGATCGCGATTTCAGAGTCGAAGCCGTGAATCAATGTGAGATTTATGTCAGTTTTGCGTAAAAATTGTATAAGAATTTAGTAATGAATTTAAATATCCCTAATAAACTAAGAATTTAGTTCTGGAACTTTAAGAATCGAGGGTTGGTTTATGCCCTAAAAGCTTAGATTAATTACGATAAATAAATCTGAGATTTTTAGAGCGTGAAATTGGATGAGATGGATTCCTCTCGTCGATACGAGTCCAACGAATCCAACCACGTGCCAATTAGAACTATAACGAAGAAGTTATGGCCTTTTGAAGTTTTCGGGAGAAGTTTTTCAGGACGAATTTGAAATTCTGCTGAAAAACCCAGTTCGAGGCCTTGGGACTTCCAAAAGAAACCTTCGGCACGAGAGTCATTTGAGAGTTGTCTTAGAAACTTTAAGAAAAGAGAAGCTATACGGAAAATTGAAGAAGTGTGAATTCTGGTTCGACTCAATCTCCTTTTTGGGACATATGGTCTCTAAAGACGGAGTATCCATAGACCCAAAGAAGATTGAGACAGTAATGTTGTGGAATAGACCGAATAATGTTCTTGAAATTCGTAGTTTTCTGGGTTTGGTGGGATACTACCGCCATTTTGTTGAAGACTTTTCACGTATAGCTGCCCCTTTGACCCGTTTGACACGGAAAGAGACAAAATTTGGTTGGTCTGAGGATTGTGAAAAGAGCTTTCATGAATTGAAGTAATTGTTAGTTTTCACTCCCGTCCTAACTTTGCCTGTTAGTGGAATGAGATTTGTAATTTACAGTGATGCCTCGAAGAAAAGCTTAGGCTGTTTGTTAATGCAGAATGACAAAGTGATTAGGTATGCAGCACGCCAGTTGAGACTTTATGAAGAAAACTATCCGACTCATGATTTGGAATTGGCAGCCGTCGTGTTTGCTTTGAAAATTTGGAGGCATTATCTGTATGGAGAACCATGTGAAATCTTTACTGATCATAAGAGTTTGATGTATATATTTACTCAGAAAGAACTTAACATGAGACATAGGCATTGGTTAGAACTATTGAAGGACTACGACTTAACCATAAGCTATCACCCCGGAAAGGCTAAGGTGGTAGCTGATGCTCTAAGTTGGAAGTCGTCTGCAAATCTGACAACTTTGATTACTTCTCAGAAGTATATTTTGGAAGACCTCCGAAGATCAGAAATAGAAATTCGTGGTCCAAACTTTGGGGTACTAATGATAGCACTCCAAGTTCGGCCCACATTGCAGGAAAGAATCAGGATAGCTCAGGAATTCGACCCAGACCTTTGTAAAATAAAAAATAACTTAGAAGAAGGATCTGAATCTGAATTCTGAATTCACAATGACGGTACCTTGATGTTTGGTAACCGCATTTGTGTTCCGAATGACTCTGTTTTGAAAAATAAAATTTTGAAGGAAGCGCACAATTTGCGTTATTCTCTACACTCTGGAGGTACGAAAATGTACAAGTGCTTGAAAAGGAATTTCTGGTGGAATAATATCAAGAGGGAAATAGCTCAGTATGTATCCCAATGCTTAACGTGTCAGGTGATTAAGGCAGAACATCAGATACCGCCCGGAACACTGCAACCGCTTCCTATCCCAGAATGGAAGTGGGAAGAGATTACGATGGACTTTGTGTCGGCTTTACATCGTACTCCCTCAGGCAATGATTCCGCATGGGTAATTGTAGACAGATTGACAAAGACAACTCACTTTATACCCCTTAGAACCGGCCTGACGCCTGAAAGGTTGGCTAGATTATATGTTGAACAGATAGTTAAATATCATGGTGTGCTTAAAGTCATTGTATTTGATAGAGACACCTGGTTTATGTCCTAGTTTTGGAATAGCTTACATTCAGCAATATGATCTTCCCTTAAGTTCAGTACAACGTTTCATCCTCAAACAGATGGACAATCTGAAAGAACCATCCAAATTTTAGAAGATATGCTCAAGGCTTGTGTAATGGATTTGAAATGATCTTGGGACGATCATCTTCCCTTGATTGAATTCTCTTACAACAATAGTTATCAAGCTAGTATTCATATGGTACCTTTTGAGGCCCTTTATGGAAGGAGATGTAGATCACCCATATGTTGGGATGATGTAGGTGAAAGAAGACTCTTAGGCCCAGATTTGGTTCAACAAGCCATGGATAACATTCAGTCGATTAAAGAGCATCTTTGCGCGGCACAAAGCCGACAAAAGAGCCATGCAGATGTCAGACGAAGAGAACTAGAATTTCAGATCAGAGATAAGGTACATTTGAAAGTATCACCCATCAAGGGAGTGATGTGGTTTGGGGTTAGAGGAAACTCAGCCCGAGATTTGTAGGACCTTATGAAATATTAGAAAAGATTGAAAAAGTGGCTTATCGATTGGCTTTACCTCCATCATTATCTGGAGTCCACAATGTGTTTCATGTGTCTATGTTACGAAAGTATATTCCGGATTCGAACCATGTGATTGAATTGGAACCTTTGAATTTGAGAGAAGAACTGTCATTTGAAGAGCAACCTATCCGTATTGTGGATTATAAGGACCAAGTTCTCAGGTGAAGAACTATTCCATATGTGAAAGTTCAATGGCAGAATCACTCGAAACCTGAAGCCACCTGGAACCTGGAGGAGAAAATGCGATCGAAATATCCGTTTCACTTTGAAAACTCGTGTACGCAATAAGTAAATTTCGAGGACGAAATTTTTGTAAGGAGGGTAGAATGTAAATACCGAAAAACACCCCATTTATAAAAATTCGTCCCACCCTTGTAAAGAGGGGCGTTTTTGTCTTTGGAATTAGATTTGGTTAGGGCTTCCTAAGAAAGCCTATAAAGACATTGCTTTGTGGCTAAGACAAACCCTAAACATTTTGTTCAGCCCTGAAGAAAGAAATCAGAAAAAGAGAAGAAGAAAATCAAGGAGATCGCGATTTCGGAGTCGAAGCCGTGAATCAAGGTGAGATTCATGGCGGGTTTGCGTAAAAATTGTATAAGAATTTATGGATGAATTTAAAGATCCCTAATAAACTAAGAATTAGTTCTAGAACTTTAAGAATCAAGGGTTGGTTTATGCCCTAAAAGTTTAGGTTCATTATGATAAATAAATCTGAGATTTTGGAGCGTGAAATTAGATTAGATGGATTCCTCTCATCGATACGAATCTAACGAATCCAACAACGCGCGAATCGGAGCTATAACGAAGAAGTTATGGCCTTTTGAAGTTTTCGGGAAGAATATGGAATTCTACCGAAAAACCAGTCCGAAGCCTTCGGACTTTCGAAAGAAACCTTCGGACTTCCGAAGGGAGGCCAGTAGAATCTGTCCGAGGCCTTCGGACTTCCGAAGGGGGTCCAGTAGCTTGGTTTGGGACATTCGAACTTCCGAAGGTACCCATAGGAGTTCCGAACCTTGAAAATTTGCAAAACTTTGAAAAATCGTAACTTCTTCATGCTTTATCCGTTTTCGATGCTCTTGTACTCTATGGACTTCGCAGAAGACATACTTTATGATAAAAATAGATTCAGAAATGTTTGAAGACTCCATGATGATGTTAATTAAAAAAAAGAATACTAAAAAGAACTCTGGAAAATTTGAAAATCTATGCGAACATTAAATATTAGATTTTTGGCTTTAGGAGTTACCTTCTTGAACCCTTATTTGTTATCTATGCCCTGTTCAAATCGGAACATTGAAACATAAATGGATTTAAGGGAAGAACGAACAACATTGAGGTTCGTAATAGCGTACTACTTTGGGTATTTATAAACCGTTTTCACTTTGAATCAATATTGATCTTGGAAACCTGTATTGATACCTTTGAACTTTTGAATTAGCTTTGAGTCTAACTCTATTATTTTCACCAGCTTGCTCAAATCCAAATGAAGGATTCTGAGAAGCTGAGGCTCCTTTCCAACAAGGTGAATCGACAGCCGGGTTATATTCATCAAATGTCTGAGAAGAACTCTGCAGAAAGTCATTAGGAATGCTCAAGGTGGGGATTTTAAGTTTAGATTTTTCCATTGGAGACTGACCCGAGTGATCTCCGGAGACTGAAGTGTGGTTTAAGGACAAATCTTTTTTTGTTGGAGTGGAATCTACAAAACTATGATCCTTTCTTTTCATGCCAGTATCAACTCTGCCAGGGTTTGCACAATCCCCATTGACATTGCTGGAATTCACGGGTTGATCACCACAATTCGCATTTTTTTACATTGGCCCTAAGCCTTGGACCACAGAAGAATATGATGGAGATGAATCAAGATTTGTAAAGAATCTATCATGTGAAGTGTTTAGATTAATGGGATCCCAGATTTTTCTTAAAGATTCTATGTCTGGTATCGGTGAATAAGGGAGTATTGGACTCTGACCAAAAACTGATGTTCCAGACATGTCATAAGGGATGATGACATTCTCCTCGAAAATATATGGGCATTTCGAATATTCCCATCCTAAACCAAGGCATTTTGATCCAATAGAGCTTTCACTAGCAAGACTTCCTGCACAGTAACAAAATAAAAAAAGCAGAATATGAAGAATGGATGTCATATAGCTTAGAAGAAATGCAAATCTCCGGCCTCCATATTACATACAATAAGATTGAAAAATTCACACAGTTTTTTTTTTTAAATCTTTGACTTCATTGACATGTTATTAATGTTTCCGCAAATCTTGATAGGTAAAATAACCTATGATTTGTCTCTACTGTAAATGTTTTTGCTTGTTTTTGAATTGGTCCTGGAATGCCCATCCCAATTCACTTTAATATTTCGTATTGCAAGCTGGGACTCCTGGTCCTGATTGCTATCTCAATATTAATGAAATATGTCAACTTTCAAAAAAAAAAAAAATTAACCTATGATTTGTGGATACGGACACGGAGTGTCGGACACGGCAAACCCCCAAACTTTAGAAATGAGGACACGACTAAAATAGAAAGTATATGTAATCATGATTTGTGTGTATAGATTCGTGTGTCCCGTTTCTACATGGATACGAATTGTCTAAATGAGATAAACACAATATTTAATAAAAAAACAGAATGTCACACTTGACACGGTACAAAAATATGTCCATACACCCACATTAAGTCTAATACTTCCAGCGATACAAGTAAAAGTGTCCAAAGGAGTGTCAACACGTGTGGACAAGCGTGTCATGTTGGACACCATAGCCGTAGTGTCTTTATCATCATCATTTCTCTGATTTTTACCTTCTTTTTGTTCTCTTCTGTAAACCCAACAATTCTTCCTTATATGGCCCTCTTTGTTGCAGTTGAAGCATTTTTTTCTGCTCGCTTGAATTTGACATTTCTCTGGGTTTGTCATAATTTTTTGACCCTCTGCTTTTACTTCTACCCTTGTTCTCTGTGACAAGAGCTTGTGCATGGTCTGTACCCGTTGATTTCCTTCTAGTCTCTTTATTAAGCAAGCTACTAGTAATTTGGCTCATACTAAGTACACCATCTGGAATAGAGTTACTAAGTGACACCACCAAAGTTTCTCATCTGTCAAGTAATGAGCTCAAAAGTAATAATGCCTGCAACTCATTATCTAGCACCATCTTCATTGAAGACAATTGGTTCACTATGCTCTGAACTTCATTCAAATGCTCTGCAATTGAACCACCTTCTTTAAACTTTAGGTTCACAAGCTTTCTAATTAATAAAGCTTTTTTTCCAGTAGTCTTTTTCTCATAAAGACCCTCCAACTTCCTCCAAAGAGAACGTGCAGATGTTTCATTAGACACATGATGGAACACACTGTCATCCAACCATTGCCTAATATGTCCAACAACCTTTCTATTCAATTTTTGCCAATCCCTATCAGACCTGTTAGTCGGCTTAGCCGCATCACCTTCAATGGGTAATACAAAAGATTTATGTGAAAAACCCTCCAACGAAGAGGGAAAAACCACGAGGCGAATCTGACGAAATATCCACTAATCAAATAAGTAATACAACGTCTCTTTCTCAAGTTTTTCACCAAAAACTTGAGACCATACAAGAAATAAGAGAGATAAAAGGTTATCTTGTTATGAACAAAAAAACCCACGTTCTCACCAAAAATTACGCACTTCGATCTTCAAGTCAAAGAAACCCAAATCCTAGTGAAATCTCCATGCAACGAGAGGATCCAAAGGCGAAGTGAGACTCTCCAAGAAGAACACTCCAAATCCTAGGCTTTGATCCCACACAAAACCTCTAAAAGAGCCACCAAGAAAACCCTAGTTTTCTTTTTCTTTTCCCTCTTTCTTTCACTCTTTCTTTCCTTTTCTTTCCTCTTACTTACCCCACTCGGTTTCCACGCTTTTGCATTTTTCTCAAAACGTCAACGCCACACACACGCACACACGACTCTTGTTTCCTATTAAATATAGGAATCATATAGAGTAGTGTGGTGGGGCATACACATGGGCAGGACCCACAACATCCAAAGCATTCATTTGATGGGCCCTATCATTGATAGGTTGTGGATTCTGAAAACAGAATTTTCAAGTCAAAAATTTCTTTCAGTTGTTTGTTTTGGAAGGTTATTCTAGTTTAAAGTTTTTTGAATGATTATAGTCCAAACTTTAAAAGTTTTAACGGAGAGGATTTTTTTAGAAAGTTTTACTAAAATAGAGAATAATACTCTTCTTAATATCTACTTGTGGGTTTCTATTTGATGAGTAGTGCAAATATTTTAGTAGTGTGAGAGAGAACTATACTATTCTCTTATTTCTCAAGACTTGTTAAACGGACAAGTTTCCTCTTTCGTGTACCCGGAGAAAACAACAAATTTACTTTTATCCCGTTGTCGTTGCCAGAAGGCAACGATTATGATCTTTGTTTATGCAGAATCATCATCTAGAAACCCTCATATTGAGCCTACCCATATATTGGAGGGACTTCGATTGTGTCGACAGTGGGCCCTACAATTATATTGATGCAAGCCTTTCCTAGGCTTCTTGGACTAAGGATCGGGAGAGTGACAACAAACACTCAATTGCTCAAGAATTCGGATTCAAGAAAAATAGATTTGCCCAAGCTCGGTAAAATGAGCGTATCTCCATCGATATAGGTCGGAATGACTTGATTCAAAAGCCAAAATTTCAAGGACTCAAAGATCTACAACTTTGCTGACAAAAGTTTGCTAAGAAAAATACTGGAAAGGGATCAAAATGGTGATGGAAGTGGATGAATTCGAATTGACAGGTTTCTGAAAATAGAGTGGGGCAAAATAGAGAAAGATAACTTTAATGGCTACTCTTCTAGGTTGCGAAGGAAGATAGGTAACATCAATTCTTCTAGATTGATGGTTGCAACTCTTCAAGGATGCAAACAATAGGGAAAAGCTCTTACTTTTCAAGGAAGGAGTGAAATTCTTCTAGGTTTCAAGGAAGAACTCTTCAAGGTTTCAAGGGAAAATGCACTAAGCAAACTTTCATTCAAATATTCAACTAATTTCATTACATATGTTTGATACTCTTTAAGTAGAGAAATATATGAGAAAATTCGTTCAAACTAGTCCACTAACTAGTTTAGGGACTCACATACATCATTAATAGCTTAGGAACTCTAAACACATTAACTAGTCAAAGCTAGCAAACACAGTCTACCAAAATAACCACAACTCTTCAACCACTAGGCCAAATTAAGACTATGAATATCCATTGGAAGGATAATTCAAAAACCTACAACTTCTTAGTTAAGCATTGTCTCTGATTCGTCCATCTAGAGGTCCAAAAAATGTGCTTCAAAACTGACCTGAATCATTATGACGAAAATACAACTGGATTAGGCCTGAATTGGAGTGTCCATGATCTTGGGCTGGAATTGGCCTTTATGCTTTGTGGATTCAAGTTGGGCTTGGGCCTTCTGTTGGGCTTGAATGCGGGCTGATCTTCTCACTTGCTTGTGATGGTTCATGTGTGCTTCAAATTTGTCGATCACATGAGTTGGGGTAGCATCATTGCCCCCTTGTTTGAAAGAATTCGTCTTTGAATTCAAGGTATCATCATCAGTGGAATCTTCCATATAAGGTGTCAAATGGCGGACGTTAAAGACATCATGTATCTTCATATGGGAAGGAAGCTTGAGATGATACGCATTGTGATTGATGCGTTCAAGTACTTCAAGTGGACCAAGCTTTCTATCACTAAGCTTGTTGTAGCTTCCAACGGGGTGACGTTCCGGTGGCAAGTAAGCCCAAACAAAATCTCCGGGTTCAAATATGACTTCATGACTTTGATACCAAAATGATGCAAGCCTCTCATAAGCTTCTTGGACTAAGGATCAGGAGAGTGACAAACAAACACTCAATTGCTCAAGAATTCGGATTCAAGAAAAACAGATTTGCGCAAGCTCGGTAAAATGAGCGTATCGCCCTCGATATAGGTCGGAATGACTTGATTCAAAAGCCAAAATTTCAAGGACTCAAAGATCTACAACTTTACTGACAAACGTTTGCTCAGAAAAGCACTGGAAAGGGTTCGAAATGGTGATGGAAGTGGACGAATGCGAATGGACAAGTTTCTGGAAAGAGAGTGGGGCAAAATAGAAAAAGATAACTTCAATGGCTACTCTTCTAGGTTGCGAAGGAAGATAGGTAACATCAATTCTTCTAGATTGATGGTTGCAACTCTTCAAGGATGAAAACAATAGGGGAAAGCTCCTACTCTTCAAGGAAGGAGTGAAACTCTTCTAGGTTTCAAGGAAGAACTCTTCAAGGTTCAAGGAAAAATGCACGAAGCAAATTTTTATTCAAATATTCACCTAATTTCATTACATATGTTTGATACTCTTTATAAGTAGAGAAATACATAAGAAAATTCGTTCAAACTAGTCCACTAACTAGTTTAGGGACTCACATACATCATTAATAGCTTAGGAACTCTAAACACATTAACTAGTCAAAGCTAGCAAACACAGTCTACCAAAATAGCCATAACTCTTCAACCACGAGGCCAAATTAAGACCATGAATATCAATTGGAAAGATCATTCAAAGCTCTACAACTTCTTAGCTAAGCATTTTCTCTGATTCATCCATCTAGAGGTCCAGAAACGTGCTTCAAAACTGACCAGAATCATTATGACGAAAATACAACTGGATTAGGCCTGAATTGGAGTGTCCATGATCTTGGGCTGGAATTGACCTTTATGCTTTGTGGATTCAAGTTGGGCTTGGGCTTTGTGTTGGGTTTGAATGCGGGCTGATCTTCTCACTTGATTGGGATGGTTCATATGTGCTTCAAATTTGTCGATCACATGAGTTGGGGTTGCATCATATATGTGGACCGCCAAAAACACTTCTAAAGCAGGGATCCCATGTTGAAAATAAAGATGTGGACCATCATGATTTGTTCATTTTCACATGATTTTTTTTGCATTTGTGGGGGTACTTATCTCTTTTCTGTTTTCTTGTGCACGTGTCACGATAGAGGGCCTCCTGCTTTTCCCCGAAAGGGATTCTGTTTTGCTAGTAATCCTCTTCCTTAATTGTATCTTATATTTACGTGCCACATATTGAATGGATCATGAATAAGATCCTTGATTTGATCAGTCTCCTGGGTGGGGCTAACAGGACGAAAAGTTCCCCATCATAAGTATATAGCTTAGGTGGGCCCGGTCGCAACTATCTCAATAAATAAAATAATGCAACTTGTATCTAATGAAAAATATGACTATGAATTATTCAATGAAAGTGAAGGAGCTGGGGCATGCAGCAAGTAGTAAGGAATGAAAAAGAAAGCTCTGCCCACACCTTAAAGCAACTAATAAAAAAAAAAAAAACCTTAAAGCAAGTATCATCTCCTCCTCCTCCTATAAATACTCTCCTTTTATTTTTCAACTTGTAACAAGAAAAGAAAGGATAGGAGAATAGTGCCATATAAAGGGTGGAAGAGAAAGAACAATACAGGAAATCGGCATGCATTGAAATATCAACGTGGTCCATGCATGTAGCCTACTAGGGACTACACTAGATTGCACGCCTTCTCTGCGTTCCTCCATCAGTATCTTAAAATGCAGCAGAACAAACAACAACTTGCACTTTTTTTTTTGTACAAGAATCGATTACAGCTACATCGTAGGCCTTCTTTGGGTGGGTGTTTAGGGTAGGAGGGGAGGTTTAGAGGGTTCATGGGTTTCAGGTTTTCACGTAGGAATCTTGTGAATAAGATCAAATAATTCGTTACGAGATTTATGGAACCTTGTTGTATTTAACGGTTTTGGAAATTAGTGCTGCAGTCTGCACCCATTCAGATATTGGACCTTGTTGTTTGTAGAAAAGTCTTCTCTATAAGATGATCCTAACCATCTGATATATTTGGTCTAAAATGGATTGGTCAGATATTTAAAGAACAATTGTATAGTAACCACATCAGATATGTTTGGTGTAAAATGGATGGCTCAGAATTTTCAAAGAACATTTGTACAGAAACCCCTTTGCAATTGGAAAGGGTCATGGTAATCCTTTGGAGAAGGTTTTTTTGGACCCAACATATCTACACCGGGATCAAGAAAATAAATAGTTTATGTCACGTCCCATACCAAGAAATTGGGCTCAAGCACGCGATAGTGCCGCACGTCCATGAACCTAAATCCATAAACATCCATGGGCCATGGCAATCCAACATTCCATGTAATATGCAGAGCAAACTAAATGATATAACTTCACAATCTATATAAACCATCATAATTTGTCACACCCACATGCAAACATCAGAAAACAACCATATATAGGGTGTGCAAGGCCAGATTAACAACAAACCTGCTGAATAGTTATTCAGAGCAACTAGGGGGAAAGCATTCATTAACCATAAAATCCAAAGTTTGTTAATCTCAATAAATAATCCACGAGCCAACATTGTTCGACATCCACAACTATAAAGTAAGTAAGTTCTCTAACTGACTAAATAAATTCAAAAGTCTAATAAAAACTAGAAAGACTCTAACGAAACTGATTCCTCTCTCTCTCGCCCAGGTCCGGCAAATCCTGTAAGCTCACTCTACAATATCTGTAAATGATAACGTGGAATGGGATTATGCCCAATACATAACAAGGATTCTATATAAGATGGATCAGTACACAATGACAAAATTATGATTAAAAGCATTTAATTAAAATGCAACATTTGCTTGAAAACATGCATTGTATCGTGGCATAAACATGAGAGCAACATTAAATACAATTTGGAACAATGAATATTTATCATGATACAAAACATCCTACAAGTCAACAATCCACTAGTCATAGCTATGGCCACTGTCACCTCCCATAGTGACGGGCTACAACAGAACACCAGCTTCACATCCCCTACTGGCAACAGGTTGTCGATTGGCCCCACGTAGTCACAGCCAAGTTCCGTAGCCCCTACTGGCAGAGGTTACATGCCTAGTTTCACAGCCCAAACTCGACAAGGTTACAATTTCCAGTTTCACAGCCCCTATTGGCAGAGGCTAAGATCGATCTATTATGACTACGCACCATTTCACCAACCCACTGGTTGAGGACGGGATACCATAATCATAACTATGCTAGGGTCCCGGGCATATAGTCGGACCCATAACAATTCCATGGAACAATAATCAACATGTTACAAAACATGAACAACTTGAAATTTACAGGTAACAAAGCATATGCAACAAACACTGTATTTGATCCATAATTTTTCATATTCAAAACATGCTTTCAAATAAACAACTTCATACTCCAACGAGAGAAACATGAATTTTAGTTCACTTACATTTCATGGCTTTTGATTGTGTGAACGAACGCGCCTAGGCCGGAAATGATTTACACCTCACCTTGGCTTATAGTGACAAACGCCACTAAAGTAGGGCATCTATCTAAAATGCGTCTTAAGTTGCCATGAAGGGCAAATAAATGCTTAGACAGGAGGGGACAGAGAGGACTACTCATTCTGACAACCTTTGGAGAAAGAGCACAGGAGAAAGAGCAGAACAGCAGTGAGATTAATTCATTGCTCGGGTAGAGGGGGTGTCAGGATCGAAAGTTACCCATCTTCATGAAATTCGAAAACTAGAAATGACAAGAAGCATCTTTTATTCTCCCAAGTTTGTTTACTCGTTGAAAGTTATGAAATCGCGTACGTTCTTGTTACGGGTTAGTTTCTTGGGCCGCTCCCCGATCAAATAAGCCAAGAAATGTCTTATTCCACACACCCACCTCTCTCTCTCTCTATATATAATTGCTTAAGGCTAGCTGGATATATTGAAATGATGATTGGGACCCATCAGGATCATCTTATCGCTTTCTCTCTTCACATGTGTACAGTAGAGAATAGAGACTAGAGGATACATGAATTGAAGGGCTCTCGTTGAAAATATAATATAAGATACCCAAGGGTATCGTTTGACATAAATGCCTCTTTGTCTATTTAAAAGGCTGTGCTGCAGTGGGGACTGGCATGGAAAGGATCAAGGTCAATGGAATGCAACCTTTTTGCAGACGGGGAGATGATCTATTTATAACAACTGATTTTGGTAGAACATTTATTGTTTAGAAAAATTCCAAAAAATGTGAGTGACTTGTGTATAGAATTCCATATATGGAAATTCAACCAAAAATTGCTTCACTGGCTGGTTCTCTATCTCTTATTTAGTAGTACATATTTTATGGCACATACTCTAGTGCTTTAGTTTAGGATATTCATGACATGGAAATCCCATGAAGGTCTGAGAGAGTGATAGCCATTTTTTATCTGATGTTGCTACCTAGAATTTTGTTAATGTTATAATATATTTGTAAGAGATGCATGTGAATTTTTTTTCGTAAGGCTGATGTTGTTTCAAATGAAAGCTTATCATCCAACAAGAGGGTCACTGGGAATTTAAGATACCTTAGATTACTATTAGAATTGTCATGCCCCAACCCCACTGTGTAAATATTGTCCGGTTTGGGTCTTACACCCGCCCCGATTTTGTTTTCCACAGCACTTACTGTGCCTGACCCACTCCGCAAGGTCCTGTCCCTTGGAGATGCTGAAAACGAGTCTACACAGGGAGAATGAGAGTTCACATATATAGCCCATGAACTTTCTCTCACTTTCCGATATGCGATCTCACAATCCACCCCCCTTAAGGCCCATCGTCCTCGTTGGCACACCGTATTGTAGGATGTACAACTCTCATACCATTATGTCATGCCCCGACCCCACTGTCCATATTTTCTAGTTCTCGGTCTTCCACCCGCCCCGGTTTTGTTTTCCAGCAGTACTAACTATACCCGATCCACACCGTAAGGACCTGCCCCTTCGAGATGATGAAAATGCTTCTACACAACGAGAAGGAGAGTCCGCATATGTACCCCGTGAACTTTGTCCCTCTTTACGATGTTGGATCTCATACGATTGACATGTTTCTTGTCAAGCTACTCCTTTCAAGTGCAAGCCTTTTTCTTGGTGCAAGTTGATGATACGGATAATGTTATGGTCGTAAAAATCATTTATTTCACTTTATGCAACATGCCACTCAAGTATATCCAATGAGTATCCAATTGGAATTATACATCATGCCAAAGCATTGATTGAAATAATGTATTTGAAGATTCAAAGAGGTATCACTTAAGATATACATAGTGAAGACAGTGAAAATTGATGTAGGCCGCAACCCACAAATGAAAATACAAAAGAGATTTGATCAAGGAACAGAGATAATGGTAAAGTATATCAAGGCAGAATCACTTGACGCAGGATAGGATGCTAGGAATCATTCGACTAGCAAGGCGGAATCGCTCAACGCCAAAGGGGAATCACTCAACCCTTGGGAGGAATCACTCAACTCCAGATTGATAGCAATTTGCTATAGAGAATTTTAACCAAAAGTATCATCCCTACTTTGCTCATTCTCATTGATATATTTTGAGATACAAGAAGTAATTAAATGAGATACATGGAAAATGACTTACCAATAACTTCTATACCTATTCTCAATACCCTATAATAACTTCTAGGACAATTTTCATGACAATATCATTTCCTAAGTAGTCAAAATACAAACCTAATAAGTCTTAACAAAGCCCCAAAGAAGCATTAAAGAAAGACTCCACTACTAACACTAATCACTAGAGATACTTATTACTTAGCCAACTTTTTATGAAACAACCCAAGACCAAGTCAAACCAAAAGATGTGCCACATGGATGACAAATGGCATTATCCTACGGTGCCACTTGGATATGCCACTGCATCATTCTCCCCTTCCCAAAAAGAACTTGACCTCGAGTTCGTTGTGAGGTCATGCCAAAGCTGCTCATCCAATTGCTTCAATTCTTCCGCTAAGATCCATGCATCTTCAGAGTTTGGTTTTCCTTTCCATTGCACAAGGTACTGTGTATAGTCTCCACGACGAGTAGTGATAGAACGCATGTCCAGCACATCGATATGTTCTCGTGGCAAAGTTGCTGGTATAGCAGGAATATCAGTGCCTTCGAACAACTCTCCATCTGGGTCACCATAATAAGGGTAAAGATCGCTTACATTGAAAACAGGGCTGATGGCCAATCCATTTGGTAACTCCAAGCGATATGCATTTGCACCCAACTTCTTTAAAACTTTGCAAGGTCCAAGCTTTCTTTGCTTCAGCTTGTTATAAGTTCCTGTTGGAAACCTTTCTTTACGAAGATACACCATAACAAGATCTCCTTCTTTAAACTTAGCATACTTGGTGATTTCCGTCCGCATCATACTCCCCTTGTTTAAAAAACTCGTCCTCGAGTTTTGAAGTACCGAAGAATGTTTATCATCTGAAACTCTCGAAGATCAAATCCTACTGCATAATCCCAAAGATGAAAATATGCCCTGTCTTGAATTTGAACATGCTTGAAGTCATTAATATCAACTATAGGCTTCAATGTAGGATCTTAAAAAAATGGATCGATATATATTGATGGAGAAATCGACACAAAATTTCTCCATTTTCTCCATCACTTCAATCTCCGTGTTGTTAAATTCAATTTCTTTGAGTTCTTCGTTTAATACTTCATAGGGCACCTCAATCATTTCTTTAAGTGAATCATTGATCATTTTGCCACCATCAAAAGTCAATGGCTTACCATTGGAACTTTTAGGAAAGATTAGATATCCATCTTCCAAATATTCATCATAGATTGGTGGAGGCGATTCCCAATCTATGATTTCTTGCTTTAAGTAATTATAAAATGATTTCAAGTCCGGATTTACCTCCCAAATTTGGCATTCGGAAACTCTCCTTTGAAGTGATTGAAGATACTCCATAGCCATCGCGAATCCATGTAAACTTTTCTACTAAACTTCTTCAACTCAAGGATAGAATCAAGAAAATTCGGAATTTGCAGTTCCCTCCATCGGCCTTTAGTAAAACGCTAATATCTCCCTGTAGAAAGCTCAAATTTATGATCCGTTTGTTGCGTTGGAAAGTAGACTCGACGAACTTTCCATTGGTATATGGCTTGCTCAGATCGGACACCGATAACCTCGTCAAAAACCGCACGAAACAGACCCCAAAATTTCTGGATGGCAAAATTCTGGATTGTGCTGAATATCAAAGAGCGCCACAAAATCTTCCTGCTCTGATACCAAATTGATGGAGGCCGCAACCCACAAATGAAAATACAAAAGAGATTTGATCAAGGAATAGAGATAATGGTAAAGAATAGCAAGGCGGAATCACTCGACGCCGGATAGGATGCTAGGAATCACTCGACTAGCAAGGCGGAATCGCTCAACGCCAAAGGGGAATCACTCGACTAGCAAGGCGGAATCGCTCAACGCCAAAGGGGAATCACTCAACTCCAGATTTACAGCAATTTGCTATAGAGAATTTTAACCAAAAGTATCATCCCTTCTTTGCTCGTTCTCATTGATATATTTGGAGATACAAGAAGTAAATGAGATACATGGAAAATGACTTACCAATAACTTCTATACCTATTCTCAATACCCTATAATAACTTCTAGGACAATTTTCATGACAATATCATTTCCTAAGTAGTCAAAATACAAACCTAATAAGTCTTAACAAAGCCCCAAAGAAGCATTAAAGAAAGACTCCACTACTAACACTAATAACTAGAGATACTTATTACTTAGCCAACTTTTTATGAAACAACCCAAGACCAAGTCAAACCAAAAGATGTTCCACATGGATGACAAATGGCATTATCCTACGGTGCCACTTGGATATGCCACTGCATCAAAATTTTCATAGGCAATCGAAAATTTCATAGGCAATAGAAATGAAAAATTATGCAAAAACTAAAAAATGTGAGTAATTGTGCCCTAAAACAGAGTTGTATAAAGTTATCTCAAATAATGTGGTCTCATCAATTTCTAAAGTGGGTTGCACTTCCTTCTTGCATTCTCAATAACTGACTGTAAGAAAAGAATTTGTTAAAAGAAATCTTTGGAGTTATTGATGCAGGGTATCTCTTCTGGTTATATGGTATCTTACCTAATTATTGTGTTCTCATCAATTCCTAAAGTGGGTTTCGCTTCTTAATTTCACTCTCCATGTTAGAGTATATCAGATCTAGTAAGATTTGATCGTGGGATATAGGATATTAGATTTGGTAGATTAGGTAGTTAGGTTTTGATAACAATTATTTCTTCCTGAAGTTGGTCATATCGTTGTCTCCTTTTCTTTTTTTCTCTAAAGAACTTTAAATAAGAACACATTAGAGATCATTGTAATCAGTAAGAGACTAGTGCAATCATCTTCTTTTATGGTATCATCTTATGTTGTATCGCTTCGGACAGCTCCCGATCAATTAATCTCTCACCACTGGAATACAATTCCTGTTCTTCCACAATCTAGAACCTAACATTTCGTAACTAATTGTATGCAATGATTCTATCACAAAAGATATGTTTGGAGCAATAATTGTATGCAGGATCCACAAATGTTTAGATGTTAGGACACTTTTTGCTGCCCTTCAAAAACAAATGAGGTCACTTGATAAATTTTTTAAAATTATACTGGTCGACATTAACAATCTCAACAATTGGAGAATTGTATTCAACGAAAACATTTGATCCTATATAGTAAAGTTCACAAAAGAAGTATGTGTTTGTTAACAACACCGATCTACATTTCGTTTCTTTGTTACTATTTTCTGTATTGACCTACATTTTGTTTCATTGTTACCAATTTTTTGTGACATAGTAACCTTTTTTGTACAATTTTTATTGTTTTCCAAAATACTTATAAGCTTACAGACTAAGCAAAAGTAACAAAAATTCAGTTCCAAATCTTGATGCTATCTTGTAAATTACTTTTAGAGTTCAAAACATCAATGCACATTAATATATTTTATTGAGAAAGCCTCCAGGAAAAATTCAATCCAATCTTGCAAAAAGAAACAGAATAGTAGCAATTAACAAACAACAAGATAAACACACCAAAATTATACGTGGTTAGGCCAAGATGCCTGTGTCCACGGTTGGTTGAGAACACGATGTTCCTTATAAGAAAGAAAAGTACAAGGATTACAATAAATTATCTGCCCAAACCCACAAACCATAACCCTTACCCTTTCTTCTCAACCATAAACATTCACATGAGCACTACAAGATAGAACCCAAGAAGAATCCTAAGAGAAAATACCAAGAAGAAACTCTCTCTCTCTCTCTCTCTCTCTCTCTCTCTCTCTCTCTCTCTCTCTCTCTCTCTCTCTCTCTCTCTCTCTCTCCCTCTCTCTCTCTCTCTCTCTCATCTAACGCCCCAAGAGAAAGCCACACACTATTTTCTCTCTTCTCTTTAGGTTTTACCCAAAACCTCATAAGATCCTTCTTTCCTATTTTGTTTCCCACCGAAATTCCACAACTAGGAAACCTAGTTATATTAGAAATTCATGTCCTAGGAAAACAATGAAACTTTATAGAATCTCCACCGTGACTTGTTTCTTGCCACATGAAGATTTTTCGTGGGCATCACTGCCTGTTATCACGACAAACCATTATTTTCCTTTTGATTCACCAACTACACACCATCAAATCATCTTGGTTCTAACTTTGCTTGAATCGATCAATACGACCGATGTACATGGGTAGCTTCCTACTGGTTGACTCTCATAGTCAAACCTGGAGACGGATCTTGATCCATCCTTGCCCATTGCAAGAACTGTCACCTTGTCACCACCATCTAAAACTTGGAAATCCATCTCCGCACCAACTACAATAGAGACTGTATGCAAGTACTTGCTATCTGTGCACTGTTTCCAACCATCCGTCGAGATTTTAGGAACACTAGTCACTACAATTCACCATACCTCTCTCCATTCATAAAAACCATACAACCATGCGTGGTTTTCTCAGTTCCACTTATAGCTGAATAATTTAGAATTCCTAGAGTCCAACCAACCAAGAGGCACTTGATTCTTCCGTATCTTTGGGATATACGCCACACTACCACAGTACGAACCACTCCATCAAATATTTTAATCTTTGTTGTCTCAATTCCTTTGACGTAGCACGTGGGCCCGTCACCCAAGGATACTACACTTGGCCTTATCTCATAGAAAATATTGAAATATTCTCTCCTAGAGAATACATGAATAGAGAACCTTAAATCTAGAATCGACTTATCATGAGGAGTATTGCGATTACCAATGAAGACTATGAAAACATATCCATTATCCAATCATTTCGCTTTGCTCATCCGTTACTACCACCACCTACCTGTAGCATCATTGTCCGATGTAGCTTGCTTTGGACAATCTGATCATGCACAAAGAAATGGGATATTAGCAATAAATAAACCACAAGATACACACATATGATTATACATGGCTCGGCTAAGATGTCTATATCTATAGGCGAAACACTATTTTCACTCGAGAAAGGAAAGTACGAGGATTATAATGGATTGTAGCCCCAAACTCATAAACCACAATCCTTACCCATTTTCACAACCAAGATCGTACATATGAGCACCACAACAGAAAATCAAAGAAGATTCCTAGAGAAAATATCAAGAAGAAACTCTCTCTCTCCCTCCATCTTTCTCTTTTTCTCTTTCTCTCACCTTGTGACCCAAGAGAAAGCCCACACAGGTTCTCCTCTCTTCTCTTTAGCTTTACCCAAAAGCCCAACATATAAGAGCCTTCTTTCCTATTTTGTTTCCCACAGAATTCACATTACTAAGAGACCTGGTTATATTATGAATTCATGTTGCGGGAAAACGAGGCAACTCCCAAAAGATTTTGACGGTTGATAGAGGGTTGGAATTTAGGTGGTGTTCAATGAGATTTTAAAGTCCAACATGCTCCAAGTCTTCTTAATTTTTTTGTGTTCTTCTTTATTAAGAAGAAGAGATATTTTGAAGTTACTTTTCGGGTAACATGAAATCTTAATTAAATCACATAAAACTTCCCATCTGATAAATGTTGAAAAGATGGAAAATTTCTAAACTAGCCAATTTACAGTATCAAAGAATTGCTTTCGTAAATTCATGCAGAAATGTTATATACTACAAACTGATTGTAAAAGATGCTCCCTATGCAATCCTAAGGTAACAGTGATTAGGTTTATGAAGGCCAAGCTTAATAGAAAGACTTGAATGTTATTTTGAAACTACCATCAAATATTGAAGACTATTTCTTATTAGGCCATATAATTGAAATCCACTTTTATGATTATAATAAGCAAAAGTTCTAATGTGATAATATAAATTTTAGTTCTTAGTATTTCCAAATGTGGTTGTGGATTGTCCTAGACAATCTTATGTAGAATGTAATGCGATCCTAATAGAGCTCAATGACTTAGTATATAAATCAGCCACCGCTTCGACTTTCAACATGACAATTAAAGCAAAACTTATGGATGATGCATTAATGTGATAGTAAATGATCTAAGTATTGAAATTTTAATCTTATTATTGTTACAAAGCATAGAATATCACTCATAAGAAATGTTTTGAATTTACAAGTAGCTTTTAGAATATGCTAAGATTATCTGGGATAAATAGGCTCATTAATTTTAAGTGTCTGTCTGTGGCTCTTTGGAGGTTTTAACACAATGATGTCTCTAAGGGCCTGACTACGTTTAGGGGCCCCCTCAATTAAAACACCAAACAGTGTTAGACAATGAGTTTAGTAAGAAAAGTCATCTTCTCATGTATGTTTAACCTCCTTGAAAACGTATAAGATGTTATATTATCTAGTGTGAAGTATCCACCTCAATTTCTAGTTATCAATTGTATATATCCATGTGTTACTTCTTTTCCCTAAATGGCTGTATGTTATCCTGGTTGTACTCTCCCAATGCATGCCTGAATAAAAGTTAGGCCCTATTCACTTTGGATTTTGAGAATCAATTTTGAATTAGAAAGTGATTATCGGTCTACGAATTACATTTAGGCCCCATTTGTTTTTTGATGGTGAGATCCGATTGTGAGTCCAAAAGAGATTATTGGGCTCAAATTTGCATTTAAATTTGTCCAATAATCGATTTTGGACTCACAATCGGTTCTCAAAATCTAAAAGAAATAGGGCCTTAATTTTGTGTCAATAATAAGTTATGAACTCAAAATTGATTCTCAAAATCGAAAATTACTAGGTCCTTAATTAATAAGCACATCAAATATTTTTTGAGAAGTTATTATAAGAGAGGAGGAAAAACCCTTAACAAATAGCTCAGTTCAAGCCAATCTTGCTTAGCATTGGCCTCTCAGTAGACGTGATTAAGCTACATAATATACAAATAGAGAGAGTGATAGCAAGGAATTAAGATTACTTTTTGCAAACGACTTAAAAACGCTACAGGGTACTGTAACTGGACCACTAGCCTTGCTGCCTTGATCCATTGAGATTCAGCTTTATGTTGCATTGATGTCTGACTACAAAAAGGGGGACTATGATATATAATAAGTAATAACTAGACATAGAGAGAATGAGATCATCGGGTTAAGGGATGAAAATACATAATAGGCAGAGAGACAGAGAGAGCATGGGATAAAGATACATTGTAACTATGTGTGCACCAAACCCAATACTAATCTTATTTAACCTTTAACCATACCTTATGTCTCATGGTACGTGAATATATGATATGTGAAGTTTATCCTGCAAGGCCCAGTATTTTTTCAAAGTCATTAAAAGAAAGCACTCCATCCTTACAAGTTTTCAACTGAAACCCATTTCAATTTAAGAACGTAGACAACTTAAAAGAGAGGGTAACACAATACACCAACAATAATCAATCGAAGATGAGTTTTAAAAGAGAAGAGGGAAAATGGATGAAAGGATAGAAATCCCACCTCGGTAGAATTCCACATGGCATGGTTTATGGGAACATGAAACTGCAAAGAAAAATATAAGAAAACAAGCAAAAACAGAAAGAAATAAAGAAAGAAATATGTTTGATCTCATTGGATCTGTACTAGAAAATGCCAGGACATGAGATATGGAATATTTAGACTGAAATAGCAGTGGAAAATAAAAAAAATGAAAGCTTTCCAAACTAACTTGTCATGATAAACTGGATTCAGTTGCAGAATAGAAGCTCTACAATAGGAAAATTCAAATATAGGCATATGGGTCTATATCAATATCTATATTTTTACCTATATCTATATACAGTTAAAAGAACAGTTGTAATACAGCAAATCTCCCCAACCCCTTTCAACCGGAAGCAAAGCTTCTTATTAAGAAACAATGGCTGCACTTGCAGAGAAGATTGCCATCTGGGGTGTGAGAGAAAACTCACACTGAAGTGGAATCAAGATAATGTTTCAGTTTCCATCCATCTTTCTCTTTCTCTCAGATATCCAGATCTAAGGACAGAGAAAGTCTTCCTCCTTTCCTTGGCAACTCAGCTGGTAAGGTCGGTAGTGGCATGCCATTATAGAGCCTTGATTGTAGAGGCTGAGGCTGAGGCTGAGCCAAAGTTTCTGTATGAGAAGACAAAACTTCGCCATCGGCTTGAGTGGGGCAATCAAGGTTCACGCCAAACAGTCTCAGACGCTTGGCCGCTACCTTAGTTTGGACCACTGGGACAGAGTCGAAAACCACGGACAAGTTCGTATTTTCGTCCCCACCATCACCACGTTGCACCCCAGCAAACTGTTGTGGACCTGGAATTGGACCATTTGATCTCAGGTAAAAAACGTGACCCTGGTTTACCACACCGCCATAACTCCGTTGATCATAATTCACCGGCCGAAGCAAGTGATTGCCTGAAATTTGCACCGGCGGCAAAAAGAGTCGGCCCCATGGAACTGAATGATGCAAGTTCAATGGATGATGATGGTAGTGAGGAAAAGGAAGAGCAAAATCGGGGCCGGAATCAGGCCTCCGCTTCCAATCTATGTAAAGATGATCTTTACCCAATTCACCAATGCCCCGCTCGAAGGAAACTGTATCGCCGGCATTGAGTTGTTTGTCCTTGACAAATCGGCTCCACCCTTTGGTCATCACATAGCTCTGGCTACTATTCCAGTAGGAATAGCGAAACCTCCACGGCTTCCCACTCCGATCTTCGAAATTCAACAATAGGCCTTTTTCATTTGAGGATGAATCCAGAGGGAAGTGCCGCTCGGCGTGTTGTTTTGGTATTACAAGGCGGTTGAGCTTGCCCACATCGCTCGGTGTCACCACCTTATCAAACATGAGCTCTCTCTCCCTCATCCTGGCAACGCGGCTGCCACTATCTTCTTCCTTTCCAATTTCAGAGGAGTCCATGAGATCTAATTGGTTATAATTGGTGGCATGATCATAAGACCTTGCTGCATCTTTTTCGGACTCTAATGTTCCGAGCCAGATTTTGTGCTTCTCGTATATCTGTGCACGCCACCGGCCGTTGGGTTGCGGGATGACACCTTTGTATTGAGAAGGAAGTGGAGAAGAAGAGGAAGATGAAAGAGATGAAAAACAAAAAGGGTTCTTTCCCAATTCTCCCACCATCATGTTATTTTCTTCATCACAATAGCCTACCCTTTCTTGTACAAACTCCATCACAGAAAGAGTTCTTCCGTTTTACAAAACAAAAAAAAGGGGAAAAAAAAAGATTAGACAATAAAGCAAACTCCTCCTGTTTAATAGAACTGCTCACCACACATGTATATTTCTCACAGATTTTTCAAATCTCTCAGACCTAAAGGAACCAAAGACTCCCTGCTATAAGAAGGGTCGGTGGTGCCTTTTTTACTAAGCTAACAACACACAGGCCCCCAAACTAGAAAAACCACGGGCAATGAGTCAGGTTCTCATTGACCTTTTAGACATGGATTCTTTCCGACCCATTGAAGCTTCTGAAAATTAGGGAGATATTTTTTTTTCTAGTGAGAGAGAGAGAGAGAGAGAGAGAGAGAGAGAGAGAGAGAGAGAGAGAGAGAGAGAAACAAGCTTTATAATTTGGGCCCCATGAATTATCTGGTTAGGCTCATGTGAGCTTGTCCATTTCATCAATTTCGGTATTTTTATTTCCTTCCCGATAAGCTCCAGATGCTTTATTTTTAATTTTTATGCCAGATGTTCTATATAGCATGAGCCTGAGATTTATTTGCGAGTGTGAGAGAAGGGAAATTGTCATGCCCCGAACCCTTAATCCAGGCGGAAACGTAACAGCGCGGCATCGATATAATCCGAGAAATTCACATTCTATTGAACATTTTAACTGCTACAGTTATTAGAAGTAACTACCCACGAGTTACTAAATCAAAAGTCTGAACGAGCAATATACCTCTCAAAACTAAGCTGGGAAATGCTCTCCCAGATTCCATGCCAAATAGGATCTAAGATCTGAAAAATGTAAACCATGGGTGAGATAATGCTCATGTGAGTAATATGTAACTACTTTAGCAGGATCTAAGCATGCCAAGGAAACAAGGGCCAATGTAATAGTCCCACATCGGAACAGAGAGAGAAAGTTCCTGGGCTATATGTTGTAGACCCCATTCCCTGTGTAGACGCTTTTTCTGCGGAAAAACAAAACCGGGGAGGGCTGCGGCCTAGAACCGGACAATATCTACACGGTTGGTCAGAGCGTTACAGCCAAAACAGAAAAAGAGGCCAATACGAAGCCATGACACAAAGTGGGCATCAATTCTAGTATGAAGTTTAACACAAGTGAACTAGGTGGAACACAACAAAATCATGTAATAAGCGATCACAAGATCAGATTCGGTTAGAGTCAATAAGGGACTTGCATGAGTCATGTACATAAACAGAATCAGTAATAAGAGTCAATAAGGGACATGCATGAGTCATGTACATAAATAGAATCGGTAACTGAGAACGAAATTGAAACAGAAATCAGGAACAGAAAAAGAATCAGAATCAAAGTCAAGCATATACCACTTAAAGAAGTAGAAACCAAAGAATCAGAATCAAAGTCAAGCATATATCACTTACAGAAGTAAAAAACAAAGCTGGACTGAAAAAGAAACAGATCAGCAATATCCAGTAGATCACACACAATTGATGACAATAACTATAGCTAATACACTTCACTGTTGTAGGCTTAGTCCACAAAATATTGCAAAATACCGCGGATCACAAAACACGCTATTTTTATTCACCGGCGATCGGATGATGTCCACAAAACACTATAGAATACTGTGGATCACAAAACACGCTATTTTTATTCACCGGCGATCGGATGATGTCCACAAAACACTATAGAATACTGTGGATCACAAAACATGTTATTTTTATTCACTGGCAATAGGATGGTGTCGGAACTAGTTACTACAAAAATACTTGTCGACAGGGCTAGCATACCTTCCCACTAATGGAACTAGAATTCAAATCTAAGCCTCACAAGAAGTGTCAATAGAATACCATAGTATCAAAAAAGTGTATTCATTCACTGATTAATCAAAAGTACACACTAAACGTGGCATATATCAGAAGCAACATATAATAACTATATGACAAGAAGTCAACACATCCATGATAAGAATAGTGAGGAAGCAAGTCTGTAATATAAGAAATGCAAATTACTGAAGTACAGAAACATATCAATAGTCAGAACAATGCTAAGGTAAGAGGCCTACATATCAGATATAGAATTACAAAAGTGCGGGATCAAAAGTAGACTGATAAATAGGCAGGGCAACAGTAACAGAATGCAAAGCCATGCTAAACCCAAGGTTCATCAAAGAAGGTTAGGGTTAGATCGGCTTCCATAAAAGAGGGTTACAGATCAAATTTCGTATGAATACGATAACTTCATCAATACTATACGCCCAAGGAATTTCACAAAGAACTTCGATATCAAAATACTTAAGCAGTCCCATATCACTTACCTTGAAAATGCACCTCCAGTCTCCTAGGGACTCGAACTCGATCACCTAGAATCGATTGATCACTCCAATAATCATTACAATATCTAATAACAATATACAAAATATCATAAAGGCATGAAATACTCATAATGATCAATCGGGAAGAGTACGATATGCTTTCCAAGGAGGTCGCACGTAGTAATACACATTTAATAGAATTTGAAAGGCTCCAAATACTTTTGAAAATACTTTTGAAACTATTTTTTAAGTAAAGTAAACGTCTTAAGCTTTCAGGATAGTCCAGGAACTCTGAAATTGGATCTAAATTGAAATAGTTATGAATTACCAAAGTTTTAGCAAGAAATAGGAGAGAAATCGACGAGAAATTGAATTTCCGTCAGATGCCCCAGTTTGGCCGCCCGGACAATGGTTCGGCCGACAAAACCGTATATACCGTTACCCATTAATTCGACGGGCCTTGTTTTCTAAAATTCGCCGCTACACTTTCAATTACCCTTTTTGGCAACTCAAAACCCTCAGGCCGGGCCCCATAAATCTTTCGAATGTTTCAATCCAAGAAGGCGGTTTTAAGTCCATCTGCCAGATCTCGTAATCGTAGTGAATTTCTCTAGCCAATAAAATCTCAATGGACTTTAGCATGGCTATAGGTGAAAGGTTCCCCAAAGTCAATGCCTGCCATTTGACTAGGGTACCTTTTGCCATTAGACTAGCTCTATAGGTCTTGTCACGCCCCGCCCCCATTGTGTAAATATTGTCTGTGTGAGATCCCACATCGGAAAGGGAGGAAAAGTTACTGGGCTATATATGTGGATTTCCCCACTTCCTGTGTAGATGCATTTTCAGCATCTCCAAGGGGTGGGCCTCACGGAGTGGTCGGGCACGGTTAGTGCTGTTGGAAAACAAAACCGAGGAGGGTAGATGACCCAGAACCGGACAATATCTACACAGCGGGGCTGGGGCATGATCTAATGGTATCAGAACGAGACCTCCCATCCAGTACGGTGTGCCAACGAGGACGATGGGCCCTAACGGGGGTGGATTGTGAGATCCCACATCAGAAAGGGAGGAAAAGTTACTGGGTTATATATGTGGATTTCCCCTCTCCTGTGTAGACGCGTTTTCAGCATCTCTAAGGGGTGGGCCCCGCGGAGTGGGTCGGGCACGGTTAGTGCTGCTGGAAACAAAATCGGGGAGCGTAGATGCCTCAGAACCGGACAATATCTACATAGTGGGCCGGGGCATGACAGTTTGGTTCTAGGTTTTCTGCCCTCCCCGGTTTTGTTTTCTAGCAGTACTAACCGTGCCTGAGTCACTCCGCGGAGCCTGCCCATTAGAGATGCTGAAAACACGTCTACATAGGGAGAATTAAAATCCACATATATAGCCCATGAACTTTCTCTCCCTTTCCGATTTGGGATCTTACAATCCACCCCCTAGGGCCCAGTGTCCTTGCTGGCACACCGTACTGTGGGAGATACGGCTTTGATACCATTTTGTCATGCCCTGACCTCTCAGTGTAAATATTATCTGGTTCTGGGTCTTCTATCCTCCTCGATTTTGTTTTTCAGTAGCACTAACCGTGCCCAACCCACTCCGCAGGGCACACCCCTTGGAGATACTCTACACAGGGAGAATGAAGTCCACATATATAGCCTATGAACTTTCTCTCCCTTTCCAAAATGGGATCTTACAGGTCTCCACCTATCCCCTGAGTCCTTCCTCTTATAGATCTACTTGCATCAACTAGGCTCCAAGCCCTCTAGTAGATCCACTAGAGTCCAGATTCTTTAGAATACATCGATTCCTCTATACATGCATTTTTTTAACACTCTGCAAACCCTCCTAAGCCTAATTAAACATTTTCAATAATTTTCGCTTAATTTCTCTCATCCAAACCTTGTGCCTTGACTTAGGATTAAAGCATTTGAACTTTGGATTTAGGCTTACTATGTAATCTACTTTGAGAGATCTACTTCAAGCTATCCATTGTGCAAGGTTTCTCCGTATTTGTAAAACCTAATCAAGTAAAGATTTAAAGAGGGATTAAAATAAGTTGTTTCATGTATTTTGAGAGTGAAAACAGGCTTCTCCGAAAGGGATCGCTCGCAGAAAAGAAACCCAACATGCACTCTCTGACAGCTAAACCGAACTAGGACGGCTAACCAGGGTACCAGTAGGTCAAACGATATAGCCGACCGAGCAGGGGTTGGTTGGCCGGAAAGTTCCTTGGGTGCACGACTCGGGTTGGCTCTGCTGATTTGGTTTACGACCCTCGGAAGGGCTTTTGGAACCTGTTTAAGTCTCCCAAACACCCTAAAATTGTTATTTAGATCCTAATTTTGGTTAATATGAATTTTAGGTGACTTCTGTGGAAAGTTGGAAAACTTTGGTTAAGGTCTTGTGTGTGACGAAACTGTTGATTGATATTACAGTGAGAAGACTTGTTCTATTACTAGTTTTTTTCATCTAATAGATGATTGGCGTAGCTGGAAGCGCGAAGAACGAGTCGAGGTTGATCAATGTCAACACCGATTGGAATAAACCTTCGAATCCACGAAGGGCACTCGTCGAATCTACGAAAAGCTATTCTTTGAATCTACAAAGAACAAGATAAACAACTTTCTCTACCAAGAAAGAAGAAAAATTCTTTATTTCATAAAACAAACATGAACTGTGTAACAACCATTGCACATAGGCTTTTATAAAAACAGAACTTTGTGAAAAACCTTCACAATCTTCTCGGAACTATGAACCTTTGGACTGACATCCTCTACTATATGAATCCATTGCGGAACTAATGTGAAATACTCACTTTGAACTTTGAACACCTTCTTTTGAACTGTGTGAACTTTAAACACCTATTGAGAGGCTTAGGTTATGTGAACTCAGAAAAGATCCCCGTCAGTGAGGCATGGGCATTAGCCTATATGTGAACATAAGAACTGTGATCCCGCCAATGGGGGATAAAGGTTGGCCCTGTCGATAGGTATGTGAACCTAGGAACTAGTTTTGACACCGTGGGCAGTCGGTGTAAGCAATAACTCGCTTTGTGGACCCGTGGACAGTCGGGGTAAAACTAACTTGCTTTTTGGACTGAGCCGATGATCTCGGGGTGGCATCGTACCTATATGAGTTTTCCTTCTGTTACCCTCAGAACCTGTGACTCCCTTCGTTGTGACATTATGAGACATCTTTTATGAACCTTACTCCTCAACATTGAACTTGTGTTAATTACTTCACTTGTGGCTTAAACCCTTTTCATTCAGTTGTGAACCTTTCCTTTGTAGCATGCATGACCCCACTTTTGTAGTGTGTTATTATATACTGAGCTTTTCATCTGACTATGGTTATATTAACATTTTCAGAGTTTGATCATCGTGGAGTCGGCGAGGAGGCGCAGAAGTGATTTCTGATTTCTGGTTATCGTATCTTTCAGTACTTTACATTCTTTAGACAGTGAGTATTGTTGAGGATTATTGAGACTGTGGCATTTGATTACGTATTTTGATTTTTATGGGATTATGGGTTAGATGAGAGATTTTGAAAGGAATTTAGATTTGATTATTGGATTAATGTGAGACATTTAATTTTAGTTATTTAGATTATTGCAGTTGGTTTTGATTATTGCTTTGCTAGCCTTGTATGCTTGTGAAGCTTGCTTTGCAGGTATATGGCATTGTCGCACCCTTAAGCCTTGTGTTGTGAATGTGTATGTATGTGTGTGGCTTGGGGGCGTGACATAATATCTATTATGTAGGTTTGTTGTTGATCTGGCCTTGCACGCCATGTGATTGGTTTGTGATGTGGCGTGCGGCACTGTTACTATCACGCCCCAAACCCCACCCTGGGCATAGGACATGACAACGTCGTATACCTGCAAAGCAAGCTCTACAAGTATACAAGGCTAGCAGAAAATATCAGATCCAAGCATAAAAATAAGCTAAACTCATAGAAATTTAGCATTATCTCTTACAGGTTTCACATAACACTTACTGTCTAACTGATCAAATGAAATTAAAAGATCTCCAAAGTTAAGCATCGACTTCCTCGTTCACCTCAAGAGGATCAAACTCTGAAAATGTTAATAAATCCACAGTCAACTGAAAAGCTCAGTACATAATAAAATACTACTCTAAGTGTAGGTCTAAGCATGCCAAGGCTCAATAAGGGTCAAACAGAAAGGTCAGAGCTGAATACTGTAAGTCTCAAATAGAAAGAGTGCGTATAACGATAATCGAAAGAGCATATCAAAACAGAATACTGAACAGATGTGCAGTCGAAACTAAATAGTATCAAACAGTAATTAAAGCTAGTATCAAAATAGAAGTCAAAGCCAGAATCAAAACAGAAACCAAAGCAAAAAAGGGTGTCCAGAATATCAGAACAATAGTTAATGGCAAAGGGTGTTCGGAATTCAAAGTTCAGAATGCAAACTCCACTTCGAGAGCATCAGCTTAGTCCAAAAAGCAAGTTATTTTCACCCTGACTGCCCAGTGCCCACGGGTCCAAAAAGTGTATTATTGCTTACACCGACCACCCAGGGTGTTGGAACTAGTTCCTCAAAATTCAGATACAAGTCGACAGGGCCAGCGTTTTATCCCACTGACAGGCCAGAAGTTTCAGTGTATTACCCCCACGATGGGTCCAGAATTGCCATTGTATTACCCTCATATGGCAGGAACTAGAAATAACCCAAGCCTCCACCGAAGTGTCCAGAAACAGAAGGTGAATCCAAAGTCCATAACAAATAGTTCCAAAGGTCCAGATAACGGATCCAAAGTCCAGAGTCCAAAACAGATATTTTCCAAAGATTCAGGTGTCATATCAAAGGTTCGCAACAAACTAAAATAACCAAAGCAATGACGGTAACAAAAGCCATATGAGTCCAAATAGATGGTATCGAAGAGTTCATAAGGATGATCGTCAAAGCTCAGCAAAAGGGTTCCGTAAGGGTTTCGAAAGTTCACTTTATAGGTAAACTCAACAATAACATATGTAATTAGGGTTAACGGTTCACCCAAAGTAGTACATTATTACATACCTCGATGAAGGCTGTCTTCCTCTAATTCGCCATATGGATTTATTTCCTCGTACGAGATTTGAAACCAAAACCGAGTTCTCAAAAGAAGATTTAGAGCCCTTCATTAGCAAGCCCCATTAGAGCCGTGGCTACCACACGACCACAAGACACTGGCTTCCTGAGCATGGCCTAATGTATTGGTATTGTGCACCTCTATCTTTCTTTATTTCAAAAACGCACCCACGTACACTACCACACAAATACGATCACTCTCTCTCTCTCTAGAATTCAGTTTATTTTGAAAGGGTTGCCTTCAATGATCATGTATTTATACAGGATGGCCTCCACAACTATTAGGAATATCATTCCCATTGGACTCCCACAATGGCAACAACTTCGTTATATGGGTTGAATCACCAACAAATACTCTTCAAACAAAACACCACGATACCATAGTATCCTCACACGAGTATTAATTGGAGAACAGAAAGGAACCCATTACAATATAACTGCAAATAAATGCCTTGGATGTTTCCTCACTTGCAGTCCATAAAGAGTAACTCTCCAAATACACACACACACACCCAACCCCACCCCCCCCCCCCCCAACGTGCAGCCCTATTTACCTTACATAGAGTACTTCCATTGGCCAATAAAATAGAGTCCTAGTCACGATGGAAAGTTACTCACCATTTGTTAAAATAGAGTCTGACGAAATCTCCACTCTAATAACATATCCTAAGAAAATATTCATTCCTCTCGTTTTCTTGTTTGCAAGTTCACGGAATAACAATTCGAATAAGAGTCCTAATATAGTATAGTATCTTATAATAAGAAATCTACTTTTAATTGTGATTTAAGTAGAAGAACACCACCAGCCCCCAAAAACTTAGCAGCCAAATCTAGTAGCTAAAGGGAGCCACACGTCCAAATTCCAATAGTGTTTCCTAAACTTTAGGCTATCTCTTAACCATCCCTAAAACTTCTCGATCTAATCTTTCCAATCCCGTAAGACTCTCATTCTCTCCCTTTCTATTGGTTGAAATTTCAAACACTTAGATACGCATAATGGGCTCGTTAACATTTTTTTTTTGATGGGTTAGTTACTACTTTTGGTAACACCACCCCTACACGTTTTCTTAAAGCATAAGCTTAAATTTTGGTAATGGTAGTATGGCACTCCCTACATTCTCTTTTAAAAGAGAACAAAAATTTATACATGTCGATAGGGGTGCAAGTTTGGTCCTGTCAGCCCTGACCCGCCCTGAGCCCGAAGAAGGTTTGGGCTGGATTTTCCAACCCTGAGGGCGGGTCAGGGTTCATGTTTTAGGCCCTAACTCAGGCTCGGGTTGGGTTCTGGGTGATGCCTCGGGTCACCCTGACCCGGCCCGACCCGACCCTAAGTTTTCTATTATAGAATTTAACCATCTGTGCATGTTTCCTTTGCTAATGTTTTCTATTATCTTGGATTGATGTTTATTTAGATTATTATTATTAATTGTCTCTGCTGTCCGTCATGTTGTTGAATTCATATTGTCTTATTTTGTTCCATTTCTCTGTTTATTGATCATTTTGTTCTATATGATATGTGGTTGCTTTATTTTTGGCACTCTTAACAAGTATTTGCACTCGAGTCAATCAGGGCCAGCCCGGCCCGGCCCTGCCCAATCAGGGCCAATCAGGGCGGGCCAGGGCCGCGCTGAGCCCTGTAGGGCGGGCAATGGGTTGAGGTTTTTCGGCCCTGACTCAGGGTCAGGGCCGAGATAATGGGATCTAGGGTTGTGCTAGGGTTTTGAAAAACCCGACCCTGTTGCAGCCCTACCTATCGAAGTATATGAAAACAAAAATAAAAATAAAAATAATTAAGCTCCGTTTTAGTAATGGCATCCCATATAAGCTTCAGAATTTTATTCCCAATTTTGATCAAGACACCCATCTAAGAATAGGGTTTCCTACATTAGGACTGGGTATTACAGTTACACAGACCCGGGTTTGTGGCGTGACATTGTGTGATGCATCGGATTGCGTTGTGTTTATGTATATGATACTCTGGTTGCTTTCGGAGTGCCCTAGAGGCATGGGCTGTATACTTTAGTATCTAGAGATATTCGATATGTGGGTTGCTTTGGGAGTGCCCTGGAGGCATGGGCGGTATAACCCAGTATCTGGGTGGGAATATTCACAGGGCGTGCCCTAGAGGCATGGTGGTATACCTGGCACGTGGGTTGCTTCGGGCATGCCCTAGAGGCTTGGGCGGTATGCCCTACGTATTGAGTATTGAGGATTGCGAGTCCGTAACTTAGGAACCCAGATGGTGTTGTGCTCAATTCACCATTCATTATTGTGTTGCTTGCTTGCTTTGCTCGTCTCGAGGATGCAAGGGTCTCTGTATCGGTCTTGTTGGTTAATAAGATGGGTGTGAGATGATTTTTGGGGCTGTTTGGATATGAGGATTTTAGAATCTAGGTTTTTAGTTTGAAATCAGTGTAAAAGAGGGTTCATGATCAGGCTGCTGTGTGCTGTCTTGGCAGCGTTTCTTGGATTTTAAGCAAGAAAATCAGGTTTTAAAAATCTCTCCTGCAACCTGAGATTTCTAAAACCTGGAAAATGGGAGGATCTTCTACTCTCTTGCTGATGGAAAGAAGGGAGAGAAGTAAAAAATGACGGTCCGCTTCTTCTCTTGTCTCTAACCCTCTTTTACACTGTTTTCAAACTAAAAACCTGGATTCTAAAATCTGCGTATCCAAACGACGATATTGCTTGATATTGTAGCCCTGCACATCTTTGGGTCTTGTTTGTAGGTGTGTGGTACTGTCACGTGCCTGGAGACATGCGCAGTTCAGGGTTGACATTTATACCTCGAACACTGATGAATAGTATACCTTTTCCACTAAAGGGATTTTATCTTCTCATTTTCATTAGCTACTTTCTAAATTATTGCTTCTATGAATGGTCTATGGGAAAGTACGTTTGTAAGAGTATTTGAGCCATTGTAAGGTATAAGGAATCGTGCTTTGGTACTTAAAATTTGTACTGTGGTAAATGTAATCAACAATTGCCATAATCAAATATGTTATCACTTTATTCATTTTTCCCCTTCACCTTGTGCTATGTTATAGACATATTTCTCATGTCACTCCAAAAAAGTATGCAATTTGGTACGAAACATACGACATTTAGACAACTTAGTAAACACAGTCTTATAAATGTTGTTCCTTATTACAACCAGTAATAATAATATGATAAATCTCTTACACATTCTGAAAAATATTAAAAACAAGGTATTTTTGACCCTATAACATATTATATCCAACAATAATAAGTTGATCAATCTCTTTCTAAAACACATCCAAACCATAAGGATATCTTAATAAACCACATCTATTATTAAAGGGGAATGGGATCAACAAACAACAAGGTGATACGTTCTTTGGTCGCGCCGCCGGGAAAGGTGTATCCATCGTCATATTTGTATAGTTCTTCCATCACACGTGTGAGATTGACGACTCGCATAAGGAGAGTAAGGGAGACAGGTTGTTCAATGCATGCTTGATTTATGTCTTTCCAGGCAATCAGAATCATTTCTTCAAACTTATCGCACACCTGCTGCTCTGAGGCCCCATGCTCCTTCACATAACATTGGATAGTCGATGCAACATGACCTCGTTCTTGTTCAAACTTCAAATGCCATAGAAACAAAAAATAATAATGTTAAAGTTGATATAAAAATACTTAGATATTTTCTCTTTTTATCTCACGTATCTTAAATAGTTGATGCTTGTGTTTTGTTGTTGAGTTTTTTTGGGGTACAAAAGTTGTCTTTAATCCATAACTTAACGGTTGTCATATAAAAAAACTTCTAAGTGAGAAATAGGTTAAACCCTTTCGTTATGTAAGATCAGTTTTTAAGTTGTAAAGAAGGTAATTTCTTAAGAAATACGTGGTACATGGTTGGTGTGAGTGGTTCATTTTATGAAGACTAGAAAATAAGAAATTTTTTTGGAGAATTTCTTCTCCTATTTTTGAGTGTTTTATCATTTTTATGAATGGGAAAGTAAGAGAAATAATTTCTAAAGAATAACAATAAGTGGGCCCCAAGGTAGGATGCTTTCCCTTCAATAATGGGACACATGAATACCATGATTGTTTCCATATTGCTTCATATTTTTACATCCACTTGGAATATTTCATTTTCTCAATGGTATCCTTTTTTGTCTCTATATTTTCACATAAACCAATAATGTACCTTGCCTCCCACGATGTCGTCTCGGAGTCGGCAAACTAGTGCTGCATCCATAACAACCTTAGGTCTTCTGCTTGCCCAATCAAATGCCTCCTTTGTTGCAATTTCACCCACACCAACAAAACTAAGGATAGTGCACAAAGGATAACCGCAACTGATCAAAGAGATGCTTAAATGCTCATTGAATAGAGGTACGTATCCCTTGATGTACCATTCAGATTCAGTCAAATATGCCCTCGTTAAACCTTTAATCTGCGATAAAATGAAGTCGATCATTCAACTGTAATATCAGAAAATAACTATTATCATAAAGATGGAAAGACAAGGTTTTCTTCCTCTAATAACATTAGTATTTTTTTTTGAAAAGGGCAATAGAATATATATATATATATATATATATATATATATATATATATATATATATATATATATATATATATATATGTAAAAACAGAACCGAGGTGGTCCTGAAGGAACAAAGATAATACAAAGATAGCAGTACAATAATTCAATGAGGTAGATAGTCAAAGCACTCAAACACGGCCCGAAAGACTCCTTTCTTGGCAAGGGTGTCTGCTTCCGCATTGGTATATATTCATAAGATTTCTAAAGCTTTATATCGATTCAGTGGTCTTACTCCTCCTTTTAAGTATGGTATACGATAGGAGTTTCCTTCGGCTGCAAGTTCCTCTTCTATTTCGTTGACGACATCAATAAGTGCAAGATAACACACTTCCATGTATTTGGGAATGTGATGTATGGCCTCAACATCCCACCTAATCAAATCAAGTAGCCATTAACATTTGTGGTTCTTGATGAATTGATGACTTCCACATCGAATTAAGAAGAGATCTTTAACAAAAGCTATAGAAATTAAAGATAAATGTAAATCAAGTACCTATCAATTGCATCGGTGAATAATCGTTGTTCTTCAATGGTACCGTAGACGTCATAAAAGTCATCAATCGTTGATATTAGTGATAAAATTTTGGAACTCCACATTCTAGATCGAGTGTATTGTGGTTCAAAATACACTGCATTCACCCAAAAAAGGTATAATTCTGCTAATCGATCCCTAGCAAAAGGCATGGTTCCTATAAGATCCATGTCCTTCCACCACCTGTAGGAGATATAAATGTAGTCCATGTTAGTTAGAGAGTTCAAATGTTTATGGTTATGGGGGAATAAGGAGGGGGTGTATAGCAACTAATTTGCATATACGTACCTTTCATATACATAAGGAAATAACCCTAGTGTTCTCTCTTATATCTAGATTAGATGATTTGATGGTTATGATACCTCACTCCCGATGCAAAAATATGATGCTTGATTTTTCCTTGATGCCAATCCACAAAAGGAAATAACCCTAGTGTTCTCTCTTAGGACAGCCTCCTCTGGTGTATTTATGACTGCAGAGGAGATGATTTACTTCAGGTGGGAAGGATTCAATGGCCCTGATTGCCACGTACACAGGAGTTGGATGTCCCATGTAAAGAAAAGGTACGAATTTGTTTATGGCTAACCCAAAAGAGGTCCCATATGTGACACGACCCACAAAAAGACGCGGACACAGGAGAGGGGGAGAGTAAACAATAAATGATTAAATAACACCAGCTCTAACCGTTTAAGCCTTTGGAGTGATTGTTTGTTTTCACACATATACATAAACAGATAACACTACCGTTTCCCCATTGTATCTAGCATAGATTATATGCCGAGGATGATGAAAATCTCATTTATTTTTTATAAAGCGCCGCAAGCCTTGATTGGTTCACTATAGCTCATTAGTCATAATTTTAATAATTCTATAGGATATAATCTTCACGCAATAAAACAAACTTACTTAGTAAGATCTTTTAACTCTCTTTGGTGCAATGATTGTAAGAGAATGAAATCCAACTTTGCAAACTCTAGCAGCACATCATTTTGCGCCTCGTGCTGTTGGTATATTGAGATGTAATGCCTATGCTCTAGCCTTGGTAATCTCTTCCACAAGGGAATCTCTAAGGCATGCTCTACCTGTGTTGCAAGATTAGAATCGAGATGGCTTATACCAGACATAAGGTGTTTCCGCGTAAATGTAATGGCCTCATCTAATACATCCTCTCCTTGTGTGCTGAGATTTGCTGCTTCAAACAAGCTTAATAGGCCCCTCATATCACTAATCAACGCGGTATTGAAGTTCCCCTGCTCGTCTTTAAACTTGCTAAATACATCTGTTTCAAAACTCACGAATTTATAGTTATAAAGAATGTGAATGTGAACGAGTTAGAGTAGCACAAGTTTTGGCAGTGAAGAATAGAAATGAAAAAGGATTTACCAGAAGACACATTGAACCCATGTTGTCTTAGTAGTCGAAATTGGAGAGAAACAACAAATAGATCATCATCAGCAACATATGTATGGGATTCAAATATTTGATGTAATGCCTCTTTAATCTCCTTTTCAAAGTGATATGCCACTCCAAGACGTTGAAGCAGGTCAATCAATTCTATTTCTTGTTGTGATCCCTTGGCACTGCTTAGCATTTTTTTCACTTCTTCCTTCAATTCTTCAATCCGCTTAGTCCATCCATCCAACTTCTGCATGGTACCATTCAGAAACAAATATACATTAGCTACTATTACAACGAAGTACGCTATAATTCAAAATAAATGAGCTCTCTTCTATTACCATTTGATCATGGGAGTAGGCAAGGAAGTGATCGCCCCAAATGCTTGGAGGAAACGCTGCTGATTTGCGATTGATTTGTGGCATTCCATTTTCGATTGGATTGCAGTTGGAGCCAAAAGAGGAGGTTGCAGTTATAAGGGCCATAGGAATATGTAAAGGGAGAAATCAAACAAAGGAAGTTAAGCGTGGTATTGTGTTTTGTGATGAAGGTGTCACATGAATCGGTATTTATAGACAGCAGCAAATGGAGAATTGCTTTAACTACGAATCCAATGACGAAGTAAAGAAATATAATAATGATGTCTAACATAGATACGTGATGAAACAAATTGCTAGAAAACGAGAGGTTGTGTGCGTGTGTTGCTAGTGGGGTGGTTGGGTGTCACTTTCTACTTGAACATTGTATCTTCGTACACTCATAGAATTGGACTGACTTCCCTAAATGAATCTGTGTCTAGTCGAGAAAACAGCATTTCCGGTTTGTGGTCTTGAGAGGGCCATGAGCAGCTTTAGAGCAACAGTAATATCAGTAGTAGTATTAGCAATAGTAGGTGTAGTTACTCTGATTCTAGTGGAGGGTAAATATAAGAGGGTAACCTATTTTGGGGTAAACTAATTCTGAGTAACCTGCTTAATTACCTTACATTGGTTTACCTTCGAATTAATTTATACTGTTACAATGTGTAGGGTAAACTAAGGACGTATTTAACTTTCCATGTCCCAATGACTACATATATATTATCTTGTTAAATCAGAGTTTGATCTATGTTGGATACCACCAAATGAACAGTTTAGATCAAAAAAATATGTAGGGCAGTAGGCCATATAATCTTTAGATCAACAAAGTTGGATACCACCAAATGAACGGTTTAGATCAACAGTTTCATAGGAATATTTACTGTATCTGCACACCACTCTTATTCTTGTTATCTCATTTTGGGAACATATATTGGGTTCCCACCCATAAAAATGAGAGGGGTAAATGATTTATTTGCCTCGCTCTTTTACTCGGGACAGCCCCATCATCTGTAGTCCGAACCAAAAAAAAGTTAAATATGCCACATCCCAAATGAGGTACACACTTAATAAAAAGCCGCCTCACGACCGCCTCTCTGGCCCACCTTAAGTCATAAAAACTAAAAAGTGTTCTTTCTCTCCCCTTGGCCCACCTTACATACATTAAAGTGTATTTGTTTCCTAAAATCAACTTGGGCCCCATGGATTAGAAGATCCAAACTGCTCATTTGTTGGGCCACAACGTAAATAGGCCTTGCCCATAAAATCATCACTATAGGATGACTCAAACCCTCCGATCAGCATCTACAGATCGCGTTAAGATCATCATATGGAGATGATTTTCGAAGAAAGGCCTATTTACAATGGGCCCATGAAATGAACGGTTTTGATATTGGAATTTGAGCGGCAATGAATTTTCTAATAAATATGGAGTTTTATTGTTATGTTACATACTTGATCCGTCTGTTATGTTATATGACGACACTTTTTCAATCTCTAGGCGTTAGCTCATTCTATCTATGTTGGTTTTTTCCTTTTCAAAAAAAAAATCTATGTTGGTTTTTTAGATCACGAGGAATAGGTTTGGAGACACGGAATGGAGAATGGGGCGAGCGTGGATTTAGTTAGCTTTGACATTCTTAGATTCATTTATTTAATTTTTAGAAGTTAGTAGAGACAGATTAGTGATTTGGTATTCCATTCTTAATTGAACCTCATGAGAGGTGAATTATTTTGATATTAATTGTGGAACCTCAAATGGATTTAGAATTTTAGTTGCGATCTGCATACATGGTTGTGGGCGTGGCACATTTTTTTTGAATGATATAGGATTATTTTTCTTCTTTGTAACTATCACAAGGGAGAGAAAGTGCAAGCACGTGGTTTTAAAAACCTACCCTTTTAAAAAACAAAACAAAATACCCTCACTTTTACAGCGATTTACAACCCATGCGACCATCCTTTTAAGTATAGAATAAACCAAACTAACTTTCGAATTTATGAAGCTGTGCCATTGGCCTTAAAAAAAACGACGTTTGCTTCTCAAATGTGTATTTTCACCCAAAATAGAAAACCAGCCCTTCATGTTTCCCCCATTCCACCACCCAAATCTTTCATTAATTGCCAAATCTTTTCAAAGAAAATAAAACCAAAAAAATTAGATACCACATCCCCACAAAAAATTCGATTTTCCCCTTTTAAAACCTTTCCCAAAACGCCAAAATCTCTTTCAAATCTCTAATCCCCACCCAAATGATCAATCACCTTGCTAAACACCTTTCAAGCAACCCTTTTATGCTGATTTCATTCCAAAATCTTCACCCAAAACTCAATCAAATCAGATTTCAAAAATACCCTAATTTTTTTTTTGAAATGGCGAATAATATTGAATAAAAGGGGGGCCCCAAGAAAGGAAAACCCAAGAATACAAAAAAGAAAAAAGAAACAGAAAAAAGAGGACACCTCAAGGAGGAAGATGATCAAACCATCTCAAAAAATCGCTTCCCACCCCTTAAGGTGGTAATTGGGCCGTGCCGGCACGGCACGATTGCTATAGTGACTTGGGCCGTGCCGGCAAGGCACGAAGGCGTGGGCTTTGCCGAGCTAGGCTTGCCGACCCGCGACACGGCACGGCCCGCGGCCCACTCGCGATTTTGCCTTTGTTTTTTTTTTTTGTGTTTTTTTTTAATTTTTTGTGTTTTCTCAAAAATACCCCTTAAGGTTAGAAAAAACGGCTAGTGATGAGGGTAATTTCGGAAATTACATTGGGTAATTTCTTGTGTTCCAAAAATACCATTCCCAACAACTATATTTGGGGGTACTTTAGGGATTACACATGTTTTTATTAAAATAAGCCCCAACAACTATATTTGGGGGTACTTTAGGGATTACACATGTTTGTACCAAAATAACCCGCCCCAACAACTATATTTGGGGGGTACATTAGTAATTTTACTTGTTTTTACCCAAATAACCCCCCCAACAACTATATTTGGAGGTACTTTAGGGATTACACATGTTTTTTACCAAAATAACCCCCCCAACAACTATATTTTGGGGGTTTTTGGTAACTCATTATATTACAAGTCTTATACATGTCAGTCCCCCTCACTTCATTTCTCACCCTCAATTACTCTCTTATTACTTTCTTATTACTCTCACTCGTATTGCTCTCTCTTTCATATTACTCTATCTAATCTTCTTTCTAATTACATCAAATTCTCTTATTACATCAAATTCTCTAATCCTTCTCTCTTATTACTCTCTCTAATCCTTCTCTCCGTTACGCACTTCGATTAACAATTAAGAAGAAGGCATTAAGGAGGTGCTTAACAACTTGCGGTAATTAGTATTCAAGAAGGCGCTTAACAACTCCGTGGACGATTCAAGCAAAGTTGAGGTATTTAGAATTTATTGTTTAAAACTTACTTATAGCCCATCTTTGTAATTTTTTTTAAATGGCCGGTTCAAGTGACCACTATTTTCAACCAAATGAAATCATGGGAAATGATGAATTACTGGAGGCTTGTGTAGAACCTTGGAATGATGATACAATACTCTAGAATCCGAATATCCAATTGCTCCTGAACCTACCGAAGGACCTTGTAGTACTAGTGGGAGTCAAGCTCCTAGTACTAAAACGTCTAGAGGTAGGATTTCACATGTATGGAAGTTCTTTACCATTGAAGAAAAGAAGGATTCTAAGGCAGTTTTAGAACAAAGGGCTATTTGTAAATTATGTAAACAAGATTTTAGTTGTAAGAGTAAAGGTGGAACAGGGCACTTGGCAAGGCACTCCACTATTTGTAGTGCAAAGCATGGGTCATTAGACCCTAAACAAATCCAATTAAGCCTCACTTCTAGTTCATTAGGAACTTTTTGTTATTCTCAAGATAGGAATAGGAGAGAACTAGCATCATACATCATACAAGATGAGCAACAATTTATTATGGCCGAAAGTAAAAGATTTGAAAAATATATTCAAAAAGCTCTAAATCCTGCTTTTAAAAAAGTGACTAGAAATACTATAAAATCATATTCCTTTAAATTATTTATTGAAAGCAAAGAACAATTGATTTCAAGTTTTGAAAATTTTAATGGAAAAATTACACTTACTTCTGATATTTGAACCGTAAACAAAATGAAGGCTATATTTGTGTAACAGGACATTATATTAATTCGAACTGGATGATAGAAAAAAGAATACTTAGTTTTACTCAATTAGAATTCTCGCATAATGGTCATTCTATATCAAAATCTATATTATCTACTATTCACGATTTTAAAATTCAAAATAAAATTTTTTCTATTAGCTTCGATAATGCTAGTAATAATACTGCATCAATAGGGTTATTAAAATCTCAATTGAAACCTATTTTAAATGGACAACTATTTCATATTAGATGTGCATGCCATATTTTAAATTTAACTGTACAAGATGGTTTATGGGAAATTACACCACAAATAGAGATTATTAAGAATTGTCTTCAATTTATTCAGTCTTCAGGGCATAGAAGACAAGAATTTAAAGCTTTATGTAAAAATTTTGGAAAAAACTACAAAAAATCCCCTTAGATATTAAAACTAGGTGGAATTCAACTTATAAAATGTTAAAAGCATCATTTGAGTTCAAAACTATAATTACAACATTTTGCCAAGAACATATGCCTCCACCTTGCAATCATACTATATCTCTAGAATATTGGAATAGTTGTGAAATTATTGTAGATTTATTAGAAGTATTTTAAAATGCAACTAATCTTCTTTTCGGTGTTTACTACTCAACCTCACAATTAATTTTGGGTCAAATATATAAAATTACTATTTGTTTTAAAAATAATAGATCGAGATTGGAAAATGGAAGTCTACTTCATAGAATGGAGGATAAATTTAGAAAATATTTTCAAGAAATTCCTCCTCTATATTTTTTAAGTACAATAATAGACTCAAGGATCAAGTTACAAGGTTTAGAGGTCATTTTATATGCATGCAATCAAAACGCAGGTATTGGATCTGAGCATAGTATAGATGAGATTACAAATTTATTACATTCTATGTATGCATTGTATGAGACAGAACATGGACATAGAAGACCGAGTTTTTCACAAAACTACCAACCTATAAATAACCCACTTTGGTCACTAATAAATTAAAAAAGACATAGAAATAGTGCTAGTATATCTTATGATGAGCTATCATTATATCTGGGAAATGATTATTCAAGCTACCTTAATCCTGATGAATGTGAGGGTTTTGATGTTTTGACATGGTGGAAAGAACATGAAAAAAGTTATCCAGTACTGTTCGCCATGGCACGTGATCTACTAACCCCCCGGTGTCCACAGTAGCATCAGAGTCTGCTTTTAGTGCAGGTAACAGGGTCTTAGATGACACATGGAGCAGAATGTCACCAAAAACAATAGAGGTATCCGTGTGCCTCAAGGACTGGTTGGATGCAGATGATAGAGCACAACACAGAAGAAAAGATGAATAAACCGACTCACCTGAAGAAATATGAGGATTCAAATTTTTAAGTCGTTAATTTCTACTTGTACTTCACAATGTATTTGTACTTCATTTTTTTTCTTTTTTTCTCATATGTTGGTGGGTTAGAGGCAAGGTTTTATGTCCTCCTCTAATAATTTTCTATATTAATAAAATTTTAAGGTACTGCCCGGGTTCCTAGATAAATATTCTGGGCACAATCGATCTTTGTTTTTAAATTACTTGCAATTTGACTTGCAAATTTTTCATAAATGACATGCAAATTTTTTCAAATTTTTTCAACAAGTGAATTCTCGGAATTCCGAGAAAATTTCCACTAGAAAAAAACATATTCTCGGAATTCCGAGAAAAATTCCAGTAGAAAAAAACATATTCTCGGAATTCCGAGAACACACTTGTTTGAAAAAAAATAACCGTTACGTGCCGGCACGGCACGGCCCGTGACCAAATCGTGCCATGCCAGCACTGCCCACGGGCCACGCTGGGCCGGCAATTTTCGTACTGTGCCGGCACGGCACGGCCCGTTTGCCACCTTGACCCAACCCTCTCCTAGCCAGCAAATCTGCCTTCTCATTTGCAGACCTCCAAACATGGTTCAATACAATATTTGAGTCCGCGATTATTTCCTCCATTTCATCAAAAAGACCCTAATTGAAACCACAAAAATGGCATTTTTCCTATAAATAGCCCACGTCTCTACCTCCTCAGATCACGAAAAATACAAGGCACGATCTCCTTCTCTTCTCCAACCCGGGGGTTCGAGGTTCATCTCTGCAAACATGGAAGGACTGTGACTCCCTCTCTTCTAACTATTCACCTCGTTTGTATTATGTATTAATTCGTCATTATTAAGCTTAGATTTTGAGTTGTTGCATCGTACATTTCGGCAATTCCGTTGGATTTCTGCATCCTCATACAGTTTTCCAAAATCTTATTTATGGAAATTAATTTGGCCTTCTTCTAACATGTCCATCTCAGTTTCTTATTTCAAAACCATTGTTTTTAGAGTTCAAATCAAAATTCTGCATTTGGCCATTTAAACACGGATAATTCAGTGCTTCATTTTCATAATCTAAACTCTGACTCTTGCTTGTCCATTATAGAGATCTATCTATTACTTGGTTCATACTATTAAACTAATAAAATAGTGACATGTTAAAACATCTTGCATGCTCTAAACATACTGCTCCCATTATTATTCCAAACTAGAAGTCAACTCTTTTCTCTTAATCTATATATCATTGAATTTCACTTGTTGTGGTGTTGAAGAAGTATTCTCACATAAAGTTGCAGCTTACCATAAAAATTCACTAGACTGTCCTTATACTCTTCGTATTAAGTATATTTGAGCTTTTAACACCCAAGTCACGTTAGATAACTCCAGGTTCATATATTGAGTAACTATATTGCAAAAATCAGTTTCCTAATCATATTGCTACCTTGATCTGTCTCACAATTTACTTTGAGATATTTCAGCCTAGGGCATTTACAGATTCGTGTATCGGCTTCCACTTTACAAGCTAAAGACTACCAAACAGCCAACAAGTCCTCTTGTGACGCGGCATTCAGCCCATTATCTTCTGGTCGGACCCAAATAATTAGAATAGTTTGCGAAAGCTCGCTCTCATCCGGCATCTTGAGATCTACTTTAAGCAAGCGCGAATGAATTCTACACTGCCAAGACAGTAAAAAAAAAAAAAAAACATTGCTCCTCTGTTGTACATCGGCCCTGCCCTCCCGCCAGTCAAGCAAAGCTCGCCATAACAGGTTGGTACCCCTTAATCTTAGAATCGTCATTAAGTGACCCAAACTTTAAAGCCCCAATCCCAATTCAAAAATTTGCATATTAAACTTTTATAAGTTTTCATAAAGTTTTCTTCTTGATTGCTTCTTGAGTACATTTTTGTTATATTCATGAACTTGGATAAATTCATTGATATTTCCTATTTTGTTCATCTGTAAATTTTGAAAATGTTGGTTCTCAGGTAAGCCAATCACCATTTGAAGAACTTCTGATCTTATCCATATCCGGGGTAAATGTTAATCTTTTGATTCCTTCATCTTTACTTGATTAGTTTGTTTGACATGTGACGATATTTATTTCACTAAATACATTTTTTTTCATATATACACATAAGGTACCAACATCTGACATGGACTCCTGCGAACAAAACTTCGCTCCGCAACATTGCGGAGAAGGATCTTTCACAGCTTGCTTTTATCCAAGGGGATTCTGCCATGTGGCAGGTTTTTGTAGACAAAAAAAGCTTCCTTTTCTAAGGACAATTGTACGCCTTTCTAATTTTCATCCGAAAAAGCACACGTTTTGGCAAGTTTAGTATCATCCGATGGAGATGATTTTTGGGCACAACCTATTTTTGTTGAGGCTTACCAAATGAACGTTTTGGATCTTCAAAGGTGGATACAATAAATAGTAGAATTTATCTTTAAATAAAAATCACTTGAGCCCACCTAGTCCAAAGATCCAAACCGTTCATTTGATGAGCTCCAATGTAAATAGGCCTCTCCCCAAAAATCATCTCCCTATGACGATCCTAACTCTTTCATCTATAGATCTAATTGGAGAATTTGGATCATCCTAGGGAGGTGATTTTATAGGAGAGGCCTATTTACGTTGGGGTCAAACAAATGAACGGGTTGGATCTTCGAACCAAGTGGACTCCAGTGATTTTTTTAAATAAATTATACTTTTTATTGTATTCATGACAACGCCTCATACAAAAGTCTACTGTTTGGAGATTTGGATCATCTCATGGAGAGTTGGGATCATCTCAAGGACATATTTTTTATGCAACGGTTATCGCCCCACTAAGGGTTCAGAGAGAGAGAGAGATGTGTGCCTAAACGTGGGTTTTCGTATAAAAATTGGGAAAGGGGTACAATTGTCCTTAGAAAAGTAGCTTTTTTTGTCTACAAAAATCCTGCCATGTTGCAAAATCCGCTTGGCCTGAGTCAAACTACGAAGGAACCTTCTCCGCAATGTTGCGGAGCGAAGATTTGTTCAACTCCTGCTGCTCTCCTACTAAGCTAAATGTACAGAAAGCCTTGTTAGAGTTACATAAGCCTTGTTAGAGTTACATCCCCATGTTGGGAAAACATGAGGAGAAGATTCATACAAGAGAGGGAGTTTTTTTGCTTTTCATACCTTTGATGTTAGCCTTATTTTAAATTTATCCATTAGAGAGGAAAGGATCAGCATAGGCAGGGACCATGTTGTATCGGGGTTGGGGACTATGTATATTAATAGTACAAAAAACATCAAAAGTGTTGAGATTTTTATGTTTCCACAATGGTTAGAACCAAGAGGATGAAGAATTGGTAGTACATACTGTGAAACATCTGATTCTGCTGCTTTATTTCATTGTATTGTTAGTTATCTCAACAGACACTATGGATTCTAACATGCTTCACTCTTTGGATAATTTAAATTGAGTCCTTAGGAATCATTAAGAATGAGTTAGCCAACATCAGTCCCTTCATCATTCATTTTCCAACAATCTTAATAATCGTAGTATTCTGATTATTGTATTTTATCCAACAGAATGTCTGTATTTACTTTTAAGATTTATTTTTATTTATTTTCTCCAATAGCCTACTAACTTGTGTATAGATTTATTTTTATTTATTTTCTCCAGTAACCTACTAACTTGTGTATATTAACTAGTGTGGATTTATGACGACATTAGCTTTTCAATTCCTAAGAAGCCAGCGGCCTTCCCATGATTTTTTAGTATTTTGTCATTTATCCCTCTCATATCTCGAGTCCCACTCTTCTTCTATCTCTGAAGAACCTTGTCCCTAACCCACTGAGCACTTTCCCTCTTCTGAAAATTAAATTGTGTACAATACACTGAAGAACGGTCTGATTCGAAATGGATCATTACCAATATAGGGGAAGTAAGTTTCAGATCCACCCGATCGAAGATTTGAACTGATCGTGATCAAGACATAGATGGATCCGATCTGAAGTGGAACTGTTGACACCCGGCCGGGATAGAATTGAGGGAATGATCACCTTAAATTGGTGAAGTCGTATGAATTCAAAACCGTCTTCATCATCAATTACTTGTATAATTCAACTAAAGAGAGATGCAATTTTTTATATCACTATTAATTACCTTACAAATGTAAATTTCCTTACATGTTGAAAATACCTTTACGAACATAATTGTATTGAAGGAACATTTATAGTATGGGGTTTGCTAGGGTCCATCGCAAGAGGCATTTCACAGCTGGTCTGTTGCATGTCAGACCAGCAACCTCAAAAGGCATTTCGCAGCTGGTCTGTTGCATGTCTCGCCCCTCCCCCCGAAGAATTCAATCCATATTTTTCAAAGCCCCCATCGCAATAATGACTAAGCCCCCCCCCCCCCCCGGGATGAATTCAATCCATATTTTTCAAAAACCCCCATCACCATAATGACTAAGGTGGCATTAAAGTCATAAGGTATACGTAACTGAATCCATATTTTCAAACCACCCCAGTACGCATGCACACCCCTTATAACGTGATTTGACGTGAACCGTGGGCAACTTTAACACTTAGTACGCATGCGCACCCCTTATAACGTGATTTGACGTGAACCGTGGGCAACTTTAACACCTAGTACCCATGCGCACCCCTTATAACGTGAGTACTGCAGAGAGGGAGGGGGCGTAGATATCATCCCCTAAATCTGTGGCAAACAATGGTCAATAAAGTGCGCCCCATTAAAAGACCTTGACCAATAACCTGTCTTCATGAGCCCACCAAAGGAATCTAACTAAATTGTTGTTTTTTGTAACCATTGACCAAGCTCATGTAGGGCTACCAAACACGATTGTATGAAGATAGCATCGATCATACATGCATGCATGCTATGGGGGACACAAGATTGATCATTAAGATAATATGTCAACAATGAGTATTTTTTCCGTAGTGAACTCATATATTTAGTCTCGTATCTTAACTCACAAAAGGACGTATTTCTGTATAAATTTATTTATAAGTGACTAGCATTCTTGGCACATGTCATGCGTGGGTATAAAATAGTGGGCCCCAATCATCCAAACATGTGGTATAAAATAGTGGGTCCAACTACATCAAAAATATAAGATGCGAATTGTAGGCCCACCTTAAGAATGGCTTTGAGGGAGTTGGTGGATCCAGCATGCTGTGGTGCCGGCGTCAGCATGTGAGCAGGGTTCCACCTTTTGTTAGGGGGACACGGGTGGTCTGTTGGAAACAACAGTCGCGTCCTCGCTTGGTTCCTTTTAGAGTCGTCACCTAGGAGATACGAACCCTAATTCTTGGGTGTGAGTTTTTCTAATTTATTGGGCTATCAAGCCTTGGTAAGGAGTTTGGATACAGAGTTGGAGGGTGTTAGGCACCAACTCCGCCCGAAATCGGACTTTAGTACTCAAGGAAAGTGCCTCAAGTTTGCTACACGATCTGATTGTGCTATTGGGGGGACTGAAATGAAAATGCTTAGGATGGGATGACTGTGCTCGAATCCCATGGGATCAAATCTCATGGGGAGGGTGGATCGGCTGAGACTCTGAGACAATGTGATCGGTAGGAGACTCTTTGGACGGTTGTTTCCTGAGGAAGGTTTGATCAGTCCCAGTCAAGAGCCGATCGGTCACAATCCCAAGTCATATTTCCTTTTTCAAATTGCAAACCGAAGAGGAGGGCGAAGAAAATAAACTGTACTCGGAGGAGCACATTTTGATGGGAGCATTGGAGGGGCACTCACAGTCTAACGGACTGGTGAATTTATGGTGGTTGTCCCAATAAAAGGCAGCAGAAAAGAGTGTGGCCACCAGTCCAAAACTCTTATGAGGTCGTAGACAGAAGGGGGTTGGCCAAGTGTCACGTGCCTCTTGTTTTAGTAGCGGAATAACCCGTGCAGCGCCTCAACATATGCTAAGGCCAGCCTTCAACTATTCAAGGCTCTAAAAGCCTTACACGCCCAACACATCTTGATACCCAATGCAAAGTCCATCCAGTACGAGACATGCAAAAATTCGCCAAGCACAAAGGCTTGGTCATCCAAGAAGCAAGTACGCCCCATGGATTGATCGCAAAGTATGCACCTTGCGAGGGTGACCAAAGCCACCCCGGCAAGAGCTTACAACTATCTGGGGTTAGAACAAGTACTTCTTGGAACCGAGTCAGATATAGAAGCCAACATCCCCCATGGTCAAGAGCTATCTGGGAGAGCCTTCCAAGCAAAATACAGTGCTTTGGATGGAAATTTTTTCAGAATACTTTAAGAACAGATGAAAGCCTGAAATCTAGTAATTTACAATTGGCTTATAAATGTGTATGCTGCAGGTAAAACAAAGGAGAAAGTATAGATCATATCTTTATTGAAGGCGATTTGGCTTTGGATAGAATTTGTGAAGCTCTGGGCAGTTGATCTGCTTCCAATCCAATCGGCCAAGAGCAAGACTGTTGCTTGGTCCATTCTCGCTATAATGAGAAAGATACAGGCGGGTTCCTCACTAGGGCACTGCAATTTTATCGTTTGGGAGATATGGATGGAACAGTACTGAAGAAAAATGAAAAATAAAGTTGTAGGAATTTTTTATAAACTACAGAACAAATATTGTAGAAGGAAACCAAGCAAAACAAAATAAGAACACGAAATAGTGGACGTTTCACTTTTCTTTAGTTTTTCATATCTCTCTTCTTTCATAAATACATCAGCCTTAAAATAAAGCTTGTTGCTTCATACGTGCAATAGCAGCAAGCACCACACGTTTTCATCTTCCAAGAGTCCTAACTTCTCATCACTATAATAGATAAGATTCTATCTCCATAGAATAGTTACTAAAGACCTTCTTCAATAAGATAACTAATATCGACAAACCTACACATGTCAAACTCTCTGGATGAAGCAAAACAGATAAGAATAAAATAGCTACAAAGAGTTCAGTCGTCCAACCTCTTCACAGACTCTTCTAGAGGATGAAATTTCAACTAGGCTGGACTCTAATTTTTGGGGGACACATCTTTAGTTTGAATTGGGATTTTTTTTTTAAATTGACAAATATATTCATACCAGCAAAATTACAAGGGGATCAGTAGTCCCACTAGATTTACATAGTATGAATTGCGCTCCAAAAGCGACCCGTGCCCGCGGGTCGACCCGACCCACCCGCAAATTTGCGGGCACGGGTGTGAGTTTTAGTGACCCGTCAAAACTAACCCGCGGGTGACCCAACCCGCAAAAACACGGGTCGGGTCGGGTCAACCCGCGGGCACCCGCGAAAAAGAATGTGGAGAGATATTATTTGCACCACCCCATATCTTGATAATGAGGCAAACTCATATTGTCTTTTCCATTTTAATAGGCTGCTGGGAGCTTTTTGGCAAATCCCATATCTTGATATATCCGCCCCTTTTGATATACATATGGTGTTACGGTGTATATGGTGTGTGGTATCAATAAATAGAGCGGTTAGGATCTGTTTATCGTGTGGCCCAGAAAATGGACGGGTTGGATCATCGTATATAGAATGCCGTACAATATATTTTTTTGGAAAAACCACACACCACATAAAAACTCGTAACTAACTCAGAATTTATTTTCCTCACCTACGCGACCCACCCACCCTCTGAATAAATACAAATAAAAAAGGCTTCTTCCTCCTCTGAAACCAGGAAACTGCACCCCTCGCGCATCTTAGAAAATGGCAGGCACAAGTCAGCTAAAATCCGCCGCTCTAACGGAGCAGATGAAGCTCCATCTCGCCTCCGATGCCGGAAAGAAGGTCGCAGAGAAGATCGATGACATTTTTCAGTTCAACATCGCTCCCAATGTCTACCCTTTTTATCTTTCTTTTGTTTTCGATACTGAAAAAGGCACGCCCTATTGGTTGATCACTTGATCCTAACCCTCTATAGATCGGAGGGTTGGGATCAACCTATTGAAATGATTTTTGGGGCACAACCTATTTAGACTGTGGGCCATCTAATGGACGGTTTGGATCATCCCACGGTGCCGGCCATACCCTACTTTAAGTTTTAACATTTTCCTAAATTTAAAAAATTGTTTGAATTTAACCAGTAAACCACTGTTTGAATTTGCGGGTGACCTGCGGGTTGACCCGGCCCACCCGCGGGCCGCGCGGGTCACGTAAATTCTGACCTGCAAAAATGCGGGTCCTTTCCTGACCCGACCCGTGTGACCCGCACCCGCATCACCCATGGGTTGACCCGGCCCGGCCCACCCGCTTGCTAGGTCTACCAGGAGCATTCTCCTTGGCGCAAAAGAAAATCCCATTACCCCTTACATTACCCAATACCCTCAATTGAATCGAATCCAGCAAAAAGTGCCATATTTGGGGACCCCCCAAGTCAAGATCGTGACCTGCCACGTCACACCGATTTCTTCACTACAATCCGCTGGCAAATTCAATTTTTAAAAATTCCGCTCGAAGGCGCAGAGCTATTGTACGCCCCTAACCGTGCATGATAGCCAACCACCCAACATCATCATCCAATCTCCGGCGGCTTCCACCTCGAACCACCACCAAACACCAACAGCTCCCCATGAAAAATATATCAGATCCTTCCACTATCCACTCCAAAACCTACTTCCACTAACCCAAAAATCAGCCCATCCAAAAGTATACTCCAAGTCCTAAGCCTAAATCGTAACCCTAAAGACTATAATACTCCCCACCTCCTTCTCCATTCAACCCTGACCCTAACAACCCTAAAACTCCCCTCCTTCTCATTCAAACCTTAACCCTACAAGGTTCATTACCGCTATCCAGAACCTCCCTCACCTCCATATCCAACTTCCTCATTTTTTCCTGGATCCGAACACCCTGTTCCTTACATCGGCCCCTTCTACAGCCTCCAACGACTCCCCCACCCACTTTCTCCATCATCCCTAACTAGATCCGGCTTTTTCACCATTAAATTCGGCCTTCTCGGGTCCAGCTCCGGCCATTCCTCTCCTCCAGTCATCCACGACTCTAGGTCTGGCACCCCACGGCCTTTCACGGTCACCGGCAACCTTCATAGTTTTCCCGGCTCTAGATCTAGCTTCACAGCCTCCACGGGTCCCAATCCAGCCTTCACGGCCCCAAATCATGCGTCCACAGCCCTTGATCTAGCCACCACGGAAAAGCGATGTTGCAGATCTGGCCTCCACTAATCCCGATTCGGCCTCCAAGGCTCATCTTTTACCAACAATGGGAGAGACGGTAAAAATAGGTCGGCAATGGGGAGAGAGAGAGAGAGAGAGAGAGAGAGAGAGAGAGAGGGAGATGAGAGAGAGGGAACGAGAAAGAGAGGAAGACGAGAGGAGAAACCGCCTCCCTCCCTAGGTCGATGCCCTAGAGAGAGCTTTTTTTTATCGCCCTCTCTTATTCTCGTACATTTGAATTAGGATTCTCACAACAGTCCCATCCATTTCCAGAATTATAAATCTCATCAAGGATCACATCTGATCGATACTCATTTTCTCCAATCCGGTAAAGGCACCTTCCATGCTTGAGTTGTATCATTAGCTCAATTGGGCATTAATAACCGGCCTCTAAAGTGCACGAAAGATAGCTGGATTTGGTGGAAATGGCTGCCCAAAGGCTTCTTTAAACTGAATACGAACGGGACAACAAAAGGGAACCCGGGCACATTTGGTAGCAGTGGGGTAGTTAGAGACAACTCTGCATAGTTTATCATAGCCTATTTCTTTTAGTTAGGGGTGCAACTCGGGTCTGGTTGGGTTCGGGTTGGCTTGGTTGGGTCGGGTTGAGGCCAACCCGAACCGGACCCGACCAACCATTTGCTCAATCCGAACCTGAACCGACCCGAGTTCCAACCCGACCCGACCCAATCCGAGATTTTAAGCTTAAAAAATAAAATAAAAAATTATTAAAAATGTCGGGTTGTCCAAGCCCTCAACCCGAACCCGAACCCGAACTCAACCTGAACCAGAACCCGAACCTGACCCGAACTCAACCCAACCCGACTTTTTTCCGGGTTGGACCTGTCGGGTTCGGGTTGAGCCCGCCCACGTTGCACCCTTACTTTTAGTAGGTAAAAAGTACTAATATTGTTGCAGAAACAAGAGCGCTTCTTGACAGGCCTTAGGATTTACTCAACCAGATCAATAGTCATATAGAAGCGGATATTATGATGCTAACAGATCTCATAGAAGGATAAGTACCATACCATGGTCCATTAAATACCTTTGGCTAGGGCTGCAACTCGGGTCGGGCAGGTCGGGTTTTGGAGAACCCAACCCTACCCGAGAAATATCTCGGGTCGGGTCGGGTTTTTTTCGGAAAACCCACGATTCCCAAACCCGGCCCTACCCATGATAAATCTCGGGTCGGGTCGGATTTTTTCACGTTGACGCAAATTTTTAAGGAAAATTCTTGTTTGGCAAGGCAACTCAACTCATAGAAGCAGAAATTACACTCACATTACACTTGAATCAAACAATGATGTAATTACACTCACATCACACTTGAATCAAACAATGTTGTAATCAAACAATGTTGTAATTACAATCAAACAATGCGAATCAAACACTTGAATCAACTCAACTCATAGAAGCAGAAATTACACTCACATACAGTAACAGTGGGTGCGTGGGTTTTCACTTTTAACTTTGGGATAATTACATTTACACCCCCTCTAGTTTCTGACACATCCACTTCCACCCCTATAGTTTAAAACGTGACAAATACACCCCTGTAGTTTCAATTTGTTTAAGGTTTGCCCCCTCAGCTGAAGGTTCGTCCATAGATTGAAGGGTTTGGATGATCCGATGGAGCTGATTTTTTTGGCACACCATATCTATGTCAGGACCCATCAAATGAACGCTTTGGATCATCCAAATAATGTGGGCCCCTACCCGAATCCAAACACTACCAAAAAATCATCCAAATAATGTGGGCCCACATTGTTTGGATGATCCAAAGCGTTCATTTGATGGGTCCTGACATAGATAGGCTGTGCCCAAAAAATCAGCTCCATCGGATCATCCTAACCCTTCAATCTATGGATGAACCTTCAGCTGAGGGGGCCTACCTTAAACAAATTGAAACTACAAGGGTGTATTTGTCACGTTTTAAACTATAGAGGTGGAAGTGGATGTGTCAGAAACTAGAGGAGGTGTAAATGTAATTATCCCTTTAACTTTTAACTAACAATAGAAAAAAAATGTACATACTATAACTTATGTAACTCGGGTCGGGTCGGGTCGGGCCCCTTCAAACCCGGCTCGACCCGAGATTCATGCGGGTTTTTGAATGCTAAACCCGGCTCGACCCGAAACCCATGAAATCTGAACCCGACCCAGGCTATTTTCGGGTCGGGTCGATGCGGGTCGGGTAAAACCCGGCTCGAGTTGCAGCCCTACCTTTGGCGAATGTTATAGATCATTGATTAATGTACTTTTTGGGCATGCAAGCATCGCATGCACATGAACTGTGTTAGACTGTTAGGGATTTTGTGCACATGACAAAAATGCTTTTCCGTTTATTTTATTGAGGGCTGCCCCTGCAAAATGGGAATATGTTCTGTAAAAAACACCTATACTCTATCGTGACACGTGCAAAATGCGCAAGACAACAAAGATGAGAGCTCAAATCCCCATAAATGTCACAAACACACTTCCAAAGTGATTAAATCGTGGGTAATTTTCACTGTGAAAACTACTAAGTTTAATGATTTGGGCGTTGTTAAATTTTACAAGTAACTAACAGAAGTAATATGCAAAACAACACAGAATTACTTTATGGCTATTAGTCTGAAGCTGGGATCTGATAATCAATGAATCTAATGGTGAAGGACGCCAAAGAGTCTGAAATTCAGTTGAAAATAGTGAGGATGTTTCGTGATATAATTAGAGTAGTTAATATGTGTGAAAGATAAAGATCCAATTCCTTACACAGTAAGAATTTTAGTGAACAGTTAGCATTCAAATGATGGAGTCAATCAATAGCTTAATATGAGCCTCTGACAATAAATTTGAGAAGAAAATTAAAACGACTTGGGCTGGACTATGATGGTGAGACAACCATATAGTATAGTTCAGCCTTGTATAGATTGAATGCTTGTGATAAATGCTTCTGGATCTGCGTGATAGATTTCAGAATGTGTATATCAACAGGAAATTTTAACACAACTGATCAATGACAGAGAAATCAATACATGGAAATTTTATATAAGTAACGTGATAGAAGGAGAAAATTGATTAGGCTGAAATAAACACATTAAAAGTAAATGTGTGAGCCAAAACAGTAAGTAGACAAATGTTCCTTTTGATCATTCACAAGGAGCTAAACAAATTTCAGCAGCACTATTCCTGCTCGAGGAGATTATAACGTGCAGATAACGCAAATAATGAGTAAAAAAAAGTTTAGTCCTTCCCCATTTTGATTTCCTCCATGATGTCGGATGGCCGGAGGAGGAGAGGATATGAGGTGGGTCTTGGAGACCATGTTTGATGACTTTGAGATGGCGTAAGAGAGAGAGAGCGAGAGAGAAAAAATGCCGAAAAATAAAAGAGAAATGTGAAGAAAATGCTTGGGAAAAGGGAGCTTTTGATGTGGGTTTGTGTGAGAGTTGTTGTCTTTGTAGAGGACCTTGTATGGGTTTTTATAGAGTGGAGATGGGCAAAAATAGCGGTTGGGGGAGGAACAATTGAGAAGATTTTAGGGTTTTTTCGAAGAAAAAAAAAAAGGGATTTGGGAAGGAAAACTTGAATGAAAATCAAGAAGCAAGCGAGATTGATTGCGATTTTGGGTTGAGATGGAATGTTTGGCTAAGGATCTTTGATTTGCATTGATTCTTGCCTTTTGAAGAAGGTTTTTAGTGGAAGAGATGAGATATGGGGCTTTTTTTGGGAGGGTGGGGGAGGGGAATGAGAATGGAAAGAGAAGTCATTATTTTAGTGCTGATGGCAAAGTTTCGTAAATTTAAGGAAGTTTAATGTTCTTTTTATACTTAAAGGAGAGTGGCAAGGGCTGTAAATAAATGAAGACAATGAGGGCTTTTCATCTGACTTTTGCAAAGAGAACGGTGGTTTTTTTTTTTAAAAAAATGGCATGCTTACACACTCTAGTCTTTATTTTCTGAACAGAATCCCGTTTTACATTTGTTTTCCTATTTGGTTTGTAATATGATGATCATATATCATTTGGTTGCACGGATCTTTCTCATGCATCATGTTTATGTTTGCTTGTCTATTACACTCAAGTATATGGAAAATATCTAGTTGGTGGTATGTGAGTTGCTCTCTTTCTAAATAAATATAGTTGACAATTACAAATATTTTGGTAATGTTTTATTTAAGAATAAATAAGATATTTTTTTTAAGAAAATGTTTAATAAAGAGATATAGCTTTTTTTGGTAGGTAAGGTGAGGTTTGGCGGGGACACCTACAGCTAACCTACCGTTTATTAGATAGGAGAGAGATTAGGGATGGAACTCAGGTCTGGTTGGGTTGGGTCAAAGCCAACCCGAAGCCAACCCGAACCCCAACCTGACTCTCAACCCGAACCCCAACCTGACTCTCAACCCAATGAAGGCTAACCAGACCCAACCTGAAAAATTAATATGTCAACCCGAACCCACCCAGAATCCGACCCGATAACCCAATTCGGGTCTGGTTGAGTCGGGTTGGGTCAGGTTGACCCGGTTATGGTCATATCTTTCCCCTTTAGGTTTCTATGTTCTAAAAAGAAATAGAAAAATGGAATTTTTATTTAAATGTTGGGTTTTGATGGGGGGTTGGGTCAACCCGAACCTGAACCCGACCCGACTCTGTAGGGGCGGAGCTAGGAATTTACACTTGGGGGGACGGGACTAATTTAGATTTTGTCAGCGTTGGTCATTGTGTGGGTGGGGGTAGCCATATCACTTGGAGTTTAGACTTAATTGGAATTTCTGCACATATTAGTACTAATAAAAGGGATTTTGCAAGTCATTGGGGGCCGTGGCCCCTCCACATTATATGTGCCTCCCGCCCTGCGACTCGGGATCAACTTTCTCAATGCGAACCTGATCCCAACCCGACTCAAACACAACCCAACCTGTTACTTTTTCGGGTTGACCCGACCCGAGTTGCACTCCTAAGAGAGATTTTTATATTTAAAATGATTTAAATAACCGATAGTCTGGTGGGCAGAGTTTTTATCTGGTGAAGTTGTATGTACCGTTGTGCAGCACAAAAAATGTAAACCATGACTAGCATCAAGTCTAAACCATTCAGGTTTTTGTACCATATGCTTTCCATGCCTCAAATATGGTAGCCATAGTAAGATTATAGCCCTTCTGTATGTTTTTATATATACATTTTGACATCTAAAACTATTGGCCACAATTTGATTGTTTAGATCATCATCGCATTTTTGTGAAACAGACTCTTTACAGTACGTGCTGACAAAAAAAAAACAGTGATTGTTATAAATCAGTGATTAATGTATACTTTTTGGGCCATGCAAGCATTGCATGCACCTGCACTTTATAAAGCATTTCCTGTGCATGACAAAAATGATTTTCCATATATTTAATTTATAATGGAATCATGAGAAATTATATATCATTTGGCTACGCGTATCTTTCACATGCATCATGTTTTTGTTTTCTAGACACTTTTGTACTAGGAATGAATCCAATTACCTAGAAGTACTAGGAATGAATCATATTACCTAGAAGTACCACCATGAAGTAAAGTAAATGGAAATTATCTAGTTGCTAATCATGTGACTTGCTCTCTTTTTAATATCTAGTTGCTAGTCATGTGACTTGCTCTCTTTCTCTCTATCTCTCTCTACTTCATTGTTATTTCCGGTGAGATATCTATATTAGATGTCATTAGTTTATATTTCTAGAAGAAGTACTCCATCAGCTTTAGACGTCAAGTTAGAAGTGAAAATTCAAGATAGTGAAGCATCAGACATCCAGTGGAGCTGATGAGAGTGTCGAAAGAAGACTTTCAAATAATGAAGTCATGGTTGCAAGACTTGAGCCCTAAAAGAACACTTGGGCTGCATATATTCAATCAGATTCCGAGGTGGAATATTTCAAGAGTAGGGATAGTTCTTATGTCCGAATGAAAGAGAGTATCCAAAAAAGAAGAAAAGTATGAGAAAGATAAAAAGAGAAGGGAATGTGTTCCTAAGACAACTCCTTAGTAGTATTGAAGACCCTGATGATGGAGTTAATGAGATAAATTGAATATGAGAATTGTCTTTGGCATTTGGAGACTCGTAAGAGTTGTAGAATGTTGAGCATAAATTCAAGACCCTGAGAAGAGCGCAAATTCAAGTGGAGCACCATGGTTGAAGTCTTGGTTGAGAATACCGTCAAATTTCTCGACAAAAAATATTCAAAGTCTTTGAACCTTAAGCAAAAGAGCTTGTACGCCGAATACACCAAGATGTCATCCTTGGACCTCTGAGCCTCTATAACCAAAATCCTAACGTTTTAAAATCCTTTTGTAAACCCTTTGGGCCAAAAAGTCAAATTAAACTATTTTCTTCTAACCACATTATAAACCAGAGGCATTTTTTTAAGAGTTTGAACAGCATTATCACTTGATCTCCAACTCTTCAGGGGTACGTAGGCAGTCTGATTAATCCAGATTTGGTCAACCTTGGGATAAAAGTCCAACTATCCCCTTTCAAAATTTTGAAGTTTAAAGCTAAACTATTCTTTGTTAAACCCCAAAAAATGAACTACGCAGATCTGATCCTCCATTTTTTGGGTACGTAGGTAATCTGGCAAGACCAAATTCGGTCCAAATCGTTTGAACCTTAGATATCTAACCCCTTTTGAACCTAAGCCCACCTAGAAAATTCTTCTGGTGAAACAAGCAAAGGTTCAAGCACGCAAAAATTAAAAAAATAGAAAGAAAAGAAAAGAAAACGAGAGTCTGAAGACCCACTAGGTTGAAAACCTGAAAGGGCGGCCTAGAGTCATGCATTTGCTAAGTTAACAACCAAAGGAGTTGGCTTATGTAAAAAGCAAGGGTAGCGGTTTATGGGAATTAAAAACCTAAGAAAGGAATCCAGTTAGGGGCAAAACTTCACAAAAAGAGTGAGTTGATGAGATGTAGAAGGAGTTCCTCAGTTATGAAGAGCTCAGAAATTCAAGTAGTGCAAGTAATTCAGGAGAAAGTTGAGATGAGTGATCTGCAAGACAGAAAACATGGAAGAAATTAGTTGTGACTTTCTGGAAAGAGAGAAGTCAATGAGATGGAGAAGTAGTTTCTGAACAGGGCATGATCCTGGAATCCGAGTACTGTCGGTGAGATTTACTTTGATATCCCTTTAAATTAGGGGCATTAAAACTGATCAATCCGAATGGGGTAGTAACCATGATGAAAATCCTGATAGATGAAATTAGAACCTCTTGACATGGTTTTCGAGATTACTCCGAGGGTGGTTAGCCTTACCATAAAAACATAACACATTTGATCTAAGGGTGAATTAAAATTTAGTCAAGTCTCTTAAATATCGTAAGTCTTCTTTGAAAGAGTTCCTGAAAGTATATTCCTCACTCATATTCATTTTCTTTTAAGGTCCATAGTGTCTAGCACTGGAAAGAATGGGTGTATACCTTCTAGAGTGAAAAGAAAAGTCCAGAGTAGATCCTGGTTTAGGAATCAAAGAAGGCAAAGTGGTATATCTTTCATACCTGCCTGAGTCATCAGAGCCTTAAACATTGAGCAAAAGGAAGAATTTTCAGATTCAGCCTTTGTGGAGATGGTTTTACCATTATACCAAAGTTAGAACCCATACAAATTTAAATTTTCCTACTTACCTTGGTTCTGCTTTCTTAAGACTTGTCATGGAAGTACATCATACTAGGGGCATCTTTTATAACTTGCGTCATAAAAGATATCAAACACAATGATAACTGGGATAGTTATTCTCAGCAATTAGAAACCAGAGAAGCTTGAACACACTCTTTGAATTGAGTTCCTTGATTAAATTGTCTCTTTTGGAGTCAAAGTTTTAAAAACTTAAATTCCCGGCGGAATCTAGAATTTACTCCTGCAGTTTTCAAAGCTCAGCAAAATGCTTTTCACCTATTAGAGAGAGTCAATACTTAAAAATCTCATCAATCTATTTGAGTTTTGCTTTCAGCAAAGATCATGCACTCTTAGTTACTCTCGGCGACAGATAACTAATCCATTAATGAATCCAATCAAAGTTGGCAAATTTTTCTTTAATCGTTTTAACAAGTTCTTAACAATGATAGAAATTGACGGCTCTGTACTTTAGAGTCTGATCTTTTCTTCCACTGTTTTGAAGTTTTAATAAAGGTAGAAATTGAAAGCTCTGTGCTTCGGAGTCTAGTTTTTTCTTCCATCATTTTGAAAAATTTTAACAAGGAAGAATTTATTATATTCCATGTTGCACGGTTTGATCATTTCTTCCATCTTTCGAAAAAAAAAGCTCTTTGAGTGTTTAGTTTGTACTTGCTTTGGTGAAGTCTCAATATAATAACAAAATGACTCTGAATATTTGGTTTGTACATATTTTGAAAAGTTTCAGTAAAAAAAAAGACTCTTTGAGTGTCTGGTTTGTTCGTGTTTTGGAAAGTTTCAGTAAAAAAAGGGAGGGTCAAAAGCTATCTGGGGGAGCCTTCCAAGCAAAATACAATGCTTTGGATGGAAATTTTTTCAGAATACTTTAAGAACAGATGAAAGGCTGAAATCTAGTAATTTACAATTGGTTTATAAATATGTATGCTGCAGGTAAAACAAAGGAGAAATTATAGATCATATCTTTATTGAAGGCGATTTGGCTTTGGATAAACTTTGTGAAGGTCTGGGCAATTGATTTGCTTCCAATCCAATCGGCCAAGAGCAAGATTGTTGTTTGGTCCATTCTCGCTATAATGAGAAAGATCCAGGCGGGTTTCCTCACTAGGGCACTGCATTTTTTATCGCTTGGGAGATATGGAAGGAACAATGCTTAAGAAAAATGGAAAATAAAGTTGCAGGATTTTTTTATAAACTAAAGAACAAATATTGTAGAAGGAAACAAAGCAAAACAAAATAAGAAAACAAAATAGTGGACGTTTCAATTTTCTTTAGTTTTTCATATCTCTCTTCTTTCATAAATACATCAGCCTTAAAATAAAGCTTGTTGCTTCATACGTGCAATAGAAGCAAGCCCCACACGTTTTCATCTTCCAAGAGTCCTAACTTCTCATCACTATTATAAATAAGATTCTATCTCTATAGAATAGTTACTAAAGACCACCTTCAAGAAGATAACTACTATCTACAAACCTACACATGTCAAACTCTCTGGATAAAGCAAAACAGATATGAATAAACTAGCTAAAAAGAGTTCACTCGTCCAACCTGAAGTCACAGACTCTTCTAGAGGATGAAATTTCAACTAGGCTGGACTCTAATCTTTGCTGGATTCTAATCTTTAGTTTGAATTAGGATTCTAACAAAAGTCTCATCAATTTCCAGAATTATAAATCTCATCAAGGAACACATCTGATCGATAGTCGTTTTCTCCAAACCGGTAAAGGCACCTTCCATGCTTGAGTTGTTATCATTAGCTCAGTTGGGCATTAATAACCGGCCTCTAAAGTGCACGAAAGATAGCTGGATTTGGTGGAAATGGCTGCCCAAAGGCTTCTTCAAACTGAATACGAACGGGATAACAAAGGGTAACCCGGGCAAATCTGGTAGTGGTGGGGTAGTTAGTGACAACTCTGCAAAGTTTATCATAGCCTATTTCTTTTAGAACGTAAAAAGTACTAATATGGTTGCAGAAACAAGAGCGCTTCTTGATAGGCCTTAGGATTTGCGCAACCCTTGGCATGGAGCAAATCATTATAGAAGCGGATAGTATGGTGCTAATAGATCTCATCGAAGGATAAGTAACATACCATGGTCCATTAAATACCTTTGGTGAATGTTATAGATCATTGATTAATGTACTTTTCGGGCATGCAAGCATTGCATGCACATGAACTGTGTTAGGGATTTCGTGCACATGACAAAAATGCTTTTCCGTTTATTTTATTGAGGGCTGCCCTGTAAAATGGGAATATGTTTTGTAAAAAACACCTATACTCTATCGTGACACGTGCACAAGAAAACAAAGATGAGAGCTCAAATCCCCATAAATGTCACAAACACACTGCCAATTCAAAGTGATTAAATCGTGGCTAATTTTCACCTTACTCTTCATTTTCTGAACAAAATCCCGTTTTAGATTTGTTTTCCTATTTGATTTGTAATATGATTATATATCATTTGGTTGCACGGATCTTTCTCATGCATAATGTTTATGTTTGCTTGTCTATTACACTAGGAATGAATCTAATTAACTTGAAGTGTGCAAGGAATCAAGTATACGGAAAATATCTAGTTGTTGGTATGTGAATTGCTCTCTTTAATAGTTGATAATAACAAATAGGGCTTGAGGTTTCTGAGCTATAGCTCAGCCTGAGCAACCCGCTATAAATACACCATCTCCATGTTGTTTCACTCATCCTACCCATTCATTCTATAGGACCTGAAACCATCTCCATACCATAATCCTAACCATTCGATCTATACGAGCCTAATTTCTAGCCATCCATGTTAAACCTCCACAAATCATAACTCTAACCATAACCATAATTCTAACTATAACCTATAGAATGAATGGGTTGGATGACTCAAACAACTCTGAAAGAGGGTGTATTTAGAGGGCTGCTCAAGCTGAGCTATAGCTCATTATTTCGGTAATGTTTTATTTAATAATAAATAACATATTTTGTTATAGAAAATGTTTAATAAAGAGTGTTTTTTTTTTGGTAGGTAAGGTGGGGTTTGGCGGGGACACCTTCCAGTTTATTAGATAGGAGAGAGATTAGGGATGGAACTTAGGTCTGGTTAGTTGGGTTGGGTCGAAGCCAACCCGAAACTCTAAACCGTCAACCTGAACCTGACCGACCTGACCTGACTCTCAATCCGATGAAGGCTAACCTGACCTAACCCGAAGAATTAATATGTCAACCCGAGCCCAACCAGAACCCGACCCGATTTCCCAATTCGGGTCTGGTTGAGTCGAATCGGGTTGGGTTGACCCGGTTATGGTGATATTTTTCCCCTTTAGGTATTTATGTACTAAAAAAATAGAAAAATGGATTTTTTTGTAAATGCTGAGTTTTGATGTGGGTTGAGTCAACCTGAACCCGACCAGGATGGGGTGAAGCCAGGAATTTACACTTGGGGGAACCGGACTAATTTAGACTTTGCCTGCGTTTGGTCGTTGTGTGTGTGTCTGTGTGTGTGGGTGGGGGAGAGAGAAAGGTATCACTTGGAATTTACACTTGGAAATGTCTTCACATATCAGTACTAATAAAAGGGATTTTGCAAGTCATTGGGAGGCTGCGGTCCTGTCCACGCTGTATGTGCCTCCGCCCCTGTGACTCAGGTTCAACTTTTTCAACCAAAACCCGAACACAACCCGACTCAAACACAACCCAAATTGTTATTTTTCTAGTTGCTAATCATGTGACTTGCTCTGTTTTTCTCTATCTCTCTCTCTAATTCTTTGTCATCTCCGGTAAGATATCTATATTAGATGTCATTAGTTTATATTTCTACCACTCTCAGTTTGATGTTTAAATATAGCAGTCATAAATTTGCTGCCTATAAATATTGATTCTTGTGAAACCTCCATCACAATATACAATACTGCTCATATCCCCCGTTTGTTTAATTTCCAACCTTTTACATTACTATGGCTCTTCTACCTTTAAACACTTCTTTTGGCTCCATCTTTGATCCACGGGAAGACGGAAAGCCACAAATGAATCCCAACGTAGGAGTGTTTCACCCAAGCCTTTGGGGCGATCACTTCCTCACCTACTCTCATGATCAAATTGTAAGGCATGAGAGAGTGAGAGAGAGGGTTCATTAAAAATTCAACTATCACCTTTCATTATGATGGTTCATTGATAGCCAAAGTTGTCTAGCTCATGCCTCTTGATAGAACATATGATGATAGGAAATGCTCTGTTCAATGGTTTTTTTTTTGGTTGTATACTCACCTCTTTTTCCTTCTATTGCATCTATTTATGCAGTTTCAATTAGAAAAGAAGGAAAATGGGGCCATGGTAGAAAATTTAGACAAATATAAAATTGCAGTTTAGTTTTATAGTAGGGAAGTAAGAGAGAGAGGGAGAGAGATGATTTATGTTGAATTATAGCCTTTCATAATTACCATAGCTAATGTATTTGTTCTTCTAAATGATACCATGCAGAAGTTGGATGCATGGACTAAGCGGGTTGAAGAGTTGAAGGTAGAAGTGAAGAGAATGCTAAGCAGTACCAAGGGGTCACAACAAGATATTGATTTGATCAATGTACTTCAACGTCTTGGAGTAGAATATCACTTTGAAAAGGAGATTAATGATGCACTACATGTACATCATATATTTGAATCTCCTACATACGTCGCTGATGATGATCTACATGACGTTGCTCTCCGATTTCGATTACTAAGACAACATGGTATTAATGTGTCATCAGGTAAATCCTTTTTCATTTGTTTTCATCATTCCCACAAGTTTTCTCATTCGCATTCATGACATTGAGTGGGTTGAAACAGATGTATTTAACAAGTTCAAAGATGAGCATGGAAACTTCAATGCAAACTTAATCAGCAATATGAGGGGCCTATTAAGCTTGTATGAAGCAGCATATCTCAGCACACAAGGAGAGGATATATTAGATGAAGCCATTAGATTCACCAGAGAGCACCTAAAGTCTGGTATAACCAATCTCGATTCTAAACTTTTTGTGACACAGGTAAAACACGCCTTAGAGGTACCCTTGTGGAAGAGTCTACCAAGGCTAGAGCATAGGCATTACATCTCAATATACCAACAAGAGAAGGCACGAAATGATGTCCTGCTAGAGCTTGCAAAGTTGGATTTCAATCTCTTACAATCGTTGCACCAAAAAGAGTTAAAGGATCTTACAAGGTATATTTCTTAAATTATGTAAAGATTATTTCCTATAGAATTATTAAAAGGGGCTAGCTAGGAACCATCGCAGAAGGCATTCCGCCGGCCGGCTGTTGCATGAGAGTGCTGCCACAAAGGCTCACTTTTTAACAGATTTTGTCTTATTCTTTTGATTCATCTGAGGTGACTGCACTCCCATGCAACAGCCGGCCTGCGAAATGCCTTCAGCGATGGTCCCTAGCAAAAGTCTTATTAAAATTTTCACTATTGATCTATAAAGAAACAATCAATGCGTGTAGCACTTTATACGAAATAAATTAGATGATTTCTTCATCAGCATCATATTTTCTAATCTAGATATAATGGAAAAACTTTAGTGTTATCTGCTTATATATAAGAGGGCGTGGTGTCTCAGCTCTAGCTCAGGCTGAGCTAGAGCTTAGAATACACCATCTCCCATAGTAGTTTCACTCATCCAACCCATTCATTTTATACTAGCTCACATAGATAGGGTGTTCCTAACAAACCAGCTCCATACCATAATCCTAACCATCCGATCTATAGGACTATAATTTCTAGCCATCCATTTCGAAACCTCCACAAATCATAACCCTAACCATAACCCATAACCATAACCATAATCCTAAGCATAACCTATAAACTAAATGGGTTGGATGACTCAACCAACTATGGGAGTAGTGGTTTCTGAGCTCGAGCTCAGAAACCTTTTCACACACACACACACACACACACACACACACACACACACACACACACACACATATATATATATATATATATATATACAGACACTGTTTGTTGACAAATCTGCCCATTTTTGCCCTCCACTTTTGGAGGGGTTAGGATGATCCAATGGACCTGATTTTTGGTACACACCTTATCTATGATGGGGCCTTGAAAATGAATGGTTCGGATCACCACAAAAAATGTGGGACCCGTGTGTTTGAGCACTCTATCTCATAAAAGCTTATATGAGCTCAAGCTCACGAACAATTTTTCCTATATATATATATATATATATATATATATATATATATATATATATATATATATATATATATATATATATATATATAGGAAAACTCTAGGGTTAATTCCTTGCTTATATGAAAGGTAAATTTATAGATATTAATTGGCTGTAAATATCTTATTTTTCATAGTTTACATAACAATTACTGATATAAATGCTTAAATATTTATGAATATTTAAAAATAGTTAACTACCTATTAGAAAAAGAATTTCTTTTCCTAGTCAATGGATCAATGAGTTGAGTTTTGCGATTTGCTAAGGAATATTTATGTCAATGATGCATTTTAAACCCAGTAAATTATAATTAGAAATGAGATGCGCATTATATTTATGCATCGCAGTGCTATATTAGAACAGATCATACATGCCCCTTCTTAGAATTCTCTCTGATTAACGTAGACTATATTTATATATCTTACAGGTGGTGGAAGGAAACGAATCTTATAGAAAACATGCCTTTTGCTAGGGACAAATGAGTAGAAATATACTTTTTTTGGTCGAATGGAGTGTATTTTGAACCACAATATTCCCTGTCTAGAATATGGATTGTCAAACTTTAATCCTTGATATCAGTGATTGATGACTTTTATGATGACGTGTACGGTACAATGGAGGAACGACAATTCTTCACTGGTGCAATTGATAGGTACTTGGATTACCTTTAACTTTTATTTCTAATGCTATTATTAGAGATCACTTTTTGGTTCCATGGTCAAGAGTTGAGAATGTTAATGGCTAATTAATTTCAGGTGGGATGTTGAGGCTATAGATCACGTTCCCAAATACATGGAAGGATATTATCTTGAGCTCTTGAATATTGTCAAGGAAATAGAAGAGAAACTCGTTGTAGAAGGAAACTCCTATCGCGTACCATACTTAATAGAAGGAGTAAGACCTCTAAATCGACATAAAGTTTGAGATATATATCTTATGAATATTGAAATTTTTATGGGAAGATAACCTTATTTTTTTTCTTTATGATAATAGTTATTTTCTAATATTACGGTTGAACGACTCCATTTTGTTGTATATTAAAGGTTTAATAAGAGCATACTTTACTGAAGCCGAATGGCAAAGCAAGGGATATATACTTCTATTCAATGAGCATTTAAGCATCTCATCGATCAGCTGCGGTTATCCTATGATCACTATCCTTAGTTTTGTTGGGATGGGTGAAATGGCAACAAAGGAGGCATTTGATTGGGCAAGGAGAGGATCTAAGGTTGTTATGGATGCATCACTCGTTTGCCGACTCCGAGATGACATTGTGGGAAACAAGGTAGGATGCTAAACTATGTTGCATCATTATAGATACGCTTGTCGGAATCCGACATGGGTATCGAGTGTTGGATTCGGCATACCTCAAAAGGATGGATTGGTGGATTCGTCAAAATATTGTAATTAATTGTGAAATTTTCAGTATAATAAATAATATATTTAAATATTTAGAAGGTTCAATAAATATAATGTTTTATTTTCATATAAAAATATAAAAAAAAAATACTATTAGGATGGGTAAAACGTAAAACATGCAATAGTTGTACAGTTATGGTAGCAATATTTAGTGAAAAAATAACTAAAAGAGACCCAGAAGTGTCTCTGTGAATCCTAAGGTATGAGAATCTGAGATGTGTCCAACACGGATTCTTCAGCTGCTCAGAAGAATCCATGTAACATAGATGCTGAATATTATGCACCCTTAAAACAAACTTGACGTTTAGGCACGCCTGGCTTTCTGTCTACATATTGTCATTCCTTAGAAAATCCTTGCTCTTAATTGATATTCTTCATAAATTTCTCTTATTATCAAGATTTATAAAATCACCCACTTAAACAAACTAACTATGTACCTTCTATTTCTTAAGAAATTACTAGCTCTACTACAGCTTAAAACTGCTCCTACCAAAAAATGTGTTTAACCTATATTATAATTAGAAGGTTTTTTTTTATGTATTATCCATTACATTATGGTTTAAAGATATCTTTCAAACTCTTAAAAAAAAAAAGAAATCTACACAGAAAAAGCATCAACTAATTAAGTTACATGAGATAAAAAGATAAAATATCTAACTATTTTCTATCTCAAACATTATTTTTTTGTATCATTGACATTTGCAGTTTGAACAAGAACGGGAGCATGTTGCATCAACTATCCAATGTTATGTGAAAGAGCATGGGGTCTCAGAGGAGGAGGCATGCCATAAGTTTGAAGAAATGATTATGATTGCATGGAAAGACATAAATCAAGCATGCCTTAAACTCCCTGTCTCTCACACTCTCCTCATGCGACTTGTCAATCTCACACGTGTGATGGAAGTACTATACCAATACGATGATGGATACACATTTTCAGGTGGCAAGACCAAAGAGCGTATCAAGTCATTGTTTGTTGATCCCATTCCCCTATAGGAATAGATGTGGTTTATTAAGTTAAGACTTATGGGTCGGATGTGTATGAATGAGTGATTTATCATCTTATTATTGTTGGATATATAATATATAATAGGGTTACTAATACTTTGTATTTACTATGTTGTTTGAATGAGTTTTATGTTTCGTACCAAATTGAATACATTTTTAGAGTGACCTAATAAACATATCTATAATAGAGCATAATGTGAAGAGAACAAATGAATACATTTGCAACAACATAAATATTATGCATCAAAGCACAATTTTAATACCTCACAATAAATCAAATTCCATCATATATATATACTACAAGAAAGCAGCCTTTTTCAAGCGTTTTAAAACGCCGCCACAACTTCAAATAAACGTCGGCCTAAGGTTTCCCAGCGTATTGTCGGCATTAGGGAATACGCCGGGTCTACTTGTGTCGGCTAAAGTATTGCCGGCGTTTAGGAATGCCAGGACGATTACACGGCGTTCGTTAAACGCCGGTACTGACTTGAATTTAGTGCCACCTAACACAAACCACGGATATTTCCCGGCGTTTACGAACGCCGCCTAAGGGGAAACTGATATTTATTAAAAGCTGTGGCCGACGTTTAGGAATGCCGGGAAATGGTGTATTTTTTTTTAAAAATAAATTAATATTTTGGAAACCGAAAACCTGGAACCTGAACATGCATCTGAGATAAATGTAAGTAAAGAATAAATTAACACAATTCCCGACTTATTCCATAGGTTTCATTCCAAGCCCAACACATACCACAAGTTCCCCCAAAAAAATGAATAGGACTGCCCCAACATATATGCTCTTTCAATGTTGTGAAGAAAAAAAATCAAATAAATACACAAATGAGGAGGAAATGATGAAGATTCAGGCTACTTACGGCCTAAACTAAGGGAAGAATTTTTCATCGCATAGGCAATATTCAAGAAAGAGGAGATAAAAGCAACATAGAATGAAATGAACCTATTGGGAGAAAATGGTTAGAAACAATTTGAAGATGAATACGACACATTCAAATGACAAAATTCATTATACTCAAATGAATTGAGATAGACTAGATCATGAATTTTGACAAAACAGTGAAATGAAACTATATATACATTAGGTTGTGTCTTCTCTAGTTACAGTAGCACAAGTTGAGGTTATGACTGACTTTGAGCATATAAATTGAAATAGTTGCCACAACTAACTTCTTGTGGAAGTACTAAGACGCTAGAATCTTGTTAACTCTCAGAGGATATTAAACAAACAGCATAATGCATTCCTTAATATTGCACTCCAATACAAAACAACTCTCAAAGAGAGAACAGTAATGGCCCGTTAAATTTGGTTGTAACAACTTGTCCACAATTGTTCTTACTTGAGGCTAGTAGAAGTAATGCCCGGCAAATCAAAGGCGTTGATGTACCAAATTAAATGTGAGGCTAATGGAGCTAATGTCCTTCGTAGCAAATGGAATTAATGCCCTTGGTTCACAGCTTGTTTGGCATACAAACTGATATTAATACAAATTCAAAATGTGACTAGCAACTATTTAATCATGGGCTCACTAATTAGAGTATTTGATTGGCTGATGGAACATGGCAAAGAGCACACACTGAACGGGTGTTTAGGTGGCTAAATAGGGCGTTTACAACTTGAATAAAAGTGGTCTTCGGTTGACAGCTTCCATGGCAATTGAATGGCATGAATTTCAGGTCTACTTGAAAGCTTTCTTAACCAAAGAAAAAAGCATCTGACCGGACACAAAATAGGGCAGATTGAGTATGAATCTTTCACAAGATCTGGACACCAACTTGGGGAATTAAAAAATACTCACTGTTGGAACTCCAAGGCATGTGATAACAACAACAACACTAACAATAATAAATAAAAGCCCTACATGGAAAAAAATCAAACAAAAGCAAAGCCCTAGGGCAAGGAGAAATATAAAATAGGAAGAAATCATGAACCTCCAGATGCACTTCCTGTTATCACACAAACTCAAATCATAAATAAATATAAAATATGAAGAAATGGGAAGATAAAAGGAGTAAATCCTTTATACAAATTCTTAGGGTTCCAACGCAAACTCTCCGGAGTCTACAAATACCAGAAACTAGGAAATAAAAATCAATGACAACAAAAATTTACATGGGTTATGTGCTAACAAAATGGATAAACCCAAGCGCACCTTTCAGATGATTGCCGATGTGAGTTTCCTCTTCTTGTTTGTGACTGCTATATTGGCAATGAACAAAAAGAAGAATAGGGAAAACAAATGCACAGAAACCCAATAAGCAAAAAGTAAATGATCTATGAAAAAAGGAAATAAGAAAAAGTACATGACAATATGAAACTAAATAACTTAGAAAGCCAAATCAGAGCATGGAGATTGCTTAGCAGAGGGTACCTACCAAAACCATGTACAATATAGCTTTGTTGGCAAACTGCTCCTGCTCCTGGGAACAAGAAAGGAAATAAGAAAAACTTCATGAAGATTTGATACTACATAACTTTAAAGGAACCTTAACTTCACTTTTTTTCTAAAAGATTGGCAAGAAGGAACCTTAACTTCACCTTTCCTTTTGAATTCCAAGCAGAGACTATCTTCACTTGCAAAACACCAAAAATTCATAAATATTAGAACAGGTTATCAATACACACAATGTGGAAAAGCTATAAACCAAAAAAATTGACATTACTTATCTTTTAAAGCTTGGAAGAATAGATACCATCATGATACTACATCTTCAACTACAAAATACCGATCAATCATAAAAATTAGAATACTGTTATTTATATAAAGAGAGAAAAAGAAACCATAAGAGAGAGACAACCATATGAATTTACAAAATGAATGGAAGAAAACTAGAAAATGCAATGCTCCAAGTTAAAATGACATCCACTAGATATGCACCTACTCGATTGAACAATCTAAACAATGGTGCCTCGATAGACTTTACCTAAAGGATGTCACCATATCCTCCTTGATATCTTCGTGAGCTGAAATCTAAAATCAAAGATGTCACAGAGGACAATGTACAGGGTTAGGATTGGAATATAATTAGGAAAAAATGAATAGAAGAAAAGGAAATTACCTTCTAATCTCGTCTTTGATTCTAGCAAAATTGGCAGTTATAGCTTTCATTCATGAAACTATTTTCATAAACCTATATATATATATATATATATATATATATATATATAGAGAGAGAGAGAGAGAGAGAGAGAGAGACAACCATTTCATTCAATCAAAACCATTTAATTCATTAGGAAACAATTCATTCACAAAACAAACTTGACCATATTACAATTCTTCCCCATAAACTATTATATCAACTACTAGTCCAATCATTTCCCCCCTACCGCTCTGTATCCGAATATCAAAACCATTTAATTCATTAGGAAACAATTCCTTCACAAAAAGAACTTGTCCATATTACAATTCTTGCTCATAAACTATTATATCAACTACTAGTCCAATCATTTCCCTCCTACCGCTCTATATGCGAATATCAAAACCATTTAATTCATTAGGAAACAATTCCTTCACAAAACAAACTTGTCCATATTACAATTCTTGCTCATAAACTATTATATCAACTACTAGTCCATTCATTTCAGTTTAGTGACATGTGTTAATAACCACCCCATGCTGTTAATCACAACTGTCACGAACAGAGCACTGAAATCAAGTATTTATGCCTCTAAAAATTCAATCAAATTAATAGTAGTCCACAACCAAAAAAAGTCGACAATCAAAACACAAGGAATCAAAGAAAAAACAAGAAGATAAACTAGAATTCCAGCAACGAAGTCTACAATCAAAACAGAAGGAATCAAACAAGGAAAAAAAGAAGATAAACTAGAATTATGCATTGGCACCATCTTCTTTATCACTATCTTCTGACTCAACAACATTTCCTTGATCATTTTCAGTTTCTTGGGTTAACTCGAAAGGTATATCAATCTCCATGCCTAGAATATCGGTCCGTTCCAAAGTGACATTACCATCACCAGGAGAAATGATGTCTTCTAAAGTTTGATCTTGAAGTGGCTCGCTCTGGACGTATGTCTCAACATTGCCCCCATGCATTTTGAACAAGTTCCTAGGTTTATTCTTGACGACCACATGCCAATCTTTATTGTTGAGGTTACCTTGCACATAGAATACCTACTCAGCCTGAGATGCTAGCAACAAGGGTTCATTTTTAAAAGCTTGGCGTGTTAAGTTCACAAGTGTGAAACCAAAATAATCTTTTTTTATTCCTCTGCCCGAAACGACATCAACCCAATCACACTTGAATAGCAATGCTTTAAGATGTCCATAATAGTTAAGCTCGATGATATCAGTCAAAACACCATAATAAGTAATATCTCCTTCGACCGGGTTCATATCCCTGGAACTTGAAAAGCTTGATGTTTTTGCAGTCACTACAACTCCACTATTTTGTGTTTTCCGATTCCGCTCGCGATCTTTTGTATGAAACCTGAAGCCGTTTATGTTAAATCCCTTATATCTCCTTGCCACGTTCAATGGATATCCTGCCAACCATCTAAGTTTTTCTGATACCTGCTCATTTCTTTTCTGATGCAACTCTTTAACCTATCCAATAGAGTGAGAATGATTAACCATAACCTCTTGTGTGACCAATATAAGCAAACATTCGGTTAAGATTAATCTTGAACTTACATGGGTGTTAAACCAATTTGGGAGTTCTTCGTTGTGAATGCGTTCTATATCCATTGTTCGGGCCAAGACTCTAAGGCGAAGTTTGACTCGGACCACAACAAAACACAACAGTAAAGTAAGAAAACACAACAAAACTCAGAACACGACTCAACACCACACACGATACGACACGACAAACCCTAGACTCTAATGCGAAGTTTGACTCGGACCAAGATGGCCATCCCGGCTGCTCTATGTATCCTGGCATCGGGAAGAATCAGAGTCAACGTAGTTCGGTAGCCTATCCTAAGCTATGATGCTTAAATGTGCCTAGTCCACACTAGACTCGACACGACATGACTCGACTCATGTTTAAGTTGTTTAAATATTTAGACATGCCTATATGGTCCTAAACTAATGCAACTCAACCTAGTCTAATGTAGGTAAGCCCTACATCCTATGTGCAATTAGGCTGAGACCCTAGAAAGTGGGCTAACTAAGTGCATCCTAATTTAGCCATCGGCTCGACTAAGTGTCTAACCGACCACGACTCGAGGCCTCCTAACTCTAGGGACACTCACACGATAAGACATAGCAAACAAGACCAAACAAGACTCTAGATAATCTAAACCTCCTCTCACACCATCCAAATATCTAAGGGAAAGAGCTTTTCGAAAACATTTGATATTTTGTAAGAGTTTTTCACTTTTTTTTAGGGTTTTGAATTTATTAATGATTTTTAAGAATTTTTGGTTTATTTATTTACTAAATGGTGAGAAATATACAAAATGGTGACTGGACCTGAGGTGACGACCTCAAGCTGCCTACGTACCCCGTGGAAGGGGATCAAGTCAACGTAGTTCGAAAACAGACTTTCTATAAGGACATGACAGACTCCTAAGATTTGCAAAGGTTGGACAGAATCCTATACTTTGCAAGGGTTGGTCAGGATCCCATGACTTGATGAAAGGTTGGACAGAATCCTAGTCCCATATATGACGATAGGACAGACTCCTCTGACTCTATGACAGTAGGTCAGACTCCTGAAAGACTGACTTCTAAAACTAAAGGACAAATTCCTATCTGTGGGGCTAACTTCTAGCCTACGAGTTGACTCCTAACCTATAAGCTCTAAAGCGACTGCTAACTAGACTAAAGAAGGTCTCCTAGAAGAAGAAGAGACATAAAATGGTGCTAGTGAGACAAGGCAAGTCCCCTAGACACATAGATGGGCTCCAAGTATCCCTATCATTGCCCTAGCAATGATAAATAAGGTTAAGGAAACTAACAGACCAAGTTGGTCTCCAACTAATAGGGGGTACAAGTTGTGAAACTTGGATAGTCTTCTAGGGATGCGAATTAGAGGGGTTTTATAAATGAGGCAAAGTAAGACTCCCTAAAGGTAGGTTCTAGACAACAAGGCTTGTCTCCAAGGGAGAATCTCCTTAATGAGACAGAGTGTGTCTCTTAGTGGGGGCTCTAGAAGACTCCTTCATTGCCCTTGCAATGAAAAATGGGTCTAATTTCTAAAGGTACCTAACAGACTGAGTTAGTCTACTAAATAAGAGGGGAAGAGCTACTTGGACTGAGCAAGTCCCCCTAAAGGATGGGCTTGGGATGACTCCTTCATTGCCCTTTCGCAATGAGAAAGGGGTTTAATGCCTAAACAAGTTTAAAAAACTGAGTTAGTCTATTAAATAAAGAGAGGAGTGCTACTTGGACTGAGCAAGTCCCCTAAGGATGGGCTTGGGATGACTCCTTCATCGCCCGGAAGTAATGTTCCCGATGAAATTCCTAGAATCAACTGAATTCCCGAAAACAACCAAAAATGTATCCCGACAATCTAAAGTAAGTCTCAAAGAAATGACTAAAATCCCGACAAATGAGAGGAGAGGAAAAGAAAATGGGCCTCCAAGTAGCCTCATTACCGCCTTAAAATTCTCAACCTCTCGAAAATAAAAAATCGAAACCCAAATCACAATGAAGTCAAATTCGAAAGCCAAACCCTAACTCTACGCTACTAGGATACACACCCGAGGCTAGAACCAAAGGAAAAAAAATGAAACTAAAGAACCAAAACCAAGGGTACACACATCCTAGGTCCATATAGTTCGACTGAACACGTGAAGAGCCACGAAATTGGGACAAGACTAAGGCCAAGGACCAAACCCTACCATTGTAGTACACACATCATTCCGCCCACATATTAAAGATGACTAAATTGGAGCAAAACTAAGGCTAGTAGTTAAACCCATATCTACAGCTTGCAAATACACCCCAAAGACTCCAAAATCGAAGTGAAATCAAAATACACATCAAAACCTTATCCCCATGAGCAATCTAAGACCCAATCAAAATAAATCATAGACCAATATTAAGGTGCTGGGACCTCATTCATGACCAGATGAGTACAATGAAGATCTTAACAAATGCAACTTCAAGCCAACAAGAAATAGAACCAGAGAGTGTAGAAATTTACAATGACAGTAACAACAAACTTTAACCATTAGGATCATGAAATCAACTCCAAAAAGTAGATGAAGGTTAGAGATCAGGTGCCTAACACCATCACTGAGATCAAACCATATCCCCTTCTTCTCCTTTCTTTTAATTAAAATTTTTAGAGTTGAAAATGAAGAACAAAGACCTTATGGCAATTTTGCACAAACCATATCTCAGAGAAGGAAATGAACCTTAATGAATACCATGATTTAGGAGTATACACAAACACAAATATGAAAAGGAAGCCAATGAGATAACACCAGCTTGTCGATTATTCAAAACCTAACATGTTCTTTATTTCTAAAGCAGGCTCAACAGAAAGAAGAAATTAGTTTCAATGGAAAACAAATTGGGTTTTGTGCATTCATGATGAACTCGTATTGCAACTATTGATAATTCTGAGGAAACAAAAACAACATTTAGAGAAGAAAGCGCAAGCTGAATTTATTCAATCAAAAGAAATGAAAAGAAGACTTCATCATTTGAGATTAAAACCTAAGAGCAATGATATTACCCTACTTCCCAAATCTGCAAGACCATATGATAAAACAAAAAAAAATGTAGGAGAAACAAATATCACATTGATCTACACCATGAAAGAAAAAGGAGATTACCTGACTCCGAGCCTTTCTTCTTCCTTTTCTTATCCAAATCAGCTCCAAAATCTTAGAACCTAAGATTTCAGAGATGGAATCAATTACCACAAAGTTAGCTCTTTGACAAAGGCGGCAATGGCATTGATCGGATCGGGCTGATTTAGAGTTCCCGAGTTGAGCTCCCTCTTCAACTAGATTCTAATGGAGATTTGTGCTGACCAGCAATGGCGATGGAGGCCGGATTCTGCGAAGTCGTCAGAAGTGATGAAATTGCCGGATTTGTAGAGGAATCATGAGTAGATCGTCGGATCTTGGGGGAATTTGTCGGAAAAGGTGTGATGGCAAACTGATCGGCCATGAACAATGGCCGAAGCTCACTTCTCTATCTTCTTCCCCTTAATTCTCAAACCAATCCGCTCTGCTCTTCTCTCTATTTCTCAGTGCTTTTCCTCTTTCTCCACTCTCTCTGCTGAATTTTCCTAAACAAAAAATGTAAGAGGGTTTGAGGGTAATCGGTCTCAACGGTGGAAGTTGGTGATAGTGGCTGAGAGAGTGGCCGGCGACAAGTAGAGGGGATGATAGGGGCAGCTAATGGTGGTCGTTGGAGGTCGGATCTAGGGTTAGGATTGGGTTCACAAAGCTAAGAAGATGGTAGAGCTGAAGTGAGGTTGATGAGATAAAAGGAAGAGAAATGAGATGGCTGTTGTTAGGTCTAAAATTGGTAACAGGTTATGGTAGGGCCGGAAGGGCTGATCTAACAAGTCACGGGTGAAGGGCTGGTGGAGTCCTGCGCTGCACAAGGGCACAGACAAGAAGAAAAAGGGTCAGAGGACCAACCCGGAGTGGTACTCCAAACGGGCGCTTCGACACTCAAGTCAGTATGAGCAGGAGTGCAGAGCAATGTCAGAGCAAAAGCTTAGGGTTTTGATTTTTAGATCCCTCACCTTAGCACAAGTGAAGGCTATTTATAGTGATTCTGAGCCACCTGTCTAGGACAGGTGGTGGCCTCTGTATGGACCAGGTCTCATACCTAGGAAGAGTAGGTGGAAGTCCCTGATTGGTCCAGGTGTCACACCTAGCAGGGACAGGTGTTGGCTTTCCAGCGGTCCCTGTGAGGGCCACGCGTCAATAGCCAATTGGCTGCTGAGTTCGGACCTCATCAGTCCTGAGTTCGGATCCATCAGTACTGAGTTCGGACCCCATCAGTTGCCCCCTGGTTCTCCGAGTCGTGACAGCGGCTAGGGGAAGCAAAAAGAGGGTTAAAGCAGCATCTGGCCGGCCCTGAGGCCTCTGGGCAGCTAAGGCCGACCTCAGGTATGGGCCAGAGAAACTGCAGTGGGCAGGGGCCTCTGGGCGGCCTGGTCCGGCCTTGTGGCTTGGCTTGAAGGAGCATGGCCGGGCAGGAGCCCCTATACAATCCGGTCTGGTCGAATTTTAAACCAGAGGTCTGGCCGGCTAAACTCCCTGAGCGTCTTGGCCGGGCAGAGCTCCTGGACGAGATACTAGGCCGGACAGGCCCTCTGTTGCCTAGTGAACACGGCATATCCTGTCCGGCTAAGCCTTCTGGGCGGCAAGGCCGGGCAGGTATTTTGTCGTGTGGCGATTGCGCCATATCCTGTCCGGCTCCGGTTAAGGCGTTGGACGGCCAGGCCGGACAGGTATGTTGTCTTCCAGCGAACGCGTCATATCCTGTCCGGCTAAGCCTTCTGGGCGGCAAAGCCGGGCAGGTATTTTGTCGCGTTGTGATTGCGCCATATCCTGTCCGGCTCCGGTTAAGGCGTTGGACGGCCAGGCCGGACAGGTATGTTGTCTTCCAGTGAACGCGTCATATCCTGTCCGGCTAAGCCTTCTGGGCGGCAAAGCCGGGCAGGTATTTTGTCGCGTTGTGATTGCGCCATATCCTGTCCGGCTCCGGTTAAGGCGTTGGACGGCCAGGCCGGACAGGTATGTTGTCTTCCAGCGAACGCGTCATATCCTGTCCGGCTAAGCCTTCTGGGCGGCAGAGCCGGGCAGGTATTTTGTCGCGTTGTGATTGCGCCATATCCTGTCCGGCTCCGGTTAAGGCGTTGGACGGCCAGGCCGGACAGGTATGTTGTCTTCCAGCGAACGCATCATATCCTGTCCGGCTAAGCCTTCTGGGCGGCAAAGCTGGGCAGGTATTTTGTCGCGTTGTGATTGCGCCATATCCTGTCCGGCTCCGGTTAAGGCGTTGGACGGCCAGGCCGGACAGGTATGTTGTCTTCCAGCGAACGCGTCATATCCTGTCCGGCTAAGCCTTCTGGGCGGCAGAGCCGGGCAGGTATTTTGTCGCGTTGTGATTGCGCCATATCCTGTCCGGCTCCGGTTAAGGCGTTGGACGGTCAGGCCGGACAGGTATGTTGTCTTCCAGCGAACGCGTCATATCCTGTCCGGCTAAGCCTTCTGGGCGGCAAAGCCGGGCAGGTATTTTGTCGCATTGTGATTGCGCCATATCCTGTCCGGCTCCGGTTAAGGCGTTGGACGGCCAGGCCGGACAGGTATGTTGTCTTCCAGCGAACGCGTCATATCCTGTCCGGCTAAGCCTTCTGGGCGGCAGAGCCGGGCAGGTATTTTGTCGTGTTGTGATTGCGCCATATCCTGTCCGGCTCCGGTTAAGGCGTTGGACGGCCAGGCCGGACAGGTATGTTGTCTTCTGGGCGTCATCACTTAGCGCTTTGGAACTTGTACCTTGCATTTAGTGCGAGCGGCGCATTTAATGCGGTAGGTGACGTGGCGCACTCCGGCTGGTGGGAAAAGGGCGGGATTTTTCCCGCTCTTCCAAGCCTATATATACCAGAGTTTTTACTCCTCATTTTTCACTTTTTACATTCTCCTCTCCTTCTCTACTGCTCGGCTAGTCAAATTTCTGCCCGCCTCGGATCAGTGAGCCCGGAGATCTTCAGTCAGCACCTCAGTTCGGTAATTTCTTTTAGCTTTTCTTTTGTTCCCTTTTAATGTCTAGCACCAGTTCCGAGTCAGACTCCGGCTCAAAGGAGTCCGGTTCGACTAGTAGTAGTAGTGGGTCCGGGGCGTCGGAGAGGACGGGGCCGGCCTCTCCTGAGGAGGCTGGTGTTGAGGACGAGGAGGTAATAATTGTAGTAGACGAGGAGAGCGGAGAGGAAGAGATTGTGGACTTAGACACAATCCCGGTCCGTGGGGACGGACTGCACCGGGTAGAAACCAGCGACGACGAAGAACATATTGAAGTTCCTCGCTTGCCGCGCGCACCCGTAGAGGTAATAGCAGAGGCACGGATGGAGGCCAACCCACAGTACAACGTCGGGGCTCTGTACGAGGTGAATCATCTAGGCCCGGGCAAACTTCAGGCCGTCCGGGGGAAATACTGTATTCCTGACCGGTACCTTTTGAGGGCGGCTGTTGAAGGGGACCGGGCCAGCAACGATAGTGCAGATCTCTGCCTATACGAAGAAGCCTTACGGGCCGGGCTCAGACTTCCCTTGCATCCATTTTTTGTCGAGGTGCTGAATTATTACGGGCTGGCGGTAACACAGGTCGTGCCGAACTCTTGGAGGACGCTGGTCGGCTTCCTGCACCTTTTGGGAGTCCGGGTCCGTAGGAACCCCACCCTGCCCGTCTTCAGGATGTGTGCGCATCTGAAGAGGCATAAGGACGGCGGCTGGATCTACATCAGCCAACGGCCCGAGGTGAAAATGATCACTGGCATACCTACTTCCATTCACACATGGAAGAACAGGTTTTTCTATGCTTGGGACACCGAGCAGAGCTCCCACTGGCCGTTCTCGTTGGAATGGAGAACGCCGGACACCAAGAGTCTTAGTCGAAAGCCGGTCCTCAAAGGCTACGACTACATGACCTTTGTTCTGATCAAAGAAGAGCTGAAGCGCGGTCAAACAAACTGCTCGGAATTCTCCGAGGAGACCGTCCTGGTGGAGCTCGGTGTCAGCCGTGCGACGTCGGCACGTACGTAAATGTTCTTAGGCCAGCTCTTATATTTTGAACTGTTCCTTTATTTTCCTTTCTTTTCGTCTATCTTCTCCCCCCCCCTTTTTTTTATAGTTCTAACTCTGTTCTGTTTTTACGTTCAGAAATGGTGAAGCAGATGTCCATGATGGACAGAATAAGGCAGAGCTCCCAATCGTCCCCAACGCATGAGCAGCCCCAACCTAAGGGCAAGAAAAGGAAGGTGCCGGAGTCAACCCCGGTGATGGTCGCACTGGCTAATCCCCTCAAAAGTAGCCGGGCGACTCACAAGCTCGCAGTAAAGTTGAGCCGGCCAAGCCTCACCGGGCAGAGCTCAGGGTCTGCACGGGCGGCAGAGCCCCGGCACAGCGGGCCAGTTCTGGGTATCCCCGCCGCCACGGCGGCGAGAGCTGATAATGTTTTTCGCCCAAACTGGGCGGTGCAGAAAACGGACACCGGCCTGGGTGATAGCCGGGTGTCCACAGAACTGATGTTCCAGGGCGTCCTCCCGAATGACCGACGAGAAGTCGAGAAAGAGGCGCCGGAGACCTGCGCAGAGGCGATCGCCTCCGCCCTCTATCAGCTCCAAGTATACTCTAGAGACATGGCAAAGAAGAGTTATCTCTTCTCTGAGACGCTCACACAGATACAGTCTGAGAAGGGCGAGCTCCAGAGGGACAAGGACGGGCTTAGTGAAATCGTCCAGGTCAAAGAGGCCGAATGCAACAGCCTCAAGGACGAGGTGCAGAGGGTCAAGAACCAAGCCGTGCAGGATCTCCTAACTACGAGGGAGAGAGCCGACCAGAGGGAAAAGGCGGCTGTCGAGGCTGCCGTAAAAGTGGCAGTGCGGGAGGCCGAAGAGAGGAAGGACACACAGTTCTTCAACCTGGGCCTCCAAGCCTATAAGGCAGGGTTCCTCCTCTGCTCTGAGCAGGTTAAGAAGGCTTACCCCGACATCTCTCTGGACGGACTGGACGTCCCGTACGCACCTCCAGAGGATGAAGAGGACGAGGAGGAGGAAGGTGAGGTGGGCTCCTCCCAACCCAACGAGGTAGAACAGGAAGTCGCTCTGGCTTCCGAGGTCACCCCTCTAACCGCCGAGGCCGGCCAGGATGCAGCCCTTACTGCAGAGGCGGTCACCGACGAGGCGGCCGACGGGGAGGCCTGAGTGGCCGGGCGGACCTCCTGTTCTTATTTTTGTAAATTTTTGTAATGGCCTGAGAGGCTCAATCTTTGTAAGCCAGCTCGGCGAAAAGAGCACTTTTGTAATACGAATACAAATTCAATTTTGTCTAACTGTCTGTACAGCTATCTTGTTTTTGTACGTATGTTGTCTGTGCTTCTTTCCCATCTCTCTGCCGAGCCGGAGTGGTTAACCGGATGTCATTAACCGGACTAACCCACTTCTGTTTCCTAGTTTGCAAACACTTAGAGTATTTTTGGCGCCTGGCGTTTGCGCCGTATCCTGTCCGGCTAAGGTTGTAGATGGCTAGGCCGGACAGGTGTTTTGGCGTTTAGCGGTTGCGTCATATTCTGGCCGGCTTCGGATGTAGACGCCTATGCCGGGCAGGTCTTTGAGGAGGTTTTCACTAGGGCGGGTCCATGTGGTCGGAACTGGTCTCCACACCAAATTGGACGCGCCGGAGTGCTCCACTGCTGTTCTCTAAGTCTGCAAACACTTAGAATGAGAGCTAAGTCTGCAAACACTTAGAGTCTTTTTGGCGCCTGGCGTTTGCACCGTATCCTGTCCGGCTAAGGCTGTAGATGGCTAGGCCGGACAGGTGTTTTGGCGTTTAGCGGTTGCGCCATATCCTGGCGGGCTTCGGATGTAGACGCCTATGCCGGGCAGGTCTTTGAAGAGGTTTTCACTAGAGCGGGTCCATGTGGTCGGAATTGGTCTCCACACCAAATTGGACGTGCCGGAGTGCTCCACTGCTGTTCTCTAAGTCTGCAAACACTTAGAATGAGAGCTAAGTCTGCAAACACTTAGAGTCTTTTTGGCGCCTGGCGTTTGCGCCGTATCCTGTCAGGCTAAGGCTGTAGATGGCTAGGCCGGACAGGTGTTTTGGCGTTTAGCGGTTGCGCCATATCCTGGCCGGCTTCGGATGTAGACGCCTAGGCCGGGCAGGTCTTTGAGGAGGTTTTCACTAGGGCGGGTCCATGTGGTCGGAACTGGTCTCCACACCAAATTGGACGCGCCAGAGTGCTCCACTGCTGTTCTCTAAGTCTGCAAACACTTAGAATGAGAGCTAAGTCTGCAAACACTTAGAGTCTTTGACTGGAGGAGTCGGCATATATTAGTGACTCAAAAGTGAGGGACACAGTTTAGTGACAACTCCACTTTATTTCTTTTTGAAATTTCATTACAGAGATTCTTTACAGGCCTTCAAAGGCAAAGGAAAAGACTATTGATAGTATATTCGAAGATTTCTGGAATTCCAGGTGTGCGGCAGCAGCTGCTCGTCAAGTGTATCTAGGCGGTAGCTTCCTGGACGGATGACCTCTTTGACTCGGTACGGCCCTTCCCAAGTCGGGGAGAGTTTGCCCACCCTTCTTGGCTGGGAGACGGCCGCTTTCCTCAAAACTAGGTCGCCTGTGCGGAACTCCCTTGGTCGGATCTTCGTGTCATGGTATCTAGACGCCTTTTGCTTGTACGATGCGGCCCTGATCTGTGACTCCTCACGAACCTCTTCAAGCAAGTCGAGGTTGGCCCGGAGCCCGTCCCCATTAAGCTTTTCATTGAAGTGAACAATTCTTGGGGAAGGAACGCCAATGTCAACCGGGATCACAGCCTCTGTTCCGAAGGAGAGATTGAAAGGCGACTCACCCGTTGCAGTGCGTGGGGTAGTCCGATATGCCCAGAGCACATGGTACAGCTCGTCAGCCCAGCGTCCAGCCTTATCATCCAGTCTCTTCTTTATCCCCTGCAGCAGAGTCCTGTTCGTCACTTCGGTCTGCCCATTCGTCTGAAGGTGTGCCACGGAAGTGAACCTTTGCTCAATCTTCAGATCCGCACAAAACTTTCTGAAATTCCTCGAGTCGAACTGTTTGCCGTTGTCCGTTATGAGGACCCGGGGTATCCCGAATCTGCACACCACTGATTTCCAGAAAAAGTTCTGGACGTTCTGCTCGGTGATCTTGGCCAGGGGTTCAGCTTCTACCCACTTCGTAAAGTAGTCGATGACGACAACGACGAACTCGCGGCCTCCGGAGGCCGGCGGAAAAGGACCTAAGATGTCCATTCCCCAGATAGCAAAAGGGAGAGGGCTGATGATCGGAGCCATTGGCACGACAGGCTGGTGAACGGTGGGAGAAAGTTTCTGACACTTCTCGCACTTCTTCACAAGGCTCAGTGCATCTTGTCTCAATGTAGGCCAGTACAGGCCTCTTAGAAGGACTTTGATGGCCAGGGCCTTGCCCCCAAGATGTTCTCCGCAAATCCCCTCATTGGTCTCTCGCAGGGCATACAGGGCGTCGGTTGGCCAGAGACACTTCAAGTACGGGAGGGTGTAAGATCTCTTGTACAGAGTCTCGCCGTCAAATGAAAACCTTGCTGCCCGCTGTACGACTTTACGGGCCTCTTTTTTCTCCCCGGGGAGTTCTCCGCTGCGCAAATATTTGATGATCTCATCCATCCAGCACGGCTCGTCGTCGATCTGCATTACTACGACGGGCTGCTCATCAATACTGGAGGTCTTTAGGAACTCCATACGGATTTCTTTGAGAGCGGTGTAGCCTGAAGCCGCTAGCTTTGAGAGCACATCAGCCTTTGTATTTTCAGCCCGGGGGACTCTGATGATCTCAAAACTTTCGAACTTGCCGGCCAGGACACGGACCCTGTGCAGATATTTGATCATTCGCTCTTCACGGGCCTCATATACTCCTTGAATCTGACATACGACTAGCTGCGAATCACAGTACGCCTTCAGTTTCTGAGCGCGGGCCTGAGTGGCGAGGTTCATCCCGGCGATGAGCGCTTCGTACTCTGCCTCATTGTTTGACGCACGGAATCCAAACCTCAAGGCATAATTCAGGACGAAATCATCTGGCCCTGTGAGGACTAGCCCGGCACCGCTGCCACCTTTATTTGAAGATCCGTCAACATACACCTCCCAGAGCGGCTCTTCAGAACACGGAAGCGGACTGGTCGGAGGAGGTGCATCCTCGGGCCCTGTAAGCGGAACCGTTTCGGCTTCGACCTGCTGCTCGGATATAGCCGGTTCTGCTGCAGTAGGAAGCGATGCTTCTGACCTGGGGTCTGAATCTGGCATGGTACATTCAGCTATGAAATCCGCAAGAACCTGGGCTTTGATTGCCGGCCTGGGCAGATATTTGATGTCAAACTCGCTGAGCTCCACGGCCCACTTCACAAGACGACCTGAAGTGTCTGGGCGGTGGAGGATCTGCCTCAGGGGCTGTCCTGTCAGAACTTTGATCGTATGCACCTGGAAATACGGCCTTAATTTTCTGGCCGCCATAACGAGGGCGTATACGAGCTTCTCGACCCGCTGATATCTTGTCTCTGCATCATGGAGGACCTTACTGACATAGTAGATCGGCTTTTGCTGGTGGTACTCCTCTCTGATCAGTACTGCTGCGACTGCCAAAGGTCCCGCTGAGAGATACAGAATCAGTTCTTCTCCTGGCTCTGGCTTCGAAAGTAACGGTGGAGAGGACAAGTACTGCTTCAGCTCCTCAAACGCCGCTTGGCACTCCGGAGTCCAGGGCGCGGTTTTTATACCCTTGACTGCGTTGAAGAACGGAAGACATCTTTCTGCGGACTTAGATATGAAACGCCCCAAGGCAGCTACTAGTCCGGTCAGGCGCTGTACTTCTCTGATAGTTCTGGGCGGAGTCAGTTCCATCACCGCCTTGATTTTCTCAGGATTTGCTTCTATCCCTCTCTGGCTTACCATGAAGCCCAGAAACTTGCCCGCTCCGACGCCGAACGTACACTTGGTCGGATTGAGCTTTATGTTGTGCTCCCTCAAGACTTGAAATGCTTCTTCGAGGTCGGCAACATGATTGCAGGCAGCTCTGCTCTTAACCAGCATATCGTCCATGTAGACTTCCATATTGCGGCCGATTTGCCCTTTGAACAACTTATTGACGAGCCGCTGGTAGGTGGCCCCTGCGTTCTTCAGTCCGAAAGGCATAACTCGATAGCAATAAGTCCCCTGATCGGTTACAAAGGATGTCTTCGGAATGTCGGACTCATGCATTCTGATCTGATTATATCCTGAGAAGGCGTCCATGAAGCTTAGCAGCTCGTGACCTGCAGTAGCGTCGATGAGCTGATCAATCTTTGGGAGCGGGTAGCTGTCCTTCGGGCAGGCCTTATTCAGGTCTGTAAAATCTATGCAGGTCCTCCACTTCCCATTAGACTTTTTTACCATCACAACATTCGCGAGCTAGTCCGGGTACTGGATCTCGCGGATGAAGTCGGCCTTCAGAAGCCTTTCCACCTCTTCCCTAATGGCCCTTCGCCTCTCTGGTGCAAAGTGCCTCCTCTTCTGCTTCACGGGCTTGCAGGTCTGATCAACCCCGAGCTCATGGGTGCTGATTGCAGGGTCGATACCGGGCATGTCGGAAGGAGCCCAGGCAAAGATATCTGCATTTGCTCTGAGGAATTGAACGAGATCCTGCTGCGCGGCCTCTGGCAGGGCAGAGCCGATCTGAACAACCCTCTGGTCGTCGCCGCTATATAACGGGATAGATATAACGTCCTCAACCGGCTCGTTTACTGTGATCTGGGCTTCGTCCCTTAGATCGAACAGCTCGATCGGCAGAGACTCGGACACATTTTTCCCTTTCAGCGCTGCTGCGTAGCACTGCCTTGACTGGGGCTGGTCCCCTCTGACTTCCCTTACACCCCCTGGTGTACTGAACTTCATCTTCTGATGATAGGCAGAGGGAACGGCTCGGAGGAGATTCTGGCCGGGGCGGCCCAAGATAGCATTGTAGGCCGACTTGGCCCTTACCACCAAGAAGTTTACCATGGCGACGGACTGGCAGGGCGGCTCCCCGATAAGAACTGGAAGCTCGATCTGCCCTTCGACTTTGACAACTTCTCCGGAGAACCCGAACAGATCCGAGTTGGCCGGCTTCAGACGGTCGGTTCCGATCAGCATCCGCTCGAAAGCGTGATAATAGAGGATGTCTGCGGAACTCCCGTTGTCGACCAAGATCTTCTTCATTTCCCAGTTGGCCACCAGCATGGTGATGACCAGGGCATCATCATGCGGGAGGATCAGGCCATCGAGATCTGCATCTGAAAAGGATATCTCGTTCTCTAGCCTGGCCTTCTTGCTGCAGGTATGGACAGCGTTCACCTGCCGGGCATAGGTCCTGCGGGCTGATGAAGAGGTTCCTCCTGCGGTCGGCCCTCCTGAAATGGTACCAATAACACCATGAGGTTGAGGTTGAGGTACCTGAGGAGGGGGGCTGGCCGGGGCCGGAGCTTGAATGCGGTCGCCTAAAGGTTGAGCGCCGCGAGGGCTTCTGCCTCTGGGCTTCGGCTTTTCCTTGCGTTCACTTTTGTTGTCATCATTCTTCAAGTACCTTCCGAGGTACCCACAGCTGATCAACTGCTCGATCTCCTCCTTCAGATGAAGGCACGCGTTGGTGTCGTGGCCGTGGTCCTTGTGAAACCTGCAGTACTGGGACATGTTTCTCTTCGTCGATGAGTTCTGCCTCTCCGGCCAACGGATGAAGTCCTCTTTCCGAATGACTGGCAGGATTTGTGCTCTGGATGCGGTCAGCCGCGTGTAATGCTCTCTCGCTTGGGGGCTTCTCCCCTTTCGAGAAGGGCTTCTCTCCCTGCGGGGAGGGCTTCTCTCCTTCTTCTAAGACTTATCATCCCTACGCTGCTTGGTAGGGTTCTTCTCCTCGGGCCTTCTCCTGCCAGCGGAGTCTAGGGCGGCGAGAGTTTCCTCCACCGAGATGTACTCCTCCGCCCCCGCCATCAGGTCCGCGAGGGACTGCGGGTTGCGCCGAGCCACTGCTCGCCTGAAATCAGTTGATCGGACGCCGGCCAGAAGGGCGTTCGTGGCCGCGGAGGGATCCAGGTTAGGAACCTGGAGAGCTTCCCTGTTAAAGCGACCAACGAACACTTTCAAGGCCTCATCATCTCCCTGCCTGAGGGCCATCAGCGAAGCGGTTGTCTTCCTGGGTCTCCTGCTGCTCATGAAATGGCGGGCCAGGTTATCCCCAAAATCATCAAAATTATCCACGGACCTGGGCTTAAGCCGCGAGTACCAGTCCCGTGCTGCTCCGGTTAACGTGGTGGGGAATGCCCGGCAAAGAAATCCATCCGACGCCCCGTGGAGGAGCATTGTGGTCCTGAAAGTCTCCAGGTGGTCCACGGGGTCGGTGGTCCCGTCATACTGCGGAACCTGGGGCATCTTCCAGCCCGCGGGGGCCTCCGCGCTGAGCACTCTGTCTGAAAATGGTTGAGCGCTCGTGAAGATCCGGGAGGCAGGTCGGCCCTGCTCTCTGGCGAGCTCTTCGATCCGGTGGTCGATCTGCTGGATCCTTCGCAACACCGGGTCCTCTCTTTCCTCAGCCCGGCGGACGGGCCTCCCTCTCCTTGCTGGCGGGCTCATAGCCGATCCGGACTGACTGGCCGGACTCCTTCGCCGGTGCCGCGATCCCTCTCCGTGCGTGGCGTCTCTCTTGCTGCCATGCCTTTGTACGGAGGGTGATCGTGACCGGTGATGTGAGCGAGGCTCGGGACGCACATGCTTGTCCCGGGAGAGGTGATCTCGTCTTGTAGAGTGGCGAGTCTGCTCCCGGGGCGGAGGCGTGTGCTCTCGGCGGGAGCTTCCCCTCCCCTGAGCGGGCTGAGAGGCTTCGGCTGGGTGCTGCTGGAGTGCGGTGGCCGGGTTCCTAAACTGCGCAATTACAGCAGTCATCTCTTGAAAAAGGGCCCGCATCTCCCTTGGGGTCGGGGTAGGGTCTGAACGGTCCGATCGAGTCGGACTGCGCTCCCCTGGCGCTCCGACCTCTATCTGCGAGGCCAATCGCTCGCTTCTCCCTTCGCGGGGGGCTGTAGCCCGGGTCGTCCGGGAGGTTGGCACATGCTTTCCGTGTTTTCCTACCATTGCTTAAGTGAGGTTCCGAACAACTTTTTGTTGCGGGGTCCCACGGATGGCACCAAATCTGTTAGGTCTAAAATTGGTAACAGGTTATGGTAGGGCCGGAAGGGCTGATCTAACAAGTCACGGGTGAAGGGCTGGTGGAGTCCTGCGCTGCACAAGGGCACAGACAAGAAGAAAAAGGGTCAGAGGACCAACCCGGAGTGGTACTCCAAACGGGCGCTTCGACACTCAAGTCAGTATGAGCAGGAGTGCAGAGCAATGTCAGAGCAAAAGCTTAGGGTTTTGATTTTTAGATCCCTCACCTTAGCACAAGTGAAGGCTATTTATAGTGATTCTGAGCCACCTGTCTAGGACAGGTGGTGGCCTCTGTATGGACCAGGTCTCATACCTAGGAAGAGTAGGTGGAAGTCCCTGATTAGTCCAGGTGTCACACCTAGCAGGGACAGGTGTTGGCTTTCCAGCGGTCCCTGTGAGGGCCACGCGTCAATAGCCAATTGGCTGCTGAGTTCGGACCTCATCAGTGCTGAGTTCAGATCCATCAGTACTGAGTTCGGACCCCATCAGCTGTGATGTAGTAGAGGCCGGATCTAATGTCGGATTCAATGGAAATTGGCCGGATTCCGGTAAAATTCGTTGGAATCAATGGAGAAGGGTTTACTAGCTGTGCTTTTGGGAGGGAAAATAGGAGATCTGATGAAGATGGTGATGGAGCTGAGGAAGGAGACTATATAGGTGGTGCTCGGCGATGATGATAACTAGTTGAGAAGATGGAGAAGATGGTCGGAATCAAGCCGTGGAAGAAGGTCAGCCAAGATTCCCTTCTCTCTCTGCTCCTCTCCCTCTCTTTTTCTCCCTGCTATCAAGAAACTGAGCAGCTCCTCGTTCAAGCCCTGATTCTTTTGCCTATAAAAGAAACGATGAATTTGTACCCCCTGTTTCATGCCCCAGACAGCCCCCATCTAGATGTACTTATGACTGCCCTTTTAAGCATATGAGGGTGGACTGGGAAACAACAGGGGTGGAATAAATAGACTGATATATTTGTTCCCTTTTTCTTTCTATGGACAGCCCTCCCTAGTATATTTATAACTGCTATTTTGCACTACGGGGAGTCACTCAGGTAAAACAACCCGAAATGAAGAAAATGAAATTTTTGCCCCTCCTTTTATACATTTGGACAGCAACTCTTTATAAAGGAGTGGTTCAAAAAAAAAAATGTGGATGTTTTATTATTATTATTATTGGTTAGAAGGGAAATGAAATTGGCCCCACTATGCTTTGACGTTGACACGAACCCAGCTTGCTCTAGCTCCTTTTGATTGGCAAAGACAATGGGGATGACGCTTACACATTCCTATTTTAATAACAGCACCAACTGAACTTGTCTTTTCTTCTTTATTAATATGGGAAATGATATGGGCACGACCTTGCGTTGATCATGACACCGACCTTGTTGTCCTTTCTCCATTTCTTTCCTCTATCTTGCAAATGATAAGTACACCACATTTTCTAATTCATCTGATCCCTCTTTTGAAGGGAAATGATATATTCGACCCCTCTTTCTCTCCTTGGACAGACCCCTCATATATTCTCTTTTTGCTGAGCATCTGAGTTGGGATTGGCACACCTATGCCTTGATAATTCACCCCCCCCCTGCTGTCCTTCCTTAAATGACATATTACACCTTTGGAAAATAATATTGGCACAACTTTCTTTTGATATTGACACACTCATTTAGCCATTTTCTCGTAAACAATGTGAGTTAATGAAATCATTGAAGCAAGGTTGTATGTAAGTGTATGGAACTTAGGTGTGTATTATGCCAATAGCAAATACAGGGGAATTTCGCAATTTTTGCAAATTTTGGGACAATGAGAATGGGAATCAAGGCTTCCAATTCAAAGGGTTTCTTGGGTTGCGAACAACAATCAATGAGCTTGACAACAACAGTATTTTTCAGATTTTTCGGGTTTATTTCGCACTTCGGGACCTTATTCAACTTCTGAATTTTATTCGATTTTGGAGAAAAAGGGCCCGGTCAGGGGTTGAAAATATCATCCCCCTAAATCACATTAAAAGGGGGCCGCATGTGTAAGTACTGCGGGGGGTGAAAATATCATCCCCCTAAATCTGTGGCAAACAATGATCAATAAAGTGCCTTCATGAGCCCCACTAAAAGACCTTGATCAGTAAAATGTCTTCATGAACCCACCAAAGTAATCTAACTAAATTGTTGTTTTTTTGTCACCATTGACCAAGATCATGTAGGGCTACCAAACACGATTGTATGAAGATATCATCGATCATACATGCATGCATGCTATGGGGGACACAAGATTGATCATTAAGATAATATGTCAACAATGAGTATTTTTTCCGTAGTGAACTCATATATTTAGTCTCGTATTTTAACTCACAAAAGGACGTATTTCTGTATAAATTTATTTATAACTGACTAGCATTCTTGGCACATGTCATGAGTGGGTGTAAAATAGTTGGCCCCAACTCATATATTCGAATGCGAATTGTTAGCCCAACTTTACGCATGGCTTTGGGGAAGATGGTGGATTTCTCATGCTATGGATTGTGTGGTGTAGGCATCAGCAGGTGAGCAGGGTTCCGCCTTTTTCAGGGGGACACGGGCGGTCTGTTGGAAACAACGGTCACGTCCTCCCTTGGTTCCTTTTAGAGTACAGTCATCACCTAGGAGATACGGGCCCTAATTCTTGGGTGTGACTTTTTTTCTAATTTATTGGCATATCCAGCCTTGGTAAGGAGTTTGGGTACAGAGTTGGAGGCTGGAGGCTGTTAGGCACCAACTCCGCCCGAACTTTCGATCGGCCTTTACTCAAGGAAAGTGCCTCAAGTTTGCTACACTATCTGATTGTCCTATTGGCTGGGGGGACTGAAAGAAAGATGAAATGAAAATGCTTACGTTGGGATGACTGTGCTCGAATCCCATGGGATCAAATCTCATGAGGAGGGTGGATCGGCTGAGACTCCGACAGTTGTTTCATGAGGAAGGTCTGATCAGTCCCAGTCAAAAGCCGATCGGTCACAATCCCGAGGCCATTTCATTTTTCAATGTCAGAAGTGTAGTATAGTGTGCAGAGTATTGAAATCAAATTACAAACCGAAGAAAATAAACTGTATCCAGTAGCCCGCGAGGAGCACATTCTGATGGGAGCATTGGAGGGGCACTCACAGTCTAACGGACTGGTGAATTTATGGTGGTTGTCCCGGTAAAAGGCAGAAAAGAGTGTGGCCACCAGTCCAAAACTCTTATGAGGTCATAGACAGAAGGGGGTTGGCCAAGTGTCATGGGCCTCTTGTTTTAGCAGCGGAATAACCGTGCAGAGCCTCAAGCATATGCTAAGGCCAGCCTTCAACTGTGCAAGGCTCTAGAGGCCTTACACACCCAACACCTCTTGATGCTTCATGTGTGCACACAATCTCTAGACTGTTCAATAGGCTTGCTGAGACCAACTCTGAACTCACTCTTGTAATCAGCCAGCATCATGAGTACATCGAACATCAGGCCTTGGAGCCCAACGCAAAGTCCATCCAGTACAAGACATATGATGCCACGCAAAAATCTGCCAAGCACAAAAGCTTGGTCATCCAATAAGAAAGTACGCCCCATGGACTAATCACAAAGGCTTGGTCATCCAAGAAGCAAGTACACCCCATGCACTGATCGCAAAGTATGCACCTTACGAGGGTGACCAAAGCTATCTGGGGTATCCTTTCGGGACAAGTACTTCTTGGAACCGAGTGAGATATAGAAGCCAACATCCTCCATGGTCAAAAGCTATCGGGGGGAGCCTTCCAAGCAAAATACCGTGCTTTGGATGGAAATTTTTTCAGAATACTTTAAGAACAGATGAAAGGCTGAAATCTAGTAATTTATAATTGGCTTATAAATATGTATGATGCAGGTAAAACAAAGGAGAAAGTATAGATCATATCTTTATTGAAGGCGATTTGGCTTTGGATAGACTTTGTGAAGCTTTGGGCAATTGATCTGCTTCCAATCCAATCGGCCAAGAGCAAGATTGTCGCTTGGTCCATTCTCGCCATAACCAAAATGAGAAAGATCCAGGTGAGTTTCCTCACTAGGGCACTGCATTTTTTATCACTTGGGAGATATGGAAGGAACAGTGCTTAAGAAAGATGGAAAATAAAGTTGCAGGATTTTTTTATAAACTAAAGAACAAATATTGTAGAAGGAAACAAAGCATAACAAAATAAGAAAACAAAATAGTGGACGTTTCACTTTTCTTTAATTTTTCATATCTCTCTTTTTTTCTTTTTCTTTTTTAACCCGGAAATTGAACAACCCCGGGGCGGACCACCAAGAATATATAAAAAGAGTCAGTCAATACAAAGGAGGCAGAGCCAACTAGCCTGGAGGATTACATATAGAAAATGCTAGCAACCAAATAACCAAAATTGGGCTAGGGGGAGGGGCGAAAAAGCAGCCCGAGGCACCAAATTACAGGGACCACAAATCCTAGTGGATTCTTCTGCATACCTTGGTGGAAGGTCTGATGTTAGGGAGGCCGGCAGCATCACATCTAGCAGCCCCTCTGGAATGGCGAGGCAAATTTGCCCAGGAGGAGTAGAAGAGGTTGTTCTTGGAGGAGCATCCGAAGTTGGCGAGGGAGTCAGCTACAGAATTGCCTTCTCGATATTGGTGTTGGCAGCTAGGGGAGAGGATAGCAAGAAGATCTTGAATCTCTTTCCAGAGGTATTGGATGGCCCAGGGGATTTGGCCTTTGCTGAGGATGAGGTCAATTAAAACTTTACTGTCCGATTCAACTATTATCTTGGGCACTTTAAATGCCGAGCAGCATCTAAGCCCATCCAAGAGAGCACGAGATTCGGCCACCATGTTGGATCCGATCTCGTAGTATAGGGAAAATGCGAGGATGATTTTTGCATTATGGTCTCTGATTACTCCTCCACCCCCGGATTCACCCGGGTTGCCTTTTGAAGCTCCGTCGATGTTAAGCTTAAAAAAGCCTTTTGGAGGTCTTTTCCAAAGAATCCAACTATCTTTCTGCAAGCAGGGAGGGTTCGATGGAATCCCAATTTGGGAAAGAGAGAGTTCTTCTAGCAGATTGGGAGCTTTAGGGAAGCCATCACAGAAGCGCAAGCTTTTGATTCCTTCAATAATAAGACAGACAATCTTACTTGGATCATTGTGCTTACCTTCCATTTTCCGGGAACATCGTTCTTTCCAAATTTCCCAGGATATGAAAGAAGCTGAGATGCCGAAGAGAAATGAACAGAAAGATTTCCTTTTAGCGGCAGCCGCCCACCACATGAGGATTCTAGCAAAGATCCCTTGGGAAGGAATCAAGGTGATATTCCAAAGGCTAGCTAATGCTGACCAGATACTACAGGCTAGGTCTCCATCGACGAATAGGTGATTAAGAGTTTCTTCCTTGCTGGACGAGCAGCAGGAGCATTTGGAGGGGAGCTGGACATGGCGAGATTTGATTCTATCGTCTGTAGAGAGGGCCCTTTGGAAGAGTTTCCATAAGAAGCAACTGATTTTGGGCGGTAGGTGTTCGCAGACTGGGCTGGCCCAGACTTGAGGTTGAGCTTTAGATCTGAACAGGTTTCAGGCTGAGTTTGTGTTAAAAGAGCCAGACGGGGCGGGGCACCAGATCAATTTGTCATCTGATTGGGAGAGAGACGGCTTAATGGAGACATTGAGATCGATGGATTCTTTGTGAAGAGCAAAGGTATGTAAAAGGGAACTGCCTATAACAACCCTAAAAAAAAAAAAAAACTCGGAATTCCGAGAATAATTCTCGGAATTCCGAGAATAATTCTCGGAACTCCGAGAACTACTGGAGAGATCTCGGAACTCCGAGAAAATAACCTCGGAATTCCGAGAAATCGGACAGTAGTTTTGGAATCCGGTTCTCGGAACTCCGAGAATTCTCGGAACTCCGAGAAAATGCCTCGGAACTCCGAGAATGTCGCGGATTGAGAATCCGAGAGTTTCCAAACTCTCTATGAAGTGCCGATTTCCGTCCTTTTTGGGTGAGTTAACACCAAAACAAACCCTAAAAAGATTCATGACCATATATATACACTATCATAACCTAATGTTCTTCATAAATCAAAACCCTAAAACCTAAGGAGAGTAAGAAAAGGAGAATTCAAGGAAAGGGAGAAGAAGGAAGGGCTTTCAACTCCAAGATCCATCAAGCTTCATTCAATTCTCTCAATTCAAGTAATCAATCACATCAATCAAACCAATCCATTCAAAGGCAAAGGCAAGATTTCGGATTATGTTTTGTAATCTACACTATAACTAGAGTTCTTGAAAATTTAGATAAAACCTCTTATGTTTTTGTTTCTTGATTCTTGAATCCAATTCATGGCTTTCATTGAAAACCCACAACCCTATGATGGAGATGATTTAAAGGCCATAGTTTCATATACCCTTGATACCATTTCCCTCGTACCCAAAAAGGGGCGAGAAGGTCAAAAGAACTACGTGAACTCCTCGTACAAAAACAGTGCGAAAGGTATCCTCGTACAAAAACAGTTCGAAGGTTATAATTCTACATGGGTATCATTGTGTATAGAAATTAATGGGGAAGGAAAGGGAAGAGCATAGTCTCTAAACGATTTTAGAACCTTAGATTCTAATGACTAGAGCAATAGTCTCTAATGAACAATCATATTGAACAAAGAGTCCTATTTTGCAAATTCAAAGGTGCTATCAGAAAAACCTCTATATTATTGCTTATTGTTGCACCAAATACCATGTCTTTCTTGATATGCTAAATTTCTTTGACATGCCTCTAGTATGAGATGATTATATCTTTACATCTTCAATTGCCTAAGTTAAGTTTTATTACTCTGCATAACCGTTATTCTTGCATCCTGACCTTTAAAACTTTTCAACAGACTTTAATGGCGAAAATCCAGAAAACCAGCAAATCGATCAAAACGAAGGAGCATTTGCTGATGAGATGACCTAGGCAATGGGATGGGGAGAGATGGCATAGTTTAGGCAGTTATTTATTTCTTTTAGTTTTCTTTCCAAAGTCCTTTGGGGCATGGATAATTAATTTGGCAAATTTGTGGAGTTATTATTGAAAGTATTGGAATAAAATTCTCTTCCCTTATTTTTGTCTCTATTTCATTAAATAAATGATTTGTTTTTAACTAAGACTTCCGCTGTATGAAAGAATGAATGTGTTTTGTGCCTCTTTTATTTTTTTGAGAGGCGTAGCAATCCGGATTTTCGGGGCTCGTTTGCTCTGTTTTATAAAGAGCTAGGCTCAGAATTGCCTCAAAATTTAGCCTGAGAATCCGGGTCGTTACACTGCCAATCCAGAGGTCAGTCCAGAAAGCGATGGAACCTTGTCCAACCACCCACCTGGCATTAGCAATCCAATTTTCTCTGACGGAAAGAATTTCCCTCCACATTTTAGAGCAACCCTGGGCAGGTTTTATAAGGTTTAGGTGATGGTTGCTGCAGTAGATGGATCGCATTAAAGAGCTCCAAAGGGAGGAATTGGCGTGGAGATGATGAAGAGCCTTGAGTCTGAATGCTGAACATAGATCTGCCATGGACTTGGTGGCTAAGTCGCCCTCAGCTTTAGGCTTAGAAATGCGGTGCCAGGAGACCCAGTGAGTTTTAGGCCCATGGTCACCACTGCCCCACCAGAAGTCTGAATTCTGTCGATTTTATGCTGGATAGCTTTAGGAGGAGTGATGGCAGACATGAGGAAGATAGGAGAACTGGATAGAACATGGTTGATGAGAACAAGTCTGCCAGCTTGAGAGAGTAACTAACCCTTCCATCCTTCAATTTTGGATCTAATTTTTCTAATTAGATCGTCGAAGAAGCAAGTTTTCATCCGGCCGGCATAAAGTGAGACACCAAGGTAGGTGATGGGAGGGGTTTTGTTGGAAAAACGAGTAGAATTGGCTATGAGCCTCTTCTTGCTGAGAGAGGTCTTCGCTGAAACTGTAAAGCAGCTCTTTGATTTATTGATTTTTTGCCCCGAAATCAGCTCATATGATGAAAGAAAGGACATGATACACTTTAGGCTAGATTTGCTCCCGTTCGAAAAGATAATCGTGTCGTCAGCGAAGAGACAATGGGTGATGGGGATACATCCTCTCATTCTAAGGAAGTAGGATGCTCCACCTTCTCTGAATAGGGCGGCCAGGCCTCTGCTTAGAACTTCTTCCGCTAGAATGAAGAGGCAGGGGGAGAGGGGATCTCCTTGACGGAGGCCACGAGAGGATTGAAAGAACCCGTGAGACTCTCCGTTTAAAACTATTGAAAACCAGCTTCTATGGGTGCATTGCATGATCAAATTCCTCCATTCCAAGGAGAAGCCAAATCTTTCTAGCACATCCAGCAAGAATTGCCAGTTTAATCTGTCAAATGCTTTTGCCATGTCTATTTTGAGGATCACATTGCCTCCTCTGACCTTCTTGTTGAGACCGACAATCATCTCCTGGGCGATGGCAATATTGTCGGAGATGGACCTGCCTTTAACGAAAGCACCTTGCTCTTGGGAGATAATTTTAGGCAAGACCTTTGCAAGCCTAGAGACCATGACCTTTGAAAAGATTTTGTAGCAGAAATTGCACAGGCTGATGGGTCTGAATTCAGAGAATGTGAGAGGGTTTTCATTTTTGGGAATCAAAGCTAGGAATGTGGAAGAGTAGTGCCTGGAAAGGTTACCACCTTCGAAGAAGGCAGTTGCAGCTAGAAGGAGGTCAGATTTGATCAAGTCCCAACAAGAAGAGTAGAAGATACCTCCAAACCCATCTGGCTCAGGGGCGCTTTCCAGTGGGCTGCTGAATATGGCTTCTTTGATTTCCTCCTCCGATGGGGCTGCTAGAAGCATCTGATTGTCTGCAGGAGAAATCAACTTAGGGATGAGATTTAGAAGGCCGTGGTGAGTCCTTTTCCCCTCCTCTGCTAATGCTTTTTCAAAGTAGGTGGAAGCCAAGTCTTTGATCATGCCCTTGTCTGTGATCCAGTTCCCGTTGTGTCTTATTTTGGTGACCCCTCCCAGGTTCCTTTGATGGTGCATTGCAGCATGGAAGTATTTATTGTTTCTGTCTCCTTCTTTTAACCAGTTCTCTTAGGTTTTCTGTCTAAGGAAAATTTCCTCATGGAGAATGGTTTCATTCAACCTGCCATAGGCTTCTGATAGACTTTCCGATGTGGTGGCATTTGGGTTAGTTTGGTGGTCCAACTCGGCTTTGAGAACCATGTCTTCATTGGATCTGACATTTTGGAAAACATTGCAATATATCTCTCTATTCCAGGTTTTCAGTACATTTTTTGTGTTTTTCAGTTTGGCAGAAAGAATCTCAAGAGGATTTACCAGTGGCTTCAATAGACCAGGCAGACTTCACAATGGATTGAAATTGGGGGTGTTTTGACCACATAGCTTGGAATTTGAATGATTTTATTTGGGGGGTTAAGTGGGATGGATGTTTAAAAGGAGGGGACAATGATCTGAGCAGGTGCGGGAGAGATGGGTGATGGAGGTGGAGGGGATTGAGCTTAGCCACTGAGAGTTTGTGAGAACCCTGTCTAATCTGGTCCAAGATCTCTGGCCATTCCTACTGATGCCATACCTGGTGAATTTGCTACCAATGAACCCAGCATCAATGAGGCCTGCGCCATCTATGGATGATTGGAACTCTCGGCATGAAGCGGGATCTGGAGGCCTTCCTCCTAATTTCTCATCAGGAGATAACAGGGCATCGAAGTCCCCCCCGACAGCCCAAGCTTTAGAAAAGGATTGGCTGCAGTCCCAGAGGTAACTCCATAGATCTCTCCTTTCTATGATGGAACAACTGGCATAAATAAGGGTCATAAAGGCTTTTGAACCATATTGCAAGTGAGCAATCTCTACTAACAGCGCTTGGTTATTAGAAGAAACCCGACTCATTGAGAGGGAGCCATCCCATAGAATCCAAATTTTGGATGATTCGTTGAGGTTTGTCATATAGTTGGTGAAGTGTAGCAGCTCTGCAGCTTTATGAACCTCTAGTTCGTTTAAGAATGGCTCTAAAAGAACAATGAAATTGAGCTTGTGAAGCTTGGATAAAGCTTTCAGCCTTCTCCTGGAAGGCCTATTTTTGCCCCCCCTAATATTCCAGATAAGACCGTTAATCATGGGACAATTTTCCGGGTCCTCCCAGATCGCTTCCCTTTTTTCTTTGGTTGGGAGCTGGGTTTAATCCGGAGTTAGGGTGAGAGTTTTTGGAGAATGGGATCATTTGGGTGCTGGAAAGAGAGTTCTTGGGCTGGGGGTTGATCAGGCAGAAGATGATCGGTGGGATTGTGCATTGGGTAGGAGGATGGCAGGGGGGTGAGGAGGATGGCGAAAGAGTAAGGAGGTGAGGTGAGGGGGATATTGGGGAATGTGCTGAGGGGCCATGGATATATCAGCCTTAAAATAAAGCTTGTTTCATATCTCTCTTCTTTCATAAATACATCAGCCTTAAAATAAAGCTTGTTGCTTCATGCGTGCAATAGAAGCAAGCCCCACACGTTTCCATCTTCCAAGAGTCCTAACTTCTCATCCCTATAATAAATAAGATTCTTTCTCTATAGAATAGTTACTAAAGACCTTCTTCAATAAGATAACTACTATCTACAAATCTACACATGTCAAACACTCTCTGGATAAAGCAAAACAGATATGAATAAACTAGCTAAAAAGAGTTCACTCGTCCAACCTGAAGTCACAGACTCTTCTAGAGGATGGAATTTCAACTAGGCTGGACTCTAATCTTTGCTGGATTCTAATCTTTAGTTTGAATTAGGATTCTAACAAAAGTCTCATCAATTTCCAGAATTATAAATCTCGGAACACATCTGATCGATAGTCATTTTCTCCAAACCGGTAAAGGCACCTTCCATGCTTGAGTTGTTATCATTAGCTCAGTTGGGCATTAATAACCGGCCTCTAAAGTGCACGAAAGATAGCTGGATTTGGTGGAAATGGCTGCCCAAAGGCTTCTTCAAACTGAATACGAACTGTAATACCCGGTCCCAAGTATTTTTTTTATGTAGTTGTTCTTATCAAAGTGAACATATGACTTTTTCTAATAGGTGTCGTTATCAATTTTTAGCTTACAACTATTTGTTCGGAATGGGTGTCATTATCATAGTGGAGCATGTGGGTATTTGCATATAATGGGGTGTCATTATCAGTTACTAGGTGGGTAAATTAGGAAAGAAACCCTATAGAATTTTGCCACATTAGAAATTCAAACCATTTTGAGAATGTAAGAGGCCAAGTAAACGATCCATGCCTCTTGAATTATTAAGCCTAATTAGGAATTATACCAACCTAATGCATTGAATTGAGTTGGCACCTTGCAAACCAAAAAGGGAAGCACCTCTATTTATGTGTGAACGTTCCATATGAGTATATTATTATGGATTTTTAATGTAGTAGAAATCCTTATTTTCGTAAAGACAGAAGATTAGAATTCATCCCTTCTATATATAGGAGTGCCTACATGGCTGAGATTTTCTTGTTTTAAAATGCATGTGTAGTGTGTGGTGATTCATGGAGAGAGAATGGTATGGTATGAGCTTTTTGTTTTTTTAGTAAGTTCCTTTTTCCCTTCCCTCAATTAGGATGCAAGTGTATTTTGGCTTAAGCAATTTCCTTTTATACATTCTTCTAGAGTGGTAAGTTACTTAGTCCATTAGCATATTTCTTCTTTTACTTGGCTTAAAGTTGGTAGGTTACTACTCTTACTTTACAGATCAGCACCAAGAATGATTTTGAGACTATTACTCTTCTCAAAATGTATGGGAATTTTGGAACTTTCCTAGGCTGCTACCTTTTCTCTCCACTCTCTTCCTTTCATTGCATGAAAGTTGGTTGTTTGTGGGCTTTAGAAAGAAGGAATATAGGTGGTGTTTGAGGCCATTGGGATGATTGAAACTCTCCTACAAGACCAAGTTCTACAGCACTTTCGAAGTCTATAATCAGCCCTGGAAACCATGGCAAACCAGTCCTAGAACCTCTGCAAACTGCTATTGTTGCCCGGTAAATAAACCACTTTCCACCATCTTGTTGTCCTTGTCTTTAATGACCAAACATCTTGCAAAAGTTTAAAATTTTTAGCACTCGTAGCACTTGCAAAAGCAGCCGCTTTTAGTCAAAACTTCAACAAGTATATTGCTGAATCATCACCAGCAATTAGAGTCTTTCCTTTCACAATTTCATCATCTCTTCAAGCTTCAATCGGGCAAAGTAACGGCAACATCTACTATCTCTTCTCGCATTGCAATCCAGGTTAGTACACTGCTACAAAAGTGAAAATCCTACATCATGTTTTATGTTTTTCTTTGCCTTGATACCAACCTCGCAGCCCCACTATATTTTCTTAGTTGTATCAACCAATCTCATTACCTTGATGTCCTTTAACACAAGCTAACTGGCTGCTCATTTCTTAATCAGCCAACAATACATTCTCAGTTGACAGTAGCCCTTGTTTTATTTGTTTTAATCTCCAAAGCCTACTACTAGTCGTTAGGTTGATACCCATTGAGGCTGTCATTAGCATTAGTAAACCAGTTCTTGGAAGTTCTCTCCATCACCAATTACCCTTTGTTTCGAAAACCCATTACCCTACTCTCCTTCACCATTCATTATTGTGTTGCTTGCTTGCTTTGCTCGTCTCGAGGATGCAAGGGTCTCTGTATCGGTCTTGTTAGTTAATACGATGGGTGTGAGATGATTTTTGGGGCTGTTTGGATACGAGGATTTTAGAATCCAGGTTTTTAGTTTGAAATCAGTGTAAAAGAGGGTTCATGATCAGGCTGTTGTGTGCTGTCTTGGCAGCGTTTCTTGGATTTTAAGCAAGAAAATCAGGTTTTAAAAATCTCTCCTGCAACCTGAGATTTCTAAAACCTGGAAAATGGGAGGATCTTCTACTCTCTTGCTGATGGAAAGAAGGGAGAGAAGTTAAAAATGAGTAAAAAACGACGGCTGGTCCGCTTCTTCTCTTGTCTCTAACCCTCTTTTACACTGTTTTCAAACTAAAAACCTGGATTCTAAAATCCGCATTTCCAAACGGCAATATTGCTTGATATTGTAGCCTTGCACATCTTTGGGTCTTGTTTGCAGGTGTGTGGTACTGTCACGTGCCTGGACACAGGCGCAGTTCGGGGTTGACATTTATACCTCGAACACTGATGAATAGTATACCTCTTCCACTAAAGGGATTTTATCTTCTCAATTTCATTAGCTACTTTCTAAATTATTGCTTCTATGAATGGTCTATGGGAAAGTACGTTTGTAAGAGTATTTGAGCCATTGTAAGGTATAAGGAATCGTGCTTTGGTACTTAAAATTTGTACTGTGGTAAATGTAATCAACAATTGCCATAATCAAATATGTTATCACTTTATTCATTTTTCCCCTTCACCTTGTGCTATGTTATAGACATATTTCTCATGTCACTCCAAAAAAGTATGCAATTTGGTACGAAACATACGACATTTAGACAACTTAGTAAACACAGTCTTATAAATGCTGTTCGTTATTACAACCAGTAATAATAATATGATAAATCTCTTACACATTCTGAAAAATATTAAAAACAAGGTATTTTTGACCCTATAACATATTATATCCAACAATAATAAGTTGATCAATCTCTTTCTAAAACACATCCAAACCATAAGGATATCTTAATAAACCACATCTATTATTAAAGGGGAATGGGATCAACAAACAACAAGGTGATACGTTCTTTGGTCGCGCCGCCGGGAAAGGTGTATCTATCGTCATATTTGTATAGTTCTTCCATCACACGTGTGAGATTGACGACTCGCATAAGGAGAGTAAGGGAGACATGTTGTTCAATGCATGCTTGATTTATGTCTTTCCAGGCAATCAGAATCATTTCTTCAAACTTATCGCACACCTGCTGCTCTGAGGCCCCATGCTCCTTCACATAACATTGGATAGTCGATGCAACATGACCTCGTTCTTGTTCAAACTTCAAATGCCATAGAAACAAAAAATAATAATGTTAAAGTTGATATAAAAATACTTAGATATTTTCTCTTTTTATCTCACATATCTTAAATAGTTGATGCTTGTGTTTTGTTGTTGAGTTTTTTTGGGGTACAAAAGTTGTCTTTAATCCATAACTTAACGGTTGTCATATAAAAAAACCTTTAAGTGAGAAATAGGTTAAACCCTTTCGTTATGTAAGATCAGTTTTTAAGTTGTAAAGAAGGTAATTTCTTAAGAAATACGTGGTACATGGTTGGTGTAAGTGGTTCATTTTATGAAGACTAGAAAATAAGAAAAAATTTTGGAGAATTTCTTCTCCTATTTTTGAGTGTTTTATCATTTTTATGAATGGGAAAGTAAGAGAAATAATTTTCTAAAGAATAACAATAAGTGGGCCCCAAGGTAGGATGCTTTCCCTTCAATAATGGGACACATGAATACCATGATTGTTTCCATATTGCTTCATATTTTTACATCCACTTGGAATATTTCATTTTCTCAATGGTATCCTTTTTTGTCTCTATATTTTCACATAAACCAATAACCTACCTTGCCTCCCACGATGTCGTCTCGGAGTCGGCAAACTAGTGCTGCATCCATAACAACCTTAGGTCTTCTGCTTGCCCAATCAAATGCCTCCTTTGTTGCAATTTCACCCATACCAACAAAACTAAGGATAGTGCACAGAGGATAACCGCAACTGATCAAAGAGATGCTTAAATGCTCATTGAATAGAGGAACGTATCCCTTAATGTACCATTCGGATTCAGTCAAATATGCCCTCGTTAAACCTTTAATCTGCGATAAAATGAAGTCGATCATTCAACCGTAATATCATAAAATAACTATTATAATAAAGATGGAAAGACAAGGTTTTCTTCCTCTAATAACATTAGTATATATTCATAAGATTTCTAAAGCTTTATGCCGATTCAGTGGTCTTACTCCTCCTTTTAAGTATGGTATACGATAGGAGTTTCCTTCGGCTGCAAGTTCCTCTTCTATTTCGTTGACGACATCAATAAGTGCAAGATAACACACTTCCATGTATTTGGGAATGTGATGTATGGCCTCAACATCCCACCTAATCAAATCAAGTAGCCATTAACATTCATGGTTCTTGATGAATTGATGACTTCCGCATCGAATTAAGAAGAGATCTTTAACAAAAGCTATAGAAATTAAAGATAAATGTAAATCTCAAGTACCTATCAATTGCATCGGTGAATAATCGTTGTTCTTCAATGGTACCGTACACGTCATAAAAGTCATCAATCGCTGATATCAGTGATAAAGGTTTTGAACTCCACATTCTAGATCGAGTGTATTGCGGTTCAAAATACACTGCATTCACCCAAAAAAGGTATACTTCTGCTAATCGATCCCTAGCAAAAGGCATGGTTCCTATAAGATCCATGTCCTTCCACCACCTGTAGGAGATATAAATCTAGTCCATGTTAGTTAGAGAGCTCAAATGTTTATGGTTATGGAGGAATAACGAGGGGGTGTATAATTTCTTCAGGAATAAGAAGGGTCATGTCTAATTTCTTCTTATAGGCCCGGCATTTATGATGCACAAATATAATGCAATTCTCTTATATCTAGATTAGATGATTTGATGGCTATGATACCTAACTCCCGATGCACAAATATGATGCTTGATTTTTCCTTGATGCCAATCCACATAAGGAAATAACCCTAGTGTTCTCTCTTAGGACAGCCTCCTCTGGTGTATTTATGACTGCAGAGGAGATGATTTACTTCAGGTGGGAAGGATTCAATGGCCCTGATTGCCACATACACAGGAGTTGGATGTCCCATGTAAAGAAAAGGTACGAATTTGTTTATGGCCAACCCAAAAGAGGTCCCATATGTGACACGACCCACAAAAAGACGCGGACACAGGAGAGGGGGAGAGTAAACAATAAATGATTAAATAACACCAGCTCTAACCGTTTAAGCCTTTGGAGTGATTGTTTGTTTTCACACATATACATAAACAGATAACACTACCGTTTCCCCATTGTATCTAGCATAGATTATATGCCGAGGATGATGAAAATCTCATTTATTTTTTATAAAGCGCCGCAAGCCTTGATTGGTTCACTATAGCTCATTAGTCATAATTTTAATAATTCTATAGGATATAATCTTCACGCAATAAAACAAACTTACTCAGTAAGATCTTTTAACTCTCTTTGGTGCAATGATTGTAAGAGATTGAAATCCAACTTTGCAAACTCTAGCAGCACATCATTTCGCGCCTCGTGCTGTTGGTATATTGAGATGTAATGCCTATGCTCTAGCCTTGGTAATCTCTTCCACAAGGGAATCTCTAAGGCATGCTCTACCTGTATTGCAAGATTAGAATCGAGATGGCTTATACCAGACATAAGGTGTTTCCGCGTAAATGTAATGGCCTCATCTAATACATCCTCTCCTTGTGTGCTGAGATTTGCTGCTTCAAACAAGCTTAATAGGCCCCTCATATCACTAATCAACGCGGTATTGAAGTTCCCCTGCTCGTCTTTAAACTTGCTAAATACATCTGTTTCAAAACTCACGAATTTATAGTTATAAAGAATGTGAATGTGAACGAGTTAGAGTAGCACAAGTTCTGGCAGTGAAGAATAGAAATGAAAAAGGATTTACCAGAAGACACATTGAACCCATGTTGTCTTAGTAGTCGAAATTGGAGAGAAACAACAAATAGATCATCATCAGCAACATATGTATGGGATTCAAATATTTGATGTAATGCCTCGTTAATCTCCTTTTCAAAGTGATATGCCACTCCAAGACGTTGAAGCAGGTCAATCAATTCTATTTCTTGTTGTGACCCCTTGGCACTGCTTAGCATTCTTTTCACTTCTTCCTTCAATTCTTCAATCCGCTTAGTCCATCCATCCAACTTCTGCATGGTACCATTCAGAAACAAATATACATTAGCTACTATTACAACGAAGTACGCTATAATTCAAAATAAATGAGCTCTCTTCTATTACCATTTGATCATGGGAGTAGGCAAGGAAGTGATCGCCCCAAATGCTTGGAGGAAACGCTGCTGATTTGCGATTGATTTGTGGCATTCCATTTTCGATTGGATTGCAGTTGGAGCCAAAAGAGGAGGTTGCAGTTATTAGGGCCATAGGAATATGTAAAGGGAGAAATCAAACAAAGGAAGTTAAGCGTGGTATTGTGTTTTGTGATGAAGGTGTCACATGAATCGGTATTTATAGACAGCAGCAAATGGAGAATTGCTATAACTAAGAATCCAATGACGAAATAAAGAAATATAATAATGATGTCTAACATAGATACGTGATGAAACAAATTGCTAGAAAACGAGAGGTTGTGTGTGTGTGTTGCTAGTGGGGTGGTTGGGTGTCACTTTCTACTTGTACATTGTATCCTCGTACACTCATAGAATTGGACTGACTTCCCTAAATGAATCTGTGTCTAGTCGAGAAGACAGCATTCCCGGTTTGTGGTCTTGAGAGGGCCATGAGCAGCTCTAGAGCAAGAGTAATATCACTAGGGCTGGCAACGGGGCGGGGCGGGGCGGGGCGGGGCGGATGTTGAGGTCTCCTACTCCTTCCCCTCTGCAGGGAATTTTCCCCCTCCCCTTCCCCTCCCCACTGCGGGGATGGTGGGGAATCCCCCTCCCCTCCCCACGGGGAATATCTAATCCCCATCCCCTCCCCTTTCCCGCCCCGCATCCTTCGGGGACAATCACTTTACTTTCTCATTTTACTTTGTTAAATGTTAGGTTTAAAACTAAAGATTTGCTAGGGACAATCACTTCAGGCATGTTGCGGCTTGGCTGTTGCATGTGAGAGTAGCCACACAACCTACATAGGCTAAGATTTTGTCTTATTCATTTTATTAACCTGGGGACAAAGGTGGTTGCTCTCAGATTCATTTAATTGATCACCAGTCCCTAGCAGATCCCTAATTCCCAATCCCACTTGCCAAAAAGTACTGTACGTGCCACACCATAGGAAGATCCAAACCGTCCATTTGATGGGCACACCATACTACCATAGGCATAGGATGATCCAAACCTTCCACTTGATGGACACATTGTAGGATGATCCAAATTGTCCATTTTATGGGCCACAACGTAAATAGGTTGTAGCCAAAAAATCATTTCCATAGGATAATCCCAACCCTCTGATCTATAGAGGAATTGCATTTTATGGTACCTTCTATAGATCGGAGGGTTGCAATCATCCTATGGAAATGATTTTTGGGCCGCAATCTATTTACATTGTGGCCCATCAAATGGACGGTTTGGATGATTTATGGTGTGGCCTGTAAAGTACTTTTAAATTGTAGCCTATCAAATGGACGGTTTGGACCATCCTATGGCGTAGCCCATACATTACTTTTTGAAAAATAATGGACTATACAAGCGCACACCATATAAAATCTCATCACTCATCAGAGAGATGTTGCCTTTATTTGGGGGAGGGAGATTTTCAAAGAATTTAATGTTGCCTTACAGTGATGGTACGAGGGAGAGATTTTAGGGATTTCTAAGGGTAATATACTAATATAATGAGGGACAATGCCCAATGGATTATGGGTAAAAGGAAACCTAAAAAGCTATGTCAGGGACAAAACTGTACTAATGGAAATTATGAAAATTTTGGGAGAATCTTATAGATATGTTTTGATCCAAGGGGTTTCTAGTAGTTTTCCCCAAAAAAAAAACACTTAAAAAAACACAAGAAAAAAATGGCATTAATGCAGGGCGGGGCCAACTCCATCCCCTTCTCCTCCCCTTCCCCGCACCGGGGAATTTTTTAAATCCCCTTCCCCTTCCCCACTCAAATCGGGGAATCCCCTCCCCAAGCGGGGCGGATCCCCGCTTATCCGGGTGAAATTGCCAGCCCTAAATATCAGTAGTAGTATTAGCAATAGTAGGTGCAGTTACTCTGATTCTAGTGAGGGTAAATATAAGAGGGTAACCTATTTTGGGGTAAACAAATTCTGAGTAACCTGCTTAATTACCTTACATTGGTTTACCTTCGAATTAATTTATGCTGTTACAATGTGTAGGGTAAACTAAGGACGTATTTAACTTTCCATGTCCCAATGACTACATATTATTGTAGGGTGTGAATGTTTATTCAGTTTACACTGTTCAAGTGAGTGGACTAGAATTATCTTGTTAAATCAGAGTTTGATCTATGTTGGATACCACCAAATGAAGAGTTTAGATCAACAAAATATGTAGGGCAGTAGGCCATATAATCTTTAGATCAACAAAGTTGGATACCACCAAATGAACGGTTTAGATCAACAGTTTCATAGGAATATTTACTGTATCTGCACACCACTCTTATTCTTGTTATCTCATTTTGGGAACATATATTGGGTTCCCACCCATAAAAATGAGATGGGTAAATGATTTATTTGCCTCGCTCTTTTACTCAGGACAGCCCCATCATCTGTAGTCCGAACCAAAAAAAAGTCAAATATGCCACATCCCAAATGAGGTACACACCTAATAAAAAGCCGCCTCACGACCGCCTCTCTGGCCCACCTTAAGTCATAAAAACTAAAAAGTGTTCTTTCTCTCCCCTTGGCCCACCTTACATACATTAAAGTGTATTTTTTCCTAAAATCAACTTGGGCCCCATGGATTAGAAGTTCCAAACTGCTCATTTGTTGGGCCACAACGTAAATAGGCCTTGCCCATAAAATCATCACTATAGGATGACTCAAACCCTCCGATCAGCATCTACAGATCGCGTTAAGATCATCATATGGAGATGATTTTCGAAGAAAGGCCTATTTACAATGGGCCCATGAAATGAACGGTTTTGATATTGGAATTTGAGCGGCAATGAATTTTCTAATAAATATGGAGTTTTATTGTTATGTTACATACTTGATCCGTCTGTCATGTTATATGACGACACTTTTTCAATCTCTAGGCGTTAGCTCATTCTATCTATGTTAGTTTTTTAGATCACGAGGAATAGGTTTGGAGACACGGAATGGAGAATGGGGCGAGCGTGGATTTAGTTAGCTTTGACATTCTTAGATTCATTTATTTAATTTTTAGCAGTTAGTAGAGACAGATTAGTGATTTGGTATTCCATTCTTGATTGAACCTCGTGAGAGGTGAATTATTTTGATATTAATTGTGGAACCTCAAATGGATTTAGAATTTTAGTTGCGATCTGCATACATGGTTGTGGGCGTGGCACATATTTTTTGAATGATATAGGATTATTTTTCTTCTTTGTAACTATCACAAGGGAGAGAAAGTGCAAGCACGTGGTTTTAGAAACCTACCCTTTTAAAAAACGAAACAAAATACCCTCACTTTTACAGCGATTTACAACCCATGCGACCATCCTTTTAAGTATATAATAAACCAAACTAACTTTCGAATTTATGAAGCCGTGCCATTGGCCTTCAAAAAAACGACTTTTGCTTCTCAAATGTGTATTTTCACCCAAAATAGAAAACCAGCCCTTCATGTTTCCCCCATTCCACCACCCAAATCTTCCATTAATTGCCAAATCTTTTCAAAGAAAATAAAACCAAAAAAATTAGATACCATATCCCCACAAAAAATTCGATTTTCCCCTTTTAAAACCTTTCCCAAAACGCCAAAATCTCTTTCAAATCTCTAATCCCCACCCAAATGATCAATCACCTTGCTAAACACCTTTCAAGCAACCCTTTTATGCTGATTTCATTCCAAAATCTTCACCCAAAACTCAATCAAATCAGATTTCAAAAATACCCTAAATTTTTTTTTTGAAATGGCGAATAATATTGAATAAAAGGGGGGCCCCAAGAAAGGAAAACCCAATAATACAAAAAAGAAAAAAGAGGACACCTCAAGGAGGAAGATGATCAAACCATCTCAAAAAATCGCTTCCCACCCCTTAAGGTGGCAATTGGGCCGTGCCGGCCCGCGGCACGCCCGGCACGGCACGATTGCTATAGTGACGTGGGCCGTGCCGACAAGGCACGAAGGCGTGGGCTGTGCCGGGCTAGGCTTGCCAGCCCGCGGCCCACTCGCGATTTTGCCTTTGTTTTTTTTTTTTTTGTGTTTTTATTTTTATTTTTTGTGTTTTCTCAAAAATACCCCTTAAGGTTAAAAAAAACGGCTAGTGATGAGGGTAATTTCGGAAATTACATTGGGTAATTTCTTGTGTTCCAAAAATACCATTCCCAACAACTATATTTGGGGGTACTTTAGGGATTACACAGGTTTTTATTAAAATAAGCCCCAACAACTATATTTGGAGGTACTTTAGGGATTACACATGTTTGTACCAAAATAACCCCCCCAACAACTATATTTGGGGGGTACATTAGTAATTTTACTTGTTTTTACCCAAATAACCCCCCCCCAACAACTATATTTTGGGGGTTTTTGGTAACTCATTATATTACAAGTCTTATAAATATCAGTCCCCCTCACTTCATTTCTCACCCTCAATTACTCTCTTATTACTTTCTTATTACTCTCACTCGTATTGCTCTCTCTTTCATATTACTCTCTCTAATCTTCTTTCTAATTACATCAAATTCTCTTATTACATCAAATTCTCTAATCCTTCTCTCTTATTACTCTCTCTAATCCTTCTCTCCGTTACGCACTTCGATTAACAATTAAGAAGAAGGCATTAAGGAGGTGCTTAACAACTTGCGGTAATTAGTATTCAAGAAGGCGCTTAACAACTCCGTGGACGATTCAAGCAAAGTTGAGGTATTTAGAATTTATTGTTTAAAACTTACTTATAGCCCATCTTTGTAATTTTTTTAAAATGGCCGGTTCAAGTGACCACTATTTTCAACCAAATGAAATCATGGGAAATGATGAATTACTGGAGGCTTGTGTAGAACCTTGGAATGATGATACAATACTCTAGAATCCGAATATCCAATTGCTCCTGAACCTACCGAAGGACCTTGTAGTACTAGTGGGAGTCAAGCTCCTAGTACTAAAACGTCTAGAGGTAGGATTTCACATGTATGGAAGTTCTTTACCATTGAAGAAAAGAAGGATTCTAAGGCAGTTTTAGAACAAAGGGCTATTTGTAAATTATGTAAACAAGATTTTAGTTGTAAGAGTAAAGGTGGAACAGGGCACTTGGCAAGGCACTCCACTATTTGTAGTGCAAAGCATGGGTCATTAGACCCTAAACAAATCCAATTAAGCCTCACTTCTAGTTCATTAGGAACTTTTTCTTATTCTCAAGATAGGAATAGGAGAGAACTAGCATCATACATCATACAAGATGAGCAACCATTTATTATGGCCGAAAGTAAAAGATTTGAAAAATATATTCAAAAAGCTCTAAATCCTGCTTTTAAAAAAGTGACTAGAAATACTATAAAATCATATTCCTTTAAATTATTTATTGAAAGCAAAGAACAATTGATTTCAAGTTTTGAAAATTTTAATGGAAAAATTACACTTACTTCTGATATTTGAACCGTAAACAAAATGAAGGCTATATTTGTGTAACAGGACATTATATTAATTCGAACTGGATGATAGAAAAAAGAATACTTAGTTTTACTCAATTAGAATTCTCACATAATGATCATTCTATATCAAAATCTATATTATCTACTATTCACGATTTTAAAATTCAAAATAAATTTTTTTCTATTAGCTTCGATAATGCTAGTAATAATACTGCATCAATAGGGTTATTAAAATCTCAATTGAAACCTATTTTAAATGGACAACTATTTCATATTAGATGTGCATGCCATATTTTAAATTTAACTGTATAAGATGGTTTATGGGAAATTACACCACAAATAGAGATTATTAAGAATTGTCTTCAATTTATTAAGTCTTCAGGGCATAGAAGACAAGAATTTAAAGCTTTATGTAAAAATTTTGGAAAAAACTACAAAAAATCCCCTTAGATATTAAAACTAGGTGGAATTCAACTTATAAAATGTTAAAAGCATCATTTGAGTTCAAAACTATAATTACAACATTTTGCCAAGAACATATGCCTCCACCTTGCAATCATACTATATCTCTAGAATATTGGAATAGTTGTGAAATTATTGTAGATTTATTAGAAGTATTTTTAAATGCAACTAATCTTTTTTTCGGTGTTTACTACCCAACCTCACAATTAATTTTGGGTCAAATATATAAAATTACTATTTGTTTTAAAAACAATAGATCGAGATTGGAAAGTGGAAGTCTACTTCATAGAATGGAGGATAAATTTAGAAAATATTTTCAAGAAATTCCTCCTCTATATTTTTTAAGTACAATAATAGACTCAATGATCAAGTTACAAGGTTTAGAGGTCATTTTATATGCATGCAATCAAAACGCAGGTATTGGATCTGGGCATAGTATAGATGAGATTACAAATTTATTACATTCTATGTATGCATTGTATGAGACAGAACATGGACATAGAAGACCGAGTTTCTCACAAAACTACCAACCTATAAATAACCCACTTTGGTCACTAATAAATTAAAAAAGACCTAGAAATATTGCTAGTGTATCTTCTGATGAGCTATCATTATATCTGGGAAATGATTATTCAAGCTACCTTAATCCTGATGAATGTGAGAGTTTTGATGTTTTGACATGGTGGAAAGAACATGAAAAAAGTTATCCAGTACTGTCCGCCATGGCACGTGATCTACTAACCCCCCGGTGTCCACAGTAGCATCAAAGTCTGCTTTTAGTGCAGGTAACAGGGTCTTAGATGACACATGGAGCAGAATGTCACCAAAAACAATAGAGGTATCCGTGTGCCTCAAGGACTGGTTGGATGCAGATGATAGAGCACAACACAGAAGAGAAGATGAATAAACCGACTCACCTGAAGAAATATGAGGATTCAAAATTTTAAGTCGTTAATTTCTACTTGTACTTCACAATGTATTTGTACTTCATTTTTTTTCTTTTTTTCTTATATGTTGGTGGGTTAGAGGCAAGGTTTTATGTCCTCCTCTAATAATTTTCTATATTAATAAAATTTTAAGGTACTGCCCGGGTTTCTAGATAAATATTCCGGGCACAATCGATCTTTGTTCTTAAATTACTTGCAATTTGACTTGCAAATTTTTCATAAATGACATGCGAATTTTTTCAAATTTTTTCAACAAGTGAATTCTCGGAATTCCGAGAAAATTTCCAATAGAAAAAAACATATTCTCGGAATTCCGAGAAAAATTCCAGTAGAAAAAAACATATTCTCGGAATTCCGAGAACGCACTTGTTTGAAAAAAAATAACCGTTACGTGCCAGCACGGCACGGCACGCCAAGGCATTGCACAAGTGGGCCGCAGGCCGTGGGCCGTGCAGTGCCTAACCCCCACCCTTTGGCGTGCCGGCACGGCACGGCCTGTGACCAAATCGTGCCGTGCCAGCACTGCCCACGGGCCACGCTGGGCCGGCAATTTTCGTACTGTGCCGGCACGGCACGGCCCGTTTGCCACCTTGACCCAACCCTCTCCTAGCCAGCAAATCTGCCTTCTCATTTGCAGACCTCCAAACATGGTTCAATACAATATTTGAGTCCGCGATTATTTCCTCCATTTCATCAAAAAGACCCTAATTGAAACCACAAAAATGGCATTTTTCCTATAAATAGCCCACGTCTCTACCTCCTCAGATCACGAAAAATACAAGGCACGATCTCCTTCTCTTCTCCAACCCAGGGGTTCGAGGTTCATCTCTGCAAACATGGAAGGACTGTGACTCCCTCTCTTCTAACTATTCACCTCGTTTGCATTATGTATTAATTCGTCATTATTAAGCTTAGATCTTGAGTTGTTGCATCGTACATTTTGGCAATTCCGTTGGATTTCTGCATCCTCATACAGTTTTCCAAAATCTTATTTATGGAAATTAATTTGGCCTTCTTCTAACATGTCCATCTCAGTTTCTTATTTCAAAACCATTGTTTTTAGAGTTCAAATCAAAATTCTGCATTTGGCCATTTAAACACGGATAATTCAGTGCTTCATTTTCATAATCTAAACTCTGACTCTTGCTTGTCCATTATAGAGATCTATCTATTACTTGGTTCATACTATTAAACTAATAAAATAGTGACATGTTAAAACATCTTGCATGCTCTAAACATACTGCTCCCATTATTATTCCAAACTAGAAGTCAACTCTTTTCTCTTAATCTATATATCATTGAATTTCACTTGTTGTGGTGTTGAAGAAGTATTCTCACATAAAGTTGCAGCTAATCTACCATAAAAATTCACTAGACTGTCCTTATACTCTTCGTATTAAGTATATTTGAGCTTTAACACCCAAGTCACGTTAGATAACTCCAGGTTCATATATTGAGTAACTATATTGCAAAAATCAGTTTCCTAATCATATTGCTACCTTGATCTGTCTCACAATTTACTTTGAGATATTTCAGCCTAGGGCATTTACAGATTCTTGTATCGGCTTCCACTTTACAAGCTAAAGACTACTAAACAGCCAACAAGTCCTCTTGTGACGCGGCATTCAGCCCATTATCTGCTGGTCGGACCCAAATAATTAGAATAGTTTGCGAAAGCTCGCTCTCATCCGGCATCTTGAGATCTACTTTAAGCAAGCGCGAATGAATTCTACACTGCCAAGACAGTAAAAAAAAAAAAAAAAAAAACATTGCTCCTCTGTTGTACATCGGCCCTGCCCTCCCGCCAGTCAAGCAAAGCTCGCCATAACAGGTTGGTACCCCTTAATCTTAGAATCGTCAGTAAGTGACCCAAACTTTAAAGCCCCAATCCCAATTCAAAAATTTGCATATTAAACTTTTATAAGTTTTCATAAAGTTTTCTTCTTGATTGCTTCTTGAGTACATTTTTGTTATATTCATGAACTTCGATAAATTCATTGATATTTCCTATTTTGTTCATCTTTAAATTTTGAAAATGTTGGTTCTCAGGTAAACCAATCACCATTTGAAGAACTTCTGATCTTATCCATATCCGGGGTAAATGTTATTCTTTTGATTCCTTCATCTTTACTTGATTAGTTTGTTTGACATGTGATGATATTTATTTCACTAAATACATTTTTTTTCATATATACACATAAGGTACCAACATCTGACATGGACTCCTGCGAACAAAACTTCGCTCCGCAACATTGCGGAGAAGGATCTTTCGCAGCTTGCTTTTATCCAAGGGGATTCTGCCATGTGGCAGGTTTTTGTAGACAAAAAAAAGCTTCCTTTTCTAAGGACAATTGTACGCCTTTCTAATTTTCATCCGAAAAAGCACACGTTTTGGCAAGTTTAGTATCATCCGATGGAGATGATTTTTGGGCACAACCTATTTTTGTTGAGGCTTACCAAATGAACGTTTTGGATCTTCAAAGGTGGATACAATAAATAGTAGAATTTATCTTTAAATAAAAATCACTTGAGCCCACCTAGTCCAAAGATCCAAACCGTTCATTTGATGAGCTCCAATGTAAATAGGCCTCTCCCCAAAAATCATCTCCCTATGACGATCCTAACTCTTTCATCTATAGATCTAATTGGAGAATTTGGATCATCCTAGGGAGGTGATTTTATAGGAGAGGCCTATTTACGTTGGGGTCAAACAAATGAACGGGTTGGATCTTCGAACCAAGTGGACTCCAGTGATTTTTTTAAATAAATTATACTTTTTATTGTATTCATGACAACGCCTCATACAAAAGTCTACTGTTTGGAGATTTGGATCATCTCATGGAGAGTTGGGATCATCTCAAGGACATATTTTTTAGGCAACGGTTATCGCCCCACTAAGGGTTCACAGAGAGAGAGATGTGTGCCTAAACGTGGGTTTTCGTATAAAAATTGGGAAAGGGGTACAATTGTCCTTAGAAAAGTAGCTTTTTTTGTCTACAAAAAACCTGCCATGTTGCAAAATCCACTTGGCCTGAGTCAAACTACGAAGGAACCTTCTCCGCAATGTTGCGGAGCGAACTTTTGTTCAACTCCTGCTGCTCTCCTAATAAGCTAAATGTACAGAAAGCCTTGTTAGAGTTACATCCCCATGTTGGGAAAACATGAGGAGAAGATTCATACAAGAGAGGGAGTTTTTTTGCTTTTCATACCTTTGATGTTAGCCTTATTTTAAATTTATCCATTAGAGAGGAAAGGATCAGCATAGACAGGGACCATGTTGTATGGGGGTTGGGGACTATGTATATTAATAGTACAAAAAACATCAAAAGTGTTGAGATTTTTATGTTTCCACAATAGTTAGAACCAAGAGGATGAAGAATTGGTAGTACATACTGTGAAACATCTGATTCTGCTGCTTTATTTCATTGTATTGTTAGTTACCTCAACAGACACTATGGATTCTAACATGCTTCACTCTTTGGATAATTTAAATTGAGTCCTTAGGAATCATTAAGAATGAGTTAGCCAAGATCAGTCCCTTCATCATTCATTTTCCAACAATCTTAATAATCTTAGTATTCTGATTATTGTATTTTATCCAACAGAATGTCTGTATTTACTTTTAAGATTTATTTTTATTTATTTTCTCCAATAGCCTACTAACTTGTGTATAGATTTATTTTTTATTTATTTTCTCCAGTAACCTACTAACTTGTGTATATTAACTAGTGTGGATTTATGACGACATTAGCTTTTCAATTCCTAAGAAGCCAGCGGCCTTCCCATGATTTTTTAGTATTTTGTCATTTATCCCTCTCATATCTCGAGTCCCACTCTTCTTCTATCTCTGAAGAACCTTGTCCCTAACCCACTGTGCACTTTCCCTCTTCTGAAAATTAAATTGTGTACAATACACTGAAGAACGGTCTGATTCGAAATGGATCATTACCAATATAGGGGAAGTAAGTTTCAGATCCACCCGATCGAAGATTTGAACTGATCGTGATCAAGACATAGATGGATCCGATCCGAAGTGGAACTGTTGACACCCGGCCAGGATAGAATTGAGGGAATGATCACCTTAAATTGGTGAAGTCGTATGAATTCAAAACCCTCTTCATCATCAATTACTTGTATAATTCAACTAAAGAGAGATGTAATTTTTTATATCACTATTAATTACCTTACAAATGTAAATTTCCTTACATGTTGAAAATACCTTTACGAACATAATTGTATTGAAGGAACATTTATAGTATGGGGTTTGCTAGGGTCCATCACAAGAGGCATTTCACAGCTGGTCTGTTGCATGTCAGACCAGCAACCTCAAAAGGAATTTTGCAGCTGGTCTGTTGCATGTCTCGCTCCTCCCCCCGAAGAATTCAATCCATATTTTTCAAAACCCCCATCGCAATAATGACTAAGCCCCCCCGGGATGAATTCAATCCATATTTTTCAAAAACCCCCATCGCCATAATGACTAAGGTGGCATTAAAGTCATAAGGTATACGTAACTGAATCCATATTTTCAAACCACCCCAGTACGCATGCGCACCCCTTATAACGTGATTTGACGTGAACCGTGGGCAACTTTAACACCTGGGGGGGCATGCGTGAGTACTGCAGAGAGGGAGGGGGGAGGGGGCGTAGATATCATCCCCTAAATCTGTGGCAAACAATGGTCAATAAAGTGCGCCTCACTAAAAGACCTTGACCAATAAATTGTTGTTTTTTGTAACCATTGACCAAGATCATACATGCATGCATGCTATGGGGGACACAAGATTGATCTTTAAGATAATATGTCAACAATGAGTATTTTTTCCGTAGTGAACTCATATATTTAGTCTCGTATTTTAACTCACGAGAGGACGTATTTCTGTATAAATTTATTTATAAGTGACTAGCATTCTTGGCACATGTCATGCGTGGGTGTAAAATAGTGGGCCCCAACCATCCAAACATGTGGTATAAAATAGTGGGTCCAACTACATCAAAAATATGAGATGCGAATTGTAGGCCCACCTTAAGCATGGCTTTGAGGGAGTTGGTGGATCCAACATGCTGTGGTGCCGGCGTCAGCATGTGAGCAGGGCTCCACCTTTTGTAAGGGGGACACGGTGGTCTGTTGGGAACAACAGTCGCGTCCTCGCTTGGTTCCTTTTAGAGTCGTCACCTAGGAGATACGAGCCCTAATTCTTGGGTGTGACTTTTTTCTAATTTATTGGGCTATCCAGCCTTGGTAAAGGAGTTTGGGTACAGAGTTGGAGGGTGTTAGGCACCAACTCCGCCCGAACTTTAAATCGGCATTTAGTACTCAAGGAAAGTGCCTCAAGTTTGCTACACGATCTGATTGTGCTATTGGGGGGACTGAAATGAAAATGCTTAGGATGGGATGACTGTGCTCGAATCCCATGGGATCAAATCTCATGGGGAGGGTGGATCGGCTGAGACTCCGAGAAAATGTGATCGGTAGGAGACTCTTTGGACGGTTGTTTCCTGAGGAAGGTTTGATCAGTCCCAGTCAAGAGCCGATCGGTCACAATCCCAAGTCATATTTCCTTTTTCAATGTCAGAAGTGTAGAGAAGTGTGCAGACTATTGAAATCAAATTGCAAACCGAAGAGGAGGGCGAAGAAAATAAACTGTATTCGGAGGAGCACATATTGATGAGCACATTTTGATGGGAGCATTGGAGGGGCACTCACAGTCTAACGGACTGGTGAATTTATAGTGGTTGTCCCAATAAAAGGCAGCAGAAAAGAGTGTGGCCACCGGTCCAAAACTCTTATGAGGTCGTAGACAGAAGGGGGTTGGCCAAGTGTCACGTGCCTCTTGTTTTAGCAGCGGAGTAACCCGTGTAGCGCCTCAACATATGCTAAGGCCACCCTTCAACTGTTCAAGGCTCTAAAGGCCTTACACGCCCAACACCTCTTGATACCCAATGCAAAGTCCATCCAGTACAAGACATATGATGCCATGCAAAAATCCGCCAAGCACAAAGGCTTGGTCATCCAAGAAGCAAGTACGCCCCATGGATTGATCGCAAAGTATGCACCTTGCGAGGGTGACCAAAGCCACCCCGGCAAGAACTTACAACTATCTGTGGTTAGAATAAGTACTTCTTGGAACCGAGTCAGATATAGAAGCCAACATCCTCCATGGTCAAGAGCTATCTGGGGGAGCCTTCCAAGCAAAAATACAGCGCTTTGGATGGAAATTTTTTCAGAATACTTTTAAGAACAGATGAAAGCCTGAAATCTAGTAATTTACAATTGGCTTATAAATGTGTATGCTGCAGGTAAAACAAAGGAGAAAGTATAGATCATATCTCTATTGAAGGCGATTTGGCTTTGGATAGAATTTGTGAAGCTCTGGGCAGTTGATCTGCTTCCAATCCAGTCGGCCAAGAGCAAGACTGTCGCTTGGTCCATTCTCGCTATAATGAGAAAGATCCAGGTGGGTTCCTCACTAAGGCACTGCAATTTTATCGTTTGGGAGATATGGATGGAACAGTGCTGAAGAAAAATGGAAAATAAAGTTGTAGGAATTTTTTATAAACTAAAGAACAAATATTGTAGAAGGAAACCAAGCAAAACAAAATAAGAACAGAAAATAGTGGACGTTTCACTTTTCTTTAGTTTTTCATCTCTCTTTTTTCATATATACGTCAGCCTTAAAATAAAGCTTGTTGCTTCATACGTGCAATAGCAGCAAGCACCACACGCTTTCATCTTCCAACAGCCCTAACTTCTCATCACTATAATAGATAAGATTCTATCTCTATAGAATAGTTACTAAAGACCTTCAATAAGATAACTAATATCGACAAACCTACATATGTCAAACTCTCTGGATAAAGCAAAACAGATAAGAATAAAATAGCTACAAAGAGTTCAGTCGTTCAACTTCTTCACAGACTCTTCTAGAGGATGAAATTTCAACTAGGCTGGACTCTTATTTTTGGTGGACACTAATCTTTACTTTGAATTGGGATTTTTTTTTTCAAATTGACAAATATATTCATACCAGCAAAATTACAAGGGGACCAGTAGTCCCACTAGATTTACATAGTATGAATTGCCAAGGAGCATTCTCCTTGGCGTAAAAGAAAAACCCATTACCCCTTACATTACCCAGTACCCTCAATTGAATCGAATCCAGCAAAAAGTGCCATATTTGTGGGACTCCCCAAGTCAAGATCGTGACCTGCCACGTCACACCGATTTCTCCACTACAATCTGCTGGCAAATTCAATTTTCAAAAATTCCGCTCGAAGGTCCAGAGCTATTATGCGTCCCTAACCGTGCACGATAGCCAACCACCCAACATCATCATCCAATCTCCGGCGGCCTCCACCTCGAACCACCACCAAACACCAATGGCTCCCTATTAAAATATATAAGATCCTTCCACCATCCGCTCCAAAACCTACTTCCATTTACCCAAAAATCATCACATCCAAAAGTATACTCCAAGTCCTAACCCTAAAGACTATAATACTCCCCACCTCCTTCCCCATTCAACCCTGACCCTAGCAACCCTAAAACTCCCCTCGTCCTCTTTCAAACATTAACCCTACAAGGTTCATTACCGCTATCCAAAACCTCCCTTACCTCCATATCCAACCTCCTCCTTTTTTCCTGAATCCGAACACCATGGTCCTTACATTGGCCCCTTCTACAGCCTCCAACGACTCCCCCACTCACTTTCTCCATCATCCCTAACTAGATCCGGCTTTTTCACCATTAAATTCAGCCTTCTCGGGCCCAGCTCCGGCCATTCCGCTCCTCTAGTCATCCACGGCTCTAGGTCTGGCAGCCCACGACCTTTCACGGCCACCGGCAACCTTCATGATTTTTCCCGGCTCTAGATCCAGCTTCACGGCATCCACGGGTCCCAATCCAGCCTTCACGGCCCCAGATCATGCCTCCACAGCCCTAGATCTAGCCACCACGGAAAATGGATGTTCCAGATCTGGCCTCCACTAATCCCGATTCGGCCTCCAAGGCTCATCTTTTACCAACAATGGGAGAGACGGTAAAAAGAGGTCAGCAATGGGGAAAGAGAGGGAAACGAGAGAGAGAGAGAGAGAGAGAGAGAGAGAGAGAGAGAGGACGAGAGAGAGAGGAAGACGAGAGGAGAAACCGCCTCCCTCCCTAGGTCGACGCCCTAGAGAGAGTGCTTTTTTTTATTGCCCTTTTTTTCGCCCTCTCTTATTCTCATACATTTGAATTAAGATTCTAACAACAGTCCCATCCATTTCCAGAATTATAAATCTCAACCAGGATCACATCTGATCGATAGTCATTTTCTCCAATCCGGTAAAGGCACCTTCCATGCTTGAGTTGTTATCATTAGCTCAATGGGGCATTAATAACCGGTCTCTAAAGTGCACGAAAGATAGCTGGATTTGGTGGAAATGGCTGCCCAGAGGCTTCTTTAAACTGAATATGAACGGGACAACAAAAGGGAACCCAGGCAAATCTGGTAGCGGTGGGGGTACTTAGAGACAACTCTGCATAGTTTATCATAGCCTATTTCTTTTAGTTAGGGGTGCAACTCGGGTCTGGTTGGATTCGGGTTGGCCTGGTTGGGTCAGGTTGAGGCCAACTCGAACCCGACCCGACCAACCATTTGCTCAACTTGAACCTAAACCGACCCGAGTTCCAACCTGACCCGACCCGACCCAATCCGACTCGGGTTGGGTTGTCCAAGCCCTCAACCCGAACCCGACCCGAACTCAACCTGAACCAGAACCCGAACCTGACCCGAACTCAACCCAACCCGACTTTTTCCGGGGTTGAACCCGTCGGGTTCGGGTTGAGCCGGCCCACGTTGCACCCTTACTTTTAGTAGGTAAAAAGTACTAATATTGTTGCAGAAACAAGAGCGCTTCTTGACAGGCCTTAGGATTTACTCAACCAGATCAATAGTCATATAGAAGCGGATAGTATGATGCTAACAGATCTCATAGAAGGATAAGTACCATACCATGGTCCATTAAATACCTTTGGCGAATGTTATAGATCATTGATTAATGTACTTTTTGGGCATGCAAGCATCGCATGCGCATGAACTGTGTTAGGGATTTTGTGCATATGACAAAAAAGCTTTTCCGTTTATTTTTTTTAGGGCTGCCCCCGCAAAATGGGAATATGTTCTGTAAAAAACACCTATACTCTATCGTGACACGTGCAAGATGCGCAAGACAACAAAGATGAGAGCTCAAATCCCCATAAATGTCACAAACACACTACCAAAGTGATTAAATCGTGGGTAATTTTCACTGTGAAAACTACTAAGTTTAATGATTCGGGCGTTGTTAAATTTTACAAGTAACTAACAGAAGTAATATGCAAAACAAAACAGAATTACTTTATGGCTATTAAGTAACGTGATAGAAGGAGAAAATTGATTAGGCTGAAATAAACACATTAAAAGTAAATGTGTGAGCCAAAACAGTAAGTAGACAAATGTTCCTTTTGATCATTCACAAGGAGCTAAACAAATTTCAGCAGCACTATTCCTGCTCGAGGAGATTATAACGTGCAGATAACGCAAATAATGAGTAAAAAAAAAGTTTAGTCCTTCCCCATTTTGATTTCCGCCATGATGTCGGATGGCCGGAGGAGGAGAGGATATGAGGTGGGTCTTGGAGACCATGTTTGATGACTTTGAGATGGCGTAAGAGAGAGAGAGCGAGAGAGAAAAAATGCCGAAAAATAAAAGAGAAATGTGAAGAAAATGCTTGGGAAAAGGGAGCTTTTGATGTGGGTTTGTGTGAGAGTTGTTGTCTTTGTAGAGGACCTTGTATGGGTTTTTATAGAGTGGAGATGGGCAAAAATAGCGGTTGGGGGAGGAACAATTGAGAAGATTTTAGGGTTTTTCTGAAGAAAAAAAAAAGGGATTTGGGTGGGTTTTGGGAAGGAAAACTTGAATGAAAATCAAGAAGCAAGCGAGATTGATTGCGATTTTGGGTTGAGATGGAATGTTTGGCTAAGGATCTTTGATTCGCATTGATTCTTGCCTTTTGAAGAAGGTTTTTAGTGGAAGAGATGAGATATGGGGCTTTTTTTGGGAGGGGGGGGGAGGGGAATGAGAATGGAAAGAGAAGTCATTATTTTAGTGCTGATGGCAAAGTTTCGTAAATTTAAGGAAGTTTAATGTTCTTTTTATACTTAAAGGAGAGTGGCAAGGGCTGTAAATAAATGAAAACAATGAGGGCTTTTCATCTGACTTTTGCAAAGAGAACGGTGGTTTTTTTTTTTTTTTTTTTTAAATGGCATGCTTACACACTCTAGTCTTTATTTTCTGAACAGAATCCCGTTTTACATTTGTTTTCCTATTTGGTTTGTAATATGATGAAGTTTAAAGCTAAACTATTCTTTGTTAAACCCCAAAAAATGAACTACGCAGATCTGATCCTCCATTTTTTGGGTACGTAGGCAATCTGGCAAGACCAGATTCGGTCTAAATCGTTTGAACCTTAGATATCTAACCCCTTTTGAACCTAAGCCCACCTAGAAAATTCTTCTGGTGAAACAAGCAAAGGTTCAAGCACGCAAAAATAAAAAATAGAAAGAAAAGAAAAGAACGAGAGTTTGAAGACCCACTAGGTTGAAAACCTGAAAGGGCGGCCTAGAGTCATGCATTTGCTAAGTTAACAACCAAAAGAGTTGGCTTATGTAAAAAGCAAGGGTAGCGGTTTATGGGAATTAAAAACCTAAAAAAGGAATCCAGTTAGGGGCAAAACTTCACATAAAGAGTGAGTTGATGAGATGTAGAAGGAGTTCCTCAGTTATGAAGAGCTCAAAAATTCAAATAGTGCAAGTAATTCAGGAGAAAGTTGAGATGAGTGATCTGCAAGACAGAAAACTTGGAAGACATTAGTTGTGACTTCTTAGAAAGAGAGAAGTCAATGAGATGGAGAAGTACTTTCTGGAAAGGGCATGATCTTGGAATCCGAGTACTGTCGGTGAGATTTACTTTGATATCCCTTTAAATTAGGGGCATTAAAACTGAGCAATCCGGATGGGGTAGTAACCATGATGAAAATCCTGATAGATGAAATTAGAACCTCTTGACATGTTTTTCGAGATTACTCCGAGGGTGGTTGGCCTTACCATAAAAACATAACACATTTGATCTAAGGGTGAATCAAAATTGAGTCAAGTCTCTTGAATATCATAAGTCTTCCTTGAAAGAATTCCTGAAAGTATATTCCTCACTCATATTCATTTTCTTTTAAGGTCCATAGTGTCTAGCACTGGAAAGAATGGGTGTATACAGTGAAAAGAAAAGTCCAGAGTAGATCCTGGTTTAGGAATCAAAGAAGGCAAAGTGGCATATCTTTTAGACCTGCCTGAGTGATCAAAGCCTTACACATTGAGCAAAAGGAAGAATTCCCAGATTCAGCCTTTGTGGAGATGGTTTTACCATTATACCAAAGTTAGAACCCATACAAATTAAAAATTTTCTACTTACCTTGGTTCTGCTTTCTTAAGACTTCTCATGGAAGTACATCATACTAGGGGCATCTTTTATGACTTGCATCATAAAATATATCAAACACAATGATAACTGGGATAATTATTCTCAGCAAATAGAAACCAGAGAAGCTTGAACACACTCTTTGAGTTGAGTTCCTTGATTAAATTGTCTCTTTTGGAGTCAAAGTTTTAAAAACTTAAATTCCCGGCGGAATCTAAAATTTACTCCTGCAGTTTTCAAACCTCAGCAAAATGCTTTTCACCTATTAGATAGAGTCAATACTTAAAAATCTCATAAATCTATTTGAGTTTTGCTTTCAGCAAAGATCATGCACTCGTAGTTACTCTCGGCGAGAGATAACTAATCCATTAATGAATCCAATCAAAGTTGGCAAATTTTTCTTTAATCGTTTTAACAAGTTCTTAACAATGATAGAAATTGACGGCTCTGTACTTCAGAGTCTGATCGTTTCTTCCACTGTTTTGAAGTTTTAATAAAGGTAAAAATTGAAAGCTCTGTGCTTCGGAGTCTAGTTTTTTCTTCCATCATTTTGAAAAATTTTAACAAGGAAGAATTTACTATATTCCGTGTTGCACGGTTTGATCATTTCTTTTATCTTTCGAAAAAAAAAACTCTTTGAGTATTTAGTTTGTACTCGCTTTGGTGAAGTCTCAATATAATAACAAAATGACTCTTTGAGTGTTTGGTTTGTACATATTTTGAAAAGCTTCAGTAAAAAAAAAAGACTCTTTGAGTGTTTGGTTTGTTCGTGTTTTGGAAAGTTTCAGTAAAAAAAGGGAGGGTCAAAAGCTATCTGGGGGAGCCTTCCAAGCAAAATACAGTGCTTTGGATGGAAATTTTTTCAGAATACTTTAAGAACAGATGAAAGCCTGAAATCTAGTAATTTACAATTGGCTTATAAATATGTATGCTGCAGGTAAAACAAAGGAGAAAGTATAGATCATATCTTTATTGAAGGCGATTTGGCTTTGGATAGACTTTGTGAAGGTCTGGGCAATTGATCTGCTTCCAATCCAATCGGCCAAGAGCAAGATTGTTGCTTGGTCCATTCTCGCTATAATGAGAAAGATCCAGACGGGTTTCTTCACTAGGGCACTGCATTTTTTATCGCTTGGGAGATATGGAAGGAACAGTGCTTAAGAAAAATGGAAAATAAAGTTGCAGGATTTTTTTATAAACTAAAGAACAAATATTGTAGAAGGAAACAAAGCAAAACAAAATAAGAAAACAAAATAGTGGACGTTTCACTCTTCTTTAGTTTTCCATATCTCTCTTCTTTCATAAATACATCAGCCTTAAAATAAAGCTTGTTGCTTCATACGTGCAATAGAAGCAAGCCCCACACGTTTTCATCTTCCAAGAGTCCTAACTTCTCTCGCCCTTTGAGGTCAATCTAGATGATGACCAATATGCTGCAGAATATTGTGTCCCAAGAGTTGATAGAGAAAAGGAGAAGTTTGAAACATTCGAAAAAGAAATGTCTGAGAAGTTTAGCAAGATGGCCCAAGAGATGGAGCAAATGAAGGTACAGGGGCCAAAGAAATTTGATGTCTCTGAATTAATACTGTCTTCGACAGTATCCCTGCCGCCTAACTTCAAAGCTCCTGATTATGATAAGTATGACGGAATCGGATGTCCGCGCAATCACATGAGATGGTTTATCATTCTCTCGCAGCAGTACGGTCTGAGCCGTGAGCAGATGGCCCAGTTGTTTCCGATCTCTCTGACGGGAATTGCGAAGAAGTGGTTCCTAAGGCTGAAGCCGGAAGAGGTGAGAACCTTGGAAGATATTTCTGAGAAGCTGATAGAACAGTTCTCGATGAATGAAGGTATTGAGGTCACGAAGAGAGACCTAAAACAGTTAAAGTAAGGTCCTCAGGAGACCTTCACTTTCTTTATCAGGCGCTGGAGACGCAAGTCTGCTCAGCTAAGCCAGAGAATGTCTGAATCAGAGCAGATAAAGGTAGTTCTGAAGAGTTTGTCTCCTCAGTACTTTCATTTTTTGGCACCTTAGCACTATCCGAGTTTTGACCATGTGATCAAGACTGGTACTCAGACAGAGGATGCCATAGCAAAAGGCTTGAGAGCCAAAGTTTCTTCTGAATTCCGAGAAGGAAAAAGACCTATGGTCCAGCCTAAGGAAGTTCATGCTGTCAGTTACACCAGGCCTGTGGCCAGAGTTGTTACAGAAGCTGCAGTAAGGGCACCAAGAAGAGGTACGTTCCTTCCTTTCGCACAGACCGTTTCCGTCTCTCTCTCTCTCTCTCTCTCTCTCTCTCACGTGCACACACACACACACACTGGTGGCGGGTGGCAAAACACACCATCGCTCTCTTTTCTGGGTTGTTAGATCTGGGATTGGACCTCCCACATCAAGGCTAAAGAGCAGGGCTACTCTCTCTCAGCAAACTAACGAGTCTAGGCACTCCTTTTCTTTCCCGTTTCAAAGCTTGAAAGAATGAAACCCTAATTCCCTCCTCCTTTCCTACTCTATCCCTTCATTTTTTGGATTTCAGCTAGCATAGGGTTTTCCTTCTTCTTGGTTTCTATAATTGTTTTTTCATTTTTAGGGTTTTGGTCGGAGTTTTCTGGTTTTGAAACCCTAATTCGATTTTAGACCTTCTTCCTCTCCTATTCTCTCCAATTGTTCTGAAATATATCATTATACATTTAGATCTGTACCAGCATAAAAATCAATATTTTTTGGCAAAATTTCTGACACGTTATCAACGGCTTGTTCTCTTGACCCAAGATTACAAAATTCCTTGCGAGTGTTGGATGGCTTGGCATCTAATTTGGACATAAATCAAGAGACAGAATGTGTTTTACATAAATCATGAAGTTGCTAACTGAATTTTACACGAACAGAAAGTGTCACAGACAGTTTCTCTCAAAGTTCAATGACCTTGATGTCCGCACATTCAAAGTTGAAGTTCTCAATTGTCACGGACAATTTGTGAGAGTTCACACAACCTTTAAAATCCGCCACGACTAAACCCCCCTAAGGCACAACAACAATGTTTTTGATCTTCGAACAAGGTAGGCTTCATTGTATTTTTTGAAATATATGCTCACCTACAAACAAACGCAGTAGACACTTGGCCCACCTCGCTATTTTTTTAGAAAATTCATTGAGCCACTTTGTTCGAAGTTCCAAACCATTCATTTGTTGTGCTTCAATGTAAATAGCATGTGCCCCAAAACTCATCTCGATGATCATAGCCCTCCAATCTAATACGACGACACCATACGTATGTATGTATCTCCTTGGATTGAAGTTTTAGGATCATCCTAGGGAGATTTTTTTGGGATATGGCCTATTGACATCGGGTCAGAACAAATGAATGGTTTGGATCTTTGAACAAAGTAAGCCCAAGTGGTTTTTTTAGTAGAAATACATGTTTATGGCGTCAAACTTCTTCAAAGATATGATCTAAACCATTCATTGTTGGGCCCCACTAAGGTTTCGTGTTCAGAGAGAGAGAGAGAGAGAGAGAGTAATTAGCAAAAAGACGATTCGGCCAAAAAAAGGATGGTGAAGGTTTGATTTTAATATGGTATTGGTTCAAAAAAAGAAAGAAAGTGGTAAACAAAATGGAAACACAACAAAATACATTTTCAACGTGTTTATGGTGTTTTCCTAAAAAGCCGGACAGTAAAAGTTTTAAACGGAGTAAGAAATGGTAAACCATTAAAACATGTTTTTTATGAAAAAATGCAGTTTAAAACGTCATTTTGCTAACTATGGTTGTGACAATCGAGTTTTTATATTGTGTTAGCCCGTATAGTCATGTGTTTTCAAAATGGGCTTTACGTCCCACACCATAGGATGATCCAAAACGTCCATTTGATGGGCCACAATGTAAATTGGTTATGCCCCAAAAATCATTTCCATAGGATGATCACAATTCTCCGATCTATAGTGGTTTCCATATTATGCAGTTTCTCTATAGATCGAGGGCTTGTATCATGCTCTGGAAATGATTTTTTTGGGGCACAACCTATTTACATTGCAGCCCATCAAATGGACGGTTTGGATCATCCCATGGTGTGGGTGGTACACGGTCCATCAAAGGGCCTACCTTGCCCAAAGATTTAAACAAATCAATTGTTGGCCCCGCCAAGTGTTCAAGTTGGAGAGAGTAAGAGGGGGGTTGTACAATCGTGGACCGGTTGTGGCTTCACTGCCAGCAGTAAAGATCGAGGGGTGGGGGGGGGGGGGGGGGGGTGGGTGGTTGTTAATTTATTAGCATTTATACATGTGTATGCACACGTCTCTGACTTGGAGGGTTAGATACTCATATGATCCACATTTTTCTCCTACTGCCTATGTATAATGTGGACAACAAAAATGAATGGTCATTGTCCTGTGTACTTATTCGGTTGTATGGGGAAAATGTGGGTGGAATACTTTAAAAAAAATAAAAATCTAAGGCACTAAAACAAATAGAAAACATTTATTTGCTGGTCACGTTACTCTTTCTCACCCTCCCACTTTCTACTCTTATTTGTTAGTTCATGTGTATATTCGATGTCATTATCTTATTTCTCTACCATTTTTATGTTTAAATATAGCAGGCCTCCTTTTGATGCCTATAAATAACGATTGTTTGTTCAAGTGTATATTCGATGTCATTATCTTATTTCTCTACCATTTTTATGTTTAAATATAGCAGGCCTCCTTTTGATACCTATAAATAACGATTCATGTGACTCCTCCACCACAAAATACAATACCACCCTTGTCTTCCTTTGTTTGATTTCTCCCTTTACATATTCCTATGGCCCTTATAACTGCAACCTCCTCTTTTGGCTCCAACTGCAATCCAATCGAAAATGGAAAGCCACAAATCAATCGCAAATCAGCAGCGTTTCCTCCAAGCATTTGGGGCGATCGCTTCCTTGCCTACTCCCATGATCAAATGGTAATAGAAGAGAGCTCATTTATTTTGAATTATAGCGTACTTCGTTGTAATAGTAGCTAATGTATATTTGTTTCTGAATGGTACCATGCAGAAGTTGGATGGATGGACTAAGCGGATTGAAGAATTGAAGGAAGAAGTGAAAAGAATGCTAAGCAGTGCCAAGGGGTCACAACAAGAAATAGAATTGATTGACCTGCTTCAACGTCTTGGAGTGGCATATCACTTTGAAAAGGAGATTAACGAGGCATTACATCAAATATTTGAATCCCATACATATGTTGCTGATGATGATCTATTTGTTGTTTCTCTCCAATTTCGACTACTAAGACAACATGGGTTCAATGTGTCTTCTGGTAAATCCTCTTTCATTTCTATTCTTCACTGCCAGAACTTGTGCTACTCTAACTCGTTCACATTCACATTCTTTATAACTTGACATTCGTGAGTTTTGGAACAGATGTATTTAGCAAGTTTAAAGACGAGCAGGGGAACTTCAATACCGTGTTGATTAGTGATATGAGGGGCCTATTAAACTTGTTTGAAGCAGCAAATCTCAGCACACAAGGAGAGGATGTATTAGATGAGGCCATTACATTTACGCGGAAACACCTTATGTCTGGTATAAGCCATCTCGATTCTAATCTTGCAACACAGGTAGAGCATGCCTTAGAGATTCCCTTGTGGAAGAGATTACCAAGGCTAGAGCATAGGCATTACATCTCAATATACCAACAGCACGAGGCGTGAAATGATGTGCTGCTAGAGTTTGCAAAGTTGGATTTCAATCTCTTACAATCATTGCACCAAAGAGAGTTAAAAGATCATACTAAGTAAGTTTGTTTTATTGCATGAAGATTATATCCTATAGAATTATTAAAATTATGACTAATGAGCTATAGTGAACCAATCAAGGCTTGCGGCGCTTTATAAAAAATAAATGAGATTTTCATCATCCTCGGCATATAATCTATGCTAGATACAATGGGGAAACTGTAGTGTTATCTGTTTATGTATATGTGTGAAAACAAACAATCACTCCAAAGGCTTAAACGGTTAGAGCTGGTGTTATTTAATCATTTATTGTTTACTCTCCCCCTCTCCTGTGTCCGCGTCTTTTTGTGGGTCGTGTCACATATGGGACCTCTTTTGGGTTGGCCATAAACAAATTCGTACCTTTTCTTTACATGGGACATCCAACTCCTGTGTACGTGGCAATCAGGGCCATTGAATCCTTCCCACCTGAAGTAAATCATCTCCTCTGCAGTCATAAATACACCAGAGGAGGCTGTCCTAAGAGAGAACACTAGGGTTATTTCCTTATGTGGATTGGCATCAAGGAAAAATCAAGCATCATATTTGTGCATTGGGAGTGAGGTATCATAGCCATCAAATCATCTAATCTAGATATAAGAGAGAACACTAGGGTTATTTCCTTATGTATATGAAAGGTACATATATGCAAATTAGTTGCTATTAAATATCTTATTTCCTATATTTTATGTAATGATTACTAATATAAATGAATAAATATTAATGAATATTTTAAAGTGGTTAATTATTAGAGAAAAGAAAATTTTCTTTCATGTAAAGACCAGTTATGTCATTGAACATTTTTAATTCTACTTGATTACAAATAAAAATAAGAATTGCATTATATTTGTGCATCATAAATGCCGGGCCTATAAGAAGAAATTAGACATGACCCTTCTTATTCCTGAAGAAATTATACACCCCCTCCTTATTCCCCCATAACCATGAACATTTGAGCTCTCTAACTAACATGGACTACATTTATATCTCCTACAGGTGGTGGAAGGACACGGATCTTATAGGAACCATGCCTTTTGCTAGGGATCGATTAGCAGAAGTATACCTTTTTTGGGTGATTGCAGTGTATTTTGAACCGCAATACACTCGATCTAGAATGTGGAGTTCAAAAATTTTATCACTGATATCAGCGATTGATGACTTTTATGACGTGTACGGTACCATTGAAGAACAACGATTATTCACCGATGCAATTGATAGGTACTTGATTTACATTTATCTTTAATTTCTATAGCTTTTGTTAAAGATCTCTTCTTAATTCGATGTGGAAGTCATCAATTCATCAAGAACCACGAATGTTAATGGCTACTTGATTTGATTAGGTGGGATGTTGAGGCCATACATCACATTCCCAAATACATGGAAGTGTGTTATCTTGCACTTATTGATGTCGTCAACGAAATAGAAGAGGAACTTGCAGCCAAAGGAAACTCCTATCGTATACCATACTTAAAAGGAGGAGTAAGACCACTGAATCGGGATAAAGCTTTAGAAATCTTATGAATATATACTAATGTTATTAGAGGAAGAAAACCTTGTCTTTCCATCTTTATGATAATAGTTATTTTCTGATATTACGGTTGAATGATCGACTTCATTTTATCGCAGATTAAAGGTTTAACGAGGGCATATTTGACTGAATCCGAATGGTACATCAAGGGATACGTACCTCTATTCAATGAGCATTTAAGCATCTCTTTGATCAGTTGCGGTTATCCTATGTGCACTATCCTTAGTTTTGTTGGTATGGGTGAAATTGCAACAAAGGAGGCATTTGATTGGGCAAGCAGAAGACCTAAGGTTGTTATGGATGCAGCACTAGTTTGCCGACTCCGAGACGACATCGTGGGAGCCAAGGTAGGTTATTGGTTTGCGTGAAAATATAGAGACAAAAAAGGATACCATTGAGAAAATGAAATATTTCAAGTGGATGTAAAAATATGAAGCAATATGGAAACAATCATGGTATTCATGTGTCCCATTATTGAAGGGAAAGCATCCTACCTTGGGGCCCACTTATTGTTATTCTTTAGAAAATTATTTCTCTTACTTTCCCATTCATAAAAATGATAAAACACTCAAAAATAGGAGAAGAAATTCTCCAAAAAATTTTCTTATTTTCTAGTCTTCATAAAATGAACCACTTACACCAACCATGTACCACGTATTTCTTAAGAAATTACCTTCTTTACAACTTAAAAACTGATCTTACATAACGAAAGGGTTTAACCTATTTCTCACTTAGAATTTTTTTTATATGACAACCGTTAAGTTATGGATTAAAGACAACTTTTGTACCCCAAAAAAACTCAACAACATAACACAAGCATCAACTATTTAAGATACGAGAGATAAAAAGATAAAATATCTAAGTATTTTTATATCAACTTTAACATTATTATTTTTTGTTTCTATGGCATTTGAAGTTTGAACAAGAACGAGGTCATGTTGCATCGACTACCCAATGTTATGTGAAGGAGCATGGGGCCTCAGAGCAGCAGGTGTGGGATAAGTTTGAAGAAATGATTCTGATTGCTTGGAAAGACATAAATCAAGCATGCATTGAACAACCTGTCTCCCTTACTCTCCTTATGCGAGTCGTCAATCTCACACGTGTGATGGAAGAACTATACAAATATGACAATGGATACACCTTTCCCGGCGGCGCGACCAAAGAACGTATCACCTTGTTGTTTGTTGATCCCATTCCCCTTTAATAATAGATGTGGTTTATTAAGATATCCTTATGGTTTAGATGTGTTTTAAAAAGAGATTGATCAACTTATTATTGTTGGATATAATATGTTATAGGGTCAAAAATACCTTGTTTTTAATATTTTTCAGAATGTGTAAGAGATTTATCATATTATTATTACTGGTTGTAATAAGGAACAACGTTTATAAGACTGTGTTTCCTAAGTTGTCTAAATGTCGTATGTTTCGTACCAAATTGCATACCCTTTTGGAGTGACATGAGAAATATGTCTATAACATAGCACAAGGTGAAGGGGAAAAATGAATAAAGTGATAACATATTTGATTATGGCAATTGTTGATTACATTTACCACAGTACAAATTTTAAGTACCAAAGCACGATTCCTTATACCTTACAATGGCTCTTACAAACGTACTTTCCCATAGACCATTCATAGAAGCAATAATTTAGAAAGTAGCTAATGAAAATGAGAAGATAAAATCCCTTTAGTGGAAAAGGTATACTATTCATCAGTGTTCGAGGTATAAATGTCAACCCCGAACTGCGCCTGTGTCCAGGCACGAGACAGTACCACACACCTGCAAACAAGACCCAAAGATGTGCAAGGCTACAATATCAAGCAATATCGTCGTTTGGATATGCGGATTTTAGAATCCAGGTTTTTAGTTTGAAAACAGTGTAAAAGAGGGTTAGAGACAAGAGAAGAAGCGGACCAGCCGTCGGTTTTTACTCATTTTTTACTTCTCTCCCTTCTTTCCATCAGCAAGAGAGTAGAAGATCCTCCCATTTTCCAGGTTTTAGAAATCTCTGGTTGCAGGAGAGATTTTTAAAACCTGATTTTCTTGCTTAAAATCCAAGAAACGCTGCCAAGACAGCACACAGCAGCCTGATCATGAACCCTCTTTTACACTGATTTCAAACTAAAAACCTGGATTCTAAAATCCTCGTATCCAAACAGCCCCAAAAATCATCTCACACCCATCTTATTAACCAACAAGACCGATACAGAGACCCTTGCATCCTCGAGACGAGCAAAGCAAGCAAGCAACACAATAATGAATGGTGAAGCACAACACCATATGGGTTCCTAAGTTACGGACTCTCAATCCTCAATACTCAATACGTAGGGCATCCGCCCAAGCCTCTAGGGCATGCCCAAAGCAATCCACGTGCCAGGTATACCACCATGCCTCTAGGGCACGCCCTGTGAATATTGCCACCCAGATACAGGGTTATACCGCCCATGCCTCCAGGGCACTCCCAAAGCAACTCACATATCGAATATCTCTAGATACTAAGGTATACAACTCATGCCTCTAGGGCACTCCGAAAGCAACCAGAGTATCATATACATAAACACAACGCAATCCGATGCATCACACAATGTCACGCCACAAACCCGGGTCCGTGTAACTGTAATACCCAGTCCTAATGTAGGAAACCCTATTCTTAAATGGGTGTCTTGATCAAAATTGGGAATAAAATTCTGAAGCTTATATAGGGTGCCATTACTAAAACGGAGCTTAATTATTTTTATATTTATTTTTGTTTTCATATACTTCGACAGGTAGGGCTGCAACAGGGTCAGGTTGGGTCGGGTTTTTCAAAACCCTAGCACAACCCTAGATCCCATTATCTCGGCCCTGACCCGCCCTGACTCTGAGTCAGGGCCGAAAAACCTCAACCCATTGCCCACCCTACAGGGCTCAGTGCGGCCATGGTCCGCCCTGATTGGCCCTGATTGGGCAGGGTCGGGCCGGGCTGGCCCTGATTGACTCGAGTGCAAATACTTGTTAAGAGTGCCAAAAATAAAGCAACCACATATCATATAGAACAAAATGATCAATAAACCGAGAAATGGAACAAAATAAGACAATATGAATTCAACAACATGATGGGCAACAGAGACAATTAATAATAATAATCTAAAGAAACATCAATCCAAGATAATAGAAAACATTAGCAAAGGAAACATGCACAGATGGTTAAATTCTATAATAGAAAAATTAGGGTCGGGTCGGGTAGGGTCGGGTCGGGCCGGGTCAGGGTGACCCGAGGCATAACCCAGAACCCAACCCGACCCTGAGTTAGGGCCTAAAACATGAACCTTGATCCGCCCTCAGGGTTGGAAAATCCAGCCCAAACCCTGTTCGGGCTCAGGGCGGGTCAAGGCGGACAGGGCCAAACTTGCACCCCTATCGACATGTTTAAATTTTTGTCCTCTTTTAAAAGAGATTGTAGGGAGTGCCATTACCAAAATTTAAGCTTATGCTTTAAGAAAACGTGTAGGGGTGGTGTTACCAAAAGTAGTAACTAACCCATCAAAAAAAAAATGTTAACTAGCCCATTATGGGTATCTAAGTGTTTGAAATTTCAACCAATAGAAAGGGAGAGAATGAGTTTTATGGGATTGGAAAGATTAGATCGAGAAGTTTTAGGGATGGTTAAGAGATAGCCTAAAGTTTAGGAAACACTATTGGAATTTGGACGTGTGGCTCCCTTTAGCTACTGTATTTGGCTGCTAATTTTTTGGGGGGGTGGTGGTGTTCTTCTACTTAAATCACAATTAAAAGTAGATTTCTTATTATAAGATACTATACTATATTAGGACTCTTATTCGAATTGTTATTCCGTGAACTTGCAACAAGAAAACGAGAGGAATGAATATTTTCTTAGGATATGTTATTGGAGTGGAGATTTCGTCAGACTCTATTTTAATAAATGGTGAGTAACTTTCCATCGTGACTAGGACTCTATTTTATTGGCCAATGGAAGTACTCTATGTAAGGTAAATAGGGCTGCACGTTGGGGGGGGGGGGGGGGGGGGGGGGGGGAGTTGGGTGTGTGTGTGTGTGTGTATTTGGAGAGTCTGGGCGTGAACATGAAGGATAAACTTCTTCTTATGCTTTGCAAGGAGGTGGGTACGATTAAAAAAATAAATGAGGGAAGTCTGTTGGTGATGCAGATGGCTTCTTCTATATTAGCTTTGTATTGAGAGTTGGGAGTTGTATTTCCAACAAGAGTTGGGGCTAGTGAACCGATGGACATGACGATAAAGCAAGAATTAGGTAATGTGGAGAGTTACTCTTTATGGACTCCAAGTGAGGAAACATCCAAGGCATTTATTTGCAGTTATATTGTAATGGGTTCCTTTCTGTTCTCCAATTAATACTCGTGTGAGGATACTATGGTATCGTGGTGTTTTGTTTGAAGAGTATTTGTTGGTGATTCAACCCATATAACGAAGTTGTTGCCATTGTGGGAGTCCTATGGGAATGATATTCCTAATAGTTGTCGAGGCCATCCTGTATAAATACATGATCATTGAAGGCAACCCTTTCAAAATAGACTGAATTCTAGAGAGAGAGTGATCGTATTTGTGTGGTAGTGTACGTGGGTGCGTTTTTGGAATAAAGAAAGATAGAGGTGGACAATACCAATACATTAGGCCATGCTCAGCAAGCCAGTGTCTTGTGGTCGTGTGGTAGCCACGGCTCTAATGGGGCTTGCTAATGAAGGGCTCTAAATCTTCTTTTGAGAACTCGGTTTTGGTTTCAAATCTCGTACGAGGAAATAAATCCTTATGGCGAATTAGAGGAAGACAACATTCATCGAGGTACGTAATAATGTACTACTTTGGGTGAACCGTTAACCCATTCTCTTTAATTACATATGTTATTGTTGAGTTTACCTATAAAGTGAACTTTCGAAACCCTTACGGAACCCTTTTGCTGAGCTTTGACGATCATCCTTATGAACTCTTCGATACCATCTATTTGGACTCATATGGCTTTTGTTATCGTCATTGCTTTGGTTATTTTAGTTTGTTGCGAACCTTTGATATGACACCTGAATCTTTGGAAAATATCCGTTTTGGACTCTAGACTTTGGATCCGTTATCTGGACCTTTGGAACTATTTGTTATGGACTTTGGATTCACCTTCTGTTTCTGGACACTTTGGTGGAGGTTTGGGTTATTTCTGGTTCCTGCCATATGGGGGTAATACAAGTGGCAATTTTGGACCCACCGTGGGGGTAGTACACTGAAACTTCTGGCCTGTCAGTGGGATAAAACGTTGGCCCTATCGACTTGTTTCTGAATTTTGAGGAACTAGTTCCAATACCCTGGGCGGTCGGTGTAAGCAATAACACGCTTTTTGGACCCGTGGGCACTGGGCAGTCAGGGTGAAAATAACTTGCTTTTTGGACTAAGCCGATGCTCTCGAAGTGGAGTTTGCATTCTGAACTTTGAATTCCGAACACCCTTTGGCATTAACTATTGTTTTGATATTCTGGACACCCTTTTTGGCTTTGGTTTCTGTTTTGATTCTGGCTTTGACTTCTATTTTGATACTAGCTTTAATTACCGTTTGATACATTTAGTTTCGACTGCACATCTGTTCAGTATTCTGTTTTGATATGCTCTTTCGATTATCGTTATACCCACTCTTTCTGTTTGAGACTTACAGTATTCAGCTCTGACCTTTTTGTTTGACCCTTATTGAGCCTTGGCATGCTTAGACCTACACTTAGAGTAGTATTTTATTATGTACTGAGCTTTTCAGCTGACTGTGGATTTATTAACATTTTTAGAGTTTGATCCTCTTGAGGTGAACAAGGAAGTCGAGGCTTAACTTTGGAGATCTTGTAGTTTCATTTGATCAGTTAGACAGTAAGTGTTATGTGAAACCTGTAAAAGATAATGCTAAATTTCTTTGAGTTTAGCTTATTTTTATGCTTGGATCTGATATTTTCTGCTAGCCTTGTATACTTGTAGAGCTTGCTTTGTAGGTATACGGCGTTGTCATGTCCTATGCCCAGGGTGGGGTTCGGGGCGTGACAGTAACAGTGCCGCACGCCACATCACAAACCAATCACATGGCGTGCAAGGCCAGATCAACAACAAACCTACATAACAGATATTCTGTCACACCCCCAAGCCACACAGATACATACATATTCACAACACAAGGCTTAAGGGTGCGACAACGCCATATACCTGCAAAGCAAGCTTCCCAAGCATACAAGGCTAGCAAAGCAATAATCAAAACCAACTGCAATAATCTAAATAACTAAAATTAAATGTCTCACATTAATCCAATAATCAAATCTAATTTCCTTTCAAAATCTCTCATCTAACCCATAATCCCATAAAAATCAAAATACGTAATCAAATGCCACAGTCTTAATAATCCTAAACAATACTCACTGTCTAAAGAATGTAAAGTACTGAAAGATACGATAACCAGAAATCAGAAATCACTTCTGCGCCTCCTCGCCGACTCCTCGAGGATCAAACTCTGAAAATGTTAATATAACCACAGTCAGCTGAAAAGCTCAGTACATAATAACACACTACAAAAGTGGGGTCATGCATGCTACAAAGGAAAGGTTCACAACTGAATGAAAAGGGTTTAAGCCACAAGTGAAGTAATTAACACAAGTTCAATGTTGAGGAGTAAGGTTCATAAAAGATGTGTCATAATGTCACAACGAAGGGAGTCACAGGTTCTGAGGGTAACAGAAGGAAAACTCATATAGGTACGATGCCACCCCGAGATCATCGGCTTAGTTCCTAGGTTCACATACCTGTCGACAGGGCCAACGTTTATCCCCCATTGGCGGGATCACAATTCTTATGTTCACATATAGGCTAATGCCCATGCCCCACTGACGGGGATCTTTTCTGAGTTCACATAACCTAAGCCTCTCAATAGGTGTTTAAAGTTCACACAGTTCAAAAGAAGGTGTTCAAAGTTCAAAGTGAGTATTTCACATTAGTTCCGCAATGGATTCAGATAGTAGAGGATGTCAGTCCAAAGGTTCATAGTTCCGAGAAGATTCTGAAGGTTTTTCACAAAATTTCTGTTTTTATAAAAGCCTATGTGCACTGGTTGTTACACAGTTCATGTTTGTTTTATGAAATAAAGAATTTTTCTTCTTTCTTGGTAGAGAAAGTTGTTTATCTTGTTCTTTGTAGATTCAAAGAATAGCTTTTCGTAGATTCGACGAGTGCCCTTCATGGATTCGAAGGTTTATTCCGATCGGTGTTGACATTGATCAACCTCGACTCGTTCTTCGCGCTTCCGCCTACGCCAGTCATCTATTAGATGAAAACAACTAGTAATAGAACAAGTCTTCTCACTGTAATATCAATCAACAGTTTCGTCACACACAAGACCTTAACCAAAGTTTTCCAACTTTCCACAGAAGTCACCTAAAATTCATATTAACCAAAATTAGGATCTAAATAACAATTTTAGGGTGTTTGGGAGATTTAAACAGGTTCCAAAAGCCCTTCCGAGGGTCGTAAACCAAATTAGCAGAGCCAACCTGAGTCGTGCACCCAAGGAACTTTCCGGCCAACCAACTCCTGCTCGGTCGGCTATATCGGTTGAGCTACTGATACCCTGGTTAGCCGTCCTAGTTCGGTTTAGCTGTCAGAGAGTGCGTGTTGGGTTTATTTTCTGCGAGCGATCCCTTTCGGAGAAGCCTGTTTTCACTCTCAAAATACATGAAACAACTTATTTAAATCCCTCTTTAAATCTTTACTTGATTAGGTTTTACAAATACGGAGAAACCTTGCACAATGGATAGCTTGAAGTAGATCTCTCAAAGTAGATTACATAGTAAGCCTAAATCCAAATTTCAAATGCTTTAATCCTAAGTCAAGGCACAAGGTTTGGATGAGAGAAATTAAGCGAAAATGATTGAAAATGTTTAATTAGGCTTAGGAGGGTTTGCAGAGTGTTACAAAAATGCATGTATAGAGGAATCGATGTATTCTAACGAATCTGGACTCTAGTGGATCTACTAGAGGGCTTGGAGCCCAGTTGATGCAAGTAGATCTATAAGAGGAAGGACTCAGGGGGATAGGTGGAGACCTGTAAGATCCCATGTTGGAAAGGGAGGGAAAGTTCATAGGCTATATATGTGGACTTCATTCTCCCTGTGTAGAGCATCTCCAAGGGGTGTGCCATGCGGAGTGGGTTGGGCACGGTGAGTGCTACTGGAAAACAAAATCGAGGAGGATAGAAGACCCAGAACCAGACAATATTTACACTGAGAGGTCAGGGTATGACAAAATGGTATCAAAGCTGTATCTCCCACAGTACGGTGTGCCAGCAAGGACACTGGGCCCTAGGGGGTGGATTGTAAGATCCCACATCGGAAAGGGAGAGAAAGTTCATGGGCTATATATGTGGATTTTAATTCTCCTTATGTAGACGTGTTTTCAGCATCTCTAATGGGCAGGCTCCGCGGAGTGGCTCAGGCACGGTTAGTGCTGCTAGAAAACAAAACTGGGGAGGGCAGAAAACCTAGAACCAAACTGTCATGCCCCGGCCCACTGTGTAGATATTGTCCGGTTCTGAGGCATCTACGCTCCCCGATTTTGTTTTCCAGCAGCACTAACCGTGCCCGACCCACTCCGCGGGGCCCGTCCCTTGGAGATGGTGAAAACACGTCTACACAGGAGAGGGGAAATCCACATATATAACCCAGTAACTTTTCCTCCCTTTCTGATGTGGGATCTCACAATCCACCCCCGTTAGGGCCCATCGTCCTCGCTGGCACATCGTACTGGATGGGAGGTCCCGTTCTGATACCATTAGATCACGCCCCGGCCCCGCTGTGTAGATATTGTCCGGTTCTGGGTCATCTACCCTCCTCGGTTTTGTTTTCCAACAGCACTAACCGTGCCCGACCACTCCGCGAGGCCCACCCCTTGGAGATGCTGAAAATGCGTCTACACAGGAAGTGGGGAAATCCACATATATAGCCTAGTAACTTTTCCTCCCTTTCCGATGTGGGATCTCACACAGACAATATTTACACAAGGGGGGCGGGGCGTGACAAGACCTATAGAGCTAGTCTAATGGCAAAAGGTACCCTAGTCAAATGGCAGGCATTGACTTTGGGGAACCTTTCACCTATAGCCATGCTAAAGTCCATTGAGATTTTATTGGCTAGAGAAATTCACTACAATTACGAGATCTGGCAGATGGACTTAAAACCGCCTTCTTGGATTGAAACATTCGAAAGATTTATGGGGCCCGGCCTGAGGGTTTTGAGTTGCCAGAAAGGGTAATTGAAAGTGTAGCGGCGAATTTTAGAAAACAAGGCCCGTCGAATTAATAGGTAACGGTATATACGGTTTTGTCGGCCGAACCATTGTCCGGGCGGCCAAAGTGGGGCATCTGACGGAAATTCAATTTCTCGTTGATTATTCTCTCCTATTTCTCGCTAAAACTTTGGAAATTCATAACTATTTCAATTTAGATCCAATTTCAGAGTTCTTGGACTATCCTGAAAGCTTAAGACGTTTACTTTACTTAAAAAATAGTTTCAAAAGTATTTGGAGCCTTTCAAATTCTATTAAATGTGTATTACTACGTGCGACCTTCTTGGAAAGCATATTGTACTCTTCCCGATTGATCATTATGAGTATTTCATGCCTTTATGATATTTTATATATTGTTATTAGATATTGTAATGATTATTGGAGTGATCAATCGATTCTAGGTGATCGAGTTCGAGTCCCTAGGAGACTGAAGGTGCATTTTCAAGGTAAGAGATATGGGACTGCTTAAGTATTTTGATATCGAAGTTCTTTGTGATATTTGGGCGTATAGTATTGATGAAGTTATCGTATTCATACGAAATTTGATCTGTAACCCTCTTTTATGGAAGCCGATCTAACCCTAACCTTCTTTGATGAACCTTGGGTTTAGCATGCCTTTGCATTCTGTTGCTGTTGCCCTGCCTATTTATCAGTCTACTTTTGATCCCGCACTTTTGTAATTCTATATCTGATATGTAGGCCTCTTACCTTAGCATTGTTCTGACTATTGATATGTTTCTGTACTTCAGTAATTTGCATTTCTTATATTACAGACTTGCTTCCTCGCTATTCTTATCATGGATGTGTTGACTTGTTGTCATATAGTTATATGTTGCTTCTGATATATGCCACGTTTAGTGTGTACTTTTGATTAATCAGTGAATGAATACGCTTTTTTGATACTATGGTATTCAATTGACACTTCTTGTGAGGCTTAGATTTGAATTCTTGTTCCATTAGTGGGAAGGTACGCTAGCCCTATCGACAAGTATTTTTGTAGTAACTAGTTCCGACACCATCCTATTGCCAGTGAATAAAAATAACGTGTTTTGTGATCCACAGTATTCTAAAGTGTTTTGTGGACATCATCCGATCGCCGGTGAATAAAAATAGCGTGTTTTGTGATCCGCGGTATTTTGCAATATTTTGTGGACTAAGCCTACAACAGTGAAGTGTATTAGCGATAGTTATTGTTATCAATTGTGTGTGATCTATTGGATATTGCTGATCTGTTTCTTTTTCAGTCCAGCTTTGGTTTCTACTTCTGTAAGTGATATCTGCTTGACTTTGATTCTGATTCTTTGGTTTCTACTTCTTTAAGTGGTATATGCTTGACTTTGATTCTGAATCTCTTCATAGAACAAGATACCCTTGAAGATTTCTCTATGGACGCTGCACACACCAGTGGACAAGCAAAGTAGGTTAGTCCTTGCAATAATATATTTCATCCAAATAATGTCTAGATATTTGATATATACAGTCCTTCAAGAAATGTACATCCATGTGATATCTCCCACGACTACAATATATGTATTGCTTCCTCAGACGCCTTAAGTTATCAAAACCAAAATAACAATAATAACATTGAACTCCAGAAATCTTACCTCTGTGTTGCCTGCATTGTTAACCTATAAAAGGTCTGAAATGTTGAACCTAAACCTCACCATCTTAGCTCACGAAAAGACTACAGCATCTCATCATTAATATATTTGCACCCCCTCCACATAGGAATGGGCAAATCAATTATAAAGCAACGAAATTTCAATAAATGACCAACACGTGTAGCTGTCAATTTCTCTTTACTGGTTTTGAATCCTGTAAGTTATCTGTTTAGAAACAAAATCTGCTTCTTTTAATCTTCTATCAGCTTTGAGGGAAATCACCAATTCTTTCAAGCAACTCACAAAAGGCCCATATCCTTTTTCTGTTAATTCATAGAACAAAGAAAATGCTTCCTGAGCTTTCCAAATTTTACAAAGACCCTTAATCACTGTATTATAAAGTTCAGTATCTAAATTTCTATGCTTCTCCAAACTAAATAGCAAAAGTTCTCGTGCCTCTAAGAATTTACCATCCTCACAAAGGGAGCCAACCAATTTCTCCATGTTCACTCAATACCCACTACTATACAGTGCTGTAACAATCTCAATTGCGTTATCCCTAAGACCACTCTTGAAAAGAATGATAATGGTATCTGTTGACAGATTGACCTTTTGCCGAACTCTCCTCTCTAACATCACTGTAACAAGTTTAGCAGCCTCATATGCACAACCATCTCTTATAAGAGCAGCGAGTATAGAATGAAAAGTAGATGTTTTAGGATGATGATCACTTCTCAACATCTTCTCCAAAGTTTTCTGAGCAAAACCCGATTCCACCTTCTGCAGAAAACCCTCAATCAAACATTCATACGTCTCCATATCCGGTACAAAGTCTCTCCTCAACATCAAGAACAAAATCTCACACAGCTCGAAATGAACCTTCTTTGCAGTGACCCAAAATCAATATCTTAAATGAAGGAGGGTATTGTGTTCCTCTCATGAATAACTGCCTAAACACTTTCTCTGCCTTTCCCGCCTTCCCCACCGCACATACATATTCAAAAATAGGATTATAAGCAGCAACAAGCGGAACACACCCCTCTCTCTTAAGCAGAATTTCGCTCTCCTAAAGCTGATCAAACAGCTCCTCAGCTCTCACAAAATCCCCTGTCTGACATAAATTCCTAACCAGAACAGAGTACGTCGCAGAATCAGGTTTGACATTTAAGTCAGACATTTTATCAAACATGTTCATGGCCTCATCCAACTTCCCTCCATTACAATGCACATTCATCAAAGTTTTAAAAGTACATGTATCTGGTCTAAATTCCCCACTATCACTAACACCCTGCAAAATCTCCTTAATCTTATCCAATTTTTGAGCCTCACATAGGCCTTGGATGAGGGTATTGTATGTAACTTCATTTGGTTTCAAACCTCTACTTAGCATTTCATCAAACACCTCCAATGCTTTCTCAACAGACTGCTTCTCGCAGTAACCTCTAATGAGAGTTGTATATGTAACTACATTCGGATTCAATTCGGAGATCTTTGACCTCATTCCCTTCAAGAGATTGTGCGGAATTCGAACCTTTCCAGCCCGACATAGCCCGTCCACAAGCGTGTTATATGTAACGATATCCGGATCACATCCGGATCTTGTCATTTCCTTGAAAAACCTGAAACCATCGTCCACCATTGAATTTAAACAGAAACCCCTGATCAGGATATTGAACGTGTAGACATCGGGCAAGATCCGGTCCGTCAATACCTGTTGAAGTATAAATGATTAAATAACACCATCTCTAACAACTTAAGCTTGTGGAGTAATGGCTTTAATATTAAAAAAAACGCACCCACCTAAAAAAATGAGTTAATAACACCATCTCTAACAACTTAAGCTTAAGCTTTTGGAGTAATGGGGTGTTACTTCTTACACATGGTATGAGAGCCATTGATTCAAAACACAATAAGTCGTTAACATTAAAAAAAAATGCACCCTCCTCCAAAAAGAGTTAAATAACACGGGGTGTTACTTCTTACAAATGGTATCAGAGCCATTGATTCAAAACCCAACAAGTCCTTAATATTAAACAAAAAATGCACCCTCACCCTCCTCCCAAAAAAAGTTAAATAACACCATCTCTAACAACTTAAGCTTAAGCTTTTGTAGTAATGGGGTTTTACTTCTTACACATGGTATCAAAGCCAATGATTCAAAACCCAACAACTCCTTGATATTAAAAAAGATGCAATGTGTGAAGTGTTAATTAAATAGCATGCTTAAGCTTTTGGAGTAATTGATTGTTTCACAATACCATTTCATCATACAATTTCTTGGCCATAACAGTCCGGCCACGGCGGAGGAGAACTGAAAAGATACTATTGAAGGAGAAGTCCTGCTTCACCATAACTCCGGATCAGAGTATTGAAGAAACGATCTGAACCGTTGGATGAGATCTAGCCGATTATACTGAAGAGGAAATTACGAGCTGCATTGAGATTGCGAGTGTGGGCAAGGATTTGGAGCATGATTGTGCGAGAGGGTTTTGAAAGGGGTTTTAGTTTTTGTTGTTTTTGGGGTGATGCTAACGTGAGCGGGGAAGGGAAGAGGTGATGGGAGAGATGGGCGTAGCGGCGTTGGAGGAGGAGGAGCATGACCGGAAACTGGTTTTTGCGTTAAGGGAGTACGGCTGCAAATGAACCAGCCGAACTTGAGCTTTGTATAGTTCGGCTCGGAAAAGCTCGCGAGCTTTTTAGGCTCGGTTCATAAACGAGCGAAGCTTTAAAGCTCGGATGTTTGTTTTTTATATACAAAATAAAAGAATGTGGGTTATTTATCACAAATGAAAGTTTGGTTGAGTGGTTAGAGGGGGCTTGGTTCAAATCCCACAAAATGTATGTTTTCATCATTCTTGTCTTCTTGAGCCGAGCCAAGCTTTCTTGAATATTTCACGAGCCGAGCCGAGCTTTTTCGGAAACTAAACGAGCAGAGCCGAACACGAGCCTTCAGAAAAACTAAACGAGCCGAGCCCGAACACCCTAAAGCTCGTCTCGGCTCGGTTCATTTGCAGCCCTATATGGGAGGTCAGGTATTCCGTGGAAAAACAAGGAGAAAGGATATAGTATTTTCCATGGAAAAATATTTTCCACGTAAAATAAAATTCTAAGGGCACGTTTGGATACCGCAATAACCTTTGCCAGCCTTAGAGATAGAGATATTTTCCTACGCTCATCCCGATCATTGAAGAGTTTTAGAGAATTTCACTAATCTTGGATTTCTTGGATGCTTTACAATAATCTCAAGGTGTGCTTATATAGAGCACTTACATGATAAACATAGAATGGAATTAAGATAATTATAGAAGGAAATAATCCTAATCAAATCTACCTAATCAAATCTACTTTCCTAATCTCTCTTGCTTGCTTCTTCTAATCCACTTGGCTAATTTATCTAGTTGCTTCATTTAGCCAACTTACCCAATCTACCTCTAAGATGATCCAACAGTGAGATCTTAACCCAATCCAACCGTTGGATCTCACACACATATTCTAACATGCCCCCTCAAACGTATATGGATTGAAAATCAATATACGTTTGACAATAATAATAAAAAAAATCCCAATACAATAGAATTCCCTAAATTACAAATGTAATCAAAATCAACCGATTTGATGCACACTTCCAGAAGTCGATGACGAAGATCCTCTGATAAAGATTGATGTTGCTGCCAATGATTATTGATGATGGTTGCCAAAGAAGATGCCGCTTGACATTTTGTCACGAAGAGGGCTTAAAAGCCATTAGATCATAGCCTCGATGGGGCTAGAGGATACTCAAGCCTTGGTGGGCGAGTAGATATGGGTCACTATGGACCGATGCCGGAATGGGCAAGAAAGGGCCACAATGGGCAAGACAACATGGGTCGGTTTTAGAATACCGATCCTCATGGGAATTCGAAACTACTCTCGGGCACGCACCTCAAACCGAGGCACCTCAACCGAGTAGAGCACTATTTCAGGCACGCACCTTAAGAAAAAGGTACCTCAACTGAAATTTTAAAAGAATAAAGATTTGAGAATTTGGAGAAAAAGAAAATAAGATGAGTGGCAACGAAAGGCTTGCGGCTAGGACAGGGCGAAATACGACAACAAGGATTTTGTGGGAGTAAAAATATCAATTTTGGGGTTGTGTATTTTGGGCCTTCTAGAAAAATTGGTAATCATTTCAAGGGGTGGTGCTATCAAAGACAAGGGTGGAGTCTCATCATTACTGACTTTCTTATGAGATGAGATAACTTTGAAAAAATGGAATGGAAATCCAATAACAAGCAAGAGAGTACAAAAAGGTCTGTTGCATAAGAAGAGAAGTGGTGTTTGGACTAAAAACTGACGGGTGATTTTTTTTTTTTTTTTTTCACCTTTATCTCATGGTTATTCCATGCATGCTCTTGTGACTTCGATTTGCCTCATCAGACTTTTTCATTACTGATGACAAGAGCAATGTATCTTTTCTGTTTTAAACATTTTCTTCCATTTTTTTTTTGTTACTGCATCTTCTCTTTCTTTGGTTATTGCATCTTCTCTTCAGAGAATGAAAATACGGGATGGTGACATCAATTGGCAGCAAGCTTGGGGCGAGCGCGCCTTTCATTGCCGGTGGACCATTAGTATGGGCGATGGTGCACAATCTGCAAGGGCTCCGGCAAACGCCGGCTCAGAGAGATCTGGATTGAGTTGAACGACCATGGGGCAGAGGCAAGAAAAAAAAAACGGCAAAGATGAAGAAAGAGCGTGCTGAAAAGAGACGTCCAACATGCATATTAAGGATGATGCTAGTTGGCGATGGGATAGTAGGAGAACAAATCTAAGAGAACAGTAGGTGAAAATAAAAGGAGGGCCGGGTGAACGGCCGATCTAGCCGTCCGCCGGAAAAAAAAGTTGGAGTGGGTTGTGATCAAGGTGAGGTCTGATCGACCTGCTCTGATACCATGAAGAGTTTTAGAGAATTTCACTAATCTTGGATTTCTTGGATGCTTTACAATAATCTCAAGGTGTGCTTATATAGAGCACTTACATGATAAACATAGAATGGAATTAAGATAATTATAGAAGGAAATAATCCTAATCAAATCTACTTTCCTAATCTCTCTTGCTTGCTTCTTCTAATCCACTTGGCTAATTTATCTAGTTGCTTCATTTAGCCAACTTACCCAATCTACCTCTAAGATGATCCAACGGTGAGATCTTAACCCAATCCAACCGTTGGATCTCACACACATATTCTAACAATCATGTGCTATCAAATCTCTCTCTTTTTCCCACTGCCTTACCCGCTCTCTCACCGCTTCGAGATAGAGATTAATAAAGAAAAAAAATTCTTAGCTACCAGACATGACCCAAGTGATTAGAGAGGGTAGGGTGGGTGGGAGAAAGACGGAGAGAATTTTGAGAGGGAAACACTGAGATGAGGGTGAGTAGGGGATAAAAACCGGGAAACAGAAAACTCTACTCAAATTGGGATTGACTTTTTCGTGAATTTTAAACCATTTCTCACCCTTATCTAAGACGTGCCTTCTTAAAAAATGCTAGTTTTATTTTCATTTATAATCTCTCATATCCTGACCAGGAACCGACATGGTTTCATCGTTTGTAATTTATAAATTTTTATTTCTAATATTTAATAGAAAAATTTAGTGATATAACATATAAGAGAGTATTCTCTTACAAAATGTTGTTCTAACTTCCAAGTACATATACTTTATAATACAATATTATACATAGGAGAAGGTCAAATTTCGGTCCTTATGATTGATATTGGAACTGTAAGAAAATAGTTTCAGTTTCGTTCATCATTATTGTCACGCCCCAAACCGTAATCACAGTCCGACACATGACAGCAATGCATACTTGCAAAGCTGGGAATCAATAATATAGCAAAATGAGAAACGAGGAGTACAATTTTGCAACTCACAATGTCAACGATAAAAAATTTCACATGCATAGTCAGAATCTTGATATACAAGAGTCGAAATCAGTCACTAAACAAAAAGATATCCAAAGGTTCAAAACACATGGTATGAGAGCCATTGATTCAAAACACAATAAGTCGTTAACATTAAAAAAAAAAATGCACCCTCCTCCCAAAAAGAGTTAAATAACACGGGTGTTACTTCTTACAAATGGTATCAGAGCCATTGATTCAAAACCCAATAAGTCCTTAATATTAAACAAAAAATGCACCCTCACCCTCCTCCCAAAAAGAGTTAAATAACACCATCTCTAACAACTTAATCTTAAGCTTTTGTAGTAATGGGGTTTTACTTCTTACACATGGTATCAAAGCTAATGATTCAAAACCCAACAACTGCTTGATATTAAAAAAGATGCAATCTGTGAAGTGTTAATTAAATAGCATGCTTAAGCTTTTGGAGTAATTGATTGTTTCACAATACCATTTCATCATACAATTTCTTGGCCATAACAGTCCGGCCACGGCGGAGGAGAACTGAAAAGATACTATTGAAGGAGAAGTCCTGCTTCACCATAACTCCGGATCAGAGTATTGAAGAAACGATCTGAACCGTTGGATGAGATCTTGCCGATTATACTAAAGAGGAAATTACGAGCTGCATTGAGATTGCGAGTGTGGGCAAGGATTTGGAGCATGATTGTGCGAGAGGGTTTTGAAAGGGGTTTTAGTTTTTGTTGTTTTTGGGGTGATGCTAACGTGAGCGGGGAAGGGAAGAGGTGATGGGAGAGATGGGTGTAGCGGCGTTGGAGGAGGAGGAGCATGACCGGAAACTGGTTTTTGCGTTAAGGGAGTACGGTTGCAAATGAACCAGCCGAACTTGAGCTTTGTACAATTCGGCTCGGAAAAGCTCGCGAGCTTTTTAGGCTCGGTTCATAAACGAGCGAAGCTTTAAAGCTCGGATTATGTTTGTTTTTTATATATAAAATAAAAGAATGTGGGTTATTTATCACAAATGAAAGTTTGGTTGAGTGGTTAGAGGGGGCTTGGTTCAAATCCCACAAAATGTATGTTTTCATCATTCTTGTCTTCTTGAGCCGAGCCAAGCTTTCTCGAATATTTCACGAGCCGAGCCGAGCTTTTTCGGAAACTAAACGAGCAGAGCCGAACACGAGCCTTCAGAAAAACTAAACGAGCCGAGCCCGAACACCCTAAAGCTCGTCTCGGCTCGGTTCATTTGCAGCCCTATATGGGAGGTCAGATATTCCGTGGAAAAACAAGGAGAAAGGATATAGTATTTTCCATGGAAAAATATTTTCCACGTAAAATAAAATTCTAAGGGCACGTTTGGATACCGCAATAACCTTTGCCAGCCTTAGAGATAGAGATATTTTCCTACGCTCATCCCGATCATGTCCTATCAAATCTCTCTCTTTTTCCCACTGCCTTACCCGCTCTCTCACCGCTTCGAGATATAGATTAATAAAGAAAAAAAAATTCTTGGCTGCCAGACATGACCCAAGTGATTAGAGAGGGTAGGGTGGGTGGGAGAAAGACGGAGAGAATTTTGAGAGGGAAAGACTGAGATGAGGGTGAGTAGGGGATAAAAACCGGGAAACAGAAAACTCTACTCAAACTGGGATTGACTTTTTCGTGAATTTTAAGCCATTTCTCACCCTTATCTAAGACGTGCCCTCTTAAAAAATGCTAGTTTTATTTTCATTTATAATCTCTCATATCCTGACCAGGAACCGACATGGTTTCATCGTTTGTATTTATAAATTTTTATTTCTAATATTTAATAGAAAAATTTAGTGATATAACATATAAGAGAGTATTCTCTTACAAAATGTTGTTCTAACTTCCAAGTACATATACTTTATAATACAATATTATACATAGGAGAAGGTCAAATTTCGGTCCTTATGATTGATATTGGAACTGTAAGAAAATAGTTTCAGTTTCGTTCATCATTATTGTCACGCCCCAAACCGTAATCACAGTCCGACACATGACAGCAATGCATACTTGCAAAGCTGGGAATCAATAATATAGCAAAATGAGAAACGAGAAGTACAATTTTGCAATTCACAATGTCAACGATAAAAAATTTCACATGCATAGTCAGAGTCTTGATATACAAGAGTCGAAATGAGTCGCTAAACAAAAAGATATCCAAAGGTTCACACTTCAAAGTTCAAAGGGTGTCAAGAAGTTAAAATGGATCTTTACAAGGAATATCAATAACACTTCAGGGTCATCGTTCTAGTCACATAATACCACATATCACTGTGGTTCACAAGACCCGATCTTCTTAAAGGTGAGGATCAAACCAATACAACGAGGTGGAAATATAGATGGAAACGGATGATCCACGATCGACCATCTGGCTAGCCGTTGCACCTTTAATGTGCAACGGACCATCTCACTGTCAACCGTACCGTCCAAAAATCCATTTTTCCAAATTTTGCCCGGTTTGCAGAGTAATCTTATAAAATTCATATCTCCATCATTTCCTATCAGATTTCAATGTTCTTATGCTCTACGGATAAGCTAAGAGAGAGTAATTTCTTTTAAAAATAATTTGAAAATAATCTGTAAATTACTTATAGCTATTATCCATAGGTTATCCATAGGATAAAGTCCATTGGTCTACTAAGCAAGTGCCAATTTAGTTCCTTTTCATTTTAAGCCCTCTTTCGCACTTGGGCTATGGTCCACTTGTTTCCCTTGATGATTTAACTTATTTAAGGCTGTTAATACTCTTTAAGTGCCTGATAATGTAATTACCTTAAGGATTGGACTTTGACAATCTATATGAGCATGACTTGATAAAATACTTCAAATTTCACCATTCAAGACTTCTCCTCTTCCTGGATCCACTTCTTACCTCTTTTGGCTACTCTTGATATTTCAAAGTTAACTCCTTAGCCTTCATCCACTCCTTCCTTGACATTGAACCTAGAATATTCAACTTAAACAACAAAACAAAGTTAATATCATAATCACTTGTGTCTGGAATCATCAAAACAAGATAGAGGATTTGCAAAGGGTGGAACCTTTGGGCTTACAAGTTCACTTAAGGGTAGTACTAAACTCTAGGGTAACTCATGACATCAATAGGGATGCCCAATAAGGAATGCTCCACCTCTGTTGAAAGAGAAAATTCATTTATAATTTTTATCTCAGTTAAGCTTATTAAAGATGATTGGCCAGCCAGTTTTTGATAAAGTGTTTATCAAAAGTGGTTTTGAGAAAACAATTGTTTTTCAAATGGATTTGTAAATGCATTTGCATACCCAACCTGATAGATTGGAAGATATACGGTAGGGTGGGCCCCGGGGTGATTAGTGTACACCTCCCAAGGACCCAATCAAGTAAATGTTGAATTGGAGGAAGGATATACTCACATTGGATGTGATTGAATGTATGTTGATCTAATGGTCATATGTGATAAAAGTTATGATGATCTATCGGTCATCTTTAGGGTAATGTCCTGGTGAGGACCTCTTGCCTAATGCAATTGTAGTTGGACTACAATGCGTGAGGTTGTAGTGGGGCCCATTTGGGGCTCTGCAGGATGAGCCGTTGGATCCCGCATTGATCCCACTCTTAACTCGCTTGACCCATTTAGATCCATTAAGGATCAAGGTCCTGGATTTATTGATTGCATGAATGTACTAGATTTATTTTATTAGTTATATGGAGGATTTTACACTGTATATGGGCATATACGGTGTGTGTTGATTTATTAATTAATTATTTGATTAATTCATTCATTCATTAGAGAAAATCTAAAAATTGTAAATTTGGTGGAGAATCCCATGGAAAAAGGCAGAGAGAGAGAGAGAGAGAGAGAGTTTCTAATTTGTGGGCTTCTTTTTTGAAACAAATTAAAAGGCCACAAAACGTTTTTTTATTAATATGGCTATTTTTTGTTTTAAATAAAATAAGGAAACAGATGATTTGGACCATTTGGTAAAGAGTGGGACGTCCAAGAGTCCTCGGATGACCAAACCTCTTCCCTACAATACATATGAGTAATATGGGAAAGAAAGAGGCATTGCACAATTTTCCACCAGGTTTCCAAACATCTCTCTCTTCTTGTTCATCATGAAAACTCCTCAAGTTTTTCCTCTTTGGCTAGGAGCCAAGTTTTTAAGAAGGGTTCTTAAGCTTCCTCCATTGTTCATGAGATCTAGCGGAGCCATCACTCCAACTTCTGGGTATTCGAGTTCGAGATGCTTCAAAGCCATGCGAGGAGTGGATCAAGAGATGCTTCAAAGCCGTGAGATGAGTGGATCAAGCAAAGACTACTAGTCACGTAGTCAATCTTGGTATTGATTTTAATTCCTTATGTATTTCAATTATGTCACCATCATCAATCTAGTAATCTAGGATTTCCGAGTTAAAGAATGAGGAAATTTCTTGTTTTCTATATCTCCACGGCCTCATCCACTGCACCTAGATTCCTTGTTCATCAAACAAGTGGTATCAGAGCTAACTAGCGATCTAGATTAGGTGATCAACCAACATATATCACGAGTAATTCCGGTGTGAGCCTGGACGCTAATCCTGGCTATCAAAGGTTGCTGATCGTTTCTTTGCATAATAGACATAGAGTGTTTTGCTAAGATCAACGGAACTTTTCTTTCGAGGGTATTTGTTTGAAATAAGAGGCGGCTTTTATATCCTTATGATCAATTCTCAAATCCAATTAAAATTAAAGACATAAGGTTGCTTGGTAAAATAGCTCTTAGGCACAAACCATGAGCACAGGCACTTGAAATCACATCTACATACTCATTGCCCTTGGTGATATTCAAGATGCAAGAATCTTATAGGTTTGTGCATTTTAAACATGCAACCGCTATCCAAATGATGAAAACGTTCACCACCATCTAGCCTACTAGGAAACCCTTACAATGTTGCTCAGCAAATGATGGCATGGGTTAAATTCATCCAAGTATGTGCACATGTAAATAACATAACCTGGGAAATTAGCTTATTACTCCCCAATCTCCGTAGCCAGGAATAGAGAGAGCCAAAAACGAAATTCAAGGTTCCAATTTCTTCAAAAATCTAAAGTCCCCTCTCAAATGACAAGAAAACCCTATTTATCTAATCCTAACTGTCTTCAAAGACAAGAATGCCCTTATAGGTTAGTATTTGAACCACACTACAAACCCCTACACATAAAATGAAAGAAGACTCCATCCATCGTAAATTAGTTGAATCCCATATTCTTTGGCCAGGACTCACTCTACGTCACACTACCATTAGCATCGACAGCTTGGGGATATTCTATTCTCACCGACAGGTCAAGGTCATTGCCGGAGATACCTACGGGTATCATTGCTATTCTCATCATCATTCTCACCAATCTCTGCACCATCACTCCGGAGATACCTACCGGTATCATTGCTATTCTCACCGACAGGTCGGGTTCATTGCCCATTGAAGGGATTGGTTCGGGTCTCATTCCTTATGAAATACAAGTCATAATGAATATCCACATACTTGAAATATAGAACCCATGGTTATCATGGAATGATTATGTAACCCATAGATCATACAATATGAACAAAAAGCTCCATGCACCACATATTTGGATTTGGAATTGAGTTTTGAATACAAAATGAATAGATCAACCAGCTCATGTTGAGGGAGACAGAGAGGGAAGGGGATACATTCTACTGGAGGGGGAGAGGTTGAGGAGCAAAGAGGGTAAAGGAAACTGCCAGATCTGTGGATTTCCAATTACTTATTTACACAGCATATTTGGAAATCTGATTTTTTTCACTGTCAATCGCTGATTTGGAAATCCAGGGATTTGATTTGGATCCAAATCACAATGCCAAAAGGGCTGCAAATGTGAGAAATCCAAATCAAAATCTTCTCGGCATCCAAACGGGCCCTTAGTGACGCCGTTTATTGAGATGAAGATTTTTCCAGATAATTACTTATAGGTGACGGATTTTTTATTTAGGTGATGGATTTTATACTTAATCTATTCATTAGTGTAAAGATAAACTATGAGCTTTGATATAAACATGTTCCTTAGGTTACTCTAAAAAAAGTATTCAATTTGGGACAAAACACACAATACAATCAGAGATGATACTAAACACACAACATTAGTAACCCTATTACATTATTTACCCACCAATTTAAACAACATAGTAAACACAAAGCACTATTAATGATATTACATATTACATCCAATAGTAAGACAATCAATCCTTTATTGAGGCACATTTAAACCGGCCATAACACTAAGTGAACCGCATCTATTCTTAAAGGGCAATCGGTTCAACAAACAATGCGATGATCCGCTCTTTGGTCTTGCCTTGGGCAAATGTGTACCCATCATCATTTTTGTATCTCACTTTCATAACACGTGCAAGATTAACAACTCGCATAAGGAGAGCAAGTGAGACAGGGGGGTAAAGGTAGGCTTGACTTACGCCTTTCCATGTAATCTTAATCAATTCTTGCAACTTATCACACGCCTCCTGCTCTGAGCACCCATTCTCCTTGACATAACATTCGAGAGATGATACAACATGCCCACGTTCTTGTTCAAACTTCAAATGTCAATGATACACAAAAAAAATGTTAAAATCAATACAAAAAATAATTACACATTCTATCTTTTTGTCTCATGTTACTTAATTAGTTGATGCTTGTATTATGAATTTCTCTCTTTTTTTTTTGGGTAAAAAACCTACTCAACCCATAACTCAATGGTTGGACATAAAACACCTTCTGATTTAGATATAGGCACATCCCTAAATTTTGTTTAGTTGGATTAGCCTTTAAACTCTAGTACAGTTATGTAACGACCCGATTTCCATGACCGGATAGCTACAAGCGAATACCTGCCAAAATACCCATAATTATTTTTTTCTTAAACCATATATAAAAATTAAATAGCCATCGCTCTTATTCCATTTTCAAAATGTCTCCTTACAGTAACTTTAACTTAAAACCAATTTACTCAATTAAGTAAAGTTTCGAACTAGCCAATTTAAAATAAATTCAAAGGTTTGACGAAGGGTATCGTCTTCCTCAATTATTTGCTCCCATCATCCTACGTTCCTAGACATCCTCGTGCGCAAACGCACCCTCATTAGAATTCTCTAATCCTGGGGAGAAAAATAAGGTCAGCAGGATGATAGAAACTGAACCAGTATAAAAATTCAATTTAAAACAACATATCAAGATCCATATATTATAGATAAGACAATTGTAATTTTCCAAAATAATGGTTTACCAAAATCTTCTGCAACTGAATAGAAAAATTATTTAGGATGAACAAATGTAATAATAACTGAAAGAGAATAGTTCAATAAAAATAGGAACAATTATAATCTGCTACATTCTTATCATAACAATTTCATTTAAACCCAGGACACTCCAGCTCCCACTAGCTTGTTATCCTTGCCGACACGGCCGACTCCGCGTGAACTTATTACGGTAGATCATACCACCTAGGGACTCTTGGTCTCCGAAGGATTCCGACATCAACTAGGAGTTGTGCGGTTCTCTCAAATTGTATACCTTTTATTTATGGGGATAACTCAATGGTTTCCCATCACTCTTTCCCATTTCCTCTTTGGATATTTCTTATGTTTCCATACGACTTCCAAGTTATTTCATGTGATAAACAATTAAACTGATAATTCTTTATTAGAAATCAGATTCCATTTTCAACGTATAATACAAGAGACAAAATTTCATTTATCATAGAATAGTTTAGAAAACCATAAAAATTTAGATACTTCACCATTCTTGTTGCACGAATTGAAAGCCATACGAACAAAGTTAGCTATCACCTGCCTTAACTTACGAATGGGGAAGAATGGACGGCTGATTGGTAGTGGAGTGTGATAGTCCTGGAGTCAAGTGATGAACATAACAGTGTCAATTCTTTTTTTTCTTTTTTTTTATGTTTAAGTTTTCAAAAATACGTACAGGTACTACGTTGAGGCCCTATCTTAGGTGAAACCCATGCACATAGACATACCATTGCTGTCTTATCTTTGGACAGGAAGGGGATATACCTGGAGAAGACTCTTGCTGCCCTGTTCTAAGGCGTAAAACTTATGCACAGAAAAGCCTACTACTGCCCTGTTTGAGGGCATGAACTCACACACAAAAACACGACTGCTGCCCTGTTTGAGGGCATAAAACTCACACACAGAAAACATCATTGATGCCCTGTTTGAGGGCATAAAACACGCACACAAAAACACATGACTGCTGTCTCGTTTATAGAATATAAAATACGCATAGGAATGACGTAGAACCTGTCCAGTTTTAACACATGAAAACATGCATATATTTGTCTCTAAATCTTTCCAGTTTTGATACATAGAAACACACATATAACGGTCTTGAAATCTGTCCAATTTTAATATATAGTAAAAGTGTATATAACTGATCTTAAATCTGTCTAGTTTTGATACGTAAAAACACCTATCAACCGTACACAAATCTGGTCCAGTTTGGGACCAAGGAAACACATGTCAACAGGGTACAAATCTGGACCTTTTTGGGACCTATAGAACATACATTAACAGGGTATAAATCTGGACCGTTTTGGGACCTACAGAACATACATTGACAGGGTATAAATCTGGTCCGTTTTGGGACCAAGAAAACACTATAAGACAAGGAAAGAAATAAGGGTACTTACTTGGATGGATCAAGGGTATGAAGAGAATCAAGTGTAAAGCTCTTCTTCTTCTTCTTCTTCTTTCTTTCTTCCTCTCTCTCACTTGGGCGTCCAGAAATTTGGATGTGGGAGAGAGCCCAAGTTTCTTATATTCTCCTCTTCTTTGTTGTAGTTTTGGTTGCTTTCCTAAATTTGAATTGCAGGATCCCTCGAATCTATTAACTAATCTATTCAATATAGTTACTTAGCCTTTAAGTAACTCAATCACATCCTTGATTTCCCAATGGACCACCAAATATAGACAATATATAAAAGAGAATGAAGGAGATATGACAGTTGCTCACAATCAAATCCCTTGATTTCTCAATAAGTTGGGCGTCCCACCATTGTTGGGATTTGATTGCTCATATTCCAAAATCACAAGATCTTGTCTTTTAAGAAATCTGCTATAATTTAGAGATTTTGAATTTTACATAAGTAAATCTATCATACCAAAAGAGGCATACAAGATTCCTTTCAAAGTGGATATCAAATCTCCAAAAAAGAAAAGAATCTTTCCCTTCCCAACATTCCTAACTTATTTATCATACAATCATTGTTACTTACCCTAATTATATATATATATATATATATATATATATATATATAATTAGTAGTTTTGCAATGCTATTACTAATTAAAAGCAAAGTATACAAATTCAATGGATTATTGAAAAGATTTTACGTGGACCCACACCATGTGCACGTTTTCCCATACAAGGGAAAACGTGGGTTTCTTCCCATCACTTTTAATACAAAGAAATTTTCCACGTTTTAAGTGATATTTTCCACGGAATTTATTTTTACAACAAGACTTATTTTCTTCTCTCAATTAGAGAATTTAGTTATAACTTTCAATAGCCATAGATTCTAAGATCTATGGATCCAAGCAAATCAAAGGAAAAAGAGTGATTAAAAACTAAGATCAAGGGTTGATCAACGATGGATCGTTGATCCCCACCCTTGAAAATAGATCCACTGATCCAATGGCCCAAATCTTAGGGTTTTGAAAGAAGGAGTTAATCACAGTCATTACAAGTTAGCAATTTCTTAAGAAATTAGAGGTAATTAGTTTGTGGGGATAAGAATGTTATTGTATTGAGAAGGTAGTTTGTCATTAAAATAGTCATGAGACATGACAAGAATATGAAGGTTGTTTTAGGGATGGGAAGTGATATATCCGCCCCTTTTGATTACTTGGGACACCCAGCAACAGTGTACGTGGCAATCAGCCCCATTGAATCCTTCTGACATGAAGTACATCAGCCCCTCTGCTGTCCTTGATACACTGCTGCTGGGTGTCCCAAGTAATCCAAAGGGGCAGATATATCACTTCCCTTTAAGGATTCATCATATTATTAAGTCCACTAAACGTTTTTTTTTCACAATGTTACTGTAAAGGGAATTGCTAGCGTCCATCGCAAAAGGCATTTCACGGTTGGTATGTCACACATCAGACTAGCCACCTCGTGAATGGAGACAAAAGATGTTGTCTTCATTCACAAGGTGGATGGTCTTACGTGTGACAGACCAGCAGCGAAATGCCTCTTGCGATGGACCCTAGTAAATCCCTACTGTAAATGTTTCACGTAAATCAGCATCCTACCTTGCTTCCCACGATGTCATCTAGGAGTCGGTTAACTAGTGCTGCATCCATAACAATCTTGGGCCTTGTGCTTGCCTAATCAAATGCCTCCTTTGTTGCAATTTCACCCATCCCAACAAAAGTGAGGATAGTAAAACTTGGGTAACCACAACTGATCAATGAGAGGGTTAAATGCTCATTGAATAGAGGTACATATCCCTTGTTATACCATACAGCTTCAGTAAAGTATGCTCCTGTTAACCATTTAACCTGCGATAAGAGCAAGTTGTTCAACCATAATATTAGAACATAAAAATTATCATCGAAAAGGAAACACAAGGTTATCTTCCCTAAACAATTCAAGGATGTTGATATTGGCACTCCCATGTTTTAATAATTGCATAAAATTCAAGTTATCTTTTCTTTTTGCTTTTGAGTATTTTTGAGAACTGCAATAACCTTTGCCAGCCGTCTAAATAATAAAAAACAAGCTGAGTGAGTGCAATTATCAAAACATGGTATTGCCAATATCTGTAGCCTAAGTTAAATGTTCTTAATATGGCTCAAATTTTATGTATGTTAAGATGTCATACTGCTTCAATTAAGTATGGTACACGATAAGACTTTCCATCAACTGCAAGTTCCTCTTCTATTTCCTTGACATTACTCAACAGTGCAAGATAGCACACTTTCATGTATTTTGGAAGCTGATGTGCGGACTCAACATCCCACGTGAAATTAATTAGCCATTCACAATATCAGTTCTTTGCCTATTAATGATTGCCACATGAAACTAAGAAGTCATTTTCTTACAAGATATGGTGGTAGACACATGGGCTAATTTATAAAACTCATCAATTTCATCAGTTAAAAATCAGATTACCTCTATGCATATGGTGGGTAATATTTTTCCATCACCTTTCTAGCACAATATCAGCATTATATATACGTACCTTGAGTGATACTCTGTTGTTTGGCAAACGCGGCCTGTTAGTTTGTATCTTCTAAAGAAAAGAGGATGGACGAGAGAGAGAGAGAGAGAGAGAGAGAGAGAGAGAGAGAGAGAGATTAGTATATGAGATGAAAATTCAAAGGATGTCTAAGGGCATGTTGGGAAACAATGAAAAATATTTCATGGAATATTTCTTTACCTAGCATGAGTGGAAGAATGATATGGAAGTAGGATAGAAATTAAGATTTGAGGAGGTGGTGAGTGAGGAGAAAATGGTGGAAAAAATTCCTAATTAACAGGAATCTATTTTCCTGTTTTTTAATGCATCATCGCACTAATCTTCTCATTCGCAGTATTATCATGTTTCCCTCTCACGGTCCACTTTACTTCTCTTTTGGTTTGGGTAAACAAATAATCCTTGAATTTTAGTTTCATGGTTTGCAAACATGTATATGTAAGGGTGGTGGCAACATTTAGTGTTGCAACATTTAGTGTTGCCACCACTAAATGTTACACGTTATAGTCCTTTGGCATATTAAACAAAGGGAAATGTTATCAGCACTACTGTATTTTGATGATTACACGTTATAGTCCTTTGGGATATTCACCAAAGGGAAATGTTACACGTTATCGTCCTTTTTTTTATGTGTCACACGTTATAGTCCTTTGGCATATTAACCAAAGGGAAATGTTATCAGCACTACTGTATTTTGATGATTACACGTTATAGTCCTTTGGGATATTCACCAAAGGGAAATGTTACACGTTATCGTCCTTTTTTTTTATGTGTCACACGTTATAGTCCTTTGGCATATTAACCAAAGGGAAATGTTATCAGTACTACTGTATTTTGATGATTGCACTCCTCACTTAATTAAAAGTCCGGTATGGCCCGCACCATAGGATGATCCAAACTGTCCATTCGATGGGCCGCAGCCCAAATAGGTTGTGCGCCAAATATTATTTCTATAGGTTGATCCTAACCCTCCGATCTATAGAGGGCTAGGATCAACCCTCTAACATTCAGTCCATCTACAGATCAGAGGGTTAGGATCAACCTATGAAAATGATTTTTGGGGCACAACATATGTAGGCTGTGGCCCATCTAATGGATGATTTGGATCATCCTATAGTGCGGGCCATACCGTACTTTTAATAAAGTGAGGAGTGCAATCATCAAAATACAGTAGTTCTGTTAACATTTCCCTAACCAAAATACTATAAAATAGTAGTCTCTATTCAAAGCAATAGAAATAAAAGATACATGTAAGTCAAGTACCTATTGAGTGCATCCGTGAATAGTTGTAGTTCCACAAATTCACCGCACATCATAAATGTCATCAATGTAGTTCCACAAATTCACCGTACACATCATAAATGTCATCAATCACAGATATTGTGGCCAATATTTTGGAAGCCATTATTCTAGCTCGAGAGTATTGCGGTCCAAAATGCACCCCAATCGCCCAAAAAAAGTACAATTCCGTTGTTCGGTCTCTAGCATAAGGTACGCTTCCTATAAGATCCATGTCCTTCCACCACCTGTAAGAAATATCAATATAGTCTATTTTAACCTAAGTGAATCTAATGTGGCATCTTTCATTTCATCTAATACCTAATCCTTTACTACTAAAAGGGAAAATCCCTGAAAAATCGTCTGCTTCTTTCTTGCTATTGCCTTATGCTTCCCATCTTAATTTCCATAAAACTCCCACTTATGTCCTTTTTCACTACCTCTTTTTCGTCATTTCCGCTTCTCATATGCCCTTGCGCATGAGTTAAAAAAAAACCCAGCTATCTCCTTTTATGCCTTTTTTGTTCCGTAATTGTCATAATTTTTCAATTTTATTTGCAGTTTTGATCGTAATTGTCATATTTTAGTACTTTCGTTCGGTATTTTCTTCGTAATTTTTCTGCTTTACTTCCATGTTCCCGTAATTTTTCATTTAGAACTTACATCGTAGGATGATCCAAACATGGGCCACAATGTAAGTAGGTTGAGTGCCAAAATTCATTTCCATAGGATAATTACAACCCTCCAATCAATAAATGTTTCCTAAATATGTCGTTCCTCTATAGACTGCAGGGCTAGGATCATCGCATGTAAATGTGTTTTTTCGGAACATCCTATTTACGATGTGGCCCACCAATTGGACGGTTTGGATCATCCTATGGTGTAAGTTAAACAGTTCTTTTTTTTTAATAGGGACTGTAAGAAATATGTTTTTGGTTTGCAAGCTTTGTCACAAAATTCTTGTTACAATATATATGGTGTAAGCCCATGTAGTGAACTATTTTTTAATAAGCCGGTAGGGGTCCTCACAAAACCTCAACCTACCTATCAAAAATTGGAGTGAATATTTTATGGCCTACACCATAGGATGATCCAAACCATCCATTTGATCATTCCCAAAGGAGGATCGCATCCCTACAATCTATAGATAAATGACATATTTTGGAAACCCCGTAACTGTTGGGATCATCCTATGGAAATGATTTTTGGCATACAACCTATGGTGTAAGTCCGTACAATCAAGTATTTTTCAAAAGAATCGTACACCCTGTATCATAGGATGATCCAAACCGTCCATTTAATGGGCCACAATATAAATTGATTGTTCCCAAAAAATAATATACATATGATAATTCCATGCCCTTCTTTTAGAAAAACTTCCTACTGTATCCTATTAGCTAGGGGCATTTACGTCATTTTGATGCTAGAAGTTTGTCTGAATGAGAAATGATTTGAGGGTACAATCGTCAATTGCATACGAAAAGTACCGCCATATGGTACCTGTCTATGACAATTACGGAAAAAAAACTACGAAAAAGAGGTATAGACATGACAATGACGGAAAAACTACGTTATATGACGCATTTGAGACAAGTTACAAAATATTGACGGATGCCGAACACCTGAAGAGGAACAACAATTATGGAAACCTCTATCGATTGGAGGGCTACGATCAGCAAATGGAAATGATTTTACAAGCACAACCGATTGATGTTGTGTTCCATCACATGGACGGTTTGGATCAACCTATAACCCTCTATAGATCGGAGGGTTAGGATCAACCTATGAAAATTATTTTTAGGAAACAACCTATTTAGGCAATGACCCATCTAATGGACGGTTTGGATCATCTTATGGTACGGGCCATACCGTACATTTTAATAAAGTGAGGAGTGCGATCATCAAAATATGGTGAGTAGTGCCATTATAAAATATGGCAGTGAGGACATTAGCACTATATATAATTTGAAACCATCGTTGTTATTTGGATGTTCTCACGCGGGCCGGGTTCAACCCAAGCTTGGGTTGGGTTGGGTTAAGATTTTTCGCAAATCGGGTTGGGTCGGGTTGGGGTGTCGGGCAACCCGACCCGACCCGAAACCCGAATTTGGGTTCCATCTAAAGAAGTTCTGTATATGTATATTTCTTTTTCAACATAGAAATAGTCTCCACAGTCCACAATGGACGGTTTGGATAATCATATGGTGCGGGCTATACCGTACTTTAATCAAGTGAGGATTGTGATCATCAAAATATAGTAGCGCGGATAACATTTCCCTTTGTTAATTATTAGTCCCTGTTTGTTTTGGATTTTGAGAACTGATTGTGAGTTAAAAACTGATTATTGGTGACTCACTATTGGTTCCCAAAATCCAAACAACTCGGCTTGAGTTGAGGTGGTCAACAATTGGTACCATATCAAATCGGGTCAACCCGACCCAACCCAGCCCGAATTGGAAATCGGGTTGGTTCGGGTTGAGGAAATTGCAAATCGGGTTGGGTTGGGTTGGGTTGAACCCAGCCGGGTTGGACATCGGGTTGGGTTGGAAAAATGGGTTCCTCGGGTTGGCCTCAACCCGACCCAACCCGACCCAAGTTACACCCCTAACGATGACGAAAAAACTACTTTTCCTTATTCACTATGTGAGGGTCAAATTACAAAAAGTTTGATATTACGAAAGACACTTTTTTTTCCAAACAACGAAAAAAACTGGTCATAAAAGTAATGGAATAGAGTAGGGTCAACCCTTACGAAACAACGAAAGACACTTAGGAACCAAGAGGATTGATCTTCCCTCTAAGAAGATCAATCACGTTAGGCAATGTATGAAACCATTTATAATCACACATGCATACGATACCAACAAAAAATAATATTACTCACCACTTGACATTTCATAAGGGATGACCTACTCTATTCCATTACTTTTCATGGAGGAGTTAGAAGGACAAAAAAAATGAATTGCCAAAGTGCCCATCGAATAGAAAATGGATTCCGAAGTTTTTTTGTACAAACTTCTTGTTTTACCTTAAAATTCACAACCATCTCTCCTATTCTGGACAAGTAGATTCAATCACCTATAGTTGAAAGCTTTGAAGACTATGTGGCTCTCCACCTTGTGATTTGTTTTCTGTATTCGGACTATCCCATCCCCCTTTTTTTTGCAATAAAGTTGGCTACCATTTAAAAAAAAATGAATTGCCAAAGTGCTCGTCGAATAGAAAATAGATTCCAAGGTCTTTGTACAAACTTCTTGTTAATACACATGTTGAAATAAACAAATTGAAATAAACAACGAAAGACACTTTTTTTTCATGAAAAGGTCAAATTACGTTTCCTTATTCACTTTGCTTTTTTTAACCAAATTGATCATAAAAAAACTTTTATCTTTTTAACTTTTCTTTCCATGCAAAATTGTACTTAAAATAAATTTTATGCCCATTTTTAAGGTTTGTAAAACAAATTTTATGCTCATTTTATTTTTACGCCCATTTTAGGGAGCCTGGCTATTAGTCATTGCTCTTCTACCTCTTCATCAATCAATTGATATACAACTACGCATTTGTGGTACCTCATGCTCGGAGCATCTTCATCTTGCTTTTCTTTCTGTCTTGCTTTACAGAAGTTGCCAAGTGGGCTCCATAGCGATTGTTATGTTAGCATAGTATGAATTAAAATTCATATGCAGTATTATCTTGTTTGCTAAGACTCTTAGTCGCACGTGCAAATGCACGTGCCTTTTTTACTAGTACAATAAAAACATTAATGTTCCCATTATATCTAGAATAGATAATATGATGATGAAGAACTCATTTATCAGAGATTTATATGGTGGCCGATCATGAAGTCCTGTGCGAGAGGTACCACCCTTGATATTTGACTCATTTAAAATTGGGCTGCTGTCGGATTGAATATCAAGGGTGGTACTTCATCGTACCACCTTACACGGGACTTGACTCTCAGGCACCATATAATTTAATCATTTATTATATGAGAAAAGCGTTCCTGCGCTGCAGCGCAGGGAGCTCAACTGTGCTTTAGTGGTTTATAAAGCCTCCCATCGGTTGGTACAGCAGGTCCCCCTTTGAAACGTATAGCAGGTCCACAAGAAAGTAACTAATGGGAGGCTTTATAAACCACTTAAGCGCAGTTAAGCTCCTTGAGCTGCAATGCAGGAATGCTTTTCTCTTATTATATATGGAGTGCCACCAGCTTTGATGGTTTCTCTATAGCTTGGTAACATATATAGTTAAAATAAACTTAGCTCGTTAGATCCTTTAACTCTCTTTGGTGTAACGATTGTAAGAGATTGAAATCCAACTTTGCAAGCTCTAGCAGAACATCATTTCGTCCCTTCTCTTCTTCGTATACAGATATGTAATGCCTATGCTCTAGCATTTGGAAACTCTTCCACAAGGGCATCTCTAAGGTGTGTTCTATCTGTGTTGCATGTTTAGAATCGAGATTGCTTATACCAGACTTAAGGTGTTTCTACATAAATATAAGGGCCTCATCTAATAGATCCTCTCCTTCTGTGCTGAGATGTGCGGCTTCATACAAGCTTAACAGTCCCCTCACATCTCTAATTAAGGCCTCATTGAACTTTCCCTCATCATCATGGAACTTGTAAAATACATCTATTTCATCAACACTCAACAACGTCATGTTATAAATTATCAATGAGAAAACTTGTGTGAGATGTAGCACAAGTTCTCGGAAAGAAGAAAACAAACTAATGAAAAAATTTATACCTGAAGACACATTAAACCCATGTTGTGTGAGATGTAGCATAAGTTCTCAGAAAGAAGAAAACAAACTAATGAAAAAAATATATACGTGAAGACACATTAAACCCATGTTGTCTTAGTAGTCGAAATCGGAGAGCAACCACAAACAAATGATCGTCAACAGCATCCGTATGAGATTCAAATATTTGATGTAGTGCTTCATCGATCTCCTTTTCAAAGTGATATGCCACTCCAAGACGTTGAAGCACGTCAATCAACTCAATTTCTTGTTGTGACCCCTTAGCTCCGGTTAGCATTCTATTCACTTCTTCCTTCAACTCTTCAACCCTCTTAGTCCATGCATCCAACTTATACATGGTACCATTTAAAGAACAAATACATTAGCTATGGTAATTATGAAAGGCTATAATTCAGCTTAATTGATCTCGCTAACTCTTACTTCCCGACTGTAAACGTAAAACTAAAATGTTATATTCTGCTAAATTTTACAATGATCCTTTTTCCAAAATTTTCGTAACTAGATAAATAGATACAATAGAAGGAAAAATAGGTGAGTATACCAAAAAAAAAAAAAACCCATTGAATTGAGCATTAACTATCATCATGTGTTCTATCAAGTCACATTAGCTACACAACTTTTGATATCTGTCATAATGAAAGGTGATAATTGAATTTTTAACGAACCCTCTCTCTCCCTCCTTACATTTTGATCATGAGAGTAGGCGAGGAAGTGATCTCCCTCAAACGCTTGGGTGAAAAACTTCTAATTTTCGGTTGATTTGTGGCTTCCCATCTTCTAGTGAATTGATGATGGAACCAAAAGAAGGGGTTGCAGTTACAAGATCCATAGTAATGCCAAGGTTGGGAAATCAAACAAAGGAATATAAGGGCGGTAATGTATTTTGGAATAGAGGTGTCACAAGAATCGGTATTTATAAGCAGCAAATGGAGAACTGGTATAATTAAAAATCAGAATTATAAGGGTGGCTGGAAAATAAATTAATGATATATTGACACATGAAGTAACAAAGAAGAAAGACAATTATTTTCTACTTACTTTAGTGTTTGAATAATAATTCAAAGGGTGGATCACCAAGTGGAAGTGGGTCCCACCCAAGTCATTTACTTTTTTAGTATTTGTAGTTGAGTCAGTCATGAGTTTCTACTTTCTACTGTGGGGGAGTTGTTTATTTATTCTCATCTTCGAGAGTCCAAGTGATAGGTAAAGTTCAAATCGTACACATCGATTCCTTAAGACTTACTAAGCTCCGATAGCAATTCCGGCTATTATTTGTTTTGTCGTTTTGGGTAATAAATACCCATAACGCAAGCGTCCACAAGATCCTCTTCTTCCTTTTAAAACAAAGGCAGAGAGAGAGAGGGGGTGGGGATGGATGATGGTGTTGGTAGTGGTCTTTGGGTTTTTCCTTTTTTTTGTATATGATGGAATGAGTTTGGGCTATTTTGAACAGGGGAAGTGGGAGTGCTGATGGTGGAAGATGAAGAGAAATGGGGATGGAGATGGGGACTGGGTTAGAGATGGAGGTGACGGAAGTGGCTATGAGAAGGTGGAGAGGGGCAGCGATGGATTTTGGTGCGGTTGGAGGCACCAAGGAATGCCGAAGAGGTGTCTCAGCCTCCTCCTTTCTCCTCTCTGTTGCTTGCTTCTCCTTGCAAACCTTATAAGTCCCCTCTTTTAATTGCATTTTGGGTTTTTATATAACCCTAAGTTGGAAAATTGATCTGAGCCGTCCATTTACCATCAACGACCTAGATGGCCTTTTTGCTTTAGAATTCTCTAGAAGCTACTCCATTTTCTTTCAATCACCATCATCCATTTGTCTCTTTCATCCTACAGCCCGCATTTGTTGCTTCATAAAGAAGCCATGTCAAACTCCAAGAATTCCCTTAAAATGAGAGATTACTTCATTTCCTACCCAAAACACTTTTTGTTTTTTTTTTTTTTTTTCTAAAAGGAAAGTTCACTTTTGTTTTAGAAACAAAAGATAGTGTATCATTACTAAGAATAAATATTAATGATATTATTAATAATAAATAAAAAGGATTTACTTATCGGATTCGGATTTTTAACTGATCGGATATACCATTTACCAGATTTGCATCCGCTAAGAGCCGGATATCTCATAAACGGATTTGGATAATATCCGCTTGAAACGTATTCGAATAATATTCACTTTAAACGGATTCGGATACGGACAGCAATCGAATTTCCGAATATCCATTTACACCCCTATGTAGTACCATGTTTTGATAATGGGGCGAAATCAATTTTCTTGTCTTTTTTAATTGGCTTCTTAGAGCCTTTAGGGAATGGCAATAGCCTTTGATAGCTGGCTAAATAATAAAGGGCACCGTGATTCGCCCCGTTATCAAAACATGATATTGCCAACATGAGTAGCCTTTAAGTACTCCCGTAGGCATTTGAGATCCCAATAGATATTACTTCAATCAAGTTTTGGAAGTCATTACCTATTAGGGCTGCAACTCGAGCCGGGTAAAACCCGACCCGCATCGACCCGACCCGAAAATAGCCTGGGTTGGGTTCAGGTTTCATGGGTTTCGGGTCGAGCCGGGTTTGAAGGGGCCCGACCCGACCCGACCCGAGTTACATAAGTTATAGTATGTACATTTTTTTCTATTGTTAGTTAAAAGTTAAAAGTGAAAACCCACACACCCACTATTACTGTATGTGAGTGTAATTTCTGCTTCTATGAGTTGAGTTGATTCAAGTGTTTGATTCAACATTGTTTGATTGTAATTACAACATTGTTTGATTACAGCATTGTTTGATTCAAGTGAGTGTAATTTCTGCTTCTATGAGTTGAGTTGATTCAAGTGTTTGATTCAGCATTGTTTGATTGTAATTACAACATTGTTTGATTCAAGTGTGACGTGAGTGTAATTACATCATTGTTTGATTCAAGTGTAATGTGAGTGTAATTTCTGCTTCTATGAGTTGAGTTGCCTTGCCAAACAAGAATTTTCCTTAAAAAATTGCGTCAACGTGAAAAAACCCGACCCGACCCGAGATTTATCATGGGTAGGGCCGGGTTTGGGAATCGTGGGTTTTCCAAAAAAAAACCTGACCCGACCCGACCCGAGATATTTCTCGGGTAGGGTCGGGTTTCCGCCCGACCCGAGTTGCAGCCCTATTACCTATTCTACCAAAACTGGTCATTAGTTGTAAAGAAGATTATTTTAAGGTGACAGTTATCTGCACTACCATATTTTGATAATGGCACAATTAGCTTTTGTTTATCACTTTTTATGGTTGGATGTTGATAGCATATGGAGTAAGGATGTCCGTGAATCCACTTCGAATCGGATCCACCAATATCTTGGTGACGATCTATTGGGATTCCTTATTGGTTGGAATCATTTTGGAGTGTTTTTTAATCCTACTTTTCGAATCTAAGTGATATCCATTTTGAATCGGACCGTCTATCGGAGTGTCCTAGGTCCTACACAATTCAAGCTATCAAAGGACCTGAACCCGATAATGCAAACCATTTGAGCCCACAAAAGAGAGTTCTAGCCTCCGCCTCATTTGAATCACAAATCCCATCCGGGCCTGAGAAATTCTGAATAATATTTGACAGCTAATACAGGTAATATTCCCGGCAGCTGCAATACATGCAACAATCCCTCAATCACCTTAACTTATCGCAACCAAGATGAAAAGATTAACTTTGAACAACAGAAATCCTACCTCGGTGTTCCCTGTACTGGTAAACCAATTAAAGCTCTGAAAAGTTGAGCCCAAACCTCACCATCTGATCTCTCCAAAAGATTGCAGCATGTCATCATTAACATATTTGAATTTTCTCTAGATAGGAATGGGCAAAGCAATTATCAAGCAGCGAAGTGTCAATAAATGCTGAACACATGCAGCTGTAAAATGTTATCTATTGGTCTTGAACTCCTACAAGTTATCCGTCTGGAAACAAAATCCGCTTCTTTTAACCTTCTAGTTGAACTAGGATGGTTGAAGCAGGAAAGAATGGTTTATGATTAGAAAATGTTAGAAAGAAAGTAACATTTTTCGAAGAGATTTTGGCTAATTTCCTTTGGGAAGTTTCTATTGTTGTTGTTCTCAAGAGAAGTGGAGTGTTTTTAAAATCGCAGAGCTGTCAACACCTGAAAAAAGAAAGTAGATCTGTATCACTATTGTCATATCGCCAAACTTGTTGAATCTCCTTGGCATGACCCGCAATCACATCAAAAATCTCGAAGGATAGCAAACCGCATCTCTCACTTATCAGACAACATTAAGAGAGTTATTATCAATAATAAGGTGATCCAACTGAGTCTGATGTATGAGGATTCTATAAAGAAGCGTCTGGACATCCGCCTTGTTGGAATTTTTCTCACCAATAGCCCCGAAAAAAGCTCATTTAAGCAGGAGGATAGTCTCTCTCTGCCAAGACCCAAAGTTGGGAGTTTCAGTTGGGACAAAGATGCTCCTCACTATATCTGCGCATCTGAATCTCTTCATAGAACAAGATACCCTTGAAGATTTCTCTATGGACGCTGCACACACCAGTGGACAAGCAAAGTAGGTTAGTCCTTGCAATAATATATTTCATCCAAATAATGTCTAGATATTTGATATATACAGTCCTTCAAGAAATGTACATCCATGTGATATCTCCCACGACTACAATATATGTATTGCTTCCTCAGACGCCTTAAGTTATCAAAACCAAAATAACAATAATAACATTGAACTCCAGAAATCTTACCTCTGTGTTGCCTGCATTGTTAACCTATAAAAGGTCTGAAATGTTGAACCTAAACCTCACCATCTTAGCTCTCGAAAAGACTACAGCATCTCATCATTAATATATTTGCACTCCCTCCACATAGGAATGGGCAAATCAATTATAAAGCAACGAAATTTCAATAAATGACCAACACGTGTAGCTGTCAATTTCTCTTTACTGGTTTTGAATCCTGTAAGTTATCTGTTTAGAAAAAAAATCTGCTTCTTTTAATCTTCTATCAGCTTTGAGGGAAATCACCAATTCTTTCAAGCAACTCACAAAAGGCCCATATCCTTTTTCTGTTAATTCATAGAACAAAGAAAATGCTTCCTGAGCTCTCCAAATTTTACAAAGACCCTTAATCACTGTATTATAAAGTTCAGTATCTAAATTTCGATGCTTCTCCAAACTAAATGGCAAAAGTTCTCGTGCCTCTAAGAATTTACCATCCTCACAAAGGGAGCCAACCAATTTCTCCATGTTCACTAAATACCCACTACTATACAGTGCTGTAACAATCTCAATTGCGTTATCCCTAAGACCACTCTTGAAAAGAATGATAATGGTATCTGTTGACAGATTGACGTTTTGCAGAATTCTCCTCTCTAACATCACCGTAACAAGTTTAGCAGCCTCATATGCACAACCATCTCTTATAAGAGCAGCGCGAGTATAGAATGAAAAGTAGATGTTTTAGGATGATGATCACTTCTCAACATCTTCTCCAAAGTTTTCTGAGCAAAACCCGATTCCACCTTCTGCAGAAAACCCTCAATCAAACATTCATACGTCTCCATATCCGGTACAAAGTCTCTCCTCAACATCAAGACCAAAATCTCATACGCAGCTCGAAATGAACCTTCTTTGCAGTGGGTATTGTGTTCCTCTCTTGAATAACTGCCTAAACACTTTCTCTGCCTTTCCCGCCTTCCCCACCGCACATAAATATTCAAAAATAGGATTATAAGCAGCAACAAGCGGAACACACCCCTCTTTCTTAAGCAGAATTTCACTCTCCTAAAGCGGATCAAACAGCTCCTCAGCTCTCACAAAATCCCCTCTCTGACATAAATTCCTAACCAGAACAGAGTCCGTCGCAGAATCAGGTTTGACATTTAAGTCAGACATTTTATCAAACATGTTCATGGCCTCATCCAACTTCCCTCCATGACAATGGGCATTCATCAAAGTATTAAAAGTACATGTATCTGGTCTAAATTCCCCACTATTACTAACACCCTGCAAAATCTCCTTAATCTTATCCAATTTTTGAGCCTCACATAGGCCTTGGATGAGGGTATTGTATGTAACTTCATTTGGTTTCAAACCTCTACTTAGCATTTCATCAAACACCTCCAATGCTTCCTGAACAGACTGCTTCTTGCAGCAACCTCTAATGAGAGTTGCATATGTAACTACATTCGGATTCAATTCGGAGCTCTTTGACCTCATTCCCTTCAAGAGATTGTGCGGAATTCGAACCTTTCCAGCCCGACATAGCCCGTCCACAAGCGTGTTATATGTAACGATATCCGGATCACATCCGGATCTTGTCATTTCCTTGAAAAACCTGAAACCATCGTCCACCATTGAATTTAAACAGAAACCCCTGATCAAGATATTGAACGTGTAGACATCGGGCAACATCCGGTCCGTCAATACCTGTTGAAGTATAAATGATTAAATAACACCATCTCTAACAACTTAAGCTTGTGGAGTAATGACTTTAATATTAAAAAAACGCACCCACCTAAAAAAATGAGTTAATAACACCATCTCTAACAACTTAAGCTTAAGCTTTTGGAGTAATGGGGTGTTACTTCTTACACATGGTATGAGAGCCATTGATTCAAAACACAATAAGTCGTTAACATTAAAAAAAAATGCACCCTCCTCCCAAAAAGAGTTAAATAACACGGGGTGTTACTTCTTACAAATGGTATCAGAGCCATTGATTCAAAACCCAATAAGTCCTTAATCTTAAACAAAAAATGCACCCTCACCCTCCTCCCAAAGAGTTAAATAACACCATCTCTAACAACTTAAGCTTAAGCTTTTGTAGTAATGGGGTTTTACTTCTTACTCATGGTATCAGAGCCAATGATTCAAAACCCAACAACTCCTTGATATTAAAAAAGATGCAATGTGAAGTGTTAATTAAATAGCATGCTTAAGCTTTTGGAGAAATTGATTGTTTCACAATACCATTTCATCAAACAATTTCTTGGCCATAACAGTCCGGCCACGGCGGAGGAGAACTGAAAAGATACTATTGAAGGAGAAGTCCGGCTTCACCATAACTCCGGATCAGAGTATTGAAGAAACGATTTGAACCGTTGGATGAGATCTTGCCGATTATACTGAAGAGGAAATTACGAGCTGCATTGAGATTGCGAGTGTGGGCAAGGATTTGGAGCATGATTGTGCGAGAGGGTTTTGAAAGGGGTTTTAGTTTTTGTTGTTTTGGGGGTGATGCTAACGTGAGCGGGGAAGGGAAGAGGTGATGGGAGAGATGGGCGTAGCGGCGTGGGAGGAGGAGCATGACCGGAAACTGGTTTTTGCGTTAAGTGAGTACGGCTGGAAATGAACCAGCCGAACTTGAGCTTTGTATAGTTCGGCTCGGAAAACCCGCGAGCTTTTTAGGCTCGCCCAGCTGAGATGAGCCAAGCTTTAAAGCTCGGATTATGTTTGTTTTTTATATACAAAATAAAAGAATGTGGGTTATTTATCACAAATGAAAGTTTGGTTGAGTGGTTAGAGGGGGCTTGGGTTCAAATCCCACAAAATGTTTGTTTTTATCATTCTTGTCTTCTTGAGCCGAGCCGAACACGAGCCTTCATGAAAACTAAACGAGCCGAGCCCGAACACCCTAAAGCTCGTCTCGGCTCGGTTCATTTGCAACCCTATATGGGAGGTCGGGTATTCAGTGGAAAAATAAGGAGAAAAGATATAGTATTTTCGATGGAAAAATATTTTTCATGTAAAATAAAATTCTAAAGGCACGTTTGGATACCGCAATAACCACTGCCAGCCTTCGAAATATAGATATTTTCCTACGCTCATCCCGATCATGTCCTATCAAATCTCTCTCTTTTTCCCACTGCCTTACCCGCTCTCTCACCGCTTCGAGATAGAGATTAATAAAGAAAAAAAAATTCTTGGCTACCAGACATGACCCAATTGATTAGAGAGGATAGGGTAGGGTGGATGGGTGGGAGAAAGACGAGAGAATTTTGAGAGGGAAAGACTGAGATGAGGGTGAGTAGGGGATAAAAACCGGGAAACAGAAAACTCTGCTCAAACTGGGATTGACTTTTTCGTGAATTTTAAGCCATTTCTCACCCTTATCTAGGACGTGCCCTCTTAAAAAATGCTAGTTTTATTTTCATTTATAATCTCTCATATCCTGACCAGGAACCGACATGGTTTCATCGTTTGTAATTCATAAATTTTTATTTCTAATATTTAATAGAAAAATTTATAGAAAAATTTAGTGATATAACATATAAGAGAGTATTCTCTTACAAAATGTTGTTCTAACTTCTAAGTACGTATACTTTATAATACAATATTATACATAGGAGAAGGTCAAATTTCGGTCCTTATGATTGATATTGGAACTGTAAGAAAATAGTTTCAGTTTCGATCATCATTATTGTCACGCCCCAAACCGTAATCACATGCAGTCCGACACATGACAGCAATGCATACTTGACCCGTAATCACATGCATACTGTGGTTCACAAGACCCGTTCTTCTTAATGGTGAGGATCAAACCAATACAACGAGGTGGCTTGTGCCTCATAACTAGCCGACGGAGATGGCTTTGCGTCTCCCTACACTCGCCTTCAGATATAGCTACACGTATAATGTGAAAGAAATAAAAAAAGATGCCTTTGAAAAAGGCTACAATGGATGTCGAAACTACCAAAGTTACGGTCCCATGCCATGTCGCAAATGGGGATTTGTTGGGTTACACTCTTGGTTCTACTCCCTGTAGTGTCACTCTATAGTTTTTTTTGATAAATCCCTCTCAACGAACCCCCCTCTTAAGGGAATGTCACCTAAATTAAACTCTCTCTCTCTCTCTCACTCTCAAAAAAAAAAAAAAAAAAAAGGAAAAAAAAAACACTACGGCCCACTTCATTGGATGATCCAAACTGTTCATTTATTGGGCCACAACCTAGATAGGTTGCACCACGTAAATCATTTCCATAGGACGATCCTAACCCTCCAATCTATAATCAGTTTACCCTATAGATTGGAGTGTCAAGATCATCCTATGGAGATGATTTACGTGGTGCGGAACATGAGGTGTAAATAGTGAGCCCAGTACTGCATAGAAATATGAGGTGTAAATTGTGGGTTCACCTTATGCATGGGTTAGGGGAGATGGTGGGCCCCACCTATCAATACATGAAGTGAAAAATGGTGGGAACCAACATTTGCCCCCCTTTAAGTTGATTCCGGGCTCCGCCCTCAGTCAGGATGAGAGTTCACATATATAGCCTATGAACCTTCTCTCCCTTTCCAATGTGAGATCTTACAATCCACCCCATTTAGGGCCTGACATCCTCACTGGCACTCTGGGAGGTATGGCTCTAATACCATTTTATCACCCCCGACGCCACTGTGTAAATATTATCCGATTCTTGATCTTCTACACTTCCGGTTTTGTTTTTCAGCAGCACTAACCATGTCCGACCCACTCCGCGGGACCCGCCCCTTGGAGATGCTGAAAACATGTCTGCACAGAAAGAAGGAGAGATCACATATATAGCTAAGCCGAAGCCAAGAAACTTTCTCTCCCTTTTCGATATGGGATCTTACAATTTGTATCACATGGGCGGTGGATACAATATTCGGGCGTTGTGGGACCGTGTCTGGAAGTTATCCCTTCACACCCCCGAGCATGCATCGGCGTTTGCTCTTTTCTGGGGTGTTTGATGGCAGTGATTGATTTTCCACACTTTTCCACGAATTTGGGGTAAGAAACCCGAACTTCACAAAAAAAAAGAGGAAATGACAAGAGTCGCCACCTGGGTTAGGGCCCAAGACCCATAAGTGACTTTGCAAGACTAAGCATGCGATTCCATGAATGGCCCATTGTCTGATTACAAGAATGGAAGGTGTTAGGCACCGTTCTCGCCCGATAAGTACTAGTTTTTAATTTTTGAGGGCTTTATTTAGTTAAAATTCATCAAAAGGGTTATTTATCCATTCTCATTTTATGCCTTATGTTGAACATGCAAGAGTTCTACATGATCAGAGAATAGGCAAAGCATGAATTCATGAATCTAACATAATTGACATCTATATGAAGTACACATGAACGGAACATGTGTGAAACTTGTTAACTTACCAACTTTGCCAAGTGGGTCCCATTTCTATTTTTGCATGCAAAATAATATAGCCGACCTTGCTCACTTTTCCACGTGAAACAAGCTATATATATATATATATATATATATATATATATATATATATATATAAAGCAAAATTACTTCTATGTTTGGGAAAGAGTGGGAATTCCCATTATAACCCCCATTTGCATGTGCTCTCAAACAGGTATTGCGTGCACAATAACATACGTGGCCTTGTAATTTCTTTGCACTAAAAAAAATCCAAAGTGGCTGGACGTTTATGCATAAGATGATCCAACCGTCCATTTTATGTGTCCACAAAAGTTACATCCCAAACTATCATTTCCATTGATAGGGCTCACAATTCGGCTTTCATGGGATGATCTAAACCGTTCAAAAAGTGGGCCACAATGTGGATAGTTACACCCCCCTAGGTTATTCCATGAGTTGATCCACACCATCCAATCAATGGGCCACAATATAAATGTTAATTTGCATCCCTAATTCATCTTAATAGAACAATCCCGACCACCCATTTGTGGGTACACAAAGGTTGCATCCCATAATATCGTTTCCACTAATGGGTCCTTCAATGTAAACTATCTGTCCCTCTAATTTACCTCCATAAGCTGATCCAAGCTGCTCAAATGATGGTCCACCATGTGAGTTGATTACACCCCTCAAATCATTTCCCAAGGCCGATCCAAACCATTCACTTCATTGGGCCACAAGATAAATGAATCACACCATGCAATTCTAGTGGATGATCCAAGCCGCCCATATTTTGACTACCATTTCCCGACCTTCTAATCCACAACCACAACCCACAACATTTCAACTCACAAACAAGACCATATGGCCTAGAACATTCAAATGTAATTTCCCTATGAATCATATTTCGGCTAAATACTTGTGTACCATGCTTGCATTCAGCTCAAATTTTCCTTAATTTGAAATTTTATCTTTTCACTAAATTTTTCGGAAAAATCCAAAAATGGCCCTGCAAATCAAAAACCAAAAAAACACATCAAATAGCACTGCTCTAAATATCAAATATGCATGATTTACTACCCTAAGATTCACATATAAATGTGATCATCAACAGCCAATTGAACTTGACCCAGACAACTCTAATGATGGTGCTAACATGTACTCTACAAATACAAATGCAACATGATAAGATTATATGTTTTGACAAAACACAAATGGTCCTAAATGCATTTATTCTAAATGGATGTACCATAAGGTTGATAATGGGAGAACCACTGATTGATTCACATGGATTTACTTATGGATTTTATACCTTCCTTTGATTTGATCAAAGATAGAACATGAAATAGTTTCTCCTTGATTTAATCATGACGGCTTATTACCAATGTCCTAACTCGGGTCTTACATGCCTAAAATGGGACTTAAGTGCCTAATGTAGGACTTAAGTGCCTAATGTGGGTTCCAACACGGATCTTGCATATGTGATTAACATGTTTTTTATGGGAATGATGCATAGGTTTTACTTAACCTAAATGGACAAAATTGAAGATAAGATTTGGGTTTAACTAGGATATTTAATTCCTAATTCAAGACTCTGGGTGATTTATGGGGATTCTGGTTAAGAAACTGGGTCACTCTGATGCATTCCCGTGGCACTCTAGTGCACTCTGGATCATTCCAGGAGTCATTCGAGTTCATTTCCGAGGCACTCCGGTACACTCTGGATCATTCCAGAGGGACTCTAGAACATTTGAACGGAACTCGGGGGTATTCTACTTTATCCTAGTTCTAAACTAAATTATGTGGGCCTAGAGGAATGATTTGCAGCCTAAAACTAATGCAAGAAAAATGGATTTTAATGCAATATCGAGTTTACAGACAAATTTAATGAATCAACTATTAAATTCAAATATTGATGAGAAACATGTATCTAAATATTTTAACATGGATTCTAACAAAATTAATATATATGGAAATAAGTTAACATGGATTCTAACAATTTTAACAAAGTTAATCATGGATTCTACCAAAAGTTAATATGAAACATGGACTGTAACAGTTTTTACAACTTTAAGCATGGATTCTACCAAAATCAAGATAAAAATAAATTTTCCTAAAAAGGCGGAACTTACCTACCTTTCCTAACGATTTGTGAAGATCCGCCCATCCCAACGCTTTCGACGCATTGGGTGGGGGGAATGGGAATGTGAAATTGGGTTGGTTTTTCTAGAGGAGAGAGAGGGTATGGACTATGGACGAATGCTTTTCTTAATGGCTAGGAGAGGGGGACATTTTTGCTTGATCGTAAAATAAGGGAGAGGGGTGGGTATTTATAGAACGTTGGAGGAAATTTCCATTCCTTTTCGACTCTTTGGAGGCATAAGGGATACGAAATTAAGGTGGGAAATGGGGATTGGTTAGATGGAATGGATATGCGGATTTTAGAATCCGGAATTTCTTCAAAATTGTAAATGAGAGACAAGAGAAGAAGCGGATCAACCGTCGTTTTCTGATTTCTCCCCCTTCTTTCTGTCAGCAAGAGAGGAGCAGATCATATGTTTCCAGGTTTTAGAAATCTCAGGATGAGGGAGAGATTTCTAAAACCTTGATTTCTTCTTTAAAATTCAAGAAACGCTGTCAGGATAGCATACAACAGCTTGATCATCAACCCTATTTTACACTGTTTTCAAAATAAAATTTGGATTCTAAAATCCGCGTATCCAAACGGCCCCTTAGTGACGCCTTTTATTGATGATGAAGATTTTTCCGGATAATTTCTTATAGGTGACTGATTTTTTATTTAGGTGATGGATTTTACACTTAATCTTTTAATAAGTGTAAAGATAAACTACGAGCTTTGCTATAAACATGTTCCTTAGGTCTCTCTAAAGAAAGTATTCACTTTGTGACAAAACACACAATACAACCAGAGAAGATACTACACACACGTACAACATTAGTAACCCTTTTACATATTATTATCCACCAATTTAGACAGCATAGTAAACACAAAGTACTATCAATGCTATTACATATTACATCCAATAGTAAGATAATCAATCCTTTATTGAGGCACATTTAAACCGGCCATAAAACTAAGTGAACCACATCTATTCTTAAAGGGCAATCGGTTCAACAAACAATGCGATGATCCGCTCTTTGGTCTTGCCTTCGGCAAATGTGTATCCATCATCATTTTTGTACAATACTTCCATAACACGTGCGAGATTCACAATTGGCATAAGGAGAGCAAGTGAGACAGGAGGGTCAAGGCAGGCTTGACTTAGGCCTTTCCATGCAATCTTAATCAATTCTTGCAACTTATCACACGCCTCCTGCTCTGAGCACCCATGCTCCTTGACATAGCATTCGAGAGATGATACAACATGCCCTCGTTCTTGTTCAAACTTCAAATGTCAATGATACATAAAAATAATATTAAAATCAATACAAAAAACAATTACACATTTTATCTTCTTGTCTCATGTTACTTAAATTAGTTGATCCATGTATTATGATTTTTTTTTTGGGTTAAAAAGACTTACTCAACTCATAACTCAATGGCTGGACATAAAACACCTTCTGATTTCGATATAGGCACATCCCTAAGTTTTATTTAGTTGGATTAGCTTTTAACTCTAGTACAGTTAGCAATCTCTTAAGAAATTAGAGGTAATTAGTTTGTGGGGGATTAGAATGTTATTGTAATGAGAAGGTAGTTTGTCATTAAAATAGTCATGAGACATGACAAGAATATGAAGGTTGTTTTAAGGATGGGAAGTGATATATCCGCCCCTTTTGATTACTTGGGACACCCAGCAGCAGTGTATCAGCCCGTCCGCTGTCCTTTATACACTACTGCTGGGTGTCACAAGTAATCCAAAGGGGCGAATATATCACTTCCCTTCAAGGATTCATAATATTATAAAGTCCACTGAGTTTTTTTTTTTTTTTTTTTCACAATATTACTGTAAATGTTTCGTGTAAATTAGCATCCTACCTTGCTTCCCACGATGTCATCTCGGAGTCGGTTAACTATTGATGCATCCATAACAATCTTGGGCCTTGTGCTTGCCCAATCAAATGCCTCCTTTGTTGCAATTTCATCCATCCCAACAAAAGTGAGGATAGTAATACTTGGGTAACCGCAACTGATCAATGAGAGGGTTAAATGCTCATTGAATAGAGGTACATATCCCTTGTTATACCATACAGCTTCATTAAAGTATGCTCCTGTTAACCATTTCATCTGCGATAAGAGCAAGTTGTTCAACCATAATATTAGAACATAAAAATCAGGGAAAAATACATTTACACCCCCTCTAGCTTCTGACACATATATGTTTAAAGGAAACACAAGGTTATCTTGAAAATATATGTTTCCCGAAAAACACAAGGTGTATGTGTCAGAAACTAGAGGGGGTGTAAATATATGTTTCCCGAAAAATTATCATCGAAAAGGAAACACAAGGTTATCTTCCCAAAACAACTCAAGGATGTTGATGTTGGCACTCCCATGTTTAATAATTGTATAAAATTCAAGTTATCTTTTCTTTTTGCTTTTGATTGATTTTTGGGAACTGCAATAACGTTTGCCAGCCGTTTATATAATAAAAGACTAGATGAGTGAGTGCAATTATCAAAACATGGTATTGGCAATATCTGTAGCCTAATTTAAATGTTCTTAATATGGCTCAAATTTTATGTATGTTAAGATGTCATACTGCTTCTATTAAGTATGGTACACGATAAGACTTTCCATCAGCTGCAAGTTCCTCTTCTATTTCCTTGACAGTACTCAACAACGCAAGATAGCACACTTTCATGTATTTTGGAAGCTGATGTGCTGACTCAACATCCCACCTGAAATTAATTAGCCATTCACAATATCAGTACCTGGCCTATAAATGATTGCCAAATGAAACTAAGAAGTCATTTTCTTACAAGATATGGTGGTAGACATGTGGACTAACTTATAAAACTCATCAATTTCCTCAGTTAAAAATCATAAGGATATATATGGACTATCGTGGGTAATATTTTTCCATCACCTTTCTAGCACAATATCAGCATTATATACGTACCTTGGGTGATACTCTGTTGTTGTTTGGCAAATGGCCTGTTAGTTTGTATCTTCAGAAGAAAAGAGAATGGAAGAGAGAGAGAGAGAGAGAGAGAGAGAGAGAGAGAGAGAGAGAGCCATATAGTATATGAGATGAAAATTCAAAGGATGTCTAAGGGCATGTTGGGAAACAATGAAAAATATTTCATGGAATATTTCTCTACCTAGCATGAGTGGAAGAGTGATACGGAAGTGGGAGAGAGAGATTTGAGGAGGTGGTGAGTGAGGAGAAAATGGTGGAAAAAATTCCTAATTTTAACAGGAATCTATTTTCCTGTCTTTTTAATGCATCATCTAACCAATCTCCTCATTCGCGGCATTATCATGTCTCCCTCTCAGGGCCCACTTTACTTCTCTTTTGGTTTGGGGAAACAAATAATCCCTGAATTTTAGTCTCATGGTCTGCAAAGATGTATATGTAAGGGTGGTGGCAACATTTAGTGTTGTATTGTATTTTGTGATGAGGGTCTCGTATAAGTTGCGATGTAACATGTTATAGTCCTTTGGCATATTAACCAAAATGCTATAAAATAGTAGTCTCTATTCAAAGCAATAGAAATAAAAGATACACGTAAGTCGAGTACCTATTGAGTGCCTCCGTGAATAGTTGTAGTTCCTCAAATTCACCGTACACATCGTAAATGTCATCAATCACTGATATCATGGCCAACATTTTGGAAGCCATTATTCTAGCTCGAGAGTGTTGCGGTTCAAAATGCACCCCAATCGCCCAAAAAAAGTACAATTCCGTTATTCGGTCTCTAGCATAAGGTATGCTTCCTATAAGATCCATGTCCTTCCACCACCTGTAAGGTATATCAATATAGTCTATTTTAACCTGAGTGAATCTAATGTGGCATGTTTCATTTCATCTAATACCTAATACAATAAAAACATCAGTGTTCCCATTATATCTAGAATAGATAATATGATGATGAAGAACTCATTTTTTAGAGATTTATATGGTGGCCGACAGTGAAGTCCTGTGCGAGAGGTACCGCCCTTGATATTTGACTCATTTAAAATTGGGCTGCTGTTGGATTAAATATCAATGGCGGTACTTCATCGTAGTACCATACATGGGACTTGGCTGTCGGGCACCATATAATTTCTCCATTTTTAATATATGGAGTGCCACCAGCTTTGATGGTTTTTCTATAGCTCCGTAACATATATAGTTAATATAAACTCACCTCGTAAGATCCTTTAACTCTCTCTGGTGTAACGATTGTAAAAGATTGAAATCCAGCTTTGCAAGCTCTAGCACAACAACATTTCGTCCCTTCTCTTCTTCGTATACAGATATGTAATGCCTATGCTCTAGCCTTTGGACACTCTTCCACAAGGGCATCTCTAAGTCGTGTTCTATCTGTGTTGCAAGTTTAGAATCGAGATTGCTTATACCAGACTTAAGGTGTTTCTGCGTAAATATAAGGGCCTCGTCTAATAGATCCTCTCCTTCTGTGCTGAGATGTGCGGCTTCATACAAGCTTAACAGTCCCCTCACATCTTTAATTAAGGCCTCATTGAACTTTCCCTCCTCGTCATGGAACTTGTAAAATACATCTATTTCATCAACACTCAACAAAGTCATGTTTTAAATTATCAATGAGAAAACTTGTGTGAGACGTAGCACAAGTTCTCGGAAAGAAGAAAACAAACTAATGAAAAAATATTTACCTGAAGACACATTAAACCCATGTTGTCTTAGCAGTCAAAATCGGAGAGCAACCACAAACAAATCATCATCAACATCATCTGTATGAGATTCAAATTTTTGTTGTAGTGCTTCATCGATCTCCTTTTCAAAGTGATATGCCACTCCAAGACGTTGAAGCACGTCAATCAACTCAATTTCTTGTTGTGACCCCTTAGCTCTGGATAACATTCTATTCACTTCTTCCTTCAATTCTTCAACCCTCTTACTCCATGCATCCAACTTCTACATGGTACCATTTAAAGAACAAATACATTAGCTATGGTAATTATGAAAGGCTATAATTCAACTTAATTGATCTCGCTAACTCATACTTCCCGACTGTAAACATAAACCTTAAATTTTATATTCTGCTAAATTCTACGATGATCCTTTTTCCTTCTTTTCTGACCGTAACTTGATAAATTGGTATAATAGAAGGAAAAAGAGGTGAGTATACAAAAAAAAAAAAAAAACCATTGAATTGAGCATTAACTATCATCATGTGTTCTAGGGAATTGCTAGCGTCCATCGCAAATGGCATTTCACAGCTGGTCTGTCGCTTGTGAGACAAGCGACAGACCAGCTGTGAAATGCCATTTGCGATGGACCCTAGCAAATCCCTGCGTTCTATCAAGACACATTAGCTACACAACTTTCGATATCTGTCATAATGAAAGGTGATAATTGAATTTTTAACGAACCCTCTCTCCCTGCTTACATTTTGATCATGAGAGTAGGCGAGGAAGTGATCTCCCCAAACGCTTGGGTGAAAAACTTCTAATTTGCGGTTGATTTGTGGCTTCCCATCTTCTAGTGAATTGATGATGGAACCAAAAGAAGGGGTTGCAGTTACAAGATCCATAGTAATGCCAAGGTTGGGAAATAAAACAAAGGAATATAAGGGCGGTAATGTATTTTGGAATAGAGGTGTCACAAGAATCGGTATTTATAAGCAGGAAATAGAGAACTGGAATAATTAAAAATCAGTATTATAGGTTGGAAAATAAACTAATGACATCTAATACTGACATGAAATAGCAAAGAAGAGAGACAATTTATTATCTACCTAATTTACTCGACACAAGAAATAACAAAGAAGAAGACAATTATTATCTACCTAATTTACTCGACACAAGAAATAACAAAGAAGAAAGACAATTATTATCTACCTAATTTACTGCCTCCATTTATAAGAGAGATAAGAGATCAAAAACGTGATTTATGTGAAAGATAAATACAACCACATGATCCATAACACCAGCACGAATCATATAAAAGGAAAAAACGTGTCTGTGTATTAATATAATAATTGATCAATGATGTTTTCTTTTTTTGGGAGATTTTATATGGCGTAAGCGGAAGCGTCCAAAAAATCATGCCACATGTACTCTTCACTTCACTCAGCGTACAGCTGTCCTCAAAGCTTTAATTTTTTCCTTCACTGCTTTTTGACTCTGCATCTTTTATGTGAACAGCCGTACACTTTAGAGGAAAACCTTTCACGGCTCGCTTCTGCGACTTTTTATATGGTGTAAGCCCATGTAGTTCCGTATTTTTCCAAAAACTATTATACGGACCACACTATACAATGATCCAAACCGTCCACCTTATGGTACGCAAGGTAAATAGGTCGTGCGCAAAAAATAATCATTTCTATAGGACGATCCCAACCCTCCGATCTATAGAGGAACTGCATATTATGAAACTTTTGTAGATCGGAGGGCTGTGATCATCCTATAGAATTGATTTTTCGATAACAATCTATTTACGGTGTGTTCTATCAAATGGATTGTTTGGAACATCATACATCCTAGGGCTGCAACAGGGTCCGGTTGGGTCGGGTTTTTCAAAACCCAAGCCCAACCCTGGATCCCATTATCTCGGCCCTGACCTGAGTCAGGGCCGAAAGACCTCAACCCATTGCCCGCTCTACAGGGCTCAGTGCTGGCCCTGGCCCGCCCTGATTGGGCAGGGCCAGCCCTACTTGACCCTAGGGCAAATACCTGTTAAGAGTGTCAAAAATAAAGAAACCACTTATCATATAGAACAAAATGACCAATAAACAGAGAAAGGGAACAAAATTAGACAATATGAATTCAACGACATGACGGGCAATAGAGACAATAGAGAACATTAGCAAAAGAAACATGCACAAATGGTTCAATTCTATAATAGAAAACTTAGGGTCGGACCGGGTCAGGGTGACCCGAGGCATTAATCCAGAACCTGACCCGACCTGAGTCGTGGTCTAAAAAAATGAACCCTAACCCGCCCTCAGGGTTGGAAAATCCAGCCGTGACCCTCTTCGGGCTCAGGGTGGGTCAGGGCTGACAAGGCCAAACTTGCACCCCTAATACATCCTATGTTGTGGTCGGTACGATACTTTTGAAAAAATATGGGACTACAAGGGGCTTACACCATATAAAATCTCAGCTTTTGCATATGACAACAGCCGCTTCAAATAAAGTTACAGAATAAGTCAGAAACTGCCAAAAACTTAACTCTGTGGCTATCGTCACCTATTCATAGGGAAATATCTTCCTGCCAAAAACTTAACCTCTGTGGCTATCGTCACCTATTCATATCTATCTATCTATACTAAGCTTGTACGATTCCAAAATGTCATTCGCCTTTTCCAGCCAAACATGAAAACTTTTTCTTTAGAAATTATTTTCCGCATCACCTTTTTTGACTTTTTTTTAACAAAGGCCCCATTCAACCTACATATTTTCAATCCTACCCCTCCTTTATACTTTTTAACAAAGGCACCCATGACAGCCACTTAATTTCAATCTTACCCCCCTCCTTTATGCTTTTTAGAGAAAAAATCTATAGGGTGATCTTAACCATTCGATTTAAGAGGAACAACATATGATGGAAACCTCTATAGATTGGAGGGTTAGGATCAGCCTATGGAAATGATTTTTTGGGCACAACCTATGTATGTTGTGTTCCATCACATGGACGGTTTGGATCAACCTATAGAGATTGAACACTTTTCGTCCATGTTGTGTTCCATCACATGGACGGTTTCCATCTCTTTCTCTATATCCGGTTCTTGAACACCTTCGGTGTGGGGTTGAGGGCATCTTCTTTGTTGCAAAGATTGAACACTTTCTGAAGAAGAAGAATCACCATTGGTTCTTCCGGATTTGGAATGGGGTGGAGGATTGTTTGCTTCAGCACGAAGACGTTCAACTTCTCGAGTCAAATAATTGATTTGTTGTTGCATATGTTGCTGCAAGTTTTCAGCAAGTGTGTGTACTTCATCCAAGGGAATTGTTCTACCACCTTGACGTCGGGCTTGTCTTGGAGGCATTGTCCTCTCCTCCAAAGCTCTGATACCAAAATGATGCAAGCCTCTCCTAGGCTTTTTGGACTAAGGATCGGGAGAGTGACAAAGAAAGACACTCAATTGCACAATGACTTGGATACAAGAAAACAGATTCATGCTAGTTCGGTAAATTGGGCGTATTTCCTTCAATATAGGTCGAAATGACCTGATTCCAAAACCAAAATTTCAAGGACTCAATGATCTAGAACGTTGATGAATAAAGTTTTCTTAAAATAATACTGTAAGGCACTTGAAAATAAGATGGAAGTGGGTGGTCCAGCAAAAACTAAAATCTGGATAAAGGTAACAACTTGAATGGCTACTCTTCTAGGTTGCAATGGAAGGTGGATAACATCATTTATTCAAGATTGATGGTTTAAAACTCTTCAAAGATGCAAACAATAGAGGAAAGCTCCTACTCTTCAAGGAAGGAGTGAAACTCTTCTAGGTTTCAAGGATGAACTCTTCAAGGTTCAAGGAAAAATGCAATAAACAAATTTTCATTCAATATTCACTAAAAACTCCATTACATATGTTTGATACTCTTCAAATAGAGAAATTCATGAGAAAATTCATTCAAACTAGTCCACTAACTAGTTTAGGGAATCACATACATTATTAATAGCTTAGGAACTCTAAACACATTAACTAGTCAAAGCTAGCAAACATAGTCTACGCTTCAACTACTGGGCCAAATTAAGACCATGAATATCCGTTGGAAAGATAATTCAAAGACCTACAACTTCTTAGTTAAGCATTTTCTCGGATTCGTCCAGCTTGAGGTCCAAAAACGTGCATCCAAATTAACCAGGTTCATTATGACGAAAAAGCAACTGGATCAGGCCTGAATTGGCATGTCCATGATCTTGGGCTGGAGCTGGCCTTTATGCTTTGTGGATTCAAGTTGGGCTTGGGCCTTTTGTTGTGCTCGAATGAGGGATGATCTTCTTAAAGCTGTTGGATGGTCTAGCTTGCCTCTCACATGGATAGGGGCTGCATCATTCCCCCCTCGTTTGAAAGAATTCGTCTCTGAATTTGAGTCTTCATCATTGGTTGAATTTCTCACATAAGGTGTTAAGTTATTGACCATCCACATGATCTTGAATTTTTCTAAAATTTCCTTATTCAAGAATACTCGTCCTCGAGTTTTGAAGTGCCGAAGAATGTTAATCATCTTAAACTCTTGAGGATCAAATGTTATTGAATAATTCCAAAGAAAAAAATAGAATCCCTCTCCTTCTTGAATATGCTTGAATTTATGAATATACGCTATAGGCTTCAATGTTGGATCGAATAAAAATGGATCAGTGTAAATGGATGAAGAAATAGATGTAATATGTTTCCACCCACCTAACTCTTCAATCTCCATTAGTTCACCCGTTGTGTTGTCCAATCCAATTTTTATGAGTTCTTTCTTCAATATTCCGTATGGCACCTCAATCATTTCTTTAAGTGAATTGTTGAGCTTTTTGCCACCATCAAAAGTCAATGACTCACCATTGGAAATTTTAGGAAAGATTAGATATCCATCTTCTGAATATTCATCATAGATTGGTGGAAATTTTTCAGTTTCTTGTTTTGGAGTAAGAAAAATTTTCCGCATCATAAGGAACTCACCGGTATCGGCGTTAAGCGCTTGCTCATTAAATGAGTTACTTTCATCATACTTTGGGCCAATATCAGCATCTTCCTCATCCGGATCATCAGATTCATTTTCCACAAGTAATGCTTTACCTCCTTGTCGCTTCCGACAATTGCTAGCACGATGTCCTATCTCACCACATGAATAGCAATGAATACCGGTTGTAGAGCTTTGACTGGTAGGAGGGGGCTGATTATAAATTTTGGGCTGAGTAGGGGCTTTGTTGATGCTAGTGGGGTGTGCACTTGTGTTGCCGGCTTTGGTGGTGCCAACCGAACCTTGAACTGTTCGGTTTGTGAAAGATGTGGATTGTGGCTTTCGAGAGTGCGAATGCTCCACATGAATAGCAATGAATACAGGTTGTAGAGCTTTGACTGGTAGGAGGGGGCTGATTATAAACTTTGGGCTGAGTAGGGGCTTTGTTGATGCTAGTGGGGTGTGCACTTGTGTTGCCGGCTTTGATGGTGCCAACCGAACCTTGAACTGTTCGGTTTGTGAAAGATGTGGATTGTGGCTTCCGAGAGCGCAAACGCTCCACCTTGAGAGCTCTTTGATGTGCATCTCCCAAATCCCAAATCTCAAGAACATCAAGGGTGTCTTGGATATGAAGTTGAAGGCCTCCTAAATACTTGTTCACGAGCATCTCCTCCGGGTCTTGAATATTGTTGCGAATTACCAACTCATTGAATTCATTGGTGTATTGGTCTACTATTCGTGTTCCTTGCCTCAAATTTTGGTGCCGTTAGTACAAATCTCTCTTATAACCTCTGGGAAGGAAGTGCTTACGGATCTTGTCCTCCATCTTTCTCCATCGAGTGATAGGATCTTTGCCGGCGGAGTGGCGGGTTTGCTTCTCACGTCTCCACCAAGCTATGGCCTTGCCTCAGAATCGCATGGCAATGATGCCAACACGACGCTCTTCCGGGAAATTTCTATGCTCAAAAACTTCATTCACAAGGGTTAACCAATCAATGATTTCATCAGGGGAATCAGTTCCTAGAAATTCTGGAATGTCTCTCTTGATTTTCTTTTCCCAATCCAGTTCTCGAACACCTTGTGTGTGGAGTTGAGGGTGCCTTCCTTGTCACACAAATTGAACACTTTCTGAAGAAGAGGAGTCATCATTGGTTCTTCCGGATCTGGAATAGGGTAGAGGATTGTTTGCTTCAGCACGAAGACGTTCAACTTCTTGAGTCAAATCATTGATTTGTTGTTGCATATGCTGTTGCAAGTTTTTAGCAAGTGTGTACTTCATCCAAGGGAATTGTTCTACCACCTCGACGTCGGGCTTGTTTTGGAGGCATTGTCCTCTCCTCCAAAGCTTTGATACCAAAATGGTTCAAGCCTCTCCTAGGCTTCTTGGACTAAGGATCGGGAGAGTGACAAAGAAAGACACTCAATTACACAATGACTTGGATACAAGAAAACAGATTCATACGAGTTCGGTAAAATGGGCGTATCTCCTTCAATATAGGTCGGAATGACCTGATTCCAAAATCTAACTTTCAAGGACTCAATGATTTAGAACTTTGATGAGAAAGTTTTCTCAAAACAATACAGTGGGTGGTCCAGCAAAGACTAAAATCTGGGTAAAGGTAACAACTTGAATGACTACTCTTCTAGGTTGCCAAAGAAGGTGGATAACATCAATTCTTCAAGATTGATGGTTTGCAACTCTTCAAGGATGCAAATAATAGAGGAAAGCTCCTACTCTTCAGGGAATGAGTGAAATTCTTCTAGGTTTTAAGGATGAACTCTTCATGGTTCAAGGGAAAATGCAATAAGCAATTTTTCATTTAATATTCACTAAAAACTCCATTACATATGTTTGATACTCTTCAAATAGAGAAATACATGAGAAAATTCGTTCAAATTAGTCCACTAACTAGTTTAGGGACTCACATACATCATTAATAGCTTAGGAACTCTAAACACATTAACTAGTCAAAGCTAGCAAACACAGTCTACCAAAATAGCCATAACTCTTCAACCACTGGGCCAAATTAAGACCATAAACATCCGTTACAAAAATAATTCAAAGACCTACAACTTCTTAGTTAAGCATTTTCTCTGATTCGTCCATCTTGAGTTCCAAAAATGTGCATAACAATTGCCAGGTTCATTATGACGAAAATGCAACTGGATTAGGCCTAAATTGCCGTGCCCATGATCTTGGGCTGGAGCTGGCCTTTATGCTTTGTGGATTCAAGTTGAGCTTGGGCCTTTTGTTGTGCTCGAATGAGGGATGATCTTCTTAAAGCCGTTGAATGGTCTAGCTTGTCTCTCACATGCATAGGGGCTGCATCAAAACACTTGCATGACCCAAAAAGTGCATTAATCATTGATCAATAACATTATCTTTTTTGGGAGATTTTATATGGCGTAAGCCCTTACAGTCCCTTATTTTTCAAAACGTATTGTACGGACCACACTATAGAATGATCCAAACTGTCCATGTGATGGAACACAACGTAAATAAGTTGTACCCCAAAAATCATTTCCATAGGATGATCCTAGCCCCCCGATCTATAGAGTTTTGCATAATATGCAGTTCCTCTATAGATCGGACGGTTGAGATCATCTTATAGAATTGATTTTTTAGCACAACCTATTTTAGTTATGGCCCATCACATGGACAGCTTGGATCATCCAATAGTGTCGTCCGTACAGTACTTTTTGAAAAATACGGGACTATAAGGGTTTATACCATATAAAAACTCCTTTTTTGGTACACACAGTACATAAACTGTTTCACAAAAATAGGGATAAATGCATACCGAATTTACATAATCATGGTACTAAAATTAGTCAGATCAGCTCCAAACTTGTCTAAGCTGACTCAACTCGATCAAAAATTCAGTCAGGTCATTATGCGACTAAGATTACCTAGGTTATAGAGTTTTTATATTATGGCCGACCGGGTAAATTACAAGCCTAGCCCTTGCTATTTTGACAGTCGTGCATCATATAAATTCTCCTAGGTTATATTTGTTTTCTCAACAACTTGACCCTGTCAAGTTGAGACAACTTGATCCTTCTTCGCAAGTAGATGATTGTAGAAAATTTCTGATTTGCTAACCATAAACCTATTAATTTATTTCTAGAGACCCAAACATAGGAAATGAGAAATAAAGGGGAGAGAGGCTGAATGAAAATGTAGAAGAAAAAATCTTGCTTAATGGTTTAAGAGTGACATCATATAATATAATAGTAAAACGGAATCCTAAAAAACGTGGTTGCGCCACGTGGCACGCCTCTTCCACAAACGTAAAACTCTCTCAATAATGCCATGTACGAAAAATTGTTATATATGGATTGTAGAAAAAATCTCACCATTTCTCTCCCTAGAATCTCTCATTCTCTAAATTGAAAAGGAATTCCAATTAACTCTCCTATAATCTCTCTCCCTATTAGTTACGTTTTAAATGTGGAAAACGAGGATGCACCAAGTGGCACCCCTTCTATACCCACAACGTGGCACTCTCCATAAGAAGACGCAAAGAATAAACGAATTAGTTTCCTAAAAAGAAGAAAATCTTAAATGTATTGGATTCCTAATTTTATGCTGATTTTTATTTAGGACTCTTTCTTGCATTGAACAACAGGGAGTTTTCCTTCCATCTCTCCGTGAATAGAGGAATTTTTCATTTTTGGGCATCTCTCTCTCCTCTTTGCGTAGGATCCAAATTAAAAGGAGTATGCAAAACAAATTAAATTACCAGAAGAATAGGAGCGGATTTGCTTAAATTAATGATTTGCTTTAATTGACGGTAGATTCTCCCTGCGTAAAAGGAAGCCGTGGTTATCAAGAACATTCTCCCCTTCTAATTCCCTATGTACAATTTCCCTATGGAACCGCCATAAACCATCGTCTCTCTCTAATATATACAAAAAACCTCTGCTCATTAACACACTCCTCTGCTCACTGCCGCCCATCACAACGTCTTTCTCATTGCAGGTATTACCAGTCTTTATTTTTCAGATTTTTATTTATTTTTCTTTCTTTTTTGTTCTCAACTAAAACCACACCCTCTGATTTTTTCTTAAATTTAAAAAATCAGATTTCTTTGATTATCTCTATAATCAAATTTACAAATTTTTTTAAAATTTGTATAATTCTAATTTAAAAATTTTGTTAGCCTGAGGAAATTTGACGAGTTGGTGGATTATGTTTGCCAGTTATCAGATCAATTCTCTTAGGCATGCATGTTGAATGATTTTTTTTTACAAAAAAATTGCCATTTTTCAGGAGAAAAAACGAGTGATTTGCAGAGAAGTTCCTGTGAAAGGAACAACACGCCTTAGGCGGAGTCAGGTAAAACACATTGCACACATTCCTGCATGATTTTATGTTTTGACTCATTTCATGTGTTATAATATTTTTGAATTCAATAAGGAATAGTGCAGTTCTTTTAGAATTCCGCCTGTAGATATTGACAATTTTCATCAGTATTATTTGTTGGGGTATTATTATTATTATTATTTTTTGATGGGCAAGCTGGGGTTAGGCAAACCCCTACCAGATATATTGAGAAAAAAACATATTACAATCTTTCATAGAGGGACCCCAAAGAGTCCGAGGACAAGACCTCTACAAGGGAGGGGGACAAAAAATTAGGGGGGAGATTATCACCCTTACAAAAATAATCCTGTTTAGAAAGGATGTCTGCTGCTGCATTTCCTTCTCTCCAAATATGGGAAATTTTCCAAGAGTTTAGATTTCTGAGCTTACTGTGGATCATGGTTAGAGTTTGGAATTTCCTCCAAGGGCAAGCTTCGGTGCCTTCAATCACTTTGACTGCATGGATTGAGTCAGATTCAATCCATAAGCTGTGGATGCTGAGATTCTCTGCTAGTTTTAGACCGTGAAGGATGGCTTCGATCTCCAGGTGATGAATAGCTTCAGGAGGGACGATTTCCGAGAATAGGCCAATGGAGCAGCTGAGATGGTCTCTAATAAGGCCCCCAACAGATCCAGAGTTGTCCATGAGGGATGCATCAGTATTTAGTTTATGGTGGCTGAGGTCGGGGGGGATCTATCGACATAATTTTGAGGTTTTGGGTTGTTGGAAAACGGGGAGCGACAAGTTTGCCGCAATTTTGGAGCTGGCCTATGAGGGTGAGTCTGAAAGCCTAAGGAACAGTATTTTTGTGCGAGAGGTTGAGAGAATTTGCTTGAGGAGGTCCTGCTTGTGAGTACATTTTTCATTATGGATTCTAGCGTTCCTCTCACACCAAATGTGATAGATAGAGGAAGCAAAGAGAATTCTAACAGAGATTGTAGCTTGTCCTTTACCTGGGAAGGAGGATCGAAGCCATAATTCTTCTTCACCTAAACTTTTCTTCTGTTTTTTCCTCTTGGAGATTCTCCAAAGCACCAATCTCCAAATCCAGGCGGAGTAGGAGCAAGAGAAGAACAGGTGATCTCTAGTTTCAGGTTCGGCGTGACAAAGAGGACATCTAAGATCGTCTTGGCCATTCAGGAAGGGAAGGCGATCTCTTGTGCATAATTTGTTTTTAATTGCTTGCCAAGCGATGAAACTATGACGCGGTATGTTACCAGGGAACCATATAGAAGAAGACCAATCGACTTTGGCTTTTTGGGATCTGATGGTATTCCAGGCTAATTTTACAGTGAAGATACCATCATTTGTTGGTTTCCAAATTGGACGATCAGAGGAGGTTTGAGAGAAAATAGCATCAGAAGTGATGTGTTTCAGCTCTCTGAGGTATGAATCTGATTGAATGGAGTCCCATTTTCCAAACTCTATTACATCCTTAACAGAGAAATTGCTCGGAATAACATTGAAAAAGGGGCCCATGGAAGGTTGAGAAATAATGACACCAGACGGGACCCAAGGTTGAAACCAGAAGTTTATGCTAGCACCATCACCCACAACATAGCAGAAATGGGGCCTAGCATTGTCACGAGCTTTTAGGATACTCCGGACAGCCCAAGATGGGTTGCGGGGCATCTTGATAAGCCAAAAATTCCTATTTCTAATATATTTTGCATTGAACCAGTGATTCCAGGGAGTGTTTCTGTTCTGGGTTATATTCCATACCTGCTTGATTTGGAATGCTCTGTTTATATCTGAGAGGGATCTCAAGCCAGCTCCACCTTCTACTTTAGGAGTGCAAATGTCACTCCAAGGCAGAGGATGGTATTTCTTCTATGGATTGCAACCACACCAAATAAAATTTCTGAATATCTTTTCTATATCGTTGAGGGTCGCTTTTGGAATGTGAAAGGAAGCCGACCAGTAAATTTGAAATGAGTTCAAGACGGATTTCACTAGCTCAATACGCCCAACTCTAGAGAGAAATATACTGGACCAGGAAAGAATTCTTTTCTTAACTTTATCAATCAAAGGCTTGCAATCTTTGGAGGTTAACCTGGATGTAACTAATGGGAGCCCCAGGTATTTGATTGGAAGATTGCCTTCCAACATGTTGAGAAAAGTGCAGATCGAGTCCTTCAGATTGTTATCTGTTCCAGAGAAGAAAATTTCTGATTTAGATAGGTTAACTTCAAGTCCCGAGCAGGCTTTGAATACATTAATGCAATCTAGAAGGCCTCTTGCATCAACAGTAGCAGCCTTAGTGAAGACCATAACATCATCTGCAAAAAAAATATGGGTTATAGATACAGATTCTTTGCAGAAAGGGGTGGTAATCGTTCCCAGGGATGAGGCTGAGAGTAAGATGCAGGAGAACATCTCCATCACGATACAAAAGAGAAGAGGGGAGAGGGGGTCGCCCTGACGGAGGCCATTGGAGGATTGGAAGAAGCCTATAGGGGAGCCATTTATAAGAACCGAGAAGGAGGGAGTGGATATGCATTGGAATATCCACCCACACCAAATCTCATTAAAGCCAATTTTCTTCATGAAGGAAAGCAGGGAATCAAATTTAACACTATCAAAGGCTTTTTTGAGATCCATTTTGATGCACATGGCGTTTTTTAGAATGTTTCGATGGAAGTTATGGCAGAGATCATGGGTTAAAAGGATATTGTCCTGAATGAGTCTACCTTTCACAAAAGCTTATTGAGAGGGGCTGATGATTTTGTCCATGAGAGGCTTCAATCTGTTGGCTATAAGCTTTGAAATTATCTTATAAATGAAGTTGCAAAGGGAAATTGGTCTGAATTTATCAGGGGAAGAGGCCTCAGGGCATTTTGGAATGAGAGCAATAAATGTAGAATTTATTTCTGGAAGGAGCTTGCTAGTCTTGAAGAAGTGAAGGATGGCTCTTGTGATGTCTGGTCCTATCACATACCAAAAAGCTTTGAAAAATTCCCCGTTGAAACCATCTGGGCCGGGGGCTTTGTTTCCATCCATGGAGAAAACAGTAGATCTGATTTCATCAAGGGAGAATGGTCTGGTGAGGAAATCAACTTCTACAGAGGAGATATGGTTTTTCGGGTCAGGGGTAGGAGGAGAAGAGACTCTGTTAGTACTCTGGGAATTGAGAAGCTGGTAAAAGAATTCCGTGAAGGATTTAGCAATCTGGGCTTGGTCGGTTGAAACTTCCCCATCAGGGTTGCTGATGCCATGAATAGAGTTCTGGTTTCTTTTGGCTTTTATAGCGGAGTGGAAGAATTGAGAGTTGGAGTCGCCCAAAGTTAACCATTGAATCCTTGATTTTTGTCTGTATAGGGATTCCTCTTTATTAGCTATAGAGATGTAGTCAGCTTTGATTTGAGATTCTTCAATTCTGAGCTCTCGATCAAGAGGATTAGTAGCCAACCTATTTTGGATGTCTTCTAGCTTGATTATGAGGCTGGGAGCTTTAATATCGATCCGGCTGAAGACATTTGCATTCCAGATCTTTATGAGTCTTTTAACTTCCTTTAGCTTCGTGGCCACGATGAACATCGGATTGCCATTAATCTCAACTGACCAAGCTCTTTCAACAAGTTCGAAAAGGGAGTCATCATCAAGCCAGGCATTAATGAATCTGAAAGGCTTTTACCAGAGGGGGAGGGGGGAATCATCTGCACAATGATAAGAGAATGGTCTGAAAGACCTGGGGCTTTATAATCCGCAAAGGAGGTGGGGAATTTGCAGAGCCACTCAATGTTTACAAGATCCCTATCAAGCCTTATGAGTTTGATTTCAGTGGTCTTTGCACTATTATTCCAAGAGAGAGTTTGGCCAACTGATCGCAGATCTGTGAGAGAACAATTGTCAATGCAGCGATTGAAATCATCGAGGTCTGAGTTAATTGGGTCAGCACCGCCAAGTCTCTCATCAAGGAATCTGGTGGTATTGAAATCACCAAGAACAATCCATGGGTCATGAGTCTGAAGGGAAAGTTTCTGGAGATCATGCCACAGGGGGGTTCTTTCCTGACCCGAATTTCGGGCATAGACAACAGTGAGGTAGAACTGAGATTGGGTTTGGATTAGAGTTACTTCAGCATGCACAAATTAGGCGGATTCGCTTCTGATGATAACTTGGACGATAAGGGGGTTCCAAATCAACCAGATTCTGCCTCTGATAGTATGGAGGTAATTAGCATGGTAGCTCCAACAGTTGTTTATGTCGAAAACATTTTTTACAAACGAAGGCTGATGAACCTTAGTCTCAAGAAGACAAAACAAGGGAAGGTTGTGTGTATGGATGAGCCGGGTGATGTCTTCCTTTTTGGAGTGGGAGGCAATCCCCCTAACATTCCATACTGCTAGGTTTGACATTGGAGGAGGTGGGAGAAGTGTGACAGGCAATAGCCAAGATGGGGTTCTCAGGAATGAGAGATTCTTCAAGGGAATCATCTTCAAAAGGTTCATCTTCATGGATGTCTTCTTCAGCTTCAGCAAGAATAGCATACGGATTGAACAAAATGATGCTCCTTTGATGGTTATCTATTGATGGGTTGGTTACAGGTATGGTAGGATTTCCTGGATCAGCACTATGAATTTCGTCACCATTTTTTGAAGAGGCGGGGGAGGGGGGGGGGGGACGTATTCCTGCAGGGAGATTTGTAGGGGTTCCTACATCATGAGGATTCTGATATAGGGTTAATAGTAACCTTTTCAGGGATTGGGGCCTGGTTTGGAATGGGTCTCCATTCTTTCTCTTTGTTCTTTCCAGGTGGAGGGGGATGGGATTTCGGGCAAGAGGAGTTTGAGTGGTTGAAAGTTTTGCATTCACTACAGGATTGAGGCCTCCATTCGTATTCCACTTTTTGATAGGTAGTACCTAGAGAGGTCTTTATTTCAATCTGATCAGGGAGATCTATTCCTGCTTCTACTTCTATACAAACCCTTGCATAGCTGAGCCTAGTGGATCCAGTCGTTTGGGCATCCATGTAGAGGGGGTTTCCAATCTTGCTGGCTATTTTGCTGAGACAGTGGGCAGACCAGAATATGAGATTAAGACCATGGAATTTTACCCAAATAGGGATGGAGGAAAGGGAGAGTTTTTCGAGTTCAAGATCCGGAGACCATCTCCGAAGCACAAGAGGACGCCCTCCAAAGCTATAGTTTCTGTCTTCTAGAACCGATTCACAATCTTCCGACAAGTTGAATTGGAAGAGGAAAAAACCTCGATGAAGATTGAACATCTGGAACTCACCCTTGATTCCAGCTTCTGCTTAGGTGGGCTTTTAAGGCCACAAAGTAAGGCCATTTACCCATTAGATAGCCAACTAGGGAATGTTGCCATTTACGATCATTTTCCTCCAGCTCTTCGTCCTCAAAATCAAGGTCAAACTCGGGCTTTTGCTCAGTGGAATAGCTAAGTTTGGAGCTTATACCAACTGATTTATTTTCAAATAGGAAACTCCATGAGTTTTCTTTTCTTTTTGGGGCATGGTTATTTCCTTGATCTGCAGATTCATGGCTGTTATTGGAAGAAGGCAGTTGTGGCCAGTTTTCTTCAGACTGGTTTTCCCCCCCAAAGTTAGAATTTGAAATTTGGAGAGAAGAATCTTCATTTGGTGGTCCCAAGAAATCAGGTTGGTCTTCATTCGAGAAGGCCAATTTTTTACCACGGCCTATACGGCTAGGTTCAAATTTTCCAGCAGCAATGAGGCGGGGATTTAAAACAGGTGAGCTACTAGAAGGGCTAAGGTTTAACTCACCGGCATTGACCGGGTAAGGAGTGTGACCAACCAGTTGGTGTACTGAATCGATTTGAGATATCCTTAATTTGACCAACCCAACTGGGCTTTCCTTTTCTAGGGAGCTAGAAGAACAGGGTACCTCAATCAGATTAGAGAACTTTCCGTTTGGGGGAGTCATCTTCAACCTCGCCTCCTCCCTCATTTCTGTGGGTGATTTGTGAACAATAGGTTTCTCACGGGATATGAACTGATTGAGCTTCGGGGCAGGGGGGGGGGGGTTGAAATGGCTCAGAATTTCAGGATCAAAAGGGGTCTGTGGGGGAGAAGGGCGGATTGGGGGGATTAAGGTCTTTTTTGACGCCTTCTTTCTAGGAGAATCTGAAGGAGGGTTTGGAATAATCTTATGAAGTCTAGTTCCTCTTCTAAAATGCGTACTAGGGTCGGAATCAGATTTTTTTGTGCCTAACTGAAGAGCTCCAGATCTGAGGGAGTCTATACGCTTGAAAATATTATTTTCAGGTCTCGAGATTTGCAGATCCTCGGAAATAAGGGGATGGGAAGAGAGGGTATGGTGTTATTATTTGTTGGGGAAGGTTGTATCTTTTAGTAATTTGAATTGTTGTCAATGGATCTATAATTTTAATTTTTTTGCTCTACTTTGATGCCGCTGACTATTATGGCATTCATCTTCATGTAATATTTATGTCAATGAGTGATACCTGGATTTTTTTCTTTTTCAAAGCATGCTAATGGGAAGAAGATGATCAATAATATGTTCGGGAATGTAAGATAGGATGTGGAAGCTATGGAAAAGTGGTAAGGATTCCATATGATATTTACTTATGGTACACTTCCTTGAAAGTAAGAAAGGAATAACTTTGCAAACGTTGTCTGTTGAAGCAGGTTTTATATATAGAAGCATTACTGATGGAAAACAATAAGCTGTTAAGGTAATCTCTCTTCCCTTCTACATTAGCATAATTGTACGTGCCAGATTTATTTTTTTGAAAAGGGCAACAAATATATATATATATATATATATATATATATATATATGTAAAAACAGAACCAAGGTGGTCCTGAAGGAACAAAGATAATACAAAGATAGCAGTACAATAATTCAAGGAGGTAGATAGTCAAAGCACTCAAACGCGGCCCGAAAGACTCCTTTCTTGGCAAGGGTGTCTGCTTCCGCATTGGCTGATCTCCTGACATGGCGAAAAACTATTGAGGAGCCCTTAGCCCTGTCCTCTATTTCCTCTAAGAGAGGCAAAAATCGTGCCAGATTTTACAGTTATTGGTTTTTATCAATCAAAATCAATTAATCCAATAGAAAAATATTTAGTTTTTTTTTTTTGGCTTCTTTCCTTTTTCTTTCAGTGGCGCATCTCTCAATTTTATTTTTAGTTTTTAAACTGGGCTATTGTTGTTTGCTGGGATTTGATTTATATAATTTTATTTCTATTTTGAGATTTTTATTTTTTTTATTTTTTTATTTTTTTATCTTCCTGTAGTGCCTCGGTTTCATTGGGTCGGTTTATGTACATATGTTCTCTTCTTTTATAATTTTATTTCTATTTTGAGATTTTTTAGCTTCTTTTATTTTTTTATTTTCCTATAGTGCCTGGGTTTCATTGGGTCGGTTTATGTACATATGTTCTCTTCGTTTCTTGGATATTATATGTTTTCTTTTTGCCTCTGCTTTATTCGATTAATGGAAACCGGTTAGATGTGTACGTTCATGATTATTTACTGAAGAGGAATTTGCAACAATCAGCAAAAGCTTTTCAAGTAGAAGGAAAAGTATCTTCATATCCTGTTGGTAAGATCATGCCAAATTTTTCATGAAGAATAGAGATTTTAAACCCTTTTTTGGGTTTTGGGTTTGTCATTCATTTTCATTTAGATTGATTTTGATTTTGTGATTGGCATGTGCTTTCAGTGATTGATGCTCTTGGTACCTTCCTATTCGAATGGTGGTCTGTTTTCTAGGATATCTTTATTGCCAGAACAAATGAGAAGCACTCTGAGGTTGCTGCCTCCTACATAGAGCTGAGCTACATTTTTTTTAGTCTTCATCATCTTACTCATAAGCCATAACTTCACACTTTTGATAGGATATGAGTTTTTAATCTGCTTGGATCTAAATTGCATTGATAAAAAAATAGTACAGCCTACAAGTTTTCTGATATAAATGAGATGCATTAGTCTTACTATAAAAAGCAATTACATAACATTGAACTTAGGCCACTAAAGAAACAAAATAAATGCTTCATTTTAGGTCCTCCCTCATGAATTTTAACCTTCTATAGTCATTTAGGTGAATGGCAGTTTATTTTTGGTCAATATTGTTACTTCTTATGGCTCTTTCCATGTTTAGATCATGATTTTTTAGTATAAATTGTGCATATGCAGTGTTTCAAGCATGTGAAAAATCCAAAAAAAAAAAAAACATTTTCAAGTGTATTTCAAGTGTTTTATTACTTTGACACCTTCAGTTTTTTTAGCTAATCTATCTATATATAATAAAGAGGCAGGGGGGTTTACTGTTCACCGCTGAGGTGGCAGCCCTCCCCTTCCTCCCTCAAATCTACGTGGCAACATGGCAATCCCTCTATTTCGCGTTTTTAAATATTTCCAATGATTTGCAATATTAGACGGAGAGTCGGGATTCGAAAAGGCATCTCAATTACGTCCTCACCTGATCCATTTGAAGTGGCAAATCGTTTCATCTTCCCAACAACATCTATTTTCTTCCTTTCTTTCATTCTAATCTTCTCCAAAAACTTCTCAACAACATCTATTTTCTTCCTTTCTTTCGTCGTTATCTTCTCCAAAAAAATAATTATCAACAACGTCTATTTATTTCTTTTCTTTTGTCGTATTCTTCTCCAAATTAAATAGTGCAGGTTCCATTTTTAATGTTTTGCTCTACTGTTATTAAAGAAAACCTGGAATTTCTGAATTTTTCCTCTTTCCGATCGTGCTCTGGACTGTGTGAAGCAGTGAATAGAAGAAAAGCTTACCCCTCTCCCCTCTCTCTATTTACTGTGTGAAGCAATAAAGAGATAAGCTAACTCTCTCAATAAAGAGATAAGCTAACTCTCTGCCCCTTTTTGTTTCGTTTCATTTGGTATTCATACCATTTTCATGGTTCATTTTTATTGCCTTACATCTTATTGCTCCCAATTTATCTAAACGAAACGTCATTTCAACCCCATTTCCTCTCCCTACATAATTTTGAGACTACCCTTTCTCCCCCTTCAGTTTCTCAATTTTTTTAAAGGGGGATAAGTATCCTTCTTTCAATTGTTCTGCCCATTTTTGTCTAAAAATAATTCTTGCTATTTCCATGCTATTTTTTAGGATTTTCTTTCCAAACATTTCGGTTTCACACGATTTTTTTCTCACCGTTTTTGCATATATTTCTATCTCCATGATAATTTTTAGGGTTTGCTTTCTTAAAATTTTGGTTTATGACGATTTTGCTCTCACGGTTTTGGCATGCATCTCCATCTCCCCTTCATTCTCTCGGTCTTTGGAGGCAGCGGGCGATTTAGTTTATTCCTTTTTACTCCTTTTTACTGACGAGTTGTTTTATTTTTATCAAGTTCGTTATCAATTTATTTACTTGCCCAAGATTTATGACCTTTGATTTTTTATTTTAAATTGTCTTACACTCCCATGGGTATAAGAAGTTTGGAGTCCAATTAGAACTAATTAGCGTAGGGTTTGGTGAAATTATTGTGATTTTTTGTGATAACAATGATTTTTATGATGTTATGTTATTTTACTAACATTGTTTTCTTCTAACTTTTTTCAAATTTCACAAATTTACATAGAAAAGATGTATTCGTGTAGTTTTTAATTGTTATCACTCACAAATTTCTTCTGATTTATACAGTTTTTACATTTTGCAACGGTACCACCTAATATGGGAAGTAGGGTAATACCATTGCTCTTAGGTTTTAATCTCAAATGATGAAGTCTTCTTTTCATTTCTTTTGATTGTATAAATTCAGCTTGCCCTTTCTTCTCTAAATGTTTTTTTTGTTTCCTCAGAATTATCAATAGTTGCAATACGAGTTCATCATGAATGCACAAAACCCAATTTGTTTTCCATTGAAACTAATTTCTTCTTTCTGTTGAGCCTGCTTTAGAAATAAAGAACCTGTTAGGTTTTGAATAATGGACAAGCTGGTGTTATCTCATTGGCTTCCTTTTCATATTTGTGTTTGTGTATACTCCTATATCATGGTATTCATTAAGGTTCATTTCCTTCTCTGAGACATGGTTTGTGCAAAATTGCCATAAGGTCTTTGTTCTTCATTTTCAACTCCAAAAATTTTAATTAAAAGAAAGGAGAAGAAGGGGATATGGTTTGATCTCAGTGATGGTGTTTAGGCACCTGATGTCTAACGTTCATCTTCTTTTTGGAGTTGATTTCATGATCCTAATGGTTAAAGTGTGTTGTTATTGTCAATGTAAATTTTTACATTCTCTGGTTCTATTCTTGTTGGCTTGAAGTTGCATTTGTTAAGATCTTCATTGTACTCATCTGGTCATGAATGAGGTCCCAGCACCTTAATATTGGTCTATGATTTATTTTGATTGGGTCTCAGATTGCTCATGGGGATAAGGTTTTGATGTGTATTTTGATTTCACTCCGATTTTGGAGTCTTTGGGGTGTATATGCAAGCTGTAGATATGGGTTTAACTACTAGCCTTAGTTTTGCTCCAATTTAGTCATCTTTAATGTGTGGGCAGAATGATGTGTGTACTACAATGGTAGGGTTTGGTCCTTGGCCTTAGTCTTGTCCCAATTTCGTGGCTCTTCACATGTTCAGTCAAACTATATGGACCTAGGATGTGTGTACCCTTGGTTTTGGTTGTTTAGTCTCATTTTTTTTCCTTTGCTTCTAGCCTCGGGTGTGTATCCTAGTAGCGTAGAGTTAGGGTTTGGCGTTCGAATTTGACTTTATTGTGATTTGGGTTTCGATTTTTAATTTTCGAGAGGTTGAGAATTTTAAGGCGGTAATGAGGCTACTTGGAGCCCCATTTTCTTTTCCCCTCCTCTCATTTATCGGGATTTTAGTCATTTCTTTGAGACTTACGTTAGATTGTCGGGATACATTTCTGCTTGTTTTCGGGAATTCAGTTGATTCCAGGAATTTCATCGGGAATATTACTCCCGGGTGATGAAGGAGTCATCCCAAGCCCATCCTTAGAGGACTTGCTCAGTCCAAGTAGCACTTCCCTCTTTATTTAATAAACTAGCTCAGTCTTTTAGACATGTTCAGGTATTAAACCCCTTTCTCATTGCAAAAGGGCGATGAAGGAGTCATCCCAAGCCCATCCTTTAGAGGGACTTGCTCAGTCCAAGTAGCTCTTCCCCTCTTATTTAGTAGACTAACTCAGTATGTTAGGTACCTTTAGAAATTAGACCAATTTTTCATTGCAAGGGTAATGAAGGAGTCATCTAGAGCCCCCACTAGGAGACACACTCTGTCTCATTAAGGCGATCCTCCCTTGGACACAAGCCTTATTGTCTAGAATTTACCTTTAGGGAGTCTTACCTTGCCTCATTTATAAAACCCCCTCTAATTCGCACCCCTAGAAGACTATCTAAGTTTCACAACTTGTACCCCCTATTAGTTGGAGACCAACTTGGTCTGTTAGTTTCCTTAACCTTATTTATCCTTGCTACGGCAATGATAGAGATACTTAAAGCCCATCTCTGTGTCTAGGGAACTTGCCTTGTCTCGCTAGGACCCTTTTCGGTCTCTTCTTCTTCTAGGAGACCTTCTTTAGTCTAGTTAGCACTCTCTTTAGAGCTTATAGGTTAGGAGTCAACCCATAGGCTAGGAGTCAGCCCCATAGATAGGAATTTGTCCTTTCGTTTTGGAAGTCAATCTTTCAAGAGTCTGTCCTACTGTCATAGAGTCATAGGAGTCTGTCCTATCGTCATAGGGGACTAGGATTCTGCCCAACCTTTCATCAAGTCATGGGATTCTGTCAAACCCTTGCAAAGTATAGGATTCTGTCTAACCTTTGCAAATCTTAGGAGTCTGGCCTGCCCTTATAGATGTTTAGGAGCCTGTCCTTTCTTTTTTATGAGTCTGTCCTATATATAGGAGTATACCCTTTAGCTCAAGGGATTCTGTCCTTAGCATTGACACTTCGCCATGCTGTGGATCACCGGGTGCAATCATATAGGCTCCCTTTAGCTAAAAGGGTGAAAATATTTGAAAATTAAAAAATACCAAAAATCAAAAACATCTGAAAACTTCAGAAACTGAAAAAGTTAAGAGTCATTAAGAGTAGCTAGGAAAGTCTATTTCCAACTATGTTGACTTGATCTCTTTCCACGGGGTACGTAGGCAGCTTGAGGTCGTCACCTCAGGTCCAGTCACAATTTTGTAAATATTTCTCACCATTTAGTAAATAAATAAACCAAAAATTCTTAAAAATCATTAATAAATTCAAAACCCTAAAAAAAGTGAAAAACTCTTTAAAAAATCAAATGTTTTCGAAAAGCTCTTCCCCTTAGATTTTTGGATGGTGTGAGAGGGGGTTTAGATTATCTAGAGTCTTGTTTGGTCTTGTTTGCTATGTCTTGTCGTATGAGTGTCCCTAGAGTTAGGAGGCCTCGAGTCGTGGTCGGTTAGACACTTAGTCGAGCCGATGGCTAGATTAGGATGCACTTAGCCCACTTTCTAGGATCTCAGCCTAAGTGCACATAGGATGTAGGGTCCACCTGTATTAAACTAGGCTAACTTGCATTAGTTTAGGACCATATAGGCATGTCTAAAAGACTTAAACATGAATCGAGTCATGTTGTGTCGAGTCTAGTGTGGTCTAGGCACATTTAGGCATCATAGCTTAGGATAGGCCATCGGACTACGTTGACTCTGATTCTTCTCGAGGCCGGGATACATAGAGCAGCCGGAATGGCTGTCCTAGTCCGAGTCAAACTTCACATTAGAGTCTAGGATTTGTCGTGTAGTATCATGTGTGGTGTCGAGTCATGTTCTGTGTTTTGTTGTGTTTTCTTACTTTACTATACAAACCTTATACCTTTAGCTGTAGCATGCATGTGTTTCCTCACTAGAACTTAGACACCAATTAGGCATGACACACATGACCTAGCTACGCTTAGGTGACACTTCTTTCATTTATTTTGTGTGTGCTTATTATTCCCATCCCTGGGTCATGCTTGCTTAGGTAGACGTCTTTCTCAGGGATATTTTGTTCCCATTTCACATGATTTTACCCAAAATTCTTCAAAGTTAATAATAAATGGCATAAGAGACCGAGTGCGCTTGGGCGAGTTGGATGCCTAACACCTCTCCAACTAGTAATCAGGCACGGACCCAAATTATCTCTGGATTTATCCATTGCACAGAGCATTTATTTTTTATTCCATGGCCAATCCATGGATGTCGACTCTTTCATTTACGTACGTCTTGGGTCCGGGCTCGTCCTCGAATTAAGAGGTATCTCCTACATCGCCACTTATGCTGTGAGGGGCACCATTTTGAGAGAGCCTTGGCAGAGCTCTCCATCGCGTGGAGATCGAGAGGCCCCTTCAGGTCCAGCCTCGAGATCGCGGGTCCACACCTGCAGGCGTTAAAGTGGCCCCCGGTTCACGTCAAATCATGTTATAAGGGGTGCACATGCGTACGCGAGGGTGGGGGGGTTTTGAAAAATATGGATTCAATTACGTATACCTTATGACTCTAGTAAAAGGCGGAGAGTGAGAGAGAGACAGGACTGGTTCTCATGAACTGTCTTTGTCTTTCTTTTTTGACAAAAAACTCAGCTATATGTTATATATTTTTCTATTTCCATATATTTAAACCTCATTATGATATAGTATATAATCCCATACTTCCATCGCAAAAGGCATTTCGCAGCTAGTCTGTCGCATGTCTCCACTCATGAGGTTGCTGGTCTGACATGCGACATACCAGCTGCGAAATGCCTTTTGCAATGGACCCTAGCAAATCCCATACTATAAAGGTTCCTTCAATATGATTATGTACGTAAAGGTGTTTAAAACATGTAAGGAGATTTACATTTGTAGAGTAATTAATACTGGGGAATTGCTAGAGTCATTGCAAAAGGCTTTTTGCTGCTGGTCTGTCGCAATTCAGACCAGCCGTTTACCTCATGAACGGAGACGACAGACCAGCCGCGAAAAGCCTTTTGTGATGGAGCTTAGCAAATCCCTTAATAGTGATATATAAAATTACCTATTTGGTTGAATTATACAAATCATTGATGATGAAGACGGTTTTGAATTCATACGACTTCACCAATTTTAAGGTGATCATTCCCTCAATTCTATCCCGGCCGGGTGTCAACAGATCCACTTCGGATCGGATCCATCTATGTCTTGATCATGATCAGTTCAAATCTTCAATCGGTTGGATCTAATTTGGGGTTCGAAACTTACTTCCCCTATATTGGTAATGATCCATTTTGAATCGGATCGTTCTTCAAAGTGTCCTAGTAGGTGTTACGTATATTATACACAATTAAATTTTCAGAAGAGGGAAAGGGCACAGTGGGTTAGGGACAAGGTTCTTCAGAGATAGAAGAAGAGTGGTACTCGAGATATGAGAGGGATAAATGACAAAATACTAAAAAATCATGGGAAGGCCGCTAGCTTCTTAGGAATTGCAAAACTAATGTCGTCATAAATCCACACTAGTTAATATACACAAGTTAGTAGGTTATTAGAGAAAATAAATAAAATATAAATCTATACACAAGTTAGTAGGCAATTGGAGAAAATAAATAAAAATAAATCTTAAAAGTAAATAAAGACATTCTGTTGGAAAAAAATACAATAATTAGATTACTTCGATTATTAAGATTGTTGGAAAATGAATGATGAAGGGACTGATCTTGGCTAAATCTTTCTTAATGATTCCTAAGGATTCAATTTAAATTATCCAAAGAGTGAAGCATGTTGGAATCCGTAGTGTCTGTTGAGGTAACTAACAATACAGTGAAATAAAGCAACAGATTAGATGTTTCACATTATGTAATACCAATTCTTCATCCTCTTGGTTCTAACCATTGTGGAAACATAAAAATCTCAACACTTTTGATGTTTTTTGTACTATTATTATACGTAGTCCCCAACTCCGATACAACATGGTCCCTGTCTATGCTGATCCTTTCCTCTCTAATGGATAAATTTAAAATAAGGCTAACATCAAAGGTATCAAATGCAAAAAACTCCCTCTCTTGTATGAATCTTCTCCTCATGTTTTCCCAACATGGGGATGTAACTCTAACAAGACTTTCTCTACATTTATCGGGCCCATCTCAAAAAAAAATGTGCAAACTATGTCTCTAGTCTCCCTGAGCTTTTGATAATGCTCGTCTTGTACATTTGGTCGCTTTAGGAATACCATGAGCTTAGTAGGAGAGCAGCAGGAGTCCATGTCAGATGTTGGTAGCTTATGTGTACATATGAAAAAAAATGTATTTAGTGAAATAAATATCATCACATGTCAAACCAACTAATCAAGTAAAGATGAAGGAATCAAAAGATTAACATTTACCCCGGATATATATGGATGAGATCATAAGTTCTTCAACTGGTGATTGGCTTATTCGAGAACCATCATTTCAAAATTTACAGATGAACAAAATAGGAATTGAAATATCAATGAATTTATCCATGTGCATGAATATAACATAAACATACTCAAATGGTGATTGGCGTATCTTGTTAGAAATTAATCTTGACCATTGGATCTTGATCATCTATCAACTTGATTTCTTGGGACTTAAGTTACTTACTTTCTTGGAAGCTTGGAAGATAAGTCTTTACCACTTTGGAATTATGTAATGCTTTTATTTTTCATGTGATAGTGTGTTAGTTGTACTTAGGAAAGCTAATAGTAATTACGAAAAGTTAATCCCAGATTTGGAATGTAGGCCACATTTTAGACCATGTATCTGCTTCATATGAAAGGTTTTTTTAGTGAAATTTGAAGTTTTTCGAGTAGTACAACGACTAGGGTTACTTTCTTTGTGTGTTTGGTATCAAGAGAACCATCTTCTTCCCTTGAAACTCATCTTCTCGCTCCAACCTCGTTGGTTTCATTCCAACAAAGTGGTATCAGAGCATAGGTTGAAGGTTGATCATGGCTTCCAATATGTTACAACCTCAACTTCTTCGATTCAATGGAAAGAACTACAACCAATGGAGCATTCAAATGAAGGTTTTGTATGGATCTCAATATCTATGGGATATTATTGAGAATGACATTGAAGAACCAGAGGATCAAGCGGCTCTCACTCTACAACAACTCAATGAGTTGAAGGACAATAGAAAGAAGGACAAGAAGGCTTTGTTTTTTTATCTATCAAGCGGTGGATAAAGTAATCTTTGAACGAATTTCATCGGTGACTTCAGCAAAAGAAGCATGTGATACACTCTATACATCATACAAAGGAGAAGACAAAGTAAAGTTGGTAAGATTACAAACCCTTAGATGTGAGTTTGATGCATTAAGGATGAAGGATTCAGAATTGGTTGAAGATTTTTACAATCGTGTTATTTCTCTTGTGAATCAATTGAGAGTAAATGGTGAAGATATTTAAGATCGAAGGATTGTAGAGAAAATATTTAGAAGTTTGACTCCAAAATTTGAGTATATTGTTGTTGCAATTGAAGAATAAAAGGATTTAGCTACTTTATCCTTAGAAAGTTTGTTGGGATCGCTCCAATCCCATGAATTACAAATGAACCAATTTGATTCTTCTCTTCTAGAACAAGCTTTTCAAACTCAAGTCTCTTTTAGGAGTGACTCTAGAGGAAGAGGAAATAATTCTTTTCGAGGAAGAGGGAGAAATGGTGGAGGAAGAAGTCAAGAAAATGAAAAGGATGAAAGTGGTCCTTCTACAAGAGGAAGAGGGAGAGGAAGACCACTATCCCAAATTCAATATTATCATTGCAAGAAATATGACCATACCATGAAGTATTGTAAAAAAAAGTTGGCGGAAGAATATAGTTTTATGCATCAGAAGGATGAAAGTAAAGAAGATGACACATATTTTCTTGCTTGTAATGTGCAAGAAGAGGCCTTTGATGAGACGTGGTATCTTGTTAGTGATTGTAGTAACCACATGACCGGCAACAAGGGCGTGTTTGTAAAGTTGGATGAATCTCTCCAAAGTGAAGTTCGAACGGGTGATGCCTAGAGGCTTTTCGAAAGAGGAAGTGGTGATATTTTTATTCAAACAAAGAAAGGCGTCGAGCGCATCTCCAATGTTTTCTATGTTCCCAGTCTAAAGCACAATCTCTTAAGTGTTGGGCAACTTCTAATGAAAGGGCACGATGTTCATTTCAAGGAAGATGTATTTGAAATCAAAGTCAAGAATCATATTCTCATAGCCAAGGTGAGAATGACTCAAAACAAGATGTTTCCTCTAAAGTTTCAAAGTGAAGGTCCTCCTTGTTTCAACATCATTGTCAAAGATATGTCATGACTATGGCATCTTCACTATGATCACTTGAGCTTTGGCACTTTATCTCTCATGAACCGCATGCCGAACATCGACCGCCAAGATCAAGTGTGTGAAGGATGTGCACTTAGAAAGCATCAAAGAGACTCGTTTCCCGTTGAAAAGGCTTGAAGGGCATCAAATCCTCTTGAGCTAGTGCATTCGGATTTATGCGGGCCTATGCAAACAACATCAATTGGAGGTAATCGATATTTTCTCACCTTCATTGATGACTATAGTAGAAAGACATGGGTTTATTTTCTTAAAGAAAAATCGGAAGTCTTTGGATGCTTTAAAATTATCAAGAGCTTGGTTGAAAAGCAAAGTAGTTTCATGTTGAAAACTTTGCGTTCCGATAGAGGTGGTGAATATGTTTCTCATGAGTTATTCAATAACGTTGCCGTTCTATGCCAAAAGAGAAGCGAGAAAAGATAATGATTGACTTTGGGTTGTCATTTTTACGAAAAGTTTTCCAACACGTGTCAAGCATCCATCCGTCTCTAGTTATTTCCGACGGCCAAGATAAAAACGAACCCAAGGTTCTGTCGGTTCAAATACGCGTCAAACGAACCAAAAGAAGCCTCGTGAAGCGCACCAATTTAATAGGCAGTAATGAAAAAGGAGGACTATGTCAATGTCAGAAGGGTATCAGGTCTTTTTACCACTTGATTTTGAAGAATCGCCCGTGTTTCATTCTTGTTTTAAAAGGTACCCGAGATCAGTAATTCTTCAAAAATATGTGCCCGCATTCCGTACTTTTCTCTTAAGAAAATTCTGCAGAAAAAACCAAATAAATACCATATCTGAGAAGTATGCAACTCTATGAATGTGGTCAATTGATTCACCTGCCACCACACATAATGGGTAGTCATTAATGTTCCACATATTTCTATCGTGGAGGGGGGTCCATTGTGAGGATTTCATCTGGGGATGCCGACCAAGAAAACGTACAAACACTAGGAGGATCTGGGATATTCCACACCCTATAGCCGCTAGTGATGATAGAAAAATGTATGCAATCGGGTTGTAGAAAGCTGAAAACTACCTAAGGAGTACTGGATCATTCCAAACGCTTTGTTGATCTCTCCTAATTTATTAATGTAGCCTAATGCTAGCAGTAGATTATCGATTAATGTGGTCCATTTGGCCACACAGACACAATCCTTACATTCACGTGGGGCCAGCTGATTCAAAGATAGAAACCGTTCATTTGTTGGGCCCCAACGTAAGTAGGCCTTGCTGTAGACACTCCATTTTGACCGTCCCCTAATCCCTCCATTTTGTGCAAAAATCCAACCAAGTCAAAGTTTTAAAGCCCCAAATTTCACCCCATGCTAGGTTAGGGTCACATCTAAGTCCCTGCAAAATTTCGTCGCAATCCGGGCTAGTCCCCGAATCGAGAGGTATCTCACCTTACATCGCCACTCATGCTATGAGAGGCACTTCTTTCGAGAGTTCCTTGGTAGAGTTCTCCTTCACGTGGATGATCTAGAGAGACTTTTGGGGGCTCGTCCCCCGCCTCTCTCCGATCGGGGTCCACAGGCTGGCGACTCTGCTGGGGAGTTCTTGGAACATTGCCTAACTCTGTTAAAATGTCATTTTAATTAATTTTGAAGAAATTTGGGCCAAAATCATTATAAATGGGAACTTTTTCGCTTAGAATCCAGGGGCACCAAATAGGTGTTTAAAACAAGGGATTCACACACTGCACATCATACATCATTTTGTTTTTATTTTGTTTTATTGATTTTATTATTATTGGCTCCGTGGGATAGATACAGTACATGCCAGATGGGATGTCATTACCTTGATGGGATTGTTGTATCTATTTCCAAGCTATGCGTCGGTGCTGCAGCCGTAAATACTAGGCGTACTTGTATTTACAACAGCCGATGAGCAATGAAGCATACTATGTATAACACTAGGCGTACTTGTGTTATACATTTTAAGTATGGATCATAAGCATAGTACCCGATATATTGAGTCCGGAGCCCTACTTTCATTTTACATATATTATATATATGAATATATTTGCTGACTTAGTGAAACCCAATTACGATATGCATGTGCTTATATATATATATATATATATATATATATTGCATTCATATAATGACGAACATGTGTTGCTTACACATGTTGGAGCCTAGATTTAGGAGCCATGTCCTATCTATAGATTATTGTAGTTCACCTTATGTGGCTACGACGCGGTCCTAATACACTCACATGTCTGTCTTGAGTCAAGTGTCTTGACTCTGCTGGATCATATTTAGGGATGGTGCGCCTGGTTAGGATATATATGTGTATTTATATTGATTATTAAATTAGGGCCTACTCTTTAGTGAGGCTTCCTTATTTAATCTAATCAGTTATATCAGTCCGTTTTTCAGATCTAGACTCGACCAGTGGCTTTTACTTGCCCCTCTCATGGTCGTGGCCTATCTTTTGCTCTATTCATTGAGATTTTTATCCATATATCTTTTGATTATAAGATCAGGACCTACTTTCTAGTAGAGATTCCTGGCTTGAATCAATCAGTCATGTTTATTCATCTCTCAGATCTAAACCTGGTTAGTGGCTTATACTTGTCACACTCATAGCTATGGTTTATTCCTTGACCCAGTGATGATAAATTTTGCATGTTTTAATCCTTCAGATTCAAACCTCATTTATCCATTCTTTGTTATGTCATAGATTCATATTACGATGTATTATTCAGATTTTTGCTTGTTTTGTCTTTAGATATGGTCTACAGTTTGTCTGCTGTCTCTATGGCCATAGTCTATCATTGTTGATCTCCTTGATCATACAGTTTTGACATCCATCTTCCAGATTTAGATCCGGTCTATGATCTACTTTTGTCATTTTGTGACCGTGGTCTCATTTCTGAGTTTCTGATCATCTTTGATCATCAGTGGAACATTCGATGTCGTCAATTGTATCCTTCTTATGATTGATTGTTAAGTTTATCCATATCCTTTGTTTATTCCAAGTTATCTTCATTCCCTAATTATCCCGTCCTATCTTTGTGTCAGGTCTGATTATGGCGAACATTTTGTTGGACAACTGGATAGCCGATACTATTAGAGTTCTTCCGCGTAAGCATTCACAGAGAACCATGGCTGATCATTTTGTCAATTCATTCACTCATTTGAACAGTCGTGATATAAATTGGAAGTTTCTTCAAGCAGCTGCTGGACTTTGGGATCCTACTCTTCATGTCTTCCGATTTGGCCCTTTTGAACTCTGTCCCATATTTGAGGACTGGTGTACCCTGCTAGAGCTCCCATCTGAGGGACTCTGGATCAAATCTTCAAGAATAGAATCTCCTCATGATCTGTTTTGCAAACTATTGAAAAATGAAATTGTGGATGCTTTGCCGTGTTTAACGGATACGTGCGTGAAAATTCAAGACCTTGTTAAACTTTTTTCCAAAAACGTCGATCCTACTAACTCTAGTTTTCAGGATTGCCGACGTAGTGCTTTAATTTTTATGGTCTTCGCACGTCACGTTCTTTGTAGAAATTCTCATGTTGCATCTTTGACCCTACTAGGAATAGTAGATCAGATCAATGAGGGGAGGAATCCTATACCTACCATGTTAGCAGAGACCTTCTTGGGACTAGATCTTATTGCTTCCCAAGAGATCAAAGACAATTTCTGTGGGTGTGTTAAATTGTTATATGTCTGGCTTAGTGAAAAACTTCAAGTTCTTCAGCGACAAAACCAAAATCCGTATACCCTGAAGAATTTCCGTGCATGGCAACCAATAGCTAATCAACCTCAGTCCATTGATGAATGGCGCAATTGGTTGCAGCATGTAGAGGAGAGCCAGTTTCATTGGGTGAGTCATTCATGCTTCCAAGTTTAAACTAACACCTACCCACATCCGTTTGTTTATCTTATGGGTATCGAGAAATCCTCTTTTTATGCACCCATGCAATTTCCCCATCAGGTTACGGGAATTTCATGTCCTCTCGGAGCCATAGTCCCTCCTCTTTGTGACGATCTCACTCCTGATCTCATTAGATCCATTGTGGCTACTTGGGGAAACAAAAATATGGAGAGGAGATTTTCTTTAGCATCTAAAGTCCAACGTGGAAAAATACCGGAAGAGCCCGCAAGCAGGAGAGCTCGGATTGAGGAACCTTAAAGAGCGCTATTTTGTTATCTTGATTTCTTCTGTTCCTATTAATATCAGTTTGCTTATCCAGTTATGATAAGAGATTAGTAATTTCATCAATTGTAATCTCAGATTGAATTTCATTAAATGAAAGTGTGTTTCTGTTTCTCTTGTCACTGTTTGATCAGAATATTTTATCTCGATTATCAAATTTTTAATCTAGTGTTTATATTTCCATTTCAGGATTCTTGATTGAGCAGCCATTGCTTCTAAGAAAACTCTCATTTCAAAACCAACCTGGTCCCGTCAGTCTACTGATACTAAGCTGAGTCGATATTCTTCTTCACCTACTTCTTTTACCTCTCCTCTGTTACCTATTTCGAAGTTCCAGGAAATACTTTCACCAGTTTGACCCGCACCTGAACAAATGGCTGAATCTGGAAACGCTTTGGCAGAGATGAGTGAGATGATGAAGGCTATGCTCCTGCAAATGAATAACATGAATGAGGAGATAGCCCATCTAAAAAGTGAAAAAGGATCTACCACCAAAGAAGCTGCACCCCAACACCCTTCAGCTATACCTCCTCCACCTCTTGTGGTAACCAGACCTGCCGTCTTAACTGTGGAAGACGACTTCGATGATGAGCAGTACGCAGAAGAGAACTGCCTTCCTAATTTTGATAGATCTAATAAGGGCAAGGTGATAACAGACAGATTAGACAGGCTGACCCAGGAGATGGAGAATATAATGTCCTAAGGTTCGAAGAAGCTGAATATGGCTGATTTCATGATTTATCCAGGAGTTACACTGCCTCCGAGATTCAAAGTACCGGATATGGATAAATATGATGGGACGGGATGCCCTAGAAGCCATTTAATGTCTGTTCTTCCGCTTTTACAATAGCACGGGTTATCTCCAGAGCAGGTCGCTCTTCTCTTTCCTAGATCCCTTGTTGGAACAGCTAAGAAGTGGTTGCTGAGTTTAAAATCAGAGGAGATCAGAACTTTAGAGAATATTGCTAACAGATTCGCCGAGCAGTTCTCTATGGAGGAGGGAATCGACGTAACTAAAAGATATCTGAAAGCATTGAAACAGGGCCATAATGAAACCTTCACTTCCTTCATCCGCAGATGGAGAAGGAAAGCTGCGTAGATGACTCATCGTCTGTCAGATGAGGACCAGATTAAAATTGTGGGGAAAAATCTGTCGCCGCAATATTACCATCATATGGCTATCCAGTATTTCCTTAATTTCAACCATCTTATCAAGACTGGGACCCAAATAGAAGATGCATTGGCTAAAGGCCTAATGTCAAGGAATTCCCCTGATGTCAGAGAGGGGAAGAGACCTCTGATAGCTCCAAAAGAGGTACATAATGTCAATTATGTCAGGCCACCACCCAGGGCAATCACTGAAGTGAGAAGACCGCCGATTGAGCAGAAACCACCTCGTCATTTTGATCCCCTCCCATATTCTTTGTCCGTAGCTTTGAAGAAGTTGCTGAAGGACAGGAAGATCAAACTACCTGACATTAAGCCTTTGCCCAATCCGTTGCCGAGATCCTAGAGAGAGGATCAGTTCTGTGACTATCACCGCAATACCGGCCATATCACTGATAGGTGTTTAACTTTGAAACACCAAATACAAAACATGATCGATAGGAAGGAGCTTGCAATTGAGTTGTCAAATGTGACCAGAAATCCCCTTCCAACACATGCAATGCCGCCTCCAGCCCCGGTCAACGTCATTTGTGCTGAAACGTCTGTTATTGATCTTGCTTCTTTTATATGCGCTATTGAATCCGAGGGAAACTATGTTTGGAAATTTGAAGAAGAAGACGAGTGGAAGGAAACAGAGGAGTCATATGTCTTATCATGGAATGACCCTGATTTAGCTGAGTCATCGAACCAACCATACGTTCTCCAGTGTGTGGATGAGAAGAAGGAAAGCGCGAAACCATGTACGTCTTAAGGATGAGTGATGATGAGGAAGAAGAAATGAAAACCCCATACATTCTTAAGATAGAAGATGATGATCTGCTACTCCTGAATGATCAGTGCGATGAACTTCGTCATGTCACACGTGGTGGACGAGTCTTCAAACCAGCCGAGCTCAGAGTTAATAATCCCGCTGAAGTTGCGAGAGCAGTTGATAATCAGAAGCAGAAGCAGAGACTTGATGAAGAGGAAGATAACCTGTTGCATCAGCTTAAGAAAACTCAAGCTAATGTTTCTATCTGGGGGTCATTAATGGCGTCACCGAAACATAGACAGGTTGTGCTTCATGAGCGGAATGCGTCCCAGGTATCAATTGAGATCACTCAAGGCGAATTGGTCAGCTTAGTGGCCATGGCTAGGGCTTCAAAATCTTTATCTTTCTCAGACGAGGATTTGCCCCCAGAAGGAAAGGACCATACTCGTTCTCTCAAAATTACCCTACTATGCAACAGGAAGAAAGTATCAGAGGTGCTAGTAGACAATGGGTCAGCTCTGAATGTATGTCCTTTGAACACTGTACTACCTTAGGGTTTGGGCCTGAAGACTTTATACCGTCTGAACAAGGTATATTGGCATATGATGGCACCCGAAGGGATGTTACAGGAACATTGGCTACTGAAATTGTGATCGGAGGAGAAACGTTTGACATCAAATTTCAGGTGTTGGATATCAAAACTTCTTTCTGTCTTTTACTTGGCCGACCTTGGCTGCATAAGGTCGGAGTTATTCCTTCCACACTTCACAAAAAATTGAAATTCATTCGAAACAACCGGGTGAGCACAGTCAGGGGAGATCCCGAGCCGAAAATCGGACAGATATCTCAGGAGCTCGTTATTGAAAACACAAGAGATGTTAGTCTGACAGGATTTTCAGTGGAGGTTTCAACTATCACCATGGAAGAGGCTATGAGTGAAGAAATTATTTTTCTCTCTAGCACCAATACTCAGGTGGTTAAAATGATGCGCCGAAATGGCTATGTTCCAGGAGCTGGCCTGGGAAAAATCTTCAGGGTCCGACTAAGCGACCAGAGTTGAAAGCAGATGAGGGATTGTTTGGGTTGGGATATAAGCCAACTCGCAAGGACGTGTAAGAAATGAGAGCTTATTTGCTGAAATGGGCCGAATGTCGCCGCAATGGCTTAGTGTTTCCGATGGGACCATACAGTATGGTCATGAATGGCCAATTCAGAAAAGAGGGAGCTGATTGCCCTTATTATGGTTTCTCAGAGCCATGGTATGATGAAACCGAGACAAATCTGCCGGGTCTTGAGATCTTCTTCACAGACGAGTTGCCAGAGGACTTCTAAAGTGAACAGATTGCAGTGACAGGAGTGACAGAGGAACAAGACTCCGATTGGGTTGAGAACTTCGAATCAGAACTCCTAGACTTCTTGTTCCAAATTGAGGCACCAGTCATTGCGATGATTGGAGGAGATACACCTTTCGTGAACCCAAAGAATTGCATCACCCCAGCCGAGGAACCTTTGGATAACTGGACCTCAAAGGTTATACCCAAAGTAGTCTTTCAGTATAGTCCAGTCCCTTCAAAAGAGTCAGTCGTTTCAAAATGTGTGTCAGTTTCTGAGTCCAACCCAGAGTCTGTCATCTCTAACTTTTCTTTTGATGCAGGTATTGTAGAGGTTGACTCGACTTCAGGAGTTGGTGGCGAGTCTATCCCTGGGGGCGTCGAGTCTGCGTCTGAAAGTGTTCTCATTGATGTTTCGTCTGTACATATTTCTGATTGTGTCGATACTGATGTCGACTTATTTTTCGTTCAGTTTCAGAGTCTGTAACGCCTGATGTGGGCGAGTCATCTGATGTAATCATTGATTGTGATGAAATAAAAGACTCTTTTGTGTATATTCCTGTACTTGTCTCTGTTACTGATTCTGCTTCTAAACCTGACCAAGTAACTAATAATGACAATCAAGACTCCCCCTCTAATGAGGAAGCCGACGAAACTGCCCTTGAAATTAAACACATGATTCAACAAGAGGAGAGTCGCAGAGCAAAACCTCTCGAAGAGGAAATTGAAACCGTAAATATAGGTGATGAAGCCTTAATTCGGGAAATACGGATTGGGAAAATTTTATCTCCTGAGGAGCGCGAAGAATTAATCACCTTGCTAAAAGAGTTTAAGGAGGTTTTTGTTTGGTATTACGATAATATGCCAGGATTGAGTGAGGACATTGTCCAACACAAATTACCTCTAATCCCTGGCATCAAACCGAAGAAGTAAAAACTACGGAAACTTAAAACAGAATGAGAGTTGAAAGTTCATGATGAAGTTAAGAAACTACTGAAAGTGAAATTCATCGAAGTAGTTGAATACCCCAAATGGCTTGCAAATATCGTACCGGTACCCAAGAAGGACAGGAAAGTCAGGATGTGTGTCGATTTCAGAGATTTGAACAAGGCAAGTCCGAAAGACAATTTTTCGCTTCCGAACATTGATCTCCTGATTGACAATACAGCGGGACATGCACTCTTATCTTTCATGGATGGATTCTCAGGGTACCACCAAATTAAAATGGAGCCTGAAGACATGATGAAGACGGCATTTATTACTCAGCGAGGGACATATTACTACAGAGTGATGCCGTTTGGACTCAAGAATGCTGGTGCCACCTATCAGAGGGCTGCAACTACTCTTCTTCATGACATGATTCATAAAGAGGTCGAAGTCTATGTAGATGACATGATTGTCAAAGGAAAGACTCGATCAGAGCATACTGTTGCCTTAAGAAAGTTTTTTGAGCGAATCAGAAAGTATCAGCTCCATTTAAACCCAAATAAATGTGTATTTGGGGTTGCATCAGGAAAGTTGCTTGGATTCATGGTCAGCGAGAGAGGAATCGAAGTGGACCCTCAAAAGATTAAGGCCATCCAGGAAATGCAACCACCAAAAACAGAAAAGCAGATTCGTGGATTTCTTGGCAAAGTGCAATAGTTGAGGAGATTCATATCTCATTTAGCTATGACGTGTGAACCCATCTTCAAGTTATTAAAGAAGAATTCTCTTAAGAAGTGGAATGAAGAATGCCAGGAAGCATTTGAAAAGGTCAAGCAGTGCTTGTCTTTGCCTCCTGTCCTATCCCCAGTCATTCCAGGTCAACCGCTGTTGTTGTACTTATCCATCACAGATACAGCAATGGGTTGTATGCTTGCTCAGCAGAATGCAGGGTCTAAGAAAGAAAAGCCTATTTACTATATCAGTAAGAAAATGTTAGAGTATGAAATAGAGTACATCATCTTGGAGAAGACTTGTCTAGCATTGGTTTGGGCGACTCAAAGGCTCAGACATTACATGCTGTCGAATAAGATACTGTTGCTCTCACGGATGGATCCGTTCAAGTTTTTGTTCGAAAAACCTGCTCTTACAGGAAGAACAGCTAGATGGTTGTTATTGTTGTCTGAGTTTGACATCACTTATGTCACTCAGAAATCAATTAAGGGGAGGGTAATCGCTGAGCAGTTGGCTGATGCTCCTGTTGAGGAGAATGCTTTTCTAAAGGCAGACTTTCCTGATTAAGAGATCATGGACATTGAAGAAGAGACTCTGAGTACCAAATGGCTTATGTACTTTGACGGAGCTGTCAATAATCATGGTCAAGGAATAGGGGCAGTTTTGGTATCTCAAAAGAAGGAGTATATCCCTATATCCATCAAGTTGCAGTTTGAATGCACCAATAATATGACAGAATATGAAGCATGCATCGCAGGACTTGAGGCAGCTTTGGCTTTGTGAATTCAAGACATAGATGTGTTCAGGGATTCAATCTTGATCATTTGTCAAATAAATGGAGATTGGAAAACAAAAGAGGCAAGGTTGATCTCATATCACACTTATCTCGAATCTCTGGTCAAGAAGTTCAAGAGTGTCACCTTTACTCATCTGTCGAGGACAAGGAATCATTTTGCTGATGCATTGGCTACTCTGGCTTCAATGTTAGATATTTTTGCGACAATGAAAGTTCAACCTTTAGCTGTGAGGTTACAATGGGCTCCCGCACATGTGAATGCCATAGAGATATCAGCAAGATGTTCAGACGGAAAGCCGTGGTACACAGACATTAGAAACCTCATTTCAGGCAAGGGGCATCCGCCTGAGGCTTTCAACAAAGAGAGGAAAACTCTTCAGAGGTTCACTGCCAACTTCATCATTTGTGGTGAAGAATTGTACAGAAGGTCATTTGACGGGATACAACTTTTGTGTGTTGATGAAGATCGGGCTACAGAGCTCATAGAGCAAACACATAAAGGTGTTTGTAGCCCTCACATGAATGGTAAGATGCTGTCAAGGAAAATCCTAAGACTTGGATTCTATTGGCCCACAATGGAAGCAGACTGCTTCGCATTCGTAAAGAAGTGTCGTGAATGCCAAGTCTATGCGAATCTTATTCATGTGCCTCCGTCAGAGTTACACTCTATGACGTCGCCATGGCCATTCTCAGTATGGGGGATTGATATCATTGGTAAAGTTTATCCAAAATCGTCAAGTGGACACGAGTACATTCTAGTAGCCATTGACTACTTCACGAAATGGATAGAAGCTGCTTCGTATGCTTCCATAACTTCGAATATAGTTGCGAAGTTCATCCGTGCTAATATTATCTGCAGATATGGGGTACCTCATGAGTTGATTTCAGATAATGGATCTCACTTCAAGAAAGAGGTAGTGCACCTGTGCGAAGAGTTCAAAATCAAGCATCACAAGTCATCTCCTTACAGACCGCAGACAAATGGTGCTGTAGAGGCAGCGAATAAGAACATCAAGGTCATAATCAGTAAGATGACCGAGACTTATAAGGACTGGTCGAACAAACTTCCTTTTGCTTTGTGGGCTTACAGGACATCGATCAGATCCTCTACAGGTGTAACTCCGTACTCTTTAGTGTATGGAATGGAAGCAGTCCTGCCTGTTGAGCTGAGAATTTTGTCCTTAAGGGTAATGATGGAAGCGAATCTGCCAGAGTCTGAGTGGGCCAGAGCCAGACATCAGGAATTACAGATGATAGATGAAAAGAGGCTGGGAGCCTTATATCACATCCAGGGATATCAGAGAAGAATCGAAAGGGCCTTCAACAAGAAAGTCAAGGTCCGAGACCTGAAGCCAGGAGATCTCGTCTTGAAGTCCTACAGGGCACTGGTGTTTGATCCCAGAGGGAAGTTCTTGCCAAATGTGATGTTAATGCTTTGTAGTTGATCCAGTACCTGTGTCCCTGATAGGAGAATCAGAGCTAACCTCTTCTCCTTAGTGCCATTAAAAGATGACTTATCAGACCGAAATCTATGGTTGGCCTCTAAGAATCGTCGGTGTCCCATGTAACAAAACTTCCTTCCATGCTTCAAACGCAGAGAACATGTGTCCTTGTTACAAGAAGGACATGCCAGTTCCCCTTTGGTGCTCCATCCCGACAAGTTAGCATATGCAGGGAAGTCGCTAATCTTCCACAAAAGTGATGCATGCACCTGAAATGTCTCCTGCCTCGATGCGTCATAAGTCTGCAAACCTGACACCCATAATTCCTTCAACTCTTCGATCAGAGGTTGTAAGTAGACATCAATGTCATTCCCGGGACTAGAAGGGCCAGGAATTAACAATGACAACATTATATATGGTTGCTTCATGCACATCCATGGTGGAAGATTATATGGAATGAGCACAACGGGTCATGTGCTGTGAGCAATACTCATCTTCCTAAATGGATTGAAGCCGTTGCTTGCTAATCCAAGTCTAACATTGCGAGGTTCAGAAGAAAACCACTGATATATGTAGTCAAAAGTTTGCCAGGCCGTAGAGTCTGCAGGATGCCTTAATATATCGTCTTTGGTACGGTTCTCATAATGCCATGTCATGAAAGAAGCCGTTTTAGTTGACATATACAACCTCTGCAACCTTGGCTTCAAAGGAAAATGACGCAAAATCTTTGCAGGAACTTTCTGCTCTCTTGTGGATGAATGGGTTCTCTGCTCATCTGAATTCCCTTCAATTGTTTTCCACCTTGAAGCCCCACAAATACGACATTGAGAATCATTGGAGGCTTCCTTCTAGTATAGCATACAATCATTGGGGCATGCATCTATTTTGTCGTAATGGAGGCCCAAATCCCTAATAATCTTCTTCGTTAAGGACTTCGGTAATGCTTCACCCTCAGGAAGTACCTCTTTCAACAACTCAAGCAACATGGTGAATGATTTGTTGCTCCACCCAGTAAGACACTTTATGTGAAACAATCGAACCACGAAGGATAATTTAGTGAACTTGCTTCCTGGGTATAATTTTTGGTCCGCATCTTGTAATAGTTTAAAAAACTTATCCGCATCTCCATTAAGCTCGTCCATACGTGCATCTACTAAATGACCCTCCTCATCTAGTGGTCTATTATCATGATCATGGCTCGATCTTGGGTGTATATCATTCAATAGTTCGTGCATTTCATCTTGTATAATTGGTTCATGAGGTGCTTGGTATTCATTATTACTCACAGCACGAGATGACCCTTCCCCATGATTAACCCATCTACTGTAGCCCAAGAGCATCCCATTCCACAACAAATGTCCCTCGGCCTCTTCTCGATGAACCAATCTAACGTTGCCGCATTTGTTACATGGGCAGAATATCTTTCCTCCATGAGCTCCATGAGTAAACACGAAGTTAAGAAATTGAGAAACTCCTTCCTCGTACGCCGGGTCATTCCTATTGTATCCAAAAGCGAACACAAAATAAACATATTAAAATTATACATAATCAATCCAATTTCTTCCACATTTGAAAAACCTAAACTGTAATAACCGATAATATATATATATATATACAAATAAATAAAAATGGCCTCATAGGTGGGTAATCATCGGCCATTACTCATTTTTCTCCGAGTTAATCGGGCATGAGGACATTTGGCATAATGGGCCGTACGCAATTCGAACCCAACACTGAGCGAGGATTGAACGGCTTCCTACCACTAAACCACCGCCCCAGATGTCAACTAAAAATGAGTAGATACTTACACATATTAAAAATTATCAATAGTCACTATTCATAATTACTATTCATAATAGTCACTATGCAAGATTACTATGTAGAAATACTACGTAAGATTACTATGCAGAAATACTATGCAAGTTCACTATTGAGATAAACTATTCAAACTTACTATTCACAGTAGGACCCACCGAGTACTATTCACAAGAAGGTCCCACCAACAGCGGGCCCCACACAAGCGGGTCCTACCACCAGTGAGACCCACAACAAGCAGGACCCACAAATAGCGGGACCCAACGCCAGCGGGACCCATCACTAGTGGGAACCACTACCAGAAGGGCACACCGCAACCACTTTCATTAACTCATTGGTTAAGCGGGTCACTCCACAACCACTATCATTAATGAGTAGCTGCGCTTCACCGACGAAAATAATAATTAAATAATATTAAGCATCCTGTTACTATTCAAGCAGCCTTTGCTATTCATTTATTTATACCTTTACTATTCATATATTTTTATAAAAGCATTTAATAGAGTAGTTGTGAATTTAAGACTGTAGTTAAAAAAATACCTATAAATAGAGGAAGAGAAGAAGAAGAAAAATAAAAAAAAAGAACGAGAGAGAAGAAAGAGTAAGAGAGAGAGGAGAAGGAAAATGAAATCCACTCCATCACTACCAAGGTAAGTCTTTCATATATATAGTTAAAGTATTTATTATGGGTAATATGGTTGGTTCTACCACCTATGTAAATATTAGGATAAAGCATGCATAAGAGGCGATAACTCGCTATAGATTATGCAAGTTTTATCATCTTATTTGAACGGTGAAATGCTACCATAGTAACCATAAAGTAAACTTTAATCAAAGAAAGGCGAACTGCTGAGCATAGTAGCCCATCTTATTTGAACAGTGAAATGCTAGCATAGTAACCGTAAAGTAAACTTTAATCAAAGAAAGGCGAACTGCTGAGCATAGTAGCCCATCTTATTTGAACGGTGAAATGCTAGCATAGTAACCGTAAAGTAAACTTTAATCAAAGAAAGGCGAACTGCTGAACATAGTAGCCAAGAAATAAACTAAATCAAAGAATGATGAACTGCTGAGCATAGTAACCTGTGGGGTCCACATGAATAGTAACATGTGGGGTCCATATGAATAGTGCATGCTGGGCCCCATGATCTTAAAAATTTAATAGAAAGAACACTGAACACAGGGAACATTATTTTGGACATAGATGGACATTACCTGGACAGAAAGGACACTGCCTTAAAACATGAATTTGATAAAATTAGAATATATTTACAGGTTATCCACTCCAAGGTGTAAGCTCAAACAAACCTGTGACCGGAAAAATATATGTAAGGGTTTTCTTCCATTGATTCTCTTTTGATATACTGGATGTGAATATTTTATATTCTTTGATTCTCTTTATACGCAATTGCTATAAGAGTTTCTATCCTTCTAAGATCCACAACTGATGAGAATCCAAGGGGGATCCTTTCTTTCAGACCCCATTCCTTTCAGATAAATGATTTTACTGATAAAGCTATAATTCTATTTTGTATCCTCGAAACTTGTTTCCGTGAGATATGTTTATGTTTAGAGTTTATCTTGTGATACCCTAATTCTGAATATGGACTGAGTTATGATATGATGACGGGTGGACGCGTTATAGTCCTCCATGTGCACGTGGGTAAAGACGACTCTAGAGAGTGTAAATCTAGAGGATTATGAGCCGAGGTATGGCTATGAATGGGCCGAGGTATGGCTATGAATGGGCCGAGATATGGCTATGAATGAAAGCATCTATGCTTAATAAAGTCTATATATATAATTCTATATATAATTCTTGATATCAAGTTCTGTAAGTTTTCTCTATACGTTTGGAAAGTATGTTGTGCTTATTCTTTCTTTCCATGTTTATAATGTGAGATGTCCTATCTACAAAATATCATGTTCTTATGAGCTTGACAATTCTACATCACTTGTTGTTTATATCCTACTGGGCTATTTGAGCTCACCCTTTTTTTTCCTTGTTTTATTGTTCCAACCCCCAGGTGAAGTATAGATGAAAGATGAGGAATGCTAGAGTTGAATCCAGAACTGTTCTAAAGGACAAATTTGTTTTAAATATGTATCAACTATGTCTTGAATTAAGATGTAATAAGTTAGACCTAATTTCTGTAAACCCTCTAAACGTAGTTGTTGTATTTGAGATCTTGGGAATAATGAAAGTTTTTGAGAAAGATGATGTAATATTCTTCTACGCACCGAGTTGGTATTTCCAAAAATCCGGGGCGTTACATTTGGTATCAAAGCGAAGTTTAGTCGATTTTGGAAATTAGGATTCAAAAAGATAGAATTAGAATTTACCCTATCTAAATGTTAAGTTAGAATATGTTAACTATACCGCTAGTCATGTTGGTTAATATAGAACTTATGTGCTATTTATGACTTCTGTGATACTTCTGTATATAAATGCTTTTAAATATGAGTTATAATTTAGATTACTAATGTGATACTATGATATGAAGATGGCGGAGAATCAGGAACAAATTTTTACAATCGAGGCTGAGGCAAGGAGGGGACGTGGCAGGTCACGCAGAGAAAGGCAAGCAAGAAACGAACAACTAACAGCCAACGCTAGAAACAACAACGCAGGAAATGATGCCATTGCCACTGCATTGGCACAGCTAGCCCAAGCAATGACAGCAAACATGAACCAACAACGAGCCCCATCTGCTCCACTTCAAAACGAAGGAGCTATACTGGAACAGTTTATAAGGCAACATCCTGCTGCCTTCTCGGGAACTACAGATCCCTTAGAAGCTGAAAGATGGATTCACTCAATCAAAAAGATCTTTTCAGTGATTGACTGCACCAGCCAACAACGTGTAAGATTGGCGACGTATAGATTGGACGGTGACGCGGATCAGTGGTGGAATTTAGTCCGAAATACAAAAACCGAAGAAGAAATGAACGCAATGTGTTGGAATGAATTCAAAAGAATCTTCCTCGAAAAATACTTCCCACAACCACTAAAAGCTCAGCTAGTGAGAGAATTTATTTCATTAAAGCAAGAAGAGGGAGAGACAGTCTCCCAATATGAAGCAAAATTCACAAGACTGGCTCGATATGCAACCCACCTAGTGACTAACGTTCAAAGTAAGGTGGACAAATTCCAATACGGATTAAAGCCTAGTGTCAGGCGAGCATTAGCAGCTTTAGATTTTCAAAGCTACGAAGCCGTGGTGAGATGTGCTTTGAAAGTGGAAATTGAACATTTGGACTTTCAGCAGTCCAAAAACAAGTTGACCGGCGTAAAGAGAACGAATGAAAGCCAACCGAACAAAGAGACCTAATGTCAAGGAAGCAGGAGACCAGCAACATTGCTCAAAATATGGAAAGAGACATGGAGGTGTCTGTTACGTGGGGACACGAAAATGCTTCCAATGCGGAATGGAAGGACATGTGGCAAAGGACTGCAAGACGGTCCCAAAACGGGAACAAAATCCAACTTTGATTCGGAACAGTCAGCCAACCCTCAAGCAGACTCTGAATGCTCACCCAGACATCAAGTGTTTCAATTGTAACGAGATGGGACACTATTCAAATCAATGCACCAAGCCTAGAGCAGTAGGAGGAGGTCGACAACAACAACAACAGCCAAGAGGACAGGCCCGTACTTTTGCTATCACAACTGCTGAAGTGGAGGCAACGAATGATATGGTGACAGGTACTTTGTCTGTAAGTTCGAAGAATGCACATATATTATTTGATTCTGGCTCTACGCATTCTTTCGTTTCACCAAAGTTTGCCAAGCATTTGAGCATACCACTTCAGAAGTTAGATCTTGAACTTTCTGTTAAAACGCCTGGTGAAAATTCTCTAGTTACATCAGGAGTTTATCGAGCATGCTCTGTTGATATTTGTGGTAGAAACTTATCGGTAGATCTTATCTCCTTACCTATTTTAGAATTCGATGTTATATTAGGAATGGATTGGTTGACTTTAAACCATGCCAACATAGACTGTTACAGGAAAGAAGTCAGGTTTACTGTTCCTGATCAACCCCAACTTGTATATAAAAGCCTTGACAGAAACAAAACTCCAGCACTAATATCATCGTTGCAGGCAAGACGATTATTAAAACAGGGCTGTGAAGGATATCTCGCTCAAGTTCAAGTTGTGGACACGAGTAAAAAGAAGATGAAATTGGAGGACGTGCCTATTGTGCAAAAGTACGTGGATGTATTCCCTGACGATCTACCAGGAGCCCCACCGAATCGAGAACTGGAGTTCTTTATCGAGCTAGTACCGGGAGCAAATCCAATATCCAAAAGACCGTATCGAATGGCGCCGATAGAATTGGAGGAACTAAAGAAGCAACTGCAAGAACTATTAGACAAAAGATTCATCCGGCCCAGTGTATCACCCTGGGGAGCTCCCGTTCTGTTCGTAAAGAAGAAGGATGGATCAATGAGGTTGTGCATTGATTATCGAGAACTGAACAATGTCACAATAAAGAACAAGTACCCGTTGCCCAGAATCGACGACTTGTTCGACCAACTTCAAGGTGCCATGTACTTCTCCAAGATCGATCTCAGATCTGGTTACCACCAACTGAAAGTAAAGAAGGAAGACGTTCCAAAGACGGCGTTCCGCACGCGATACGGACATTATGAGTTCATTGTCATGCCATTCGGACTAACGAATGCCCCAGCCGTATTCATGGATCTAATGAACAGAGTATTTCACGACTATCTTGACAAGTTTGTCGTGGTGTTTATCGACGACATTCTTGTCTATTCTAAGAGTCGCGAAGAACATGAGGAACATCTGAAGATTGTTTTACAAACACTTCGACAGAAGAAGCTGTATGCCAAATTCAGTAAATGTGAATTCTGGTTGCAGCAAGTGGCGTTCTTGGGTCACACAGTCACCCAAGAAGGAATTTATGTGGATCCAGCGAAGACTAAAGCCGTTGAAGAATGGCAAAGACCCACGACAGCAACAGAAATTCGGAGTTTCTTGGGACTTGCCGGCTATTATAGAAGGTTCGTGGAAAACTTCACTCGATTAGCAAATCCATTAACGAAATTAACTCGGAAAGGCGCGAAGTTTATCTGAACCAAAGAATGCGAGGAAAGCTTCCAAACGTTAAAGAAGAGACTCGTCAGCGCACCTGTGCTAGCATTACCAACACCAACTGGAGGATTTGTGATCTACAGTGACGCATCAAAGGAAGGGCTCGGCTGCGTATTAATGCAAAATGATAAAGTTATAGCTTATGCATCATGCCAACTAAAATACCACGAGCAAAACTACCCCACGCATGATATGGAATTGGCGGCAGTAATCTTTGCACTGAAGATCTGGCGACATTATCTCTACGAGGAAAAGTGTGAAATTTATACTGATCACAAGAGTCTCAAATACATATTTTCCCAGAAGGAGCTAAATATGAGACAAAGAAGGTGGCTAGAGTTACTAAAGGATTATGACTGCAGCATTCATTATCATCCTGGAAAGGCGAATGTAGTGGCAGATGCATTGAGTAGAAAAACTTCCGGAACCTTGGCAAGAATGCTAACCACTCAAAAGCATTTACTCCAAGATCTGAGAAAACTGGATATGGAAATAGTAGAACCGCGAACCAAGGGCTACATAGCACAGATGGTTGCTCAACCATCACTATTGGAGAAAATCAAGGCCACTCAAGTCGACGATCCTGAATTACAAGGAAAGATCGAAGCAGTTCGGAAAGGCAAACTTTTCGAATTCAATTTGATAAAGATGACATCGTAAGATTCAACACAAGACTGTGTGTGCCCTCCGATCCAGAATTAAGAAGGAAGTTGCTAACTGAGGCACATAGTTCGGCATTCTCCATACACCCAGGGAGTACGAAGATGTATCGAGATCTTCGAACCCATTATTGGTGGAATAATATGAAGAGAGAGACTGCTGAGTTCGTGTCTACATGCTTGGTTTGCCAACAAGTTAAAGCAGAACGACAGCTACCAAAGGGAGCCTTACAACCACTAGAGGTGCCTATATGGAAGTGGGATATGATAGCAATGGATTTCGTTACGGGACTACTGAGGACTACGAAAGGAAATGACGCAATATGGGTCACCATTGATCGACTGACGAAGGTAGCTCATTTTATCCCAATACAAGAAAAATTTTCCTTAGTTCAATTGGCAAAGCTCTACATCAAAGAAGTAGTCAGGTTACACGGCATACCAGCATCCATTGTGTCTGATCGTGACCCGCGCTTCACATCTAATTTTTGGAGGAGTATACAAAAGCATTTGGGGACAAAGTTGAACTTCAGCACTTCCTTTCATCCTCAAACAGATGGTCAATCCGAACGGACAATTCAGACACTAGAGGATATGCTTAGAGCTTGCATAATAGACTTCCAAGGTAATTGGGACCAACACTTACCATTGGTTGAATTTTCTTATAATAACAGTTATCACTCTAGTATAGAGAGTGCACCCTATGAAGCTCTCTATGGTAAGAGGTGTAGAACACCGACGTGAGGTCGGAGAAAGAAAACTTCTAGGCCCAGAGTTAGTACAAGAAACTACTGACAAAGTACGTATGATCCAACAACATATGAGGACGGCTCAAAGCAGACAGAAGAGCTACGCCGATCATCGACGTCGAGACCTGGAGTTTGCAGTGGGTGACCGTGTCTTCTTAAAAGTATCACCTTGGAAGGGTGTGATAAGGTTCGGAAAGAAAGGGAAGCTCAGTCCCAGATATATTGGACCATACGAAATACTTGAACGAATTGGACCAGTAGCATACCGTGTAGTTTTGCCACCAGCCTTGTCACATGTTCACAATGTGTTTCACGTCTCACTTTTAAGGAAATACTTGGCGGACCCATCACATGTACTACAAACAGAACCAATGCAGTTGAAACAAGATTTGTCTTATGAAGAGCAACCAGTACAAATCCTTGATCGAAAGGAACAAATTCTTCGGACAAAAAGAATATCACTGGTGAAGATTCTGTGGAGGAGCCAAGCCACCGAGGAAGCAACATGGGAACCGGAGGAGAAGATGAAACAAAAGTATCATCATCTATTTACTTCTTAAGGTACGTAAAATTTCGAGGACGAAATTTTTTTTAAGGGGGGTAGAATGTAATAACCGGTAAAATATATATATATATATATACAAATAAATAAAAATGGCCTCATAGGTGGGTAATTATCGGCCATTACTCATTTTTCCCCGAGTTAATCGGGCATGAGGACATCTGGCATAATGGGGCGTACGCGATTCGAACCCAACGCTGAGCGAGGATTGAACGGCGTCCTACCACTAAACCACCGCCCCAGATGTCAACTAAAAATGAGTAGATACTTACACATATTAAAAATTACCAATAGTCACTATTCATAATTACTATTCACAATAGTCACTATGCAAGATTACTATGCAGAAATATTACTATACAGAAATACTATGCAAGTTCACTATTGAGATAAACTATTCAAACTTACTATTCACAGTAGGACCCACCGAGTACTATTCACAAGCGGGTCCCACCACAACCACTATCATTAATGAGTAGCTGCGCTTCACCGACGAAAATAATAATTAAATAATATTAATCATCCTGTTACTATTCAAGCAGCCTTTACTATTCATTTATTTATACCTTTACTATTCCTATATTTTTATAAAATCATTTAAGAGAGTAGTTGTGAATTTAAGACTGTAGTTAAAAAAATACCTATAAATAGAGGAAGAGAAGAAGAAGAAAAATAAAAAAAAGAGAACGAGAGAGAAGAAAGAGTAAGAGAGAGAGGAGAAGGAAAAGGAAATTCACTTCATCACTACCAAGGTAAGTCTTTCATATAGATAGTTAAAGTATTTATAATGGGTAATATGGTTGGTTCTACCACCTATGTAAATATTAGGATAAAGCATGCATAAGAGGCGATAACTCGCTATAGATTATGCAAGTTTTATCATCTTATTTGAACGGTGAAATGCTACCATAGTAACCGTAAAGTAAACTTTAACCAAAGAAAGGCGAACTACTGAGCATAGTAGCCCATCTTATTTGAACGGTGAAATACTAGCATAGTAACCGTAAAGTAAATTTTAATCAAAGAAAGGCGAACTGCTGAGCATAGTAGCCCATCTTATTTGAACGATGAAATGCTAGCATAGTAACCGTAAAGTAAACTTTAATCAAAGAAAGACGAACTGCTGAGCATAGTAGCCAAGAAATAAACTAAATCAAAGAATGATGAACTGCTGAGCATAGTAACCTGTGGGGTCCACATGAATAGTAACATGTGGGGTCCATATGAATAGTGCATGCTGGGCCCCATGATCTTAAAAATTTAATAGAAAGAACACTGAACACAGGGAACATTATTTTGGACATAGATGGACATTACCTGGACAGAAAGGACACTGCCTTAAAACATGAATTTGATAAAATTAGAATATATTTACAGGTTATCCACTCCAAGGTGTAAGCTCAAACAAACCTGTGACCGGAAAACTATATGTAAGGGTTTTCTTCCATTGATTCTCTTTTGCTATATGTAAGGGTTTTCTTCCATTGATTCTCTTTTGCTATATGTAAGGGTTTTCTTCCATTGATTCTATTTTGCTATATGTAAGGGTTTTCTTCCATTGATTCTCTTTTGCTATACTGGATGTGAATATTTCATATTCTTTGATTCTCTTTATACGCAATTGCTATAAGAGTTTCTATCCTTCTAAGATCCACAACTGATGAGAATCCAAGGTGAAGCTTTCTTTCAGACCCCATTCCTTTCAGATAAATGATTTTACTGATAAAGCTATAATTCTATTTTGTATCCTCGAAACTTGTTTCCGTGAGATATGTTTATGTTTAGAGTTTATCTTGTGATACCCTAATTCTGAATATGGACTGAGTTATGATATGATGACGGGTGGACGCGTTATAGTCCTCCATGTGCACGTGGGTAAAGACGACTCTAGAGAGTGTAAATCTAGAGGATTATGAGCCGAGGTATGGCTATGAATGGGCCGAGGTATGGCTATGAATGGGCCGAGATATGGCTATGAATGAAAGCATCTATGCTTAATGAAGTCTATATATATAATTCTATATATAATTCTTGATATCAAGTTCTGTAAGTTTTCTCTATACGTTTGGAAAGTATGTTGTGCTTATTCTTTATTTCCATGTTTATAATGTGAGATGTCCTATCTACAAAATATCATGTTCTTATGAGCTTGACAATTCTACATCACTTGTTGTTTATACCCTACTGGGCTATTTGAGCTCACCCTTTTTTTTCCTTGTTTTATTGTTCCAACCCCCAGGTGAAGTATAGATGAAAGATGAGGAATGCTAGAGTTGAATCCAGAACTATTCTAAAGGACAAATATGTTTTAAATATGTATCAACTATGTCTTGAATTAAGATGTAATAAGTTAGACCTAATTTCTGTAAACCCTCTAAACGTAGTTGTTGTATTTGAGATCTTGGGAATAATTAAAGTTTTTGAGAAAGATGATGTAATATTCTTCTACGCACCGAGTTGTTATTTCCAAAAATCCGGGGCATTACATAAACGCTATCATAGTCATATCTTGGAAGTTGGATCCAACTTCGATCCATGACTTTTTAAAATTTTTCCGTAGAAGTAGACCCAAAGCAGGGGAATCTCTATTCTATGGCCTATCCTATTATCTTTTGCTAGCCATACGCAGATGTAGACCCAAAGCAGGGGAAATCAACTCTCTTTAAGTTCTTTAGAGGCTCCTCTGGAGCCAAACCTGCAGCTGAAAGACGATGAGTGCATATCCCTTTGAACTTTAACATCTTTTGATAAAGAAGATGAGTGATTTAAAGAAACCACGCTGGGCTGGTGATGACAGATAAACATGTGGAAGCGATGTTTTCAGGTGAGTGATTTAAAGAAACCACACTAGTAATTAAGCTCCTAGATTTTGTGTAGTTGAATTATAAGTTGTGCCTCATCTCAACAAAGTTAAGCCAGTAGAATTGAGTTGTCTGTAGCTTCTTAGTGATGTTCAATGTCAGCAATCCCATCTTCTTTGCACCAACTCCTGTTGTTTGCTCTCTGCAACAATGTGTGATCAACAAGGGTCCTTTAGCTCTCGCATAAACAGCATATTCAAAAACATTCTAATTATATTCTCTCTCTCTCTCTCTCTCTCTCTCTCTCTCTCTCTCTCTCTCTCTCGTGGCTATGTAGATTAGAAGGTTTCTAAACATATCGTCTACCAAATCAGTCAAATACCAATCTATGAAATCTTGATTCTAAACATCTCCTCTACCAAATCAATCAAATACCAATCTATGAAATCTTGATTTTCATTCCCGGGTCTTAAGAGCCCTTGTTTGCCATTGCTTGTAAGTGTAGACACCCCATTTTGACCGGACCCTAAAAATCCCAAAAATCAAATAAAGTTCCCGAAACCGAGTCTCGAAACCAAATTCAAAGTCTCCAAGAATCAAGTTCCAGGTTCCCGAACCAATTTTGAAACCGAGTCCCAAAGTGGGAAATAAACCCGAAAAAAAACTCGAAAAAAAAATATTGTTGTTGTCAAGCCCGTTGATCGTTGATCGTAACCCAAGAACCTCTTGAATTGGAAGCCTTGATCCCCACTCTCATTGTCCCAAAATTTGCAAAAATTGCGAAATGCTCGTGTTCTTGTATCGGCACCCCTTCACCTATACTCCTAAGTTCCAAGCACTTACATACAACCTTGCTTTAATGATTTAGTTAACCCATCTTGTTTGCGAGCAAAGGGCAAAATGAGTGTATCAATATGAAAAGAAAGTTGTGCCAATATCATTTTCCAAAGGTGTGTATATGCATTTAATGAAGGACAACAGGGGGGGCTGAATATATCAAGAGAAGTAGGAGGGAGGTGAATTAGAAAATGTGATGAACTTATCGTTTGCAAGATAGAGGAAAGAAATGGGGAAAGGACAGTAAGGTGAGTGTCATGATCAACACAAGGTTGTGCCCATATCATTTCCCACAGCAATAAAGGTGGAAGAAAAGACAAGTTAAGTTGGTGCTGTTATTAAAATAGGATTGTGTAAGCATCATCCCCATTGTATTTGTCAATCAAAAGGAGCACGAGCAAGCTCGGGTTATGCCAACGTCAAAGCATAGTGGAGCCAATTTCATTTCTCTTCTAGCAAATAATACAATAACAAAACATCCACCCTCTTTTCTTATTTGACCCACTCCTTTAATGTATTAAATACACTAAAGGGTGTTGTCCAGATGTATAAAGGTGGGGGCGAAAATTTCATTTTCTTCGTTTGGGGTTGTTTTACCTGAGCTACCTCTCGTAGTGCAAAAGAGTAGTTATAAATACACCATGGAAGGGCTGTCCAGAGAGTATAATGGGAAGAATATATGAAATATATTCTTGGACCACCCTCTTGTGCTTAAGAGAAGAATGAAATATACTAGATGGGGCTGCTCAAGAAGATGGAGGAGGTATGCTTATTTATCAAGGTCGTGGGTTAGAGCACTACTACAAAAAGGAAAGATTAAAAAACATTCAAAGAAATGAACGGCTCAGATTGATCAAGGATAAAAGTAGCAATATGAGATAGGCCAAGGCTTTGGAGATAATGAACATCCCATCCCCTAGTAGTATAAACAGTAGTTATAATTCATTGGATGGGGGGGTGTATAGAAGGAAAAGGGGAGTGCATTATCGAGTCAAGGATGTGCTTGCACCAATAGTAATCACAAATAATTTAATAGGAAAAGACAGCTGGGTGGGTGTGATGATCAAATTAGAAGGGTGCTGATTTAACACAAACCCCTTTTCTCTATAAAAAGCTATCGATTAGAGAGGGCTCTCATTTTTTTCCCCCGCCCAAACACTTTGACAGAGAGAGAGATAGAGAGGGAGAGCTTTAGACCAAACCCTAACCCCTTTGTTTTTTTTACCCCGGTTACCTACTCCGGCGAACTCGCCAGTTTCCGGCCAACACTCCGGCTAAAATTTCTTTTTCCTTTGCTAGCCTTGTTGCCTCTTTTTACCTTTCTTTAGATCTTAGATCAGCTTTATCCCCAAGCTAGAAACCCTAGATCAAACTGATTTTCTTGTTTTACTTCGAAAATTTTAGATCGAGTTTGTTAGAATCTTGCAATTCCAGAGCAAGAGAGGGAGAGAGATCCGAGAAATTTCAGAGGAGAGCTGATCGTTATCTTCTCCGGAATCAAAGAGCTGTTGTCCAATTCATTCATAAATTCTACAGAAACTTAACTTCTCCATCTTGATCCGGTTGAGTAGAAGAAAAGGAGAAGCTCGGATCTACATTTGAGGCTCTTTATTCAACGAATTTAATCTTGTGAACAGCAAGAACTGGATTTTTTTTTAGAATTTCAGTAAGAGAATCAGAAATCCAAAACTCATCAACTTCAGTGGGATTCAGGTAATCTGCTTTTAGTTTCATATGTGGATTGAAATGATCAGGCATGCTTGATGTGGAATTTAGTATTGATTTCATTTGCTAAATGTCTGGATATTTTATTTTATTGCATTATAAGGTGTTAGATCTGTTTATGGTCTTGTTGTGAGTTAATGGAGAAATAAGGTAGGTCAAAATCATTATCAAAACAGGTTAGTGCCTGTAGCTATGCATTTTCAAGTTAAGAGTGACACTATCATGCTTTAATAGTGAGAAGAGATTGGGAGCTGTAACTAAAGAAACATGGTATGTCAATACCATTTTCTCAGGGTATAGGAAGCCGTTATTCATATGATGTGTTGGGTGGACCCTGTTTCGATGAGGGCTCCAAATTCGTCTCATGCTACCCTTGTTTGGATAAGTGTACCAAGCCCACTTGTTCTCTGTTGAGTATCCATGATCCATTTGCCTTGTTTTGGGTTCCATATATATGATCCTCTCTCGAATATCAGTCAATGGATTTCAATTTCTAGTGTCCCAAGACTTGTCATCTTCATTTATACTAGACATCTCAATATGTTTGTAAATGATTTGAAAATGATAAGTAGTAGTAGTTTAAAACATCAATGGAGTATGTCTGTATGATCCAAAATTAGTTCATCATGCTCTTCATTAGTCTGACCTCTAAAATGGCAACTATTATGGGCAAAGAACCTAGAGCCAGTACCCCATTGTCATCTCTGGTGTTTCCACTCATTCTCGACAGAATTCTGCCTCAGCAACTGCCATGGATTCTACCACAGATTCATTCGTGTCCGCCTCCCGCTGCCAATCTCATCGGAGTAAGAATCAGGGTTCTGATAGGGAGAAGGAATCTGATAAAGGGAAAGAGAAAGAGCCTGAAATTAGGGTTAGGGATAGGAATGCTGAAAAGAATTTGGGGCCGAGTATTGATGGCGGGGCTGGATGATCTGATGCCATCTTTAACAGCAGCAGCTACAGCATCGTCTCACCAGAATGGGCGTCTCAAGAAGATCTTATCAGAGTTTAGAGCTGATGAGGAGGAAGGGTGTCAAATTGAGGCCCTGACAGAGCTCTCTGAGATGCTTTCAATTGGGACAGAGGATTCGCTGAGCGCGTTCTCCATTGACTCAATTATGCCTGTTCTTGTTGGGTTACTCAATCATGAGAGCATTGCCGATATCATGCTGCTAGCTGCTAGAGCACTCACTCACCTTTGTGATGTACAGTCGTCGTCCTGCTCAGCCGTCGCCCATATTGGTGCTGTCTCATGCTTCTGCGCCCGTCTGCTTACCATCAAATACATGGACTTGGCAGAACAGTCTCTCCAAGCTCTGAAGAAGATATCTGAAGAACACCCAACTGCCTGTTTGCGTGCTGGTGCACTTACGACGGTGCTATCCTATCTTGATTTTTTTAACTGGAGTTCAGAGAGTGGCATTGTCCACCGCTGCAAATATGTACCATGCTTCCGTTTGCTTGACTCGTATAGCAGAGGTGTTTGCATCATCTCCTGAAAAATTAGATGAACTATGTAATAATGGTTTGATTGTGCAAGCTACCAGCCTTATTACCATTAGCAATTCAGGAGGCCAGGCATCCCTCAGCACACCTACGTACATGAGTTTATTCTGTCTTTTATCGACATGTGCAAGTGGATCTCCTCTAGGAGCCAAGACCCTCCTCCTCGTTGGAATCAGTGGCATTCTCAAACACATTCTATCAGGCTCTGGTCTAGTTGCAAACATCTCTGTTTGACCTGCTTTAACCAGACCCGCAGAGTAGATTTTTGAGATTGTGAACCTTGAGGATGAGCTTCTTCCTCCATTGCTGCAAGGAATCATTTTGCTTCCGACCTGCTCTAATTTTTCTAGTGAAAGGGTTAGCTGTAAAGAAATATCTTGCCAGCAGCTTCAGTAACCAAGAGGGCACGAATGGAATTATAGCCGAAGTCTCAGTCCGAGAGAAATTATTGTACGATCAACCTGAAATTCTACAGCAATTTGGGATGGACCTTCTTCCTGTTCTCATACAGATTTATGGATCCAAGTGAACAGCCCAGTTCGCCTTAAATGCCTCTCTGTTATTGGCAAGTTGATGTACTTTAGCACTGCTGATATAATCCAGTCTTTACTTGCTATAACCAGCATATCAAGTTTCTTAGCGGGTGTCTTAGCATGGAAGGGCCCACAAGTCTTGATTCCCGCTATTCAGATTACATAGATTCTTATGGAGAAACTTCCTGGATCTTTCTCAAAGAAGTTTGTAAGAGAAGGCGTGGTTCATGCAGTAGATACACTTATATTGCCAGATTCTTCTGATACTGTTCCGGCTCAAGCATTATCCATAGAAAAGGATAAAAAAATCTTATCCTGGAACATCAACACGTTCTCGGCGATCTAGAAAACATACTGTTTATTCAAGCATAGAAGGCAATTCTTTGGATGAATAAAAAAGCTCTACCCCTGGAAGTATTGGGTCGCCCCTGACTCCACTGGAAGAGCCAGCTGTTAATTCTAGTCTTCATGTTGCAGTCAGTGCACGTGCCAAAGCTTTCAAAGATAAATATTTCCCAGGTGATCGTGAGGTTGGAGTGACAGATGATATTCTACACTTGAAAGATCTTATCTTGAAGCTGAATTCCAGTGTTGAGGATCTCAAGACTAAAGTGAAGGCCAAGTCTAAAGCCTCTGGACTTCACCTGACTAGATCTTCTGCTAACAACGAGGAGCACTTGGTCAGAATTTTATCCGAGATGCTATGCAAGGGCGATGAAGGCGCTAGCCCAAGCCCATCTTTAGAGAGACTTACCTAGTCATGATAGTACCCTCTCCCCTCTTCTTTCCTCTTATTTAGGTAAAGAATCCTCAGTCTTTTAGATACCCTGAAACCTTTAGTTCTTCATTGCAAGGGCGATGAAGGCGATAGCCCAAGCCCATCCTTAGAGGACTCGCTTAGTCCAAAGTAGCCGTCCCCTCGTTTATTTTCAAGACTTGCCCAGTCTTTTGGATACCCTTAAGCACTAGGAGTCTTTTCATTATAAGGGTAATAAAAGAGTCATCTTGAGCATGGAGGAGACAGGCTATGTCTCATGTAGGAAAATTCAAACCTTAGGAGACTAACCTAGTCTCATTACCACTCCCCTCTTAGGTTTGTGCATTAGAGTCGGTCCTTAGCATAGGAATCTCTCCTTAGCTAAGAGTTAGTCTTTCAGTTTCAGGAGTCAGTCCTATCATCATAGGGGTTAGGATTTTGTCCAACCTCTCATCAAATCATATGTTTTTATCCGCTCCTGCAAGGTATAGGATGTAGTCCAACCCTTGCAGAGTTGTTATTCTGTTCATTTCCCCCGCAAAGCATAGGATGCTGTCCAACCTTTGCGGGATATCAGGATTCAGTCATACCCTTATGATGATAGGATTTTGTCCCCTTGATTAAAAAACACTAAAAAATAACAAAAACATTTCAAAAACCAAAAATCTCAAAAATCTTAAGTCATTAGGAGAGTAGTTAGGAATTCTGTTTCCGAACTACGTTGGCTTGATCCCTTTCTACAGGGTACGTAGTGCAGCTTGGGATCTATATCCCAAGTCCAGCCAAACCTTTAAAAATAAACATTTCAAACCTTCCAAAAATATAAAACTTTTTCAAACTTTTTTCAAAAAGATCTTCCCCTAGAGTTAGGAGCCTGTTTTAGATATTTAGGGTGTTTTAGAGTTAGGAGTCTGTCCTGATTTGTTGATATGGTGTGTTCTGTCGTGTGAGTGTCCCTAGAGTTAGGAGGCCTCAAGTTGATCGGTTAGACATCTAGTCGAACCGATGGCTAAACTAGGAAGCATATAGTCAGCCCATGGTTTTCATTAGGTTGCACAACCTAGATACACATAGGATGTAGGGCCCACCTGTATTAGCTTAAGGCTAATCAACTTGCATTAGTTATGGCATATAGAGAGTCCTAAAAATTACAATTCACTTGAACTTAAGCAATCGTGCAAAAAAAAGCTTTAAAAATCAGTCGAGTCTAGCGGATCGAGTCTAGGATAGCGGTTCTAGATGGTTAGGCATCATAGTTAGAATAGGTCATCGAATTACGTTGACTCCGATTCTTCCTGAGGCCGGGATACGTAGAGCAGCTGGGATGGACGACCATCTTGGTCCGAGTCAATTCATTAGAGTTTTAGGATTCATTTTATCCAGTTATGTTTAAAATTGAATTGTGTTGTGTGTTTTGCTGTGTTTTCTTACTTTCATGTACAGATCCTATACCTTTAGCTATAGTATGCATGTGTTTGTACACTAGAACTCAGACACCAATTAGGTATGACACTCATAACCTAGCTATTATTAGGCGACACTTCTTTCATTTCTTTTATGTGTGCTTATTATTCATCTCCGAGACATGCATGATTAGATAGACGTCTTCTCGGAGATATTCGTTCCCATTTCATATGACTTTCGCCCAAAACTCTTCAAAATTATTAAGTAAATGGCATAAGAGACCAGGTGTTTGCACTTGGGCGGATGAGGTGCTCTTTAGACCTTCCGAATTCGTAACCAGGCACGAACCTTCTTTTATATCTCTGGTTATCCGTTGCAACAGAGCATAGTATGGGATCCTTGGCCCACTTCCTTGGATGGCGACTCTTCTTTGTTTAAGATACGCCTCGAATCTGGGTTAGTCCCCGAATCGAGAGGTATCTCACCTTTTATCGCCACTCATGCTGTGAGAGGCATTTCTTCTTTCGAGAGTTCCTTGGTAGAGCTCTCCATTTTACGTGGATGATCCATGAGACTGTTAGCGTGTGGGGGCACGTCCTCCCGCCTCTCTCGGATCGGGGTCCACAGTAAGCTATTCTATTTTTTGCATAGAAAGATGACACATTCCATATATGAGAAGAGTGAGAGGAAGTCAGAAGACACTACAGGCATCCACCAAAAAGTTTGCTTCATGGAAGGAGTGATGAACAGACCAAAAAGCACTGACTTCAAACACCTGACATCTATGAGCAGTCCCATTTTCCATACATGACACAAATTACCAGCTGTGAGTCTGTCACCAAACTCACCTTATTGGAACCAAGATCCAAAACTACCTTTAAACATTTTAAAGGACCACCAATATGAATAACGCATTCGTATTGGTGGTGCAGATTCCAGTGGCAATGGAAAAGCAGAATAATACATCATCATCACAGTCCATAATGACAATCCCCTAAGCAAGATGATGTGTTGCTTAATCCCAACCCATAGGCAGCAAAAATTATCACCGATGGAGCCTTATCCGATAGAAGAAGGAAAAATAGATAAAAACCCATCACCTCCTACTATTACGAAAAAAGCTTACTCATATTACATAAGTTTCAATCAAGCATAAAAGAAATGAATTTATGAGAGGAAGGTGTAAAATAATGTTTATTTAGGGATCAACATGTGTATGTTTCTCCTCGATAGTGGCCGTGAAAGTTGTTTTAACCAATGAACAATGGGAAACATAGACCATGAGTTCAAAGCTCACAGAAGGTTCAGGTTCAGGTTCCAGGGATTTTTATAGAATATTGTTTGCATGATATTTAGTTGAGTTGAGTTGTATTGTTTGCATGATATAATGCCACAATTCCATTTGAATGTCATCAAGTTATCACAATACAAATGCAACTCTATTTCATTCATACCTGCTTTGGCCAGTCCTCTAAACATCTCTTAGGAATGAATGCACCCACTAACACCCTGATAATATCTATAAAAGAAGTAATAGCTTAGCCCCAAAACAGAGTTTCTTCACCTCATTTCCCAGGGAAAGATGATTGTCATTTAGATTCAGCCCCACCCTTCAATCTTGATTTGCATAATACCCGGCCCTGAGAAGCTTGAGGTTACATGTAACCAAAGGCATGCTGCAACATGGACTGGTAACAATCTTTGGGAACACCTAAATATCAGCATATCCATGGAATTGATTCTTTTTCTATCGACACTACAGACTATCACTTGCCTCGTTATAGTGCCACATGCTTTTATGAATGTTGGTTCTTCTTTTCTTTTTTTTTAAAGGTAAATGAATGTTGTTTCTTCTCTATCTTAAGATGAATGATTTGTAATTGAACAAATGCTAGAATTGGATTTTTTGGATAAGGAAACCGATAGTGGAACCGAACAAATAGCCTTTTCCCAAGTTAGATTTCTTTTCCTTATTTTTTGGCTTTTTGTTTCCTTAAAATAGCAAGACTACTAAAATCATGGAATTATGTCGTGAAAAACTTTCATAGAAAATAAAACTATTCGACATTACAAAATAAGGTTAATTTTATGAGGTTACTACTGCACAATAATCAAAACAAAGATATCATATCCTTATTAACGATACTTAATTTTTTTGAGGTTACTACTACACAAGAATCAAACCAAACAGAAAAATTGCTCTGAAATTGAAATAAGAGGAATCTCAATAGCTTTGGACAAGAAAAGGAAATCGATCCTTTAAAATGAAAAAAAAAATCATTGAAATTTGAGACTCAATTAGGAGAAGATCCATAGAGATAACAAAATAAAATAAACACCAAACCAGATCACAAATATCATGACAAAACTAGTAAAATTAAGGAAAAAGAAACAATAAGATTCCTTTTCTTCTTTTCTTCTCCTTTGTCTTATCCTTCTCTAATCTTGCCGAAATTACCAAAGGGAAAGAGAATCATAAATCTATTAATAGATGAAATGAAAAACAACTGAAAATACAAAGGAACCCTAGCTCGAAAATCAGAAAATGGGTACAAGTGAAAACAAAAAACAGAGCCTTGGCACATATTTATAGAGAAAGAGAGAGATGGAACTAATAAGCAATAACTTGAAACCCTTTTTCAAAAAGAAAAGAGAAATCAAGGGGACTCACATTGTTGGAACGATGGTAGATATCTCAGGCCAGAAGGAACCCTAACCCCATATCAACCCCCTTCTTCTTCGTTTGACAGTGGCCAAAAACCCCAAATCAGCCCCCTTCTTCTTCGTTTGACAGTGGCCAAAAACAAGGAAGGGCGTGGAGATGGAACCAAATGCAGAGGGATGGTCGAAACCCTAGCAAACAAAGGAAAAAGAATTGTCAAATCCTACAAAACAAAGCAATAGAAGCTTCTCTCTTCCTCAGTTTCTTCTCCTTCGTCAATCGGCAATGTAGATTAGGGTTTCTCGACAGTTTTGGGCTCCTAATCGTTAGCGGATCCTGATGGAAAAGAGGGAGCGGGAGAGAAAAGCTAGGGCATGACAGAGAAAATATGGGTAAGCGCGGGAGAGGAAAAGAGGGAGCGGGAGAGAAAAAAAAATAGGGCGCGAGTGGTTTTTTTAAGGCATCGTTTTCTCCGACGATATACCAGCGGTCGTCTAATTGACCGCGCCTAAAGACCCACTTTCAACAGCGGTTTTCAAGACCGCTGCTACATGCCCGCTGGTAATTGAGGATTTTGCTGTAGTGTGTGCATATAACTATGGTGCATATGGGTAGTTTTAATCTGATTATTGTCTAGTTGTGGGGATGTGTTTTAGAGTTATGGGTGTTAACTATGGTGTATTGGTTTAGGATAATGGGAGTTAGTTGTTGTAGATGTGTCTTGTTAGTGGGTGTTGGTTACTTGTTATGTGTTATGTAGGTGGGTTAATGGGGTAGTTATGTGGCACTACCTTCATTCTTGTATTTAAGAAGTTTATGTTAATGAAAATGAAAGAGAAGAATTTTACAACACAAAGGAGACTTTGTTCTAGGAGAGTCATGGTTCCTCTCGAATCGAGCCATTAGGAGGTCCGGTTGCCTCGAATCAACTTTTCTCCCCCTCATTTCTATTTTATTTTCGTTTATTTCCGTTACGGCCAATTAGGCACGTAACATCTCATATACTGTGTGCTCCCTTGAGAAATTCTCGTTTAAATATTCATTAACTAGATCCGTTCACTATTAGTTCATATGTGTTTGTAATTTCCGTTTAGTTCATGTAGTTTAATCCCATTCACATTTTATTAATCACCCTCAGCCTCTATGTGCAGGGCAATCGTATGTCATGCACTTTTGAGGTCCAATTCACTTATGTATATTTGCATGGCTGAGGGATGTCCTTTTTCATGGCATGTGTGAGTTCAAGTTACTTGGGGTGTTTCTAAAATCATTAAGACTTTCTCTCCTAGGTGTTCGGATGTGTGGCTCAGGGGTCTCCTTTTCCATGACATGTGTGAGTTCAAGTCATTTGGGGTGCTTGTAAAGCCATTTCTCCTAGGTGTTAGGATGTGTGGCTTAGAGATCTTCTCTTGCATGGCATGCATGAAAAGTTAACTGGGGTGTCTACAAAACAACAGAAGCTTTTTCTTCTATCTGTGATTTAGAGATCAGTTTTTTTTTTTTGCATAAAAGAGTTCAAATTATTCGGGCTTTTTTATAGGTCTAGCTTGATCCTTTCATTTGGGCTTTGGTATTATGTGAATTGTAAGAACATTTTGACCATTGCTCTTCTCTGTCTACATCAAGACATTTCTCATTTGTGGGGAATGGATTAGTTGCATTTGGGCTATACATCTTTATTCTTAGTCTCCAATAATTTTAACCTTCAAGAGTTTGGGTTTAGATACATTACCCTAATGCAGTCATCGTGTGTTTCCACGTTCTTTGGTTCTAATTCATGTTTGCTTGAGGATATTTTCATTCAAAGTTTTGAAGGATCTAGCTGGGTGTGATCGAATCAGCCTTTCACCTTGGCCAAACCTGCTTCGTTTCACAAGGAACAAGCTGGTTGACATGTTAGAATTCTCGGCCGACTCGACTTCGTTCCTTATGGAACAAGTCGGCCAATGGCGAATCTTTATCTTGAGTGAACCAGCTTCGCTTCATATGGAGCAAGCTGGTCAAGATGTTTGGGTTTCTCGGTCGAATCGGCTTCGTTCTTTATAGAACAAGCTGATCAAAACGGCAAGTCTTTTGCCTTGGTTAAACGGGCTTCATTTAATGTGGAACAAGCCGGTCGAAATGGATGAATTCTTTCCTTGACTGAATCGACTTCATTTCTTATGAAACAAGCTGATCGAGATATTTTAGTTATTATTTTAGTTGGTATGGCTTCGTTTCCTGTGAAACAAGCTGATCGAAATGCTGCATTTGTTTATCTTAGTGGAGTCGACTTCGTTTCATATGGAACAAGTTAGTCAAAACGACAAACCCCTCGCCATTTTCCCTTCGTTTCTCCTTCAGATTTTGCTCTGACATTCAGGATCTTTATAGTGTTTCTGTGACCTCCATCTGCATTCGTGATTTCTATTGGTCCTTCGATATTGCCTTCTTTTTTCGGGGTTGATTTCAGATTTCCAGGATTACCTCCAGTGTGTTTTTGGTACTCTGTTCGAGTCTAGGGATTCCATCGATTTTAGGAACATTCTGTCGGGTTTAGGCGATGACGGACGGAAACCTCCTGAGCCAAAACCCCCTTTTCAAAACAAAAGGATTAAAAAACATAAAAACTAAACAAAATAAAAACTCAGAAAGGGCAAGGATAGTGATCGCCAGGTGATCTGGAGCTCGCATCCTCTTTTATCTTCGATTTCGATCGTCATTTTCTGCATTGCATCGGTTTACCAACGTTTTATCAGATTTGTGGGACTGGCGATTACTTAGCGCGGCCTCCCTTCATAGGGACTTTCCCCGTGAGCCCATGGGCGATGACGTAATGTGGCCTCCCATCACAGGGACTGTCCTTGCTGAGCTCGACGATAGGCTATGACAACTGCGAGACTGATTTTTCCATCTCTAGGGATCAGAATCGCTGTGCTTGAATCCCTTGGAATCGCCCCAACCCTGTCGTATGTCCCCCTTTGTTTTCCCTGAGACTGTGGTCTATATCGGATTCCTTTCTGTTCGAATTTACCTATTTATTTTATCACCTTTGTGTTTACTCGCATTTTTTTTGGGATTTTTCTTTTGAAACCATTGTGCATTGAATGGTTCTGAGAGCACGCCTCGTCGACATCGACAGCTTACCTCTTCCCTCTTGGGTACTGGTTCGCATTCGCGACACCTATGATGGCTGCAGATGGTCTGGTTGAGTAGGTGCCTCTGCTTGATATGCACAACGTTCTGTTTTCTCATTCTTATGACTCTTTCTTCTTTTCTTTGATTTCTCGAACCTCATCGATTTCCCGATTTCTTTAATTTTCTTTTTGCTTTTTGTTTGTTGTTTGTTGGTTTGCTTGTTGGTTTACTTTTCCAGCATGCGATTGATTACTTTTAAGCATTATCTCTTGCTTAGTTGTAGTTGGAGATACGTATTAGGGTCACGGGACGTTGGAGTTGCTCTAGTCTCTCTCGCCTCACCAATTATTTGAGCATCATTGATGTATTATTTGAGTGATGTAGCGTATATAAAGGGGGAAAATGGCATATTCTAGTGCTCCATCCAGGGTTGCATGATGCTAATATCAACCCTATATCTTGTTGATGTGGATTGCTTGAGATTAGATTGTTTTTTTTATCTTGTGTTGTATATGTGATTGAACATTCCCATGCCATTTTTAGCTAGAGAAGAGTGAGAATAGGCTGTCGTTCTTACTGACCCTGATCTAGGGAGTTCAAGGGAGAAATCATTAGAATTCTATGGATCTGTCAAGGAAAGTGAGGGGCAAACCCCGTTTCGATCCTTATGTTGATCCAGTGGCAGATGGGCCCACTTTGGTCAATTCCCTCTGATTGGCGACTCGTGTGTTTGATTGCTTGATACTTGATAGTTGAGTCAATCCAAGCGGGTTGATCAAAGTAGGACCACTTTGTAGATAGATCAATTATTTGGGGATTTCTGTTCCCATTTTACGCCTTTTTGCCTAAAATTTCTAAAAGTAATAAAATTGGCATTAAAGACCAAGTTTTATTGGGCGAATGTTGTGCCTAACACATACCCCATTCGTAACCAAGCATGGATCCATCACTTCGGGGACGTCGACCTGCCTTTTTTCGCAGAGTTTCATATAGGGTTCTAGGCCCTTTATCCTAGGTGGTGACTCTACACGTAGTCCCCATTGGATTCCTGATCCATGTGGGGAAACATCAATTTGAGTGAGAGTAACAACAACGATAGCCGCACGGAGCTCTCTATATGTGTAGACTAAGGCCGTAGCCGGGGTAGTGCTATAGTAGAGCCCCTTTGAGGCTCTTTATGCTACCAGCGCTCGCCCTCTGAGCTTCACTCGGTTCTAGGGTCCCACAGCCACATGCTCTTGTGTGATATCGATGAAGGAAACACTTTACACTTGGGAAGTTCTGTACTCGTTTTTCTGGTTGCACTATAGAATAGCACTTGTGAAGTTTTATACTCATATGTTTGCAGAATCATTTGTTCCTTTTGGAAGTATTAAATATCAGTATAGTTATATTTGTTAGTTATTTCCATTTAGTTTGGGTATTTTAATTTGGAACAGGGAGGGCCAACCCAGTTTTGTTGAATGTATTGATATAGCTTGTATTTTCTTTTGGAAATGTTTTGTGAAAGATCCTTTGAGATTTTTAATGACCAGTTTGGTGAATTTTTATGATCATTACTTATCCCTTGTTTGCCTTTTCCTCTGGGAAGTGATATTCTTATTGCTTGATGGAATTTGTCACATATTCCTCAATATATGCTTGTATCGTGATCAGAGTTCATCCATGGTTTTATATCACATTCTATATTTGATTTCTGAATGCGTTCTGGTTGATTTATTATTATTATTATTATTTCAAGGCTAATTAGATGTATTTTGTTTGCAAGAATTCCAAATCTTGAATTTTTTACACTGTGGATATGGACATAGTTATATGCTACTTTGATTACATAATTGTTTAGTCTAAAATCATAGTCATTATATGCTTAAATTGTTTTCTATTTACTCCTTTGGTCATTCGAGACTAGTTAGGTCTCATTGATGTTATTCTTCCCTTCATTGCAAGGGCGATGAAGGCGATAGCCCAAGCCCATCTTTAAGGGACTTGTTTGGTCCTAGTAGCGCTCCCCTCTTTTGTTTAGTAGGCTTACCCAGCCTTTTAGATGTTTTAATCTTTTTTAGAACCCTTCTCTCATTGCAAGAGCAATGATAAGGTTACTTGGAGCCCCATAGGAGACATGCTTTGTCTCATTTGTTTTAGTGGTGTCTTTTCCTTTAGACATATTTTATTTTATTGGCGTTTCACTTGTTTGTGATCACATTAGTTTACTTGTCTGTGACAAAGCTGGTGTATTTGTTTGTGATCACATTAGTTTACTTGTTTGTGACCACGCTGGTGTACCTGTTTGTGAGCACGCTAGTTTACTTGTTTGTGAATCATGCATGTTTGCTTGTTTAGTGTCTTTATCTCGGAATGTGTTTCAAACTACGTTGGCTTGATCCTCTTCCACGAGGTACGTAGTGCAGCTTGGGATCCATATCCCAACTCCAGCCAAACTTTTTGAAAACAATGTTTTAAACCTTCTTCAAAAACCTTTAAAACTTTGTTTTCAAAAGATCTTCCTCTAGAGTTAAAAGTTTCTCCTAGATAGAGAGTTTTAGAGTTAGGAGTTTCTTTTTTATAGGGTGTTTGATTGTTTGTTTGTTGTGTGCTTCTTTTAGAGTTAGGGGTCTATCCTAGAGTTATAGGAACGCCTCCGTCCGGTCAGCTAGCGATCCACATCGCCGACTGATGACTAGAATAGGATACGCTAGTCCACCCTTTGTTTTTCTTAGGAAACACAGCCTAGTTACACATAGGTTGTAGGAACCACCTGCATTAGCTTAGGGCTAATCTGCATTTAGTTAGGGCATATAGGGTGTCCTAAAATCTACAATTCACTGGAATTTAAATAATCGCTCAAGAAGCTTTAATAACTAGTCTGATCTTTTAGATCGAGTCTAGGATAGAGGTCTAGGCGTCTTAGACATCATAGTTTAGAATAGGCGCGAAGAACTACTTGACTCTGATTCTTCTGGAGGCGGGGATACGTAGGCTTCTTTGGATGAACATCAGATCATCCGAAGACTCGGGTCAAATCGTTTAGAGTCTTAGGTTTTGTTGTGTTGTTATTGTATGTTTTGATGTGTTTTCTTACTTTCTTGTACTGATCATATACCTTTAGCTGTAGCTTGCATGTGTATGTCCACTAGAACTTAGACACCAGTTAGGCATGTCACTCACAACCTAGTTGTCATTAGGTGACACATCTTTTATCTTACTTTATGTATGCTTATTATTTCATCCCCGAGTCATGCATGATTAGGTAGACGTTCACTCGGGGATATTTATTCCCATTTCATATGATTTTACCCAAAATTCTTTGGATATAATAATAAATGGCATAAGAGACCAAGTGCTTGCACTCGGACGAATTAGAGGTGCTCTTCGGACCTTCTCCATTCGTAATCAGGCACGAACTCATTCATTTCTGGTTATCCATAGTATACAGAGCATATTTGTTTAAGGATCCATGGCTGTATACCATGGATGGCGACTCTAAGTTTGTTTAGGTACGTTTCGAATCCGGACTTGTTCCCGAATCGAGAGGTATCTCTTTTATATCGCCACTCGTGCTATGCTAGGAGGGTGGCACGTGTTTCGAGAGTTCCTTGGTAGAACTCTCCTTCACGTGTGGATGATCCAAGAGGCCGCTGGGGGCTCGTCCCCCACCTCTCTCCCGGATCGGGGTCCACAGTGGCACAGCCCAACGGACGGCCCACAATGACATGTCCGATGTTTCGTCGGGGTCACATTTTTGTGTTTCTATGGTTTTAGGCAATCCAACCAATTTTTTCTAAAGATAGTTTGATTGATTGTTATATGTGAGAACAAATTGTGTATCGTGGCACGGTCCAACGGACGACCCATGATGTCTCTTCAAACTCATGGTATTGTGTTTTCTAGAGTGGAAACCAATTGTACATCGTGTTACAGCCCAACGAACGGCCCATGATGGCACGTCTGGTATGCAAGAAGCACACTTATGGATTATCATGGTTCTATATATTTTGGTCATTCTTTAGAGTTGCATTGGTTGAAATCGTGGATTGAGTTAAGTAAACTCCATTTGTGGAATGAATAGGTGTTGTAAGAAGTGAGCATGTTTGGAACTGCATGTCTGTGTTTGTGCCATTAAAAATGTTACTATCTTAATGTCTTTTCTAGATATCGATTATGTTAAGTACTTTAGTGGGTCAGAATCTTGGCAAGTGATAGAATAGATCCACATAGTTCTAGATTGCATGAATCTAGACTATGCATTATATGACAGGCCCACTAAACTAACATCTGTAAGATGCTTATGAATAGTGGGAGTGTAATGTCAGTATCAGTATAGTGATAATGAAGGAGCCAATGGAGCAACAAACACATCTCCGTGATGATCGAGGAGACCTCTTGGACAATCCCGGCTCTTACAGACGCTTGGTTGGTAGACTTATATATCTCACAATTACATGTCTTGACATTACATTTTCTGTCCATCAGCTCAACCAATTCATGCAAAGCCCTCATAAACCTCACCTTGAGGGGCTCGCCTTATTTTACGATATCTTAAAGGGACACCATGCTTTGGGATTTTGTTGAGTGCAAATAATAGCTTACATTTATCCGCTTATTCTGATTCTAATTGGTGTGGTTGCCCAATGAAAAGAAGATCCACTACGGGAAATAAAACTTTCCTTGGCTCAAGTCCAATTTCTTGGCGTGCTAAGAAGCAGCCCACTGTTTCCCGTTCATCTGCGGAAGCCGAATACCGCTCTATGGCAACTACTTCATGTGAGCTTACCTGGTTAAAATATGTGCTTCATGATCTTGGTATCTTGCACCCCCAACCTATGCACCTCTATTGTGATATCAAAGCTGTGCTTCACATTGCAGCCAAGCCCGTGTTTCACAAGCGAACAAAACACATCTAGTTGGCTTGTCACTTCGTAAAGGAAAAGATACAATCTGGCCAAATTGTTACAAATTATATCCCTACCAAGGTTCAATTGGTTGATATATTTACAAAACCTTTCGGGCTCAATCAATTTAGCACTCTTACTTCTAAGCTGGGGGTTACGGATCTTCACCCTCCTGCTTGAGGGGAGTGTTGAGAATCCATTACAAAGAGGATTCTTGACAGATGACAAGTCTACCACTCTCCTTTATCTTGTTGTAAAAAAATTGTATATTTTGTTTGCTTCTGTATGTGTCCCCACAATTGAGGGATACCATTGTATATGATAAATACTATCAAATAGAATAGAAACAGCACTACGGTTTTACCAACCAAATAGTCTTCTTCATATTTGCTTTGCACTGTTTTGCACATAGATGTTTAATAAATTAAGGATTAAGGAGTGGCATTATTAAAACAAAGGAGTATTACTGCCCATTCATTTATTAAGTCAATGAAAATGATAAGAATATTGTATGGATGTCCTTGCCCACTTAACATGCTGTGCATATGTATGTCTATATATTGAGTCTGTTGATTTGCTCTTTATAAAATAAGCCCACCATGTAGGTCATTCGCAGGGAAGATGAGGTGCACTACCTTGTCCTGGTGGGCAAGCCACTGAGACTTGGCCTTGGGCATTTGTGGTGGCTTTAATAAACTTAATTATTTAAATTCTAATCCGCTTAATGTCCATTAACCCATCTCCACAACAAACCCTATACGCCTATACCCTATTAAACAATCTTTTTTTCTATGACCTAAACCTTCCACCATGATCTCCTAAAGGAGGATGGCTCCAATGTGAGTATATCCTTCCTCCAATCCAACATTTACTTGATTGGGTCCTTGGGAGGTGTACACTAATCACCCCGGGGCCCACAGTACCGTATATCTTCCAATCTATCAGGTTGGTATGCAAATGCATTTACAAATCCATTTGAAAAACAATTGTTTTCTCAAAACCACTTTTGATAAACACTTTATCAAAAACTGGCTGGCCAATCATCTTTAATAAGCTTAACTGAGATAAAAAATATAAATGAATTTTCTCTTTCAACAGAGGTGGAGCATTCCTTATTGGGCATCCCTATTGATGTCATGAGTTACCCTAGAGTTTAGTACTACCCTTAAGTGAACTTGTAAGCCCAAAGGTTCCACCCTTTGCAAATCCTCTATCTTGTTTTGATGATTCCAGACACAAGTGATTATGATATTAACTTTGTTTTGTTGTTTAAGTTGAATATTCTAGGTTCAATGTCAAGGAAGGAGTGGATGAAGGCTAAGGAGTTAACTTTGAAATATCAAGAGTAGCCAAAAGAGGTAAGAAGTGGATCCAGGAAGAGGAGAAGTCTTGAATGGTGAAATTTGAAGTATTTTATCAAGTCATGCTCATATAGATTGTCAAAGTCCAATCCTTAAGGTAATTACATTATCAGGCACTTAAAGAGTATTAACAACCTTAAATAAGTTAAATCATCAAGGGAAACAAGTGGACCATAGCCCAAGTGCGAAAGAGGGCTTAAAATGAAAAGGAACTAAATTGGCACTTGCTTAGTAGACCAATGGACTTTATCCTATGGATAACCTATGGATAATAGCTATAAGTAATTTACAGATTATTTTCAAATTATTTTTAAAAGAAATTACTCTCTCTTAGCTTATCCGTAGAGCATAAGAACATTGAAATCTGATAAGAAATGATGGAGATATGAATTTTATAAGATTACTGTGCAAACCGGGCAAAATTTGGAAAAATGGATTTTTGGACGGTACGGTTGACAGTGAGATGGTCCGTTGCACATTAAAGGTGCAACGGCTAGCCAGATGGTCGATCGTGGATCATCCGTTTCCATCTATATTTCCACCTCGTTGTATTGGTTTGATCCTCACCTTTAAGAAGATCGGGTCTTGTGAACCACAGTGATATGTGGTATTATGTGACTAGAACGATGATCCTGAAGTGTTATTGATATTCCTTGTAAAGATCCATTTTAACTTCTTGACACCCTTTGAACTTTGAAGTGTGAACCTTTGGATATCTTTTTGTTTAGCGACTCATTTCGACTCTTGTATATCAAGACTCTGACTATGCATGTGAAATTTTTTATCGTTGACATTGTGAATTGCAAAATTGTACTTCTCGTTTCTCATTTTGCTATATTATTGATTCCCAGCTTTGCAAGTATGCATTGCTGTCATGTGTCGGACTGTGATTACGGGTTGGGGCGTGACAATAATGATGAACGAAACTGAAACTATTTTCTTACAGTTCCAATATCAATCATAAGGACCGAAATTTGACCTTCTCCTATGTATAATATTGTATTATAAAGTATATGTACTTGGAAGTTAGAACAACATTTTGTAAGAGAATACTCTCTTATATGTTATATCACTAAATTTTTCTATTAAATTTTCTATTAAATATTAGAAATAAAAATTTATAAATTACAAACGATGAAACCATGTCGGTTCCTAGTCAGGATATGAGAGATTATAAATGAAAATAAAACTAGCATATTTTAAGAGGGCACGTCCTAGATAAGGGTGAGAAATGGCTTAAAATTCACGAAAAAGTCAATCCCAGTTTGAGTAGAGTTTTCTGTTTCCTGGTTTTTATCCCCTACTCACCCTCATCTCAGTCTTTCCCTCTCAAAATTCTCTCCGTCTTTCTCCCACCCACCCTACCCTCTCTAATCACTTGGGTCATGTCTGGTAGCCAAGAATTTTTTTTCTTTATTAATCTCTATCTCGAAGCGGTGAGAGAGCGGGTAAGGCAGTGGGAAAAAGAGAGAGATTTGATAGGACATGATCGGGATGAGCATAGGAAAATATCTCTATCTCTAAGGCTGGCAAAGGTTATTGTGGTACCCAAACATGCCCTTAGAATTTTATTTTACATGGAAAATATTTTCCCATCGAAAATACTATATCCTTTCTCCTTATTTTTCCACTGAATACCCGACCTCCCATATAGGGCTGCAAATGAACCGAGCCGAGACGAGCTTTAAGGTGTTCGGGCTTGGCTTGTTTAGTTTTTATGAAGGCTCGTGTTCGGCTCGGCTCATTTAGTTTCCGAAAAAGCTCGGCTCGGCTTGTGAAATATTCGAAAAAGCTTGGCTCGGCTCAAGAAGACAAGAATGATAAAAACATACATTTTGTGGGATTTGAACCCAAGCCCCTCTAACCACTCAACCAAACTTTCATTTGTGATAAATAAATCACATTCTTTTATTTTATATATAAAAAATAAACATAATCTGAGCTTTAAAGCTTAGCTCAGCTCGGCTCGTTTATGAACCGAGCCTAAAAAGCTCGCGAGCTTTTCCGCGCCGAACTATACAAAGCTCAAGTTCGGCTGGTTCATTTGCAGCCGTACTCCCTTAACGCAAAAACCAGTTTCCGGTCGTGCTCCTCCTCCAACGCCGCTACGCCCATCTCTCCCATCACCTCTTCCCTTCCCCGCTCACGTTAGCATCACCCCAAAAACAACAAAAACTAAAACCCCTTTCAAAACCCTCTCGCACAATCATGCTCCAAATCCTTGCCCACACTCGCAATCTCAATGCAGCTCGTAATTTCCTCTTCAGTATAATCGGCAAGATCTCATCCAACGGTTCAGATCGTTTCTTCAATACTCTGATCCGGAGTTATGGTGAAGCAGGACTTCTCCTTCAATAGTATCTTTTCAGTTCTCCTCCGCCGTGGCCGGACTGTTATGGCCAAGAAATTGTATGATGCAATGGTATTGTGAAACAATCAATTACTCCAAAAGCTTAAGCATGCGATTTAATTAACACTTCACAGATTGCATCTTTTTTAATATCAAGGAGTTGTTGGGTTTTGAATCATTGGCTTTGATACCATGTGTAAGAAGTAAAACCCCATTACTACAAAAGCTTAAGCTTAAGTTGTTAGAGATGGTGTTATTTAACTCTTTTTGGGAGGAGGGTGAGGGTGCATTTTTTGTTTAATATTAAGGACTTATTGGGTTTTGAATCAATGGCTCTGATACCATTTGTAAGAAGTAACACCCCATACTCCAAAAGCTTAAGCTTAAGTTGTTAGAGATGGTGTTATTAACTCATTTTTTTAGGTGGGTGCGTTTTTTTAATATTAAAGCCATTACTCGACAAGCTTAAGTTGTTAGAGATGGTGTTATTTAATCATTTATACTTCAACAGGTATTGACGGACCGGATCTTGCCCGATGTCTACACGCTCAATATCCTGATCAGGGGTTTCTGTTTAAATTCAATGGTGGACGATGGTTTCAGGTTTTTCAAGGAAATGACAAGATCCGGATGTGATCCGTATATAGTTACATATAACACGCTTGTGGACGGCCTATGTCGGGCTGGAAAGGTTCGAATTCCGCACAATCTCTTGAAGGGAATGAGGTCAAAGAGCTCCGAATTGAATCCGAATGTAGTTACATATACAACTCTCATTAGAGGTTACTCCGAGAAGCAGTCTGTTGAGGATGCATTGGAGGTGTTTGATGAAATGCTAAGTAGAGGTTTGAAACCAAATGAAGTTACATACAATACCCTCATCCAAGGCCTATGTGAGGCTCAAAAATTGGATAAGATTAAGGAGATTTTGCAGGGTGTTAGTGATAGTGGGGAATTTAGACCAGATACATGTACTTTTAATACTTTGATGAATGGGCATTGTAATGGAGAGATGTTGGATGAGGCCATGAACATGTTTGATAAAATGTCTGACTTAAATGTCAAACCTGATTCTGCAACGAACTCTGTTCTGGTTAGGAATTTATCTCAGAGAGGGGATTTTGTGAGAGCTGAGGAGCTGTTTGATCAGCTTTAGGAGAGCGAAATTCTGCTTAAGAAAGAGGGGTGTGTTCCGCTTGTTGCTGCTTATAATCCTATTTTTGAATATTTATGTGCGGTGGGGAAGGTGGGAAAGGCAGAGAAAGTGTTTAGGCAGTTATTCAAGAGAGGAACACAATACCCTCCTTCATTTAAGATATTGATTTTGGGTCACTGCAAAGAAGGTTCATTTCGAGCTGCGTATGAGATTTTGGTCTTGATGTTGAGGAGAGACTTTGTACCGGATATGGAGACGTATGAATGTTTGATTGAGGGTTTTCTGCAGAAGGTGGAATCGGGTTTTGCTCAGAAAACTTTGGAGAAGATGTTGAGAAGTGATCATCATCCTAAAACATCTACTTTTCATTCTATACTCGCTGCTCTTATAAGAGATGGTTGTGCATATGAGGCTGCTAAACTTGTTACAGTGATGTTAGAGAGGAGAATTCGGCAAAACGTCAATCTGTCAACAGATACCATTATCATTCTTTTCAAGAGTGGTCTTAGGGATAACGCAATTGAGATTGTTACAGCACTGTGTAGTAGTGGGTATTCAGTGAACATGGAGAAATTGGTTGGCTCCCTTTGTGAGGATGGTAAATTCTTAGAGGCACGAGAACTTTTGCTATTTAGTTTGGAGAAGCATCGAAATTTAGATACTGAACTTTATAATACAGTGATTAAGGGTCTTTGTAAAATTTGGAAAGCTCAGGAAGCATTTTCTTTGTTCTATGAATTAACAGAAAAAGTATATGGGCCTTTTGTGAGTTGCTTGAAAGAATTGGTGATTTCCCTCAAAGCTGATAGAAGATTAAAAGAAGCAGATTTTGTTTCTAAACAGATAACTTACAGGATTCAAAACCAGTAAAGAGAAATTGAAAGCTACACGTGTTGGTCATTTTTTGAAATTTCATTGCTTTATAATTGATTTGCCCATTCCTATGTGGAGGGAGTGCAAATATATTAATGATGAGATGCTGTAGTCTTTTCGAGAGCTAAGATGGTGAGGTTTAGGTTCAACATTTCAGACCTTTTATAGGTTAACAATGCAGGCAACAGAGAGGTAAGATTTCTGGAGTTCAATGTTATTATTGTTATTTTGGTTTTGATAACTTAAGGCGTCTGAGGAAGCAATACATATATTGTAGTCGTGGGAGATATCACATGGATGTACATTTCTTGAAGGGCTGTATATATCAAATATCTAGACATTATTTGGATGAAATATATTATTGCAAGGACTAACCTACTTTGCTTGTCCACTGGTGTGTGCAGCGTCCATAGAGAAATCTTCAAGGGTATCTTGTTCTATGAAGAGATTCAGATGAGCAGATATAGTGAGGAGCATCTTCGTCCCAACTGAAACTCCCCTCTCGGGTTTTTGAAGTTGAATTTTGACACTTTGGGTCTTGGCAGAGAGAGACTATCGTCCTGCTTAAATGAGCTTTTTTCGGGGCTATTGGTGAGAAAAATTCCAACAAGGCGGATGTCCAGACGCTTCTTTATAGAATCCTCATACATCAGACTCAGTTGGATCACCTTATTATTGATAATAACTCTCTTAATGTTGTCTGATAAGTGAGAGATGCGGTTTGCTATCCTTCGAGATTTTTGATGTGATTGCGGGTCATGCCAAGGAGATTCAACATGTTTGGCGATATGACAATAGTGATACAGATCTACTTTCTTTTTTCAGGTGTTGACCGCTCCGTGATTTCAAAAACACTCCACTTCTCTAGAGAACAACAACAATAGAAACTTCCCAAAGGAAATTGGCCAAAATCTCTTCGAAAAATGTTACTTTCTTTCTAACATTTTCTAATCATAAACCATTCTTTCCTGCTTCAACCATCCTAGTTCTACTAGAAGGTTAAAAGAAGCGGATTTTGTTTCTAGACGGATAACTTGTAGGAGTTCAAGACCAATAGATAACATTTTACAGCTGCATGTGTTCAGCATTTATTGACACTTCGCTGCTTGATAATTGCTTTGCCCATTCCTATCTAGAGAAAATTCAAATATGTTAATGATGACATGCTGCAATCTTTTGGAGAGCTCAGATGGTGAGGTTTGGGCTCAACTTTTCAGAGCTTTAATTGGTCTACCAGTACAGGGAACACCGAGGTAGGATTTCTGTTGTTCAAAGTTAATCTTTTCATCTTGGTTGCGATAAGTTAAGGTGATTGAGGGATTGTTGCATGTATTGCAGCTGCTGGGAATATCACCTGTATTAGCTGTCAGAAATATTATTCAGAATTTCTCAGGCACGGCAGGGATTTGTGATTCAAATGAGGCGGAGGCTAGAACTCTCTTTTGTGGGCTCAAATGGTTTGCAATATTGGGTTCAGGTCCTTTGATTGTAGAAGGCGATTCTTTTTCTTCAAATGCCCTCGCTTGGGTAACTTGTAAGGCTCTAGGACCGTGGAATTTGCCCAACATAATCATGGAGATTCACGACCTTTGTCCATTAGTGTGATCCATGTTTATTCATATGAAACAGACCACAAACTCTATGGCGGATAGATTCACGACCTTTGTCCATTAGTGTGATCCAGGTATGAAACAAGGTTTTAAATTTCGGTTTCAGAATGCATTTCGGTCCTATCCGAAACCGAAATCCGTCGAAATAAAGTTACCGCTAATTTATCTCTTGTAAAATTTCGACCGAAATTTCTGTAATTTCAGCTGAAATTTCAGGAAAATATTAAGTATTGATCAAAACCCATATTTTTGGGTGAAATCCCTGAAATTTCGTCGATAAACCAAATTTCGACCGAAATAAATAACAATTTCAAGTATTCTCAATTTCGATTTCGTTCTCGACCGAAACCCGGACCGAAATTTCGGATTTTGGTCGAAATTTAAAACCTTGGTATGAAATCACATTCAAGGATTTAAATTTCAGTTTTGGAATTCGTTTCGGTACTCACCGAAACTAAAAATTTTGCCGAAATTGTGGAATTTCATTTGAAAGCCCACGAAATCAAAAAAGTATAATTTTATCCCGTCTAAAATTTCGGCCGAAATTTTGGTCAAAATAAAGTACGTTTCTGGTTAACCCAATTTCGATTTCGGTAACGACGTCGAAATTTAAAACCCTGATCACATTTAGTAACACAACGATTGAAGCAAAAGAAAATGTTCAACAAGAACACAAAAAGTGGAAGCAAGGGAAGGGTTTCGAGGGTTAGAATTTTACTTGTGATTGGTACTTTCTTCAAATATGACAGTAGAAATTGCTTTACCGGAAATCGGTCGGAGAAGGGGAGACACCAGAAGAGATGGCTGGAGAGATGGAGACGAGATCTACCGGAATGAGCGATGGCGAACAAAGGAAGAAGATGAAAGATTGAAGGCCAAAGAGGAATCGAGAAGGAAGGAGAAAAGAAGGCATAAAAAGAAAGTATAATAGGGCAAAGGGTACGATTGTTTTAAAAAAAAGTTAAATTTTTTTTCGCCTAAAGAGTGCAGGTTGTGTTAAAGGGTCTAGGGGTACCATTGTCCTCACAAAAGAATTTTTTTTTTTTTTTCTTTTTGCCTGAAAGTGTGGCTGCGTTAAAGGGTGAGGAGTACTATGGTCCTCATGAAAGTTGAGTTTTTTTTGTATTTTTTGTTTTTTGGGACGGGGGGGGGGGGGGGGGGGGGGTGTTAAAGAGTCCTCAACCTGGAAGAATTTTACTCGCCCACATAGAATTGTGGGGAAGTTTCCTACACAGCGTTGAGGAGCGAAGTTGTGTTCTACTATGATTATGTAAATTTGGTATGCATTTATCTCTATTTTTGTGAAACAGATTTTGTACTGTGATCTAAGCTGTCGATGTGATGGGCCATAACGAAAATAGGTTGTGCCCAAAAAATCAATTCTATAAGATGATTGCAAGTGTACGGCTGTTCACATAAAAGAGGCAGAGTCAAAGCAGCGAAGGAAAAAATTAAAGCTTCGAGGACAGCTGCACGCTGAGTGAAGTGCATAGTACATGTGGCATGATTTTGTGGACGCTTGCGTTAGGGTATTTATTGCCCAAAACGACAAAACAATAATAGCCGGAATTGGTATTGGAGCTACAGTAAGTCTAAGGATTGTTGTCGGTGTGTACGATTTGAATAGTGATAAATCGACTCCCCATGTCTTTCTCTCTCCCCCCTTGTATTTCCTGCTTTAATTATTCTAGCTGAATTGTACCTATCGGACTATTCAAAGATAAGAACAGATAAACAACTCCTTCACAGTAGGAACTCATGACTGCAGACTCAACTACAAATACAAAAAAAGGTAAATGACTTGGGTGGGACCCACTTGGTAATCCACCGTTTGAATTACTATTCAAACAGTAAAATAAGTAGGTAGAAAATAATTGTCTTTCTTCTTTGTTATTTCATGTGTGAATACTATTCCTACAACTTATTTATATTGTGTTCCATCACAGTACTTTTTGAAAAATAAGGAACTATAAGGGCTTCCGCTTACGGCATCTAAAATCTCCCAAAAAAGATAACATCATTTATCAGTTATTATATTAATGCACATTTTGGGTCATGTAAGTGTTTCATGCCCGTGCGCTGCAGAAAAACTTAATGCACATGACGGACGCGTTTTTTCCTTTTATATGATTCGTACTGGTATCATGTGGCTGTTTTTATCTTTCACATAAATCACGTTTTTGATTTCTTATCTCTCTTATACCAGGGAGCGAGTAAATTAGGTAGATAATAATTGTCTTTCTTCTTTGCTATTTCATGTGTCAGTATTAGATGTCATTAGTTTATCTTCCAACCTATAATACTGCTTTTTAATTATACCAGTTTCTCTATTTGCTGCTTATAAATACCGATTCTTGTGACACCTCTATTCCAAAATACATTAAGGCCCTTATATTCCTTTGTTTGATTTCCCAACCTTGGCATTACTATGGATCTTGTAACTGCAACCCCTTCTTTTGGTTCCATCATCAATTCACTAGAAGATGGGAAGCCACAAATCAACCGCAAATTAGAAGTTTTTCACCCAAGCGTTTGGGGAGATCACTTCCTCGCCTACTCCCATGATCAAAATGTAAGGAAGGAGAGAGGGTTCGTTAAAAATTCAATTATCACCTTTCATTATGACGGATATCGAAAGTTGTGAAGCTAATGTGTCTTGATAGAACCCAGGGATTTGCTAAGGTCCATCGCAAATGGCATTTCACGGCTGGTCTGTCGCTTGTCTCACAAGCGACAGACCAGCTGCGAAATGCCATTTGCGATGGACGCTAGCAATTCCTTAGAACGCATGATGATAGTTAATGCTCAATTCAATGGTTTATTTATTTTTGTATACTCACCTCTTTTTCCTTCTATTATACCAATTTATCAAGTTACGGTCAGAAAAGAAGGAAAAAGGATCATCATAAAATTTAGCAGAATATAAAATTTAAGGTTTATGTTTACAGTCGGGAAGTAAGAGTTAGCGAGATCAATTAAGTTGAATTATAGCCTTTCATAATTACCATAGCTAATGTATTTGTTCTTTAAATGGTACCATGTTGAAGTTGGATGCATGGAGTAAGAGGGTTGAAGAATTGAAGGAAGAAGTGAATAGAATGCTATCCAGAGCTAAGGGGTCACAACAAGAAATTGAGTTGATTGACGTGCTTCAACGTCTTGGAGTGGCATATCACTTTGAAAAGGAGATCGATGAAGCACTACATCAAATATTTGAATCTCATACAGATGATGTTGATGATGATTTGTTTGCGGTTGCTCTCCGATTTCGACTACTGAGACAACATGGGTTTAATGTGTCATCAGGTAAATATTTTTTCATTAGTTTGTTTTCTTCTTTCCGAGAACTTGTGCTACGTCTCACACAGGTTTTCTCATTGATAATTTAAAACATGACTTTGTTGAGTGTTGATGAAATAGATGTATTTTACAAGTTCCATGACGAGGAGGGAAAGTTCAATGAGGCCTTAATTAAAGATGTGAGGGGACTGTTAAGCTTGTATGAAGCCGCACATCTCAGCACAGAAGGAGAGGATCTATTAGACGAGGCCCTTATATTTACGCAGAAACACCTTAAGTCTGGTATAAGCAATCTCGATTCTAAACTTGCAACACAGATAGAACACGACTTAGAGATGCCCTTGTGGAAGAGTGTCCAAAGGCTAGAGCATAGGCATTACATATCTGTATACGAAGAAGAGAAGGGACGAAATGATGTTGTGCTAGAGCTTGCAAAGTTGGATTTCAATCTCTTACAATCGTTACACCAGAGAGAGTTAAAGGATCTTACGAGGTGAGTTTATATTAACTATATATGTTACGGAGCTATAGAGAAACCATCAAAGCTGGTGGCACTCCATATATTAAAAATGGAGAAATTATATGGTGCCCGACAGCCAAGTCCCATGTATGGTACTACGATGAAGTACCGCCATTGATATTTAATCCAACAGCAGCCCAATTTTAAATGAGTCAAATATCCAGGGCGGTACCTCTCGCACAGGACTTCACGGTCGGCCACCATATAAATCTCTAAAAAATGAGTTCTTCATCATCATATTATCTATTCTAGATATAATGGGAACACTGATGTTTTTATTGTATTAGGTATTAGATGAAATGAAACATGCCACATTAGATTCACTAAGGTTAAAATAGACTATATTGATATACCTTACAGGTGGTGGAAGGACATGGATCTTATAAGAAGCATACCTTATGCTAGAGACCGAATAACGGAATTGTACTTTTTTTGGGCGATTGGGGTGCATTTTGAACCGCAACACTCTCGAGCTAGAATAATGGCTTCCAAAATGTTGGCCATGATATCAGTGATTGATGACATTTATGATGTGTATGGTGAATTTGAGGAACTACAACTATTCACGGATGCACTCAATAGGTACTCGACTTACATGTATCTTTTATTTCTATTGCTTTGAATAGAGACTACTATTTTATAGCACTTTGGTTAACATGCCAAAGGACTATAACGTGTTACATCGCAACTTATACCAGACCCTAAATGTTGAGGAACTCAACTTATCACAAAATACAATACAACACTAAATGTTGCCAAACCAAAAGAGAAGTAAAGAAAGAGAAGTAAAGTGGGCCCTGAGAGGGAGACATGATAATGCCGCGAATGAGGTGATTGGTGAGATGATGCATTAAAAAGACAGGAAAATAGATTCCTGTTTAAATTAGGAATTTTTTCCACCATTTTCTCCTCACTCATCACCTCCTCAAATCTTTCTCTCCCACTTCCGTATCACTCTTCCACTCATCCTAGGTAGAGAAATATTCCATGAAATATTTTTCATTGTTTCCCAACATGCCCTTAGACATCCTTTGAATTTTCATCTCATATACTATATTGCTCTCTCTCTCTCTCTCTCTCTCTCTCTCTCTCTCTCTCTCTCTTCCAAACTAACAGGCCATTTGCCAAACAACAACAGAGTATCACCCAAGGTACGTATATAATGCTGATATTGTGCTAGAAAGGTGATGGAAAAATATTACCCACGATAGTCCATATATATCCATATGATTTTTAACTGAGGAAATTGATGAGTTTTATAAGTTAGTCCACATGTCTACCACCATATCTTGTAAGAAAATGACTTCTTAGTTTCATTTGGCAATCATTAATAGGCTAGGAACTGATATTGTGAATGGCTAATTAATTTCAGGTGGGATGTTGAGTCAGCACATCAGCTTCCAAAATACATGAAAGTGTGCTATCTTGCGTTGTTGAGTACTGTCAAGGAAATAGAAGAGGAACTTGCAGCTGATGGAAAGTCTTATCGTGTACCATACTTAATAGAAGCAGTATGACATCTTAACATACATAAAATTTGAGCCATATTAAGAACATTTAAATTAGGCTTCAGATATTGCCAATACCATGTTTTGATAATTGCACTCACTCATCTAGTCTTTTATTATATAAACGGCTGGCAAACGTTATTGCAGTTCCCAAAAATCAATCAAAAGCAAAAAGAAAAGATAACTTGAATTTTATACAATTATTAAACATGGGAGTGCCAACATCAACATCCTTGAGTTGTTTTGGGAAGATAACCTTGTGTTTCCTTTTCGATGATAATTTTTCGGGAAACATATATTTACACCCCCTCTAGTTTCTGACACATACACTTCTAACCCTGACTTTCAAAACGTGACAACTACACCCCCTGAGGTTGCATTTTGTTATAAGTATACCCCTTCCGTCAACTGTCCATTAGTTTAACCCGACGCAATGGCCCAAACTAACCCGGGTTAAGATTTTGGGGATAGAAATACCCTCATTGGTTTTAAGCCATTTGCAGAGGGATTAGGGTTTTGCCATTTCCTTTATCACGGTGGCCGTCGCAATCTCCGGCACAACCCATTTACGTTGTGGCATGGTTAATCCCAGCCAGATCTAGTTCTGAGATATGCTTTAGGTCATGAACCTTAAAAAAAACCAGGAAATAAGAAACAGGGATAAAGGCAAATGAATGGGCATTTTCTACATACCTGAAATAAGATCTGTGATAGTGTGAAGGAATGAAAATTGGTTTCGAAGTTGGGTGGCTGCGAAGGTGGGTTCTAGCGGCTATCGATCTGGATTTTTGGATGGGCGAATTGGGCTCCAAGAGATGTATTTCAAGAGGGATGGGATATTGAACCTGGGTTTGAATGGGTTTGGCACTGAATTTGGGGATGAATAGATTTGGAAATGAGAGGGGTTTGGTATTGAATCTAGGTTGGAATGGGTATAGAAATGAGATGGATATGGTATTGAATCTTGATTTGAATGGTTTTGAAGATGAGTGAAGTGGGCTTGGAGCTGGTTCAAAGTGGATTTTGGGCCTGCACATTTGGAGCATATTTTTAGGTATCCAGGTTGAAGATGAGATGGGTTTCATGTTTTTGAGATAGGGGTTTTGAACAATTCGTTGAAGTTTTTTGGTGATTCAAGTTATGATGGATTTAGATCCAAGTTACTGTATTTTGATTTCAGTTCACGTATTAAGGCTCAATAGATCCAAGATTCAATACCCACCTTTGCAGCCACCATATCCATCTCATTTTCAGTTGGTGAAGACGAGGGCATTTTGGTCATTTCCGCCTTACCGTCTATTCCGTCACGTTAAAAAAAACCCATTGTAACTTCAGGGGGTGTAGTTGTCACGTTTTAAAAGTCAGGATTAGAAGTGTATGTGTCAGAAGCTAGAGGGGGTGTAAATGTATTTTTCCCTGATTTTTATGTTCTAATATTATGGTTGAACAACTTGCTCTTATCGCAGATGAAATGGTTAACAGGAGCATACTTTAATGAAGCTGTATGGTATAACAAGGGATATGTACCTCTATTTAATGATCATTTAACCCTCTCATTGATCAGTTGCGGTTACCCAAGTATTACTATCCTCACTTTTGTTGGGATGGATGAAATTGCAACAAAGGAGGCATTTGATTGGGCAAGCACAAGGCCCAAGATTGTTATGGATGCATCAATAGTTAACCGACTCCGAGATGACATCGTGGGAAGCAAGGTAGGATGCTAATTTACATGAAACATTTACAGTAATATTGTGAAAAAAAAAAAAAAAAAAAACTCAGTGGACTTAATAATATTATGAATCCTTGAAGGGAAGTGACTATTTTAATGACAAACTACCTTCTCATTACAATAACATTCTTATCCCCCACAAACTAATTACCTCTAATTTCTTAAGAGATTGCTAACTGTACTAGAGTTAAAAGCTAATCCAACTAAATAAAACTTAGGGATGTGCCTATATCTAAATCAGAAGGTGTTTTATGTCCAGCCATTGAGTTATGAGTTGAGTAAGTCTTTTTAACCCAAAAAAAACAATCATAATACATGGATCAACTAATTTAAGTAACATGAGACAAGAAGATAAAATGTGTAATTGTTTTTTGTATTGATTTTAATATTATTTTTATGTATCATTGACATTTGAAGTTTGAACAAGAACGAGGGCATGTTGTATCATCTCTCGAATGCTATGTCAAGGAGCATGGGTGCTCAGAGCAGGAGGCGTGTGATAAGTTGCAAGAATTGATTAAGATTGCATGGAAAGGCCTAAGTCAAGCCTGCCTTGACCCTCCTGTCTCACTTGCTCTCCTTATGCCAATTGTGAATCTCGCACGTGTTATGGAAGTATTGTACAAAAATGATGATGGATACACATTTGCCGAAGGCAAGACCAAAGAGCGGATCATCGCATTGTTTGTTGAACCGATTGCCCTTTAAGAATAGATGTGGTTCACTTAGTTTTATGGCCGGTTTAAATGTGCCTCAATAAAGTATTGATTATCTTACTATTGGATGTAATATGTAATAGCATTGATAGTACTTTGTGTTTACTATGCTGTCTAAATTGGTGGATAATAATATGTAAAAGGGTTACTAATGTTGTACGTGTGTGTAGTATCTTCTCTGGTTGTATTGTGTGTTTTGTCACAAAGTAAATACTTTCTTTAGAGAGACCTAAGGAACATGTTTATAGCAAAGCTCGTAGTTTATCTTTACACTTATTAAAAGATTAAGTGTAAAATCCATCACCTAAATAAAAAATCAGTCACCTATAAGAAATTATCCGGAAAAATCTTCATCATCAATAAAAGGCGTCACTAAGGGGCCGTTTGGTTACGCGGATTTTAGAATCCAAATTTTATTTTGAAAACAATGTAAAATAGGGTTGATGATCAAGCTGTTGTATGCTATCCTGACAGCGTTTCTTGAATTTTAAAGAAGAAATCAAGGTTTTAGAAATCTCTCCCTCATCCTGAGATTTCTAAAATCTGGAAAAATATGATCTGCTCCTCTCTTGCTGACAGAAAGAAGGGGGAGAAATCAGAAAACGACGGTTGATCCGCTTCTTCTCTTGTCTCTCATTTACAATTTTGAAGAAATTCCGGATTCTAAAATCCGCATATCCATTCCATCTAACCAATCCCCATTTCCCACCTTAATTTCGTATCCCTTATGCCTCCAAAGAGTCGAAAAGGAATGGAAATTTCCTCCAACGTTCTATAAATACCCACCCCTCTCCCTTATTTTACGATCAAGCAAAAACGTCCCCCTCTCCTAGCCATTAAGAAAAGCATTCGTCCATAGCCCATACCCTCTCTCTCCTCTAGAAAATCCAACCCAATTTCACATTCCCATTCCCATTCCCCCCACCCAATGCGTCGAAAGCGTTGGGATGGGCGGATCTTCACAAATCGTTAGGAAAGGTAGGTAAGTTCCGCCTTTTTAGGAAAATTTATTTTTATCTTGATTTTGGTAGAATCCATGATTAAAGTTGTAAAAACTGTTACAGTCCATGTTTCATATTAATTTTTGGTAGAATCCATGATTAACTTTGTTAAAATTGTTAGAATCCATGTTAACTTATTTCCATATATATTAATTTTGTTAGAATCCATGTTAAAATATTTAGATACATGTTTCTCATCAATATTTGAATTTAATACTTGATTCATTAAATTTGTCTGTAAACTCGATATTGCATTAAAATCCATTTTTCTTGCATTAGTTTTAGGCTGCAAATCATTCCTCTAGGCCCACATAATTTAGTTTAGAACTAGGATAAACTAGAATACCCCCGAGTTCCGCTCAAATGTTCTAGAGTCCCTCTGGAATGATCCAGAGTGTACCAGAGTGCCTCGGAAATGAACTCGAATGACTCCTGGAATGATCCAGAGTGCACTAGAGTGCCACGGGAATGCATCAGAGTGACCCAGTTTCTTAACCAGAATCCCCAGAAATCACCGAGAGTCTTGAATTAGGAATTAAATATCCTAGTTAAACCCAAATCTTATCTTCAATTTTGTCCATTTAGGTTAAGTAAAACCTATGCATCATTCCCATAAACAACATGTTAATCACATATGCAAGATCCGTGTTGGAACCCACATTAGGCACTTAAGTCCTACATTAGGCACTTAAGTCCCATTTTAGGCATGTAAGACCCGAGTTAGGACATTGGTAATAAGCCGTCATGATTAAATCAAGAGAAACTATTTCATGTTCTATCTTTGATCAAATCAAAGGAAGGTATAAAATCCATAAGTAAATCCATGTGAATCAATCAGTGGTTCTCCCATGATCAACCTTATGGTACATCCATTTAGAATAAATGCATTTAGGACCAATTGTGTTTTGTCAAAACATATAATCTTATCATGTTGCATTTGTATTTGTAGAGTACATGTTAGCACCATCATTAGAGTTGTCTGGGTCAAGTTCAATTGGCTGTTGATGATCACATTTATGTGTGAATCTTAGGGTAGTAAATCATGCATATTTGATATTTAGAGCAGTGCTATTTGATGTGTTTTTTTTGTTTTTGATTTGCAGGGCCATTTTTGGATTTTTCCGAAAAATTTAGTGAAAAGATAAAATTTCAAAGGAAAATTTGAGCTGAATGCAAGCATGGTACACAAGTATTTAGCCGAAATATGATTCATAGGGAAATTACATTTGAATGTTCTAGGCCATATGGTCTTGTTTGTGAGTTGAAATGTTGTGGGTTGTGGTTGTGGATTAGAAGGTCGGGAAATGGTAGTCAAAATATGGGCGGCTTGGATCATCCACTAGAATTACATGGTGTGATTCATTTATCTTGTGGCCCAATGAAGTGAACGGTTTGGATCGGCCTTGGGAAATGATTTGAGGGGTGTAATCAACTCACATGGTGGACCATCATTTGAGCAGCTTGGATCAGCTTATGGAGGTAAATTAGAGGGACAGATAGTTTACATTGAAGGACCCATTAGTGGAAACGATATTATGGGATGCAACCTTTGTGTACCCACAAATGGGTGGTCGGGATTGTTCTATTAAGATGAATTAGGGGTGCAAATTAACATTTATATTGTGGCCCATTGATTGGATGGTGTGGATCAACTCATGGAATAACCTAGGGGGGTGTAACTATCCACATTGTGGCCCACTTTTTGAACGGTTTAGATCATCCCATGAAAGCCGAATTGTGAGCCCTATCAATGGAAATGATAGTTTGGGATGTAACTTTTGTGGACACATAAAATGGACGGTTGGATCATCTTATGCATAAACGTCCAGCCACTTTGGATTTTTTTTAGTGCAAAGAAATTAAAAGGCCACGTATGTTATTGCGCACGCAATATCTGTTTCAGAGCACATGCAAATGGGGGTTATAATGGGAATTCCCACTCTTTCCCAAACATAGAAGTAAGTTTGCTTTATATATATATATATATATATATAGCTTGTTTCACGTGGAAAAGTGAGCAAGGTCGGCTATATTATTTTGCATGCAAAAATAGAAATGGGACCCACTTGGCAAAGTTGGTAAGTTAACAAGTTTCACACATGTTCCGTTCATGTGTACTTCATATAGATGTCAATTATGTTAGATTCATGAATTCATGCTTTGCCTATTCTCTGATCATGTAGAACTCTTGCATGTTCAACATAAGGCATAAAATGAGAATGGATAAATAACCCTTTTGATGAATTTTAACTAAATAAAGCCCTCAAAAATTAAAAACTAGTACTTATCGGGCGAGAACGGTGCCTAACACCTTCCATTCTTGTAATCAGACAATGGGCCATTCATGGAATCGCATGCTTAGTCTTGCAAAGTCACTTATGGGTCTTGGGCTCTAACCCAGGTGGCGACTCTTGTCATTTCCTCTCTCTTTTTTCGTGAAGTTCGGGTTTCTTACCCCAAATTCGTGGAAAAGTGTGGAAAATCAATCACTGCCATCAAACACCCCAGAAAAGAGCAAACGCCGATGCATGCTCGGGGGTGTGAAGGGATAACTTCCAGACACGGTCCCACAACGCCCGAATATTGTATCCACGGCCCATGTGATACAAATTGTAAGATCCCATATCGAAAAGGGAGAGAAAGTTTCTTGGCTTCGGCTTAGCTATATATGTGATCTCTCCTTTTTTCTGTGCAGACATGTTTTCAGCATCTCCAAGGGGCGGGTCCCCCGGAGTGGGTCGGACATGGTTAGTGCTGCTGAAAAACAAAACCGGAAGTGTAGAAGATCAAGAATCGGATAATATTTACACAGTGGCGTCGGGGGTGATAAAATGGTATTAGAGCCATACCTCCCAGAGTGCCAGTGAGGATGTCAGGCCCTAAATGGGGTGGATTGTAAGATCTCACATTGGAAAGGGAGAGAAGGTTCATAGGCTATATATGTGAACTCTCATCCTGACTGAGGGCGGAGCCCGGAATCAACTTAAAGGGGGGTAAATGTTGGTTCCCACCATTTTTCACTTCATGTATTGATAGGTGGGGCCCACCATCTCCCCTAACCCATGCATAAGGTGAACCCACAATTTACACCTCATATTTCTATGCAGTACTGGGCTCACTATTTACACCTCATGTTCTGCACCACGTAAATCATCTCCATAGGATGATCTTGACACTCCAATCTATAGGGTAAACTGATTATAGATTGGAGGGTTAGGATCGTCCTATGGAAATGATTTACGTGGTGCAACCTATCTAGGTTGTGGCCCAATAAATGAACAGTTTGGATCATCCAATGAAGTGGGCCGTAGTGTTTTTTTTTTCCTTTTTTTTTTTTTTTGAGAGAGAGAGAGAGAGAGAGTTTAATTTAGGTGACATTCCCTTAAGAGGGGGATTCATTGAGAGGGATTTATGAAAAAAAACTATAGAGTGACACTACAGGGAGTAGAACCAAGAGTGTAACCCAACAAATCCCCATTTGCGACATGGCATGGGACCGTAGTTTTGGTAGTTTCGACATCCATTGTAGCCTTTTCAAAGGCATCTTTTTTTATTTCTTTCACATTATACGTGTAGCTATATCTGAAGGCGAGTGTTGGGAGACGCAAAGCCATCTCCGTCGGCTAGTTATGAGGCACAAGCCACCTCGTTGTATTGGTTTGATCCTCACCATTAAGAAGATCGGGTCTTGTGAACCACAGTATGCATGTGATTACGGGTCAAGTATGCATTGCTGTCATGTGTCGGACTGCATGTGATTACGGTTTGGGGCGTGACAATAATGATGATCGAAACTGAAACTATTTTCTTACAGTTCCGATATCAATCATAAGGACCGAAATTTGACCTTCTCCTATGTATAATATTGTATTATAAAGTATACGTACTTAGAAGTTAGAACAACATTTTGTAAGAGAATACTCTCTTATATGTTATATCACTAAATTTTTCTATAAAATTTTCTATTAAATATTAGAAATAAAAATTTATGAATTACAAACGATGAAACCATGTCGGTTCCTGGTCAGGATATGAGAGATTATAAATGAAAATAAAACTAGCATTTTTTAAGAGGGCACGTCCTAGATAAGGGTGAGAAATGGCTTAAAATTCACGAAAAAGTCAAACCCAGTTTGAGGAGAGAGTTCTGTTTCCCGGTTTTTATCCCCTACTCACCCTCATCTCAGTCTTTCCCTCTCAAAATTCTCTCGTCTTTCTCCCACCCATCCACCCTACCCTATCCTCTCTAATCAATTGGGTCATGTCTGGTAGCCAAGAATTTTTTTTCTTTATTAATCTCTATCTCGAAGCGGTGAGAGAGCGGGTAAGGCAGTGGGAAAAAGAGAGAGATTTGATAGGACATGATCGGGATGAGCGTAGGAAAATTTCTATATCTCGAAGGCTGGCAGAGGTTATTGCGGTATCCAAACGTGCCCTTAGAATTTTATTTTACATGAAAAATATTTTTCCATCGAAAATACTATATCCTTTCTCCTTATTTTTCCACTGAATACCCGACCTCCCATATAGGGCTGCAAATGAACCGAGCCGAGACGAGCTTTAGGGTGTTCGGGCTCGGCTCGTTTAGTTTTCATGAAGGCTAGTGTTCGGCCCGGCTCAAGAAGACAAGAATGATAAAAACATAACATTTTGTGGGATTTGAACCCAAGCCCCCTCTAACCACTCAACCAAACTTTCATTTGTGATAAATAACTCACATTCTTTTATTTTATATATAAAAAACAAACATAATCCGAGCTTTAAAGCTTGGCTCATCTCAGCTAGGCGAGCCTAAAAAGCTCGCGGGTTTTCCGAGCCGAACTATACAAAGCTCAAGTTCGCCTGGTTCATTTGCAGCCGTACTCCCTTAACGCAAAAACCAGTTTCCGGTCATGCTCCTCCTCCCACGCCGCTACGCCCATCTCTCCCATCACCTCTTCCCTTCCCCGCTCACGTTAGCATCACCCCCAAAACAACAAAAACTAAAACCCCTTTCAAAACCCTCTCAGCTCGTAATTTCCTCTTCAGTATAATTGGCAAGATCTCATCCAACGGTTCAAATCGTTTCTTCAATACTCTGATCCGGAGTTATGGTGAAGCCGGACTTCTCCTTCAATAGTATCTTTTCAGTTCTCCTCCGCCGTGGCCGGACAGTTATGGCCAAGAAATTGTATGATGAAATGGTATTGTGAAACAATCAATTTCTCCAAAACCTTAAGCATGCTATTTAATTAACACTTCACATTGCATCTTTTTTAATATCAAGGAGTTGTTGGGTTTTGAATCATTGGCTCTGATACCATGAGTAAGAAGTAAAACCCCATTACTACAAAAGCTTAAGCTTAAGTTGTTAGAGATGGTGTTATTTAACTCTTTGGGAGGAGGGTGAGGGTGCATTTTTTGTTTAATATTAAGGACTTATTGGGTTTTGAATCAATGGCTCTGATACCATTTGTAAGAAGTAACGTGTTATTTAACTCTTTTTTGGAGGAGGGTGCATTTTTTTTTAATGTTAACGACTTATTGTGTTTTGAATCAATGGCTCTCATACCATGTGTAAGAAGTAACACCCCATTACTCCAAAAGCTTAAGCTTAAGTTGTTAGAGATGGTGTTATTAACTCATTTTTTTAGGTGGGTGCGTTTTTTTAATATTAAAGTCATTACTCCGCAAGCTTAAGTTGTTAGAGATGGTGTTATTTAATCATTTATACTTCAACAGGTATTGACGGACCGGATGTTGCCCGATGTCTACACGTTCAATATCCTGATCAGGGGTTTCTGTTTAAATTCAATGGTGGACGATGGTTTCAGGTTTTTCAAGGAAATGACAAGATCCGGATGTGATCCGGATATCGTTACATATAACACGCTTGTGGACGGGCTATGTCGGGCTGGAAAGGTTCGAATTCCGCACAATCTCTTGAAGGGAATGAGGTCAAAGAGCTCCGAATTGAATCCGAATGTAGTTACATATGCAACTCTCATTAGAGGTTGCTGCAAGAAGCAGTCTGTTCAGGAAGCATTGGAGGTGTTTGATGAAATGCTAAGTAGAGGTTTGAAACCAAATGAAGTTACATACAATACCCTCATCCAAGGCCTATGTGAGGCTCAAAAATTGGATAAGATTAAGGAGATTTTGCAGGGTGTTAGTGATAGTGGGGAATTTAGACCAGATACATGTACTTTTAATACTTTGATGAATGCCCATTGTCATGGAGGGAAGTTGGATGAGGCCATGAACATGTTTGATAAAATGTCTGACTTAAATGTCAAACCTGATTCTGCGACGTACTCTGTTCTGGTTAGGAATTTATGTCAGAGAGGGGATTTTGTGAGAGCTGAGGAGCTGTTTGATCAGCTTTAGGAGAGCGAAATTCTGCTTAAGAAAGAGGGGTGTGTTCCGCTTGTTGCTGCTTATAATCCTATTTTTGAATATTTATGTGCGGTGGGGAAGGCGGGAAAGGCAGAGAAAGTGTTTAGGCAGTTATTCAAGATAGGAGCACAATACCCTCCTTTATTTAAGATATTGATTTTGGGTCACTGCAAAGAAGGTTCATTTCGAGCTGCGTATGAGATTTTGGTCTTGATGTTGAGGAGAGACTTTGTACCGGATATGGATACGTATGAATGTTTGATTGAGGGTTTTCTGCAGAAGGTGGAATCGGGTTTTGCTCAGAAAACTTTGGAGAAGATGTTGAGAAGTGATCATCATCCCAAAACATCTACTTTTCATTCTATACTCGCGCTGGTCTTATAAGAGATGGTTGTGCATATGAGGCTGCTAAACTTGTTACAGTGATGTTAGAGAGGAGAATTCTGCAAAACGTCAATCTGTCAACAGATACCTTTATCATTCTTTTCAAGAGTGGTCTTAGGGATAACGCAATTGAGATTGTTACAGCACTGTATAGTAGTGGGTATTCAGTGAACATGGAGAAATTGGTTGGCTCCCTTTGTGAGGATGGTAAATTCTTAGAGGCACGAGAACTTTTGCCATTTAGTTTGGAGAAGCATCGAAATTTAGATACTGAACTTTATAATACAGTGATTAAGGGTCTTTGTAAAATTTGGAGAGCTCAGGAAGCATTTTCTTTGTTCTATGAATTAACAGAAAAAGGATATGGGCCTTTTGTGAGTTGCTTGAAAGAATTGGTGATTTCCCTCAAAGCTGATAGAAGATTAAAAGAAGCAGATTTTTTTTCTAAACAGATAACCTACAGGATTCAAAACCAGTAAAGAGAAATTGACAGCTACACGTGTTGGTCATTTATTGAAATTTCGTTGCTTTATAATTGATTTACCCATTCCTATGTGGAGGGAGTGCAAATATATTAATGATGAGATGCTGTAGTCTTTTCGAGAGCTAAGATGGTGAGGTTTAGGTTCAACATTTCAGACCTTTTATAGGTTAACAATGCAGGCAACACAGAGGTAAGATTTCTGGAGTTCAATGTTATTATTGTTATTTTGGTTTTGATAACTTAAGGCGTCTGAGGAAGCAATACATATATTGTAGTCGTGGGAGATATCACATGGATGTACATTTCTTGAAGGACTGTATATATCAAATATCTAGACATTATTTGGATGAAATATATTATTGCAAGAACTAACCTACTTTGCTTGTCCATTGGTGTGTGCAGCGTCCATAGAGAAATCTTCAAGGGTATCTTGTTCTATGAAGAGATTCAGATGAGCAGATATAGTGAGGAGCAACTTCATCCCAACTGAAACTCCCAACTTTGGGTCTTGGCAGAGAGAGACTATCATCCTGCTTAAATGAGCTTTTTTCGGGGCTATTGGTGAGAAAAATTCCAACAAGGCGGATGTCCAGACGCTTCTTTATAGAATCCTCATACATCAGACTCAGTTGGATCACCTTATTATTGATAATAACTCTCTTAATGTTGTCTGATAAGTGAGAGATGCGGTTTGCTATCCTTCGAGATTTTTGATGTGATTGCGGGTCATGCCAAGGAGATTCAACATGTTTGGCGATATGACAATAGTGATACAGATCTACTTTCTTTTTTCAGGTGTTGACAGCTCTGCGATTTTAAAAACACTCCACTTCTCTTGAGAACAACAACAATAGAAACTTCCCAAAGGAAATTAGCCAAAATCTCTTCGAAAATGTTACTTTCTTTCTAACATTTTCTAATCATAAACCATTCTTTCCTGCTTCAACCATCCTAGTTCAACTAGAAGGTTAAAAGAAGCGGATTTTGTTTCCAGACGGATAACTTGTAGGAGTTCAAGACCAATAGATAACATTTTACAGCTGCATGTGTTCAGCATTTATTGATACTTCGATGCTTGATAATTGCTTTGCCCATTCCTATCTAGAGAAAATTCAAATATGTTAATGATGACATGCTGCAATCTTTTGGAGAGATCAGATGGTGAGGTTTGGGCTCAACTTTTCAGAGCTTTAATTGGTTTACCAGTACAGGGAACACCGAGGTAGGATTTCTGTTGTTCAAAGTTAATCTTTTCATCTTGGTTGCGATAAGTTAAGGTGATTGAGGGATTGTTGCATGTATTGCAGCTGCCGGGAATATCACCTGTATTAGCTGTCTAATATTATTCAGAATTTCTCAGGCCCGGATGGGATTTGTGATTCAAATGAGGCGGAGGCTAGAACTCTCTTTTGTGGGCTCAAATGGTTTGCATTATCGGGTTCAGGTCCTTTGATTGGAGAAGGCGATTCTTTTTCTTCAAATGCCCTCGCTTGGGTAGCTTGTAAGGCTCTAGGACCGTGGAATTTGCCCAACATAAGCATGGAGATTCACGACCTTTGTCCAATAGTGTGATCCATGTTTAATCATATGAAACAGACCGCAAACTCTATGGCGGATAGATTTGCAAAAGCAAGTTTAGAAATGGAAGAATTGTTGTTCTTTAGATAGTAGTTGGGTTCTCTGGGGTTTTTTTGTGCTTGGCTGTTTGTACGTTTTATTTTACATTGTCAAGGACACCTTGTCCCCTGTTCTTAATATAATTTTTGTAGTTACCCTCTTCAAAAAAAATAGAAATATCATCTGTATGAACATATCTTAAAGGGATGTATATATCAGACATCAACCATTATTTGGATGAAACAAAGTGTTGCAAAAATTAACATGGTTTGGTCGACCGATGGTTTTAGATGCCGATTCTTTTGGTTGTCCAGTGAGCAACATTCCTTCTTATTTTAGGGGTATATTGGCTTTTTTTCACTACTTTTGGGAGGTGATTAGGATGAGCATTAGTAATGAGGGGTGTCCTCGTCTCAGGTGGGAAATACATGGTAAATTCAAAGGAAAACATAATTGACAAATCTTAGATAGACTATACATTGCAAGCACTCTGCTACTGCGTCTGTAAAAGAATTCAAAATCTTTACAATGATTTTACTCACATCTTATTCACCCAACTCGCATTCAAATCAAAATGCGTGCAGGGAGATTCATACAAAATTTTCATCCCTTGCCAGATCCTCACCAAACAGAAAAGAAATTCTCTCAACCATTCAGGAATCTCTACCACCATTTCTCTGTTCCCCTTCAGGCAGTAGCTTAGATCTACACAAGGGACATGTCTTCTGGCCTTGATCCACCCACTTATCTAGGCATCCTACATGAAAAGCATGTGAACAATTGGACAGCTCTCTGATCTCATGCTTCCAATCTAAACAATTCCAGCAAATGGCACAAATGGGTTCTTTTTCACCTTCGCAGCCACCTCGTGAATGAAGACAAAATCTGCTGAAAAGGGAGCCTCTGTGGCTGCTGTCAGATGACCATCTGTGAAATGCCTTTTGGTATGGAAGCTAGCAAATCCCACAAAATTCTGTGAACAGAGAATAACAAATCTGTCCAAGGATAAAATTTTGATCAACCACCTTAGGTGACAATTTGGTTCTAGGGCATCTTACCTCTGAAAATTACTTGCATAAAATCTTAAACGTAAATGGTTTTGCAGATGATGACTATGATACTTCCAAAAATGATTCAAGTAATTAGTTACTAAAGGCCTTAATTTAAAGATCAAATTAAAATAGGGGGGCTGATATCTGCACTACCATATTTTGATAATGGCATGCACTACTCTTTGTGTTACACTTATTCAATTGACTTTTCAGGGCTGTTACAATACCTAAGATTAGGGTTCAATGGAGACACGGTCTGATGCATCCAAAAGATCTAGACATTAACTGACAGGAATTGGTCATAACATGTGGATTCGATCCGTGTCCACTGGATCAATATCCTAAGGTCTGAATTATTTCTAATTGTGACCTAGAGCATCCTAGATCCAAATGGAGGGCACCAATGTCAGTAGGGGTGCAACTCAGGTCGGCTTGAGGCCAACCCGACTCGACCCGAGAAACCCTTTTTTCCAACCCGAACCTGATCCGACCTGAGTTTTTAAGCATTCAAAAAAAAAATTTCATAAAAAATGTCGGGTTTCACTAGGTTGGATTGCCCAAACCCGACCCGACCTGAGTGAACCCAGGCCTGAGTTGCTCCCCTAAGTGTCAGGAAATAAAATTCATACTTTTTGTATATTTATGTCTATTCATGACACATTTCATAATATTTAAAAACATGCTCAAATGACAAATAATATTTCATTTTCCCACTTTTCTTTTCGATGACAATTTTCCCCTCGCTCTCAAGTTTCTTTCTTTTTGCCTCACCTAACCTTAAGCTTGAATTGTGTAGGACCTAGGATACTCCGATAGACGGTCCGATTCGAAATGGATATCACTTCGATTCGAAAAGTAGGATTCAAAAACACTCCAAAATGATTCCAACCAATAAGGAATCCCAATAGATCGTCACCAAGACATTGGTGGATCCGATTCGAAGTGGATTCACGGACATCCTTACTCCATATGCTATCAACATCCAACCATAAAAAGTGGTAAACAAAAGCTAATTGTGCCATTATCAAAATATGGTAGTGCAGATAACAGTCACCTTAAAATAATCTTCTTTACAACTAATGACCAGTTTTGGTAGAATAGGTAATGACTTCCAAAACTTGATTGAAGTAATATCTATTGGGATCTCAAATGCCTACGGGAGTACTTAAAGGCTACTCATGTTGGCAATATCATGTTTTGATAACGGGGCGAATCACTGTGTCCTTTATTATTTAACCAGCTATCAAAGGCTATTGCCATTCCCCAAAGGCTCTAAGAAGCCAATTAAAAAAGACAAGAAAATTGACTTCGCCCCATTACCAAAACATGGTACTACATAGGGGTGTAAATGGATATTCGGAAATTCGATTACTGTCCGTATCCGAATCCGTTTAAAGCGAATATTATTCGAATCCGTTTCAAGCAGATATTATCCGAATCCGTTCATGAGATATCCGGCTCTTAGCGGATGCAAATCTGGTAAATGGTATATCCGATCCGTTTAACATCCGAATCCGATAAGTAAATCCTTTTTATTTATTATTAATAATATCATTAATACTTATTCTTAGTAATGACAGACTATCTTTTGTTTCTAAAAGAAAAGTGAACTTTCCTTTTAGAAAAAAAAAACAAAAACAAAAACAAAAAGTGTTTTGGGTAAGAAATGAAGTAATCTCTCATTTTAAGGGAATTCTTGGAGTTTGACATGGCTTCTTTATGAAGCAACAAATGTGGGCTGTAGGATGAAAGAGACAAATGGATGATGGTGATTGAAAGAAGATGGAATAGCTTCTAGAGAATTCTAAACCAAAAAGGCCATCTAGGTTGTTGATGGTAAATGGACGGCTCAGATCAATTTTCCAACTTAGGGTTATATAAAAACCCAAAATGCAATTAAAAGAGGGGACTTATAAGGTTTGCAAGGAGAAGCAAGCAACAGAGAGGAGAAAGGAGGAGGCTGAGACACCTCTTCGGCATTCCTTGGTGCCTCCAACGGTTTGGATTATCCTATGGCGAGGGCCATGTGGTTCACTTTGGAAGACATGGGTGGGGCATACCCTGCTCAAACATTTAAACAAATTAATTGTGGGCCCACCAACCGTACATGTTGGAGAGATAGAAAGGGAGACCAGTTGGGAATAGTACTGGCGCTAAAGGATCCGTCCTTCAACTGCTGATCCTTCGCGAGTCGAACTCGCTCTCTTGCCACACCTTTCACTCACTTGCTTGAGTCGGACTCAATTCGGAGGAGTATTGTACCGGCTGTGGACTAGAAGGGGGGATTTTATCGAAGAAGGTGGGGAATATCACTTTCCGACCATCACTTCCAGTGTCTTCATCTGTTCGGCCGATTTCTGGTAACGCAATTTCTACTGTCATATTTGAAGAAACTACCAATCACAAGTAAAATTCTAACCCTCGAAACCCTTTCCTTGCTTCCACTTTCTGTGTTCTTGTTAAGATTTTCTTTTGCTTCCATCGTTGTAAATGTGATTTTAGACCAGGGAAAAAAACTCTTTATGGGGCTTATGCCTTTTGAGTTGTTTTTGCCTTCAGTTCTCTCTAAATCCTGAGGAAAGTTTTTATTATATTTGAAGATGTAATTTTCATTTTCATTACGCTTAATTGCAAACTATTTGTTTTATCTAAATAATGTTCCCTTGATTCTTTTTTTCTGCATTTCCTTTGTTGTAAGCCTTGCAAAGGAAATGTTTTTTTTTTTTCATGTCCTTTTCCCTTTATCTCTGATTGTTGTAAGATGAGAGCTTCATGGTGGTTAGGTTTTCTTCAATAGAAGAAACAGAGAACCCCTGGTTAGGGACTTGATAAACCACCCCTTGTACAGACTTTATAATAATCCATGTTTATAGACTTGGTAACCCCTTTAAGTGACTGGATAAACCCTTTTAGAGACTTGATAAGCCCCTTCTAGAGACTACAACCCTTGATAGGACCTGATAACTCCTTTTAGAGACTTGATAACCCTCTTGAGAGAGCTGAAGCCTTTTTGGGACTTGCTAACCCATGTTTAGAGACTTGTGAACCCGTTTTTAGGACTTGATAACCCCTGTAATGAACCTGAGAAGCCGTTTTTTGTAGTTGAGAACCCTGTTTAGAGACTTGATAACCCCTGTTTAGAGACTTGAGAACCCTCTTTAGAGAGCTGAAGCCTTTTTAGGACTTGATAACCCATGTTTAGAGACTTGAAAACCGTTTTAGGAGTTGATAACCCCTGTTTAGGAACTGTGAAGCCCTTTTTTGGACTTGAAAACCCCTGTTTAGGAACTCCATAACCCCTATTTAGAGACTACAACCCCGTTTCAAGACTTAATGACCCCAATTTAGAGGTTCGAGAATCCCTTTAAGGACTTGAGAACCCATGTTTAGAGACTTGATAACATCTAAATAGAGACTTGACAACACCTTGAAAGACTTGATAACCCCTGTTTGGAGACATAATAACCCATTTTTGGAGACTTGATAACGTAAGAAAAGCATGTAAATTTCTCCAAATTGTTTGGCTAGATCCAGTTCATTTCAGAACTTTTTGGTTGTTCATCTTTTCTTTCTTCTTCCCCTTCTCCTTTACAAAACAAACAAACATGATCCTAGAATCTTGATGATTATGTTTCCTTGATTATTTACAGATCTATATATACCTATTGATTGGGATCATTTTACTGGTAACCCCTTCCTAGATCCTGTTCATTTCAGAGATGGTTGGATCATTTTAATGGTACCTTCCAGAGATGACAAAGATTCATCACTTTAAAGTGGAAAAATGATCCCAACCATCTTTGAAATGATACCAACATGGTCGGCACTCCAAGGGTGGTTGAATTATAGCCTATTGTAGACACATAAAGTGGAAAATGATCCCAACCATCTCTGAAATGAATTGGATCAAGAACATAATCGTTAAGATTCTAGGCGCATGTTTGTTTGTTTTGTAAATCAGAAGGGGAAAATGAAAGTAAAGATGATCAACCGAAAAGTTTTGAAACGAACTACATCTAGCCAAACAATTTGGAGAAACACACATGCTTTTCTTGGGTTATCAAGTCTCCAAAACAGGGTTATCAAGTCCTTCAAGGTGTTCTCAAGTCTCTATTTAGATGCTATCAAGTCCTCAAAAAGGGTTCTGAAATCTCTAAACATGGGTTATCAAGTCCTAAAATGGGGTTGTAAGTCTCTAATTGGGGGTTATCGAGTCTTAAAAATGGGTAACCAAGTTTATAAACATGGGTTATCAAGTCCTTAAAGGGCTTATCAAGGCCTCAAAAGGGGTTCTCAATTCTCTAAATAGGGTTATCAAGTCCTAAAACGAGCTTGTAGTCTCTAAACAGGGGTTATCAAGTCCCTAAACATGGGTTTTCAAGTCCAAAAAAGGGCTTCACAGTTCCTAAACATGAGTTATCATGTCCTAAAATGGGTTCTCAAGTCTCTAAACATGGGTTATCAAGTCCTAAAAGGGGTTTTAAAGTCTCTAAACATGGGTTATCAAGTCTCTAAAAAGGGGTTATCAAGTCTCTAAACAGGGTTCTCAACTCCAAAAACGGCTTCTCATATTTCTAAACAGGGGTTATCAAGTCCTAAAAACTGGTTCTCAAGTCTCTAAACACAGGTTATGAAGTCATGAGCGTCTTCTCAACTCTCTAAAAAGGGGATATCAAGTCTCTAAAAGGAGTTATCAGGTCCTAACAAGGGTTATAGTCTTTCGAAGGGGGTTATCATGTCTCTGAAAGGGTTTATCAAGTCACTTGAAGGGGGTTATCAAGTCTATAAACATGGGTTATTATCAAGCCTCTACAGGGGTTTATCAAGTCCCTAACCATGGGTTTTGTTTCTTCTGTTGAAGAAAATCGATTTAACAATCACGAAAGCTCTCATCTTTCAAGAATTAGAGATAAAGGAAAAAGGACATGAAACAAAAAATAATAATTCCTTCGGAAGTTTTCTCAGAATTAAGCATAATGATAATGAAAATTACATCTTCAAATGTAATAAAAAGTTTTCTCACAATTTGGAAAGAACTGAAAACAAAAACAACCCAAAAGGCATAAGCCGTATAGAGAGTTTTTTTTTTTTTTTTTTTCAGGTATGAAACAATATTTTAAATTTCGGTTTCAGAATGCGTTTCGGTCCTATTTGAAACCGAAATTTCAGCGGAAATTTCGGTTGAAATTCGTCGAAATAATGTTACCGCTAATTTATCTCTTATAAATTTCGACCGAAATTTCGGTAGTTTCAGTAATTTCGGAACATTATCGAGTAAAACAAATAGTTTGCAATTAAGCATACTGATAATGAAAATTACATCTTCAAATATAATAAAAAGTTTTATCAGAATTTGGAAAGAACTGAAAACAAAAACAACCCAAAAGGCATAAGCCCCATAGAGAGTTCTTTTTTTTTCCAGGTATGAAACAAGGTTTTAAATTTTGGTTTCAGACTGCATTTCGGTCCTATCCGAAACCGAAATCCGTCGAAATAAAGTTACCGCTAATTTATCTCTTGTAAAATTTTGACCGAAATTTTTGTAATTTCACCTGAAATTTCGGGAAAATATTCAAAAACCATATTTTTGGGTGAAATCCCTGAAATTTTGGACGATAAACCAAATTTCGACCCAAATAAATAACAATTTCAAGTATTCTCAATTTTGATTTCGTTCTTGACCGAAACCCGAAATTTCATATTTTGGTCGAAATTTAAAACCTTGGTATGAAATCAGATTCAAGGATTTAAATTTCAGTTTTGGAATTCGTTTCGGTACTCACCGAAACTGAAATTTTTGCCGAAATTTTGGAATTTCATTTGAAATCCCACGAAATCAAAAAAATATAATTTTATCCCGTCTAAAATTTCGGCCGAAATTTGGGTAATTTCGCATGAAATTTTAGGGAAATATTAAATAATTCATAAAATGTAGATTTTCACGTGATTTTCCTACAATTTTGGACCAAAATTTCAGTCAAAATAAAGTAACGTTTCTGGTTAACCCAATTTCGATTTCGGTAACGACGTCGAAATTTAAAACCTTGATCACATTTAGTAACACAATGATTGAAGCAAAAGAAAATGTTCAACAAGAACACAGAAAGTGGAAGCAAGGGAAGAGTTTCGAGGGTTAGAATTTTACTTGTGATTGGTACTTTCTGCAAATATGACAGTAGAAATTGCTTTACCGGAAATCGGTCGGAGAAGGGGAGACACCAGAAGAGATGGCTGGAGAGATGGAGACGAGATCTACCAAAATGAGCGATGGCGAACAAAGGAAGAAGATGAAAGATTGAAGGCCAAAGAGGAATCGAGAAGGAAGGAGAAAAGAAGGCATAAAAAGAAAGTATAATAGGGCAAAGGGTACAATTGTTCTAAAAAAAAGTTAAATTTTTTTTCGCCTAAAGACTGCAGGCTGCGTTAAAGGGTTTAGGGGTACCATTGTCCTCACGAAAGATTTTTTTTTTTTTTCGCCTAAAGGTGTGGCTTCGTTAAAGGGTGAGGGATACTATGGTCCTCATGAAAGTTGAGTTTTTTTTTTGTATTTTTTTTTGGGGGTGGCGGGGTGGGGGTGTTAAAGAGTCCTCAACGTGGAAGAATCTTACTCGCCGACGTAGAATTGTGGAGAAGTTTCCTACACAACGTTGAGGGGGAAGTTTTGTTCTACCATGATTATGTAAATTTGGTATGCATTTATCCTTATTTTTGTGAAACAGTTTTTGTACTGTGATCCAAGATGTTGATGTGATGGGCCATAACGGAAATAGGTATTGCAAGTGGACGGCTGTTCAGCAGAGTGAAAGCAGGGAAGGAAAAAATTAAGGGTTTTGCTAGGGCACTCGTTAAGGAGCATTAAAAGCTCTATTTTTTACTCGTTTTTAGATGGCAGCCCCTATTTTCCCAAGTTTCATTAAATGCCCGCTACTTTTGTCAACATCTAGAAAAGATTGAGCCTTAGAATGGTGTCTATATCAAAAACAGCTTTCTATTATTAGCATAGTTAAATAGTAAGAAAAGTTGCTTTGATATCGACACTCCTCAAAAGCCTCTCTTTTCTTACCCGTACCTATTAAAGAGAGGAGTGCCCATATCAAAACAAAAGTGGGTCTCCCATATATATAGCTAGATCATATTATATGGGAGTTTTCTACCGGAGTGAAAGGTGAGTCCAGGGACGAAGCCAGGGGGATCGAGGGGGCACTTGACCCCCCCCCCCCTCCCTCGATTTTTGCTGCATTTAGGGTTTGGATAGGTCCAATTTAGGAAGCCGGATATTAGTTCCCTTTTTCCTGAATGAAAAGTTAGCGGCTTAGTGGGAGGGCTTTTGGTCCCAATAGAATTGACAAACAGGTGGGTCGGGTCAGGTCGACCCGCGGGTCATGCGGGTGCGGGTGCGGGTGCAGGTTGTGCGGGTCGTGCGGGTCCCACAGGTTGCGGGTCAAAATGACCCGCATTCCTACGGGTCAGAAACCATTACCCATACCTAGTACGGGTGGGTCGGGTCGACCCGCGGGTTACCCGCATGTTTTTCCAAAACAGAGTTTTTATTGGGCGGTGATAAATTCACCCCCTAATTTTCAAAATGGACGGTACAGCCTACACCATAGGATGATCCAAACCGTCCATTGATGGGCCACAATGTAAATAGATCGTGCCCTAAAAATATTGCCATAGGACGATCTCAACCGTTCAATCTATAGAAGTTTCCATATTTTCAGTCCCTCTTTAGATCGGAGGGTTAGAATCATCCTATCCTAATGATTTTTTAGGCACAACCTATTTACATTATGGCCCATCAAATGCACAGTTTGGATCATCCTATGATGTGGGCTGTACCTTCCAATCATCCCTTTTGAAAAATAGGGAGTGTATTCATGCATAGTAAATTAGTAATGCTCATGAGCTGCTGGAAGTTGGGAGTCCTCAAAAAGTGAGATGCTGTTAGAAGGGATGATTTCCAAACACAAGTGCACTATTCCAGCTCAAAAAGTGAGATGCTCTTAGCCCTTGATCTCATTTTCTATTTTAAAATAAGAAATGTTTAAAAAGTCCAAAAAATCGCGGGTGCCTGCGGGTTTACCCGACCCAACCCGTGTTTTTGCGGGTTGGGTCACCCGCATATTAGTTTTGGCGGGTCACTAAAACCCCGACCCATGCCCGCAAATTTGCGGGTGGGTTGGGTCTACCCGCGGGCACAGGTCGCGTTTGCCAGGTCTAGGTCCCAATGTCTCATTCGTTCTACAAAATAAGAGGATGCAGTTTTTGTGCCTAAACGAGAAGTTTCTGGTTTCAAATATAGGGGAAGACATATTCAACCCTTTTATTACTTGGGACATCTCACTTTAGTAGACCCGGCAAACGGGTAACCCGGGTTGGTACGGGTACAGGTATAGCCCGGGCGGGTACGGGTACCGGCGTGTACGGGTAAGAAATACCGGCGCGGGTACGGGTAGCCTTTCATGCCCACCCGGGGGGTACGGGTATACCCGCGGGTAACTCGGCAAACTTAAAGAAGAAATTATATATATATATTTACGAAAAGAAATTATATGATGAATGGGTGTATGAACACATAAATGTGGTACGATGGATGTACAAGCGTTGATATTTAATCCAACAGCAGCTTCTTAACAAGTCAGATGTTGTTGGATCAAATATCAAGGATGGGATGATGAGTACATGTTTATACACCCATTCATCATACAAATTTTCATCTACTTTAACAAATGTTAGTTTTGGTACGACCAAAGATACCAGTTACATGGTCTAATTGCTTTGACTTGTTTTGTTGGCCCACCCACATAGTCTATTTTTTAGTGTTTAGTGTTTAGGCCTTAAGCATATAAGTTAAAAACCGAATGGCGGGTAACCCGCGGGCACCTGCGGGCACCAACGTCCGACCCAGACCCACCCGTGGGTCACGGGTACGGGTTGGGTGCGGGTATTTTTTTTCACGGGTATTGAAATTGGTACCCGTACCCCTGCGGGCCGGGTGTACCGGCGGGTACGGGTCCCATTTTGCCGGGTCTACACTTTAGTGTAAAAGATGAGTCATAAATGCACTAGACGGGGCTATAAAAAGTAAAAAAATGGACCAAAAATCTATCGTCATTATTTTCCATTTTTTCTAGTTGTGATGGGCTGATGAGTGGCAGTACAAACCCCTACGATGCGGCCCACTCTATAGGATGATCCAAACCGTCCATTTATTGGGCCACAAGGTAAATAGGTTGTGCTCCAAAAATCATTTCCCTAGGATGATCATATACCTCCGATCCATAGCAAACTTCAATAGATTGAAGGTTCAGGATCATCCTATGGGTTTTCAAGTCCAAAAAAGGGCTTCACAGTTCCTAAACATGAGTTATCATGTCCTAAAATGGGTTCTCAAGTCTCTAAACATGGGTTATCAAGTCCTAAAAGGGGTTTTAAAGTCTCTAAACATGGGTTATCAAGTCTCTAAAAAGGGGTTATCAAGTCTCTAAACAGGGTTCTCAACTCCAAAAACGGCTTCTCATATTTCTAAACAGGGGTTATCAAGTCCTAAAAACTGGTTCTCAAGTCTCTAAACACAGGTTATGAAGTCATGAGCGTCTTCTCAACTCTCTAAAAAGGGGTTATCAAGTCTCTAAAAGGAGTTATCAGGTCCTAACAAGGGTTATAGTCTTTCGAAGGGGGTTATCATGTCTCTAAAAGGGTTTATCAAGTCACTTGAAGGGGGTTATCAAGTCTATAAACATGGGTTACTATCAAGCCTCTACAAGGGGTTTATCAAGTCCCTAACCATGGGTTTTGTTTCTTCTGTTGAAGAAAATCGATCTAACAATCACGAAAGCTCTCATCTTTCAAGAATTAGAGATAAAGGGAGAAGGACATGAAACAAAAAATAATAATTCCTTAGGAAGTTTTCTCAGAATTAAGCATAATGATAATGAAAATTACATCTTCAAATATAATAAAAAGTTTTCTCACAATGCGGCCCACTCCATAGGATGATCCAAACCGTCCATTTATTGGGCCACAAGGTAAATAGGTTGCGCCCCAAAAATCATTTCCCTAGGATGATCATATACCTCCGATCCATAGCAAACTTCAATAGATTGAAGGTTCAGGATCATCCTATGGATCGGAGGGTTATGATCAGCCTATGGACATGATTTTTGGGGCACAACCCATTTACATTGTGGCCCAACAAATGGATGGTGTGGAACATCCTATGGAGTGGGCCAAACCGTACATTTTGCAAAATACGGGTGTGTCTGGGCACCCATCACATGATTTCTCTTCCACCCCTTTTCCTGAATTTTCACCCTTTTGTTTGTCTGTTCCTATACTAACTCTATTATAGGTAGGGGTGAGAAAAGAGAGGCTTTTGAGGAGTGTCGATATCAAAGCAACTATTCTTACTATTTAACTATGCTAATAATATAAAGCTGTTTTTGATATAGCCACCCCCTAAAGCTTCAATCTTTTCTTGATGTTGACAAAAGTAGCGGGCATTTAATGAAACTTGGGAAAAGAGGGGCTGCCATCTAAAAACGAGTAAAAAAGAGAGCTTTGAATGCTCCTTACGTTAGCAAAACCCAAAAATTAAAGCTTTGAGGACAGCTGTACGCTGAGTGAAGTGAAGAGTACATGTGGCATGATTTTTTGGACGCTTCCGCTTACGCCATATAAAATCTCCCAAAAAAAGAAAACATCATTGATCAATTATTATATTAATACACAGACACGTTTTTTCCTTTTATATGATTCGTGCTGGTGTTATGGATCATGTGGTTGTATTTATCTTTCACATAAATCACGTTTTTGATCTCTTATCTCTCTTATAAATGGAGGCAGTAAATTAGGTAGATAATAATTGTCTTTCTTCTTTGTTATTTCTTGTGTCGAGTAAATTAGGTAGATAATAATTGTCTTCTTCTTTGTTATTTCTTGTGTCGAGTAAATTAGGTAGATAATAAATTGTCTCTCTTCTTTGCTATTTCATGTCAGTATTAGATGTCATTAGTTTATTTTCCAACCTATAATACTGATTTTTAATTATTCCAGTTCTCTATTTCCTGCTTATAAATACCGATTCTTGTGACACCTCTATTCCAAAATACATTACCGCCCTTATATTCCTTTGTTTTATTTCCCAACCTTGGCATTACTATGGATCTTGTAACTGCAACCCCTTCTTTTGGTTCCATCATCAATTCACTAGAAGATGGGAAGCCACAAATCAACCGCAAATTAGAAGTTTTTCACCCAAGCGTTTGGGGAGATCACTTCCTCGCCTACTCTCATGATCAAAATGTAAGCAGGGAGAGAGGGTTCGTTAAAAATTCAATTATCACCTTTCATTATGACAGATATCGAAAGTTGTGTAGCTAATGTGTCTTGATAGAACGCAGGGATTTGCTAGGGTCCATCGCAAATGGCATTTCACAGCTGGTCTGTCGCTTGTCTCACAAGCGACAGACCAGCTGTGAAATGCCATTTGCGATGGACGCTAGCAATTCCCTAGAACACATGATGATAGTTAATGCTCAATTCAATGGTTTTTTTTTTTTTTTTGTATACTCACCTCTTTTTCCTTCTATTATACCAATTTATCAAGTTACGGTCAGAAAAGAAGGAAAAAGGATCATCGTAGAATTTAGCAGAATATAAAATTTAAGGTTTATGTTTACAGTCGGGAAGTATGAGTTAGCGAGATCAATTAAGTTGAATTATAGCCTTTCATAATTACCATAGCTAATGTATTTGTTCTTTAAATGGTACCATGTAGAAGTTGGATGCATGGAGTAAGAGGGTTGAAGAATTGAAGGAAGAAGTGAATAGAATGTTATCCAGAGCTAAGGGGTCACAACAAGAAATTGAGTTGATTGACGTGCTTCAACGTCTTGGAGTGGCATATCACTTTGAAAAGGAGATCGATGAAGCACTACAACAAAAATTTGAATCTCATACAGATGATGTTGATGATGATTTGTTTGTGGTTGCTCTCCGATTTCGACTGCTAAGACAACATGGGTTTAATGTGTCTTCAGGTAAATATTTTTTCATTAGTTTGTTTTCTTCTTTCCGAGAACTTGTGCTACGTCTCACACAAGTTTTCTCATTGATAATTTAAAACATGACTTTGTTGAGTGTTGATGAAATAGATGTATTTTACAAGTTCCATGACGAGGAGGGAAAGTTCAATGAGGCCTTAATTAAAGATGTGAGGGGACTGTTAAGCTTGTATGAAGCCGCACATCTCAGCACAGAAGGAGAGGATCTATTAGACGAGGCCCTTATATTTACGCAGAAACACCTTAAGTCTGGTATAAGCAATCTCGATTCTAAACTTGCAACACAGATAGAACACGACTTAGAGATGCCCTTGTGGAAGAGTGTCCAAAGGCTAGAGCATAGGCATTACATATCTGTATACGAAGAAGAGAAGGGACGAAATGTTGTTGTGCTAGAGCTTGCAAAGCTGGATTTCAATCTTTTACAATCGTTACACCAGAGAGAGTTAAAGGATCTTACGAGGTGAGTTTATATTAACTATATATGTTACGGAGCTATAGAAAAACCATCAAAGCTGGTGGCACTCCATATATTAAAAATGGAGAAATTATATGGTGCCCGACAGCCAAGTCCCATGTATGGTACTACGATGAAGTACCGCCATTGATATTTAATCCAACAGCAGCCCAATTTTAAATGAGTCAAATATCAAGGGCGGTACCTCTCGCACAGGACTTCACTGTCGGCCACCATATAAATCTCTAAAAAATGAGTTCTTCATCATCATATTATCTATTCTAGATATAATGGGAACACTGATGTTTTTATTGTATTAGGTATTAGATGAAATGAAACATGCCACATTAGATTCACTCAGGTTAAAATAGACTATATTGATATACCTTACAGGTGGTGGAAGGACATGGATCTTATAGGAAGCATACCTTATGCTAGAGACCGAATAACGGAATTGTACTTTTTTTGGGCGATTGGGGTGCATTTTGAACCGCAACACTCTCGAGCTAGAATAATGGCTTCCAAAATGTTGGCCATGATATCAGTGATTGATGACATTTACGATGTGTACGGTGAATTTGAGGAACTACAACTATTCACGGAGGCACTCAATAGGTACTCGACTTACGTGTATCTTTTATTTCTATTGCTTTGAATAGAGACTACTATTTTATAGCATTTTGGTTAATATGCCAAAGGACTATAACATGTTACATCGCAACTTATACGAGACCCTCATCACAAAATACAATACAACACTAAATGTTGCCACCACCCTTACATATACATCTTTGCAGACCATGAGACTAAAATTCAGGGATTATTTGTTTCCCCAAACCAAAAGAGAAGTAAAGTGGGCCCTGAGAGGGAGACATGATAATGCCGCGAATGAGGAGATTGGTTAGATGATGCATTAAAAAGACAGGAAAATAGATTCCTGTTAAAATTAGGAATTTTTTCCACCATTTTCTCCTCACTCACCACCTCCTCAAATCTCTCTCTCCCACTTCCGTATCACTCTTCCACTCATGCTAGGTAGAGAAATATTCCATGAAATATTTTTCATTGTTTCCCAACATGCCCTTAGACATCCTTTGAATTTCATCTCATATACTATATGGCTCTCTCTCTCTCTCTCTCTCTCTCTCTCTCTCTCTCTCTCTCTCTCTCTCTCTCTCTCTTCCATTCTCTTTTCTTCTGAAGATACAAACTAACAGGCCATTTGCCAAACAACAACAGAGTATCACCCAAGGTACGTATATAATGCTGATATTGTGCTAGAAAGGTGATGGAAAAATATTACCCACGATAGTCCATATATATCCTTATGATTTTTAACTGAGGAAATTGATGAGTTTTATAAGTTAGTCCACATGTCTACCACCATATCTTGTAAGAAAATGACTTCTTAGTTTCATTTGGCAATCATTTATAGGCCAGGTACTGATATTGTGAATGGCTAATTAATTTCAGGTGGGATGTTGAGTCAGCACATCAGCTTCCAAAATACATGAAAGTGTGCTATCTTGCGTTGTTGAGTACTGTCAAGGAAATAGAAGAGGAACTTGCAGCTGATGGAAAGTCTTATCGTGTACCATACTTAATAGAAGCAGTATGACATCTTAACATACATAAAATTTGAGCCATATTAAGAACATTTAAATTAGGCTACAGATATTGCCAATACCATGTTTTGATAATTGCACTCACTCATCTAGTCTTTTATTATATAAACGGCTGGCAAACGTTATTGCAGTTCCCAAAAATCAATCAAAAGCAAAAAGAAAAGATAACTTGAATTTTATACAATTATTAAACATGGGAGTGCCAACATCAACATCCTTGAGTTGTTTTGGGAAGATAACCTTGTGTTTCCTTTTCGATGATAATTTTTCGGGAAACATATATTTACACCCCCTCTAGTTTCTGACACATACACCTTGTGTTTTTCGGGAAACATATATTTTCAAGATAACCTTGTGTTTCCTTTAAACATATATGTGTCAGAAGCTAGAGGGGGTGTAAATGTATTTTTCCCTAATTTTTATGTTCTAATATTATGGTTGAACAACTTGCTCTTATCGCAGATGAAATGGTTAACAGGAGCATACTTTAATGAAGCTGTATGGTATAACAAGGGATATGTACCTCTATTCAATGAGCATTTAACCCTCTCATTGATCAGTTGCGGTTACCCAAGTATTACTATCCTCACTTTTGTTGGGATGGATGAAATTGCAACAAAGGAGGCATTTGATTGGGCAAGCACAAGGCCCAAGATTGTTATGGATGCATCAATAGTTAACCGACTCCGAGATGACATCGTGGGAAGCAAGGTAGGATGCTAATTTACACGAAACATTTACAGTAATATTGTGAAAAAAAAAAAAAAAAAAAACTCAGTGGACTTTATAATATTATGAATCCTTGAAGGGAAGTGATATATTCGCCCCTTTGGATTACTTGTGACACCCAGCAGTAGTGTATAAAGGACAGCGGACGGGCTGATACACTGCTGCTGGGTGTCCCAAGTAATCAAAAGGGACGGATATATCACTTCCCATCCTTAAAACAACCTTCATATTCTTGTCATGTCTCATGACTATTTTAATGACAAACTACCTTCTCATTACAATAACATTCTAATCCCCCACAAACTAATTACCTCTAATTTCTAAAGAGATTGCTAACTGTACTAGAGTTAAAAGCTAATCCAACTAAATAAAACTTAGGGATGTGCCTATATCGAAATCAGAAGGTGTTTTATGTCCAGCCATTGAGTTATGAGTTGAGTAAGTCTTTTTAACCCAAAAAAAAAATCATAATACATGGATCAACTAATTTAAGTAACATGAGACAAGAAGATAAAATGTGTAATTGTTTTTTGTATTGATTTTAATATTATTTTTATGTATCATTGACATTTGAAGTTTGAACAAGAACGAGGGCATGTTGTATCATCTCTCGAATGCTATGTCAAGGAGCATGGGTGCTCAGAGCAGGAGGCGTGTGATAAGTTGCAAGAATTGATTAAGATTGCATGGAAAGGCCTAAGTCAAGCCTGCCTTGACCCTCCTGTCTCACTTGCTCTCCTTATGCCAATTGTGAATCTCGCACGTGTTATGGAAGTATTGTACAAAAATGATGATGGATACACATTTGCCGAAGGCAAGACCAAAGAGCGGATCATCGCATTGTTTGTTGAACCGATTGCCCTTTAAGAATAGATGTGGTTCACTTAGTTTTATGGCCGGTTTAAATGTGCCTCAATAAAGGATTGATTATCTTACTATTGGATGTAATATGTAATAGCATTGATAGTACTTTGTGTTTACTATGCTGTCTAAATTGGTGGATAATAATATGTAAAAGGGTTACTAATGTTGTACGTGTGTGTAGTATCTTCTCTGGTTGTATTGTGTGTTTTGTCACAAAGTGAATACTTTCTTTAGAGAGACCTAAGGAACATGTTTATAGCAAAGCTCGTAGTTTATCTTTACACTTATTAAAAGATTAAGTGTAAAATCCATCACCTAAATAAAAAATCAGTCACCTATAAGAAATTATCCGGAAAAATCTTCATCATCAATAAAAGGCGTCACTAAGGGGCCGTTTGGATACGCGGATTTTAGAATCCAAATTTTATTTTGAAAACAGTGTAAAATAGGGTTGATGATCAAGCTGTTGTATGCTATCCTGACAGCGTTTCTTGAATTTTAAAGAAGAAATCAAGGTTTTAGAAATCTCTCCCTCATCCTGAGATTTCTAAAACCTGGAAACATATGATCTGCTCCTCTCTTGCTGACAGAAAGAAGGGGGAGAAATCAGAAAACGACGGTTGATCCGCTTCTTCTCTTGTCTCTCATTTACAATTTTGAAGAAATTCCGGATTCTAAAATCCGCATATCCATTCCATCTAACCAATCCCCATTTCCCACCTTAATTTCGTATCCCTTATGCCTCCAAAGAGTCGAAAAGGAATGGAAATTTCCTCCAACGTTCTATAAATACCCACCCCTCTCCCTTATTTTACGATCAAGCAAAAATGTCCCCCTCTCCTAGCCATTAAGAAAAGCATTCGTCCATAGTCCATACCCTCTCTCTCCTCTAGAAAAACCAACCCAATTTCACATTCCCATTCCCATTCCCCCCACCCAATGCGTCGAAAGCGTTGGGATGGGCGGATCTTCACAAATCGTTAGGAAAGGTAGGTAAGTTCCGCCTTTTTAGGAAAATTTATTTTTATCTTGATTTTGGTAGAATCCATGATTAAAGTTGTAAAAACTGTTACAGTCCATGTTTCATATTAACTTTTGGTAGAATCCATGATTAACTTTGTTAAAATTGTTAGAATCCATGTTAACATATTTCCATATATATTAATTTTGTTAGAATCCATGTTAAAATATTTAGATACATGTTTCTCATCAATATTTGAATTTAATAGTTGATTCATTAAATTTGTCTGTAAACTCGATATTGCATTAAAATCCATTTTTCTTGCATTAGTTTTAGGCTGCAAATCATTCCTCTAGGCCCACATAATTTAGTTTAGAACTAGGATAAAGTAGAATACCCCCGAGTTCCGTTCAAATGTTCTAGAGTCCCTCTGGAATGATCCAGAGTGTACCGGAGTGCCTCGGAAATGAACTCGAATGACTCCTGGAATGATCCAGAGTGCACTAGAGTGCCACGGGAATGCATCAGAGTGACCCAGTTTCTTAACCAGAATCCCCATAAATCACCCAGAGTCTTGAATTAGGAATTAAATATCCTAGTTAAACCCAAATCTTATCTTCAATTTTGTCCATTTAGGTTAAGTAAAACTTATGCATCATTCCCATAAAAAACATGTTAATCACATATGCAAGATCCGTGTTGGAACCCACATTAGGCACTTAAGTCCTACATTAGGCACTTAAGTCCCATTTTAGGCATGTAAGACCCGAGTTAGGACATTGGTAATAAGCCGTCATGATTAAATCAAGGAGAAACTATTTCATGTTCTATCTTTGATCAAATCAAAGGAAGGTATAAAATCCATAAGTAAATCCATGTGAATCAATCAGTGGTTCTCCCATTATCAACCTTATGGTACATCCATTTAGAATAAATGCATTTAGGACCATTTGTGTTTTGTCAAAACATATAATCTTATCATGTTGCATTTGTATTTGTAGAGTACATGTTAGCACCATCATTAGAGTTGTCTGGGTCAAGTTCAATTGGCTGTTGATGATCACATTTATATGTGAATCTTAGGGTAGTAAATCATGCATATTTGATATTTAGAGCAGTGCTATTTGATGTGTTTTTTTGGTTTTTGATTTGCAGGGCCATTTTTGGATTTTTCCGAAAAATTTAGTGAAAAGATAAAATTTCAAAGGAAAATTTGAGCTGAATGCAAGCATGGTACACAAGTATTTAGCCGAAATATGATTCATAGGGAAATTACATTTGAATGTTCTAGGCCATATGGTCTTGTTTGTGAGTTGAAATGTTGTGGGTTGTGGTTGTGGATTAGAAGGTCGGGAAATGGTAGTCAAAATATGGGCGGCTTGGATCATCCACTAGAATTGCATGGTGTGATTCATTTATCTTGTGGCCCAATGAAGTGAATGGTTTGGATCGGCCTTGGGAAATGATTTGAGGGGTGTAATCAACTCACATGGTGGACCATCATTTGAGCAGCTTGGATCAGCTTATGGAGGTAAATTAGAGGGACAGATAGTTTACATTGAAGGACCCATTAGTGGAAACGATATTATGGGATGCAACCTTTGTGTACCCACAAATGGGTGGTCGGGATTGTTCTATTAAGATGAATTAGGGATGCAAATTAACATTTATATTGTGGCCCATTGATTGGATGGTGTGGATCAACTCATGGAATAACCTAGGGGGGTGTAACTATCCACATTGTGGCCCACTTTTTGAACGGTTTAGATCATCCCATGAAAGCCGAATTGTGAGCCCTATCAATGGAAATGATAGTTTGGGATGTAACTTTTGTGGACACATAAAATGGACGGTTGGATCATCTTATGCATAAACGTCCAGCCACTTTGGATTTTTTTTAGTGCAAAGAAATTAAAAGGCCACGTATGTTATTGTGCACGCAATATCTGTTTCAGAGCACATGCAAATGGGGGTTATAATGGGAATTCCCACTCTTTCCCAAACATAGAAGTAAGTTTGCTTTATATATATATATATATATATATATATATAGCTTGTTTCACGTGGAAAAGTGAGCAAGGTCGGCTATATTATTTTGCATGCAAAAATAGAAATGGGACCCACTTGGCAAAGTTGGTAAGTTAACAAGTTTCACACATGTTCCGTTCATGTGTACTTCATATAGATGTCAATTATGTTAGATTCATGAATTCATGCTTTGCCTATTCTCTGATCATGTAGAACTCTTGCATGTTCAACATAAGGCATAAAATGAGAATGGATAAATAACCCTTTTGATGAATTTTAACTAAATAAAGCCCTCAAAAATTAAAAACTAGTACTTATCGGGCGAGAACGGTGCCTAACACCTTCCATTCTTGTAATCAGACAATGGGCCATTCATGGAATCGCATGCTTAGTCTTGCAAAGTCACTTATGGGTCTTGGGCCCTAACCCAGGTGGCGACTCTTGTCATTTCCTCTTTTTTTTTGTGAAGTTCGGGTTTCTTACCCCAAATTCGTGGAAAAGTGTGGAAAATCAATCACTGCCATCAAACACCCCAGAAAAGAGCAAACGCCGATGCATGCTCGGGGGTGTGAAGGGATAACTTCCAGACACGGTCCCACAACGCCCGAATATTGTATCCACCGCCCATGTGATACAAATTGTAAGATCCCATATCGAAAAGGGAGAGAAAGTTTCTTGGCTTCGGCTTAGCTATATATGTGATCTCTCCTTCTTTCTGTGCAGACATGTTTTCAGCATCTCCAAGGGGCGGGTCCCGCGGAGTGGGTCGGACATGGTTAGTGCTGCTGAAAAACAAAACCGGAAGTGTAGAAGATCAAGAATCGGATAATATTTACACAGTGGCGTCGGGGGTGATAAAATGGTATTAGAGCCATACCTCCCAGAGTGCCAGTGAGGATGTCAGGCCCTAAATGGGGTGGATTGTAAGATCTCACATTGGAAAGGGAGAGAAGGTTCATAGGCTATATATGTGAACTCTCATCCTGACTGAGGGCGGAGCCCGGAATCAACTTAAAGGGGGGCAAATGTTGGTTCCCACCATTTTTCACTTCATGTATTGATAGGTGGGGCCCACCATCTCCCCTAACCCATGCATAAGGTGAACCCACAATTTACACCTCATATTTCTATGCAGTACTGGGCTCACTATTTACACCTCATGTTCCGCACCACGTAAATCATCTCCATAGGATGATCTTGACACTCCAATCTATAGGGTAAACTGATTATAGATTGGAGGGTTAGGATCGTCCTATGGAAATGATTTACGTGGTGCAACCTATCTAGGTTGTGGCCCAATAAATGAACAGTTTGGATCATCCAATGAAGTGGGCCGTAGTGTTTTTTTTTTCCTTTTTTTTTTTTTTTTTTTTGAGAGAGAGAGAGAGAGAGAGAGTTTAATTTAGGTGACATTCCCTTAAGAGGGGGGTTCGTTGAGAGGGATTTATCAAAAAAAACTATAGAGTGACACTACAGGGAGTAGAACCAAGAGTGTAACCCAACAAATCCCCATTTGCGACATGGCATGGGACCGTAGCTTTGGTAGTTTCGACATCCATTGTAGCCTTTTTCAAAGGCATCTTTTTTTATTTCTTTCACATTATACGTGTAGCTATATCTGAAGGCGAGTGTAGGGAGACGCAAAGCCATCTCCGTCGGCTAGTTATGAGGCACAAGCCACCTCGTTGTATTGGTTTGATCCTCACCATTAAGAAGAACGGGTCTTGTGAACCACAGTATGCATGTGATTACGGGTCAAGTATGCATTGCTGTCATGTGTCGGACTGCATGTGATTACGGTTTGGGGCGTGACAATAATGATGATCGAAACTGAAACTATTTTCTTACAGTTCCAATATCAATCATAAGGACCGAAATTTGACCTTCTCCTATGTATAATATTGTATTATAAAGTATACGTACTTAGAAGTTAGAACAACATTTTGTAAGAGAATACTCTCTTATATGTTATATCACTAAATTATTCTATAAATTTTTCTATTAAATATTAGAAATAAAAATTTATGAATTACAAACGATGAAACCATGTCGGTTCCTGGTCAGGATATGAGAGATTATAAATGAAAATAAAACTAGCATTTTTTAAGAGGGCACGTCCTAGATAAGGGTGAGAAATGGCTTAAAATTCACGAAAAAGTCAATCCCAGTTTGAGCAGAGTTTTCTGTTTCCCGGTTTTTATCCCCTACTCACCCTCATCTCAGTCTTTCCCTCTCAAAATTCTCTCGTCTTTCTCCCACCCATCCACCCTACCCTATCCTCTCTAATCAATTGGGTCATGTCTGGTAGCCAAGAATTTTTTTTTCTTTATTAATCTCTATCTCGAAGCGGTGAGAGAGCGGGTAAGGCAGTGGGAAAAAGAGAGAGATTTGATAGGACATGATCGGGATGAGCGTAGGAAAATATCTATATTTCGAAGGCTGGCAGTGGTTATTGCGGTATCCAAACGTGCCTTTAGAATTTTATTTTACATGAAAAATATTTTTCCATCGAAAATACTATATCTTTTCTCCTTATTTTTCCACTGAATACCCGACCTCCCATATAGGGTTGCAAATGAACCGAGCCGAGACGAGCTTTAGGGTGTTCGGGCTCGGCTCGTTTAGTTTTCATGAAGGCTCGTGTTCGGCTCGGCTCAAGAAGACAAGAATGATAAAAACAAACATTTTGTGGGATTTGAACCCAAGCCCCCTCTAACCACTCAACCAAACTTTCATTTGTGATAAATAACCCACATTCTTTTATTTTGTATATAAAAAACAAACATAATCCGAGCTTTAAAGCTTGGCTCATCTCAGCTGGGCGAGCCTAAAAAGCTCGCGGGTTTTCCGAGCCGAACTATACAAAGCTCAAGTTCGGCTGGTTCATTTCCAGCCGTACTCACTTAACGCAAAAACCAGTTTCCGGTCATGCTCCTCCTCCCACGCCGCTACGCCCATCTCTCCCATCACCTCTTCCCTTCCCCGCTCACGTTAGCATCACCCCCAAAACAACAAAAACTAAAACCCCTTTCAAAACCCTCTCGCACAATCATGCTCCAAATCCTTGCCCACACTCGCAATCTCAATGCAGCTCGTAATTTCCTCTTCAGTATAATCGGCAAGATCTCATCCAACGGTTCAAATCGTTTCTTCAATACTCTGATCCGGAGTTATGGTGAAGCCGGACTTCTCCTTCAATAGTATCTTTTCAGTTCTCCTCCGCCGTGGCCGGACTGTTATGGCCAAGAAATTGTTTGATGAAATGGTATTGTGAAACAATCAATTTCTCCAAAAGCTTAAGCATGCTATTTAATTAACACTTCACATTGCATCTTTTTTAATATCAAGGAGTTGTTGGGTTTTGAATCATTGGCTCTGATACCATGAGTAAGAAGTAAAACCCCATTACTACAAAAGCTTAAGCTTAAGTTGTTAGAGATGGTGTTATTTAACTCTTTGGGAGGAGGGTGAGGGTGCATTTTTTGTTTAAGATTAAGGACTTATTGGGTTTTGAATCAATGGCTCTGATACCATTTGTAAGAAGTAACACCCCGTGTTATTTAACTCTTTTTGGGAGGAGGGTGCATTTTTTTTTAATGTTAACGACTTATTGTGTTTTGAATCAATGGCTCTCATACCATGTGTAAGAAGTAACACCCCATTACTCCAAAAGCTTAAGCTTAAGTTGTTAGAGATGGTGTTATTAACTCATTTTTTTAGGTGGGTGCGTTTTTTAATATTAAAGTCATTACTCCACAAGCTTAAGTTGTTAGAGATGGTGTTATTTAATCATTTATACTTCAACAGGTATTGACGGACCGGATGTTGCCCGATGTCTACACGTTCAATATCTTGATCAGGGGTTTCTGTTTAAATTCAATGGTGGACGATGGTTTCAGGTTTTTCAAGGAAATGACAAGATCCGGATGTGATCCGGATATCGTTACATATAACACGCTTGTGGACGGGCTATGTCGGGCTGGAAAGGTTCAAATTCCGCACAATCTCTTGAAGGGAATGAGGTCAAAGAGCTCCGAATTGAATCCGAATGTAGTTACATATGCAACTCTCATTAGAGGTTGCTGCAAGAAGCAGTCTGTTCAGGAAGCATTGGAGGTGTTTGATGAAATGCTAAGTAGAGGTTTGAAACCAAATGAAGTTACATACAATACCCTCATCCAAGGCCTATGTGAGGCTCAAAAATTGGATAAGATTAAGGAGATTTTGCAGGGTGTTAGTAATAGTGGGGAATTTAGACCAGATACATGTACTTTTAATACTTTGATGAATGCCCATTGTCATGGAGGGAAGTTGGATGAGGCCATGAACATGTTTGATAAAATGTCTGACTTAAATGTCAAACCTGATTCTGCGACGGACTCTGTTCTGGTTAGGAATTTATGTCAGAGAGGGGATTTTGTGAGAGCTGAGGAGCTGTTTGATCCGCTTTAGGAGAGTGAAATTCTGCTTAAGAAAGAGGGGTGTGTTCCGCTTGTTGCTGCTTATAATCCTATTTTTGAATATTTATGTGCGGTGGGGAAGGCGGGAAAGGCAGAGAAAGTGTTTAGGCAGTTATTCAAGAGAGGAACACAATACCCACTGCAAAGAAGGTTCATTTCGAGCTGCGTATGAGATTTTGGTCTTGATGTTGAGGAGAGACTTTGTACCGGATATGGAGACGTATGAATGTTTGATTGAGGGTTTTCTGCAGAAGGTGGAATCGGGTTTTGCTCAGAAAACTTTGGAGAAGATGTTGAGAAGTGATCATCATCCTAAAACATCTACTTTTCATTCTATACTCGCGCTGCTCTTATAAGAGATGGTTGTGCATATGAGGCTGCTAAACTTGTTACGGTGATGTTAGAGAGGAGAATTCTGCAAAACGTCAATCTGTCAACAGATACCATTATCATTCTTTTCAAGAGTGGTCTTAGGGATAACGCAATTGAGATTGTTACAGCACTGTATAGTAGTGGGTATTTAGTGAACATGGAGAAATTGGTTGGCTCCCTTTGTGAGGATGGTAAATTCTTAGAGGCACGAGAACTTTTGCCATTTAGTTTGGAGAAGCATCGAAATTTAGATACTGAACTTTATAATACAGTGATTAAGGGTCTTTGTAAAATTTGGAGAGCTCAGGAAGCATTTTCTTTGTTCTATGAATTAACAGAAAAAGGATATGGGCCTTTTGTGAGTTGCTTGAAAGAATTGGTGATTTCCCTCAAAGCTGATAGAAGATTAAAAGAAGCAGATTTTTTTTCTAAACAGATAACTTACAGGATTCAAAACCAGTAAAGAGAAATTGACAGCTACACGTGTTGGTCATTTATTGAAATTTCGTTGCTTTATAATTGATTTGCCCATTCCTATGTGGAGGGAGTGCAAATATATTAATGATGAGATGCTGTAGTCTTTTCGAGAGCTAAGATGGTGAGGTTTAGGTTCAACATTTCAGACCTTTTATAGGTTAACAATGCAGGCAACACAGAGGTAAGATTTCTGGAGTTCAATGTTATTATTGTTATTTTGGTTTTGATAACTTAAGGCGTCTGAGGAAGCAATACATATATTGTAGTCGTGGGAGATATCACATGGATGTACATTTCTTGAAGGACTGTATATATCAAATATCTAGACATTATTTGGATGAAATATATTATTGCAAGGACTAACCTACTTTGCTTGTCCACTGGTGTGTGCAGCGTCCATAGAGAAATCTTCAAGGGTATCTTGTTCTATGAAGAGATTCAGATGCGCAGATATAGTGAGGAGCATCTTTGTCCCAACTGAAACTCCCAACTTTGGGTCTTGGCAGAGAGAGACTATCCTCCTGCTTAAATGAGCTTTTTTCGGGGCTATTGGTGAGAAAAATTCCAACAAGGCGGATGTCCAGACGCTTCTTTATAGAATCCTCATACATCAGACTCAGTTGGATCACCTTATTATTGATAATAACTCTCTTAATGTTGTCTGATAAGTGAGAGATGCGGTTTGCTATCCTTCGAGATTTTTGATGTGATTGCGGGTCATGCCAAGGAGATTCAACAAGTTTGGCGATATGACAATAGTGATACAGATCTACTTTCTTTTTTCAGGTGTTGACAGCTCTGCGATTTTAAAAACACTCCACTTCTCTTGAGAACAACAACAATAGAAACTTCCCAAAGGAAATTAGCCAAAATCTCTTCGAAAAATGTTACTTTCTTTCTAACATTTTCTAATCATAAACCATTCTTTCCTGCTTCAACCATCCTAGTTCAACTAGAAGGTTAAAAGAAGCGGATTTTGTTTCCAGACGGATAACTTGTAGGAGTTCAAGACCAATAGATAACATTTTACAGCTGCATGTGTTCAGCATTTATTGACACTTCGCTGCTTGATAATTGCTTTGCCCATTCCTATCTAGAGAAAATTCAAATATGTTAATGATGACATGCTGCAATCTTTTGGAGAGATCAGATGGTGAGGTTTGGGCTCAACTTTTCAGAGCTTTAATTGGTTTACCAGTACAGGGAACACCGAGGTAGGATTTCTGTTGTTCAAAGTTAATCTTTTCATCTTGGTTGCGATAAGTTAAGGTGATTGAGGGATTGTTGCATGTATTGCAGCTGCCGGGAATATTACCTGTATTAGCTGTCAAATATTATTCAGAATTTCTCAGGTCCGGATGGGATTTGCGATTCAAATGAGGCGGAGGCTAGAACTCTCTTTTGTGGGCTCAAATGGTTTGCATTATCGGGTTCAGGTCCTTTGATAGCTTGAATTGTGTAGGACCTAGGACACTCCGATAGACGGTCCGATTCAAAATGGATATCACTTAGATTCGAAAAGTAGGATTAAAAAACACTCCAAAATGATTCCAACCAATAAGGAATCCCAATAGATCGTCACCAAGATATTGGTGGATCCGATTCGAAGTGGATTCACGGACATCCTTACTCCATATGCTATCAACATCCAACCATAAAAAGTGATAAACAAAAGCTAATTGTGCCATTATCAAAATATGGTAGTGCAGATAACTGTCACCTTAAAATAATCTTCTTTACAACTAATGACCAGTTTTGGTAGAATAGGTAATAGGGCTGCAACTCGGGTCGGGCGGAAACCCGACCCTACCCGAGAAATATCTCGGGTCGGGTCGGGTCAGGTTTTTTTTTGGAAAACCCACGATTCCCAAACCCGGCCCTACCCATGATAAATCTCGGGTCGGGTCGGGTTTTTTCACGTTGACGCAATTTTTTAAGGAAAATTCTTGTTTGGCAAGGCAACTCAACTCATAGAAGCAGAAATTACACTCACATTACACTTGAATCAAACAATGATGTAATTACACTCACGTCACACTTGAATCAAACAATGTTGTAATTACAATCAAACAATGCTGAATCAAACACTTGAATCAACTCAACTCATAGAAGCAGAAATTACACTCACTTGAATCAAACAATGCTGTAATCAAACAATGTTGTAATTACAATCAAACAATGTTGAATCAAACACTTGAATCAACTCAACTCATAGAAGCAGAAATTACACTCACATACAGTAATAGTGGGTGTGTGGGTTTTCACTTTTAACTTTTAACTAACAATAGAAAAAAATGTACATACTATAACTTATGTAACTCGGGTCGGGTCGGGTCGGGCCCCTTCAAACCCGGCTCGACCCGAAACCCATGAAACCTGAACCCAACCCAGGCTATTTTCGGGTCGGGTCGATGCGGGTCGGGTTTTACCCGGCTCGAGTTGCAGCCCTAATAGGTAATGACTTCCAAAACTTGATTGAAGTAATATCTATTGGGATCTCAAATGCCTACGGGAGTACTTAAAGGCTACTCATGTTGGCAATATCATGTTTTGATAACGGGGCGAATCACGGTGCCCTTTATTATTTAGCCAGCTATCAAAGGCTATTGCCATTCCCTAAAGGCTCTAAGAAGCCAATTAAAAAAGACAAGAAAATTGATTTCGCCCCATTATCAAAACATGGTACTACATAGGGGTGTAAATGGATATTCGGAAATTCGATTGCTGTCCGTATCCGAATCCGTTTAAAGTGAATATTATTCGAATACGTTTCAAGCGGATATTATCCAAATCCGTTTATGAGATATCCGGCTCTTAGCGGATGCAAATCTGGTAAATGGTATATCCGATCAGTTAAAAATCCGAATCCGATAAGTAAATCCTTTTTATTTATTATTAATAATATCATTAATATTTATTCTTAGTAATGATACACTATCTTTTGTTTCTAAAACAAAAGTGAACTTTCCTTTTAGAAAAAAAAAAAAAAAAAACAAAAAGTGTTTTGGGTAGGAAATGAAGTAATCTCTCATTTTAAGGGAATTCTTGGAGTTTGACATGGCTTCTTTATGAAGCAACAAATGCGGGCTGTAGGATGAAAGAGACAAATGGATGATGGTGATTGAAAGAAAATGGAGTAGCTTCTAGAGAATTCTAAAGCAAAAAGGCCATCTAGGTCGTTGATGGTAAATGGACGGCTCAGATCAATTTTCCAACTTAGGGTTATATAAAAACCCAAAATGCAATTAAAAGAGGGGACTTATAAGGTTTGCAAGGAGAAGCAAGCAACAGAGAGGAGAAAGGAGGAGGCTGAGACACCTCTTCGGCATTCCTTGGTGCCTCCAACCGCACCAAAATCCATCGCTGCCCCTCTCCACCTTCTCATAGCCACTTCCGTCACCTCCATCTCTAACCCAGTCCCCATCTCCATCCCCATTTCTCTTCATCTTCCACCATCAGCACTCCCACTTCCCCTGTTCAAAATAGCCCAAACTCATTCCATCATATACAAAAAAAAGGAAAAACCCAAAGACCACTACCAACACCATCATCCATCCCCACCCCCTCTCTCTCTCTGCCTTTGTTTTAAAAGGAAGAAGAGGATCTTCTATATTTTAGGGTTTGAGAGTTAATTTTGTGAAGAGAATGTAGAGGTCTAGTTTTAGGGTTTGGAAAATTCATTCGAGGAGTAAGAAGGAGAAAAAAGACAAAGTGCTGTAAAAAAATGTTCGAATTTACCGGATAAACGGATACGGATAATATCCGAATTCGAACAATATCCGGCGGATACGAATTCAGCAATAGATATTATATATCCGTCGAATCCGAATCCGAATTCGGATAGTATATACTGTAATCGAATTTGGATATAGCCATATCTGCTCCGAATTCGATCCGTTTACACCCCTAGTACTGCGAATATCACTAGCCTCGAAAGCCCGGGTAAAACCATGTAATTGAACAAGGAGACCAATCAACATTATGGTTCCTTTAGGCCAATTCCTGCCTTAGGCCCCCTAGGATGATCTAAACCGCCCATTTGATGGGCCACAACGTAAATACTCAGTTTCTCTTTAGATCGGAGGGCTAGGATCATCCTATGGAAATGATATTTTGCAGGCAACCTTTGTACGTTGTGGCCCATCATATGGACGGTTTGGATTATCCTATGGCGAGGGCCAAGTGGTTCACTTTGGAAGACATGGATGGGGCATACCCTGCTCAAACATTTAAACAAATTAATTGTGGGCCCACCAACCGTTCATGTTGGAGAGATAGAGAGGGAGACCAGTTGGGAATTGTACTGGCGCTGAAGGATCCGTCCTTCAATTGCTGATCCTTCGCGAGTCGAACTCGCTTTCTTCCCATGCCTTTCACTCACTTGCTTGAGTCGGACTCAATTCGGAGGAGTATTGTACCGGCTGTGGACTAGAAGGGGGGATTTTATCGAAGAAGGTGGGGAATATCACTCTCCGACCATCACTTCCAGTGTCTTCATCTCTCCGGCCGATTTCTGGTAACGCAATTTCTACTATCATATTTGAAGAAACTACCAATCACAAGTAGAATTCTAACCCTCGAAACCCTTTCCTTGCTTCCACTTTCTGTGCTCTTGTTAAGATTTTCTTTTGCTTCCATCGTTGTAAATGTGATTTTAGACCAGGGGAAAAAAAACTCTTTATGGGGCTTATGCCTTTTGAGTTGCTTTTGCCTTCAGTTCTCTCCAAATTCGGAGGAAAGTTTTTATTATATTTGAAGATGTAATTCTCATTTTCATTATGCTTAATTGCAAACTATTTGTTTTATCTTAATAATGTTCCCTTGATTCTTTTTTCTGCATTTCCTTTGTTGTAAGCCTTGCAAAGGAAATGTTTTTTTTTTTCATCTCCTTTTCCCTTTATCTCTGATTGTTGAAAGAAGAGAGCTTCATGGTGGTTAGGTTTTCTTCAATAGAAGAAACAGAGAACCCTTGGTTAGGGACTTGATAAACCACCCTTGTACAGACTTTATAATAACCCATGTTTGTAGACTTGGTAACCCCTTTAAGTGACTGGATAAAGCCTTTTAGAGACTTGATAAGCCCCTTCTAGAGACTACAACCCTTGATAGGACCTGATAACTCCTTTTAGAGACTTGATAACCCTCTTGAGAGAGCTGAAGCCTTTTTAGGACTTGCTAACCCATGTTTAGAGACTTGTGAACCCGTTTTTAGGACTTGATAACCCCTGTAATGAACCTGAGAAGCCCTTTTTTGTAGTTGAGAACCGTGTTTAGAGACTTGATAACCCCTGTTTAGAGACTTGAGAACCCTCTTTAGAGAGCTGAAGCCTTTTTAGGACTTGATAACCCATGTTTAGAGACTTGAAAACCGTTTTAGGAGTTGATAACCCCTGTTTAGGAACTGTGAAGCCCTTTTTTGGACTTGAAAACACCTGTTTAGGAACTCCATAACCCCTATTTAGAGACTACAACCCCGTTTCAAGACTTAATAACCCCAATTTAGAGGTTTGAGAATCCCTTTAAGGACTTGAGAACCCATGTTTAGAGACTCGATAACATCTAAATAGAGACTTGACAACACCTTGAAGGACTTTATAACCCCTGTTTGGAGACATAATAACCCATTTTTGGAGACTTGATAACGTAAGAAAAGCATGTAAATTTCTCCGAATTGTTGGGCTAGATCCAGTTCATTTCAAAACCTTTTGGTTGTTCATCTTTTCTTTCTTCTTCCCCTTCTCCTTTACAAAACAAACAAACATGATCCTAGAATCTAGATGATTATGTTTCCTTGATTATTTACAGATCTATATATACCTGTTGATTGGGATCATTTTACTGGTAACCCCTTTCTAGATCCTGTTCATTTCAGAGATGGTTGGATCATTTTAATGGTGCCTTTCAGAGATGACAAACATTCATCACTTTAAAGTGGAAAAATGATCCCAACCATCTTTGAAATGATACCAACATGGTCGGCACTCCAAGGATGGTTGAATTATAACCTATTGTAGACACATAAAGTGGAAAGATGATCCCAACCATCTCTGAAATGAATTGGATCAAGAACATAATCGTTAAGATTCTAGGCGCATGTTTGTTTGTTTTGTAAATCAGAAGGGGAAAATGAAAGTAAAGATAAACAGCCGAAAAGTTTTGAAATGAACTACATCTAGCCAAACAATTGGGAGAAACACACATGCTTTTCTTGGGTTATCAAGTCCTTCAAGGTGTTCTCAAGTCTCTATTTAGATGTTATCAAGTCCTCAAAAGGGGTTCTCAAATCTCTAAACATGGGTTATCAAGTCCTAAAATGGGGTTGTAAGTCTCTAATTGGGCGTTATCGAGTCTTAAAAATGGGTAACCAAGTTTATAAACATGGGTTATCAAGTCCTTAAAGGGCTTATCAAGGCCTCAAAAGGGGTTCTCAATTCTCTAAATAGGGTTATCAAGTCCTAAAACGAGCTTGTAGTCTCTAAACAGGGGTTATCAAGTCCCTAAACATGGGTTTTCAAGTCCAAAAAAGGGCTTCACAGTTCCTAAACAGGAGTTATCATGTCCTAAAACGGGTTCTTTGCAGACCATGAGACTAAAATTCAGGGATTATTTGTTTCCCCAAACCAAAAGAGAAGTAAAGTGGGCCCTGAGAGGGAGACATGATAATGCCGCGAATGAGGAGATTGGTTAGATGATGCATTAAAAAGACAGGAAAATAGATTCCTGTTAAAATTAGGATTTTTTCCCACCATTTTCTCCTCACTCACCACCTCCTCAAATCTTTCTCTCCCACTTCCGTATCACTCTTCCACTCATGCTAGGTAGAGAAATATTCCATGAAATATTTTTCATTGTTTCCCAACATGCCCTTAGACATCCTTTGAATTTTCATCTCATATACTATATTGCTCTCTTTCTCTCTCTCTCTCTCTTCCATTCTCTTTTCTTCTGAAGATACAAACTAACAGGCCATTTGCCAAACAACAAGAGAGTATCACCCAAGGTACGTATATAATGCTGATATTGTGCTAGAAAGGTGATGGAAAAATATTACCCACGATAGTCCATATATATCCATATGATTTTTAACTGAGGAAATTGATGCGTTTTATAAGTTAGTCCACATGTCTACCACCATATCTTGTAAGAAAATGACTTCTTAGTTTCATTTGGCAATCATTAATAGGCCAGGAACTGATATTGTGAATGGCTAATTAATTTCAGGTGGGATGTTGAGTCAGCACATCAGCTTCCAAAATACATGAAAGTGTGCTATCTTGCGTTGTTGAGTACTGTCAAGGAAATAGAAGAGGAATGGAAAGTCTTATCGTGTACCATACTTAATAGAAGCAGTATGACATCTTAACATACATAAAATTTGAGGCATATTAAGAACATTTAAATTAGGCTACAGATATTGCCAATACCATGTTTTGATAATTGCACTCACTCATCTAGTCTTTTATTATATAAATGGCTGGCAAACGTTATTGCAGTTCCCAAAAATCAATCAAAAGCAAAAAGAAAAGATAACTTGAATTTTATACAATTATTAAACATGGGAGTGCCAACATCAACATCCTTGAGTTGTTTTGGGAAGATAACCTTGTGTTTCCTTTTCGATGATAATTTTTCGGGAAACATATATTTACACCCCCTCTAGTTTCTGACACATACACCTTGTGTTTTTCGGGAAACATATATTTTCAAGATAACCTTGTGTTTCCTTTAAACATATATGTGTCAGAAGCTAGAGGGGGTGTAAATGTATTTTTCCCTGATTTTTATGTTCTAATATTATGGTTGAACAACTTGCTCTTATCGCAGATGAAATGGTTAACAGGAGCATACTTTAATGAAGCTGTATGGTATAACAAGGGATATGTACCTCTATTCAATGAGCATTTAACCCTCTCATTGATCAGTTGCGGTTACCCAAGTATTACTATCCTCACTTTTGTTGGGATGGATGAAATTGCAACAAAGGAGGCATTTGATTGGGCAAGCACAAGGCCCAAGATTGTTATGGATGCATCAATAGTTAACCGACTCCGAGATGACATCGTGGGAAGCAAGGTAGGATGCTAATTTACATGAAACATTTACAGTGATATTGTGAAAAAAAAAAACTCAGTTGACTTAATAATATTATGAATCCTTGAAGGGAAGTGATATATTCGCCCCTTTGGATTACTTGTGACACCCAGCAGTAGTGTATAAAGGACAGCGGACGGGCTGATACACTGCTGCTGGGTGTCCCAAGTAATCAAAAGGGGCGGATATATCACTTCCCATCCTTAAAACAACCTTCATATTCTTGTCATGTCTCATGACTATTTTAATGACAAACTACCTTCTCATTACAATAACATTCTAATCCCCCACAAACTAATTACCTCTAATTTCTTAAGAGATTGCTAACTGTACTAGAGTTAAAAGCTAATCCAACTAAATAAAACTTAGGGATGTGCCTATATCGAAATCAGAAGGTGTTTTATGTCCAGCCATTGAGTTATGAGTTGAGTAAGTCTTTTTAACCCAAAAAAAAAATCATAATACATGGATCAACTAATTTAAGTAACATGAGACAAGAAGATAAAATGTGTAATTGTTTTTTGTATTGATTTTAATATTATTTTTATGTATCATTGACATTTGAAGTTTGAACAAGAACGAGGGCATGTTGTATCATCTCTCGAATGCTATGTCAAGGAGCATGGGTGCTCAGAGCAGGAGGCGTGTGATAAGTTGCAAGAATTGATTAAGATTGCATGGAAAGGCCTAAGTCAAGCCTGCCTTGACCCTCCTGTCTCACTTGCTCTCCTTATGCCAATTGTGAATCTCGCACGTGTTATGGAAGTATTGTACAAAAATGATGATGGATACACATTTGCCGAAGGCAAGACCAAAGAGCGGATCATCGCATTGTTTGTTGAACCGATTGCCCTTTAAGAATAGATGTGGTTCACTTAGTTTTATGGCCGGTTTAAATGTGCCTCAATAAAGGATTGATTATCTTACTATTGGATGTAATATGTAATAGCATTGATAGTACTTTGTGTTTACTATGCTGTCTAAATTGGTGGATAATAATATGTAAAAGGGTTACTAATGTTGTACGTGTGTGTAGTATCTTCTCTGGTTGTATTGTGTGTTTTGTCACAAAGTGAATACTTTCTTTAGAGAGACCTAAGGAACATGTTTATAGCAAAGCTCGTAGTTTATCTTTACACTTATTAAAAGCTTAAGTGTAAAATCCATCACCTAAATAAAAAATCAGTCACCTATACGAAATTATCCGGAAAAATCTTCATCATCAATAAAAGGCGTCACTAAGGGGCCGTTTGGTTACGCGGATTTTAGAATCCAAATTTTATTTTGAAAACAGTGTAAAATAGGGTTGATGATCAAGCTGTCGTATGCTATCCTGACAGCGTTTCTTGAATTTTAAAGAAGAAATCAAGGTTTTAGAAATCTCTCCCTCATCCTGAGATATCTAAAATCTGGAAACATATGATCTGCTCCTCTCTTGCTGACAGAAAGAAGGGGGAGAAATCAGAAAACGACGGTTGATCCGCTTCTTCTCTTGTCTCTCATTTACAATTTTGAAGAAATTCCGGATTCTAAAATCCGCATATCCATTCCATCTAACCAATCCCCATTTCCCACCTTAATTTCGTATCCCTTATGCCTCCAAATAGTCGAAAAGGAATGGAAATTTCCTCCAACGTTCTATAAATACCCATCCCTCTCCCTTATTTTACGATCAAGCAAAAACGTCCCCCTCTCCTAGCCATTAAGAAAAGCATTCGTCCATAGCCCATACCCTCTCTCTCCTCTAGAAAATCCAACCCAATTTCACATTCCCATTCCCATTCCCCCCACCCAATGCGTCGAAAGCGTTGGGATGGGCGGATCTTCACAAATCGTTAGGAAAGGAAGGTAAGTTCCGCCTTTTTAGGAAAATTTATTTTTATCTTGATTTTGGTAGAATCCATGATTAAAGTTGTAAAAACTGTTACAGTCCATGTTTCATATTAATTTTTGGTAGAATCCATGATTAACTTTGTTAAAATTGTTAGAATCCATGTTAACTTATTTCCATATATATTAATTTTGTTAGAATCCATGTTAAAATATTTAGATACATGTTTCTCATCAATATTTGAATTTAATAGTTGATTCATTAAATTTGTCTGTAAACTCGATATTGCATTAAAATCCATTTTTCTTGCATTAGTTTTAGGCTGCAAATCATTCCTCTAGGCCCACATAATTTAGTTTAGAACTAGGATAAACTAGAATACCCCCGAGTTCTGCTCAAATGTTCTAGAGTCCCTCTGGAATGATCCAGAGTGCCTCGGAAATGAACTCGAATGACTCCTGGAATGATCCAGAGTACACTAGAGTGCCACGGGAATGCATCAGAGTGACCCAGTTTCTTAACCAGAATCCCCATAAATCACCCAGAGTCTTGAATTAGGAATTAAATATCCTAGTTAAACCCAAATCTTATCTTCAATTTTGTCCATTTAGGTTAAGTAAAACCTATGCATCATTCCCATAAACAACATGTTAATCACATATGCAAGATCCGTGTTGGAACACACATTAGGCACTTAAGTCCTACATTAGGCACTTAAGTCCCATTTTAGGCATGTAAGACCCGAGTTAGGACATTGGTAATAAGCCGTCATGATTAAATCAAGGAGAAACTATTTCATGTTCTATCTTTGATCAAATCAAAGGAAGGTATAAAATCCATAAGTAAATCCATGTGAATCAATCAGTGGTTCTCCCATTATCAACCTTATGGTACATCCATTTAGAATAAATGCATTTAGGACCAATTGTGTTTTGTCAAAACATATAATCTTATCATGTTGCATTTGTATTTGTAGAGTACATGTTAGCACCATCATTAGAGTTGTCTGCGTCAAGTTCAATTGGCTGTTGATGATCACATTTATGTGTGAATCTTAGGGTAGTAAATCATTCATATTTGATATTTAGAGCAGTGCTATTTGATGTGTTTTTTTTGTTTTTGATTTGCAGGGCCATTTTTGGATTTTTCCGAAAAATTTAGTGAAAAGATAAAATTTCAAAGGAAAATTTGAGCTGAATGCAAGCATGGTACACAAGTATTTAGCCGGAATATGATTCATAGGGAAATTACATTTGAATGTTCTAGGCCATATGGTCTTGTTTGTGAGTTGAAATGTTGTGGGTTGTGGTTGTGGATTAGAAGGTCGGGAAATGGTAGTCAAAATATGGGCGGCTTGGATCATCCACTAGAATTGCATGGTGTGATTCATTTATCTTGTGGCCCAATGAAGTGAACGGTTTGGATCGGCCTTGGGAAATGATTTGAGGGGTGTAATCAACTCACATGGTGGACCATCATTTGAGCAGCTTGGATCAGCTTATGGAGGTAAATTAGAGGGACAGATAGTTTACATTGAAGGACCCATTAGTGGAAACGATATTATGGGATGCAACCTTTGTGTACCCACAAATGGGTGGTCGGGATTGTTCTATTAAGATGAATTAGGGGTGCAAATTAACATTTATATTGTGGCCCATTGATTGGATGGTGTGGATCAACTCATGGAATAACCTAGGGGGGTGTAACTATCCACATTGTGGCCCACTTTTTGAACGGTTTAGATCATCCCATGAAAGCCGAATTGTGAGCCCTATCAATGGAAATGATAGTTTGGGATGTAACTTTTGTGGACACATAAAATGGACGGTTGGATCATCTTATGCATAAACGTCCAGCCACTTTGGATTTTTTTTAGTGCAAAGAAATTAAAAGGCCACGTATGTTATTGTGCACGCAATATCTGTTTCAGAGCACATGCAAATGGGGGTTATAATGGGAATTCCCACTCTTTCCCAAACATAGAAGTAAGTTTGCTTTATATATATATATATATATATATAGCTTGTTTCACGTGGAAAAGTGAGCAAGGTCGGCTATATTATTTTGCATGCAAAAATAGAAATGGGACCCACTTGGCAAAGTTGGTAAGTTAACAAGTTTCACACATGTTCCGTTCATGTGTACTTCATATAGATGTCAATTATGTTAGATTCATGAATTCATGCTTTGCCTATTCTCTGATCATGTAGAACTCTTGCATGTTCAACATAAGGCATAAAATGAGAATGGATAAATAACCCTTTTGATGAATTTTAACTAAATAAAGCCCTCAAAAATTAAAAACTAGTACTTATCGGGCGAGAACGGTGCCTAACACCTTCCATTCTTGTAATCAGACAATGGGCCATTCATGGAATCGTAAGATCTCACATTGGAAAGGGAGGATGTCAGGCCCTAAATGGGGTGGATTGTAAGATCTCACATTGGAAAGGGAGAGAAGGTTCATAAGCTATATATGTGAACTCTCATCCTGACTGAGGGCGGAGCCCGGAATCAACTTAAAGGGGGGCAAATGTTGGTTCCCACCATTTTTCACTTCATGTATTGATAGGTGGGGCCCACCATCTCCCCTAACCCATGCATAAGGTGAACCCACAATTTACACCTCATATTTCTATGCAGTACTGGGCTCACTATTTACACCTCATGTTCTGCACCACGTAAATCATCTCCATAGGATGATCTTGACACTCCAATCTATAGGGTAAACTGATTATAGATTGGAGGGTTAGGATCGTCCTATGGAAATGATTTACGTGGTGCAACCTATCTAGGTTGTGGCCCAATAAATAAACAGTTTGGATCATCCAATGAAGTGGGCCGTAGTGTTTTTTTTTTCCTTTTTTTTTTTTGAGAGAGAGAGAGAGAGTTTAATTTAGGTGACATTCCCTTAAGAGGGGGGTTCGTTGAGAGGGATTTATCAAAAAAAACTATAGAGTGACACTACAGGTAGTAGAACCAAGAGTGTAACCCAACAAATCCCCATTTGCGACATGGCATGGGACCGTAGTTTTGGTAGTTTCGACATCCATTGTAGCCTTTTCAAAGGCATCTTTTTTTATTTCTTTCACATTATACGTGTAGCTATATCTGAAGGCGAGTGTTGGGAGACGCAAATCCATCTCCGTCGGCTAGTTATGAGGCACAAGGTTTGATCCTCACCGTTAAGAAGATCGGGTCTTGTGAACCACAGTATGCATGTGATTACGGGTCAAGTATGCATTGCTGTCATGTGTCGGACTGCATGTGATTACGGTTTGGGGCGTGACAATAATGATGATCGAAACTGAAACTATTTTCTTACAGTTCCAATATCAATCATAAGGACCGAAATTTGACCTTCTCCTATGTATAATATTGTATTATAAAGTATACGTACTTAGAAGTTAGAACAACATTTTGTAAGAGAATACTCTCTTATATGTTATATCACTAAATTTTTCTATAAAATTTTCTATTAAATATTAGAAATAAAAATTTATGAATTACAAACGATGAAACCATGTCGGTTCCTGGTCAGGATATGAGAGATTATAAATGAAAATAAAACTAGCATTTTTTAAGAGGGCACGTCCTAGATAAGGGTGAGAAATGGCTTAAAATTCACGAAAAAGTCAATCCCAGTTTGAGCAGAGTTTTCTGTTTCCCGGTTTTTATCCCCTACTCACCCTCATCTCAGTCTTTCCCTCTCAAAATTCTCTCGTCTTTCTCCCACCCATCCACCCTACCCTATCCTCTCTAATCAATTGGGTCATGTCTGGTAGCCAAGAATTTTTTTTCTTTATTAATCTCTATCTCGAAGCGGTGAGAGAGCGGGTAAGGCAGTGGGAAAAAGAGAGAGATTTGATAGGACATGATCGGGATGAGCGTAGGAAAATTTCTATATCTCGAAGGCTGGCAGAGGTTATTGCGGTATCCAAACGTGCCCTTAGAATTTTATTTTACATGAAAAATATTTTTCCATCGAAAATACTATATCCTTTCTCCTTATTTTTCCACTGAATACCCGACCTCCCATATAGGGCTGCAAATGAACCGAGCCGAGACGAGCTTTAGGGTGTTCGGGCTCGGCTCGTTTAATTTTCATGAAGGCTCGTGTTCGGCCCGGCTCAAGAAGACAAGAATGATAAAAACATAACATTTTGTGGGATTTGAACCCAAGCCCCCTCTAACCACTCAACCAAACTTTCATTTGTGATAAATAACTCACATTCTTTTATTTTATATTTAAAAAACAAACATAATCCGAGCTTTAAAGCTTGGCTCATCTCAGCTGGGCGAGCCTAAAAAGCTCGCGGGTTTTCCGAGCCGAACTATACAAAGCTCAAGTTCGGCTGGTTCATTTGCAGCCGTACTCCCTTAACGTAAAAACCAGTTTCCGGTCATGCTCCTCCTCCCACGCCGCTACGCCCATCTCTCCCATCACCTCTTCCCTTCCCCGCTCACGTTAGCATCACCCCCAAAACAACAAAAACTAAAACCCCTTTCAAAACCCTCTCAGCTCGTAATTTCCTCCAGTATAATCGGCAAGATCTCATCCAACGGTTCAAATCGTTTCTTCAATACTCTGATCCGGAGTTATGGTGAAGCCGGACTTCTCCTTCAATAGTATCTTTTCAGTTCTCCTCCGCCGTGGCCGGACTGTTATGGCCAAGAAATTGTATGATGAAATGGTATTGTGAAACAATCAATTTCTCCAAAAGCTTAAGCATGTTATTTAATTAACACTTCACATTGCATCTTTTTTAATATCAAGGAGTTGTTGGGTTTTGAATCATTGGCTCTGATACCATGAGTAAGAAGTAAAACCCCATTACTACAACAGCTTAAGCTTAGTTGTTAGAGATGGTGTTATTTAACTCTTTGGGAGGAGGGTGAGGGTGCATTTTTTGTTTAATATTAAGGACTTATTGGGTTTTGAATCAATGGCTCTGATACCATTTGTAAGAAGTAACACCCCGTGTTATTTAACTCTTTTTTGGAGGAGGGTGCATTTTTTTTTAATGTTAACAACTTATTGTGTTTTGAATCAATGGCTCTCGTACCATGTGTAAGAAGTAACACCCCATTACTCCAAAAGCTTAAGCTTAAGTTGTTAGAGATGGTGTTATTAACTCATTTTTTTAGGTGGGTGCATTTTTTTAATATTAAAGTCATTACTCCACAAGCTTAAGTTGTTAGAGATGGTGTTATTTAATCATTTATACTTCACAGGTATTGACGGACCGGATGTTGCCCGATGTCTACACGTTCAATATCCTGATCAGGGGTTTCTGTTTAAATTCAATGGTGGACGATGGTTTCAGGTTTTTCAAGGAAATGACAAGATCCGGATGTGATCCGGATATCGTTACATATAACACGCTTGTGGACGGGCTATGTCGGGCTGGAAAGGTTCAAATTCCGCACAATCTCTTGAAGGGAATGAGGTCAAAGAGCTCCGAATTGAATTCAAATGTAGTTACATATCCAACTCTCATTAGAGGTTGCTGCAAGAAGCAGTCTGTTCAGGAAGCATTGGAGGTGTTTGATGAAATGCTAAGTAGAGGTTTGAAACCAAATGAAGTTACATACAATACCCTCATCCAAGGCCTATGTGAGGCTCAAAAACTGGATAAGATTAAGGAGATTTTGCAGGGTGTTAGTGATAGTGGGGAATTTAGACCAGATACATGTACTTTTAATACTTTGATGAATGCCCATTGTCATGGAGGGAAGTTGGATGAGGCCATGAACATGTTTGATAAAATGTCTGACTTAAATGTCAAACCTGATTCTGCGACGGACGCTGTTCTGGTTAGGAATTTATGTCAGAGAGGGGATTTTGTGAGAGCTGAGGAGCTGTTTGATCCGCTTTAGGAGAGTGAAATTCTGCTTAAGAAAGATGGGTGTGTTCCGCTTGTTGCTGCTTATAATCCTATTTTTGAATATTTATGTGCGGTGGGGAAGGCGGGAAAGGCAGAGAAAGTGTTTAGGCAGTTATTCAAGAGAGGAACACAATACCCACTGCAAAGAAGGTTCATTTCGAGCTGCGTATGAGATTTTGGTCTTGATGTTGAGGAGAGACTTTGTACCGGATATGGAGACGTATGAATGTTTGATTGAGGGTTTTCTGCAGAAGGTGGAATCGGGTTTTGCTCAGAAAACTTTGGAGAAGATGTTGAGAAGTGATCATCATCCTAAAACATCTACTTTTCATTCTATACTCGCGCTGCTCTTATAAGAGATGGTTGTGCATATGAGGCTGCTAAACTTGTTACGGTGATGTTAGAGAGGAGAATTCTGCAAAACGTCAATCTGTCAACAGATACCATTATCATTCTTTTCAAGAGTGGTCTTAGGGATAACGCAATTGAGATTGTTACAGCACTGTATAGTAGTGGGTATTCAGTGAACATGGAGAAATTGGTTGGCTCCCTTTGTGAGGATGGTAAATTCTTAGAGGCACGAGAACTTTTGCCATTTAGTTTGGAGAAGCATCGAAATTTAGATACTGAACTTTATAATACAGTGATTAAGGGTCTTTGTAAAATTTGGAGAGCTCAGGAAGCATTTTCTTTGTTCTATGAATTAACAGAAAAAGGATATGGGCCTTTTGTGAGTTGCTTGAAAGAATTGGTGATTTCCCTCAAAGCTGATAGAAGATTAAAAGAAGCAGATTTTTTTTCTAAACAGATAACTTACAGGATTCAAAACCAGTAAAGAGAAATTGACAGCTACACGTGTTGGTCATTTATTGAAATTTCGTTGCTTTATAATTGATTTGCCCATTCCTATGTGGAGGGAGTGCAAATATATTAATGATGAGATGCTGTAGTCTTTTCGAGAGCTAAGATGGTGAGGTTTAGGTTCAACATTTCAGACCTTTTATAGGTTAACAATGCAGGCAACACAGAGGTAAGATTTCTGGAGTTCAATGTTATTATTGTTATTTTGGTTTTGATAACTTAAGGCGTCTGAGGAAGCAATACATATATTGTAGTCGTGGGAGATATCACATGGATGTACATTTCTTGAAGGACTGTATATATCAAATATCTAGACATTATTTGGATGAAATATATTATTGCAAGGACTAACCTACTTTGCTTGTCCACTGGTGTGTGCAGCGTCCATAGAGAAATCTTCAAGGGTATCTTGTTCTATGAAGAGATTCAGATGCGCAGATATAGTGAGGAGCATCTTCGTCCCAACTGAAACTCCCAACTTTGGGTCTTGGCAGAGAGAGACTATCCTCCTGCTTAAATGAGCTTTTTTCGGGGCTATTGGTGAGAAAAATTCCAACAAGGCGGATGTCCAGACGCTTCTTTATAGAATCCTCATACATCAGACTCAGTTGGATCACCTTATTATTGATAATAACTCTCTTAATGTTGTCTGATAAGTGAGAGATGCGGTTTGCTATCCTTCGAGATTTTTGATGTGATTGCGGGTCATGCCAAGGAGATTCAACATGTTTGGCGATATGACAATAGTGATACAGATCTACTTTCTTTTTTCAGGTGTTGACAGCTCTGCGATTTTAAAAACACTCCACTTCTCTTGAGAACAACAACAATAGAAACTTCCCAAAGGAAATTAGCCAAAATCTCTTCGAAAAATGTTACTTTCTTTCTAACATTTTCTAATCATAAACCATTCTTTCCTGCTTCAACCATCCTAGTTCAACTAGAAGGTTAAAAGAAGCGGATTTTGTTTCCAGACGGATAACTTGTAGGAGTTCAAGACCAATAGATAACATTTTACAGCTGCATGTGTTCAGCATTTATTGACACTTCACTGCTTGATAATTGCTTTGCCCATTCCTATCTAGAGAAAATTCAAATATGTTAATGATGACATGCTGCAATCTTTTGGAGAGATCAGATGGTGAGGTTTGGGCTCAACTTTTCAGAGCTTTAATTGGTTTACCAGTACAGGGAACACCGAGGTAGGATTTCTGTTGTTCAAAGTTAATCTTTTCATCTTGGTTGCGATAAGTTAAGGTGATTGAGGGATTGTTGCATGTATTGCAGCTGCCGGGAATATCACCTGTATTAGCTGTCAAATATTATTCAGAATTTCTCAGGCCCGGATGGGATTTGTGATTCAAATGAGGCGGAGGCTAGAACTCTCTTTTGTGGGCTCAAATGGTTTGCATTATCGGGTTCAGGTCCTTTGATTGGAGAAGGCGCTTCTTTTTCTTCAAATGCCCTCGCTTGGGTAGCTTCTAAGGGTCTAGGACCGTGGAATTTGCCCAACATAAGCATGGAGATTCACGACCTTTGTCCAATAGTGTGATCCATGTTTAATCATATGAAACAGACCGCAAACTCTATGGCGGATAGATTTGCAAAAGCAGGTTTAGAAATGGAAGAATTGATGTTCTTTAGATAGTAGTTGGGTTCTCTGGGGTTTTTTTGTGCTTGGCTGTTTGTACGTTTTATTTTACATTGTCAAGGACACCTTGTCCCCCGTTCTTAATATAATTTTTGTAGTTACCCTCTTCAAAAAAAATAGAAATATCATCTGTATGAACATATCTTAAAGGGATGTATATATCAGACATCGACCATTATTTGGATGAAACAAAGTGTTGCAAAAATTAACATGGTTTGGTCGACCGATTGTTTTAGATGGCGATTCTTTTGGTTGTCCAGTGAGCAACATTCCTTCTTATTTTAGGGGTATATTGGCTTTTTTTCACTACTTTTCGGAGGTGATTAGGATGAGCATTAGTAATGAGGGGTGTCCTCGTCTCAGGTGGGAAATACATGGTAAATTCAAAGGAAAACATAATTGACAAATCTTAGATAGACTATACATTGCAAGCACTCTGCTACTGCGTCTGTAAAAGAATTCAAAATCTTTACAATGATTTTACTCACATCTTATTCACCCAACTCGCATTCAAATCAAAATGCGTGCAGGGAGATTCATACAAAATTTTCATCCCTCGCCAGATCCTCACCAAACAGAAAAGAAATTCTCTCCACCATTCAGGAATCTCTACCACCATTTCTCTGTTCCCCTTCAGGCAGTAGCTTAGATCTACACAAGGGACATGTCATCTGGCCTTGATCCACCCACTTATCTAGGCATCCTACATGAAAAGCATGTGAACAATTGGACAGCTCTCTGATCTCATGCTTCCAATCTAAACAATTCCAGCAAATGGCACAAATGGGTTCTTTTTCACCTTCGCAGCCACCTCGTGAATGAAGACAAAATCTGCTGAAAAGTGAGCCTCTGTGGCTGCTGTCAGATGACCATCTGTGAAATGCCTTTTGGTATGGAAGCTAGCAAATCCCACAAAATTCTGTGAACAGAGAATAACAAATCTGTCCACTTGGCCACGCCCCATTTAGATTTCAATTCGACATGTTGATAGAGAATCAAAGTCGATTTACCAATGAGTCACGAAATGCTATGGTTCTTACATATGATTTCTGAATTTATTCAGAAGTAATTCGTTGAGATCGTGCACCTTTCTTCACGCGTTGTCGAACAATTCGACAGACCAAATCCCCAAAAACACTCATAGAAATAGAAGAGAGCACAAACGTTGATACATTTAGGACCAATTCATTATTTCTGAAACAATGAATTTGGGCAAGGATGAAATTTTGATCAACCACCTTAGGTGACAATTTGGTTCTAGGGCATCTTACCTCTGAAAATTACTTGCATAAAATCTTAAACGTAAATGGTTTTGCAGATGATGACTATGATACTTCCAAAAATGATTCAAGTAATTAGTTACTAAAGGCCTTAATTTAAAGATCAAATTAAAATAGGGGGGCTGATATCTGCACTACCATATTTTGATAATGGCATGCACTACTCTTTGTGTTACACTTATTCAATTGACTTTTCAGGGCTGTTACAATACCTAAGATTAGGGTTCAATGGAGACACGGTCTGATGCATCCAAAAGATCTAGACATTAACTGACAGGAAGTGGTCATAACATGTGGATTCGATCCGTGTCCACTGGATCAATATCCTAAGGTCTGAATTATTTCTAATTGTGACCTAGAGCATCCTAGATCCAAATGGAGGGCACCAATGTCAGTAGGGGTGCAACTCAGATCGGCTTGAGGCCAACCCGACTCGACCCGAGAAACCCTTTTTTCCAACCCGAACCTGATCCGACCTGAGTTTTTAAGCATTCAAAAAACAAATTTCATAAAAAATGTCGGGTTTCACTAGGTTGGATTGCCCAAACCCGACCCGACCTGAGTGAACCCAGGCCTGAGTTGCTCCCCTAAGTGTCAGGAAATAAAATTCATATTTTTTGTATATTTATGTCTATTCATGACACATTTCATAATATTTAAAAACATGCTCAAATGACAAATAATATTTCATTTTCCCACTTTTCTTTTCGATGACAATTTTCCCCTCGCTCTCAAGTTTCTTTCTTTTTGCCTCACCTAACCTTAAGCTTGAATTGTGTAGGACCTAGGATACTCCGATAGACGGTCCGATTCGAAATGGATATCACTTCGATTCGAAAAGTAGGATTCAAAAACACTCCAAAATGATTCCAACCAATAAGGAATCCCAATAGATCGTCACCAAGACATTGGTGGATCCGATTCGAAGTGGATTCACGGACATCCTTACTCCATATGCTATCAACATCCAACCATAAAAAGTGGTAAACAAAAGCTAATTGTGCCATTATCAAAATATGGTAGTGCAGATAACAGTCACCTTAAAATAATCTTCTTTACAACTAATGACCAGTTTTGGTAGAATAGGTAATGACTTCCAAAACTTGATTGAAGTAATATCTATTGGGATCTCAAATGCCTACGGGAGTACTTAAAGGCTACTCATGTTGGCAATATCATGTTTTGATAACGGGCGAATCACTGTGTCCTTTATTATTTAACCAGCTATCAAAGGCTATTGCCATTCCCCAAAGGCTCTAAGAAGCCAATTAAAAAAGACAAGAAAATTGACTTCGCCCCATTACCAAAACATGGTACTACATTTTCCACTAGGGGTGTAAATGGATATTCGGAAATTCGATTACTGTCCGTATCCGAGTCCGTTTAAAGCGAATATTATTCGAATCCGTTTCAAGCAGATATTATCCGAATCCGTTTATGAGATATCCGGCTCTTAGCGGATGCAAATCTGGTAAATGGTATATCCGATCCGTTTAACATCCGAATCCGATAAGTAAATCCTTTTTATTTATTATTAATAATATCATTAATATTTATTCTTAGTAATGACACACTATCTTTTGTTTCTAAAAGAAAAGTGAACTTTCCTTTTAGAAAAAAAAACAAAAACAAAAAAAAAAGTGTTTTGGGTAGGAAATGAAGTAATCTCTCATTTTAAGGGAATTCTTGGAGTTTGACATGGCTTCTTTATGAAGCAACAAATGTGGGCTGTAGGATGAAAGAGACAAATGGATGATGGTGATTGAAAGAAGATGGAATAGCTTCTAGAGAATTCTAAACCAAAAAGGCCATCTAGGTTGTTGATGGTAAATGGACGGCTCAGATCAATTTTCCAACTTAGGGTTATATAAAAACCCAAAATGCAATTAAAAGAGGGGACATATAAGGTTTGCAAGGAGAAGCAAGCAACAGAGAGGAGAAAGGAGGAGGCTGAGACACCTCTTCGGCATTCCTTGGTGCCTCCAACGGTTTGGATTATCCTACGGCGAGGGCCATGTGGTTCACTTTGGAAGACATGGGTGGGGCATACCCTGCTCAAACATTTAAACAAATTAATTGTGGGCCCACCAACCGTACATGTTGGAGAGATAGAGAGGGAGACCAGTTGGGAATAGTACTGGCGCTAAAGGATCCGTCCTTCAACTGCTGATCCTTCGCGAGTCGAACTCGCTCTCTTGCCACACCTTTCACTCACTTGCTTGAGTCGGACTCAATTCGGAGGAGTATTGTACCGGCTGTGGACTAGAAGGGGGGATTTTATCGAAGAAGGTGGGGAATATCACTCTCCGACCATCACTTCCAGTGTCTTCATCTATTCGGCCGATTTCTGGTAACGCAATTTCTACTGTCATATTTGAAGAAACTACCAATCACAAGTAAAATTCTAACCCTCGAAACCCTTTCCTTGCTTCCACTTTCTGTGTTCTTGTTAAGATTTTCTTTTGCTTCCATCGTTGTAAATGTGATTTTAGACCAGGGAAAAAAACTCTTTATGGGGCTTATGCCTTTTGAGTTGTTTTTGCCTTCAGTTCTCTCCAAATCCTGAGGAAAGTTTTTATTATATTTGAAGATGTAATTTTCATTTTCATTACGCTTAATTGCAAACTATTTGTTTTATCTAAATAATGTTCCCTTGATTCTTTTTTTTCTGCATTTCCTTTGTTGTAAGCCTTGCAAAGGAAATGTTTTTTTTTTTTTTTCATGTCCTTTTCCCTTTATCTCTGATTGTTGTAAGATGAGAGCTTCATGGTGGTTAGGTTTTCTTCAATAGAAGAAACAGAGAACCCCTGGTTAGGGACTTGATAAACCACCCCTTGTAGAGACTTTATAATAATCCATGTTTATAGACTTGGTAACCCCTTTAAGTGACTGGATAAACCCTTTTAGAGACATGATAAGCCCCTTCTAGAGACTACAACCCTTGATAGGACCTGATAACTCCTTTTAGAGACTTGATAACCCTCTTGAGAGAGCTGAAGCCTTTTTGGGACTTGCTAACCCATGTTTAGAGACTTGTGAACCCGTTTTTAGGACTTGATAACCCCTGTAATGAACCTGAGAAGCCGTTTTTTGTAGTTGAGAACCCTATTTAGAGACTTGATAACCCCTGTTTAGAGACTTGAGAACCCTCTTTAGAGAGCTGAAGCCTTTTTAGGACTTGATAACCCATGTTTAGAGACTTGAAAACCGTTTTAGGAGTTGATAACCCCTGTTTAGGAACTGTGAAGCCCTTTTTTGGACTTGAAAACCCCTGTTTAGGAACTCCATAACCCCTATTTAGAGACTACAACCCCGTTTCAAGACTTAATGACCCCAATTTAGAGGTTCGAGAATCCCTTTAAGGACTTGAGAACCCATGTTTAGAGACTTGATAACATCTAAATAGAGACTTGACAACACCTTGAAAGACTTGATAACCCCTGTTTGGAGACATAATAACCCATTTTTGGAGACTTGATAACTTAAGAAAAGCATGTAAATTTCTCCAAATTGTTTGGCTAGATCCAGTTCATTTCAGAACTTTTTGGTTGTTCATCTTTTCTTTCTTCTTCCCCTTCTCCTTTACAAAACAAACAAACATGATCCTAAAATCTTGATGATTATGTTTCCTTGATTATTTACAGATCTATATATACCTGTTGATTGGGATCATTTTACTGGTAACCCCTTCCTAGATCCTGTTCATTTCAGAGATGGTTGGATCATTTTAATGGTACCTTCCAGAGATGACAAAGATTCATCACTTTAAAGTGGAAAAATGATCCCAACCATCTTTGAAATGATACCAACATGGTCGGCACTCCAAGGGTGGTTGAATTATAGCCTATTGTAGACACATAAAGTGGAAAATGATCCCAACCATCTCTGAAATGAATTGGATCAAGATCATAATCGTTAAGATTCTAGGCGCATGTTTGTTTGTTTTGTAAATCAGAAGGGGAAAATGAAAGTAAAGATGATCAACCGAAAAGTTTTGAAACGAACTACATCTAGCCAAACAATTTGGAGAAACACACATGCTTTTCTTGGGTTATCAAGTCTCCAAAACGGGGTCATCAAGTCTCCAAACATGGGTTATCAAGTCCTTCAAGGTGTTCTCAAGTCTCTATTTAGATGTTATCAAGTTCTCAAAAAGGGTTCTGAAATCTCTAAACATGGGTTATCAAGTCCTAAAATGGGGTTGTAAGTCTCTAATTGGGGGTTATCGAGTCTTAAAAATAGGTAACCAAGTTTATAAACATGGGTTATCAAGTCCTTAAAGGGCTTATCAAGGCCTCAAAAGGGGTTCTCAATTCTCTAAATAGGGTTATCAAGTCCTAAAACGAGCTTGTAGTCTCTAAACAGGGGTTATCAAGTCCCTAAACATGGGTTTTCAAGTCCAAAAAAGGGCTTCACAGTTCCTAAACATGAGTTATCATGTCCTAAAATGGGTTCTCAAGTCTCTAAACATGGGTTATCAAGTCCTAAAAGGGGTTTTAAAGTCTCTAAACATGGGTAACCAAGTCTCTAAAAAGGGGTTATCAAGTCTCTAAACATGGTTCTCAACTCCAAAAACGGCTTCTCATATTTCTAAACAGGGGTTATCAAGTCCTAAAAACTGGTTCTCAAGTCTCTAAACACAGGTTATGAAGTCATGAGCGTCTTCTCAACTCTCTAAAAAGGGGATATCAAGTCTCTAAAAGGAGTTATCAGGTCCTAACAAGGGTTATAGTCTTTCGAAGGGGGTTATCATGTCTCTAACCCCAGAAAGTGGAAGCAAGGGAAGAGTTTCGAGGGTTAGAATTTTACTTGTGATTGGTACTTTCTGCAAATATGACAGTAGTAATTACTTTACCGGAAATCGGTCGGAGAAGGGGAGACACCAGAAGAGATGGCTGGAGAGATGGAGACGAGATCTACCAAAATGAGCGATGGCGAACAAAGGAAGAAGATGAAGATTGAAGGCCAAAGAGGAATCGAGAAGGAAGGAGAAAAGAAGGCATAAAAAGAAAGTATAATAGGGCAAAGGGTACAATTGTTCTAAAAAAAAGTTAAATTTTTTTTCGCCTAAAGACTGCAGGCTGCGTTAAAGGGTTTAGGGGTACCATTGTCCTCACGAAAGAAATTTTTTTTTTCGCCTAAAGGTGTGGCTTCGTTAAAGGGTGAGGGATACTATGGTCCTCATGAAAGTTGAGTTTTTTTTTTGTATTTTTTTTTGGGGGTGGCGGGGTGGGGGTGTTAAAGAGTCCTCAACGTGGAAGAATCTTAATCGCCGACGTAGAATTGTGGAGAAGTTTCCTACACAACGTTGAGGGGGAAGTTTTGTTCTACCATGATTATGTAAATTTGGTATGCATTTATCCTTATTTTTGTGAAACAGTTTTTGTACTGTGATCCAAGATGTTGATGTGATGGGCCATAACGGAAATAGGTATTGCAAGTGGACGGCTGTTCAGCAGAGTCAAAGCAGGGAAGGAAAAAATTAAGGGTTTTGCTAGGGCACTCGTTAAGGAGCATTAAAAGCTCTATTTTTTACTCGTTTTTAGATGGCAGCCCCTATTTTCCCAAGTTTCATTAAATGCCCGCTACTTTTGTCAACATCTAGAAAAGATTGAGCCTTAGAGGGGTGTCTATATCAAAAACAGCTTTCTATTATTAGCATAGTTAAATATTAAGAAAAGTTGCTTTGATATCGACACTCCTCAAAAGCCTCTCTTTTCTTACCCCTACCTATTAAAGAGAGGAGTGCCCATATCAAAACAAAAGTGGGTCTCCCATATATATAGCTAGATCATATTATATGGGAGTTTTCTACCGGAGTGAAAGGTGAGTCCAGGGACGAAGCCAGGGGGGTCGAGGGGGCACTTGACCCCCCCCTCCCCCCCCTCCCTCGATTTTTGCTGCATTTAGGGTTTGGATAGGTCCAATTTAGGAAGCCGGATATTTGTTCCCTTTTTCCTGAATGAAAAGTTAGCGGCTTAGTGGGAGGGCTTTTGGTCCCAATAGAATTGACAAACAGGTGGGTCGGGTCAGGTCGACCCGCGGGTCATGCGGGTGCGGGTGCGGGTGCGGGTGCAGGTCGTGCGGGTCGTGCGGGTCCCACAGGTTGCGGGTCAAAATGACCCGCATTCCTACGGGTCAGAAACCATTACCCATACCTAGTACGGGTGGGTCGGGTCGACCCGCGGGTTACCCGCATGTTTTTTCAAAACAGAGTTTTTATTGGGCGGTGATAAATTCACCCCCTAATTTTCAAAATGGACGGTACAGCCTACACCATAGGATGATCCAAACCGTCCATTGATGGGCCACAATGTAAATAGATCGTGCCCTAAAAATATTGCCATAGGACGATCTCAACCGTTCAATCTATAGAAGTTTCCATATTTTCAGTCCCTCTTTAGATCGGAGGGTTAGAATCATCCTATCCTAATGATTTTTTAGGCACAACCTATTTACATTATGGCCCATCAAATGCACAGTTTGGATCATCCTATGATGTGGGCTGTACCTTCCAATCATCCCTTTTGAAAAATAGGGAGTGTATTCATGCATAGTAAATTAGTAATGCTCATGAGCTGCTGGAAGTTGGGAGTCCTCAAAAAGTGAGATGCTGTTAGAAGGGATGATTTCCAAACACAAGTGCACTATTCCAGCTCAAAAAGTGAGATGCTCTTAGCCCTTGATCTCATTTTCTATTTTAAAATAAGAAATGTTAAAAAAGTCCAAAAAATCGCGGGTGCCTGCGGGTTTACCCGACCCAACCCGTGTTTTTGCGGGTTGGGTCACCCGCAGATTAGTTTTGGCGGGTCACTAAAACCCCGACCCATGCCCGCAAATTTGCGGGTGGGTTGGGTCTACCCGCGGGCACAGGTCGCGTTTGCCAGGTCTAGGTCCCAATGTCTCATTCGTTCTACAAAATAAGAGGATGCAGTTTTTGTGCCTAAACGAGAAGTTTTTGGTTTCAAATATAGGGGAAGACATATTCAACCCTTTTATTACTTGGGACATCCCACTTTAGTAGACCCGGCAAACGGGTAACCCGGGCTGGTACGGGTACAACCCGGGCGGGTACAGGTACAGCCCGGGCGGGTACGGGTACCGGCGTGTACGGGTAAGAAATACCGGCGCGGGTACGGGTAGCCATTCATGCCCACCCGGGGGGTACGGGTATACCCGCGGGTAACTCGGCAAATTTAAAGAAGAAATTATATATATATTTACGAAAAGAAATTATATGATGAATGGGTGTATGAACACATAAATGTGGTACGATGGAAGTACAAGCGTTGATATTTAATCCAACAACGGCTTCTTAACAAGTCAGATGTTGTTGGATCAAATATCAAGGATGGGATGATGAGTACATGTTTATACACCCATTCATCATACAAATTTTCATCTACTTTAACAAATGTTTGTTTTGGTACAACCAAAGATACCAGTTACATGGTCTAATTGCTTTGACTTGTTTTGTTGGCCCACCCACATAGTCTATTTTTTAGTGTTTAGTGTTTAGGCCTTAAGCATATAAGTTAAAAACCGAATGGCGGGTAACCCGCGGGCACCTGCGGGCACCAACGTCCGACCCAGACCCACCCGTGGGTCACGGGTACGGGTATTTTTTTTCACGGGTATTGAAATTGGTACCCGTACCCCTGCGGGCCGGCTGTACCGGCGGGTACGGGTCCCATTTTGCCGGGTCTACGCTTTAGTGTAAAAGATGAGTCATAAATGCACTAGACGGGGCTATAAAAAGTAAAAAAATGGACCAAAAATCTATCGTCATTATTTTCCATTTTTTCTAGTTGTGATGGGCTGATGAGTGGCAGTACAAACCCCTACGATGCGGCCCACTCTATAGGATGATCCAAACCGTCCATTTATTGGGCCACAAGGTAAATAGGTTGCGCTCCAAAAATCATTTCCCTAGGATGATCATATACCTCTGATCCATAGCAAACTTCAATAGATTGAAGGTTCAGGATCATCCTATGGGTTTTCAAGTCCAAAAAAGGGCTTCACAGTTCCTAAACATGAGTTATCATGTCCTAAAATGGGTTCTCAAGTCTCTAAACATGGGTTATCAAGTCCTAAAAGGGGTTTTAAAGTCTCTAAACATGGGTTATCAAGTCTCTAAAAAGGGGTTATCAAGTCTCTAAACAGGGTTCTCAACTCCAAAAACGGCTTCTCATATTTCTAAACAGGGGTTACCAAGTCCTAAAAACTGGTTCTCAAGTCTCTAAACACAGGTTATGAAGTCATGAGCGTCTTCTCAACTCTCTAAAAAGGGGTTATCAAGTCTCTAAAAGGAGTTATCAGGTCCTAACAAGGGTTATAGTCTTTCGAAGGGGGTTATCATGTCTCTAAAAGGGTTTATCAAGTCACTTGAAGGGGGTTATCAAGTCTATAAACATGGGTTATTATCAAGCCTCTACAAGGGGTTTATCAAGTCCCTAACCATGGGTTTTGTTTCTTCTGTTGAAGAAAATCGATCTAACAATCACGAAAGCTCTCATCTTTCAAGAATTAGAGATAAAGGGAGAAGGACATGAAACAAAAAATAATAATTCCTTAGGAAGTTTTCTCAGAATTAAGCATAATGATAATGAAAATTACATCTTCAAATATAATAAAAAGTTTTCTCACAATGCGGCCCACTCCATAGGATGATCCAAACCGTCCATTTATTGGGCCACAAGGTAAATAGGTTGCGCCCCAAAAATCATTTCCCTAGGATGATCATATACCTCCGATCCATAGCAAACTTCAATAGATTGAAGGTTCAGGATCATCCTATGGATCGGAGGGTTATGATCAGCCTATGGACATGATTTTTGGGGCACAACCCATTTACATTGTGGCCCAACAAATGGGTGGTGTGGAACATCCTATGGAGTGGGCCAAACCGTACATTTTGCAAAATACGGGTGTGTCTGGGCACCCATCACATGATTTCTCTTCCACCCCTTTTCCTGAATTTTCACCCTTTTGTTTGTCTGTTCCTATACTAACTCTATTATAGGTAGGGGTGAGAAAAGAGAGGCTTTTGAGGAGTGTCGATATCAAAGCAACTATTCTTACTATTTAACTATGCTAATAATAGAAAGCTGTTTTTGATATAGACACCCCCTAAAGCTTCAATCTTTTCTTGATGTTGACAAAAGTAGCGGGCATTTAATGAAACCTGGGAAAAGAGGGGCTGCCATCTAAAAACGAGTAAAAAAGAGAGCTTTGAATGCTCCTTATGATCAGCCTATGGCATGATTTTTTGGACGCTTCCGCTTACGCCATATAAAATCTCCCAAAAAAAGAAAACATCATTGATCAATTATTATATTAATACACAGACACGTTTTTTCCTTTTATATGATTCGTGCTGGTGTTATGGATCATGTGGTTGTATTTATCTTTCACATAAATCACGTTTTTGATCTCTTATCTCTCTTATAAATGGAGGCAGTAAATTAGGTAGATAATAATTGTCTTTCTTCTTTGTTATTTCTTGTGTCGAGTAAATTAGGTAGATAATAATTGTCTTCTTCTTTGTTATTTCTTGTGTCGAGTAAATTAGGTAGATAATAAATTGTCTCTCTTCTTTGCTATTTCATGTCAGTATTAGATGTCATTAGTTTATTTTCCAACCTATAATACTGATTTTTAATTATTCCAGTTCTCTATTTCCTGCTTATAAATACCGATTCTTGTGACACCTCTATTCCAAAATACATTACCGCCCTTATATTCCTTTGTTTTATTTCCCAACCTTGGCATTACTATGGATCTTGTAACTGCAACCCCTTCTTTTGGTTCCATCATCAATTCACTAGAAGATGGGAAGCCACAAATCAACCGCAAATTAGAAGTTTTTCACCCAAGCGTTTGGGGAGATCACTTCCTCGCCTACTCTCATGATCAAAATGTAAGCAGGGAGAGAGGGTTCGTTAAAAATTCAATTATCACCTTTCATTATGACAGATATCGAAAGTATCGAAAGTTGTGTAGCTAATGTGTCTTGATAGAACGCAGGGATTTGCTAGGGTCCATCGCAAATGGCATTTCACTAGAACGCATGATGAGACAAGCGACAGACTAGCCGTGAAATACCATTTGCGATGGACGCTAGCAATTCCCTAGAACGCATGATGATAGTTATTGCTCAATTCAATGGTTTTTTTTTTTTGTATACTCACCTCTTTTTCCTTCTATTATACCAATTTATCAAGTTACGGTCAGAAAAGAAGGAAAAAGGATCATCGTAGAATTTAGCAGAATATAAAATTTAAGGTTTATGTTTACAGTCGGGAAGTATGAGTTAGCGAGATCAATTAAGTTGAATTATAGCCTTTCATAATTACCATAGCTAATGTATTTGTTCTTTAAATGGTACCATGTAGAAGTTGGATGCATGGAGTAAGAGGGTTGAAGAATTGAAGGAAGAAGTGAATAGAATGTTATCCAGAGCTAAGGGGTCACAACAAGAAATTGAGTTGATTGACGTGCTTCAACGTCTTGGAGTGGCATATCACTTTGAAAAGGAGATCGATGAAGCACTACAACAAAAATTTGAATCTCATACAGATGATGTTGATGATGATTTGTTTGTGGTTGCTCTCCGATTTCGACTGCTAAGACAACATGGGTTTAATGTGTCTTCAGGTAAATATTTTTTCATTAGTTTGTTTTCTTTTTTCCGAGAACTTGTGCTACGACTCACACAAGTTTTCTCATTGATAATTTAAAACATGACTTTGTTGAGTGTTGATGAAATAGATGTATTTTACAAGTTCCATGACGAGGAGGGAAAGTTCAATGAGGCCTTAATTAAAGATGTGAGGGGACTGTTAAGCTTGTATGAAGCCGCACATCTCAGCACAGAAGGAGAGGATCTATTAGACGAGGCCCTTATATTTACGCAGAAACACCTTAAGTCTGGTATAAGCAATCTCGATTCTAAACTTGCAACACAGATAGAACACGACTTAGAGATGCCCTTGTGGAAGAGTGTCCAAAGGCTAGAGCATAGGCATTACATATCTGTATACGAAGAAGAGAAGGGACGAAATGTTGTTGTGCTAGAGCTTGCAAAGCTGGATTTCAATCTTTTACAATCGTTACACCAGAGAGAGTTAAAGGATCTTACGAGGTGAGTTTATATTAACTATATATGTTACGGAGCTATAGAGAAACCATCAAAGCTGGTGGCACTCCATATATTAAAAATGGAGAAATTATATGGTACCCGACAGCCAAGTCCCATGTATGGTACTACGATGAAGTACCGCCATTGATATTTAATCCAACAGCAGCCCAATTTTAAATGAGTCAAATATCAAGGGCGGTACCTCTCGCACAGGACTTCACTGTCGGCCACCATATAAATCTCTAAAAAATGAGTTCTTCATCATCATATTATCTATTCTAGATATAATGGGAACACTGATGTTTTTATTGTATTAGGTATTAGATGAAATGAAACATGCCACATTAGATTCACTCAGGTTAAAATAGACTATATTGATATACCTTACAGGTGGTGGAAGGACATGGATCTTATAGGAAGCATACCTTATGCTAGAGACCGAATAACGGAATTGTACTTTTTTTGGGCGATTGGGGTGCATTTTGAACCGCAACACTCTCGAGCTAGAATAATGGCTTCCAAAATGTTGGCCATGATATCAGTGATTGATGACATTTACGATGTGTACGGTGAATTTGAGGAACTACAACTATTCACAGATGCACTCAATAGGTACTCGACTTACGTGTATCTTTTATTTCTATTGCTTTGAATAGAGACTACTATTTTATAGCATTTTGGTTAATATGCCAAAGGACTATAACATGTTACATCGCAATTTATACGAGACCCTCATCACAAAATACAATACAACACTAAATGATGCCACCACCCTTACATATACATCTTTGCAGACCATGAGACTAAAATTCAGGGATTATTTGTTTCCCCAAACCAAAAGAGAAGTAAAGTAGGCCCTGAGAGGGAGACATGATAATGCCGCGAATGAGGAGATTGGTTAGATGATGCATTAAAAAGACAGGAAAATAAATTCCTGTTAAAATTAGGAATTTTTTCCACCATTTTCTCCTCACTCACCACCTCCTCAAATCTTTCTCTCCCACTTCCGTATCACTCTTCCACTCATGCTAGGTAGAGAAATATTCCATGAAATATTTTTCATTGTTTCCCAACATGCCCTTAGACATCCTTTGAATTTTCATCTCATATACTATATGGCTCTCTCTCTCTCTCTCTCTCTCTCTCTCTCTCTCTCTCTTCCATTCTCTTTTCTTCTGAAGATACAAACTAACAGGCCATTTGCCAAACAACAACAGAGTATCACCCAAGGTACGTATATAATGCTGATATTGTGCTAGAAAGGTGATGAAAAAATATTACCCACGATAGTCCATATATATCCATATGATTTTTAACTGAGGAAATTGATGAGTTTTATAAGTTAGTCCACATGTCTACCACCATATCTTGTAAGAAAATGACTTCTTAGTTTCATTTGGCAATCATTTATAGGCCAGGTACTGATATTGTGAATGGCTAATTAATTTCAGGTGGGATGTTGAGTCAGCACATCAGCTTCCAAAATACATGAAAGTGTGCTATCTTGCGTTGTTGAGTACTGTCAAGGAAATAGAAGAGGAACTTGCAGCTGATGGAAAGTCTTATCGTGTACCATACTTAATAGAAGCAGTATGACATCTTAACATACATAAAATTTGAGCCATATTAAGAACATTTAAATTAGGCTACAGATATTGCCAATACCATGTTTTGATAATTGCACTCACTCATCTAGTCTTTTATTATATAAACGGCTGGCAAACGTTATTGCAGTTCCCAAAAATCAATCAAAAGCAAAAAGAAAAGATAACTTGAATTTTATACAATTATTAAACATGGGAGTGCCAACATCAACATCCTTGAGTTGTTTTGGGAAGATAACCTTGTGTTTCCTTTTCGATGATAATTTTTCGGGAAACATATATTTACACCCCCTCTAGTTTCTGACACATACACCTTGTGTTTTTCGGGAAACATATATTTTCAAGATAACCTTGTGTTTCCTTTAAACATATATGTGTCAGAAGCTAGAGGGGGTGTAAATGTATTTTTCCCTGATTTTTATGTTCTAATATTATGGTTGAACAACTTGCTCTTATCGCAGATGAAATGGTTAACAGGAGCATACTTTAATGAAGCTGTATGGTATAACAAGGGATATGTACCTCTATTCAATGAGCATTTAACCCTCTCATTGATCAGTTGCGGTTACCCAAGTATTACTATCCTCACTTTTGTTGGGATGGATGAAATTGCAACAAAGGAGGCATTTGATTGGGCAAGCACAAGGCCCAAGATTGTTATGGATGCATCAATAGTTAACCGACTCCGAGATGACATCGTGGGAAGCAAGGTAGGATGCTAATTTACATGAAACATTTACAGTAATATTGTGAAAAAAAAAAAAAAAAAAACTCAGTGGACTTAATAATATTATGAATCCTTGAAGGGAAGTGATATATTCGCCCCTTTGGATTACTTGTGACACCCAGCAGTAGTGTATAAAGGACAGCGGACGGGCTGATACACTGCTGCTGGGTGTCCCAAGTAATCAAAAGGGGCGGATATATCACTTCCCATCCTTAAAACAACCTTCATATTCTTGTCATGTCTCATGACTATTTTAATGACAAACTACCTTCTCATTACAATAACATTCTAATCCCCCACAAACTAATTACCTCTAATTTCTTAAGAGATTGCTAACTGTACTAGAGTTAAAAGCTAATCCAACTAAATAAAACTTAGGGATGTGCCTATATCGAAATCAGAAGGTGTTTTATGTCCAGCCATTGAGTTATGAGTTGAGTAAGTCTTTTTAACCCAAAAAAAAAATCATAATACATGGATCAACTAATTTAAGTAACATGAGACAAAAAGATAAAATGTGTAATTGTTTTTTGTATTGATTTTAATATTATTTTTATGTATCATTGACATTTGAAGTTTGAACAAGAACGAGGGCATGTTGTATCATCTCTCGAATGCTATGTCAAGGAGCATGGGTGCTCAGAGCAGGAGGCGTGTGATAAGTTGCAAGAATTGATTAAGATTGCATGGAAAGGCCTAAGTCAAGCCTGCCTTGACCCTCCTGTCTCACTTGCTCTCCTTATGCCAATTGTGAATCTCGCACGTGTTATGGAAGTATTGTACAAAAATGATGATGGATACACATTTGCCGAAGGCAAGACCAAAGAGCGGATCATCGCATTGTTTGTTGAACCGATTGCCCTTTAAGAATAGATGTGGTTCACTTAGTTTTATGGCCGGTTTAAATGTGCCTCAATAAAGGATTGATTATCTTACTATTGGATGTAATATGTAATAGCATTGATAGTACTTTGTGTTTACTATGCTGTCTAAATTGGTGGATAATAATATGTAAAAGGGTTACTAAGGTTGTACGTGTGTGTAGTATCTTCTCTGGTTGTATTGTGTGTTTTGTCACAAAGTGAATACTTTCTTTAGAGAGACCTAAGGAACATGTTTATAGCAAAGCTCGTAGTTTATCTTTACACTTATTAAAAGATTAAGTGTAAAATCCATCACCTAAATAAAAAATCAGTCACCTATAAGAAATTATCCGGAAAAATCTTCATCATCAATAAAAGGCGTCACTAAGGGGCCGTTTGGATACGCGGATTTTAGAATCCAAATTTTATTTTGAAAACAGTGTAAAATAGGGTTGATGATCAAGCTGTTGTATGCTATCCTGACAGCGTTTCTTGAATTTTAAAGAAGAAATCAAGGTTTTAGAAATCTCTCCCTCATCCTGAGATTTCTAAAACCTGGAAACATATGATCTGCTCCTCTCTTGCTGACAGAAAGAAGGGGGAGAAATTAGAAAACGACGGTTGATCCGCTTCTTCTCTTGTCTCTCATTTACAATTTTGAAGAAATTCCGGATTCTAAAATCCGCATATCCATTCCATCTAACCAATCCCCATTCCCACCTTAATTTCGTATCCCTTATGCCTCCAAAGAGTCGAAAAGGAATGGAAATTTCCTCCAACGTTCTATAAATACCCACCCCTCTCCCTTATTTTACGATCAAGCAAAAACGTCCCCCTCTCCTAGCCATTAAGAAAAGCATTCGTCCATAGTCCATACCCTCTCTCTCCTCTAGAAAATCCAACCCAATTTCACATTCCCATTCCCATTCCCCCCACCCAATGCGTCGAAAGCGTTGGGATGGGCGGATCTTCACAAATCGTTAGGAAAGGTAGGTAAGTTCCGCCTTTTTAGGAAAATTTATTTTTATCTTGATTTTGGTAGAATCCATGATTAAAGTTGTAAAAACTGTTACAGTCCATGTTTCATATTAACTTTTGGTAGAATCCATGATTAACTTTGTTAAAATTGTTAGAATCCATGTTAACTTATTTCCATATATATTAATTTTGTTAGAATCCATGTTAAAATATTTAGATACATGTTTCTCATCAATATTTGAATTTAATAGTTGATTCATTAAATTTGTCTGTAAACTCGATATTGCATTAAAATCCATTTTTCTTGCATTAGTTTTAGGCTGCAAATCATTCCTCTAGGCCCACATAATTTAGTTTAGAACTAGGATAAACTAGAATACCCCCGAGTTCCGCTCAAATGTTCTAGAGTCCCTCTGGAATGTTCCAGAGTGTACCAGAGTGGCTCGGAAATGACCTCGAATGACTCCTGGAATGATCCAGAGTGCACTAGAGTGCCACGGGAATGCATCAGAGTGACCCAGTTTCTTAACCAGAATCCCCATAAACCACCCAGAGTCTTGAATTAGGAATTAAATATCCTAGTTAAACCCAAATCTTATCTTCAATTTTGTCCATTTAGGTTAAGTAAAACCTATGCATCATTCCCATAAAAAACATGTTAATCACATTTGCAAGATCCGTGTTGGAACCCACATTAGGCACTTAAGTCCTACATTAGGCACTTAAGTCCCATTTTAGGCATGTAAGACCCGAGTTAGGACATTGGTAATAAGCCGTCATGATTAAATCAAGGAGAAACTATTTCATGTTCTATCTTTGATCAAATCAAAGGAAGGTATAAAATCCATAAGTAAATCCATGTGAATCAATCAGTGGTTCTCCCATTATCAACCTTATGGTACATCCATTTAGAATAAATGCATTTAGGACCATTTGTGTTTTGTCAAAACATATAATCTTATCATGTTGCATTTGTATTTGTAGAGTACATGTTAGCACCATCATTAGAGTTGTCTGGGTCAAGTTCAATTGGCTGTTGATGATCACATTTATGTGTGAATCTTAGGGTAGTAAATCATGCATATTTGATATTTAGAGCAGTGCTATTTGATGTGTTTTTTTTGTTTTTGATTTGCAGGGCCATTTTTGGATTTTTCCGAAAAATTTAGTGAAAAGATAAAATTTCAAAGGAAAATTTGAGCTGAATGCAAGCATGGTACACAAGTATTTAGCCGAAATATGATTCATAGGGAAATTACATTTGAATGTTCTAGGCCATATGGTCTTGTTTGTGAGTTGAAATGTTGTGGGTTGTGGTTGTGGATTAGAAGGTCGGGAAATGGTAGTCAAAATATGGGCGGCTTGGATCATCCACTAGAATTGCATGGTGTGATTCATTTATCTTGTGGCCCAATGAAGTGAACGGTTTGGATCGGCCTTGGGAAATGATTTGAGGGGTGTAATCAACTCACATGGTGGACAATCATTTGAGCAGCTTGGATCAGCTTATGGAGGTAAATTAGAGGGACAGATAGTTTACATTGAAGGACCCATTAGTGGAAACGATATTATGGGATGCAACCTTTGTGTACCCACAAATGGGTGGTCCGGATTGTTCTATTAAGATGAATTAGGGGTGCAAATTAACATTTATATTGTGGCCCATGGATTGGATGGTGTGGATCAACTCATGGAATAACCTAGGGGGGTGTAACTATCCACATTGTGGCCCACTTTTTGAACGGTTTAGATCATCCCATGAAAGCCGAATTGTGAGCCCTATCAATGGAAATGATAGTTTGGGATGTAACTTTTGTGGACACATAAAATGGACGGTTGGATCATCTCATGCATAAACGTCCAGCCACTTTGGATTTTTTTTAGTGCAAAGAAATTACAAGGCCACGTATGTTATTGTGCACGCAATACCTGTTTGAGAGCACATGCAAATGGGGGTTATAATGGGAATTCCCACTCTTTCCCAAACATAGAAGTAATTTTGCTTTATATATATATAGCTTGTTTCACGTGGAAAAGTGAGCAAGGTCGGCTATATTATTTTGCATGCAAAAATAGAAATGGGACCCACTTGGCAAAGTTGGTAAGTTAACAAGTTTCACACATGTTCCGTTCATGTGTACTTCATATAGATGTCAATTATGTTAGATTCATGAATTCATGCTTTGCCTATTCTCTGATCATGTAGAACTCTTGCATGTTCAACATAAGGCATAAAATGAGAATGGATAAATAACCCTTTTGATGAATTTTAACTAAATAAAGCCCTCAAAAATTAAAAACTAGTACTTATCGGGCGAGAACGGTGCCTAACACCTTCCATTCTTGTAATCAGACAATGGGCCATTCATGGAATCGCATGCTTAGTCTTGCAAAGTCACTTATGGGTCTTGGGCCCTAACCCAGGTGGCGACTCTTGTCATTTCCTCTCTTTTTTTCGTGAATTCGGGTTTCTTACCCCAAATTCGTGGAAAAGTGAGGAAAATCAATCACTGCCATCAAACACCCCAGAAAAGAGCAAACGCCGATGCATGCTCGGGGGTGTGAAGGGATAACTTCCAGACACAGTCCCACAACGCCCGAATATTGTATCCACCGCCCATGTGATACAAATTGTAAGATCCCATATCGAAAAGGGAGAGAAAGTTTCTTGGCTTCGGCTTAGCTATATATGTGATCTCTCCTTCTTTCTGTGCAGACATGTTTTCAGCATCTCCAAGGGGCGGGTCCCGCGGAGTGGGTCGGACATGGTTAGTGCTGCTGAAAAACAAAACTGGAAGTGTAGAAGATCAAGAATCGGATAATATTTACACAGTGGCGTCGGGGGTGATAAAATGGTATTAGAGCCATACCTCCCAGAGTGCCAGTGAGGATGTCATGCCCTAAATGGGGTGGATTGTAAGATCTCACATTGGAAAGGGAGAGAAGGTTCATAAGCTATATATGTGAACTCTCCTCCTGACTGAGGGCGGAGCCCGGAATCAACTTAAAGGGGGGCAAATGTTGGTTCCCACCATTTTTCACTTCATGTATTGATAGGTGGGGCCCACCATCTCCCCTAACCCATGCATAAGGTGAACCCACAATTTACACCTCATATTTCTATGCAGTACTGGGCTCACTATTTACACCTCATGTTCTGCACCACGTAAATCATCTCCATAGGATGATCTTGACACTCCAATCTATAGGGTAAACTGATTATAGATTGGAGGGTTAGGATCGTCCTATGGAAATGATTTACGTGGTGCAACCTATCTAGGTTGTGGCCCAATAAATGAACAGTTTGGATCATCCAATGAAGTGGGCCGTAGTGTTTTTTTTTCCTTTTTTTTTTTTTTTTTTGAGAGAGAGAGAGAGAGAGAGAGAGAGAGAGAGAGAGAGTGAGAGTTTAATTTAGGTGACATTCCCTTAAGAGGGGGGTTCGTTGAGAGGGATTTATCAAAAAAAACTATAGAGTGACACTACAGGGAGTAGAACCAAGAGTGCAACCCAACAAATCCCCATTTGCGACATGGCATGGGACCGTAGTTTTGGTAGTTTCGACATCCATTGTAGCCTTTTCAAAGGCATCTTTTTTTATTTCTTTCACATTATACGTGTAGCTATATCTGAAGGCGAGTGTAGGGAGACGCAAAGCCATCTCCGTCGGCTAGTTATGAGGCACAAGCCACCTCGTTGTATTGGTTTGATCCTCACCATTAAGAAGATCGGGTCTTGTGAACCACAGTATGCATGTGATTACGGGTCAAGTATGCATTGCTGTCATGTGTCGGACTGCATGTGATTACGGTTTGGGGCGTGACAATAATGATGATCGAAACTGAAACTATTTTCTTACAGTTCCAATATCAATCATAAGGACCGAAATTTGACCTTCTCCTATGTATAATATTGTATTATGAAGTATACGTACTTAGAAGTTAGAACAACATTTTGTAAGAGAATACTCTCTTATATGTTATATCACTAAATTTTTCTATAAAATTTTCTATTAAATATTAGAAATAAAAATTTATGAATTACAAACGATGAAACCATGTCGGTTCCTGGTCAGGATATGAGAGATTATAAATGAAAATAAAACTAGCATTTTTTAAGAGGGCACGTCCTAGATAAGGGTGAGAAATGGCTTAAAATTCACGAAAAAGTCAATCCCAGTTTGAGCAGAGTTTTCTGTTTCCCGGTTTTTATCCCCTACTCACCCTCATCTCAGTCTTTCCCTCTCAAAATTCTCTCGTCTTTCTCCCACCCATCCACCCTACCCTATCCTCTCTAATCAATTGGGTCATGTCTGGTAGCCAAGAATTTTTTTTTCTTTATTAATCTCTATCTCGAAGTGGTGAGAGAGCGGGTAAGGCAGTGGGAAAAAGAGAGAGATTTGATAGGACATGATCGGGATGAGCGTAGGAAAATATCTATATCTCGAAGGCTGGCAGAGGTTATTGCGGTATCCAAACGTGCCTTTAGAATTTTATTTTACATGAAAAATATTTTTCCATCGAAAATACTATATCCTTTCTCCTTATTTTTCCACTGAATACCCGACCTCCCATATAGGGTTGCAAATGAACCGAGCCGAGACGAGCTTTAGGGTGTTCGGGCTCGGCTCGTTTAGTTTTCATGAAGGCTCGTGTTCGGCTCGGCTCAAGAAGACAAGAATGATAAAAACAAACATTTTGTGGGATTTGAATCCAAGCCCCCTCTAACCACTCAACCAAACTTTCATTTATGATAAATAACCCACATTCTTTTATTTTGTATATAAAAAACAAACATAATCCGAGCTTTAAAGCTTGGCTCATCTCAGCTGGGCGAGCCTAAAAAGCTCGCGGGTTTTCCGAGCCGAACTATACAAAGCTCAAGTTCGGCTGGTTCATTTGCAGCCGTACTCCCTTAACGCAAAAAGTTTCCGGTCATACTCCTCCTCCCACGCCGCTACGCCCATCTCTCCCATCACCTCTTCCCTTCCCCGCTCACGTTAGCATCACCCCCAAAACAACAAAAACTAAAACCCCTTTCAAAACCCTCTCGCACAATCATGCTCCAAATCCTTGCCCACACTCGCAATCTCAATGCAGCTCGTAATTTCCTCTTCAGTATAATCGGCAAGATCTCATCCAACGGTTCAAATCGTTTCTTCAATACTCTGATCCGGAGTTATGGTGAAGCCGGACTTCTCCTTCAATAGTATCTTTTCAGTTCTCTTCCGCCGTGGCCGAACTGTTATGGCCAAGAAATTGTATGATGAAATGGTATTGTGAAACAATCAATTTCTCCAAAAGCTTAAGCATGCTATTTAATTAACACTTCACATTGCATCTTTTTTAATATCAAGGAGTTGTTGGGTTTTGAATCATTGGCTCTGATACCAAGAGTAAGAAGTAAAACCCCATTACTACAAAAGCTTAAGCTTAAGTTGTTAGAGATGGTGTTATTTAACTCTTTGGGAGGAGGGTGAGGGTGCATTTTTTGTTTAAGATTAAGGACTTATTGGGTTTTGAATCAATGGCTCTCATACCATGTGTAAGAAGTAACACCCCATTACTCCAAAAGCTTAAGCTTAAGTTGTTAGAGATGGTGTTATTAACTCATTTTTTTAGGTGGGTGCGTCTTTTTAATATTAAAGTCATTACTCCACAAGCTTAAGTTGTTAGAGATGGTGTTATTTAATCATTTATACTTCAACAGGTATTGACGGACCGGATGTTGCCCGATGTCTACACGTTCAATATCCTGATCAGGGGTTTCTGTTTAAATTCAATGGTGGACGATGGTTTCAGGTTTTTCAAGGAAATGACAAGATCCGGATGTGATCCGGATATCGTACATATAACACGCTTGTGGACGGGCTATGTCGGGCTGGAAAGGTTCGAATTCCGCACAATCTCTTGAAGGGAATGAGGTCAAAGAGCTCCGAATTGAATTCAAATGTAGTTACATATCCAACTCTCATTAGAGGTTGCTGCAAGAAGCAGTCTGTTCAGGAAGCATTGGAGGTGTTTGATGAAATGCTAAGTAGAGGTTTGAAACCAAATGAAGTTACATACAATACCCTCATCCAAGGCCTATGTGAGGCTCAAAAATTGGATAAGATTAAGGAGATTTTGCAGGGTGTTAGTGATAGTGGGGAATTTAGACCAGATACATGTACTTTTAATACTTTGATGAATGCCCATTGTCATGGAGGGAAGTTGGATGAGGCCATGAACATGTTTGATAAAATGTCTGACTTAAATGTCAAACCTGATTCTGCGACGGACGCTGTTCTGGTTAGGAATTTATGTCAGAGAGGGGATTTTGTGAGAGCTGAGGAGCTGTTTGATCCGCTTTAGGAGAGTGAAATTCTGCTTAAGAAAGAGGGGTGTGTTCCGCTTGTTGCTGCTTATAATCCTATTTTTGAATATTTATGTGCGGTGGGGAAGGCGGGAAAGGCAGAGAAAGTGTTTAGGCAGTTATTCAAGAGAGGAACACAATACCCACTGCAAAGAAGGTTCATTTCGAGCTGCGTATGAGATTTTGGTCTTGATGTTGAGGAGAGACTTTGTACCGGATATGGAGACGTATGAATGTTTGATTGAGGGTTTTCTGCAGAAGGTGGAATCGGGTTTTGCTCAGAAAACTTTGGAGAAGATGTTGAGAAGTGATCATCATCCTAAAACATCTACTTTTCATTCTATACTCGCGCTGCTCTTATAAGAGATGGTTGTGCATATGAGGCTGCTAAACTTGTTACAGTGATGTTAGAGAGGAGAATTCTGCAAAACGTCAATCTGTCAACAGATACCATTATCATTCTTTTCAAGAGTGGTCTTAGGGATAACGCAATTGAGATTGTTACAGCACTGTATAGTAGTGGGTATTCAGTGAACATGGAGAAATTGGTTGGCTCCCTTTGTGAGGATGGTAAATTCTTAGAGGCACGAGAACTTTTGCCATTTAGTTTGGAGAAGCATCGAAATTTAGATACTGAACTTTATAATACAGTGATTAAGGGTCTTTGTAAAATTTGGAGAGCTCAGGAAGCATTTTCTTTGTTCTATGAATTAACAGAAAAAGGATATGGGCCTTTTGTGAGTTGCTTGAAAGAATTGGTGATTTCCCTCAAAGCTGATAGAAGATTAAAAGAAGCAGATTTTTTTTCTAAACAGATAACTTACAGGATTCAAAACCAGTAAAGAGAAATTGACAGCTACACGTGTTGGTCATTTATTGAAATTTCGTTGCTTTATAATTGATTTGCCCATTCCTATGTGGAGGGAGTGCAAATATATTAATGATGAGATGCTGTAGTCTTTTCGAGAGCTAAGATGGTGAGGTTTAGGTTCAACATTTCAGACCTTTTATAGGTTAACAATGCAGGCAACACAGAGGTAAGATTTCTGGAGTTCAATGTTATTATTGTTATTTTGGTTTTGATAACTTAAGGCGTCTGAGGAAGCAATACATATATTGTAGTCGTGGGAGATATCACATGGATGTACATTTCTTGAAGGACTGTATATATCAAATATCTAGACATTATTTGGATGAAATATATTATTGCAAGGACTAACCTACTTTGCTTGTCCACTGGTGTGTGCAGCGTCCATAGAGAAATCTTCAAGGGTATCTTGTTCTATGAAGAGATTCAGATGCGCAGATATAGTGAGGAGCATCTTCGTCCCAACTGAAACTCCCAACTTTGGGTCTTGGCAGAGAGAGACTATCCTCCTGCTTAAATGAGCTTTTTTCGGGGCTATTGGTGAGAAAAATTCCAACAAGGCGGATGTCCAGACGCTTCTTTATAGAATCCTCATACATCAGACTCAGTTGGATCACCTTATTATTGATAATAACTCTCTTAATGTTGTCTGATAAGTGAGAGATGCGGTTTGCTATCCTTCGAGATTTTTGATGTGATTGCGGGTCATGCCAAGGAGATTCAACATGTTTGGCGATATGACAATAGTGATACAGATCTACTTTCTTTTTTCAGGTGTTGACAGCTCTGCGATTTTAAAAACACTCCACTTCTCTTGAGAACAACAACAATAGAAACTTCCCAAAGGAAATTAGCCAAAATCTCTTCGAAAAATGTTACTTTCTTTCTAACATTTTCTAATCATAAACCATTCTTTCCTGCTTCAACCATCCTAGTTCAACTAGAAGGTTAAAAGAAGCGGATTTTGTTTCCAGACGGATAACTTGTAGGAGTTCAAGACCAATAGATAACATTTTACAGCTGCATGTGTTCAGCATTTATTGACACTTCGCTGCTTGATAATTGCTTTGCCCATTCCTATCTAGAGAAAATTCAAATATGTTAATGATGACATGCTGCAATCTTTTGGAGAGATCAGATGGTGAGGTTTGGGCTCAACTTTTCAGAGCTTTAATTGGTTTACCAGTACAGGGAACACCGAGGTAGGATTTCTGTTGTTCAAAGTTAATCTTTTCATCTTGGTTGCGATAAGTTAAGGTGATTGAGGGATTGTTGCATGTATTGCAGCTGCCGGGAATATCACCTGTATTAGCTGTCAAATATTATTCAGAATTTCTCAGGCCCGGATGGGATTTGTGATTCAAATGAGGCGGAGGCTAGAACTCTCTTTTGTGGGCTCAAATGGTTTGCATTATCGGGTTCAGGTCCTTTGATTGGAGAAGGCGATTCTTTTTCTTCAAATGCCCTCGCTTGGGTAGCTTGTAAGGCTCTAGGACCGTGGAATTTGCCCAACATAAGCATGGAGATTCACGACCTTTGTCCAATAGTGTGATCCATGTTTAATCATATGAAACAGACCGCAAACTCTATGACGGATAGATTTGCAAAAGCAGGTTTAGAAATGGAAGAATTGTTGTTCTTTAGATAGTAGTTGGGTTCTCTGGGGTTTTTTTGTGCTTGGCTGTTTGTACGTTTTATTTTACATTGTCAAGGATACCTTGTCCCCTGTTCTTAATATAATTTTTGTAGTCACCCTCTTCAAAAAAAAATAGAAATATCATCTGTATGAACATATCTTAAAGGGATGTATATATCAGACATCAACCATTATTTGGGTGAAACAAAGTGTTGCAAAAATTAACATGGTTTGGTCGACCGATGGTTTTAGATGCCGATTCTTTTGGTTGTCCAGTGAGCAACATTCCTTCTTATTTTAGGGATATATTGGCTTTTTTTCACTACTTTTGGGAGGTGATTAGGATGAGCATTAGTAATGAGGGGTGTCCTCGTCTCAGGTGGGAAATACATGGTAAATTCAAAGGAAAACATAATTGACAAATCTTAGATAGACTATACATTGCAAGCACTCTGCTACTGCGTCTGTAAAAGAATTCAAAATCTTTACAATGATTTTACTCACATCTTATTCACCCAACTCGCATTCAAATCAAAATGCGTGCAGGGAGATTCATACAAAATTTTCATCCCTTGCCAGATCCTCACCAAACAGAAAAGAAATTCTCTCCACCATTCAGGAATCTCTACCACCATTTCTCTGTTCCCCTTCAGGCAGTAGCTTAGATCTACACAAGGGACATGTCTTCTGGCCTTGATCCACCCACTTATCTAGGCATCCTACATGAAAAGCATGTGAACAATTGGACAGCTCTCTGATCTCATGCTTCCAATCTAAACAATTCCAGCAAATGGCACAAATGGGTTCTTTTTCACCTTCGCAGCCACCTCGTGAATGAAGACAAAATCTGCTGAAAAGTGAGCCTCTGTGGCTGCTGTCAGATGACCATCTGTGAAATGCCTTTTGGTATGGAAGCTAGCAAATCCCACAAAATTCTGTGAACAGAGAATAACAAATCTGTCCAAGGATAAAATTTTGATCAACCACCTTAGGTGACAATTTGGTTCTAGGGCATCTTACCTCTGAAAATTACTTGCATAAAATCTTAAACGTAAATGGTTTTGCAGATGATGACTATGATACTTCCAAAAATGATTCAAGTAATTAGTTACTAAAGGCCTTAATTTAAAGATCAAATTAAAATAGGGGGGCTGATATCTGCACTACCATATTTTGATAATGGCATGCACTACTCTTTGTGTTACACTTATTCAATTGACTTTTCAGGGCTGTTACAATACCTAAGATTAGGGTTCAATGGAGACACGGTCTGATGCATCCAAAATATCTAGACATTAACTAACAGGAATTGGGCATAACATGCGGATTCGATCCGTGTCCACTGGATCAATATCCTAAGGTCTGAATTATTTCTAATTGTGACCTAGAGCATCCTAGATCCAAATGGAGGGCACCAATGTCAGCAGGGGTGCAACTCAGGTCGGGTTGAGGCCAACCCGACTCGACCCGAGAAACCTTTTTTTCCAACCCGAACCTGACCCCGACCCGTGTTTTTAAGCATTCAAAAAACAATTTTCATAAAAAATGTCGGGTTTTACTCAGGTCGGATTGCCCAAACCCTCAACCCGAACTGAACCCAGGTTGGGAAACCCAAACCCGACCCTGACCTGAACCCGAACCCGACCCGACCTGAGTGAACCCAGGCCTGAGTTGCTTCCCTAAGTGTCAGGAAATAAAATTCATATTTTTTGTATATTTATGTCTATTCATGACACATTTCATAATATTTAAAAACTTGCTCAAATGACGAATAATATTTCATTTTCCCACTTTTCTTTTCGATGACAATTCTCCCCTCGCTCTCAAGTTTCTTCATTTTTGCCTCATCTAACCTTAAGCTTGAATTGTGTAGGACCTAGGACACTCCGATAGACGGTCCGATTCAAAATGGATATCACTTAGATTCGAAAAGTAGGATTAAAAAACACTCCAAAATGATTCCAACCAATAAGGAATCCCAATAGATCGTCACCAAGATATTGGTGGATCCGATTCGAAGTGGATTCACGGACATCCTTACTCCATTTGCTATCAACATCCAACCATAAAAAGTGATAAACAAAAGCTAATTGTGCCATTATCAAAATATGGTAGTGCAGATAACTGTCACCTTAAAATAATCTTCTTTACAACTAATGACCAGTTTTGGTAGAATAGGTAATAGGGCTGCAACTCGGGTCGGGCGGGTCAGGTTTTGGAGAACCCGACCCTACCCGAGAAATATCTCGGGTCGGGTCGGGTCAAGTTTTTTTTTTCGGAAAACCCACGATTCCCAAACCCGGCCCTCCCCATGATAAATCTCGGGTCGGGTCGGGTTTTTTCACGTTGACGCAATTTTTTAAGGAAAATTCTTGTTTGGCAAGGCAACTCAACTCATAGAAGCAGAAATTACACTCACATTACACTTGAATCAAACAATGATGTAATTACACTCACATCACACTTGAATCAAACAATGTTGTAATTACAATCAAACAATGCTGAATCAAACACTTGAATCAACTCAACTCATCGAAGCAGAAATTACACTCACTTGAATCAAACAATGCTGTAATCAAACAATGTTGTAATTACAATCAAACAATGCTGAATCAAACACTTGAATCAACTCAACTCATAGAAGCAGAAATTACACTCACATACAGTAATAGTGGGTGTGTGGGTTTTCACTTTTAACTTTTAACTAACAATAGAAAAAAATGTACATACTATAACTTATGTAACTCGGGTCGGGTCGGGTCGGGCCCCTTCAAACCCGGCTCGACCCGAGATTCATGCGGGCTTTTGAATGCTCAACCCGGCTCGACCCGAAACCCATGAAACCTGAACCCAACCCAGGCTATTTTCGGGTCGGGTCGATGCGGGTCGGGTTTTACCCGGCTCGAGTTGCAGCCCTAATAGGTAATGACTTCCAAAACTTGATTGAAGTAATATCTATTGGGATCTCAAATGCCTACGGGAGTACTTAAAGGCTACTCATGTTGGCAATATCATGTTTTGATAACAGGGCGAATCACGGTGCCCTTTATTATTTAGCCAGCTATCAAAGGCTATTGCCATTCCCTAAAGGCTCTAAGAAGCCAATTAAAAAAGACAAGAAAATTGATTTCGCCCCATTACCAAAACATGGTACTACATAGGGGTGTAAATAGATATTCGGAAATTCGATTACTGTCCGTATCCGAATCCGTTTAAAGTGAATATTATTCGAATACGTTTCAAGCGGATATTATCCAAATCCGTTTATGAGATATCCGGCTCTTAGCGGATGCAAATCTGGTAAATGGTATATCCGATCAGTTTAACATCCGAATCCGATAAGTAAATCCTTTTTATTTATTATTAATAATATCATTAATATTTATTCTTAGTAATGACACACTATCTTTTGTTTCTAAAACAAAAGTGAACTTTCCTTTTAGAAAAAAAAAAAACAAAAACAAAAAGTGTTTTGAGTAGGAAATGAAGTAATCTCTCATTTTAAGGGAATTCTTGGAGTTTGACATGGCTTCTTTATGAAGCAACAAATGCGGGCTGTAGGATGAAAGAGACAAATGGATGATGGTGATTGAAAGAAAATGGAGTAGCTTCTAGAGAATTCTAAAGCAAAAAGGCCATCTAGGTCGTTGATGGTAAATGGACGGCTCAGATCAATTTTCCAACTTAGGGTTATATAAAAACCCAAAATGCAATTAAAAGAGGGGACTTATAAGGTTTGCAAGGAGAAGCAAGCAACAGAGAGGACAAAGGAGGAGGTTGAGACACCTCTTCGGCATTCCTTGGTGCCTCCAACCGCACCAAAATCCATCGCTGCCCCTCTCCACCTTCTCACAGCCACCTCCGTCACCTCCATCTCTAACCCAGTCCCCATCTCCATCCCCATTTCTCTTCATCTTCCACCATCAGCACTCCCACTTCCCCTGTTCAAAATAGCCCAAACTCATTCCATCATATACAAAAAAAAGGAAAAACCCAAAGACCACTACCAACACCATCATCCATCCCCACCGCCTCTCTCTCTCTGCCTTTGTTTTAAAAGGAAGAAGAGGATCTCCTATATTTTAGGGTTTGAGAGTTAATTTTGTGAAGAGAATGTAGAGGTCTAGTTTTAGGGTTTGGAAAATTCATTCGAGGAGTAAGAAGGAGAAAAAAGACAAAGTGCTGTAAAAAAATGTTCGAATTTACCGGATAAACGGATACGGATAATATCCGAATTCGAACAATATCCGGCGGATACGAATTCAGTAATAGATATTAAATATCCGTCGAATCCGAATCCAAATTCGGATAGTATATACTGTAATCGAATTTGGATATAGCCATATCTGCTCCGAATTCGATCCGTTTACACCCCTAGTACTGCGAATATCACTAGCCTCGAAAGCCCGGGTAAAACCATGTAATAGAACAAGGAGACCAATCAACATTATGGCTCCTTTAGGCCAATTCCTGCCTTAGGCCCCCTAGGATGATCTAAACCGCCCATTTGATGGGCCACAACGTAAATACTCAGTTTCTCTTTAGATCGGAGGGCTAGGATCATCCTATGGAAATGATATTTTGCAGGCAACCTTTGTACGTTGTGGCCCATCATATGGACGGTTTGGATTATCCTATGGCGAGGGCCAAGTGGTTCACTTTGGAAGACATGGGTGGGGCATACCCTGCTCAAACATTTAAACAAATTAATTGTGGGCCCACCAACCGTTCATGTTGGAGAGATAGAGAGGGAGACCAGTTGGGAATTGTACTGGCGCTGAAGGATCCGTCCTTCAATTGCTGATCCTTCGCGAGTCGAACTCGCTTTCTTCCCATGCCTTTCACTCACTTGCTTGAGTCGGACTCAATTCGGAGGAGTATTGTACCGGCTGTGGACTAGAAGGGGGGATTTTATCGAAGAAGGTGGGGAATATCACTCTCCGACCATCACTTCCAGTGTCTTCATCTCTCCGGCCGATTTCTGGTAACGCAATTTCTACTATCATATTTGAAGAAACTACCAATCACAAGTAAAATTCTAACCCTCGAAACCCTTTCCTTGCTTCCACTTTCTGTGCTCTTGTTAAGATTTTCTTTTGCTTCCATCGTTGTAAATGTGATTTTAGACCAGGGGAAAAAAAACTCTTTATGGGGCTTATGCCTTTTGAGTTGCTTTTGCCTTCAGTTCTCTCCAAATTCGGAGGAAAGTTTTTATTATATTTGAAGATGTAATTTTCATTTTCATTATGCTTAATTGCAAACTATTTGTTTTATCTTAATAATGTTCCCTTGATTCTTTTTTCTGCATTTCCTTTGTTGTAAGCCTTGCAAAGGAAATGTTTTTTTTTTTCATCTCCTTTTCCCTTTATCTCTGATTGTTGAAAGAAGAGAGCTTCATGGTGGTTAGGTTTTCTTCAATAGAAGAAACAGAGAACCCTTGGTTAGGGACTTGATAAACCACCCTTGTACAGACTTTATAATAACCCATGTTTGTAGACTTGGTAACCCCTTTAAGTGACTGGATAAAGCCTTTTAGAGACTTGATAAGCCCCTTCTAGAGACTACAACCCTTGATAGGACCTGATAACTCCTTTTAGAGACTTGATAACCCTCTTGAGAGAGCTGAAGCCTTTTTAGGACTTGCTAACCCATGTTTAGAGACTTGTGAACCCGTTTTTAGGACTTGATAACCCCTGTAATGAACCTGAGAAGCCCTTTTTTGTAGTTGAGAACCGTGTTTAGAGACTTGATAACCCCTGTTTAGAGACTTGAGAACCCTCTTTAGAGAGCTGAAGCCTTTTTAGGACTTGATAACCCATGTTTAGAGACTTGAAAACCGTTTTAGGAGTTGATAACCCCTGTTTAGGAACTGTGAAGCCCTTTTTTGGACTTGAAAACCCCTGTTTAGGAACTCCATAACCCCTATTTAGAGACTACAACCCCGTTTCAAGACTTAATAACCCCAATTTAGAGGTTTGAGAATCCCTTTAAGGACTTGAGAACCCATGTTTAGAGACTCGATAACATCTAAATAGAGACTTGACAACACCTTGAAGGACTTTATAACCCCTGTTTGGAGACATAATAACCCATTTTTGGAGACTTGATAACGTAAGAAAAGCATGTAAATTTCTCCAAATTGTTGGGCTAGATCCAGTTCATTTCAAAACCTTTTGGTTGTTCATCTTTTCTTTCTTCTTCCCCTTCTCCTTTACAAAACAAACAAACATGATCCTAGAATCTAGATGATTATGTTTCCTTGATTATTTACAGATCTATATATACCTGTTGATTGGGATCATTTTACTGGTAACCCCTTTCTAGATCCTGTTCATTTCAGAGATGGTTGGATCATTTTAATGGTGCCTTTCAGAGATGACAAACATTCATCACTTTAAAGTGGAAAAATGATCCCAACCATCTTTGAAATGATACCAACATGGTCGGCACTCCAAGGATGGTTGAATTATAACCTATTGTAGACACATAAAGTGGAAAAATGATCCCAACCATCTCTGAAATGAATTGGATCAAGAACATAATCGTTAAGATTCTAGGCGCATGTTTGTTTGTTTTGTAAATCAGAAGGGGAAAATGAAAGTAAAGATAAACAGCCGAAAAGTTTTGAAATGAACTACATCTAGCCAAACAATTGGGAGAAACACACATGCTTTTCTTGGGTTATCAAGTCTCCAAAACGGGGTCATCAAGTCTCCAAACATGGGTTATCAAGTCCTTCAAGGTGTTCTCAAGTCTCTATTTAGATGTTATCAAGTCCTCAAAAGGGGTTCTGAAATCTCTAAACATGGGTTATCAAGTCCTAAAATGGGGTTGTAAGTCTCTAATTGGGGGTTATCGAGTCTTAAAAATGGGTAACCAAGTTTATAAACATGGGTTATCAAGTCCTTAAAGGGCTTATCAAGGCCTCAAAAGGGGTTCTCATTCTCTAAATAGGGTTATCAAGTCCTAAAACGAGCTTGTAGTCTCTAAACAGGGGTTATCAAGTCCCTAAACATGGGTTTTCAAGTCCAAAAAAGGGCTTCACAGTTCCTAAACAGGAGTTATCATGTCCTAAAACGGGTTCTTTGCAGACCATGAGACTAAAATTCAGGGATTATTTGTTTCCCCAAACCAAAAGAGAAGTAAAGTGGGCCCTGAGAGGGAGACATGATAATGCCGCGAATCAGGAGATTGGTTAGATGATGCATTAAAAAGACAGGAAAATAGATTCCTGTTAAAATTAGGAATTTTTCCACCATTTTCTCCTCACTCACCACCTCCTCAAATCTTTCTCTCCCACTTCCGTATCACTCTTCCACTCATGCTAGGTAGAGAAATATTCCATGAAATATTTTTCATTGTTTCCCAACATGCCCTTAGACATCCTTTGAATTTTCATCTCATATACTATATTGTTCTCTCTCTCTCTCTCTCTCTCTCTCTCTTCCATTCTCTTTTCTTCTGAAGATACAAACTAACAGGCCATTTGCCAAACAACAACAGAGTATCACCCAAGGTACGTATATAATGCTGATATTGTGCTAGAAAGGTGATGGAAAAATATTACCCACGATAGTCCATATATATCCATATGATTTTTAACTGAGGAAATTGATGAGTTTTATAAGTTAGTCCACATGTCTACCACCATATCTTGTAAGAAAATGACTTCTTAGTTTCATTTGGCAATCATTAATAGGCCAGGAACTGATATTGTGAATGGCTAATTAATTTCAGGTGGGATGTTGAGTCAGCACATCAGCTTCCAAAATACATGAAAGTGTGCTATCTTGCGTTGTTGAGTACTGTCAAGGAAATAGTAGAGGAACTTGCAGCTGATGGAAAGTCTTATCGTGTACCATACTTAATAGAAGCAGTATGACATCTTAACATACATAAAATTTGAGCCATATTAAGAACATTTAAATTAGGCTACAGATATTGCCAATACCATGTTTTGATAATTGCACTCACTCATCTAGTCTTTTATTATATAAACGGCTGGCAAACGTTATTGCAGTTCCCAAAAATCAATCAAAAGCAAAAAGAAAAGATAACTTGAATTTTATACAATTATTAAACATGGGAGTGCCAACATCAACATCCTTGAGTTGTTTTGGGAAGATAACCTTGTGTTTCCTTTTCGATGATAATTTTTCGGGAAACATATATTTACACCCCCTCTAGTTTCTGGCACATACACTTCTAACCCTGACTTTCAAAACGTGACAACTACACCCCCTGAGGTTGCATTTTGTTATAAGTATACCCCTTCCGTCAACTGTCCATTAGTTTAACCCGACGGAATGGCCCAAACTAACCCGGGTTAAGATTTTGGGGATAGAAATACCCTCATTGGTTTTAAGCCATTTGCAGAGGGATTAGGGTTTTGTCATTTCCTTCATCACCCATTTCCTTCATCACGGTGGCCGTCGCAATCTCCGGCACAACCCATTTACGTTGTGGCATGGTTAATCCCAGCGAGATCTAGTTCTGAGATATGCTTTAGGTCATGAACCTTAAAAAAACCAAGAAATAAGAAACAGGGATAAAGGCAAATGAATGGGCATTTTCTACATACCTGAAATAAGATCTGTGATAGTGTGAAGGAATGAAAATGGGTTTCGAAGTTGGGTGGCTGCGAAGGTGGGTTCTAGCGGCTATCGATATGGATTTCTGGATGGGCGAATTGGGCTCCGAGAGATGTATTTCAAGAGGGATGGGATATTGAACCTGGGTTTGAATGGGTTTGGCACTGAATTTGGGGATGAATAGATTTGGAAATGAGAGGGGTTTGGTATTGAATCTAGGTTGGAATGGGTATAGAAATGAGATGGATATGGTATTGAATCTTGATTTGAATGGTTTTGAAGATGAGTGAAGTGGGCTTGGAGCTGGTTCAAAGTAGATTTTGGGCCTGCACATTTGGAGCATATTTTTAGGTATCCAGGTTGAAGATGAGATGGGTTTCATGTTTTTGAGATAGGGGTTTTGAACAATTCGTTGAAGTTTTTTGGTGATTCAAGTTATGATGGATTTAGATCCAAGTTACTGTATTTTGATTTCAGTTCACGTATTAAGGCTCAATAGATCCAAGATTCAATACCCACCTTTGCAGCCACCATATCCATCTCATTTTCAATTGGTGAAGACGAGGGCATTTTGGTCATTTCCGCCTTACCGTCTATTCCGTCACGTTAAAAAAAAACCCATTGTAACTTCAGGGGGTGTAGTTGTCACGTTTTAAAAGTCAGGATTAGAAGTGTATGTGTCAGAAGCTAGAGGGGGTGTAAATGTATTTTTCCCTGATTTTTATGTTCTAATATTATGGTTGAGCAACTTGCTCTTATCGCAGATGAAATGGTTAACAAGAGCATACTTTAATGAAGCTGTATGGTATAACAAGGGATATGTACCTCTATTTAATGATCATTTAACCCTCTCATTGATCAGTTGCGGTTACCCAAGTATTACTATCCTCACTTTTGTTGGGATGGATGAAATTGCAACAAAGGAGGCATTTGATTGGGCAAGCACAAGGCCCAAGATTGTTATGGATGCATCAATAGTTAACCGACTCCGAGATGACAACGTGGGAAGCAAGGTAGGATGCTAATTTACATGAAACATTTACAGTAATATTGTGAAAAAAAAAAAAAAAAACTCAATGGACTTAATAATATTATGAATCCTTGAAGGGAAGTGATATATTCGCCCCTTTGGATTACTTGTGACACCCAGCAGTAGTGTATAAAGGACAGCGGACGGGCTGATACACTGCTGCTGGGTGTCCCAAGTAATCAAAAGGGGCGGATATATCACTTCCCATCCTTAAAACAACCTTCATATTCTTGTCATGTCTCATGACTATTTTAATGACAAACTACCTTCTCATTACAATAACATTCTTATCCCCCACAAACTAATTATGATGTGTATGGTGAATTTGAGGAACTACAACTATTCACGGATGCACTCAATAGGTACTCGACTTACATGTATCTTTTATTTCTATTGCTTTGAATAGAGACTACTATTTTATAGCACTTTGGTTAACATGCCAAAGGACTATAACGTGTTACATCGCAACTTATACCAGACCCTAAATGTTGAGGAACTCAACTTATCACAAAATACAATACAACACTAAATGTTGCCAAACCAAAAGAGAAGTAAAGAAAGAGAAGTAAAGTGGGCCCTGAGAGGGAGACATGATAATGCCGCGAATGAGGTGATTGGTGAGATGATGCATTAAAAAGACAGGAAAATAGATTCCTGTTTAAATTAGGAATTTTTTCCACCATTTTCTCCTCACTCATCACCTCCTCAAATCTTTCTCTCCCACTTCCGTATCACTCTTCCACTCATCCTAGGTAGAGAAATATTCCATGAAATATTTTTCATTGTTTCCCAACATGCCCTTAGACATCCTTTGAATTTTCATCTCATATACTATATTGCTCTCTCTCTCTCTCTCTCTCTCTCTCTCTCTCTCTCTTCCAAACTAACAGGCCATTTGCCAAACAACAACAGAGTATCACCCAAGGTACGTATATAATGCTGATATTGTGCTAGAAAGGTGATGGAAAAATATTACCCACGATAGTCCATATATATCCATATGATTTTTAACTGAGGAAATTGATGAGTTTTATAAGTTAGTCCACATGTCTACCACCATATCTTGTAAGAAAATGACTTCTTAGTTTCATTTGGCAATCATTAATAGGCTAGGAACTGATATTGTGAATGGCTAATTAATTTCAGGTGGGATGTTGAGTCAGCACATCAGCTTCCAAAATACATGAAAGTGTGCTATCTTGCGTTGTTGAGTACTGTCAAGGAAATAGAAGAGGAACTTGCAGCTGATGGAAAGTCTTATCGTGTACCATACTTAATAGAAGCAGTATGACATCTTAACATACATAAAATTTGAGCCATATTAAGAACATTTAAATTAGGCTTCAGATATTGCCAATACCATGTTTTGATAATTGCACTCACTCATCTAGTCTTTTATTATATAAACGGCTGGCAAACGTTATTGCAGTTCCCAAAAATCAATCAAAAGCAAAAAGAAAAGATAACTTGAATTTTATACAATTATTAAACATGGGAGTGCCAACATCAACATCCTTGAGTTGTTTTGGGAAGATAACCTTGTGTTTCCTTTTCGATGATAATTTTTCGGGAAACATATATTTACACCCCCTCTAGTTTCTGACACATACACTTCTAACCCTGACTTTCAAAACGTGACAACTACACCCCCTGAGGTTGCATTTTGTTATAAGTATACCCCTTCCGTCAACTGTCCATTAGTTTAACCCGACGCAATGGCCCAAACTAACCCGGGTTAAGATTTTGGGGATAGAAATACCCTCATTGGTTTTAAGCCATTTGCAGAGGGATTAGGGTTTTGCCATTTCCTTTATCACGGTGGCCGTCGCAATCTCCGGCACAACCCATTTATGTTGTGGCATGGTTAATCCCAGCCAGATCTAGTTCTGAGATATGCTTTAGGTCATGAACCTTAAAAAAAACCAGGAAATAAGAAACAGGGATAAAGGCAAATGAATGGGCATTTTCTACATACCTGAAATAAGATCTGTGATAGTGTGAAGGAATGAAAATTGGTTTCGAAGTTGGGTGGCTGCGAAGGTGGGTTCTAGCGGCTATCGATCTGGATTTTTGGATGGGCGAATTGGGCTCCAAGAGATGTATTTCAAGAGGGATGGGATATTGAACCTGGGTTTGAATGGGTTTGGCACTGAATTTGGGGATGAATAGATTTGGAAATGAGAGGGGTTTGGTATTGAATCTAGGTTGGAATGGGTATAGAAATGAGATGGATATGGTATTGAATCTTGATTTGAATGGTTTTGAAGATGAGTGAAGTGGGCTTGGAGCTGGTTCAAAGTGGATTTTGGGCCTGCACATTTGGAGCATATTTTTAGGTATCCAGGTTGAAGATGAGATGGGTTTCATGTTTTTGAGATAGGGGTTTTGAACAATTCGTTGAAGTTTTTTGGTGATTCAAGTTATGATGGATTTAGATCCAAGTTACTGTATTTTGATTTCAGTTCACGTATTAAGGCTCAATAGATCCAAGATTCAATACCCACCTTTGCAGCCACCATATCCATCTCATTTTCAGTTGGTGAAGACGAGGGCATTTTGGTCATTTCCGCCTTACCGTCTATTCCGTCACGTTAAAAAAAACCCATTGTAACTTCAGGGGGTGTAGTTGTCACGTTTTAAAAGTCAGGATTAGAAGTGTATGTGTCAGAAGCTAGAGGGGGTGTAAATGTATTTTTCCCTGATTTTTATGTTCTAATATTATGGTTGAACAACTTGCTCTTATCGCAGATGAAATGGTTAACAGGAGCATACTTTAATGAAGCTGTATGGTATAACAAGGGATATGTACCTCTATTTAATGATCATTTAACCCTCTCATTGATCAGTTGCGGTTACCCAAGTATTACTATCCTCACTTTTGTTGGGATGGATGAAATTGCAACAAAGGAGGCATTTGATTGGGCAAGCACAAGGCCCAAGATTGTTATGGATGCATCAATAGTTAACCGACTCCGAGATGACATCGTGGGAAGCAAGGTAGGATGCTAATTTACATGAAACATTTACAGTAATATTGTGAAAAAAAAAAAAAAAAAAAAACTCAGTGGACTTAATAATATTATGAATCCTTGAAGGGAAGTGACTATTTTAATGACAAACTACCTTCTCATTACAATAACATTCTTATCCCCCACAAACTAATTACCTCTAATTTCTTAAGAGATTGCTAACTGTACTAGAGTTAAAAGCTAATCCAACTAAATAAAACTTAGGGATGTGCCTATATCTAAATCAGAAGGTGTTTTATGTCCAGCCATTGAGTTATGAGTTGAGTAAGTCTTTTTAACCCAAAAAAAACAATCATAATACATGGATCAACTAATTTAAGTAACATGAGACAAGAAGATAAAATGTGTAATTGTTTTTTGTATTGATTTTAATATTATTTTTATGTATCATTGACATTTGAAGTTTGAACAAGAACGAGGGCATGTTGTATCATCTCTCGAATGCTATGTCAAGGAGCATGGGTGCTCAGAGCAAGAGGCGTGTGATAAGTTGCAAGAATTGATTAAGATTGCATGGAAAGGCCTAGTCAAGCCTGCCTTGACCCTCCGGTCTCACTTGCTCTCCTTATGCCAATTGTGAATCTCGCACGTGTTATGGAAGTATTGTACAAAAATGATGATGGATACACATTTGCCGAAGGCAAGACCAAAGAGCGGATCATCGCATTGTTTGTTGAACCGATTGCCCTTTAAGTATATATGTGGTTCACTTAGTTTTATGGCCGGTTTAAATGTGCCTCAATAAAGGATTGTTTATCTTACTATTGGATGTAATATGTAATAGCATTGATAGTACTTTGTGTTTACTATGCTGTCTAAATTGGTGGATAATAATATGTAAAAGGGTTACTAATGTTGTACGTGTGTGTAGTATCTTCTCTGGTTGTATTGTGTGTTTTGTCACAAAGTGAATACTTTCTTTAGAGAGACCTAAGGAACATGTTTATAGCAAAGCTCGTAGTTTATCTTTACACTTATTAAAAGATTAAGTGTAAAATCCATCACCTAAATAAAAAATCAGTCACCTATAAGAAATTATCCGGAAAAATCTTCATCATCAATAAAAGGCGTCACTAAGGGGCCGTTTGGTTACGCGGATTTTAGAATCCAAATTTTATTTTGAAAACAGTGTAAAATAGGGTTGATGATCAAGCTGTCGTATGCTATCCTGACAGCGTTTCTTGAATTTTAAAGAAGAAATCAAGGTTTTAGAAATCTCTCCCTCATCCTGAGATTTCTAAAATCTGGAAACATATGATCTGCTCCTCTCTTGCTGACAGAAAGAAGGGGGAGAAATCAGAAAACGACGGTTGATCCGCTTCTTCTCTTGTCTCTCATTTACAATTTTGAAGAAATTCCGGATTCTAAAATCCGCATATCCATTCCATCTAACCAATCCCCATTTCCCACCTTAATTTCGTATCCATTATGCCTCCAAAGAGTCGAAAAGGAATGGAAATTTCCTCCAACGTTCTATAAATACCCACCCCTCTCCCTTATTTTACGATCAAGCAAAAACGTCCCCCTCTCCTAGCCATTAAGAAAAGCATTCGTCCATAGCCCATACCCTCTCTCTCCTCTAGAAAATCCAACCCAATTTCACATTCCCATTCCCATTCCCCCCACCCAATGCGTCGAAAGCGTTGGGATGGGCGGATCTTCACAAATCGTTAGGAAAGGTAGGTAAGTTCCGCCTTTTTAGGAAAATTTATTTTTATCTTGATTTTGGTAGAATCCATGATTAAAGTTGTAAAAACTGTTACAGTCCATGTTTCATATTAATTTTTGGTAGAATCCATGATTAACTTTGTTAAAATTGTTAGAATCCATGTTAACTTATTTCCATATATATTAATTTTGTTAGAATCCATGTTAAAATATTTAGATACATGTTTCTCATCAATATTTGAATTTAATAGTTGATTCATTAAATTTGTCTGTAAACTCGATATTGCATTAAAATCCATTTTTCTTGCATTAGTTTTAGGCTGCAAATCATTCCTCTAGGCCCACATAATTTAGTTTAGAACTAGGATAAACTAGAATACTCCCGAGTTCCGCTCAAATGTTCTAGAGTCCCTCTGGAATGATCCAGAGTGCCTCGGAAATGAACTCGAATGACTCCTGGAATGATCCAGAGTGCACTAGAGTGCCACGGGAATGCATCAGAGTGACCCAGTTTCTTAACCAGAATCCCCAGAAATCACCGAGAGTCTTGAATTAGGAATTAAATATCCTAGTTAAACCCAAATCTTATCTTCAATTTTGTCCATTTAGGTTAAGTAAAACCTATGCATCATTCCCATAAACAACATGTTAATCACATATGCAAGATCCGTGTTGGAACCCACATTAGGCACTTAGGTCCTACATTAGGCACTTAAGTCCCATTTTAGGCATGTAAGACCCGAGTTAGGACATTGGTAATAAGCCGTCATGATTAAATCAAGGAGAAACTATTTCATGTTCTATCTTTGATCAAATCAAAGGAAGGTATAAAATCCATAAGTAAATCCATGTGAATCAATCAGTGGTTCTCCCATTATCAACCTTATGGTACATCCATTTAGAATAAATGCATTTAGGACCAATTGTGTTTTGTCAAAACATATAATCTTATCATGTTGCATTTGTATTTGTAGAGTACATGTTAGCACCATCATTAGAGTTGTCTGGGTCAAGTTCAATTGGCTGTTGATGATCACATTTATGTGTGAATCTTAGGGTAGTAAATCATGCATATTTGATATTTAGAGCAGTGCTATTTGATGTGTTTTTTTTGTTTTTGATTTGCAGGGCCATTTTTGGATTTTTCCGAAAAATTTAGTGAAAAGATAAAATTTCAAAGGAAAATTTGAGCTGAATGCAAGCATGGTACACAAGTATTTAGCCGAAATATGATTCATAGGGAAATTACATTTGAATGTTCTAGGCCATATGGTCTTGTTTGTGAGTTGAAATGTTGTGGGTTGTGGTTGTGGATTAGAAGGTCGGGAAATGGTAGTCAAAATATGGGCGGCTTGGATCATCCACTAGAATTGCATGGTGTGATTCATTTATCTTGTGGCCCAATGAAGTGAATGGTTTGGATCGGCCTTGGGAAATGATTTGAGGGGTGTAATCAACTCACATGGTGGACCATCATTTGAGCAGCTTGGATCAGCTTATGGAGGTAAATTAGAGGGACAGATAGTTTACATTGAAGGACCCATTAGTGGAAACGATATTATGGGATGCAACCTTTGTGTACCCACAAATGGGTGGTCGGGATTGTTCTATTAAGATGAATTAGGGGTGCAAATTAACATTTATTTTGTGGCCCATTGATTGGATGGTGTGGATCAACTCATGGAATAACCTAGGGGGGTGTAACTATCCACATTGTGGCCCACTTTTTGAACGGTTTAGATCATCCCATGAAAGCCGAATTGTGAGCCCTATCAATGGAAATGATAGTTTGGGATGTAACTTTTGTGGACACATAAAATGGACGGTTGGATCATCTTATGCATAAACGTCCAGCCACTTTGGATTTTTTTTAGTGCAAAGAAATTAAAAGGCCACGTATGTTATTGTGCACGCAATATCTGTTTCAGAGCACATGCAAATGGGGGTTATGGGACCCACTTGGCAAAGTTGGTAAGTTAACAAGTTTCACACATGTTCCGTTCATGTGTACTTCATATAGATGTCAATTATGTTAGATTCATGAATTCATGCTTTGCCTATTCTCTGATCATGTAGAACTCTTGCATGTTCAACATAAGGCATAAAATGAGAATGGATAAATAACCCTTTTGATGAATTTTAACTAAATAAAGCCCTCAAAAATTAAAAACTAGTACTTATCGGGCGAGAACGGTGCCTAACACCTTCCATTCTTGTAATCAGACAATGGGCCCTTCATGGAATCGCATGCTTAGTCTTGCAAAGTCACTTATGGGTCTTGGGCCCTAACCCAGGTGGCGACTCTTGTCATTTCCTCTCTTTTTTTCGTGAAGTTCGGGTTTCTTACCCCAAATTCGTGGAAAAGTGTGGAAAATCAATCACTGCCATCAAACACGCAAGAAAAGAGCAAACGCCGATGCATGCTCGGGGGTGTGAAGGGATAACTTCCAGACACGGTCCCACAACGCCCGAATATTGTATCCACGGCCCATGTGATACAAATTGTAAGATCCCATATCGAAAAGGGAGAGAAAGTTTCTTGGCTTCGGCTTAGCTATATATGTGATCTCTCCTTCTTTCTGTGCTGACATGTTTTCAGCATCTCCAAGGGGCGGGTCCCGCGGAGTGGGTCGGACATGGTTAGTGCTGCTGAAAAACAAAACCGGAAGTGTAGAAGATCAAGAATCGGATAATATTTATACAGTGGCGTCGGGGGTGATAAAATGGTATTAGAGCCATACCTCCCAGAGTGCCAGTGAGGATGTCAGGCCCTAAATGGGGTGGATTGTAAGATCTCACATTGGAAAGGGAGAGAAGGTTCATAGGCTATATATGTGAACTCTCATCCTGACTGAGGGCGGAGCCCGGAATCAACTTAAAGGGGGGCAAATGTTGGTTCCCACCATTTTTCACTTCATGTATTGATAGGTGGGGCCCACCATCTCCCCTAACCCATGCATAAGGTGAACCCACAAGAGAAGTAAAGTGGTTGGCTCCCTTTGTGAGGAGAATATGTAGGGATAACGCAATTGAGATTGTTACAGCACTGTATAGTAGTGGGTATTCAGTGAACATGGAGAAATTGGTTGGCTCCCTTTGTGAGGATGGTAAATTCTTAGAGGCACGAGAACTTTTGCCATTTAGTTTGGAGAAGCATCGAAATTTAGATACTGAACTTTATAATACAGTGATTAAGGGTCTTTGTAAAATTTGGAGAGCTCAGGTAGCATTTTCTTTGTTCTATGAATTAACAGAAAAAGGATATGGGCCTTTTGTGAGTTGCTTGAAAGAATTGGTGATTTCCCTCAAAGCTGATAGAAGATTAAAAGAAGCAGATTTTTTTTCTAAACAGATAACCTACAGGATTCAAAACCAGTAAAGAGAAATTGACAGCTACACGTGTTGGTCATTTATTGAAATTTCGTTGCTTTATAATTGATTTGCCCATTCCTATGTGGAGGGAGTGCAGATATATTAATGATGAGATGCTGTAGTCTTTTTGAGAGCTAAGATGGTGAGGTTTAGGTTCAACATTTCAGACCTTTTATAGGTTAACAATGCAGGCAACACAGAAGTAAGATTTCTGGAGTTCAATGTTATTATTGTTATTTTGGTTTTGATAACTTAAGGCGTCTGAGGAAGCAATACATATATTGTAGTCGTGGGAGATATCACATGGATGTACATTTCTTGAAGGACTGTATATATCAAATATCTAGACATTATTTGGACGAAATATATTATTGCAAGGACTAACCTACTTTGCTTGTCCACTGGTGTGTGCAGCGTCCATAGAGAAATCTTCAAGGGTATCTTGTTCTATGAAGAGATTCAGATGAGCAGATATAGTGAGGAGCATCTTCGTCCCAACTGAAACTCCCAACTTTGGGTCTTGGCAGAGAGAGACTATCCTCCTGCTTAAATGAGCTTTTTTCGGGGCTATTGGTGAGAAAAATTCCAACAAGGCGGATGTCCAGACGCTTCTTTATAGAATCATCATACATCAGACTCAGTTGGATCACCTTATTATTGATAATAACTCTCTTAATGTTGTCTGATAAGTGAGAGATGCGGTTTGCTATCCTTCGAGATTTTTGATGTGATTGCGGGTCATGCCAAGGAGATTCAACATGTTTGGCGATATGACAATAGTGATACAGATCTACTTTCTTTTTTCAGGTGTTGACAGCTCTGCGATTTTAAAAACACTCCACTTCTCTTGAGAACAACAACAATAGAAACTTCCCAAAGGAAATTAGCCAAAATCTCTTCGAAAAATGTTACTTTCTTTCTAACATTTTCTAATCATAAACCATTCTTTCCTGCTTCAACCATCCTAGTTCAACTAGAAGGTTAAAAGAAGCGGATTTTGTTTCCAGACGGATAACTTGTAGGAGTTCAAGACCAATAGATAACATTTTACAGCTGCATGTGTTCAGCATTTATTGACACTTCGCTGCTTGATAATTGCTTTGCCCATTCCTATCTAGAGAAAATTCAAATATGTTAATGATGACATGCTGCAATCTTTTGGAGAGATCAGATGGTGAGGTTTGGGCTCAACTTTTCAGAGCTTTAATTGGTTTACCAGTACAGGGAACACCGAGGTAGGATTTCTGTTGTTCAAAGTTAATCTTTTCATCTTGGTTGCGATAAGTTAAGGTGATTGAGGGATTGTTGCATGTATTGCAGCTGCCGGTAATATCACCTGTATTAGCTGTCAAATATTATTCAGAATTTCTCAGGCCCGGATGGGATTTGTGATTCAAATGAGGCGGAGGCTAGAACTCTCTTTTGTGGGCTCAAATGGTTTGCATTATCGGGTTCAGGTCCTTTGATTGGAGAAGGCGATTCTTTTTCTTCAAATGCCCTCGCTTGGGTAGCTTGTAAGGCTCTAGGACCGTGGAATTTGCCCAACATAAGCATGGAGATTCACGACCTTTGTCCAATAGTGTGATCCATGTTTAATCATATGAAACAGACCGCAAACTCTATGGCGGATAGATTTGCAAAAGCAGGTTTAGAAATGGAAGAATTGTTGTTCTTTAGATAGTAGTTGGGTTCTCTGGGGTTTTTTTGTGCTTGGCTGTTTGTACGTTTTATTTTACATTGTCAAGGACACCTTGTCCCCTGTTCTTAATATAATTTTTGTAGTTACCCTCTTCAAAAAAAATAGAAATATCATCTGTATGTACATATCTTAAAGGGATGTATATATCAGACATCAACCATTATTTGGATGAAACAAAGTGTTGCAAAAATTAACATGGTTTGGTCGACCGATGGTTTTAGATGCCGATTCTTTTGGTTGTCCAGTGAGCAACATTCCTTCTTATTTTAGGGGTATATTGGCTTTTTTTCACTACTTTTGGGAGGTGATTAGGATGAGCATTAGTAATGACGGGTGTCCTCGTCTCAGGTGGGAAATACATGGTAAATTCAAAGGAAAACATAATTGACAAATCTTAGATAGACTATACATTGCAAGCACTCTGCTACTGCGTCTGTAAAAGAATTCAAAATCTTTACAATGATTTTACTCACATCTTATTCACCCAACTCGCATTCAAATCAAAATGCGTGCAGGGAGATTCATACAAAATTTTCATCCCTTGCCAGATCCTCACCAAACAGAAAAGAAATTCTCTCCACCATTCAGGAATCTCTACCACCATTTCTCTGTTCCCCTTCAGGCAGTAGCTTAGATCTACACAAGGGACATGTCTTCTGGCCTTGATCCACCCACTTATCTAGGCATCCTACATGAAAAGCATGTGAACAATTGGACAGCTCTCTGATCTCATGCTTCCAATCTAAACAATTCCAGCAAATGGCACAAATGGGTTCTTTTTCACCTTCGCAGCCACCTCGTGAATGAAGACAAAATCTGCTGAAAAGTGAGCCTCTGTGGCTGCTGTCAGATGACCATCTGTGAAATGCCTTTTGGTATGAAAGCTAGCAAATCCCACAAAATTCTGTGAACAGAGAATAACAAATCTGTCCAAGGATAAAATTTTGATCAACCACCTTAGGTGACAATTTGGTTCTAGGGCATCTTACCTCTGAAAATTACTTGCATAAAATCTTAAACGTAAATGGTTTTGCAGATGATGACTATGATACTTCCAAAAATGATTCAAGTAATTAGTTACTAAAGGCCTTAATTTAAAGATCAAATTAAAATAGGGGGGCTGATATCTGCACTACCATATTTTGATAATGGCATGCACTACTCTTTGTGTTACACTTATTCAATTGACTTTTCAGGGCTGTTACAATACCTAAGATTAGGGTTCAATGGAGACACGGTCTGATGCATCCAAAAGATCTAGACATTAACTGACAGGAATTGGTCATAACATGTGGATTCGATCCGTGTCCACTGGATCAATATCCTAAGGTCTGAATTATTTCTAATTGTGACCTAGAGCATCCTAGATCCAAATGGAGGGCACCAATGTCAGTAGGGGTGCAACTCAGGTCGGCTTGAGGCCAACCCGACTCGACCCGAGAAACCCTTTTTTCCAACCCGAACCTGATCCGACCTGAGTTTTTAAGCATTCAAAAAACAAATTTCATAAAAAATGTCGGGTTTCACTAGGTTGGATTGCCCAAACCCGACCCGACCAGAGTGAACCCAAGCCTGAGTTGCTCCCCTAAGTGTCAGGAAATAAAATTCATATTTTTTGTATATTTATGTCTATTCATGACACATTTCATAATATTTAAAAACATGCTCAAATGACAAATAATATTTCATTTTCCGACTTTTCTTTTCGATGACAATTTTCCCCTCGCTCTCAAGTTTCTTTCTTTTTGCCTCACCTAACCTTAAGCTTGAATTGTGTAGGACCTAGGATACTCCGATAGACGGTCCGATTCGAAATGGATATCACTTCGATTCGAAAAGTAGGATTCAAAAACACTCCAAAATGATTCCAACCAATAAGGAATCCCAATAGATCGTCACCAAGACATTGGTGGATCCGATTCGAAGTGGATTCACGGACATCCTTACTCCATATGCTATCAACATCCAACCATAAAAAGTGGTAAACAAAAGCTAATTGTGCCATTATCAAAATATGGTAGTGCAGATAACAGTCACCTTAAAATAATCTTCTTTACAACTAAAGACCAGTTTTGGTAGAATAGGTAATGACTTCCAAAACTTGATTGAAGTAATATCTATTGGGATCTCAAATGCCTACGGGAGTACTTAAAGGCTACTCATGTTGGCAATATCATGTTTTGATAACGGGGCGAATCACTGTGTCCTTTATTATTTAACCAGCTTTCAAAGGCTATTGCCATTCCCCAAAGGCTCTAAGAAGCCAATTAAAAAAGACAAGAAAATTGACTTCGCCCCATTACCAAAACATGGTACTACATAGGGGTGTAAATGGATATTCGGAAATTCGATTACTGTCCGTATCCGAATCCGTTTAAAGCGAATATTATTCGAATCCGTTTCAAGCAGATATTATCCGAATCCGTTTATGAGATATCCGGCTCTTAGCGGATGCAAATCTGGTAAATGGTATATCCGATCCGTTTAACATCCGAATACGATAAGTAAATCCTTTTTATTTATTATTAATAATATCATTAATATTTATTCTTAGTAATGACACACTATCTTTTGTTTCTAAAAGAAAAGTGAACTTTCCTTTTAGAAAAAAAAACAAAAACAAAAACAAAAAGTGTTTTGGGTAGGAAATGAAGTAATCTCTCATTTTAAGGGAATTCTTGGAGTTTGACATGGCTTCTTTATGAAGCAACAAATGTGGGCTGTAGGATGAAAGAGACAAATGGATGATGGTGATTGAAAGAAGATGGAATAGCTTCTAGAGAATTCTAGACCAAAAAGGCCATCTAGGTTGTTGATGGTAAATGGACGGCTCAGATCAATTTTCCAACTTAGGGTTATATAAAAACCCAAAATGCAATTAAAAGAGGGGACTTATAAGGTTTGCAAGGAGAAGCAAGCAACAGAGAGGAGAAAGGAGGAGGCTGAGACACCTCTTCGGCATTCCTTGGTGCCTCCAACGGTTTGGATTATCCTATGGCGAGGGCCATGTGGTTCACTTTGGAAGACATGGGTGGGGCATACCCTGCTCAAACATTTAAACAAATTAATTGTGGGCCCACCAACCGTACATGTTGGAGAGATAGAGAGGGAGACCAGTTGGGAATAGTACTGGCGCTAAAGGATCCGTCCTTCAACTGCTGATCCTTCGCGAGTCGAACTCGCTCTCTTGCCACACCTTTCACTCACTTGCTTGAGTCGGACTCAATTCGGAGGAGTATTGTACCGGCTGTGGACTAGAAGGGGGGATTTTATCGAAGAAGGTGGGGAATATCACTCTCCGACCATCACTTCCAGTGTCTTCATCTATTCGGCCGATTTCTGGTAACGCAATTTCTACTGTCATATTTGAAGAAACTATCAATCACAAGTAAAATTCTAACCCTCGAAACCCTTTCCTTGCTTCCACTTTCTGTGTTCTTGTTAAGATTTTCTTTTGCTTCCATCGTTGTAAATGTGATTTTAGACCAGGGAAAAAAACTCTTTATGGGGCTTATGCCTTTTGAGTTGTTTTTGCCTACAGTTCTCTCCAAATGCTGAGGAAAGTTTTTATTATATTTGAAGATGTAATTTTCATTTTCATTACGCTTAATTGCAAACTATTTGTTTTATCTAAATAATGTTCCCTTGATTCTTTTTTTTCTGCATTTCCTTTGTTGTAAGCCTTGCAAAGGAAATGTTTTTTTTTTTTTTTCATGTCCTTTTCCCTTTATCTCTGATTGTTGTAAGCTGAGAGCTTCATGGTGGTTAGGTTTTCTTCAATAGAAGAAACAGAGAACCCCTGGTTAGGGACTTGATAAACCACCCCTTGTAGAGACTTTATAATAATCCATGTTTATAGACTTGGTAACCCCATTAAGTGACTGGATAAACCCTTTTAGAGACTTGATAAGCCCCTTCTAGAGACTACAACCCTTGATAGGACCTGATAACTCCTTTTAGAGACTTGATAACCCTCTTGAGAGAGCTGAAGCCTTTTTGGGACTTGCTAACCCATGTTTAGAGACTTGTGAACCCGTTTTTAGGACTTGATAACCCCTGTAATGAACCTGAGAAGCCGTTTTTTGTAGTTGAGAACCCTGTTTAGAGACTTGATAACCCCTGTTTAGAGACTTGAGAACCCTCTTTAGAGAGCTGAAGCCTTTTTAGGACTTGATAACCCATGTTTAGAGACTTGAAAACCGTTTTAGGAGTTGATAACCCCTGTTTAGGAACTGTGAAGCCCTTTTTTGGACTTGAAAACCCCTGTTTAGGAACTCCATAACCCCTATTTAGAGACTACAACCCCGTTTCAAGACTTAATGACCCCAATTTAGAGGTTCGAGAATCCCTTTAAGGACTTGAGAACCCATGTTTAGAGACTTGATAACATCTAAATAGAGACTTGACAACACCTTGAAAGACTTGATAACCCCTGTTTGGAGACATAATAACCCATTTTTGGAGACTTGATAACGTAAGAAAAGCATGTAAATTTCTCCAAATTGTTTGGCTAGATCCAGTTCATTTCAGAACTTTTTGGTTGTTCATCTTTTCTTTGTTCTTCCCCTTCTCCTTTACAAAACAAACAAACATGATCCTAGAATCTTGATGATTATGTTTCGTTGATTATTTACAGATCTATATATACCTGTTGATTGGGATCATTTTACTGGTAACTCCTTCCTAGATCCTGTTCATTTCAGAGATGGTTGGATCATTTTAATGGTACCTTCCAGAGATGACAAAGATTCATCACTTTAAAGTGGAAAAATGATCCCAACCATCTTTGAAATGATACCAACATGGTCGGCACTCCAAGGGTGGTTGAATTATAGCCTATTGTAGACACATAAAGTGGAAAATGATCCCAACCATCTCTGAAATGAATTGGATCTAGAACATAATCGTTAAGATTCTAGGCGCATGTTTGTTTGTTTTGTAAATCAGAAGGGGAAAATGAAAGTAAAGATGATCAACCGAAAAGTTTTGAAACGAACTACATCTAGCCAAACAATTTGGAGAAACACACATGCTTTTCTTGGGTTATCAAGTCTCCAAAACGGGGTCATCAAGTCTCCAAACATGGGTTATCAAGTCCTTCAAGGTGTTCTCAAGTCTCTATTTAGATGTTATCAAGTCCTCAAAAATGGTTCTGAAATCTCTAAACATGGGTTATCAAGTCCTAAAATGGGGTTGTAAGTCTCTAATTGGGCGTTATCGAGTCTTAAAAATGGGTAACCAAGTTTATAAACATGGGTTATCAAGTCCTTAAAGGGCTTATCAAGGCCTCAAAAGGGGTTCTCAATTCTCTAAATAGGGTTATCAAGTCCTAAAACGAGCTTGTAGTCTCTAAACAGGGGTTATCAAGTCCCTAAACATGGGTTTTCAAGTCCAAAAAAGGGCTTCACAGTTCCTAAACATGAGTTATCATGTCCTAAAATGGGTTCTCAAGTCTCTAAACATGGGTTATCAAGTCCTAAAAGGGGTTTTAAAGTCTCTAAACATGGGTTATCAAGTCTCTAAAAAGGGGTTATCAAGTCTCTAAACAGGGTTCTCAACTCCAAAAACGGCTTCTCATATTTCTAAACAGGGGTTATCAAGTCCTAAAAACTGGTTCTCAAGTCTCTAAACACAGGTTAAGAAGTCATGAGCGTCTTCTCAACTCTCTAAAAAGGGGATATCAAGTCTCTAAAAGGAGTTATCAGGTCCTAACAAGGGTTATAGTCTTTCGAAGGGGGTTATCATGTCTCTAAAAGGGTTTATCAAGTCACTTGAAGGGGGTTATCAAGTCTATAAACATGGGTTATTATCAAGCCTCTACAAGGGGTTTATCAAGTCCCTAACCATGGGTTTTGTTTCTTCTGTTGAAGAAAATCGATTTAACAATCCCGAAAGCTCTCATCTTTCAAGAATTAGAGATAAAGGGAAAAGGACATGAAACAAAAAATAATAATTCCTTCGGAAGTTTTCTCAGAATTAAGCATAATGATAATGAAAATTACATCTTCAAATATAATAAAAAGTTTTCTCACAATTTGGAAAGAACTGAAAACAAAAACAACCCAAAAGGCATAAGCCGTATAGAGAGTTTTTTTTTTTTTTTTTTTTAGGTATGAAACAATATTTTAAATTTCGGTTTCAGAATGCGTTTCGGCCCTATTTGAAACCGAAATTTCAGCGGAAATTTCGGTTGAAATTCGTCGAAATAATGTTACCGCTAATTTATCTCTTATAAATTTCGACCGAAATTTCGGTAATTTTAGTAATTTCGGAACATTATTGAGTAAAACAAATAGTTTGCAATTAAGCATACTGATAATGAAAATTACATCTTCAAATATAATAAAAAGTTTTCTCAGAATTTGGAAAGAACTGAAAACAAAAACAACCCAAAAGGCATAAGCCCCATAGAGAGTTCTTTTTTTTTCCAGGTATGAAACAAGGTTTTAAATTTTGGTTTCAGACTGCATTTCGGTCCTATCCAAAACCGAAATCCGTCGAAATAAAGTTACCGCTAATTTATCTCTTGTAAAATTTCGACCGAAATTTCTGTAATTTCAGCTGAAATTTTGGGAAAATATTCAAAAACCATATTTTTGGGTGAAATCCCTGAAATTTTGGACGATAAACCAAATTTCAACCCAAATAAATGACAATTTCAAGTATTCTCAATTTCGATTTCGTTCTTGACCGAAACCCGAAATTTCATATTTTGGTCGAAATTTAAAACCTTGGTATGAAATCAGATTCAAGGATTTAAATTTCAGTTTTCGAATTCGTTTCGGTACTCACCGAAACTGAAATTTTTGCCGAAATTTTGGAATTTCATTTGAAATCCCACGAAATCAAAAAAATATAATTTTAATCCCGTCTAAAATTTTGGCCGAAATTTGGGTAATTTCGCATGAAATTTTAGGGAAATATTAAATAATTCATAAAATGTAGATTTTCACGTTATTTTCCTACAATTTTGGACCAAAATTTCAGTCAAAATAAAGTAACGTTTCTGGTTAACCCAATTTCGATTTCGGTAACGACGTCGAAATTTAAAACCTTGATCACATTTAGTAACACAATGATTGAAGCAAAAGAAAATGTTCAACAAGAACACAGAAAGTGGAAGCAAGGGAAGAGTTTCGAGGGTTAGAATTTTACTTGTGATTGGTACTTTCTGCAAATATGACAGTAGAAATTGCTTTACCGGAAATCGGTCGGAGAAGGGGAGACACCAGAAGAGATGGCTGGAGAGATGGAGACGAGATCTACCAAAATGAGCGATGGCGAACAAAGGAAGAAGATGAAAGATTGAAGGCCAAAGAGGAATCGAGAAGGAAGGAGAAAAGAAGGCATAAAAAGAAAGTATAATAGGGCAAACGGTACAATTGTTCTAAAAAAAAGTTAAATTTTTTTTCGCCTAAAGACTGCAGGCTGCGTTAAAGGGTTTAGGGGTACCATTGTCCTCACGAAAGATTTTTTTTTTTTTTTCGCCTAAAGGTGTGGCTTCGTTAAAGGGTGAGGGATACTATGGTCCTCATGAAAGTTGAGTTTTTTTTTTGTATTTTTTTTTGGGGGTGGGGGGGTGGGGGTGTTAAAGAGTCCTCAACGTGGAAGAATCTTACTCGCCGACGTAGAATTGTGGAGAAGTTTCCTACACAACGTTGAGGGGGAAGTTTTGTTCTACCATGATTATGTAAATTTGGTATGCATTTATCCTTATTTTTGTGAAACAGTTTTTGTACTGTGATCCAAGATGTTGATGTGATGGGCCATAACGGAAATAGGTATTGCATGTGGACGGCTGTTCAGCAGAGTCAAAGCAGGGAAGGAAAAAATTAAGGGTTTTGCTAGGGCACTCGTTAAGGAGCATTAAAGGCTCTATTTTTTACTCATTTTTAGATGGCAGCCCCTATTTTCCCAAGTTTCATTAAATGCCCGCTACTTTTGTCAACATCTAGAAAAGATTGAGCCTTAGAGGGGTGTCTATATCAAAAACAGCTTTCTATTATTAGCATAGTTAAATAGTAAGAAAAGTTGCTTTGATATCGACACTCCTCAAAAGCCTCTCTTTTCTTACCCCTACCTATTAAAGAGAGGAGTGCCCATATCAAAACAAAAGTGGGTCTCCCATATATATAGCTAGATCATATTATATGGGAGTTTTCTACCGGAGTGAAAGGTGAGTCCAGGGACGAAGCCAGGGGGGTCGAGGGGGCACTTGACCCCCCCCTCCCTCGATTTTTGCTGCATTTAGGGTTTGGATAGGTCCAATTTAGGAAGCCGGATATTTGTTCCCTTTTTCCTGAATGAAAAGTTAGCGGCTTAGTGGGAGGGCTTTTGGTCCCAATAGAATTGACAAACAGGTGGGTCGGGTCAGGTCGACCCGCGGGTCATGCGGGTGCGGGTGCAGGTCGTGCGGGTCCCACAGGTTGCGGGTCAAAATGACCCGCATTCCTACGGATCAGAAACCATTACCCATACGTAGTACGGGTGGGTCGGGTCGACCCGCGGGTTACCCGCATGTTTTTCCAAAACAGAGTTTTTATTGGGCGGTGATAAATTCACCCCCTTCTATGTATGAATTCACCCCCTAATTTTCAAAATGGACGGTACAGCCTACACCATAGGATGATCCAAACCGTCCATTGATGGGCCACAATGTAAATAGATCGTGCCCTAAAAATATTGCCATAGGACGATCTCAACCGTTCAATCTATAGAAGTTTCCATATTTTCAGTCCCTCTTTAGATCGGAGGGTTAGAATCATCCTATCCTAATGATTTTTTAGGCACAACCTATTTACATTATGGCCCATCAAATGCACAGTTTGGATCATCCTATGATGTGGGCTGTACCTTCCAATCATCCCTTTTGAAAAATAGGGAGTGTATTCATGCATAGTAAATTAGTAATGCTCATGAGCTGCTGGAAGTTGGGAGTCCTCAAAAAGTGAGATGCTGTTAGAAGGGATGATTTCCAAACACAAGTGGACTATTCCAGCTCAAAAAGTGAGATGCTCTTAGCCCTTGATCTCATTTTCTATTTTAAAATAAGAAATGTTAAAAAAGTCCAAAAAATCGCGGGTGCCTGCGGGTTTACCCGACCCAACCCGTGTTTTTGCGGGTTGGGTCACCCGCAGATTAGTTTTGGCGGGTCACTAAAACCCCGACCCATGCCCGCAAATTTGCGGGTGGGTTGGGTCTACCCGCGGGCACAGGTCGCGTTTGCCAAGTTTAGGTCCCAATGTCTCATTCGTTCTACAAAATAAGAGGATGCAGTTTTTGTGCCTAAACGAGAAGTTTCTGGTTTCAAATATAGGGGAAGACATATTCAACCCTTCTATTACTTGGGACATCCCACTTTAGTAGACCCGGCAAACGGGTAACCCGGGCTGGTACGGGTACAACCCGGGCGGGTACAGGTACAGCCCGGGCGGGTACGGGTACCGGCGTGTACGGGTAAGAAATACCGGCGCGGGTACGGGTAGCCTTTCATGCCCACCCGGGGGGTACGGGTATACCCGCGGGTAACTCGGCAAATTTAAAGAAGAAATTATATATATATTTACGAAAAGAAATTATATGATGAATGGGTGTATGAACACATAAATGTGGTACGATGGATGTACAAGCGTTGATATTTAATCCAACAGCAGCTTCTTAACAAGTCAGATGTTGTTGGATCAAATATCAAGGATGGGATGATGAGTACATGTTTATACACCCATTCATCATACAAATTTTCATCTACTTTAACAAATGTTTGTTTTGGTACAACCAAAGATACCAGCTACATGGTCTAATTGCTTTGACTTGTTTTGTTGGCCCACCCACATAGTCTATTTTTTAGTGTTTAGTGTTTAGGCCTTAAGCATATAAGTTAAAAGCTGAATGGCGGGTTGGGTCGGGTTTTACCCGGCCCGCATCTACCCGGCCCGAAAAAGGCATGGGTCGGGTTCAAAATGGTCGGGCCTCGGGTAGGGCCGGGTTTAAGTTTCGAAAGCCCGTATGATTCTTGGGTAGGGCCGGGTTCAAAGCGAAAAAACCCGACCCGCATTCCTTGCCCGCTTTTTCGTTTTTTAAAGTTAATAAACATTTCTTTCCAATCTTGTCCTCAAATTCCACCCACGTCATGTTAATGTTTTGGTTGTTCTTCCCACCTCTTCAACTTGATTGGGTTACTTTCGCCATTTCCTTGCATTTCCTACCCGTACATATCTGTCAAAAAAATCATACTAGCTGTCAACTCTCAACAGTGCTAGCTGTCGCTCTCATACTTCACCTTTTTCCCAAAGAACTTGCTACCTGTTGCTCTCCTCGTTGTCTACCTTTTCCCCCAAATTATGTTTGTCGGCTTAAAATTCATCCTTCTAAGGTAGTGCATTGTTCCAGAACCCAACTTCCCTTCATGAAGCACCATCTCCTCACAAGTCACATCCCTTCCACATACATGAACTGTAAACATTGATTAAGAGGATAAAAAAAGCTACGAGGGTTAGAGAAGAGGATCAAAAACTCTTTCTTTTCTTTTGTTTTCTCTGAAATTGGTCTTTTTATTTTTCTTCGACATGTTTTTTAAATTTTAATGTTTGAGTACATAAGCACCATCGCACATGTCTCAATTCACATTTTAGCATTTCTTTTACTAAAGCAATTTTTGAAGTTGATGATTGAGTGTTTGAGGTGCTTTCCGCTCCCATTTATATAAATTCATGGTTGGTGGCCTTCTCATTCCCATTCATGGAGAAAATGACATTTACAAGCATGGTAAAGGCGATAATGTAAAAAAACCCGACCCGGCCCGACCCGACCCGAGAAACTATATCGGGTAGGGCCGGGTTTAAGAATCATGGGTTTTCCAAAAAAAAACCCGACCCGACCCGACCCAGGATAGTTCCTCGGGTAGGGTAGGGTTCTTGAAAACCCGACCCGCCCGACCCGAGTTGCAACCCTACCTGCGGGCACCAACGTCCGACCCAGACCCACCCGTGGGTCACGGGTACGGGTTGGGTGCGGGTATTTTTTTTCACGGGTATTGAAATTGGTACCCGTACCCCTGCGGGCCGGGTGTACCGGCGGGTACGGGTCCCATTTTGCCGGGTCTACACTTTAGTGTAAAAGATGAGTCATAAATGCACTAGACGGGGCTATAAAAAGTAAAAAAATGGACCAAAAATCTATCGTCATTATTTTCCATTTTTTCTAGTTGTGATGGGCTGATGAGTGGCAGTACAAACCCCTACGATGCGGCCCACTCTATAGGATGATCCAAACCGTCCATTTATTGGGCCACAAGGTAAATAGGTTGCGCTCCAAAAATCATTTCCCTAGGATGATCATATACCTCCGATCCATAGCAAACTTCAATAGATTGAAGGTTCAGGATCATCCTATGGGTTTTCAAGTCCAAAAAAGGGCTTCACAGTTCCTAAACATGAGTTATCATGTCCTAAAATGGGTTCTCAAGTCTCTAAACATGGGTTATCAGGTCCTAAAAGGGGTTTTAAAGTCTCTAAACATGGGTTATCAAGTCTCTAAAAAGGGGTTATCAAGTCTCTAAACAAGGTTCTCAACTCCAAAAAACGGCTTCTCATATTTCTAAACAGGGGTTATCAAGTCCTAAAAACTGGTTCTCAAGTCTCTAAACACAGGTTATGAAGTCATGAGCGTCTTCTCAACTCTCTAAAAAGGGGTTATCAAGTCTCTAAAAGGAGTTATCAGGTCCTAACAAGGGTTATAGTCTTTCGAAGGGGGTTATCATGTCTCTAAAAGGGTTTATCAAGTCACTTGAAGGGGGTTATCAAGTCTATAAACATGGGTTACTATCAAGCCTCTACAAGGGGTTTATCAAGTCCCTAACCATGGGTTTTGTTTCTTCTGTTGAAGAAAATCGATCTAACAATCACGAAAGCTCTCATCTTTCAAGAATTAGAGATAAAGGGAGAAGGACATGAAACAAAAAATAATAATTCCTTAGGAAGTTTTCTCAGAATTAAGCATAATGATAATGAAAATTACATCTTCAAATATAATAAAAAGTTTTCTCACAATGCGGCCCACTCCATAGGATGATCCAAACCGTCCATTTATTGGGCCACAAGGTAAATAGGTTGCGCCCCAAAAATCATTTCCCTAGGATGATCATATACCTCCGATCCATAGCAAACTTCAATAGATTGAAGGTTCAGGATCATCCTATGGATCGGAGGGTTATGATCAGCCTATGGACATGATTTTTGGGGCACAACCCATTTACATTGTGGCCCAACAAATGGATGGTGTGGAACATCCTATGGAGTGGGCCAAACCGTACATTTTGCAAAATACGGGTGTGTCTGGGCACCCATCACATGATTTCTCTTCCACCCCTTTTCCTGAATTTTCACCCTTTTGTTTGTCTGTTCCTATACTAACTCTATTATAGGTAGGGGTGAGAAAAGAGAGGCTTTTGAGGAGTGTCGATATCAAACCAACTATTCTTACTATTTAACTATGCTAATAATAGAAAGCTGTTTTTGATATAGCCACCCCCTAAAGCTTCAATCTTTTCTTGATGTTGACAAAAGTAGCGGGCATTTAATGAAACTTGGGAAAAGAGGGGCTGCCATCTAAAAACGAGTAAAAAAGAGAGCTTTGAATGCTCCTTACGTTAGCAAAACCCAAAAATTAAAGCTTTGAGGACAGCTGTACGCTGAGTGAAGTGAAGAGTACATGTGGCATGATTTTTTGGACGCTTCCGCTTACGCCATATAAAATCTCCCAAAAAAAGAAAACATCATTGATCAATTATTATATTAATACACAGACACGTTTTTTCCTTTTATATGATTCGTGCTGGTGTTATGGATCATGTGGTTGTATTTATCTTTCACATAAATCACGTTTTTGATCTCTTATCTCTCTTATAAATGGAGGCAGTAAATTAGGTAGATAATAATTGTCTTTCTTCTTTGTTATTTCTTGTGTCGAGTAAATTAGGTAGATAATAATTGTCTTCTTCTTTGTTATTTCTTGTGTCGAGTAAATTAGGTAGATAATAAATTGTCTCTCTTCTTTGCTATTTCATGTCAGTATTAGATGTCATTAGTTTATTTTCCAACCTATAATACTGATTTTTAATTATTCCAGTTCTCTTGTGACACCTCTATTCCAAAATACATTACCGCCCTTATATTCCTTTGTTTTATTTCCCAACCTTGGCATTACTATGGATCTTGTAACTGCAACCCCTTCTTTTGGTTCCATCATCAATTCACTAGAAGATGGGAAGCCACAAATCAACCGCAAATTAGAAGTTTTCACCCAAGCGTTTGGGGAGATCAGTTCCTCGCCTACTCTCATGATCAAAATGTAAGCAGGGAGAGAGGGTTCGTTAAAAATTCAATTATCACCTTTCATTATGACAGATATCGAAAGTTGTGTAGCTAATGTGTCTTGATAGAACGCAGGGATTTGCTAGGGTCCATCGCAAATGGCATTTCACAGCTGGTCTGTCGCTTGTCTCACAAGCGACAGACCAGCTGTGAAATGCCATTTGCGATGGACGCTAGCAATTCCCTAGAACGCATGATGATAGTTAATGCTCAATTCAATGGTTTTTTTTTTTTTTTTGTATACTCACCTCTTTTTCCTTCTATCATACCAATTTATCAAGTTACCGTCAGAAAAGAAGGAAAAAGGATCATCGTAGAATTTAGCAGAATATAAAATTTAAGGTTTATGTTTACAGTCGGGAAGTAAGAGTTAGCGAGATCAATTAAGTTGAATTATAGCCTTTCATAATTACCATAGCTAATGTATTTGTTCTTTAAATGGTACCATGTAGAAGTTGGATGCATGGAGTAAGAGGGTTGAAGAATTGAAGGAAGAAGTGAATAGAATGCTATCCAGAGCTAAGGGGTCACAACAAGAAATTGAGTTGATTGACGTGCTTCAACGTCTTGGAGTGGCATATCACTTTGAAAAGGAGATCGATGAAGCACTACAACAAAAATTTGAATCTCATACAGATGATGTTGATGATGATTTGTTTGTGGTTGCTCTCCGATTTCGACTGCTAAGACAACATGGGTTTAATGTGTCTTCAGGTAAATATTTTTTCATTAGTTTGTTTTCTTCTTTCCGAGAACTTGTGCTACGTCTCACACACGTTTTCTCATTGATAATTTAAAACATGACTTTGTTGAGTGTTGATGAAATAGATGTATTTTACAAGTTCCATGACGAGGAGGGAAAGTTCAATGAGGCCTTAATTAAAGATGTGAGGGGACTGTTAAGCTTGTATGAAGCCGCACATCTCAGCACAGAAGGAGAGGATCTATTAGACGAGGCCCTTATATTTACGCAGAAACACCTTAAGTCTGGTATAAGCAATCTCGATTCTAAACTTGCAACACAGATAGAACACGACTTAGAGATGCCCTTGTGGAAGAGTGTCCAAAGGCTAGAGCATAGGCATTACATATCTGTATACGAAGAAGAGAAGGGACGAAATGATGTTGTGCTAGAGCTTGCAAAGTTGGATTTCAATCTCTTACAATCGTTACACCAGAGAGAGTTAAAGGATCTTACGAGGTGAGTTTATATTAACTATATATGTTACCGAGCTATAGAGAAACCATCAAAGCTGGGGGCACTCCATATATAAAAAATGGAGAAATTATATGGTGCCCGACAGCCAAGTCCCATGTATGGTACTATGATGAAGTACCGCCATTGATATTTAATCCAACAGCAGCCCAATTTTGAATGAGTCAAATATCAAGGGCGGTACCTCTCGCACAGGACTTACCGGTCGGCCACCATATAAATCTCTAAAAAATGAGTTCTTCATCATCATATTATCTATTCTAGATATAATGGGAACACTGATGTTTTTATTGTATTAGGTATTAGATGAAATGAAACATGCCACATTAGATTCACTCAGGTTAAAATAGACTATATTGATATACCTTACAGGTGGTGGAAGGACATGGATCTTATAGAAAGCATACCTTATGCTAGAGACCGAATAACGGAATTGTACTTTTTTTGGGCGATTGGGGTGCATTTTGAACCGCAACACTCTCGAGCTAGAATAATGGCTTCCAAAATGTTGGCCATGATATCAGTGATTGATGACATTTATGATGTGTACGGTGAATTTGAGGAACTACAACTATTCACGGATGCACTCAATAGGTACTCGACTTACATGTATCTTTTATTTCTATTGCTTTGAATACAGACTACTATTTTATAGCATTTTGATTAATATGCCAAAGGACTATAACATGTTACATCGCAACTTATATGAGACCCTCATCACAAAATACAATACAACACTAAATGTTGCCACCACCCTTACATATACATCTTTGCAAACCATGAGACTAAAATTCAGGGATTATTTGTTTCCCCAAACCAAAAGAGAAGTAAAGTGGGCCCTGAGAGGGAGACATGATAATGCCGCGAATGAGGAGATTGGTTAGATGATGCATTAAAAAGACAGGAAAATAGATTCCTGTTAAAATTAGGAATTTTTTCCACCATTTTCTCCTCACTCACCACCTCCTCAAATCTTTCTCTCCCACTTCCGTATCACTCTTCCACTCATGCTAGGTAGAGAAATATTCCATGAAATATTTTTCATTGTTTCCAAACATGCCCTTCGACATCCTTTGAATTTTCATCTCATATACTATATGGCTCTTTCTCTCTCTCTCTCTCTCTCTCTCTCTCTCTCTCTCTCTCTCTCTCTCTCTTCCATTCTCTTTTCTTCTGAAGATACAAACTAACAGGCCATTTGCCAAACAACAACAGAGTATCACCCAAGGTACGTATATAATGCTGATATTGTGCTAGAAAGGTGATGGAAAAATATTACCCACGATAGTCCATATATATCCATATGATTTTTAACTGAGGAAATTGATGAGTTTTATAAGTTAGTCCACATGTCTACCACCATATCTTGTAAGAAAATGACTTCTTAGTTTCATTTGGCAATCATTAATAGGCCAGGAACTGATATTGTGAATGGCTAATTAATTTCAGGTGGGATGTTGAGTCAGCACATCAGCTTCCAAAATACATGAAAGTGTGCTATCTTGCGTTGTTGAGTACTGTCAAGGAAATAGAAGAGGAACTTGCAGCTGATGGAAAGTCTTATCGTGTACCATACTTAATAGAAGCAGTATGACATCTTAACATACATAAAATTTGAGCCATATTAAGAACATTTAAATTAGGCTACAGATATTGCCAATACCATGTTTTGATAATTGCACTCACTCATCTAGTCTTTTATTATATAAACGGCTGGCAAACGTTATTGCAGTTCCCAAAAATCAATCAAAAGCAAAAAGAAAAGATAACTTGAATTTTATACAATTATTAAACATGGGAGTGCCAACATCAACATCCTTGAGTTGTTTTGGGAAGATAACCTTGTGTTTCCTTTTCGATGATAATTTTTCGGGAAACATATATTTACACCCCCTCTAGTTTCTGACACATACACTTCTAACCCTGACTTTCAAAACGTGACAACTACACCCCCTGAGGTTGCATTTTGTTATAAGTATACCCCTTTCGTCAACTGTCCATTAGTTTAACCCGACGGAATGGCCCAAACTAACCCGGGTTAAGATTTTGGGGATAGAAATACCCTCATTGGTTTTAAGCCATTTGCAGAGGGATTATGGTTTTGCCATTTCCTTCATCACGGTGGCCGTCGCAATCTCCGGCACAACCCATTTACGTTGTGGCATGGTTAATCCCAGCCAGATCTAGTTCTGAGATATGCTTTAGGTCATGAACCTTAAAAAAACCAGGAAATAAGAAACAGGGATAAAGGCAAATGAATGGGCATTTTCTACATACCTGAAATAAGATCTGTGATAGTGTGAAGGAATGAAAATGGGTTTCGAAGTTGGGTGGCTGCGAAGGTGGGTTCTAGCGGCTATCGATCTGGATTTTTGGATGGGCGAATTGGGCTCCGAGAGATGTATTTCAAGAGGGATGGGATATTGAACCTGGGTTTGAATGGGTTTGGCACTGAATTTGGGGATGAATAGATTTGGAAATGAGAGGGGTTTGGTATTGAATCTAGGTTGGAATGGGTATAGAAATGAGATGGATATGGTATTGAATCTGGATTTGAATGGTTTTGAAGATGAGTGAAGTGGGCTTGGAGCTGGTTCAAAGTGGATTTTGGGCCTGCACATTTGGAGCATATTTTTAGGTATCCAGGTTGAAGATGAGATGGGTTTCATGGTTTTGAGATAGGGGTTTTGAACAATTCGTTGAAGTTTTTTGGTGATTCAAGTTATGATGGATTTAGATCCAAGTTACTGTATTTTGACTTCAGTTCACGTATTAAGGCTCAATAGATCCAAGATTCAATACCCACCTTTGCAGCCACCATATCCATCTCATTTTCAGTTGGTGAAGACGAGGGCATTTTGGTCATTTCCGCCTTACTATCTATTCCGTCACGTTAAAAAAAACCCATTGTAACTTCAGGGGGTGTAGTTGTCACGTTTTAAAAGTCAGGGTTAGAAGTGTATGTGTCAGAAGCTAGAGGGGGTGTAAATGTATTTTTCCCTGATTTTTATGTTCTAATATTATGGTTGAACAACTTGCTCTTATCGCAGATGAAATGGTTAACAGGAGCATACTTTAATGAAGCTGTATGGTATAACAAGGGATATGTACCTCTATTCAATGAGCATTTAACCCTCTCATTGATCAGTTGCGGTTACCCAAGTATTACTATCCTCACTTTTGTTGGGATGGATGAAATTGCAACAAAGGAGGCATTTGATTGGGCAAGCACAAGGCCCAAGATTGTTATGGATGCATCAATAGTTAACCGACTCCGAGATGACATCGTGGGAAGCAAGGTAGGATGCTAATTTACATGAAACATTTACAGTAATATTGTGAAAAAAAAAAAAAAAAACTCAAGGGACTTAATAATATTATGAATCCTTGAAGGGAAGTGATATATTCGCCCCTTTGGATTACTTGTGACACCCAGCAGTAGTGTATAAAGGACAGCAGACAGGCTGATACACTGGTGCTGGGTGTCCCAAGTAATCAAAAGGGGCGGATATATCACTTCCCATCCTTAAAACTAGAGCTGCAACTCGGGTCGGGCGGGTCGGGTTTTGGAGAACCCATGCCTACCCGAGAAATATCTCGGGTCGGGTCGGGTCGGGTTTTTTTCGGAAAACCCACGATTCCCAAACCCGACCCTACCCATGATAAATCTCGGGTCGGGTCGGGTTTTTTCACGTTGACCAATTTTTTAAGGAAAACTCTTGTTTGGCAACGCAACTCAACTCATAGAAGCAGAAATTACACTCACATTACACTTGAATCAAACAATGATGTAATTACACTCACATTACACTTGAATCAAACAATGCTGTAATTACAATCAAACACTTGAATCAACTCAACTCATAGAAGCAGAAATTACACTCACATATTATAACAGTGCGTGCGTGGGTTTTCACTTTTAACTTTTAACTAACAATAGAAGAAAAAAAAATACATGCTATAAATTATGTAACTCGGGTCGGGTCGGGCCCCTTCAAACCCGGCTCGACCCGAGATTCATGCGGGCTTTTGGATGCTCAACCCGGCTCGACCCGAAACCTGAGAAACCTAAACCGAACCCAGGCTATTTTCGGGTCGGGTCGATGCGGGTCGGGTAAAACCCGGTTCGAGTTGCAGCCCTACTTAAAATAACCTTCATATTCTTGTCATGTCTCATGACTATTTTAATGACAAACTACCTTCTCATTACAATAATATTCTTATCCCCCACAAACTAATTACCTCTAATTTCTTAAGAGATTGCTAACTGTACTAGAGTTAAAAGCTAATCCAACTAAACAAAACTTAGGGATGTGCCTATATCTAAATCAGAAGGTGTTTTATGTCCAGCCATTGAGTTATGAGTTGAGTAAGTCCTTTTAACCCAAAAAAAAAAACCATAATACATGCATCAACTAATTTAAGTAACATGAGACAAGAAGATAAAATGCGTAATTATTTTTTGTATTGATTTTAATATTATTTTTATGTATCATTGACATTTGAAGTTTGAACAAGAACGAGGGCATGTTGTATCATCTCTCGAATGCTATGTCAAGGAGCATGGGTGCTCAGAGCAGGAGGCGTGTGATAAGTTGCAAGAATTGATTAAGATTGCATGGAAAGGCCTAAGTCAAGCCTGCCTTGACCCTCCTGTCTCACTTGCTCTCCTTATACCAATTGTCAATCTCGCACGTGTTATGGAAGTATTGTACAAAAATGATGATGGATACACATTTGCCGAAGGCAAGACCAAAGAGCGGATCATCGCATTGTTTGTTGAACCGATTGCCCTTTAAGAATAGATGCGGTTCACTTAGTTTTATGGCCGGTTTAAATGTGCCTCAATAAAGGATTGATTATCTTACTATTGGATGTAATATGTAATAGCATTAATAGTACTTTGTGTTTACTATGCTGTCTAAATTGGTGGATAATAATATGTAAAAGGGTTACTAATGTTGTACGTGTGTTTTGTATCTTCTCTGGTTGTATTGTGTGTTTTGTGCCAAAGTGAATACTTTCTTTAGAGAGACCTAAGGAACATGTTTATAGCAAAGCTCGTAGTTTATCTTTACACTTATTAAAAGATTAAGTGTAAAATCCATCACCTAAATAAAAAATCAGTCACCTATAAGAAATTATCCGGAAAAATCTTCATCATCAATAAAAGGCGTCACTAAGGGGCCGTTTCGATACGCGGATTTTAGAATCCAGATTTTATTTTGAAAAGAGTGTAAAATAGGGTTGATGATCAAGCTGTTGTTGTAGACACCCCATTTTGACCGGACCCAGGTTCGCTGTGTTTGAGCGAAACCCCATCCAATCACCAAGCTAGGATCCCAAATTACACCTTAGGCTAGTTTAGGGTCCCATTGAGGTCCCTGCAAAATTTTGTTGAGATCCGAGCGCGTTTGTTTAGCAAGCAAGCAGAGAAAGAGATGTAGAAAGGAGGGTAAGTTATCCTGTGATGGACGCGCCCAAGCCGAATAAGACAAATCTGGAGGGCGCGCCTCATCAAGTGGGGGTACGGATATCAGCGCTTTTATTTTGATATAAAAAAAAAGGAGAGGAGGAAATTCATTTTCGTTGAAAAATCCAGAGAGAAAGGGAGAAGAAGAAGGAGATTTTGGGAGAAAAATCAGATCTGGATCTGGGATTTTCAGAAATTAAGGAGAAACCCCCCCATTTGTAGAGGGATCTGGGGATTTTCTGGTGAAGCAAAAAACCAGAAAGGGAGAAAGGGATTTTGGGGATCTTCTTCTCGAGCACTGTCTCCGACCGGCCACCTCTGTCACCTCCGCCCATCGCTCCATCCCAAACCCCATTCCATTTCCGCACAATCCGTCACCTCCATCTCCACCTTGCCGCCGATCATCTTCTTCTTCTTCCCCAAATCCACCACCATCTCCGACCGAGACACCGCCGACACTACCCCTCTATCTTCACCATCCATTTTCACTATTACCTCCTCCATTAAAACCCATTTCCACCTCTGGCAGCCACCATCTCCACCACCACTGTCTACCCCTCTCCATTGCCGCCACCATCCATTACCCTGTTTCTCCGACCAAACCTCCATTAATCTCAGCCATCTTCTTCTCCCAACATTCAACTCCAAAATCCCTTCTTCAAAACCCAATATAAACCCTATCTCAGTAAACCCTCATCATCTCTTAACTCTAATTTCTCAAATCTCTTCAAATTTCATGGTCATGTCTTCCATTCTCCGAGTATTTGGAGCTGGACCTCGGGGAACAAAGCCAAATCTGTTATATGGAAAAGCTCCGGTAACTCTCTAACCCTCTTTTCATCTTGTTTTTTTTCTTTGATTCTTTTATGAAAGTCCATTCATGACGGCTTGTGATCTGTGCGATCCCTACTGTGAATTTTTCTTTTGAAGATTTCATGAACTCCATTGCAGAGCGGATTTTCAAATTTCATCAATTTTGGGTCCTAATCACTGTTTAGCCTGTAGGTAGATTTATCCTTCTTGCTAGATTAACCGTTTTGTCAGCTTCTTCACCTCCTGATGCGTATGCATTTTAATTAGAAGTCCCACTCCTCTGTTCGGAGTTCTACTTTGGGTTCGTTTTCACAGGTTGATGCTATGTTGGAACCAAGTTATTGTGTGAAGATGATTTCGTTCTATAATTTTCTTTCGATTCATGACACACACTCTCAGATTTCAATTTTGTATTGACATTCGGTTAGTGGGTGTTTTGAATGTATGGAGGAAGAGTGGCTTACATGTTAGCTTCAAAAGAGATTTTCCCTTGAACTGATGGGGGATTCTTTGGTTAAGTGAATTGCTTAATTGGTTCAGCTGGGAATGACAGAAAATCAATTCATATTTTTATCATAGTTGGTCCTTCCCTGTTAGAATGTTTAAGCCTGAAAATCTTCATGTTAGTATTCTTAATGTTTGATATTAAGCTTGTTTTTATGTTTTGTTGGGAGTATAAGCTTGTCTAAGCCTAGTCAACATATATTATGGTTGGAGTGATATCATTTCCTCAAGAAAAAGGGGTGCGACCTGGTTCAAGTGTCCAAATAACCTCAATTCGCTTCACTTTCCTTACTTGACTTGCAACAGAGCCTTTATCATCAATACTTTTGCAGAGCATTAAACTGATAGCAATTTTTATTTTTTTTAAATCATTACCTCTTGTGACTCTCGCAGTCTTTCCTTTTGGTAATCATGTTCGTCTCCCTATGATTTCTCTTAGTCTCGTTCATAATGTCCTTATGGTCGATCATGGTACAGAAAGAGTCTTTGAGAAATCACAATTCCCTTATGTTCGGCTTGTATATCATTGTGTCAATTTCCCATATGAGCAGACCCCAGGGAGTCTTTGAGAAATCACAGAAGGTCTTTCAAAAATAACTTTAGTACCGATTTATTTGCCAAAAATGGTATATGTTAATACTATATTGATAGGATGGATTCTTCATTTGTCCTTGCTTTTATCACTCCTGTTTGTCTAAGCAATGGAATAGACCACTCCATTTCATATCTCTCATCGTTCTTGGTTTTAGGCTGTGTACTCTGGCTAACTTGAGATAGAGTTCGAGTTTTGCAGTGTGAGGTTTTATTTGAGCTTTTTTTTTCTTCTTTCTCTTCCCTTGTTCCCCTTTACATTCGGATTTCAATTAGGACCCTTTCAGCACTCGTCTATCATTAGAGTTCCTCATTTGGGTCTAGAGTTCCACCAACACTTAACTTACTCTTTGTTTCTCAGGAGCTTTCTCTTGGGTCGGGGCGATGAAGGCGCTAGCCCAAGCCCATCCTTAGGGGACTTGCTCAGTCCAAGTAGTGTACCCCTCCTTTGTATAGTTGACTTGCCTAGTCTTTTAGAAGCCTTTTAGATATTAGAACCCTTCTCATTGCAAGGGCAATGAAAGAGTCATCTAGAGCCCACATCAGGAGACACACTCTGTCTCGATAGGCAGTTCTCTTTGAGAGACAAGCCTCATTTAGACCGTACCCTTAGGAAGGTTGTCTTAGTTTGGGAGAGAGTTTACTCATAGGAGGCATGTCTTGCCTCATTTATAGAACCCCTATTTGGAGACAAGCCTTGTCTCGCATAGAGAGTTTCCCATTTAGGAGGCTTACCTAGCCTCATGTTAGAGTGGCCTCCTCTTTTAGAGCGAGTCTTTTTCTTGGTAGCGTTATTAGAGTGTCATTGACTCATTTGTACCCCTCTTTAGTGTTATTAGTTAGGAGTTTCTCCTTTAGAGTTGTTGATTACTTCGCTTTGATTAGAGACTAACTCAGTCTTATTAGAGCTTTGCTTGCTTGGGATCTTGGATCGTTTTCTCTCTTCTTGGGACACTTCTTTACTTGTTGTGGTTCGTCTCTTTGAGACATTTATTACTTGTTCGGGGTTTCTCCTTTTACTTTAGGGCTTTGCCCTAGTTTATGGTTATGCTTGCGTGTTCCCTTGAAGGGTGAAAACATCTAAAGATCCAAAAGCATTGGAATATTTTAAAATTCAAAAATATTAGAAATTTGAAACTCAAAAACATTTGAAAACTTTAAAAATATCAAAAACATTTGAAAAACATTAAAACCGTTAAATCATTTGAAGTGTTAGGTTTTTAGTTAGGAGAGTTCGTTTCGAACTACGTTGGCTTGATCCTCTTCCATGAGGTACGTAGTGCAGCTTGGGATTTATATCCCAAGTCCAGCCAAACTTTTGTAAATAACATTTTAAATCTTTTTGAATAAACAACCTTTAAAACCTTGTTTTCAAAAGATCTTCCTCTAGAGTTAGGACTTTCTCCTAGATAGAGAGTTTTAGAGTTAGGAGTTTCTTTTGATAGGTTGTTTGATTGTTTGTTTGTTGTGTGCTTGTTTTAGAGTTAGGGGTCTGTCCTAGAGTTATAGGAGCGCCTCCGTCCTGTCAGTCGGCGATCCACATCGCCGAGTGATGACTAGAGTAGGATACGCTAGTCTACCCTTTGTTTTCCTTAGGAAACACAGCCTAGTTACACATAGGTTGTAGGAACCACCTGCATTAGCTTAGGGCTAATCTGCATCTAATTAGGGCATATAGGGTGTCCTAAAATCCACAATTCACTGGAATTTAAATAATCGTACAATAAACTTTAATAATTGGTCCGGCCTTTTAGATCGAGTCTAGGATAGAGGGCTAGGTGTCTTAGGCATCATAGCTTAGAATAGGCGCGAAGAACTACGTTGCCTTGATTCTCGTGGAAGCGGGGATACGTAGGCTTCTTTGGATGAATATCAAACCATCCGAGGACTCGGGCTAATCGTTTAGAGTCTTAGGATTTGTTGTGTTGTAGCATGCATGTTTTGATGTGTTTTCTTACTTTCTTGTACTGATCCTATACCTTTAGCTATAGCTTGCATGTGTTTACACATCAGAACTTAGACACCCATTAAGCATGTCACTCATAACCTATATATGCTTAGGTGACACATCTTTCATTTTATTTTATGTGTGCTTATTATCTTTATCCTCAGGAAATGCATGCTTAGGTAGACGACTCCCGAGGATTGTTCCCATTTCACATATTTTTACCCAAACTTCTTTGGAGTTAATGAAAATGGCATAAGAGACCAAGTCTTGCACTCGGACGAATTGGGGGTGCTCTTCAGACCTTCTCCATTCGTAACCAGGCACGAACCCATATATATTTTTGGTTATCCATTGCACAGAGGATTTGATTTTAGGGTTCCATGGCATATCCATGGATGGCGACTCTGAGTTTATTTTAGGTATGTCTCGGTTTCGAGCCTTGGCTCCGGATTAAGACATATCTCTTTCTTTTTATTTCGCCACTCGTGCTATGCTATGAGGGTGGCATCCGTTTCGAGAGTTCCTTGGCAAAGCTCTCCATTCACGTGGACGATCTTGAGGGTGTTAGAGACTCGTTCCCTCACCTGTCCTCGGATCGAGGTCCACAGTTATATGTTATCCTAACAGCGTTTCTTGAATTTTAAAGAAGAAATCAAGGTTTTAGAAATCTCCCCCTCATCCTGAGAATTCTAAAACCTGGAAACATATGATCTGCTCCTCTCTTGCTGACAGAAAGAAGGGCGAGAAATCAGAAAACGACGGTTGATCCACTTTTTCTCTTGTCTCTCATCTACAATTTTGAAGAAATTCCGGATTCTAAAATCCGCATATCCATTTCATCTAACCAATCCCCATTCCCACCTTAATTTCGTATCCCTTATGCCTCCAAAGAGTCGAAAAGGAATGGAAATTTCCTCCAACGTTCTATAAATACCCACCCCTCTCCCTTATTTTACGATCAAGCAAAAATGTCCCCCTCTCCTAGCCATTAAGAAAAGCATTCGTCCATAGTCCATACCCTCTCTCTCCTCTAGAAAATCCAACCCAATTTCCCATTCCCCCCACCCAATGCGGCCTACCCAATTTCCCATTCCTCTAATTCGGCCAATCCCAATTCCCCCATTCCCTTAGCAAAATTCGGCAAATCCAATTCCCCCATTCCCTTAGCAAAATTTGGCCATTCTATTGATCCCATATAGATTGGAGATGTCAATCAATGAGCCAGAGTTTTTGGGTATGCCCCCATTAAATCCCATTCCCTATTCCCACTCCCCACTAGGTCAACTTCGATTCCCTATTCCTTTGGTTAACTTCAATTCCTTTATTCCATGGGTAATTAAATTCTCTTATCCCATAGATTTGAGTCAATATCATCAATTTCACCGTCAAAGGCGTGCTGCAAAGCGTGGAAAGCGTTGGGATGGGCGGATCGTCACAATCGTTAGGAAAGGTAGGTAATTTCCGCCTTTTTAGGAAAATTTATTTTTATCTTGATTTTGGTAGAATCCATGATTAAAGTTGTAAAAACTGTTACAGTCCATGTTTCATATTAATTTTTGGTAGAATCCATGATTAACTTTGTTAAAATTGTTAGAATCCATGTTAACTTATTTCCATATATATTAATTTTGTTAGAATCCATGTTAAAATATCTAGATACATGTTTCTCATCAATATTTGAATTTAATAGTTGATTCATTAAATTTGTCTGTAAACTCGATATTGCATTAAAATCCATTTTTCTTGCATTAGTTTTAGGCTGCAAATCATTCCTCTAGGCCCACATAATTTAGTTTAGAACTAGGATAAACTAGAATACCCCCGAGTTCCCCTCAAATGTTCTAGAGTCCCTCTGGAATGATCCAGAGTGTACCAGAGTGCCTCAGAAATGAACTGGAATGACTCTTGGAATGATCCAGAGTGCACTAGAGTGCCACAAAGGAATGCATCAGAGTGACCCAGTTTCTTAACCAGAATCCCCATAAATTACCCAGAGTCTTGAATTAGGAATTAAATATCCTAGTTAAACCCAAATCTTATCTTCAATTTTGTCCATTTAGGTTAAGTAAAACCTATGCATCATTCCCATAAAAAACATGTTAATCACATATGCAAGATCCGTGTTGGAACCCACATTAGGCACTTAAGTCCTACATTAGGCACTTAAGTCCCATTTTAGGCATGTAAGACCCGAGTTAGGACATTGGTAATAAGCCGTCATGATTAAATCAAGGAGAAACTATTTCATGTTCTATCTTTGATCAAATCAAAGGAAGGTATAAAATCCATAAGTAAGTTCATGTGAATCAATCAGTGGTTCTCCCATTATCAACCTTATGGTACATCCATTTAGAATAAATGCATTTAGGACCATTTGTGTTTTGTCAAAACATATAATCTTATCATGTTGCATTTGTATTTGTAGAGTACATGTTAGCACCATCATTAGAGTTGTCTGGGTCAAGTTCATTTGGTTGTTAATGATCACATTTATCTGTGAATCTTAGGGTAGTAAATCATGCATATTTGATATTTAGAGCAATGCTATTTGATGTGTTTTTTTTGTTTTTGTTTTGCACGGCCATTTTTGGATTTTTCTGAAAAATTGAGTGAAAAGATAAAATTTCGAAGGAAAATTTGAGCTGAATGCAAGCATGCTACACAAGTATTTGGCCGAAATATGATTCACAGGAAAATTACATTTGAATGTTCTAGGCCATATGGTCTTGTTTGTGAGTTGAAATGTTGTGGGTTGTGTGTGACCCGATCCCGCGAGAGGGAATGACACGCGAGGCACTACACTCTCTCTTGGTCTCTCATACCCACGCGAATGGCGTGTGCTTTTTATTATTGATTTTAATTATCCAACCAAGCCATAGGGTGCAAACAAACGTGCAACCCAGTACCCATAAGGGCAGGGGTAAGCCGCCGAGCCTAGCAAGGTTTGATTTAATTCATCTTTTCTGTGAACTTGGGATTACTAAGGCAATCCGAATTCCACGCAAAAGAGAGTGACAGAGTCGCCACCTAGATGAGGGATCTAGGACCCATAATTGACCAGAAATCTAGACTCATTACCTGGTTACGAGAATGGAAGGTATGGGGAGTTACCACCACATGCACCATTCCTGCCCGATAATCGGTCGTCAATTCCAAAAGTTAACTCTTTTGAATTTCTTTTAAATGGCTCATTTAACTCTATATTAATGTGCGAACTACATGACATGCATCCTAAGATCTAATTTCAGTGTAATTCCTAAATGTGTATCTTGATTTTCTTAATTTGTTTGAATTCAATCTAAGTGAAAGTTCTCCAAAAATTCTAATTTCATGGAAAGTCCTAAGTGATTTAATTATTTTTAATTTAAGGATTAATGTACAAAACCCCACCACTTATGTGTGAAGCCGACTCAGGCTTAGTATGCCACTCAAGTATCCAAGTTGCCTACGTATCTCAGCCTCACTGGAATCAGAGTCGATCGTAGTTCGGTGCACCTGAACTAAGCTACTTATGCCTAACTCATCTAAGACACCGATCTAGACTGGATTGACTGTTTTACAGTTTAAGAGAAATTATTTAGTTCAAGTTGAGTAGATTTTATTATCTTAGGACTCCATCTAAGATGCTATATGTTCCTATCTAAGTGCAAGACATCCCTTTGACTAATGCAGGTGAACCTACATCCTAGGTAACTAGGCTTGTCCTATGGGAAAAGGGTGACTAGTGTAACTAGATCTATTTGCACGGTTGCTATCCATAGCAAACGCTCGTGATGAGGCTGGACTCCTAACTCTATGACTCTTTAAACCTAGGACACAACGTGACGTAAGTGTTCCTAAGGGGCCCTAAAGGTTCTTACGGTAGGAGACCGTAATCCAACGGCTCCTAAGACGCGGATCGAGTTAATTCGATTTGTTAAACTTAATGATTTTCGATTTTTGAGAATTTTTTAATCCTAAACATCTAAGGAATACCAAAGGCTCTATGGTTCGCAAGTTTCGGCCTCGAATCGCAACCTTGGAAGGGAATCGTGCTCTCAACACTTGTATAATTTAGCACGTAAATTATAGTATCTTATTGCCTGGCATATTTCTCAGAATTTTTGTGAACAGTGGACCTCGGAGCCAATATCATACTATAATTTACGCACTCCAATTATACAGGATTAATCGCAATTAGTATACGATTACGGTTGCGATCTCGGCAGTTAGACTATCGCGGTATAGCGAATTTACAATGGAGATCTATGAACCCTAAGGTTTCTGTTTCAAACAAGTTAGGGATTAAATTCATGATGTAAAGTTAAGATTTGTTTGAGGTTTTTACTGACTTTTGTGTTGATTTGCTATTAAATTATAATTTATTAACATTAAGACCAGATTGCTAGGATTACAAAGAAACCCTAAGCAATCAAACCCCAAATCAGCTGAAACTTTTCCAGTAACAAGATATGGATGATTTTGGCTTACTGAAAAAATTTCATTAATTATCATTAAGATTTGATATCAATTTCCGATTTTCCAAAATTTAAATCAGATTATAGATTAACACAGTAACTTATAGCATAGCAACTTCAAATTAATCCAAACTTTCACAAAATAGAGATCTAGATTATTATAGCTTTTTTGGAAAACGTATATGAATTTTCATTAAGATTTGATATCAATTTCTAATTTCTCAAAATTCAAATCAGTTCATAGATTAACACAGTAACTTATAGCATATCAATTTCAAATTAATCCAAACTTTCACAGAATAAAGATAATCATGAGATTAGACTACGGTATGAATTTCATGGACTTTTATTACGATTTGATGTCAATTGAAATTCACACAAAAATCGGATGAAACCAAAGAATTACTTAAAAAGCAAACCTAATTGTATCCTAAAATCAATAAAAAATTCTAGTAGATATATAATAGATTATAAAAAAATTTATCAAAATTTCAAAACATAAAAAATTAACCATCCTCCATAAAATCGATTTTCAAATAGAAAAGGGGAATTTGTATCCTAGGAATTGAAACCTATTTATTAAAATAAATTACAAAACCATATTAAAACTTTACAAAACCAATTGAAAATTTTTATCTAACATTCCAGTAACCAAAGTTACTGGTTTGTAAAGAAAAATTTCAAAAATTTACTAATTTAATACGAAAACGAATTACGGCACGTAAAACAGAGAAGCGATTAGAAAACAAATAAAAAAACCTTTTTTCGAAAACACAATTTTATGAGAAATTCAATTTATTATTGAACATTAATTCTGGAGAGTTTCATCAATTTGTAAAATATTCTGATATTTATTAAAAATGGCCGAAATTTAAAATAATTTAAAACCGGATTAAAAGAATTCAAAAAAATCCAAAAATATTTGGGTGTTCTGAAAATCAAAACAGTGGTTTGGAAACAAGATTTCACAAATTTTGAACATGTTTCAAAAATAGAATAAAAATTAAAACGGCCAAACCGCGGTTGAAAATTAAGTTTCCAGTAGTATTTTATTTTATAGAAATCCCAAAAAATATCAGTTTTTAAATAAACCCACGTTTTCTAACACTTGCTTTGATAATCCGATTTAAATCCATATTGAATAAAATGAAAGAAAATCATTATTAAATTGAAAAAATTTAATTTTTTGGTGAAATTTTGAATTTTGAAAACTTATAATCTATATTATAACATACTGGAATTTCAAGAAAAATTCATTGATTTGATCTATCAAAAGTAAAACCCTAGCATGTTTTTCTACTTTTGATATTACAAAGATAAAGATCCTACCGTTGATCGCGCTCCTTGTCTCTAGGGTGCGTAGATCCGATGTATACGCTTTGTCGCACCCTTTTATATGATGAAGAAGACGCAAAGAACACCCCAAAGATCCTTGATGTGTGATTTGTTGAAGAAGAAGGGATTTTAAGAATCCCTTTTATGAAGAACCCTTGAGAGATATGAACACACTTCAAGAGAGAAGAGGTTCTCTTTTTTTTCTTGAGAGGAGAGAGAAAAAGAACGAATTTGGATTTTTTTCCAATCTTTTCTGGGATTGTTTGCTTTAATTTTTATACAAAAAAAGCTAGGGTTAAGAGAGAAATAGTAATTTCCAATGTGAGAGCTCCCTTTTTGGCTTGTTTCCAATTTTCCCCTCTTGCTTTCTTTCCTTCTTCTTTCCAAATTGGATTTGATTCCAATCTTAATTTCTTGTCAATCAAGACATGCTATTCTCATTCCATATTGCTTCTTTGGAAGAAAACATTTTTAAGCAATCATTCCTCTTTTCCTTCTTTCCTTCTTTTCATTTTTTATTCTTTTTATTTTTCTTTTAACAAATATGATGTCACCATTGTGACATCATCAAGGCTGGGTGCTCAACTCATGTGAGTCAACCATGTGGGCCGCCCGCCATGGTGGTTGACCCATATGGGTAAACTCACATGAGCTCCATCTTTGCGGGCTTTAGCCCAATGGGTCATTTCACACGGGTTTCGGGTTTTTCCATAAAAAATCAATAAAATCTTTCTAAATTCAACATTCTATATATGGACCCAACCCATTTGATATTTATGGTGCATCCCTCAAACATGATCGGACCATCTTTTTTGGAAAATAACTTTTCGGACCAAAATGCCCTTATTTGACTATTAGACATCCAAATGCGACTAAAATACCCTCAGATTGGTTCACCCATAAAGGAAAAAATTAAAAATGAAAAGTTTTTGTGGTCAAACTTTTAAAATTGGGTCCTTTCGGTGAGCAATATTAAATAGGATCATTTGGTATCCCCTGAAAATACCCAAAATGCCATCAACACTTAGAATTTTCAAATTAAGCGAAACTCCTAAGAAATTCTAAATTTAGCAGGTTTTCCAAAATTCAGGAAATCATTCATAATCTCTCAGACATATTTCGGGGATCAAAAGAATTACACAGGAAAATACCAAATTACCCCGAGGTGCTAGAATTTAGCGAGACAAGGGAAAATCCTGAGAAATTCTAAAAATAGCAGATTTTTAAAAATTTATGAACGGACTCAAGATTTCTTAGACACAACTTAGGGAGCAAATATGATGTGTTTGGAAATGTCTAAAATACCCCCGAAGTGCAAGACTAAGAGAAAATCTTGAGAGATCTAAATTTAGCAGGTTTCTCAAATCTTACGAAATTACTCATAATCCATCAGTCGTACCCTCGAGATGGTTTAAGACATACGAGAAATGATTGAAATATCCATAAGATGATGAAAATGTGGAAGCCTCGTGAGTTTCTAAAAATAGCAGCTTTTTCAAAATTTGTAAAATCACTCAAGATTTCTCAAATATAACTCGGGGGTCAAACGAGACACATCGGGAATGACCAAAATGCCCCTGCGGTGCAAAATAGGCAAAAATGAGGGAAACCCTGAAAATTCTAAAATAAGCAGATTTTTTCATTTGCTTGGAAACTTGAACTTTCATCTTTCAGAGGCCAAAGGAACCCCCTATAGACCTTCAGGATCGCGAATCAACTTCAAAACTCACATAATGAAATGAAATCTACCCTAAAATGCATGGATGTCTAATCTAATGCTGAATACGAATTCAAAACTCAATGATACTACCGAATCTTTTACTTTTTAAAGTGTAGCGAAATGGGGGTGTCTACAGGTTGTGGTTGTGGATTACAAGGTCGGGAAATGGTAGTCAAAATATGGACGGCTTGGATCATCCACTAGAATTGCATGGTGTGATTCATTTGTCTTGTGGCCCAATGAAGTGAACGGTTTGGATCGGCCTTGGGAAATGATTTGAGGGGTGTAATCAACTCACATGGTGGACCATCATTTGAGCAGTTTGGATCAGCTTATGGAGGTAAATTAGAGGGACAGACAGTTTATATTGAAGGACCCATTAGTGGAAACGATATTATGGGATGCAGCCTTTGTGTACCCACAAATGGGTGGTTGGGATTGTTCTATTAAGATGAATTAGGGGTGCAAATTAACATTTATATTGTGGCCCATCGATTGGATGGTGTGGATCAACTCATGGAATAACCTAGGGGGTGTAACTATCCACATTGTGGCCCACTTTTTGAACGGTTTAGATCAGCCCATGAAAGCCGAATTGTGAGCCCTGTCAATGGAAATGATAGTTTGGGATGTAACTTTTGTGGACACATAAAATGGACGGTTGGATCATCTTATGCATAAACGTCCAGCCACTTTGGATTTTTTTTTTTTTTGATGAGAAATTACTAGGCCACGTATGTTATTGTGCATGCAATATCTGTTTGAGAGCACATGCCAATGGGGGTTATAATGGGAATTCCCACTCTTTCCCAAACATAGAAGTAATTTTGCTTTATATATATATATATATATATATATATATATATATATATATATATATATATATATATAGAGAGAGAGAGAGAGAGAGAGAAAAAGAGAGAACGGTTCCTACACATATGTGTAGATAAGTTATCTAGACACTAGCTTAAAATACAGTGGGGGCCACATTATTTGGGTGATCCAAGCCATTCATATTTAAGGCCCTCACATAGATAGAGTGTCCACAAAAAATCAGATCAATAGGATCATCCTAACCATTTGAACTGTGGAGGCAAAAAATGGACTAATTTGTGAAGGTTTAAAGACATCCATTTTACCTCCACAAATCGTAGGGTTGGGATGATCCTATGGATCTGATTTTTTGTAAACACCCTATCTATGTGAGGGCTTTTAAAATGGATGGCTTGGATCACCCAAACAATGTGGGCCCCCACTGTATTTTAAGCTAGTGTGTAGAGAACTCTCTACACATGTGTAGGAACCGTTTTCTCATATATATATATATATATATATATATATATATATATATATATATATATATATATATATAGCTTGTTTCACGTGGAAAAGTGAGCAAGGTCGGCTATATTATTTTGCATGCAAAAATAGAAATGGGACCCACTTGGCAAAGTTGGTAAGTTAACAAGTTTCACACATGTTCCGTTCATGTCTACTTCATATAGATGTCATTTATGTTAGATTCATGAATTCATGCTTTGCCTATTCTCTGATCATGTAGAACTCTTGCATGTTCTAAGGCATAAAATGAGAATGGATAAATAACCCTTTTGATGAATTTTAACTAAATAAAGCCCTCAAAAATTAAAAACTAGTACTTATCGGGCGAGAACGGCACCTAACACTTTCCATTCTTGCAATCAGACAATGGACCCTTCATGGAATTGCAGGCTTAGTCTTGCAAAGTCACTTATGGGTCTTGGGCCCTAACCCAGGTGGCGACTCTTGTCATTTCCTCTCTTTTTTTCGTGAAGTTCGGGTTCCTTACCCCAAATTCGTGGAAAAGTTGGAAAATCAATCACTGCCATCAAACACGCCAGAAAAGAGCAAACGCCGATGCATGCTCGGGGGTGTGAAGGGATAACCTCCAAACACGGTCCCACAACGCCCGAATATTGTATCCGCCGCCCATGTGATACAAATTGTAAGATCCCAAATCGAAAAGGGAGAGAAAGTTTCTTGGCTTCGGCTTAACTATATATGTGATCTCTCCTTCTTTATGTGCAGACACGTTTTCAGCATCTCCAAGGGGCGGGTCCGGCGGAGTGGGTCGGACATGGTTAGTGCTGCTGGAAAACAAAACTGGAAGTGTAGAAGATCAAGAATCGGATAATATTTACACAGTGGCGTCGGGAGTGATAAAATGGTATTAGAGCCGTACCTCCTAGTGTGCCAGTGAGGATGTCAGGCCCTAAATGGGGTGGATTGTAAGATCTCACATTGGAAAGGGAGAGAAGGTTCATAGGCTATATATGAGAACTCTCCTTCTGACTGAGGGCGGAGCCCGGAATCAACTTAAAGGGGGGCAAATGTTTGTTCCCACCATTTTTCACTTCATGTATTGATAGGTGGGGCCCACCATCTCCCCTAACCCATGCATAAGGTGAAGCCCACAATTTACACCTCATATTTCTATGCAGTGGGCTCACTATTTACACCTCATGTTCTGCACCACGTAAATCATCTCCATAGGATGATCTTAACACTCCAATCTATAGGGTAAACTGATTATAGATTGGAGGGTTAGGATCGTCCTATGGAAATGATTTACTTGCTCCAAAAGCAGATAATACACTCGTTGCTTTGCAGGTACGCGGCGTTGTCATGTGTCGTGATTATGGTTTGGGGTGTGACAATAATGATGATCGAACAGTTCCAGTACCAATCTTAAGGACTGAAATTTGACCTTCTCCTATGTTGTACACAAGTATAATATTGTATTGTAAAGTATATGGACTTAGAAGTTAGAACAACATTTTCTAAGAGAATACTCTCTTATATGTTATATCACTAAATTTCTATATATATATATATTAAGTATTAGAAATAAAAATTTATAAATTACAAACGTTGGTACTATGTCGGTTGTTGGACAAAGCATAGGATATGAGAGATTATAAATTAAAATAAAACTTGAAATTTTTAAGAGGGGACGCCTTCGATAAGGGTGAGTAGAGTTTTTTGTTTCCTGGTTTCTAAGCCGTACTCACTCTCATCTTAGTCTTACCCTCTCAAAACTCTCTCGGTCCTCCCACCCACCGTACCCTTCTCTCATCACTTGGGCCATGTCTTTCATCCAAGATTTTTTTTTTTTTTTTTTACCCATGATTAATCGCCATCTCCAAGTGGTGAGAGAGTTGTAGGGCAGTGGCAGAAGTGGCAGAAGGAGAGAGATTTGAGAGGGCATGATCGAGGTTAAAAATCAGGAAAAAGTCAATCCTATTTTGAGTAGAGTTTTTTGTTTCTTGATATTTTACCACTTCTATCACTTAAAAGACACTAGTTTCCTGTTTTTCAGTTTCCTGATTTTTAGCAATTTCATCCTCATCTCCACTTGGAGACACTGATTTTTCATGAAAACAAATTCATGATAGCCAAACCGCCTTTACACACACTACTTTAACATAAAAATAAATAAATAAAATCATCGTAGCCAAACGTGCCCTTAGAATTTTATTGTACATGGAATATTTTTCCATTGAAAATACTAAACCCTTTCTCCTAGAAGGAAAGGGGGCGAATATCCGACTAACACAAAAACCAGTTTCCGGTCATGCTCCTCCTCCGACGCCGCTACACCCATCTTTCCCATCACCTCTCCCCTCCCCCGCTCACGTTAGCATCACCCCAAAAACAACCAAAACCAAAACCCCCTTCAAAACCCTCTCACTCAATCATTTCTCAACTAATAAACAAAAACCCAAATTGGTCTCCACACTTAGAATCCACCCTCTCTCCTCTCTGCTCCAATCTCTCCAAAACCCATCTTCTTAAAACCCTCCCTCTCATCAAATCCCCTTCCAAAGCCCTCAATTTCTTCAATTTTCTCCACAATTCCTTCCCCCATGATGACCAAACCTATCTTTCCATGCTTCAAATCCTCGCCCGTACTCACAATCTCAATGCCGCTCGTAATTTCCTCTTCAGTATAATCGGCAAGATCTCATCCAACGGTTCAGATCGTTTCTTCAATACCCTGATCCGGAGCTATGGCAAAGCCGGACTTCTTCGCGAGTCCGTTAGGGTTTTCAATAAGATGAAAGAGATTGGAGTTCCTCGGTCTGTTTTCTCCTTCAACAGTCTCTTGTCTGTTCTACTCCGCCGTGGCCGGACTGTTATGGCCAAGAAACTGTATGATGAGATGGTATTGTAAAATAACCAATTACTCCGAAAGCTTAAGCATGCTATTTAATTAACACTTCATACATTGCATTTTTTTTCTTTTTTTTAATATCAAGGAGTTGTTGGGTTTTGAATCATTGGCTCTGATACCACGTGTAAGAAGTAAAACCTCCTTACTACAAAGCTTAAGCTTAAGTTTAAGTTTTTAGAGATGGTGTTATTTAACTCTTTTTGGGAGGAGGGTGCATTTCTTTTAATGTTAAGGGGTTATTGGGTTTTGAATCAATGGCTCTGATACCATGTGTAAGAAGTAACATCCCATTACTAGAAGAGCTTAAGCTTAAGTTGTTAGAGATGGTGTTATTTAACTATTTTTGGGAGGAGGGTGAGGGTGCATTTTTTTTTTTAGAGGAATGATAGATGCAAGGGCCCTCTTTATGCAAGGGCGGGTGAAGGGCCCTTGAATAGATCCATGTCATTTTTAAAGTCGGTTGAGAAATTGAATTCCGTTACTCTTGATGATGTGGATCTATTCAAGGGCCCTTCTTCGGCCCTTGCATAAAGAGGGCCCTTGCATCTATCATTATATTAAGGAGTTATTGGGTTTTGAATCAATGGCTCTGATACAATGTGTAAGAAGTAACACCCCATTACTACAAAAGCTTAAGCTTAAGTTGTTAGAGATAATGTTATTTAACTCGTTTTGGGAGGAGGGTGCATTTTTTTTAAATATTAAGGACAACTTATGTTTTGAATCAATGGATCTGACACCATTGTATAAGAAGTAAGACCCAAATACTCCAAAAGCTTAAGGTTAAGTTGTTAGAGATGGTGTTGTTTAACTCTTTTAATATTAAGGAGTTATTGGGTTTTAAATCGATGGCTCTGATACCATGTGTAAAAAGTAACAAGCCATTACTCCACAAGCTTAAGTTGTTTAGAGATGGTGCTATTTAATCATTTATACTTCAACAGGTATCGGTGGACCGGATCTTGCCCGATGTCTACACGTTCAATACCCTGATCCGGGGTTTCTGTCTAAATTCAATGGTGGACGAGGGTTTCACGTTTTTCAAGGAAATGTCAAGATCCGGATGTGATCCAGATATTGTTACATATAACACGCTTGTGGATGGGCTCTGTCGGGCCGGGAAGGTTCGAATTGCACACAATCTCTTGAAGGGAATGAGGTCAAAGAGCTCCGAATTGAATCCGAATGTTATTACATATACAACTCTGATTAGAGGTTACTGCGAGAAGCAGTCTGTTGAGGAAGCATTGGAGATGTTTGATGAAATGCTAAGTAGAGGTTTGAAACCAAATGAAGTTACATACAATACCCTCATCCAAGGTCTATGTGAGGCTCAAAAATTGGATAAGATTAAGGAGATTTTGCAGGGTGTTAGTGATAGTGGGGAATTTAGACCAGATACATGTACTTTTAATACTTTGATGAATGCACATTGTAATGGAGGGAAGTTGGATGAGGCCATGAACATGTTTGATAAAATGTCCGATTTAAATGTGAAACCTGATTCTGCGACGTACTCTGTGCTGATTAGGAATTTATGTCAGAGAGGGGATTTCGAGAGAGCTGAGGAACTGCTTGATCAGCTTTTGGAGAGCGAAATTCTGCTTAAGAAAGAGGGGTGTGTTCCTCTAGTGGCTGCTTATAATCCTATGCTTGAATATTTATGTGCAGTGGGGAAGGCGGGAAAGGCGGAGAAGGTATTTAGGCAGTTATTGAAGAGGGGAACACAAGACCCTCCTTCGTTTAAGATATTGATCTTGGGGCACTGCAAGGAAGGTTCATTTCGAGGTGCGTATGAGATTTTGGTCTTGATGTTGAGGAGAGACTTTGTACCGGATATGGAGACGTATGATTATTTGATTGAGGGTTTTTTGCGTAAGGGAGAGTCGGATTTTGCTCTAAACACTTTGGAGAGGATGTTGAGAAGTGATCATCGTCCTAAAACATCGACTTTTCATTCTATACTCGCTGCTCTTATAAGAGATGGTTGTGCTCAAGAAGCTGCTAAACTTGTTACAGTGATGTTAGAGGGGAGAATTCGGCAAAACATCAATCTCTCAACGGATACCATTATCATTCTTTTCAAGAGTGGTATTAGGGATAACGCAATTGAGATTGTTACAGCTCTATATAGTAGTGGGTATTCGGTTAACATGGAGAAATTGGTTGGCTCCCTTTGTCAGGATAGTAAATTCTTAGAGGCGCGAGAACTTTTGCTATTTAGTTTGGAGAAGCATCAAAATTTAGATGCTGAACTTTATAACACAGTGATTAAGGGTCTTTGTAAAATTCGGAAAGCTCAGGATGCATTTTCTTTGTTCTATGAATTCACAGAAAAAGGATTCAGGCCTTTCTTGACTTGCTTGAAAGAATTGGTGATCTCCCTCAAAGCAGATAGAAGATTAAAAGAAGCAGATTTTGTTTCTAAACAGATAACTTACAGGATTCAAGACCAGTAAAGAGAAATTGATATCTGCATGTGTTGAGCATTTATTGAAATTTCGTTGCTTTATAATTCATTTGCCCATTCCTATGTGGGGAGGGAGTGCAAATATATTAATGATGAGATGCTGTAGTCTTTTGGAGAGCTAAGATGGTGAGGTTTAGGTTCAACATTTCAGACCTTTTATGGGTTAACAATGCAGGCAACACAGCTAAGATTTCTACCAGACGATTGAGGCGATTAGAGAATTGATGCGGATATTGCAACCCCAACTCAATCATATGCGAAGATCGGCGAACTCAATGGCCAACGCCCTGACTAAAGAGGGGGCCTATCTTGCTGAAGCTCGTATTTTAAACCATCTCCAATCCGAGAATATCGCTTAAATTTTTGGCTTTTGTATTGTATGTCGGGCCGAGGGCCATCGTTTCTGGGTTGTATACCGCGGGACATCTTGTCCCCTGTCTTTGAGTTTTAGTGGGAATAAAATCGTTTTGTTACCTATAAAAAAAACAGGGGTAAGATTTCTGGAGTTCAATGTTATTATCGTTATTTTGGTTTTGATAACATAAGGCGTCTGATGAAGCGATACATATATTGTAGTTGTCGGAGATGTCACATGGATGTACATTTCTTGAAGGGCAAGATATATCAAACATCTAACCATTATTTGGGTGAAATATATTGTTCCAAGGACTAACCTACTTTGGTTGTCTAGTGGTGTGTGCATCTCATTCATAGACAAATCTTCTTTTTAGAGTTCTAGTGGGAATGAACCTTCCTATTTTCAAGGGTATCTCTGCGACTTCTTTCACAGATTCTACTGAGGGATCCAGATGAGCAGTTATTGTGAGGAGCATCTTCGTCTCTAGTGAGACTCTCCTCTTGGGTTTTTGAAGTTGAATTTTGACAGTTTGGGTCTTGGCAGAGAAAGACTCCCCTGGGTTAAATGAGCTGTTTTTTGAACTATTGGTGAGAAAAATTCCAACAACGCCGAGGTCTAAACGCTTCTTTATAGAATCCTCTTACATCAGACTCAGTTGGATCACCTTATAATTGATGGTAACTCTCTTAATGTAGTCTGGTGGGTGAGAGATTCATAGATGCTTCTTTATAGAATCCTCTTACATCAGACTCAGTTGGATCACCTTATAATTGATGGTAACTCTCTTAATGTAGTCTGGTGGGTGAGAGATTCATAGATGTTATCGAGGATATTTTTGACGTGATTGTGGGTCATGCCAAGGAGATTCAAAATGTTTGGCGATATAACAATAGTGATATGTACTGTGCTTCTTCGGGTGTTGACAGCTTTGTGATATTAAAAGGTTGCTCCATTGTGACCTGGTGGTCACGGGTTTGAGTCATTAATATATTTACGGGCTAATATATTTCAAAGGGTGAGCCTTGACACTCTCTGAACCCGTTTGATTCTTAAAGCACTCCACTTCTCTTGAGATCAACAATAGGAGCTTCCCAAAGGATTTCAGGAAAAAAAAAATAGTCAAAATCTCTTCTAGAAATGTTACTTTCTTTTTTTTTGAATGGTCTAAAAATGTTACTTTCTATTCTAACATTTTCTAATCATAAACCATTCCTGCTTCAACCATCCTAGTTACACTAGAAGATTAAAAGAAGCGGATTTTGTTTCTTAACGGATAACTTATAGGATTCAAGACCAATAAAGAGCATTTTACAGCTGCGTGTGTTCAGCATTTATTGAAATTTTGCTTTGTATGAACATATCTTGAAGGGATATATCAAACACCCTACTATTTGGATGAACATAGTGTGTTGCAAGAACTAACATTATATTGGTGACTTTTTTTGCAGGTCTTAGGAGGAGGATTAAGATGAGCAGATGTAGTGAGGAATGTCCTCATCTCAGGTGGGAAATACATGGCAAATTCAAAGGAAAACAAAATTGACAAATCTTAGATAGACTTGCCATTGCAAGCATTTTGCTGCTGCCGCGTCTGTAAAAGAATTCAAAATCTTTACAATGATTTTACTCACATCTTATTCACCCAACTCGCATTCAAATTAAAATGCGTGCAGGGAGATTCATACAAAATTTTCATCCCTCACCAGATCCTCACCAAACAGAAAAGAAATTCTCTCCACCATCCAAGAATCTCTACCACCATTTCTCTGTTCCGTTTCAGGCAGTAGCTTAGATCTACACAAGGGACATGTCATCTGGTCTTGATCCACCCACTTATCTAGGCATCCTACATGAAAAGCATGTGAACAATTGGACAGCTCTCTGATCTCATGCTTCCAATCCAAACAATTCAAGCAAATGGCACAAATGGGTTCTTTTTCGCCTTCGCGGGTACCCAATCTCTCGAAGAAATCTGCGAATTGTACAATCGGAAGTCTCTCTTTGATCGAATCTGATGCGATTGACGACAAAGAAGAATACTGATGATCCTCTATTGAAAACTGATCCCCTTGATCTTCCCAAGAAGGCGTCTGATCGGACGGATCAAATAGACCCAGATAAAAGAAGGCCAACCTAACCATGAACCTGATTTGGGCCAAGAAGGTAAACAGATCTACAACAGCTTTTGGCAATAGAGTGCCATAAGAAACAGAAGGGAAACCCATGAGAATTAGAGAAGGAAGAGGTTGGAATAAGCAAAATAGAAAGGATTTGGGTTGACAGAAAGAGGAGAAAGGCAAGGAGAATTGTTGTTGGTTTGTTGAATGAGGAGAAGAGGGAGAGCAGATTGGTGGAGAAGATGTCTACTTGTAGGCAATTTTGGGAGGTTGGGATTGGCTAAGCTAAAAAGCAAAAGATAGGGGTGGCGTGGAAAACCAAGGTGCTAATAGTATAATAACAAACTCAAAGGAATGGTTTTTTACACGTATGCAAGTGCAAGACGGCAGAAAACTTTATCTAAAATTGCCTACTTTTTCTAGAGATCATGTCACCGCCTTGCTCGAAAGGGTTGGTGGATGTTCTTTAATATGAAAACCCAAATTAAGGGTAAAAGATATGGTTGAGATCCTTGTGGATGAAATTAGTATCTAGCAAAAATGGTGGGAGGGCACCACCTTATGCTTGGTTTTGGTGGAGATGTGGGACTCACCTCTACAAATGATGAGGTGTAAAATGGTGGTGGGCTCCACGCTATGTATGGTGGAGATGGTGGGACCCATCCATCAAAACACGAGGTGTAAAATGATGGGCTGCCAAGGGTTTGTGGGGAGATGGTAGTCCCACCCATGTGTGTAAAATAGTGGGCCCCCCCCCCCTTTAAAACTTGTGGTGTAAGTTTATCTTGAAATTATCTTGTCCTCCGTTGGTATTATTATATCCATGAACAAAATTCTGTGAATAGAGAATAACTAATCTGCCCAAGGATAAAGCTTTGATCAACCACCTTAGGTGACAATTTGAACGGAGATTGTTCAGGCGCCAAGTTCAAGGGCCTCTTTGAAAATGTCTGAAAATTACTTGCATAAAATCCTAAGGGAGATGATATTATCACTCCCTCTGCACAACGCATTCGCTCCCTTACAACTAGGGGTGGCAACGGTTCGGTTTGCCGAACATGCTTACCTCCAAACTGAAACCGAATGAACCGAAACCGAACATGCTTAACTCTAAACTGAAACCGAGACCAAACCAAACGGAACCGATGAAAAGGGGCGCATTTATCATTGTCCAAACCGAAACCAAACTAAAACCGGACCGAACCAATCATATGTTTAGTTCTACCGAACTGAAACCGAAATGAAAGTTGAAACTGAATTTTCGGTTCAGTACGGATGATTTTGCCACCCCTACTTATAACGTGAACAGTGGGCAACTTTAACGCTTTTTGACGTCAAATCACGTTAAAAAGGGGGGCAAATGCCTACTGCAGGGGGTGAAAATATCATCGCCCAATCTTAAACGTAGATAGTTTTGTAAATGATGACTATGATAGTTCCAAAAATGATTCAAGTAATTAGTTCCTAAAGGCCTTAATTTAAAGATCAAATTAAAATAGGGTGGCAGATATCTGCACTACCATATTTTGATAACGGCACTAGTCACATTGTTTTACACTTATTCAAGTGGCTTTTCAGGGCTATTACAATACCTAAGATTTGTGGTCAATGGAGTCACACGGTCTGATGCATCCAAAAGATCTAGATAACGGACAGGATTTGGGCTTAACTTGCGGATTCGATCCGTGTCCATTGGATCAATATCCTATGGTCTGAATTATTTGTAATTGTAGCCTAGAGCGTCCTAGATTCAAATGGAAGGCATCAATGTAAGGAAATACAATTCATATTGTTGTTTATTTATGTCTATTCACGACACACATTTCGTAATCTTTAAAAAGTTGCTCAAATGACAAATAATTTTTCATTTTCCCACTTTTCTTTTCCATGACAATTCTCCCCTCACTCTCAAGTTTCTTCCTTTTTGCCTCATCTAACCTTAAAGCTTAAGCTTGAATTGTGTAGGACCTAGGACAATCGATAGACGATCCGATTTGAAATGGATAGCGCTTAGATTAAAAATGTAGGATTCAAAAAAGAAACGGGAAATGAATTCTATGCTCCAATGTTTTGATAAACATGCGCGCTTTTGACGTGTAGTATTTAACAGGCTGTCAGAGGAATATTACAATTCTCAAAAAGCTCTTAAAATGAAAACAATATTATCCCTAGTGCCATTACTCCTACTTCTGCAGCCATCGGTTTGCACTTTTAACCGATATGGGAAGCGGCATCGGTTGATGAATGGTTATACAATAGTGGTCCTTACGAACTAATTGTTCTACACTCTTTTTTTAGCACAGTATGATGAAAGTTGTAAGCTGTGTTCAGAGGAAAGTTATTGTCTATCGTTGGCCTCTATGGTAGAATCAGTTGGGGAGGCCTGAGAGGCGGGGGTTTACCCTATGGCATTGATAAGATCCTTAGCCGATACAAAGGTATATGATAGCACCCAATTTTTCCGATTCTGCAGTTCGACCTATGATGATAATTCATAGACATTGATAAGATCCTTTCATTTAGCAGCACCTTAGGACGGCATAGCATTAACGTGAATGGCGAGGTTCAAACGTGGAGGACCAAAGCTCACCCTCACGGGATCGCGACCCTTTGTCCCTGCCATTGTAGCACGTGTGTCGCCCAGGGCATAAGGGGCATGATGACTTGATGTCATCCTTACCTTCCTCCGGCTTATCACCACCCTTAAAATACTACACGACAAACATGTGGAGCGCATGTTTATCCAAACATTGGAGCGCTGAAATCATTTCCCTTAAAAAAACTCTCCAAATTGATTCCAATCAAAGGAATCCGAATAGATCGTGACCAAGACATAGGTCATAGGTGGATCCGATTCGAAGTGGATTCATTGACATCCTTACTCCAGATGGTATCAACATCCAACCATAAAAAGTGATAAACAAAAGTTAATAGTGCCATTATCAAAATATAGTAGTGTGGATAGCAGTCACCTTAAAATAATCTTATTTACAACTAATGACCAGTTTTGGTAGAATAGGTAACTACTTCCAAAACTTGATTTAAGCAATATCTATTGGGATCTCAAATGCCTACGCGAGTACTTAAAGGCTACACATGTTGGGAAATGGCAATATCATGTTTTGATAACGTGGAGAATCGCGGTGTCCTTTATTATCTAACCAGCTATAAAACAAAGGCTGTTACAATTCCCCAAAAGCTCTAAGAAGCCAATTAAAAAAGATAAGACAAGTGATTTCGTCCCATTATCAAAACATGGTAGTGCGAATATCAGTGGTCTTGAAAGCCAGTTATTATTTTGGTAATTTTTTGATGGGATTTGCTATGAACCATCGTGGAAGGCATTTCACGGGCCGGCTGTTGCTTGAGAGAGCAGCCACATAGGCTCACTTTTTAATAGATTTTGTCTTATTCATTTAATTCATCTGAGGTGGCGGCAGTCTCATGCAACAGCCGGCCCGTGAAATGCCTTCTATGATGGTCTCTAGCAATCCATTTTTTTGTAGTATCAATATGTTAAGATGAATGATAAATTGAAGATGGTCTCTAGCAATCCATTTTTTATAGTACCAATATGTTAAGATGAATGATAAATTGAAGAGCGCCGTTGCAAAAACTAGCTACAAGGACACCCCCATTGGTCCATCTCCACAAAGTTCATTTATAAGGGCACAGAAAAATATGAAACAAATAAAAATATAGGAATTGTATACTCTGTGGCCCCAAGTAGGCAACCCAAAAGGGGCGGATGAATTGGGTTTTCAAACATTTTGCTCTTTTTGAAGATTAATTAACAAATTTAAAGCAAAGAAAAATCAACAATTAAAATTAAGAAGATACAAACTCAAGCACCAAAGAGTTGAGAAGGAAAGAGTAAGAATGCATCGAGATTTTTATAGTGGTTCGGTCCAAACCCTGACCTACATGCACTCCACGAATATCCCCTTCGTGGCTTCCACTATCCGAATTTCTTACGGGCGAAGTCCAAGCCGTTTACAAGCTTTACTCCCAAAGCTTCTTCCCGAGGTTGATCCCGTGCCTCGTTCACGATCCCCAAGCTCGTCTTCAAGGGTCTTCCGGGCACCCTCCACCGTCCACCGATTACAAAGATGAAGAATCAAAGCCTTTCTCTAAGGCAAATTGCAACAATAAGCTCACTAAAATCACAAGGGTTTTAATAACTCAATTAAGTGTTCAATTAGTGTTTAAGAGTGTGTGTTCATTGGTTAAGAGGGGTAGAACCCCATTAATTTATGTACTCAAACAAGGCCAAAAACAGACGTTATGCCTTCTAACAGCTAATTTTTGAGTATTCGTATTAAAAAGCTAGAGAAACATGATTTGGTTGACTGAACCTGCCTTCGGTCAACCGAAGCCACTGGGTTTTTTTTATTTTGGGGCTAGTCGACCTGCATATCCAATGTAGGCTTTTGGATGCTCCAACGAGAAGTGACTCGTGCCAAGTTTATGGAGTAAAAAAAGGAAGGGGCAAACCGAAAACAACTTGGGTAGAAACAATGAGGAAATAGTTGATGGCTAGGAACATAATAGAGAACATGACCATGGATAGGAGAGAATGGAAGAAAATGATCCATGCATGTAGACAACCCCAACTAGTGTCGGGATTACTTAGTCAATTTGAGCGGGATAGATCTTTTCACCTTCTTCATGAAAATTTTCTAAATGATTCATTAGCCGACCCCAACTAGTTTGGGACAAAAGCTTAGTTGAGTTGAGTTGGCCTTTGGTCGACCAAGCTCACTTTTGCATTTGGACTTTGGCCCCTTTAATTCCCTTAATATATTCAACTTGTTTTAAGTTAATTTGAGTGCCTCTAAGTAGGATCTTAGTGGGGGATTAAATTTTTACAACTTAATTCAAAAAGATTTGATTTTTGTGGACAAATATCTTCTTCTTCTCATGGATCTTCTTTTTCAATCTTCAACTCCCTTAGTCTTCAAGATTGCTTCAAGCCTTGATCCATATTCCTTGATTTCGATCCTTGAATCATTGACTAAAATCCTTAAGTAAACATCAACTCATTAGTATAACAAAATTACACAAGAAATCAACTTGTGTTTGGAATCATCAAAACAAGATTAGAAGAGTTCCAACGGTTGAACCATTGGGCGTACAGGAACAATAAATGTAGTTTGTTGAGAAGGACAGACACCTTGGTAGATGGTTTTTTGCAAGGGGTTTGTCATTCCTTGTAAGTTAATCATGGTTTTAAATTTCGACTGAAATCTGTCGTGTTTCGGTCGGGATTGACACCGAAACGTCAAAAACCCGAAATGGTATTTTATTTATTCCGAAATTTCAGAACTTAGGTCAAAATTTTGTTTTTTCCAAAATTTCGTCCGAAATTCCAAAATTTCACCCAAAAACCCTGTATTTTTTAATTAATTAAATATTTTACAGAAATTTTGACAAAAATTACCAAAATTTCGGCCGAAATTTGGTATCGAATAAAATAATGTTTTTATTTTTTCGCCGGATTTCGGTGGGGTCCGAAACGGGTACCTAAACCGAAATTTAAAACCATGAAGATAATTACCCAATAGGAATGTGAAAATGACATATTTCTCCTTGTTAGTGGCACCCCTTTCCACTAAAAAAATCATATCCTGTCAACATTATGAGGAGATAACTTAGGGTCATGTCATGGCTTTGAATTGCATCACACTTTGTTCTTTTCGTCCACGTAAGTACCATCAATGACCTAACAAAATGCTTTTTGTATAAAGCATTTTTAAGTAAATCCATCTTCAACAGTAAACGAGCAACCACCAAAAGCACTTTTCTTTTTCTTATCTGACACGTAGACGAGTTACTAAACTCGGCTATGGTGACATCCACGTGCCACTGAGTCGACAAATCCTCGGTGGAAAGTGAGGTGGCTCCCAACTGGATTAGGTTCTACAAATTGCTGACGCGGTAACGTGTTGTTTTGTGCTTTTTCTCTGTCTCTTAACCGGTAACGCGTGAAGATTTTGGGGTCTTCCAGAGTAGTAAAAGGGAAAAAGAAAAGTGGTTTTTGCAAATGAAGTCTTCTACTTTGCTTTATTTGCAAAAACAGTCTCTTTGTTTGGCAATTTGCAAAGAGAGTCATCACATTTGAGTGAATTTTGCAAATCAGGTCATAACATTGCCATCTATTTGTGACCACAATACCCACTGTGGATTGTTTTCAACTCATAAAATGACCAAGATACCCTTGATGCTCAGTAAAATGCTTCGATAGGGTGTGTCCCACCAACTCAACTCAAACCCATGCATCAAGCGGGGCCCGTCATTTTGCCTCATTTTTGATAGGGTAGGTCCCGCGATCTCCACCGTAGCTCATGAATAGGGTGAAGCCCACCATTTACACCTCATGTTTTAATGGGTGGGCCCATAAAGTCTTTGACCATGATGGGTAGTTCGGTCTTTTTACAAGTTTTGTATTTTCACTTATAAGGACAATTTGGTTATTTTAGGAGAAAAAAAACAATCCACGGTGGGTACTGTGGTGTTTTGATGGCATGACGTGATTTGCAAAATTCACTCAAATGTGATGACTCTCTTAACAAATTGTCAAAATGGAAGACTGTTTCTGCAAATAAAGAAAAGTAGATGGCTTCTTTTGTAAAAACCCTAAAAGGAAAAGGGCAAAAAAAAAAAGATATCTTGACCCCACCAAGTCTTTTTTTAGTACTGCATTCTTTTAAACGTCTAAGATTTTTATTCGGGAAATGGTATTTCCATCCTCTTTACATGCATTGAACCACTGTTTCTGAAGATGACATGGTATTTCCGCCCCCATTTACATGCATTGCACCACAATTAGGGGGGCTGTTCCATTGTATCACTTCACATAGAAAATCAACCGGATATTTTTTTAACCAGGTGTTCAGTGGTCATCCTCATTCCCCAAGCCACACTGGATTCAAACAGGTTTCCATTTTAGATGACGTATGACTGGTGACAACTCTCTCTCTCGTGTTCAGCTCTCATTCTAGTGCCTCCGTCTGACTTGAATGTCAAAGGGTTGTCGCGAGTGATCTTAACCCTCTGTCTCTAACCACATGTTGTAGGTCAAGGCAATCTCCCTGTCTTTGGAACCGGATAGCAGGTGGGACCCAGTGCATCAGGACCTTTCGCACTCTCGCCCAGATTCGAGCAGCTTCATAATCCATTCTCTTTAGCTTGCCAAATCCTCCGTTTCAGACAGATTACTAGCTTGCCTAATCTGTAGGCTTGATATTTCTGATTGTTGTCTCTTCGACATCCAATCAACATATGCTTCTAGACATTGACAGAGTCCAAAACCGATTATTGGACAAATAATCACTTTTAAAGTTCTGTTGGTTTCGATTATGACAACAGTGGAAAACCAATTATTGGACTCGAAATTAAAAGTAATTTCGAGCCCAATAATTGGTTTTGGACTCACAATCGGTTGTCTAAATCTAAAACGAACAGGGCCTTATTTTTACTCAATTATCGTCTCCTCCCAACTAGAGGTGGGTCATTTTGTAGGCTTTTAATCTCAGCAGTCAAAATCCAATGGACGCTCCAGATGTGCGCCTCATTGCAGTTTGAGTGAGGTCGCACCCCTACTGTAGCATGTAACTCACAGTCTGGACAGCCGGAAACCGATTCCTATTCTAATTCCCTTGTAAACAGAATGGAAAAAAATAAAAATTTAATTAAAAAAAATTCTAATAAAAAATCCACACCAACCTGAGTGGAATCAGAAAACCATCTCTTGGAGCTGGAAATATATTATGTCATTTTTTCCCTCTTTAATTCCACCCCAATGACAGATTCCGTTCATTTTCTCGAACCAAATACCGGAATCTGGCAGAATCAGAATCGACGCTGATTCCAGTACCTGATACCGACAACCCAAATACATTAATTTCCAAAAGCTAATCACTTTCTAATCGGAATAAGTGTTATAATAGAGCGCGGAGTGCCATTACCGGAACAATGGAGTGATAATATTCTTTTCCATAATAAGAGAATCACCTCTAGGAATTCCCTAGACATAGAGGATAGACAATAAAATGGTGGGGGCACAAAATACAGCTATCAATGGTTAGCAGTAAATAGCTTGTTAAGCAACATGCAATTTGATCATCAATCAAAAGAATCATGTAGAGGAGCATGATATGAAGGCAAAATTTGTAACAAAACGAATAAAATCTATGAAAGATAAGAATAAAGTTGTTTAGGTTAACCCTAAAAGAAGCCCTAAAAACACAATCAAAAGCACCCTCTAAGCATTTCTAGCCCAAATCATGATATCCTTGTTCAATGATAAAGTTTGCAAAGAAAAAAGCAATATACAGAGAACTGATAACTAATACTCTCTATTAACTTTGAAAGATCTCCTTTTTAGCATGAATATTAGTTATTAGAGAAATATTAACTCTCAACTTGTCTAAGTTGAGGGTTAAGGTGAGGAATATGCACAATTAATGGAGGCATAGTGGATTTATGATCTTAGGAAAATAGGAGGGAAATACTTCATCACGAAATTTCAGGCCACCCCAGATAGAAGAGAAACCAGGAGAGCTTTTAGCAGCCTCCTACAACTAATTGTCAGTTTAAGCAGGGAATCAAGGTTTAAGAGTAACACACATTTCATTCAACGTATGAAGCTTTTTCCGTTTTCCCTTTTCTTTTTGTTCTTCTCTATCCATTCAACATAAGTTGTTTGAATAGAATTCTTATTATGGAGCATAAGGAAATTATACGAAACAGAAGCAATAAACAAAAAACACATTAGAAGCACTAAACACAGGAAAATTATCCTCAACGTTAAAAAACCTAAACAATTGTTGACTGAACAACGCAGTAAAATTAACAGCAAATAAGAATTAAACTCTATTTACAAGTTGAGAAAGATCAAAGGAATATCCATGTTCTTTTTTTTTTTCAAATGGAAAGGAATATCCATTTTCTAATAGTCGAGAAACAAGAAATTACCCAGAGTTTTAATATCCCAGGGGCTCTCTTTTCCCTTCTTTGCTGGTTACAATCTGTCGCCCCCTACTGGAAGAGTTGCTATTAAGAAAGACTGGACGAGCGCTTGTAAGTTACAATACAAGTACAGAGGCAGCAACTCTCTTCAATGCTTCAGATGCCTTCAGAAGATCTGACTCTGAATGAGCAGCACAAACAAAAATGCGGATACCTGCCGGGAGACGGCACTTATCAAGAATAGACCTTCTAGAAGTTGTTACAAACACGGAGTGTTCCTTCAACGCCTGCAGAGGAGCAACTATCAGAGAAAGAATTACTTCGAAATAGCCAAATATATATATCAGTGTATACTCAAGTAGTCTTACACGATCGGCAATATCTTCGAGAAGCTTTAAATCATTCTTGAAGGAGCCTGTTGAATTCTTTAGTTTGAGAAAGACGATAGGCGATAATGGATTGCTTGCTATAGACAGACCCGGTATATCTGACAATCCTGCACGTGTCCAGTTGAAAATTTTCTTGATGAATTTAATAAAGAAATGGATCAAATTATCCAAATAGAACACACAGCCATTAATGATTAATATATCAGCTTGTTGACAGGAAGACCGATGTTTGTGCTTTAACTATCATAATTATACTTTTACTATTTGCAGATAGTTGTTGGACAAAAAACATCTAAGGTGATGGGAGTAGCACATGCAATATGTCTTATTCGATCCTATGATCAAGAACTGGCAAAGCACAAGTGTACCCACGCAAACTTTCCCAAGAACCTTTTTCTCATTCATGAAAATAGTATCTGCCCCAAAAGAGGCTTTACATTCATATTTATATCCATTTTCAATGACATCCAATTTCTAACACAAATTTCACAAAGACTTTGACCCCCTACAACTTACAACTTCTATAACTAAAACTTGCAAGCTCTTTCCTTTCTAAAACTTGTGACTAAAAGCAAGTAGGGGCCGTCCTAATAACATAAAAAACAACAACGAAAGACTGAAACAAAAACAACAACAAGAAAGACTGAAACAAAAACAACAACAATCTGGGTCCTATCTTCCTTCACCATGCCATGGGTGGGCCTTATACTACAACAAATCCAAAAAGAAACTTTCCCCGACCATGCCCAACCAACTGCCCTGCACTTCAATCATTCCAACCTACCTCCATCGTCTTCCTCAAACAACCTCCAAAAAAACCCCAACACTTGTTAGCAGCAACACCATCACATTCCTTTACTAAAAAAAAGGGTAGAATAGCTTCCAGGCAGCATAGCCTCGACAAGCGAAAGCCCATGGTCTCTCAAGCTCTTGAGGATCTAATACTTTCCTCGGCACATCTAGAATTTGATATTATATGGGACAACTACTCCTCCCAAATAGCAGAGCAAATAGATCCAGATGAAGAACCAATCTAGGCGAAAGACCATGGCCTCTCAAGCCTTAATTGATTATAGTGTAGCCCAACTTGATGCAGACAAATTATTAACTGCTACTATTACAACCATGTTCATTCCAAACTTTCCTCACTGATTCTAAATTTAAAGACCGTGACTAATAATTCAAAAAGAAACTTCCTCTCCATCCAAGACATTGCCTACCTTCCTTGCAATTTCTCAGCCAAGCAATCAAACTCAAATCACGACCGTACCCAAGGGATTGCAATCTACTTGTGCTCTAGCACCCAAGATAGTCTCCCCAACATCAAAATTACTCCTATTACCCCAGAAGTTCAAACACCCAGAAACTTAGAAGAAGTTATACTAAACAGGGACAAAGACTGAAAAACTAAGCTGAAGAGACTAAAACACTTAGACTGATCAGAGAAGAGAACCCATTACTTATCAGGGTCCCCCTCCCCAATCTTTTTTGCAGTCACTTTCTCCTTTTTTTTTCTTCCAAATCTCTTGCAGCCATAGCCATGAACATCTCCTTCGTGGCCCCCAAATCTTCTTCATATCCAACCCCAAACACGTCCCCGATTGATAACATATCATCAAATTCTTCCGATAAGTACCCCTGCTCCTCAGATTTCCCTGAGAAGACAATAAGACCTATCAACTAACTACACGACTTAAAATAAACCAAAAATTACACCCTACGGAAATAACAAGTGGGGCCCTATCTCAAGGGAAGCAGAATTCCCCTTACATCCTTCACTTGTTCATCCTTTGCACTGCATCACAATGCAACCAAGAAAAAGAAAAAGAAAATGGTGGTGAAGACAAACAATAAATTCTTTTACAAAGATGCAATTCTTTCTGGACTTGCTAATAGTCGCAATAAAATGTATGACTTATTAGTGATGCAGATTGTGCTAGCCAAACAAGTTCTCCAACTTGCGTTTCGATAGTGATGAAAATGGAAACATATCAATTTCGGATGGAAATTTCAGTAGATTGAAATTTTAAGGATAAATTTATATGGTTGCAGTTTTGATGCAACCCTAGAACCGACAAGACCGACCAAAGAGTGGTCCCACATTAGCTCCTAAATGGAACAAAAGGGGGGCAAAATAGCTTCCTTACAATGCTACACAGATGATTTCAACATATGCCAGCACATGGAACCAACACATTTTGCTCAAATGGAAAGATTATCCAACGGATTTGTTGGGATGTTGCTACATTTGTTGAAATGAAAAGACCATCCCTCATGCATACATGAATTGGCAGATTTGTAGTAACTGGATAAGGATTGACTTGACGGATTTGCAAGAATTGGATATTACCTAATCTTCTTTGGTAAGATAAATATTTTCTTCTAGAGGGTGTAATTTTGTGCTTGAGCGTCCATTCGATGTGAATTATATTTTATTTTGAATACTTCTTGAAGGGTTACAATAATTATTTCAATATCCTTTTCAAGATTCATCATTTTAGACCTCAAAAGGCCACTGAAAATTTAGTGTTTGGATTTGCGACAAAAATTAGCATTTTGGTTATTTAAGTTTCTAATTTTAGTCGGCCATTAAAAAAACGTTTCTAATTTTAGTTCTACAAATCCTTGTCTTTAGAAAAGGATTATAAGGGTTATGAAAACCTAGGATCGGATGATAATAGTGCTTTAAGATTAGAAGAGAGTTTTAGGGTTGTTTACAGTGTATGTTAAATTGTTATGTTGTTTGTTTAGTAGGCGCTTGAACAGGACAGGAATGCATAACTTGGCAATCAGAAAGTATCGATATACCTTAGCATTAATATAAGTATTCTGTGACAAATAAGTTGACGTTTAGTATTGACTTACCACTTCAAAAAAAAAAAAGTTGACGTTTAGTTAAGTGAAATTGCTCCTCCTAACAAATAAGTTGACGTTCAGTTAAGTGAAATTACTCCTATTCATTCTGTTCTTATTCAAATGTCGAGCTGAGAAAGGACTAAGGGATACTTTCCTCTCAGCAAGCAAACTTACAATATATACTAATACGGGCATGATTTGGGTTCGGAACAGCCTTAATAGTTAATAGTATCCAACTGTTTCCGTTGTGCAAGAGAAACATAGACACAGGGGCTTGCTTCACTTTAGATCAGTGATGCCCTTTTTTAATTTATTTTTTTTATTTTTTTATTTTTTTATTTTTTTTGCGAGGGGGGTGTGTCGGTCAGTAAGCTGGGATCGAACCTGCGACCTCAAGGGATCAGCAGTGCCCTATGAGTAAAGGCTTTAGAAGAATTTTTGGAGATTGTTAGATATTCTATGGTCACGATTTGAAAATTGATCTTGAAAGACTATTGCTCCTTATTTGTGATCTTTGGTCACAGTTTTTGCAGTTTTCTCTAATTTGTTTGCTTGATTTCGAAGTCTAACTCCTAAAATTTCACATTAGATTTTGTATGAACTTAACAAAATTTATTTTTTCAACTCCAGAAATACCTTAAGAACCAAAAATGAAAGAGGCATAAATATAAGATCCAGGAAAAGTTGCAACAACCTAATGCTGACACTTCAGGAAATTAGATAAAATGACAACTCAACATAGTCTCGCCATAGGGAAACTTACACATAGGGGCTCACTTCACTTTGAAAGCATAGTTCTCAGCGATGCTGCATTCGTAAAGGGCATTGAAGCATATTTAGGGATTGTTAGCAATTTTATTGTCACGATTTGAAAATTGATCTTGAAAGGCTATTGCTCCCTATTTGTGATCTTTGGTCACTATTGCTGTTTTATCTAATTTGTTGGCTTGTTTTTGAAGTCTAGCTCCTAAAATTTCTCATTAGATTTTGTATGAACTTAACAAGAATTATTTTTTCAACTCCAAAATACCTTAAGAACTAAAATGAAACAGGCACAAATATAAGATCTAGCGTAGTTGCAACAATCTTATACTATCATTTTAGGGAATCAGATAAAACAACAACACAACATAGCCTCACCATACATAACCCATTTATCGCATTGTGTAAATTAAAGCTATGTCAAAACAAACCTTTCCATAAAAAAGCAACATTCTCCTTCAGCTTTGTGAGCAGATTAGGATTTTCCTCCAAAATATCAAGGGCAGTAATTGCAGAACTAGCGAGATAAGGAGGTAAAGATGCAGAAAAGACATATCCAGAGCTACTAAGACGCTGAAAGAAAAAGAAAAATATATATATCATGCCTCTGATAAATTCAATATCTTTTAATATTTGAAATTTTTCACTAACATCGAGGAATTTCATCCTTACTTGGTGATCAACAACTCTTACACTTCCAGTGCAAAATCCTCCAGCTGTACCCAATGCATGCCCCATTACAGCTGTTATAATATCGATATTTCCAATCTGCATAACAAAAGATTCATAAATTCCAAGAAATACAAAGAGAATAGCTCACAAATTTAACCAGTTTCCTAAGACATACCGGTAGTCCAAAATATTCAGAAAGACCTCTTCCAGAACTGCCAAGCACACCAAATGAATTGCTCTCATCCAACACAACTCGGAACTTATACTTCTCTTTCAATCTGACAATCACATCAAGTGGAGCAATTTGACCAGAATTCTGCACCATGCAAAAAGATTAACAATTATCTCAGAAGTCATTCTGGAAATTCTCATCAGGTAAACATGTATGCAACATACAAACAAAGATATAATATTTTAGCATCGACAAACTGTGATTCGTAGATGATCTGAAATATATTAGATGCAGAGCTATTTTGGGGTGTTAATTTAGTTAGTTCAAGTAATTATATTGCATGAGGAACCAAAAACGTGAATCCTATGGTTCATATTGTAAGTGTAAAAGTACGAAAATGTAGATCCAATACCAGCAAAAATAAACAATGTAATGATAGACATTCTATTAGTGGTTATTGTACATTTGTGGGAGGTCATTTAGTTTCTTGGAGGACCAAGACAACCAATTGTGGCTAGATCAAGTGTTGAAGCTGAGTATATTAACCCGATATTTTTAAAATCAGGTCATTTAAAATCTCAAGCTATGTCACAAATATCTCCGATATTTTCAAAATATCGTGTTTTTATCGCGATATTTTGATAAAACAACAAAATCCCGAAATAATCCCGAGATTTTAAAAATATAGCGATATTTTCATTTTTATCATCAAATATCACGATATTAACCCGATATTTTTACAGTATTTTTATTTTATATTTTTTCTTAAATTTTATATATTTACATTTTTAAATAATTTTTTTATCATTTTTTCCCTATATAAACCCAAAAAAAATTAATATATATCGATATTTTCCCTTGCAGACAAATTCCTGAGAACGATATTTGTAATATACGTATATGTCACAAATATCGTTCTCAGGAATTTCAAGGCAAGGGAAAATCTTCGGATATATTATAAAAAAATTATCTTTTTCGGGTTTATATCGGGAAAAACGATAAAAATAAAATTATTTAAAAAATATAAATATATAAAATTTAAGAAAAAAATATAAAATAAAAATAACAGGATATTATCGTGATATTTTATGATAAAAATGAAAAAATCACTATATTTTTAAAATCTCGGGATTATTTCGAGATTTTATAGTTTTACCTATATGTCACAATAAAAACGCTATATTTTGAAAATATAGGAGGTATTTGTGACATAGGGTATGGGGACATGGGCAATGGGCAATGGGGTTGCCTTATTACTTTGGCTAAGGATTCTTCTAAATGATTTGAGAGTGAAGGTGGAAATGCCCATGAAGATTTATTGCGACGGTAAAATTGCTATTAATATAGCTCATAATCTAGTTCGGTATGATTGTACTATACACATAGAGGTTAACCGTTAACTAGCATTTTGTTTGAGAGAGAGTTTCTTCTAAAGGAGATTCGCTTGCCATTTATGAAGATTGGGGATCAACTTACAATGTTTAAACTAAAGGGGTTGCCAAACCAAAGTTCGTCTACATTGTGAAGTTGGGCATGGTCAATATCTATGCTCCCCTTGAGAGGGAGTGTTGAAATATTTCATATGGGGGCCATCATATGGGGGCATTCTTGTAATTATATAATGTTTGTTTTAGAGGGTTGCTAGCAAAACAGGATCCCGTGCTAAAAAAAAGCACGGGATCTTCTATCGTGACAACTGCGCATAAAACAAAAAAAGTGGGGCACATATCTCGACTACACTTTAAGATTGCCAAATCGATCGGCAATACTTATCCAGTCTTTATTTTTGAGAACTAGAAGGGATCTCGTTTTGGAACTGTTTTCCTATAAAAATAAGCATAAGGAGTCGTCGAGTTTAACTTTGAAACCCAATAACTCTTTTCCTCTCTTTTCTTCTTCCCTCCTTTCTTGGTTTGTCTACAGGATTAAATCACAACTAAGAATATTACCATCTACCTCTTCAAAAAAAGAGAATATTAACATCTAGTAAACAATAGATGAAAAAGTAGAAGGTATGTTAGGGACTAATTAGAACTGATACATAAAACCATCATGACTACCTGGTATACGGCTTCAACCACAATGTAGCGTCGTAGCTTTTTTACTCGACGATTTTCTCGAGTAACTTTCTCCAGAGTACTTTCTAAGGACTCCATATCATTGTGCTTGAAATACACAATTGTGCTTCTGGAAAGATAAAGGCCATTCTGTATGCTCCAGTGCACACCCTCATCTCTGGAGAAAAAAAAAGTAGCAGCAAAATCATGAGTGGAAATGCATATCTGAAACCTCATGCCAACTAAATTAAAAACTAAACAGCGACTAATTCTGGCAAATACCAAGTACAGCTGATTAAACAATGTAGGCGAAAAACCATTATCAAGAAAGGCAAGAACAATAAACCAAGCACCAAAATGAAAGCTGAATTGATTTGGTGTGTGTTTGAGCTTCATTAAGCCCAAGAAATGAGACAAAAATCACCATATTCATTTAAATTCAGGCTGCACCAGCTCTCCTAAACCAATACTATGAAAGGAGAACATCCCCCATGTAAAAAAATATTTTGCTTTGATCAGGAAAAATGCTTAAAAATAATCTATAAACAAAAACCAACTATCGAACTGAACATGTGATTGCATCAAACAGCAAAAAATTTCAACTTTATTTTTGAGCCCTATTTAGCTCCACTAATACAAATGTACTTGGTGAAGTACTACCGAGCTAGTGGATCCTGAATGCCTACCTACAATCATTCTACATCAGAAAGTAAACCATATATTTTCAACAAGTCCATGAGTTTATTTATGCTTTAGATGAAGATATAAATTTCCATAAACTCACAGAAATTCTCATTAACTTGAAAAGCAGTCTTGCCAGACTAATCAAATTTTACATCCTCATCCATTCATCAGATAAATAAAACTACTAAACAACAATGCTACCATATACTCACGCAATGACAAGGTCGCCTTTCTTACAAAATGCAGGAATCACGCTGAAAATAGTAGAAATCCCATATGAATAGAGGATTGAGTCAGGAGTTCCCAAAAATTTTGCAATTTTGTCCTCGCAGTCGAGGTGGATATCTAAAAAAGATGCAACTTATTAGTAGAATACATGTATATAGCAGAAAAGAAGTGAACCCTCAACAACTCTTTACAAGAAACAAACCCAAGTTCTTCAAAAAGTACTTGGTCTCAAATGTGAATAGTAGCAAGATGCTAGGTTTTACCAATTGTCCCATAGAAACTACGAGGACCACAAGAACCAACACCATATTTCTCCAATGCAGCCGTAGATGATTCCTGAGACGCAGTCAAGCTAAGATGCCTTCATTTAAGTAAAGACCAACCAAATTTGCAAATTAAATGAATGGGTAGATTTTCTCACAATTATCTTTTCATGCCCAATTAACCCAAGATAGTTTGCTGAAGTGAAGTTCACCACTTCCTTGCCACTGACCACTGTGTGGGGCCCCGCAGCACTGCACAAAACCAACTTATGAGAAGGAACTGAATTGCACATATATGATGAAAATCCCTTTGTTAGTTATAGGAAAATACACTCAGTAAATGTGCAAAGATAGTCATCTTCACCAGGTGCAAATGATCAGAAGATGATGACCATCTCTAACAAATACTTGCTCAGCAGTACACATCACAGAACTAAAATTATAGTAGGAAAGTACAATAAGTATACAACAAAAAAGAAGAGTCCGATGCATTCACCAAAATGTTTTCATGTTCACCTTTAGCAACGGCTAGCTAACCATCCTCATCAAAAATTGAATAATGTGTAGAAAACCAAGAAAAATTACATTACATTTAGCAGGCTTCTTGAATGTTTTTGCAAGTATGGCAAGTGTCACTCTTTTGGGGACAGCTTGTCCCTCTTGTTGTAGTTCCTATTGATGTTTGCCACATACTCCTAGCGAGGCCGTGGCAATATGATAGACATATCACCCATGATGACCGTAAACATACATGCACCTTTCGGATGGGAAAAGTAGAGATTGCTCTTTTGCCTTCTAAAAAAGAAAAGACACTCAAATCTTTACAAGAGGGTAGCAGGGGACTCATTTAACGTCATCTGTTTGCTAAGTGGAGAGCAAAATCCACCTAGCATATTTGATAGTTTGTTTGATGAGATGTTTGATTGGGTGAGATTGTCTTCTGTTGCATTTCAGCATGTCCGTCGCTTGGCCAAGAAGGTAGCGGGCAGGCACGCGAGAGATGGAGTATCCGAGAGAGAGAGAGAGAGAGAGAGAGAGAGAGAGAGAGAGAGAGAGAGAATTAACCGGTTAAAGGAGGGTATGTGGAATACTTTGACTACTAAACAGTTAAAGGGGGTTATGTGGCAGACGTTAACGCTTTTGGAGTCAATTAACGTTAAAAGGAGCGAATTTCTCCAACAGGGAGACCGAATTTATCATCGCCCTTATTGTATTGCTTATATATGAGGGCCTCATGTATTAGAGAAGTAGCTTTTTGAATAATATTGAATTACTGATTTTTCTCCCTCTAATTCTTTATTCTCTTGTACCTTCTTCTTTCCCCTTCTTCTTCCCTTTCCTTCTCTTTTTCTTCCTCTACTCTTCTTCTTCTTCTATTCTTCATCTCTCTCCCTAGCCTACATCACATTATCCTTAGAGCTTAATGTGCCTTTAATGATGGTAGGCAACTTATCGATGGCGCTTTATTAACCAACGAGTTGTGGACAACTTTATTAGCCAACGAGTTGTGGACTACTACCATCGATGTGGGAGAAAGGGTGTTCTTTCTAAAATAGACATGGAAAAATCATATGACATGGTAGAATGGGGATGTGTAGAGTATCTTACAGTTAGAATGGGATTTGGAGACAGGTGGCATGGGTGGATGAGAAATTGTTTGTCTTTAGCTTGGGTTTCAACTCTTGTGAATGACACCCGAGGAGTTTCATTAAAACCTCTAGAGGTCTTTGTCAAAGTGACGTCTTATCATCTTTTCTATTCACTATTTTAGTGAATGCTCCCAGCAAAATGATGTCGAAAGCCAGATCCAGAGGACTTATCAAGGAATTTTCAATTCGTAGGCCTGGAGTGGATGGATATCATTTTCAATATGATGACGACACTTTGATTTTTAATTGCCTAAATAGGTGTAAGAAAGAAATCGTAAGGCCGTTTTAAGATGCTATAAAGCCGTTTACATCAACAAATAAACTTCACAAAGCCGGTGATCATGGATGTCAACATGGAGGACTTCAAGACCGAGGAGTATGCTATTGCTTTTGGTTGTAAGCTTGGGTCAATCCCCAACACTTAGGTATCTTATTGTGCGTAGCCAGGCCGGCCAAGGCCTTTGAAATCCGTTGATTGAGAGAGTAAAAGAGATAATTCCCATGGAAGAAATGGTTGCTATTGCAAGGGAGAAGAATCAACCTTATCAAGGTTGTGCTCGCTAATCTCCCCATTTACTTCATGTAGATTTTTCAATGTCCTGTGTCAGTCATTAGGTGAATTAAACAGCTTCAAAGGAATTTTTTTTAGAATGAGGACAAGACATCTAGGAAGTACCACTAATGTCATTGGGAAAAAACTCTGCAAACCAAGAAAAGAAGGGGGTTTTGGTTTTAAAGGTTAAAATTGATGAAAAAGGCTCTCCTTGGAAAGTGGCTGTAAAAATTTGGAAATCAGAGGGAAAGCCTCGAGAGATTGGTCATTGAGTAAAAATATGGTTCCAGCTTTGGGGGTTGGAAGTCGAAGGATGATTTCTAAGCGCAAGGTCATCAGTCTGGAGACATAAAAAAGATTAGGTACTATTCCAAGAGGGAATTCAATTTAGAGTGGGCAACAAAGAGAATATTAGATTTTGGATAGGCGAATAGTGCAGGTAGCCATCCTCTGAGAGTGGACTTCCTCAGACTTCATAGGAAGGCCCCTATTTTTTGTATCTGTTTTTGTGTGTGTGTGTGTGTGTGGTGAGGGGGGGGGGGGGGGGGGAGGTGTTGGAATAAGAGTCACTGGCTCCTTCAGTAGGTGAAATGGGAATGTGGGATGGACCTTGAGGCTTTAGAGGAATTTTTCTCGCTGGGAGGTGGATTTGGTTGCATCTCTCCTTAGAATCAATGCAATATATCTTACGAGACATTATTCAAATTGGAGAATTTGGGAATAGGATCCAACTAGAAATTTCTTTGTTCTGCCTTTTTATAATCATCTAGTCGGATAAGCCTGCATGTCTCCCACTAGAAAAGCATGGATAATCTAAGGTCTCTCAGTGTCGAGGTATTTTGTTGGTCCGTTTGCCTTTTAACAGGATCCTGATAATTGATGTCCTCCATCACAAATAGAAAATCATTGTCAATCATTGTGCCCATTGCATTTATGATGTTGAGTCTGTTGGCCATATTCTGATTCATTGTAGATTTGTTAGCTAAGTTTGGAATTTCATTTTTAATCTTTTCAGGGTTAACTGAGCTCTTTCAGGTCACATTGTAGATTTATTTGAAGCATGCGAATTCACGCCTTGGCCGTCTAGAGGCAAAACTCTTTGGAATCTCAATCTTGCTGCTGTAATTTGGTTAGTCTAGAAAGAAAGGAACATAGGAGTCTTTAAAAATGTTTCTAGAAGATGGCACTATATCCAAATGCAAGCTCTCTGAATGGTGATCAATGGGTAACATGCCTCCCTCTGTTCAAAGGTTGTTCAAAGGCTATCTGGTGACTACCTTTTACCAAGGTTGCCAGAGTGGGAATCAAAAGCGGGAATAAAAGGCTCCGAGGGAAGAATCCTGCTCAAGGTTGCCAGAGCGGGAATCGAAGGCTCCCAGGGAAGAATCCTGCTTCCTTGCCTTTTACTGATCCTTCGAAGAGATCTTGCTGAGTTATTGATGGAAAAAGTTGAGTTGTTGAGGGAAAAAATACCCCAGCCCCAAGTGGAACCCTCCTCCGAGATTTCTGAAGTTGAACTCCGATATTGTTCGAGTCTCGAAAATTCAAGTTCAGCTAGCATTGGGGGTCTTGGGAGGAGCTCAGAGAGAGAGAGAGAGAGAGAGAGAGAGAGAGAGAGAGAGATTAGATTAGCCTTCTCTGAGTCCTTTGGAGACAAAGATTCAAATAAGGCGGAAGTCATAGCCTTTCGTTTTGGTTTCCATCTTCTCAATTAGGCTTCCCTTATCATGTCATCACTGGACAACTCCCTCAGAGTTGTTAAATGGGTTAGATATGGCTCCGGTTATCCGTGGAGATTGACAGAGGTGGTTGAGGCGAAATGAGATCTGATTGGGAGTCATGACATTCAGATTATGTGTGATGATCTGCAAACAGTGAAGCAGATAGGCTTGCTCGATCTGAGGTTCACAGCGATGTGATATCGTCCTTTCAATTTCTTCTGCCCTTATTTTGTGTTTCCTATTTTTATTGCTTCCCTGTATTTTTATTTTTTAATTGTCATGCTTTGTGTATTGAGAGCCCCTCGATCTCCATGGTTTGTTTTTGCTTTCTCCAACTTCTACATCTACCATTGAAAAAACCCATATTGTTCATTGGAAAACAAAAGGCAGCAAGTAGTCAAGGAGTTAATGGACTACACCACCAAAAATAGTACAAGTGATATAAAACATGTTGCAACCAACACATATACGAAAAAAGGCACAGGGAAGCCACAACTTTATACACTATGGGTGCAAAATAAAAAAAAATGTAGTCAATTATTTTTTACCTTTCCAATATTGGAGGTTCAAATTCCATTCCCTCTGTAATAGGAGGATGAAGAGATTCTGGGACCCATTCTTCACAAAGATCATCTATTTCCTACAAACAAGCCACTTGCACTTCTCACCAGCTCTTCATTTAAAGGGTAATAATTTCCAAAAGTCCAATGCTACGCATTAAATGGAAGAGAAAGGAAAATGCGCTATTGAGAAGATGCTGAAAAGTTAATAAGACTAGGAGATAACAACAACAAAAAATAGCATGCAAAATTCCACCAAACAGAAAGATATTTAAATATGAAACAATTCACACGCCCAAAGGGCCACCAGCTTTCATAGATTTCATTAAAAAAATCCCAATAACAAGGGCCTAAGATGGTACCACAAGAAAAGACAGTATCCAGGTAGGAAGAAACTGCAAGTATGATGGATCTCCATTGAAAACAAAATCAAACATTTGTGTGTAAAAATTTTCAGTGGCTTAATCTCAATACAAATAAATTTGCCAAACATTTATTAATAATGTGAAAATTAGAGGATAGAAAATACCAAATCTTTCATCATCGTGAAGGTGTAAAATATAAGACATCTATCTTTCTATCATATGGTAAAACATAAAGGATGAAAAGCATACTGATCATGTAATTTGTATGAAATATCCATGAGTTAAGCAATATGAGTCAGTTTCTTCACAGAGCTCTTGCCTTTAATGAGATACGTATCCCACTTAAACCATAAAGAGAACTAAATTATACCCGCTTTATGTGAGAAAATAAAAGAATGCAAGTTGAAATTTATAAAAAGCTCACGAATTAACCATCTAATAAATACTAGAATGATACACCAAGATGCTTGTAATTGCCGATATCTTTACTTTAAATAGGCAGTTGTCACACCAACCTTCTCCGTCAAAGGCCGTTTTGGGGGCTTGTAACTCTTCTGAAAAAGTAAAAAAAGGATGACTGCCACAAGAAGGGCTTCCACAACTAGATGCCCTTCAACCACAAGATAAAGCAATGTAGATTTATAAGGATATAACTCAAATGAAGATGTGAAATAAAGACATCAAGTAGAACAAGAATTGAAGGACATACCACCAATATGCACTCCGAAAACAACAGCTCGAGCAAGAGGAGCATCAAAAGCCACTACCAACCAATCTAATGTGGTGCTGGTTATATTCATAATAGTTGATGCCATCGCATCCAAGAATTTAGTGTGAAATTTAGCATGCAGAGTTCCACGCCTAAGGTGAAACTTCAAAGAAGGATGTTTTTTGGCGAAAGACAAAACACCAAATACATGAGCTTTGATGTAGATACTACAAATTTGTTACTCTGAGGATCAAGATGATTGGCACCTAATTCAAATTTCCAGTCGCTTTTATAGTTATAGTCATGTCCCAGTTTATAATAGAAGTGGAGATCTTGCCTGTGAGGTCAGCCTGTTGATTTAATTGTAGCAAAAAATTGGAAAATATACATTAATTCATGATCAAGAGAAAAAAAAAAAACCAAACTGCATTACAAGGGGAAAAGAAGAAAATATAGCATGGAAAAGAACAAGCATGCATAAGGTTGCATATATAATACATTATAGAATGGGCGGCCCAGTGCACGAAGCTCCTGGCATTGCGGGGTCTGGGACGAGAAATATAAATACATCTGGTAAGAGAAAGTATACCCAGAGCAACCAACATAAACCAAAAAAGTGGCACGGGACACTACGAAACATGATTTTTTCTGTGAATGAACAGCAACATACTCTCATAGGTTGCACATATATTACATAAACTCATGAAGCACATTAGGGAGGAACCCTTACCACAAACATCCCCACCCCCTGAAAGTACAATCAAGAAAGATTTTATGCAACATTTTGACAAATAACCAAAATGACAACCTTCAATTTTTTGGCCAAATACCCAAATATTTACCAATAACAATAGTGGCTATGATTGACTATCACAATATATATATATATATATATATATATATATATATATATAAGAGGAAACTGTTGGTGAGCTTAAGCGCACCAAACTTATGGTGCGCTTAAGCTCCCCAATCACATGGGGGCCCACTTTTCTGTGGTGATCCAAACAATTCATTTGCAAGGCCTTATGATAGATAGGGGGTGTACCAAAAATCAGCCCCATAGGATCATCCTAACCCCTCCATTTGTGGAGGACAAAAAATGGGCAGATTTGTGTCTGTCCATTTTTGTCCTTCACAAATGGAGGGGTTAGGATGATCCTACGGAGCTGATTTTTGGTACACCCCCCATCAATGTAAGGGACTTTCAAATGAATGGTTTGAATCATCCTAACAAAGTGGGTCCCCATGTGATTGGGCGCTTAAGCTCACCATAAGTTTGATGAGCTTAAGCGCACCAACAGTTTCCTCTATATATATATATATATATATATATATATATATATATATATAGTGGTTATTGTTTTTAAAAGACCAATGTCACCAAGCTACTCTGAATTCAACACAAGAATTACACAGATATAAATTTCTCTAAACACCAGACTGTAGACAAAAAATTTGAAGCGGGAGATAAGTTTTACTTATTCAGTTCAACAAGAAGCTCAGAAAGATAAGCCTAGCTCAGTGTTGGACGGAAACAATTCTCAGCATCCATACTGGTTTATGGACAGGCTTTAGAGGAGGGTTCCATGATAACGCATTCCTAGATTCGTAGAAACCCAAGGTATGGAAAACTAGTAAAATGCATCAGCGTGAAATGTATCTGCACCGAGGAAAAACCCGAGGAAGAAAACTGGTTCTTCATCAAGGACCCAAAAACCATGCTTTCGGATAACTCCAAACATCGAAATCCAAAGGCCGTGGCAATTAAATGGGCATTCTTATCTACGTTTTTCTCACAATTGAATACCAAATCTAAGTGTTGGGACCTGGGTAGAACTCACCCTTAAAAGCTAGCATTTAAGGGGAGGGAACCCATTCCCTTATGAGCCCATCCACATCTCATTACATATCCGATGTGGGATCTTTCCTTGCACATGGAACCCTCAACAATCTCCCCCTCCACGTGGAAGCACTATGGACAATCTTGCCCCTCCATGCGGCAGGAAAGTGGGAACTACGAGATCTTCCACGAGGGATTTTCTCGTCCTCGAAGGTATATACCGGGGCTACCGAGATCTTCCCCGAGGGAATTTTTTTTGTCCTTGGAGGCACACCAGGGTTACCAAGCCCCGGCTCTGATACCACTTGTTCGACGACCTTCCTCTTTGCTTCCTGCCATGAACAACCAACCCATGCTCTTCACTTCCACCAAGAACAGCCGAACAGGTTTCTTCCGCATCTTCAGCCAGTACAATTGCCGCTTTAGATACAACCGGTTGGCCAAGCTTTTTGACATTTAAAGATTTTCCAACTTCTCCTTAAGCTCATGAAAAGAAGGAAAGAACAGCAGAAAAGGGCAAAAGAAGAACAAGAAAACAAAAAGAATGATGAGAGGAATACAATAAACTGCTCCTCAAGCTCCATTTCTTTCGGCGTAAAAAAATTTTACGCCCATTTTTACACTTAAAATGAGCATAAAATTTCTTTTAAGTCCATTTCACGTCGAAAGAAACGAAGCCTTAAGGGAATCGAAATGAGAAGGCGGGACATGGACATCAATTCTTACATCTAAGGACACAAAAATGTGTGTGGTGGATGTTAAGGCTATTCATGGCTTGAGACTATTGTGATTTTTTATTTTCTTTTTTTAATGGAAGAGATCGGACTAATTATGACTCCTCGATGCCAACTTTTATCTGGGTCATTCCACCTATGTGATTCAATGGTTTAGGACAGGGTGTTCATTTCCGCAGGTTGGGGAAATCTTTGATAAATTCTGAACCTCCATTCTATGATTAAATTTTGATCGAATCTAATTTATTCTTAATATCCAATTGATGAAACCAACATTCTTACAAAAAGCAGTGTAGAACCATAGATTCAAATTCCTAGATGGTCTCAATCAATTTTGCTTAATCGAAGTCTACCAGTAAAGATTGTAGATGTTTGTTTAGCAATTTTGATCTAAATAGTTTAACAACATTATGTCGAACATATGAAATAATAATAATAAATAAATAAACAAACAAACAAACAGATGTAAACTACTAATCTACAGAGCTAACCATGAAAACCATTCAAAGTTTATTTCAAGCATTCTCTCATCTATAAACCCAAAAAAAAAAACCTTAAATGGACAGAGATTTCTGATACCGGGAAACAGGCTGAATTTATTTAAATGCTCATCAAATCACAAGGACATTTTACAGTTGCCTTTTTTGTAACTCGAATTTTCACGATATGACGAAACTAAAACGCCGGAAAATGGGAAAAAAAATTACTTAGGCAGGAAAAATATTTCAAAATTGAACCAACCCTATTCAATTTTTATTTAGAGGGTCCTTCAATTTATGATAATATTCATCCAAATTAACAGTAATTATACCATTTCCCTCTATATAATTGAAAGAAAAAAAAGACCCAGAAAAAAAATTCCATAAGAAATGTTTTTCTTGCAATCCAAACAGGGCCTTAGGTAAACAAGTTCTAAGATTTCTATGTCTGATTGTAACATGTTAATATCTCAGTTTACATAGATTCAACCTTAACTTTCAAAAAAAATATATAGATTCAACCTAGAAAGACCTTAAAAAAACCAAAAATAGAAAGGGTGAATATGAGAGATTTAGATTCACATACTGATTTATAAAATAGGGATTGTTTTGGGTAAATTGACAGAAAAATTACTCAAAAGTTGGAAAGTTCGAAAGTTGAAATACTTTTTGCAGGGAAAAAGAAGAAGAAATAATAAAACCTAATGAAATCAATAAAGGGCATGAAGAATTCTTACCTTGTAATACGTTCTGATGAAGAAGGGAGAATGAAAAATGAAAGAGATTTGATCCTTTGAAAGCCAGGTCATTCTTTTGTTTTGAACAGGAAGCTTCAGAGAAGAGTGATTATAAAGTCGCACCACCTGTAGGATTATTCACACCCTTGAATGTGAATTGACGTCAAAATCCGTTAAAGTCTAACGCTTTTTTACGCTTTTTGACGTCAAATACTCGACCAGGGGGGCGCATAATCCTACTGGGGTGGGCGAAAAAATCATCGCCCTGAAAGAAATATAGATTGACTAACAGACGGTCAGAATCATCACACGTGGCACATGATCTTGGTCATTGCTTTGATGGGCACATCACATGGCGATCTTGTGGTTCTATGCGGAACGTAGATCTCATTCCGTCATTCGTAAGATGGTTCCATGCGAAAATCAACGGCCCTAATTCGTTCTTTTTAGTCACTCTTGATCGAAGGTTTAAAATAGGGTCCATTGATCATTTGGACTGCAACTCGGCCGTGTTGGGTCGGGTTCGGGCCAACGCTAGCCCTTAGAGAGAATTCCCTCAAACCTAAACGGACCCAGTCGGACCCTAGGGTCCGAGATTGTCAACTTTAAATATCTAACCCAACCAACCAGCCTCTAAGTATCTCAACCCTAGGGTCGGGTTGGGTCGGGTTAGCCTAGGGCAAAAACAAAAAATAAACATATAAAAAAGCCATAACCTACTGTACAATAATTTTAAAAAAAATACGGGACTATAAGCACTTACACCATATAAAATCTCAACTTTCCATACATTTTACATGGACAGCCATGTGAAAAAAAGGGTTGGAAAAGGGAGGTTTTATATGGTGGCCGACCGTTAAGTACCGTCAAAACAGTACCCCCGTTGATATTAGATCCAACAGCTCCCACTTTTTAAGAGGCTGCTGCTGGATCAAAAATCAAGGGTGGTACCACCATCACGTGACTTCACGGTCGGGCATCATATAATTTCTCTTGAAACGGAGAGAAAGTTGAGAGGGGAATTATTTTTAGCCACTTCTCACTCTCATCTCAATCATGCCCTCTGTATTTTCTCTCCTTCTCCAACCTGCCCACCATTCTCTCACCAGTTGGGAGCACTAATTTATCATGAAAAAAAAAAAAAAAAAAATTCCTGCCTGAAAACATGCCCTAAGATTTTTGAAAATCATGATGAAAAAAAATCGTAAAATTTTTCCTACATCCAAACTGCTACTAAAGTAATTAGTTTTGGGAGATGATAAATTCGCATACCCTTAGGATAATTCGCACCCCTTGTAACTTAAATTGAGATAGACTTTAAGTCTTTAACGCTTTTTGAGGTCAAATGACTCAAATCACGTTAGAGGGGTGCGAATTTATCATCGTTCTTAGTTTTTTAGGCCATGTCATCATGACTCAAGACCAACGGTCCCTATTGCGTACACATGTCTTGTGCGCGATCCAATGTTGACTGTTAGGATCCAATGCTAACACCGATGCTTTCAAACTCGAAATATTATTAGTTCTGTTTTGACTGATGAGATCTAACAAATGTATTTAAAATTTGGATTGGCTTAAGGTGGCCTAATTAGTTTAATCAAGTTTAAAATTGGTTTAAATTGTGATACCATTCACAATCAATTCTAACATTTAAAAAGCCTGGACTACCATATTTTAGTAATTGCACAAACTCAGCTTGTCTTCCCAGAGCTTTATGGGAACTGTAAATACCTTTGTTAGTTGATAGTTGTTTAAATAGTAAAAGACAAAATGAGTTAGTGCAATTATCAAAACATTGTAGGGCCAATATCAATAGCCTTTCTATGATTGTTGAGGGGGTTGAAATTTAAAATAAAAAGGAGTTAAGACTATAAATATGGCAGATTTTAATATTTCACTTTCCATAGCTGTAAAAATGATAATTTCTTAACTAATATTTTCACTCTCTAATTAAGATAATCTGGCCATCCTTCAATTAGAAAATTAATAGTTACAACTTCACGAGGCAATATGGTGTTTAGATTCTTGGAGGGGGGGAGTACCTAAAAATTATACTCCTCATAAAGGATCAAATCTCCACTGTGGAAATTTTAAAATTATGATCGAGGTGGCTGCTCTCCTGCAAAAGTAGGCCGCGAAATGGCTTTCCAACAAAATTGCCTAGCAAATACCATAATTTTGCTAGGTAGCAATATTTTAACAATAATTTTAAAAATTCTAACCTTATTGCCACATTGTCCCATGCAAGGTTTTAAATTTCGGCCAACGAAACCGAAACGTTCTGAAACGCACCAAATTTCGGTCGAAATTCCAGAAATTTTTGCTAAAATATTAATTTTTTATTCCTCTACCAAATTTCGGCCGAAACTTTGGAAGAAAAATCCTCTGTCTCATTACCTTCTACCGAATTTCATCCAAATTTTGGGATTTCCGCTGAAAATTCAGTTTCGGTAAAGCCGGAAATTATAGCCGAAACCGAAATTATACCTTGGTCCCATGTACAGAAAAGGGCTGAATTTGTCATTTCCCTTTTAAAAATCATGATATATTGCCCGATATATTGTTATATGGGAAGTGATAAATCCGCCCCTTTTCATTACCTGGGTACAGCCGACTGCAGTGTAGTGGCAATCAAATCCGTTGAATCCGTCCCATGTGAAGTACACCAGCCCCTTTGCAGAATTATTTTAAGGCCCACCGATATTTTAAAAGTACCCCAGCTCCTTTGCAGAATTATTTTAAGGTCCACCGATATTATAAAACTATCCATCATACTAACGCATTATTTCCTATCAGTTCCACAAATAATAAATGGATACAGCAATGAGATTTTTTTTTCCAATGAGGCCATTCTTGGCAACCATGAAATTTGTTTTGCACCGAATATTGGTTTATCAAGTTCTGAGAGAGGTGTGGGAAGCGTGGGAAAGGCCATGAACGAGAGGCTGAGAAGTGGGTAAAAACAGGGGGGAAAATAAATCGTATTTTGAGTGGAGCTTTAACCTTCTCCATAAGAGGCTGAGAAGTGGGTAAAAACAGGGAAAAAATAAATGGTATTTTGAGTGGAGTTTTAACCCCCCCTAACTCATTCCCTTCCTGGTGTCACTGTTGGAAGGAAAAAAAAGGCTACTGATATTTTCACTACCACGTTTTGATAATTGCACTGACTCATCTTGTCTTTTATTATTTAAACACCACCTGTTATAAGTTACTGCAGTTCCCAGAAAGCTCTCAGAATCCAATTTAAAAAGAGATGACAAGCTGAGTTTGTGCGATTATCAAAACATGGTAGTGCCAATATCAGTGGCCAAAAAAAAAAACATTGCTATTAGTTCCTGAACCAAACACCATTGGCAGTTCTGCAACAATTTCAGGAATGGCAATCTAGCTGAAATGGGAATATCTTTAGGGCATAAGCGATGGAACGAAACATAAGATGTAACGATTTAGAATGCGAACAACTCTTTCATTAGTGATCTAATGCAGTCTCAGACATAAATAGTTAAATACACCAAAACCAAGATTGCTTCTAACTCGAAAGATAAATCCTCATCAGTTTTTACCTGGATCCCGACATGATTTCCCAAATCACGAGTTAATCGAGATAATTGAATTTCTTTGATGGAGAAAGTCTCATCCTTCAAGCACAAATAAATCCATGCAATAAAAAGAAACATCAATGAAACATAATCTACTTCAATAGATCAGTGTTCAACCAGTCCCTGCAAAAGATAGGAAAACAAAAACATTGAGATAGAGAAAGCATATTTAGCAATGAAAGATAAAACCATATGCAAACGAAAGGAAAGGGCATAACTCACTTGCTAATATCATCAAGGTGATCATCAAAGTCGACTATATCTTGCCATTTCTCGGTCGAAATATAGTCCATTAAGACTATGTTTGCTGATGGCTCTTTCATGGTGAGCTGGCAACTTGCATCTTGCCGCCAACTTTTAGATGCATCCCTTGTGTACAACTGTTCCATGAGGGAGAAGAAATGTCAGCTTGGAGAAGTGTTACTCAATGCATGATGTACTGTATTGAAACCGGATTACGGCCCTGTTCGTTTTAGATTTTGATAACCGATTGTGAGTCCAAAACCTATTATTGGGCTCAAAATCACATTTAATTTTGAGACAACTAATCAGTTTTGGACACACAATCGGTCAACAAAATCCAAAACGAACAAGGCCTAACAAGTACAGCATGCACTGATGCACATCAGAAAATTACCCAAAGATTGCTTGACTTGATGATTGATTGTTTAACTTGTATAAGAGTTCAAGGTAATCAAAAGATGACTCTCCTACTTTATAACAGCATAATATGGTATTTTAAACCTTTTTTTTTTTTGAATGGCAATGGAGATTTTAAACTTATGCATGGTTTTCTACTGCAATGTCAGCATATGTCAGACGATCGCATATCAATTATGCTAGAAAGGTCAGATAAGCAAGATCAAGTGAGGTCACAGTTCCTCCAACTTCGTTTAAATTGTCAACTTCTAAGTAAATCACTTAAGTATCAATTGAACATGAATATACAGCAGCACCTGCTCCAGTAGTGCACTCTTGTTGCAAAAAAAGCATACTGAGATTTGTGCTTTCTTGGGAGCAGTACTGAGAAAAGGGGATTCCTTATCATTAGCACGAGGGACCCACCTGGCTTCTAACTCCCTGGACACAATTGTTGGCGCAAGCATGAACTACCAATCTTTTTCTGATTATGTTATACACATTATTTACATATTTTATCCAGGTATGGGTAATAGTACATCTGTACATTTACTGAAGTACTTGAGGATTTTCCCCAGGTTTTCAACATTACAATAGTGCGATGTACAAATATTTTTCTTGGTGCAAGTGCAATGGTAGCACAACCATCTTCACAAAGTTATAATACTTTAGCGGATAATAATCCTATCATCTGGATTTTTCGTTCCCCGGATTAGAATTTCAATGCCATCTTAGCTAGTCTGCAGTAAGTGACTAAGCTATACTATAAACTCCTATGATTTGTGGACACGGCCATGAGAGTTGTGTCTTGACAAGGACACGGAGTGACAGTCATGGCAAACCCCCAAAATTTAAAAACAGGGACACAGCTAAAGCATAAAGTTCATATAATCATGATTCGTTTTTTTTTTTAATGGCAATATAATCATGATTTGTAGGCACGGATTCGTGTGTCGAGTCGAGTTTCGACACTGAAACCGGCATGGCAACCCCTAAAAATCGAGAAATGTTGACACATCCATATATATATATATATATATATTGATTACTATCATTCAAAAAAAAAAATTACTGCTCACTACTATCATACTAGCAGTGAATTTTAAAAGTGTCGAAAAGAGTGTCGGCGCTACACGTGTCGGACACGGCACGACATGTCGATAGTAAATTCAAAGTACGACACGACACGTGTCGATAATCAATTCAGAGTGTTGGCTAAATCATAAACTCCAATCTTCACTGAAGCTCATTCCCTTTCTTTTTTCTTTTTTTTTGAAATAGTAATAAAAAAAAGGCTCATACCCTTTTTTGCTATGATTTAGCCGACACTTTGAATTTATTGTTGACACACATGTCCTGCTGTGTCCGACATAACACGCGTGTCCACACATGTCAAAACTCCTTTGGACACTTTTAAATGGATTGCTAGGAGTCTTAGAGCTAATGTCAGTGTGTGGACATGTGTCTGTGTAATAATCAATAATTTTACGTGTATGTACGTGTCACCATCTCTAGAGTTTTAGATGCTTCCATGTCGGACAACTCATATGCGTGTCGAGACTGGACACATGAATCCATATCGATAAAATATGATTATATATTCTTTCTATTTTAGCCGTGTCAGTGTTTCATAATTTTCGGGGTTTGCACAGTGTTGACACACGTGTTGACACTCATGTCCATGTCCACAAACCATAGCCTTTTGTGAAATAATAACAAGAATTCCTTGAAATTTAAAAAAAAAAGAGATAGAAGAGTTCTATTTGATTTCAGTTGCTTTGCTTATGCGAAAGTTCTACCTTGCAAATTTCATACCCCAAGGGCATTCATAAGTCGAAAATATGTAACACAAGAAAATCACAAGTTTATATTATTTGGTTAATATTACAATATTTGTCATTTCTATATTTCTATATAAATGTACTAGTAAAAAACCCCGTGCGATGCACGGGCCGACAAAGAACTGTATGGACAACATCTTAGGTTGATCCAAACTGTCCATGTGATGGAACACAACATAAATAGGTTGTGCCCCAAAAATCATTACCATAGGCTGATCCTAGCCCTCCAATCTATAGAGGTTTCCATAATATGTTGTTCCTCTTAAATCGGATGGTTAAGATCACCCTATAGATTTTTTATTAAAAAAGCATAAAGGAGGGGGGTAAGATTGAAATTATGTGGCTTTATAGGTTGATCCAAACCGTCCATGTGATGGAACACAACATCAATTGGTTGTGCCCATAAAATCATTTCCATAGGTTGATCCTAGCCCTCCAATCGATATAGGCTGATCCTAGCCCTCCAATAGATACGGGTTTCCATAATTGTTGTTCCTCTTCAGGTGCCCGGAATCCGTCAATATTTTGCAAGTGTCCTGCATGAGTAATATAAAGTAGTTCTTCCGTCATTGTCATATGTCTTTACCTCTTCTCGGTAGTTTTTTTCCATAATTGTCATAGACAGGTACCCTGTGTCGGTACTTTTCGTATGTAGATTACGATTTCACCCTCACATAGATAGTATGTACAGATATGTGGGGAGGGCAAAAAACGGTAAAAATCATCCACATTGACGTGTTAAATGGACAATAATTCTCCCTTTTCTCTTCTGCTATATAGTATTAGATATCGTTATATATTAATTAATATTTATATATTAAAATTACTTTCCACAATAATTTCTCGGATTGTCCCGACAAAAAATGTCAAATTTTGACATCATCCCAAATTCTCGAAAACAATATTTGTCACTAAGATGGGTGTCTTCATATGGTGTGGTTAAGAGATCTAATGGAACTTTTCTGTCTTCATATGCTCTCAGACTCTAATAGAACTTTTATGTCTTCTTATGGTCGTAGACTGCCTGGCTTTTGTTGTGGGCCCTGTGGCTTCCTTATTTGCATGCTTCCTTAAGATCATGAGGCTAAAAAGGTTCTGTGCATTGGCTTTTGCAAGGCTACCATTAGCAAACAAGGATATTGCGACTATGTAATCCTATGTTGGTACTCACCTTATAATTCAATGGTCTTTGACATCAAAGGTTTCGTGGACTTCAACTTTGTGATGATTCAACTTTTTATTTACGTGGTCTATAAGTGATTTCTTATTGGCTCTTTGGAACATGAGGAGTATGCCAACCGAGATCAAGAAAGCAAAGTGCTGTTGAGCAGATGCGGAACACATGATATGGTAGGGCAAGTGATAAGAACTGAAACTTTGCAACAAAAAGAGAGGGTCATAAGTTCCAAAGTGATGTTGAGCAGAAGTGGAACACATGAATTGAGGATTAGGATCCAGATTTTAAGTTAGAACGACAATAATTGGCGAAATCAAGAAGAGACATATCTACTATATCTCATTCAAACTAGTGTAAAACATTAGCAAAGACTAAATCAACATGGGAAATGACAAGGTTGCCAGAGCGGGAATCAAAAGCGGGAATCAAAACGGGAATCGAAAGCGAGAATCGAAGGCTCCCAGGGAAGAATCCTGCTTCCTTGGGAAATGATATCTCCCCCTTCCCTCCCTCAATGGATAAAATCCCTCCCTTTAACGAGAATGGTTCACTGTTTGCGGATAAATTCACTCCCTTAAACGTTTTTCTTTGCCTTTAAAACTTAACGAATAACTTTAAAGGGGGGGGATTCAACTTTTTGATGATTCAACTTTTTATTTACGTGGTCTATAAGTGATTTCTTATTGGCTCTTTGGAACATGAGGAGTATGCCAACTGAGATCAAGAAACCAAAGTGCTGTTGAGCAGATCCGGAACACATGATATGGTAGGGCAAATGATAAGAACTGAAACTTTGCAACAAAAAGAGAGGGTTATAAGTTCAAAAGTGATGTTGAGCAGAAGTGGAACACATGAATTGAGGATTAGGATCCAGATTTTAAGTTAGAACGACAATAATTGGCGAAATCAAGAAGAGACATATCTACTGTATCTCATTCAAACTAGTGTAAAACATTAGCAAAGACTAAATCAACATGGGAAATGATATCTCACCCCTCCCTCCCTCTCTCAATGGATAAAATCCCTCCCTTAAACGAGAATGGTTCACTGTTTGAGGATAAATTCACTCCCTTAAACGTTTTTCTTTGCCTTTAAAACTTAATGAATAACTTTAAAGGGGGGGGATTTTATCCGTGAGAGAGAGAGAGAGGGTGTGTGTGTTGTGGTGGTGGGGGCGGTGGGGGGGGTGTTGGTTAACATCATTTCCCAATCAACATAACATAGACAAAATTTCCCTAATAACCTAGAATGTGCTTGCTTTATAGTGGAAATGCTTAGATGCAAAAAGAACATTAAACTAACGTAAAATCGTCAAAAAAACAAAAGAAGAAAGAAAACTATAATTAAATCATGCTAAAATTAAATTCCATAGTTGCTATTCAGCTCAATCCCTCGAACAATGATTTGGGCTCTTAATCAATGGTTTTGGCTATCGATTGATGAATCACATCTTCAGAGGTTGTAAAACATGGGTTCCTCTTTAGATGTTTCTTCTTCGTGTGATCTAGATCTTTGATAGTCTCTTATGGAATCTGGCTTGCATCATACAACCCAGGTAAAAGAAAACTGCATCATACAACCCGGGTTGAAGAAAACTCGTCCTCGAGTTCAAATCGTCATCTTCCAAAAGTTAAACTCTAGCCATTAAGCACGTCATGGCAACAATCTATGAATAGAAAAACACTTTTTTGCTCATGAATGGAAATAAAAGATCTTCGAAAAGCTAACACTCCGGCAGTAACCCATGTGATAAAAAAAATTCATCCACATTTGGATGTTAAGTTTTTGACATCTTAAATACGTTATTGTTGCCTAAGGTGGATAGAATGAATCCTTGCTGAAATTAGATCATAATGTGCTAAAATATTCTTTGAAGGAAAACATTTCACCCTTGTCCCTATATGACTCCTCATCTTCAAATTCACCGCCGCCGCCACCTTATCCCCATCTTCAATATTGTCATAAAACGGTGTGATCTCTTCAAAAACTACTTCATCAACGGCATGATCGTCATCATAAACATTAAAAATCGGCATGTATTCTTACTCAACAGTAACATCATCATCGTCATAAACATCTCAAATCGGAAGAGATTCATAAGATACTTCTACATCTTCGTAAAAATCATTATCATGGATATTGAAAACTGGAAAAGTATCATGAGAAAAATCTTTCATACAGTCTTCTAAAATTTTATATCCATCCCAATATTATAATTGTTGAAACATGTATCAACTTGACAATGTAACTCAGTTATTTCCTCTCAAATTCTAGTCAAGATCATCAACCCGTCGTCACAGCATGATCGATCTCTAAGAACGAAAACGCTTACTCTAATACCAAATGATGCAATGTGTGAAGCAGAGCATACAATTTGAGTAGTTGAATTCGTCTTGATGGCGTCTTGATTGTGAACAATTGACAGTTTCGATTCCCATTGAATGGTGTGAACCGTTCATCGGACAATTACGATAGTAAAATTGTTGATTTCCTTTTTAGTCATGACATATAGATTGTGGGGCCCAACATATAAATGGTTAAGATCAATTAGAAAAGAGATAAACACCAATTAAATCGGTCCTTCAGATTACATAGAGAAAATAGAAAGAATGACAAATACCAAGAGAACACAAAGACCTTTGTCTCTCTCTACTAGCCTAACCCCTAGAAATCTTCCAAGCGTAATTGTCCAATATAAGCGACACATGGCAGAAGCCCGGAAATGCACCATGCATGCCTAATATAGGCGTAAATTATGTTCTAATCTACAATCTCCTAAATCCATTCCAACACCACCATGATATTCATCTCCTCAATTCCACCGGAATCCCCTTCTTAAGACAACAGCACCCATCCAGTTGTCTTAAGAAGGATTTCACATCTAATCATCGATAATGGCACCCTTTTCCATTTCTAGTGCCAATTTTCTTGCAAATATTCCTTTTTCATCATCCTTTGTGAAAGACCCCCCCCCCCCCCCCCCCCCCGAATTTGATTTCAACACTCCTTGAAAAAAAAATCGTTGCATTGTCCAAATTCTTATGATGTTCGTACTGCCATTGATAATTGTTGCGAGCCTTTTGTTGTCACTCATCTCATTCTCCTTTTCTCACAAATTTTTATTTTTCAATTTTTTTATTTCAGTTGAGGTGCCTTTCTTAAGGTGCGTGCCTGAATTGATCGCTCTACTCAGTTGAGGGGCCTCGATTCTTTGAGGTTCGTGCCTGAGAGTGTTTCAAATTCCATGAGGATCGACTCATGATGTCTCATTCCATGAGAATCGGTCCATGATGTCCTGCCCATCGAGGCTTCTTTTTGCCAATCAAGGCATTGGTCCATAGTGACCCACTTTTATGAGGTTCGGTATTTCAAAAACAGCCCATAATAATTCGCCCATCGAGGCTTGAGTTCGATTCAGCCCACCGAGGCTTTTCGCGACACATCAACAAGCGGCATCTTATTCAGTAACCATCATCAATGATCATTGGTAGCATTACACTTGTAATTTGGGGAATTCTATTGTATTGGGGAATATTTGTGTTGTTGTCAAACGTATATCGATTTTCAATCCATATACGTTTGAGGGGCATGTTAGAATTTGTGGGATCCAACGGTTAGATTTGGGTTAGGATCTCACCGTTGGATCATCTTGGAGGTGGATTGGGTAAGTTGGCTAAATGAAGCAACTAAATAAATTAGACAAGTAGATTAGAAGGGGAAAGCAAGAGATTAGAAAGTAGATTTGATTAGGATTATTTCCTTCCACAATTATCTTGATTTACTTTCTACGTTCATCATGTAAGTGCTCTATATAAGCACCATTAATTCTCTTTGTAAAGGATCCAAGTTTAGTGAAATCTCTAGAATTTATCATCCTCTTCTCAGCACCCTTCGGTTTCACCCAAAAATGTCAGTTTTGCCGCTAAAGACAAGGAAGTGGAGAAGGCAAGAAACAAACTGCTCCTTTATGGAAGATGAACTCGACATCGCCGGAATCCTCCTCCAACTCTTGGCCGCTCATTGTCAAATCAAATCCTCTTTCAATCCTTTGTTGGAGTGTCATAAGGAAGCGATCGATTCTTGATGAAACCCCTTCTCTACCTCCTAAGCCTCTTCTTCCTCCTCGTCGTTCAACATTAGATCGACGACCATGATTGCTCTATAGGGCCATGTGTGCGAAGGAGATAGAAGTGAACTACTGATAGCTGACTACCTTACATATAGGTCATTTTTAAGTCAAATGAGGAAACCAGGCGTTTCATTAGTTTTTAATGCTTCCATCTCTAGCTTTGCTGAATTTTATTTTCTGTTAATTCTTCGGGAATTGATATATTTGGCCATTTTTTACTTGGGACAACAACTATGTTCTAAGCCATTCTTCGACAAGTTAGTATTGGCATTTAGAGATTGACAAAGCTTATCAACAAAATCCTTAAATGGTGCTACTTCTTCTTCCGATGTATCATTAGATGTGCCAAGAAGTTTGGCTGATAGGTTTGCAACACTAGTTGTTCGGAGAGATCCTATGTATATAGGGCAAGCTCTGCCTGCAGATGTAGATGTGTAATTTATATGCTTTATTAATGCATTAACCTATTTCAAAAAATATAATTAATCCAAAATTGGTCTTCACACAATCATTACAAGATTGACTATGTTATGCATAAACCCACCATAAAAAGAATCTAACAAACCATGCTCAAGAAGCACACTTAAGCCTATAAATTGCTTTCTCCAGCTTGCATGCATATCCAATTTCCCTCTCTGCCCATATCCAAGTGGTTCTCGCATGAAAGCTGCTTTCAGCTTTACATGTGTGTAGGCAAATCCAACAGCCCATGTGGCAAAGTTCTTGCTTATTCACATAAGATAGAAAATTCACTAGCATGAAGGTAAGAATTCAACAACATCATAATCTAACCCTTGCCTTTGTTTCAATCCCCTTTGCCATGAGTCTGCTACCATAGTGTTCAATGTTCCCATCACCTTATATTTGACACTAGTTGCAGACCCGTGCGATGCACAGGGCGGCCAAAAAACAAATGTTTTATAACTTAATTTTAGAAAAAGAAAAGAAAGAATAAACATTCATAATGAAGATATATTTGTAAAAATAGAAATTAGAAATCAATATTACACAATTGAGTAGAAGATAATGCCCAAATTAGGAAGAAAATAACAATTAAATATAAATATAAAGCAAAAATAAAATAAAAAGTAGCCAAAACCTTAAACCCAAAATAGAAAGAAATCAAAAACATAAAAATAAAGGCCAAGTAAGGAAGAAATTAACAATAAAAATAAAGCCAAAATGAAATGAATAAAAATACAGCCAAATCTTAAGGCCCCAAATAAAAAGAAATTTAAAAATTAAAAATAAAGCCCAAATTAGGGAGAAATTAACAATATAAATATAAATCCAAAATAAAATACACTAAATTCACAAAAGAAAATAGCATGATGCCTTTACCCACCTTATTGCCAAACAAATCACACACCAATATTTTCAAGGGGTTTGAAAACAAAGAAAGGGGTAAGGAGGAAAAAAGAAAGTTATTGTTGCTTTAATCATAAGTTCCATATTAGATCCACCGATCCTATAGAAAAACAAACATGAAGCAACGAAAATATATAATTCCCATTGCCAAAAAATAACGCAAGAGAAGAGGGGAAAAAAAAGTACTGCAACTTAAATCGGCCTGAAGGAAGAAACGATCCAGCTTTATTATGCCGGAAAGCATCTTCACTGAACTCGTACAAAAGATTATCTTGCAATCTACCAACTAATCTTTCACGACCCAACCGAAAACCTAACAACAGCCCATCATAAAGCAGGGGAAGAAAATAATATTATTACTTTTAATATCACCAAAATTGTACGTTTACCCTTGTTGCAAAAACAAAATGAACGAAACAATTGCTTGAAAGTAATTATATAAAATGACAAAAAAAAAGTGTACTGTTGATCTTGTGGGGCAAAATGGATAGCTCAATTTTTTTAATGGGGAGTTTTTAGTTTTATTTGCAACCCATAAAAAACTACTAATGAGAGCACGGTTTGTGTTTTTTTTTGTTGTTGTTGTAGAGTTTACAACATAGAGTTGGATGGAGGAGAATAAAAAATAGAAATCATTTTATAAAAATAGCTTTTATGATACTAAACCCATGGTAGAAACAAAAATGAATCCCAAAGGACACAAGAACAATAAGATCAAAAATCTAAGGCACTCCATAACCCCAAAATCCCGCATTTTGTACAAAAGACAAAAAGACAGGAAATAAAATGGACCTGGGAAATCTGGATGGTTTTCTGCTTCCCGGCTTGCCAACAATGATGGTGGTGGTGTGATTTTCTACCAGATAAGAATGGAAGTAAGGTATTTGAAGAGCGAGAGGCTTTGCCTCTGCTTGCCACGGCACTAAAACCCAAATCTGAGTGAAAATAGTAACGATCAGAAAGAAACCCACGAAGGACGGAATTCCATAATCAAAGAGGATTTAATGGGATTATGATGGAAACATTACCACTTAATTGGTTGTGTGTTATTGGAAACGTTAGCTGTTAATTGATCTTTCCAAACGTTTCGAAGGGTGACGATTGGTTCCAGACGGTTTGCAGAGGAGGTGCCAGAAAAGTTGTGACTTTTGAAATGTTGGAATAAAACGGTTTGCAGAGGGGGTGCCACATGGCACACCCTCAGCGTACCACATCCAGCTTTATATAGATAGTATAGATTTGGGTTCCACTATACATGTATGTTAGCTCTTAACATATTACAATGCATGTTTGTTATGATTTGTGTATTATGTATGTAACTATCACATTAATCCTGCTCATATAAATGTACAATGAAAATTAAAGAATAAGCTTACTTGGACAGAATTCCTCGGGATGTTTGGATTTTGTGTTTAAGCAGCTAGGGAACGCACTGCCACTAATCAATTCAATGATGATAATAATAATAATACTAAGTACATTAGGTGATTGGATAAGCTTGAGCTCTATTATTGTCAGAGTACTCAAGGTAATGAAATTTAATAATATATGTTATACATATAAAACTCTTTCTCACGATCTGTATTATAGGATTGATTTTCCATTAAACTCGAACTACAGACACAAAACATAAGCATCTCTAGAAGTCCCAGCCATTTTAACCTAATTTTTCTATATTTAGGATATCACACTAGACTTCCTCATCTGACAAAGTTTTGAAAGGCACAATTTATATAGCACCAAAGCTCATATATAGACAATTCCAGCAGCTAAAAAGGGCATCCATGACTTCAAAATTGTAAAACAATCAAAGATTAAGTAGCATCCATGATAACCAATAAAATTTAAAACATGTACTACAATGGACACTTTAGTCAAAGAACTAAAAAGAAAAGCAACCTGCACCACAGGGTTGCGGTCATTCCCTTTCAGTAGCGCTTCAAGCTTTTTGTTGTCCAACTGAAGAAAAGAAAAAACAACAAGGAAAAGTGAAAAAGAAAAGTATCAGAATCAAATCTCTCTAACTAACAATCACAAGTGAAGAAAATCGAAACAAAGTACTAAAATTAGGGTTTAAAAACAGAGAAGTAAAATTAGGGTTTAAATACCAAAAGCAAGGGGGCATGGGGAAAGTAGCGGAATATGTGATCCCCGATCCTCTTCGCTACGTTGCCGAGCTCGAAATCATCGAATCTCTCGTTGGCATGATAATAACCAACCACACTAATTCCTTCCGCCCCGAAATGCTCCTCAATCTGTTTCCATCAAAGATATCCCTCGTGTTGGCCACAATCAAGAAAATATGAAAAAAAAAAAAAAAAGGCCTAATTCAAGTAGAATGATGATAGAGAACTGCTCTATATAATAAAAAATAAGAAGATAAAAAGAAGAACAGAAGAAGAAGACAGGTTAATTCGAGCAAACCCAAACTTCCAACTAATATTGATAATTTTCTATATTCTTCTTCTTACAGTCCAGCCCTTCTTTACTTTAATTTTAGCTTAATTAACTCCCTAATTTAATCATACAATCACTTCCAAAATCAAGCAATTACAACATATGATCGAAGAAAAGACAGGTTAATTCGAGGAAACCCAAACCTCCAACTGATATTGATAATTTTCTATAATATTCTTCCCCTTGCAAGTTACAATCCAGCTCTTCTATATATTAATTCTACCCTAATTAGCTCCTTAATTTAATCATACAATTACCTCCTAAATCAAGCAATTACAGCATATGATTGCAGACAAGTTAATTCGAGAAACCCCAAACCTCCAAAACTGATATTGCTAATTTCCTATATTCTTCCTCTCACAATCCAGCCCTTCTTTATATTAATTCTACCCTAACTAGACCCATAATTTAATCACACAATTAGTCCCTAAATCAAGTAAAAATAATTATTCCCTAAATGAAGCGATTACAACAGCATCACTATATTTTTTAAACTGGCAAAAATGGAATAAGGATAGAACCTGAATAAGGGCGATTTCGAGAGTAGGGAGGAGAGGGATCTGAGAGTGAGAGAGAGGGACTGAATCCACGATCTCTACTACAGAATTGTTGTCGTTGTTGTTGGGAAGACGACCTAGAAGGATGCCATTAATGGCTGACGTTTTGTGCTTTAGGGCATGAAGGACCAGCTTTATGTACGCCTTCTGCCCCATCTCGTATTTGTAACCCATCTCAATTTATTTTTACCCTTGAGAAATTTCAGAGAAAGATGGAGCTCTATGGAGTTTTAATGGAGGTTCTAATTGAAAAAGAGAGATAGATCAAAACCCTAATATAGGTCTTGCTAGGGATATTTTTTTATTTTATAAGGTGTCATTGGGAAGTCCAGTATTCTTTGGATGAAAACTACAGTGGGGCCCCGATGATCCTAACCGTTCATTTGATGCACCCTGCAGATCATCTCCAAAGGATGATCCTAACCCTCTAATTTGTACATCGGAGGGTTAGGGTGATCCTATGGAGATGATTTGTAGGGTACAGTTTATTACTTCATGGCCCAACAAATGAACGGTTTGGATCAAGTTGACTTCATGCTCAGGCACCATTTAAATCTCAATGTGTACTCGTGTACTTGCAATACAGTGGGCCTCACGTATTTGGATCATCCAAACCATTCATTTCTTGGATCCTTACTTAAATAGGCCGATAATCGAGAAATCATATCTATAGGAAGATCATAATCCTTCGGTCTGAAGAGGTTTTTGTACTGTGCTATCCCTCAAAAGTGTAGGGTTAGGATCATTCCCCACGGAGATTTTATATGCTATTTGCCTATGTGCGTGTGAGTTTTTCAAAAAGTATACTGGGTCCACGGATGATCCAAACCGTTCATTGTTAGGCCACAATGCTGGACCCGGAAATCATCTCCTTAGCATGACCCTAACTTTCCGATCTATAAAGTGATCGGAGGGTTAGGATCATCCTATAGAAATGATTTTTGGAGTTGACTTTGATAGGTCGTGCCCCAAAAATCTTCTATATAAGATGATCCTAACCCTCTAATATATTTGTCCTAACATGGATGGCTCTATGTTTAAAAAATGATAATATTTAAACTTTTGCAGATTGTAGGGTTAAGATCATCCTATGGAGAAAGTTCTGGGGTCAGCCTTAAAAGCTAGTTGTTAAGGGGAGGTTGCCTATTCCCTTATAACCCATCCCCATCTATTTCACTTATCCGATGTGGGACTATTTGCTTCTGCATGGAACCCCAACGTAAAATAGTCTCATCCATGTTCACAGTCGTCCACCGTTCAAGGCTAGAACTCAGCCTTAGGAGCCTTTTAAGCATGGCCATGAGCCTGATGTATTGAAACCCAACATTGAATTAAGAACAAAAATACTAAGGGCTTGTTATGTACTGGAAAACTATGGAAAGCTCATTTCATACCACGCAAGAGATGAGCAAAGAGGGTACTGGCCCAATTGAACACATCAATCTTGCTCATGTCTTGAAGCAATGTCAGGCAATAGCACTTGACAATGTTTTGGAATTTCATAAGATTTTTTGACGAAAGAGGTTGAACATGAAGGCTATAACCATCTTGTCAATGTCCTCTCTGTTGGGCCCATTCTCGATCACCAACCCGGCCCTACCCATGATAAATCTCGGGTCGGTTCGGGTCGGGTCGGGTTTTTTCACGTTGAAGCAAATTTTTAAGGAAAATTCTTGTTTGGCAAGGCAACTCAACTCATAGAAGCAGAAATTACACTCACACTACACTTGAATCAAACGATGATGTAATTACACTCACATCACACTTGAATCAAACAATGTTGTAATTACAATCAAACAATGCTGAATCAAACACTTGAATCAACTCAACTCATAGAAGCAGAAATTACACTCACATACAGTAACAGTGGGTGCATGGGTTTTCACTTTTAACTTTGGGATAATTACATTTACACCCCCTCTAGTTTCTGACACATCCACTTCCACCCCTATAGTTTAAAACGTGACAAATACACCCCTGTAGTTTCAATTTGTTTAAGGTTTGCCTCCTCAGCTGAAGGTTCGTCCATAGATTGAAGGGTTAGGATGATCCGACGGAGCTGATTTTTTGGGCACACCATATCTATGTCAGGACCCATCAAATGAACGCTTTGGATCATCCAAATAATGTGGGCCCCTACCCGAATCCAAACACTACCAAAAAATCATCCAAATAATGTGGGACCACATTGTTTGGATGATCCAAAGCGTTCATTTGATGGGTCTTTACATAGTTAGGGTGTGCCAAAAAAATCTGCTCCATCGGATCATCCTAACCCTTCAATCTATGGACGAACCTTCAGCTGAGGGGGCCTACCTTAAACAAATTGAAACTACAAGGGTGTATTTGTCACGTTTTAAACTATAGGGGTGGAAGTGGATGTGTCAGAAACTAGAGGGGGTGTAAATGTAATTATCCCTTTAACTTTTAACTAACAATAGAAAAAATGTACATACTATAACTTATGTAACTCGGGTCGGGTCGGGTCGGGCCCCTTCAAACCCGGCTCGACCCGAGATTCATGCGGGCTTTTGAATGCTGAACCCGGCTCGACCCGAAACCCATGAAACCTGAACCCGACCCAGGCTATTTTCGGGTCGGGTCGATGCGGGTCGGGTTTTACCGAACTCGAGTTGAAGCCCTAACCATTACCCATTTTTCTTCATTACGGCTTCTCTACCTGAGAGAGGAAATTCATTAGCCTACTTTCCCCCTCCTCTTCATCCCCCGGACCATGGATTTAAATTTCGGCTGAAATATTTCAATTTTATCTGTCACCAAAATGAATCCATTTGAATTCGGAAAATACCAGATTTCGTCCGAAATTTTAGAATTTCACCTGAAATTTTAGTATTTCATTAATTTTTTTTTGTCGAAATATAAAAAAACATGCAACTTTTAAGATAAAAAAGCGAAGTTTTTGTTAAAATATAGACATTTTGATAGAAGCCTTGATAAAAATCAACTCCACTCGCAGAAGAGAGAAAAACAACAAGATTGCTTTAAGATATTTCTAAAAAAAAAATGGAAAAAATAAAAATAAAAACAACTGTTGAAGAATCTTACCTCGCTTTCAGCTAAGATTTTGTATCGAGATGTTTTCGTAATTTTATAAGATTTTAGTTGAAATTCCGTACCGAAACCGAAATGTTTTTGTTTAGCTGATGACTAAAACCAAAACCAAAGCCAAAATTTTAAACTATGCATTTCCTTCAAACCACTGACATTAAAGAGTGTGAGAAGAGTAGAAGGTAGAATAATAAAGACTAGAGATATTTATGCTGCCTGTTTTGATAATTCGACAGACTCACCTTGTCTTTTATTATTTAACCAGTTGTCAAATGCTTACTAAAATACCCAAAAAACTCTATGCATCCAATTAAAAAAGAAAAGAAAAGGTTAGCTAGACCTATTATCAAAACATGGTAGTGTGAATATTAGTGGCCATGATAAAATCCCATTTATCATAGCTGCTTTAAGATGCTTTTTGACTCAGAATATGGGAATGCTAATGGCTGGAGATGCACCTAACTTTAGCAGACACAAGTCTCCTAAATAAGAACATGTTTTTATTTAGTACGTGAAAGTATTAGTGCATGTGGGTCGGTGACTTCGGAAATTCAAAAGTCACGACAGAAATTAGGCTGGAAGCTCTTTCATACATTTTAATTCAACGTCTTCGAAATGACCATATCACCCTCACAAAAATGGCCACAATCTGTAGGTTTCAAGGGAGGGCATATTGGTCATTAAGAAAGTGATGGTTGATGAAAGAGCTTTGATGAGATCAGTTCAAAATACTGGGATTACGGAATAGGCTTGAGAATCGGGATCCGATTCCTATTCTGCCTTAGTCCGGCGTTTGGTTGATAAAATAATGCTATCAAGGGAGCGGAATCACTACTGAGGTGGAATTAAAGGGGGGAAAATGTTGGAATCTGTTTCCGGTCCCAAGAGGTGGTATTGTGATTCTGTCCCAATGTGAATGAAATTATTATTATAATTTTTTGAATTAAAATTCCTATCTTAATTTTTTTTTCTCATTCGGTCTATGGCAGAATCGGAATAGAGATCGGACTATGATGTCATTTCTGATTCCTGATTCCGGCAATCTGAACGCAGCCAAAACAGAGAGTGATGACGCTGAGAATGAGTTGTGTAATTTGTGAAACACCCGTATTGAAATTTGGCTATGGGTGATCTCATTGTTATGAAAGTGGGTCCCATTTGATCACCAACTTTCTACAAGTCATAATGATGTGGCCCACTTCATTTTACCATTTGGTTTTGATCCAATAGACATATATGATATTCACTTCGTATCGAACTTTCAATGTGTTGTTTCACACCAAATGATTTCCTAATGCCATATTTTTTATTTTTTATTGGTATATATTCTTAGCTTTTTCAAGTTATGGGAAAAGCATGGTTCATTGTATACATGGTAAGATGTTTGATTATCAAAACTATCAATTTGATAAGTCACCACTTTGATAAAGATGTAATTAAAAATTCGCTAATTTAAATTACTTTTGACAATAATTCTTTTTAGTGCTTTTGCATTTTTGCCATTCTGAGAAATAATAATAATAATAATAATAATAATAATAATAAAATGTTCGGCAAATACAACCCGGGACATCTGTTTCTCGGAATCCCTCCTTTTCGAGTAGCAAAAACTAAAAAGCATTGATTTTTCAAAGCGACCAGAGTCAATTCAAGAGATTTTCATTAATTTTTTTGAGCAGAACCCTTAATGAAGCTTATACATCAAGAGCCCAAGATTATCTGATCAAGGTGTTCTCATTTGCATTTGGCCTGTATTCTTGTTACCAGTTCGATCATAGGATCCAATCATAACAATGTAACACGAGGAATGATAGATGCAAGGGCCCTCTTTACAGAGGGGCTAAAGAAGGGCCCTTGAATAGATCCACGTCATTTTTAAAATCGGTTGACAAATTGAATTCGGTTGCACTCTTGCAAAAATCAGCCCCAAGAGCACCCCCATTGGCTCCTCATCATCAAAGTATATGTATTATTCTTTTAGTTTTACATTTTCGGTGTTATTATGAATACAATTTTTGATGTGGATCCAATGGGAGCGCCCTTATGGCTGGTTTTTTGCAAGGGCCCTTCAGTTTAGCAATTCTTGACTAGTGATATCCACAATCTTTTTAGCATTTCTCTAGGCTATTGATATTGGCATTACCATGTTTTGATAATATGCCATGTTAGAATATGTGAGATCTCACCAATAGGTTAGATTAGGCAACTATTGTTTGATTAGGTAGAATAAAATCACTTCTTCCAAGATTTGATTTGGATTAATTGGGGAAGATTATGCAGGCAGGCTAGATTGGGTATTGAGATTATCTTCTCATATCTTGTCAAATCTCTTTCTATAAATCTTGTGATACTAGTTTCTATGTTTATCCTCTTGAGTGTTCTATATAAACACTCATTAGGCTTGATTGTAAGATAAGCAAAGATTAGTGGAAATCTTCATATTTTACATGCCGAAATCATCTTGTCTTTTATTTTTTAACCAACTGTTGAACCTGTACAAATTCCAAAAAGCTGTCAACAAGCAATAACCAGTATCTTTATAGCATTTTATATTTTAAGTACTATTTATGGGGAAGTCTAAATTGAAGGGAGCCCTTGCAAAAAAGAGGTGAAAGGGCTCCCCATTGGCTGCACATCACCATCATGTTTGACTTTTCAGCCGTTATTAATGCATGATGATGTGTAGCCAATAGGAGAGCCCTTTCACCTCTTTTTTGCAAGGGCTCCCCTTCAGTTTAGAATTCCTCACTATTTATAAATACAATATGTGATGTGGTTCCAATGGGGGCACCTTTGTGGCTGGTTTTTGCAAGGCGCCCTTCAATTTAGCATTTTTCAACAAGCAATAACCAGTAGGGGTGGACATGGTTCCGGTTCGAATCGGCACATTTGGTTCAGTTCCAGCAATATATGGTTCGGTTCCGGTTCGTAAAATCTGGAACGGATGGATATTCGGTTCGGTTCTGGGTTTGGGATCCCAGAACCGAGAACCGACCCTACTTGAGGAATTGGTTTAATTTGATTTTTGTATTAGGGCCTGTTTGTAGTCCATATATAAATGTTATCCCAAATTTGATAATGGATGTTAGGAATTGCCCAAATTTGTAGTTCATAACTTCATATATAATTTGATAGGGCCTGTTTGTAGTCCATATATATGTTATCCCAACTTTGATATGCATTGGATAATGTATATTAGGAATTGCCCAAAACTTTGATATGTAGGTGTATATACATGTTTGTTGTCCATATATCCATGTTCACATATAATTTGATAGGGCCTGTTTGCAGTCCATATATACCTGTTTGGCTGTTTGTAATTCGGTTGGGTAAACCCAGAACCGAACCGAACTGAACCGATTATATATGGTTCTAGTTCGGTTCGGTTCCAAACTTATATGGTTCGGTTCTGGTTCCAATTTTAAGAACCGATTATATATGGTTCGGTTCTGGGTATGCCCCAAAACCGAACCAAACCGAACCATGTCCACCCCTAATAACCAGTATCGTTATAGCATTTTTCAAGGTTGGCACCATGTTTTGATAATATGCCAAACTGACCATTTTCTAACAAAGATTTTATATGGTGTAAGGGCTTACAACAATACGGTCGAGGTACCGCCCTTGATATTTGATCCAATAGCAGCTCACTATTTTAGCTTTTTGAGGAGCTGCTGTGTTGGATCAAATGTCAAGGGTGGTACTTCCATCGGGCCTTATTGTTATAAGCCCTTATACCATATATTTTCTCATTTTATCATTCAACCATCTGACAAAAGATATTACAATTCCCCAAAAGCTCTCAACAGACATTAAAACAGAAATGCCAAGATGAGTTAGCTATTACAATTCCCAAAATGCTCTCAATGGCCACTAAAACAGAAATGCCAAGGTGAGTTCGACCCATTATCAAAACATAGTAGTGTGATTATCTGAAGCCTTTTTTCTATTATAAGGAAATCCTTCACGAGATTTTATACGATGTGCACATGTGAAGTCCAATATGTTTTAGAAAAGTACAGTGGGGCCCGCTTCTTAGGATGATGACGAGCCACAACATAAATAAGCCATACCCCGTAAATAATATCTATGAGATGAACCTAAGTCCTATAATGTGCAGTCACTTTGCAGATTGGAGGGTTAGGACCATCCCATGGAGATGATTTACAAGATACAACCTATTTACATTATGGGCCATCAAATGAACGATTTAGATCATCCTGTGGGCCTCACTATACTTTTTGAAAAATACTGGACTTCACGCGCCATGTCCGGCAACCAAGATCTTTTTTTTCCATGATACATTGGTTTATCCTAGTGGGGAGAAAGGTAATGTGGGTGGGAGAAGGAGAGACTTGCGACGGCACAATTGAGTGGAGGGTGAGCAGTGGCTAAAAAACATTTTGAGTGGAGTTTTTGGCCATGGCAGCTAGGAATTTCTTTCATGAGAAATTTGTGTCCTAGTGGTGAGAGATGGGTAGGGCGGGTTGGGGAAGGAGAGAGATTAAAGAAGGCACAGGCACCATTAAGGGGCTGTTTGGATATGCGAATTTTAGAATCCAGGTTTTAGTTTGAAAACAATGTAAAAGATGGCCACAATCAAGCTGCTGGTATGCTGTCCCAACAACGTTTCTTCGATTTTAAGTAAAAAACCAGATTTTAGAAATCTCTTCCGCATCCTGCGATTTCTAAAACCTGGAAACATGGGACGATTGCCAGCTCTCTTGCTGTCGGAAAGAAGGATTAGAAATAAGAAAACGACGGCTTCTCTCTTGCTTCTCTCGTCTCCCAACTACAATTTTGAGAAAATCCAAGATTCTAAAATCTGCGTATCCAAACAGCCCCTAAGAGATAAACGGCCCCTGATACGCGGATTTTAGAATCCGGGATTTCTTCAAAATTGTAGCTAAGAGACAAGAGAAGAACCTGGCCAGCCGTCGTTTTTGACTTCTCGCCCTTCTTTCCGTCAGCAAGAGAGTACCAAGAGAGTAGTAGATCCTCCCATATTTCCAGGTTTTAGAAATCTCAGGATGCACGAGTGATTTTCAAAACCTAAATTTCTCACTTAAAATCCAAGAAATGCTGTCAGGACAGCATACAGAAGCTTAGCTTGACCATAAACCCTCTTTACATTGTTTTCAAACTAAAAACTTGGATTCTAAAATCCGCGTATCCAAACGGCCCCTAAGAGTAGCTATATTAGGAAAAAGTTGATCCTAATGAGTAAGTTTTTTGTTTACTGATTTTTAGCCACTTCTTACCACTCGGAGACACTAGTTTCCAGATTTTTGTTATATGGGTATCCTCCACATTCAAGACCCTCCGACCAAATGACCCTCCGACCAAATGAAAACTTGGTCAACTCAGAGCCTCACATTTTTCACCCCTCAAAACTAAAAACGAGTTGAAAAAAGAAAGGTCAGTGAAAGCTCCACCTGGTGGTAGTTAAAATGGTTCAAAGTCGGCCAACGTGAAAAACGAGAGGGCGGAAACCACACAACCCAAATCATGTCTATTTAATACATACTTCCACATGTTACAATGCATGCAAAATCTTCTCTCTGCCAAATCTAGAGTTGGGTTTGGGGAATGTGTGTGTGATAAAAAAACTGGTACATATGTCCCTACTGTAATCTGATTCAAACGTCTCTCTACCTCTAATATTTTAATTCTTATCCAAAACCCTTTAGAACTGTTGGCTTCTTCTTCATTTTCTACTAGTATCATATCTAAATCTCTTCTATTTTAGTATCTTCTTCTATCTCCCAAGCCAAATTTAGTGGGTTTCTCAGTTTTTTGTTTTATTTTTTCTTTCTTCTTCATTTGGGTTCTATGGCTTCGGTTGAAATCTTGCAAAGATTTACAATTGGGGATGCTTTTGGGGAACTAGTGTTCATTCTTCGGCCAATTGGGGTTGTGGTTCTTGTTGGCTTGTTAGTAATTGGGTTGGTTTGGAAGCCTAAATGGGTGAATTTGGGGAGAGAGAAATCGAATTTGGGTTTTAGTTTGATACCCGGTTTCAATTCCTTTAAGGGGCAGTGGCCAAATTGCATTGCTTGGATTTCAAACGACAAATTGGAAAATGAGATTTTAGAGAGGACGTTGGTAAATTCGGATTGCCGGTATGTTGATTTCTGGAGATTTTGTGTTCTTCTCTTATTTTTCTCCTTAAATTATTCTAGTTATGGTCTGTTTCTTTGGAGGTAAAATGGGTGGAAAACAAAATTTAGGCTCATTTCCCCCTTAAAAATGGTTGTAAATTGTGGTTTACATTGATTTTATGTCCAAAGAAGCAGAGCCTTAAAGGGAAAGAATTTGGTGATTGAGTGGATAGAATTGCTTAAGATTTTTTTCGTCTTTTTGAAATACTATAATGTAACTTATTACTCTGTGAATTCGTTTGCTGGTATGTTGATTTCTGGAGATTTTGTATTCTTCTCTTTTTTTTATCCATGAATTATTCAAGTTAAGTGAAGGAATTTGGTGATTGAGTGGATAGAACTGCTCAACAACTTTTTTTTAGCCTTTTGAAATACTGTAATGTTACTTATTACTCTCTGAGTTTGCTTGCCCAATTCGTCTTGGGTCGGAAAAGAAAATTTGAGTGGATAGAACTGCTCAAGAACTTGTTTTTTTCTTTTTTGAAATACTATAATGCAACTTATTACTCTCTGAATTTGCTTGCCCAGTTCTTCTTCAGCCAAAAAAGAAAACTCAGTTGTGACAAGGGATGATGTAGAGCATCTATGTCAACTTGTTGAAGAGAAAGATGGTGGTCCTGCGTGGATACATATGATGGATCGTTCCACTCCAACCATGACCTATCAAGCATGGCGAAGAGATCCCAAGGTAGGCATTTTTCAAGTGCATTATTCAGTTAGATTGATTAAAACTGACGGAAATTGAAAGTTATAGAAAGCCTTTTATTTTTCTTTTGTGGGAATTTTCCATATAGACATTTGGTTAATTGGGTTTGCTTTTGTATAAATTGCAATGTACTAGACTGGTCCTCCACAATATCGTAGCAGCACCGTCTATGAGGATGCGACGCCTGAGTTAGTGAGGGACTTCTTTTGGGACGATGAATTTCGTTCCAAGTGGGATAACATGCTTTTACATACTGCAACTCTGGAGGAGTGCCCCACCACAGGAACTATGGTAGTTCATTGGATTCGAAAGGTGAGAGTTGTTATGTGGGAGAATTAAGAGTGCCTTATGTGTTATTAATGATTGTCTTAATTGTATTACCTAATGTTCTTTGTTATCGTGCCAGTTTCCTTTCTTCTGTAGCGACAGAGAATACACGATAGGTCGTCGAATTTGGGAGTCGGGAAGAGCATATTACTGTGTGACAAAGGTACGGAAGGGAAAAGAATTACTGAACTGCGTATGATAACAACTTTCATCGAATCTCTGTTCCTTTTTGTATATTTGATAAGTATACTTGTGTTAACCAGACACTTATAGTTTGTGTTTTTGCATGAGGAAAATGCCATTTCTAAATAAATACGGCTTCCGGGAATGTCTTACCAGTCATCCAATATTTCTTGATCTTCCATTATGCTGTGTTTCCTGATTTGTTTGCATTGAAATTGGTTGGAAGGTTTGGTAAATTATCAATTTATGTACATCTATTATCTATATTCAGAGGGTTCGACGAATTGTATGGGTTGGTGTTTTCTCACTAAGGAGAATAATGCAGTCCTACGAAGCTCCCAAAAAAGTGCAAGAACAACAAGAATCCTAGAAGCCCCTGTAAATCTTAGGAAGAAGCTCATTTTTCTTGCTCCATTTTCACTTCTTCAATGATCCCGAAGATGATGAATTAATGGTACTCCCCCTTCATGTCCTCTCTGGTCTATATCTTGCATGGTAAACTATATTTGTTATTAATGCTACTCCCCCTTCATGTCCTCTCTGCTCTCGATCTTGCATGGTAAACTATATTTGTTCTATTAGCACTGGTGTCGTTGGATGTTTTGCTACATCATTCAGAGCCCTCTTCCTCAATCTTGTTATTGTTTACAAATATTGTCACTCCACTTTGTGCTTTACAGGACCTCTAGAGGGTCAAACCAGGCACCTCATGCCAACACAACACCAAATTTTTTTTTTTGGGTCTTTTTCAAGCCAAAAATTTGTTGAAAACTTCGGAACCTAGTTGGGATTTGTCTGTTTTCGTTCAGCCGCTCACTTTGATCTAAGCACAAGTCATACTGGTGCTTCCTTGCTTTTTTAGGAAGTTTAGGATAGTACACTTGTATTCTTTCAGTCAAGGGTTCGAGTCACGACACAGCCTCTCTGCAAAGCAGGGGTAAGGCTGCATACATCTATCCCTCCCCAGACCCTGCAACAGCGGGAGCCTCGTGCACTGGTCTGCCCTTAAGTACTTTCATGTAACTTTTTTTTATTGAAATTTGAATCTATTAAGAACATAATTCTGAACTTAAAATCCCAATTGGGTGGTTAGCGAGTAGGATTGGATGGAAGACAAAGATTTGCATTTCTTATTAAGAGCTTTGGATTCCTCATCAGGTTTTAATATGTTAAATAATTGTCTCTGTGCATAATTTTGATAGTCTAAGTTGCTTACACCAGAATGGTCTCAGTTGTACCATTGATTGGAGAGGATCTTATTTGAAAGCTACTTTGGTATCCTATTTCTGCTAATTTTTCATCACAATTATTATATGATTCCCTTTCATCACTCAGTTTGAGATTATTTTCTTTTAGTAGTCTGTTCAACAGATGCTCAGTGATAGTCTTGGTCTCTGTAACAAGGCAGAGCACTTATAGCCTTTATAGCCTTATATGGAAACAAAGGCTTTCAGTGCTTGATTTTTTTATAACTTAGGAATTTTTTTCTAATATACTCTCATGTATTCTTACTTTAGTTGGTCTTTGTATCCCACACAAAATCTTAAAACACAAGTATGGCCAGGAGTTGAAATTCTCTTGTCTCATTCCATTTTAAAGTTTTAACCTGTCAAGTTATAATAGGTAAATGAAAGCTATCGACCAATATGGAAATTAATCTAATCAGGTGTAAGTAATACTACTACCAAATTACCTATAAAATAGAAAGTACTGTAACTTTCTTTGATCTACATATAGAGACAAACAAATCAGTATGCACAATTTAAATTCAATTAGTTTAAATTAAGTTTTTTTTTTCTAAAGATAATAGTGTCTTTCTTAACCACAGATGGAGTTAAATCCCAACCATAAGATATGGTGTTAATGATTTAAATGGTTATTCTAGATGGTCAACCTTAGTATCATCTTTTGTCAGTTATGGTGTTGAGCTTCTAAAGTTATAGCTATTGTTTTTGTCATGTTTCAGGGAGTACCATGTCCCTCTGTTCCACGACGTAAAAGGCCAAGACGTGTTGACCTCTACTATTCAAGTTGGTGCATTCGAGCAGGTAACTAGAATCTTTCATTCTTTTTTTTTGTGTGCATTAGTTGGATTGTTTTGAAGAACGACTTCTAGTTCCAGTTTCTTCCTTGCTCTTGTTTTCTTTAGATATATAGGGGATCTCTCATATACACAAACCTTATGAGATTCTACTTTTCTAAATAAAATACAAATGAATCGATTTCCCCAAAGGAGTAAAAGCTATGCTGATTGGTTTCACATAGCCTCAATGAAGATTACATGGTTAAATTAATATACGTACCAAAAGAAGAAAAGAAAACAACGTTGTTAAATATCAAAAGGGAAATGATATCAGCACAACCATGTTTTAATAATTGCAAGACGGAAAAGACAAGCGGATTAAAAAGGAAAAGACAAGCTGCGTTTGTGCAATTATTAAAACATGGTTGAGCTGATATCATCTCCCTTATCAAAATTGCTCTTCAGTTATATCCGAACCAAAATTTTTGTGATATCAACATTGCTCATCATTTAAAACTGAACAAAAACTTTTGTGGTATTTGAACCAGTGGAATCCAAGAGAGGAGATGGTCAGCTAACTGCCTGTGAAGTGTTACTCTTCCATCATGAAGACATGGGCATTCCATGGGAAATAGCAAAGTTGGGTGTCCGCCAAGGGATGTGGGGTGCGGTCAAGATGATTGAGCCCGGCCTACGGGCTTACCAGATGTCTAGACGCTCAGGGGCCGCACTCTCTCGTAGTGCCTTAATGGCACATATTAACACAAAGATTAACGCGAATTATCTGAGATCCTTAGCGACTTCCAGTGATTCATCAGAGTTAGAAACAACGAGTTTGTCTGAGAAACCATGGGGTAGGAAAATTCCCAAGTTTCTTATTGTTGGTGGGGCTGTGGTACTTGCGTGTAGTCTTGACCGGGGGCTCTTGACTAAGGCAGTTATATTAGGAGTCGCCAGGAGGTTTGGAAAGCTAGGAAGGAGATTGTGAGTCGGGCACTAGAGGTTGGATTGATCCAAAAATCATCAGGCATTTGTTGGCATTAGGTTTTTTGTAACAGGAGATGGTTTTTTTGTTTAAGGAAAGAGGGAAGAGAAGAAATTTTATTGTTCATTCATCAAAAAAGGAAAATCTAATTTTAGGATCATGTGTTGCAGATTCGTATTAATTTTGGCTGTTTTTCTCAGAGGAATGCTTCAGTATGGTGCGAATGGAACTCATTTGAATGCGAATTGAGGTGCTCCCACTATGCATAGTTGGTCTCATCTTGGATTGATGTGAACCGTCCGTTGGATAGAGGCTTGCTTTGGTCTCCTATGGCCCAAACATCATGCCAAACATGCAATCCTAACATCCAATAATGTGTACTTTTGGTCTTTGAACATGAATTTTCAAATTTTACATACAGGCAACATTTAACACTCAACAACCAGAAATACACATTTTGAAAATTCAAGTTCAAAGACCAAAAGTACACATTTATTGGATGTTAGGACTGTATGTTTGGCTCTATTTTTGGGCCATGAGAGATTCAAAGAAAGGCCTACAAAGTGGATGATTCACATCAATCAAAGGTGGGATCCAATACCGCTCCTACTGAAGCATTCCTCATTTTTTGCCTATCCTCTTGTAAATCAAAAGAACACGATGGTAATGCAAAAACATTGAAATCTTTTTTTTTTTTTTTTTTGGAAAAGTGACAACTTTTATTCCATTACCATCGAAATGGTTTTCTTACATACAACAAAAATAGTTTAAAAATACCAACTTTTTTTTGAAAGAGGGTGCCACCTTGGATTGCTCTATCTCCCTACTTTTTCTTGAATAAGGGCCCATTTGGATGCCGAGAAGATTTTGATTTGGAATTCTCACATTTGCAGCACTTTGTGCGTTGACATTTGGATCCCGATCAAATCCTTGAATTTCCAATTCAACGACTGACAGTGAAAAAAAATCAGATTTCCAAATAAGCTGAAATAAGAAATTGAAAATCCACATAACTTCCTTCACCCTCTTAGCTCCTCAACCTCTCCCTTGCAGCAGGAATTACCCCCTTCCCTCTCTGTCTCCCTCAACATGAGCTGCCAGATCTATTCATTTTGTACTGAAAACTCAATTCCAAATCCAAATACAGAATATGAGGTATCCAAACGGGCACTAAGGCCACGTTTGGATACCCACAAGATTAAGATTTGGATTTAGTCCATATTTTGAACTGGATCAGATCCTTTAGATTTCCAAATCAGCTACGACAGTGCAAAAAATTCCGATTTTGAAATCTGTTTTGTGAGACATTATTTGGAAATCAATATTTGTGGCAACTTCCTTCACCGTCACTGCTCCTCGACGTTGCTCCGGCAGCAACGAGACATCCCTCGCTCCCTCCTTCTATTTCTCTCTCTTTAAACATGATCATGAAGATGATTGATGTAGTTTGTATCCAAATCAAAATACAAATGCATGAGGTATCCAAACGGGCCCTAATAGAATTTAAGCAGACCTAGTAAATATGTGATCAATGAAGATAAGAAAGTCATTTGTGAACTGAAGGTGGGATATAGGCTGTGCCTTTCTACCAAGTTTCAAACCTTTAATAAGACCCCTTTCTTCCCTTCTAAATATTATTAGACTTGGATCTTCCGCTATTAAAATAAAATGATAAGGAGAAAGGAGATTACCTTGTGGAATGCCTCTCGAACTCCCACAGAAACCAGCCAGAGCCCCATTCACTATGAATGAGAACATTAGCAATGATTTAAAAAGCTTTAATCCACCTCCATCTTTCACCAAATTCTATCTTTTCCAAAATAAATTCACATGATCATGCGCTTTTTCCATATCTATAGATAAACCCTTGCTCTCCCTCCCTTCCAAAAATACCAAGCTAGCCAACAGAATTGAGTCAAAGAAGCCCACTTGTAACGAATTGGGTTCGCATGAAGTTGTGAATCTTGAACCCGAACCCAAACAAAGCAAACCGATGAACTAGCTAAACCTACTGGTATTTTCTATTGAGAAATGATTCTAATCAGTGTAGACATTCCACGTGTATGAGGTGGTAGAAACAAGATGCTTTGTGGCTCCAGGCCATTGTGCCATTAGTTTCCAATGGGGATTTGATGATTGGGAATTGAAGAGAAATAACCTAAGACAAATCCATGTCCCAGAGTTTTTATATGGTGAAAGGTCATGCACGCAAATGCAGCAGAAAAAGGACAGTGCCGTGAAAACCATTCATTTGTTAGGGGGTCTGACATAGATAGGTGGCTCCCCAAAAATCCTCTCTAAAGGAACAGGATGATCCTAACTCTCCAATATGTGGAGGTTTAAAATGAGGAGCACGGGTTCTCCGTAGAAAACATGAAACAATCTCCATAGAAAACAAAAAGCAATCAGAGATGGGAGCCTCACTCTGAAAAGCTCCTCGCGACCATAATGTGGTAGCAGGGGAATAGACCAGGACTAGAGTTAAATTTCAAATTACTCATCCAAGTGAGATTTGCATATCCTCATACACATTTCCATCCAAGCTCAACAGGGTACCCACCCAGTGTGTGAATGAGGAAAAAGTTGACGACAAATCGATATAAAAATGTGCAAGTTGATATTTGATCATAGTTGTGATCAGATCAACAATCAAACTATACACGCCTGTTAGATAAAAAAGGCTTAAATGCATTATAATCGGGAGGGTTACTCTTATTACTCTTCCCAAACATAGTAAATGTAAAGGCCATTCAAATTGAAATCTTGTACGAAAACCATTCCATAAGCCAGAGAAAATAGGAGATGGATTTAAGATGGCACTATGGCAGAGAAGATACCCTAATACACATAAACCTCCATTCTCAAGAAATATGGAGTTTTACAATTGGTTTCAACTAAAGCACATAACCTTGAGAAATGGAAACACTTTGTGAGCGATATGAACTACTCATCTGTTAAAAAATAAATATCCTGCAAGGGGAATGAATGGCGCACAAAAAATATATAAATAAACAAAAGAAAGAAGAAAAACAGCCAAAAAAAAAAACTTCCTTAAATAGGAAGCTCATTCATGGAAAAAAATGAAACTTCAGAAAAACCACTATCAATGCTAAGGCACCTGATCATTCGAAAGCATGTAGATTGTAAACCATGAAAGTGATACGCCTAGAGCTGAGCAGGGCCTAACGTAAATCCAGGACCCTCACATCTGTACCTCCCATCAGGGCCAATTCCAAAACCTTTTGGATCAGCAAACACATTCTCTAGAAGCTGGCTGCGTTGTGGATGAGGGCTCACTTCTGCAAACTCCACAGCATCTTCAATTATCTCATCAATTTTCTTCTCGATAGCCTTCAACTCAGGTTCATTGGCTAGATTGATCTCGATAATGTATTTCTTTAGGGCCACGATGGGATCTCTAGCAGCATAATGAGACTTCTCAGCTGCCAAAACAAAGAACATGTGAGGGGAAATCATCAATAATAGATGCAGTATTGTACCATTCAAAAAAAAAGATTCAGTATTGTATGATAATGTTTTCTGAGCAACAATGCCAGCCGAAGAATTGTGTCAACTTAGTAAGGTAGTGAGTTGATTTTTATTGTAGAACCATAACATGTATCACAAAATCTAAGGCTATAGAACCAGGATCCTTCAAAATGGGTGGAATACCCAGCCCGAAGATGATACGATAAAGATAATGGTGTGGATATGTGTTGGATACGGCTAACCGGTATCCTCTTTTGGCTCTTTTTTTTGGGCGCTATTGCTTAGGTGCGTGGTCTTTCATATATAAATAACCTTTTGAGCACAAATTTTCTTCATTCTTTTTATGTTCCTCAACAAAAATGAAATGAGAATCCCAAGTCATACACATGCTTCTTTTTTCTTTTTATATTCATCCTCATAAAGGAAATGAGAATACTAAGCTAGAGAGAATGGCCCTTCAAAAAAACAAGCTAGAGAGAGACGTATAAATGGAAGCTTAAATTTAGATAGATCTTAAAATTTGACGAAGAATCAGGTAAATAACTAGGATATAAATTCAAAATATCAATGAAAGAGACGAAAATAGAAAAGCATCCACCTCCCACGTAGATGCAAACATACTCTTACATTACTTGTGTCGAATCACCTGGCTTGGGATATGATTGACCCAATTTGGCTACGCATAATAAGGAAATGATATCTAAATAATACATTTTAAGGTTTTGAGACTTAAGTAGAGCCAAATCCACAAATTGTAGTATCAAAAGACATCAAAACTGGTCAGAGTCAGAAGCTGAGTTCTACGAGAAAGGTAGAAGTATGGTTTGATATTGGCAGAGGAACTGACAAAGAACTGCAAAAAACTTTAGAAAGAATGAACGCAACAAGTACAAATACTAAAACCTCAAGCTCCTATCTTCAATGAGGAAGAAAGTTTTTCTGAATTGTTAATAGTGTTTCGTTGCCACAATTAGAGATTGGAAAGACTGAAAAATTAGATATTTAACAAACAGAGGAAGCTCAGATGACGGGAAAACATAGTAAGGATCAAATAGAAGCATCATCGTCATCATCATAATCATCAGAAACAACAACAACGGCATCAAAACACATAAGGCATATTTTGGATCAGCATAGAAATATCTCACGATAAACCAACAAATTTCCCTAATTTGACAAAAAATAACTTGGGCACCAGACTTCACTAACCTAATTTTCACCAACCAACTGCTCGGCTCTGGACTACAAACCAACCTACACAAATTTATTATCCAAGCACGAATTTCCAATCCAAGAACAATACAGCAAAAAATTAAGAAAAGAATATAACCAAAATATTTTTTTATCACCACCAACATATAAAGAACGGATCAGATCCACCCCCCTACAACCACACCCATAAATAGAGAACCCCACAAACATGCATTCCATTCAATCACAGTCCAACTAGCATAACAAGCATAAATCATAACGAAAACCGAAAACGCAACACTAATCGAATTAGAAAAAAGTAACCTCAAATTCAAATTCTCACCAGGATCGCGAAGTTCATCGGGATCAGCCAATGAATGCCCTTTAAACCTGTAAGTCTCACATTCAATCAAACTCAGCCCCCTTCCCCTCTCCTCGCCCTTCCAATCGCCTCTTTTGCCACCTCCTTCAAAACATCCATTCCATCCACATGTACCCCCGGCATTCCAAAAGCCGGCCCCTTCTTCCAAATCTCCGGATTCGATGTCGCCCTCAAATCGCCCACAAATTATTCTCCACCACAAACACAATTGGCAATTTCCAAAGCGCCGCCATATTCAAACATCCAAAAAACTGCCCATTATTACACGTCCCATCCCCAAAAATCGCCAAAGTCACATGATCACAATCCTCTTCTTTCAGTACCTGTTAAAGTATAAAAGATTAAATAACGCAATCTCTAACACATTAACCTTTTGGAGTAATCGGTTGTTTCACATGGAATCGGAGCAATTGCCCTTGGTTCAAAACTCCTTTATATTAAAATTGCACATGTAATGGCCAACCTAAAAGAGGGATGCCATGTGCCATGTGTAGGCCAACCCTAAAAAGAGGGGCCACACGTGAGGGGGTGTGCTAAAATAAAAAAGATTAAATATAATGCCTTCTCCAACAGCTTAAGCTTTTGGAGTGATTGGTTACTTCACACTGTATCAGAGCAAAAGGTCATGAGTTCAAACTCTTTGATACTAAAAATCCACATGTAACCCAAAAGAGGGGCCACATGTGCCATATGTAGGTCAACCCTAAAAACGAGGGGGCCACACATGAGGGAGAGTATTAAAGTATAAAAGATTAAGCGGAATACTAGGGACGCCCTTGCAAAAATCTGAAAGGGCGCCCCATTGGTCGAATGTAACCAAAGTACATTTAGTGTGGGGGTGCCCTTTGGTCACATTCAACCCATGGGGGTGCCCTTTCACCCCCTCAGTCTAGCATTCCTCAAAGATTAAATAACGCCATCTCTAACAGCTTAAGCTTTTGGACTAATTGGTTGTTTCACAGTACCTCCCTCCTATACCTAGAAGTAAAAGCCGTGCCAGTGGCAACAGGAATTCCTTCTCCTATAAAGGCGAACCCTCCAAGTACATTGTGCTCTTTGGAGAACATGTGCATTGAGCCGCCCTGGCCGCGGCAGCATCCTGTGGTTTTGCCATTACTGCGCGAGCTGTATTGTATGATAATGTTTTCTGAGCAACAATGCCAACAGAAGAACTGTGTCAACTTAGTAAGGGAGTGACTTGATTTTTATTGTAGAACAATAACATGTATCACAAAATCTAAGGCTATAGAACGAGGATCGTTCAAAATGGGTGGAATACCCAGCTCGAAGATAAAGATAATGGTGTGGATATGTGTTGGATACGGCTAACCGGTATCCTCTTTTGGCGCTATTGCTTAGGTGCATGGTCTTTCGTATATAAATAACCTTTTGAGCATAAATTTTCTTCATTCTTTTTTTGTTCCTCAACATAAATGAAATGAGAATCATAAGTCATACATGCTTCTTTTTTCTTTTTATATTCATCCTCATAAAGGAAATGAGAATACTAAGCTAGAGAGAATGGCCATTCAAAAAACAAGCTAGAGAGAGACGTATAAATGGAAGCTTAAATTTAGATAGAATCTTAAATTTTGACATAGAATCAGGTAAATAACTAGGATATAAATTCAAAATATCAATGAAAGAGAGAAGAAAATAGAAAAGCATCCACATCCCACGTAGATGCAAACAGACTCTTACATTACTTGTGTCGAATCACCTGGCTTGGGATATGATTGACGCAATTTGGTTACGCATATTAAGGAAATGATATCCAAATAAAGACATCAAAACTGGTCAGAGTCAGAAGCTGAGTTCTACGAGAAAGGAAGAAGTATGATTTGATATTGGCAGAGGAACTGACAAAGAACTGCAAAAAACTTTAGAAAGAATGAACGCAACAAGTACAAATACTAAAGCCTCAAGCTCCTATCTTCAATGAGGAAGAAAGTTTTTCTGAATTGCTAATAGTGTTCCGTTGCCCCAATTAGAGATGGGAAAGACTGAAAAATTAGATATTTAACAAATAGAGGAAGCTCAGATGACGGGAAAACATAGTAAGGATCAAATAGAAGCATCATCGTCATCATCATAATCATCAGAAACAACAACGGCACCAAAACACATAAGGCATATTTTGGATCAGCATAGAAATATCTCACGTTAAACCAACAAATTTCCCTAATTTGACAAAAAATAACTTGGGCACCAGACTTCACGAACCTAATTTTCACCAACCAACTGCTCGGCTCTGGGCTACAAACCAACCTACACAGATGGGACGTGTAATAATGGGCAGTTTTTTGAATGTTTGAATATGGCGGCGCTTTGGAAATTGCCAATTGTGTTTGTGGTGGAGAATAATTTGTGGGCGATTGGGATGTCGCATTTGAGGGCGACGTCAGATCCGGAGATTTGGAAGAAGGGGCCGGCTTTTGGAATGCCGGGGGTACATGTGGATGGAATGGATGTTTTGAAGGTGAGGGAGGTGGCAAAGGAGGCGATTGGAAGGGCGAGGAGAGGGGAAGGGCCGAGTTTGATTGAATGTGAGACTTACAGGTTTAGAGGGCATTCATTGGCTGATCCCGATGAACTTCGCAATCCTGGTGAGAATTTGAATTTGAGGTTACTTTTTTCTAATTCGATTAGTGTTTCATTTTCAGTTTTCGTTATGATTTATGCTTGTTATGCTAGTTGGACTGTGATTGAATGGAATGCGTGTTTGTGGGGTTCTCTATTTATGGGTGTGGTTGTAGGGGGGTGGATCTGATCCGTTCTTTATATGTTGGTGGTGATAAAAAAATATTTTGGTTATATTATTTTCTTAATTTTTTGCTGTATTGTTCTTGGATTGGAAATTCGTGCTTGGATAATAAATTAACGCCAAAGTCACATGATCACAATCCTCTTCTTTCAGTACCTGTTAAAGTATAAAAGATTAAATAACGCAATCTCTAACACATTAACCTTTTGGAGTAATTGGTTGTTTCACATGGTATCGGAGCAATTGCCCTTGGTTCAAAACTCCTTTATATTAAAATTGCACATGTAATGGCCAACCTATAAGAGGGACGACATGTGCCATGTGTATGCCAACCTTAAAAAGAGGGGCCACACATGAGGGGGTGCGCTAAAATAAAAAAGATTAAATATAATCCCTTCTCCAACAGCTTAAGCTTTTGGAGTAATTGGTTACTTCACATGGTATCAGAGCAAAAGGTCATGAGTTCAAACTCCTTGATACCAAAAATCCACATGTAACCCAAAAGAGGGGCCACATGTAGGTCAACCCCAAAAACGAGGGGGCCACACATGAGGGAGAGTATTAAAGTATAAAAGATTAAGCGGAATACTAGGGACGCCCTTGCAAAAATCTGAAAGGGCGCCCCATTGGTTCAATGTAACCAAAGTACATTTAGTGTGGGGGTGCCCTTTGGTTACATTCAACCCATGGGGGTGCCCTTTCACCCCTCTAGCATTACTCAAAGATTAAATAACGCCATCTCTAACAGCTTAAGCTTTTGGACTAATTGGTTGTTTCACAGTACCTCCCTCCTATACCTAGAAGTAAAAGCCGCGCCAGTGGCAACAGGAATTCCTTCTCCTATAAAGGCGAACCCTCCAAGTACATTGTGCTCTTTGGAGAACATGTGCATTGAGCCGCCCTGGCCGCAGCAGCATCCTGTGGTTTTGGCAAAGAGCTCGCTCATTACTGCGCGAGCTGAGTAGCCCTTGCTTAGGGCATGAACGTGGATCACGGTAGGTACTACAGACTGAATCTTCTTTTTTTAAGAGCTTTATAAAACCAGTTGAAACTGCTTCTTGGCCGTTGTAGAGATGAACAAACCCAAACATTTTTCCTCTGTAATACATTTGCGCGCACATGTCTTCGAATGATCGGCCTAGGATCATGTCTTCGTATAGATCTAATCCTTCTTCTTTCGTTATAAGCTGCAAAGAGAAATCAAATAAGAAAAGTTAGGGTTAGGGTTAGCGTGGTTTTTAGATCTAAGATGGAAAATTGAATAAAAAAATTAGGGTTTTCTGACATGGAAAGTAGGAAAATCAGGGCATCCTTAGAGACAAAGTTGGAAAATTAGGGTTTTCTGAGATGGAACTTTGAGAAATTAGAGTATCCTGAGATACAAAATTGAGAAATTAGGGTATCCATAGATACAAAATCGAAAAATTAGAGTATTGAGATATACAAAATTGAGAAATTAGGGCATTATGAGATACAGAATTAAAAAATTAGGGTTTTTTTAATGATTACCAGGTTGGAGGAGGAGGAGGAATTGGATTTGAGCTTATTTTCCTTGACCAGATCAGAGACGGAGGCGATGGGGGGAGGATGAGGGTAAGATTTTAGGGGAAATGCGGAATTTTTTGGTGGAGCCGAGGAAGGGGGTGGGGGTGAGGGAATTTTGTGGGGTAGATCGTGTGGTGGTGAAAGGTGGAGGGTGGAGGATCTTGATGGCGGAGAAAGCAGAGATTTTTTTGGGGGCTGGATTGGGAAGATTTGTGTGTTGGGGGGAGGGTGTGTGATTTGAAGGAGGAATGAGAGGGAAAGGGAGAGGGAAGGCGGAGAAAACAGAGAGGGAAGGTGTGGAAGAGACCGCCATGGACGTTGGCTACCTTTTTTTTTTTTTTTGGGATAAATTCGCTCCCTTCTGTGATGAAATCACCACCTATTTTTTTTAAAATGGACTGTACAGCCCACACCATAGGATGATCCAAACCGTCCATTATATGGGCCAAAATGTAAATAGCTTGTGCCCAAAAATCATTTCCATAGGATGATTCTAACCCTCCAATCTAAAGAGAGACTCACATTATGAAAACTTCTATAAATCGGACGGTTGGGGTCGTACTATGGAAATGATTTTGGGGCACAAACTATTTACATTGTGGCCCATCAAATCGACGGTTTGGACCATCCTATTGTGTGGGCTGTGCCTTCCATCTTATATATATAAGTAAAGCGGAATCCTCTAAGCCGTGGCACTGTCATCCCTCTCCATAAATATTTCTCCATCCCGCATATTAAACATTCATTTGTTAGGGGGTCTGACATAGATAGGTGGCTCCCCAAAAATCTTCTCTACAGGATGATCCTAACTCTCCAATATGTGGAGGTTTAAAATGAGCAGCACGGGTTCTCCATAGAAAACATGAAACAATCTCCATAGAAAACAAAAAGCAATCAGAGATGGGAGCCTCACTCTGAAAAGCTCCTCGCGACCATAATGTGCTAGCAGGGGAATAGACCAGGACTAGAGTTAAATTTCAAATTACTCATCCAAGTGAGATTTGCATATCCTCATACACATTTCCATCCAAGCTCAACAGGGTACCACCCAGTGTGTGAATGAGGAAAAAGTTGACGACAAATCGATATAAAAATGTGCAAGTTGATATTTGATCATAGTTGTGATCAGATCAACAATCAAACTATACACGCCTGTTAGATAAAAAGGCTTAAATGCATTATAATCGGGAGGGTTACTCTTATTACTCTTCCCAAATATAGTAAATGTAAAGGCCGTTCAAATTGAAATCTTGCACGAAAACCGTTCCATAACATAGGCAAGCCAGAGAAAATAGGAGATGGATGTAACATGGCAGAGCAGATACACTAATACACATAAACCGCCATTCTCAAGAAATATGGAGTTTTACAATTGGTTTCAACTAAAGCACATAACCTTGAGAAATGGCAACACTTTGTGAGCATGGTAATCAAGGCCACCAAGCCTTTAGGATGCCCGATATGAACAGTTCATCTGTTAAAAAATAAATAGACTGCACGGGGAATGAATGGCGCACAAAAAATATATAAATAAACTAAAAGAAGAAGGGTTACTCGATAGCCTTCAACTCAGATTCATTGGCTAGATTGTTCTCGATAATGTATTTCTTTAGGGCCACGATGGGATCTCTAGCAGCATAATGAGACTTCTCAGCTGCCAAAACAAAGAACATGTGAGGGGAAATCATCAATAATAGATGCAGTATTGTTCCATTAAAAAAAAAAAAGATTCAGTATTGTATGATAATGTTTTCTGAGCAACAATGCCAACAGAAGAACTGTGTCAACTTAGTAAGGGAGTGACTTGATTTTTATTGTAGAACAATAACATGTATCACAAAATCTAAGGCTATAGAACGAGGATCGTTCAAAATGGGTGGAATACCCAGCTCGAAGATAAAGATAATGGTGTGGATATGTGTTGGATACGGCTAACCGGTATCCTCTTTTGGCGCTATTGCTTAGGTGCATGGTCTTTCGTATATAAATAACCTTTTGAGCATAAATTTTCTTCATTCTTTTTTTGTTCCTCAACATAAATGAAATGAGAATCATAAGTCCTACATGCTTCTTTTTTCTTTTTATATTCATCCTCATAAAGGAAATGAGAATACTAAGCTAGAGAGAATGGCCATTCAAAAAACAAGCTAGAGAGAGACGTATAAATGGAAGCTTAAATTTAGATAGAATCTTAAATTTTGACATAGAATCAGGTAAATAACTAGGATATAATTTCAAAATATCAATGAAAGAGAGAAGAAAATAGAAAAGCATCCACATCCCACGTAGATGCAAACAGACTCTTACATTACTTGTGTCGAATCACCTGGCTTGGGATATGATTGATGCAATTTGGTTACGCATATTAAGGAAATGATATCCAAATAATACATTTTAAGGTTTTGAGACTTAAGTAGAGCCAAATCCACAAATTGTAGTATCAAAAGACATCAAAACTGGTCAGAGTCAGAAGCTGAGTTCTACGAGAAAGGAAGAAGTATGGTTTGATATTGGCAGAGGAACTGACAAAGAACTGCAAAAAACTTTAGAAAGAATGAACGCAACAAGTACAAATACTAAAGCCTCAAGCTCCTATCTTCAATGAGGAAGAAAGTTTTTCTGAATTGTTAATAGTGTTCCGTTGCCCCAATTAGAGATGGGAAAGACAGAAAAATTAGATATTTAACAAATAGAGGAAGCTCAGATGACGGGAAAACATAGTAAGGATCAAATAGAAGCATCATCGTCATCATCATAATCATCAGAAACAACAACAACGGCACCAAAACACATAAGGCATATTTTGGATCAGCATAGAAATATCTCACGTTAAACCAACAAATTTCCCTAATTTGACAAAAAATAACTTGGGCACCAGACTTCACGAACCTAATTTTCACCAACCAACTGCTTGGCTCTGGGCTACAAACCAACCTACACAGATGGGACGTGTAATAATGGGCAGTTTTTTGAATGTTTGAATATGGCGGCGCTTTGGAAATTGCCAATTGTGTTTGTGGTGGAGAATAATTTGTGGGCGATTGGGATATCGCATTTGAGGGCGACGTCAGATACGGAGATTTGGAAGAAGGGGCCGGCTTTTGGAATGCCGGGGGTACATGTGGATGGAATGGATGTTTTGAAGGTGAGGGAGGTGGCAAAGGAGGCGATTGGAAGGGCGAGGAGAGGGGAAGGGCCGAGTTTGATTGAATGTGAGACTTGGTGACTTACAGGTTTAGAGGGCATTCATTGGCTGATCCCGATGAACTTCGCGATCCTGGTGAGAATTTGAATTTGAGGTTACTTTTTTCTAATTCGTTTAGTGTTGCATTTTCGGTTTTCGTTATGATTTATGCTTGTTATGCTAGTTGGACTGTGATTGAATGGAATGCGTGTTTGTGGGGTTCTCTATTTATGGGTGTGGTTGTAGGGGGGTGGATCTGATCCGTTCTTTATATGTTGGTGGTGATAAAAAAAATATTTTGGTTATATTCTTTTCTTAATTTTTTGCTGTATTGTTCTTGGATTGGAAATTCGTGCTTGGATAATAAATTAACGCCAAAGTCACATGATCACAATCCTCTTCTTTCAGTACCTGTTAAAGTATAAAAGATTAAAAAACGCAATCTCTAACACATTAACCTTTTGGAGTAATTGGTTGTTTCACATGGTATCGGAGCAATTGCCCTTGGTTCAAAACTCCTTTATATTAAAATTGCACATGTAATGGCCAACCTAAAAGAGGGACGACATGTGCCATGTGTAGGCCAACCCTAAAAAGAGGGGCCACACATGAGGGGGTGCGCTAAAATAAAAAAGATTAAATATAATCCCTTCTCCAACAGCTTAAGCTTTTGGAGTAATTGGTTACTTCACATGGTATCAGAGCAAAAGGTCATGAGTTCAAACTCCTTGATACCAAAAATCCACATGTAACCCAAAAGAGGGCCCACATGTGCCACATGTAGGTCAACCCCAAAAACGAGGGGGCCACACATGAGGGAGAGTATTAAAGTATAAAAGATTAAGCGGAATACTAGGGACGCCCTTGCAAAAATCTGAAAGGGCGCCCCATTGGTTCAATGTAACCAAAGTACATTTAGTGTGGGGGTGCCCTTTGGTTACATTCAACCCATGGGGGTGCCCTTTCACCCCTCAGTCTAGCATTCCTCAAAGATTAAATAACGCCATCTCTAATAGCTTAAGCTTTTGGACAAATTGGTTGTTTCACAGTACCTCCCTCCTATACCTAGAAGTAAAAGCCGAGCCAGTGGCAACCGGAATTCCTTCTCCTATAAAGGCGAACCCTCCAAGTACATTGTGCTTTTTGGAGAACATGTGCATTGAGCCGCCCTGGCCGCGGCAGCATCCTGTGGTTTTGCCAAAGAGCTCGCCATTACTGCGCGAGCTGAGACGCCCTTGCTTAGGGCATGAACGTGGATCACGGTAGGTACTACAGACTGAATCTTCTTTTTTTAAGAACTTTATAAAACCAGTTGAAACTGCTTCTTGGCCGTTGTTGTAGAGATGAACAAACCCAAACATTTTTCCTCTGTAATACATTTGCGCTCACATGTCTTCGAATGATCGGCCTAGGATCATGTCTTCGTATATATCTAATCCTTCTTCTTTCGTTATAAGCTGCAAAGAGAAATCAAATAAGAAAAGTTAGGGTTAGGGTTAGCGTGGTTTTCAGATCTAAGATGGAAAATTGAATAATTAGGGTGTTCTGAGATGGGAAAGTGAAAAAATTAGGGTTCTTAGAGATGAAAATTTGAAAAAAATTAGGGTTTTCTGAGATGGAAAGTAGGAAAATCAGGGCATCCTTAGAGACAAAGTTGGAAAATTAGGGTTTTCTGAGATGGAAATTTGAGAAATTAGAGTATCCTGAGATACAAAATTGAGAAATTAGGGTATCCAAAATAACAAAATTGAAAAATTAGAGTATTCAGATATACAAAATTGAGAAATTAGGGCATTCTGAGATACAGAATTGAAAAATTAGGGTTTTTTAATGATTACCAGGTTGGAGGAGGAGGAGGAATTGGATTTGAGCTTATTTTCCTTGACCAGATCAGAGACGGAGGCGATGGGGGAAGAGTGGGGGGAGGATGAGCGTAAGATTTTAGGGGAAATGCGGAATTTTTTGGTGGAGCCGAGGAAGGGGGTGGGGGTGAGGGAATTTTGGGGGGTAGATCGTGTGGTGGTGAAAGGTGGAGGGTGGAGGATCTTGATGGCGGAGAAAGCAGAGATTTTTTTTGGGGCTGGATTGGGAAGATTTTTTTGGGGGAGGGGGGTGATTTGAAGGAGGAATGAGAGGGAAAGGGAGAGGGAAGGCGGAGAAAACAGAGAGGGTAGGTGTGGAAGAGACCGCCATGGACGTTGGCTCCTTCTTCTTCTTCTTTTTTTTTTTTTTTTGGGCAGTGATAAATTCGCTCCCTTCTATGATGAAATCAAACTGTTTTTTTTTTTAAAATGGACTGTACAGCCCACACCATAGGATGATCCGAACCGTCCATTGTATGGGCCAAAATATAAATAGCTTGTGCCCAAAAATCATTTCCATAGGATGATTCTAACCCTCCAATCTAAAGAGAGACTCACATTATGAAAACTTCTATAAATCGGACGGTTGGGATCGTACTATGGAAATGATTTTGGGGCACAAACTATTTACATTTGTGGCCCATCAAATCGTCGGTTTGGACCATCCTATTATGTGGGCTGAGCCTTCCCTCTTATATATATATATATATATATATATATATATATATATATATATATATATATATATATATATATATATATATATATATATATATATATATATATATATATATATATAAGTAAAGCGGAATCCTCTAAGCCGTGGCGGTGCCACGTGTCACCCCTCTCTATAAATATTTCTCCATCCCGTATATTAAATTCCCCTTATTCCATTTCAAACGTTTATGTTTGGATTTTATTACTCGTTTAATTTCTTAATTAAACCTTTATTTTAGCAGTTAATTAGTAGAGTTTGAATAGAATAGGAAAAGCTATAAGAATCCCAAAGGTTATTTTCATTTCAAAGAGTCACATACCTAAAAAAAGAATTCTTTAAAGGATATACTTTCCCTTATTGGAGAGCTTTTTTTTGGTATTTAACTGCTAAATTAGAGGATTATTAATTAGAAGCCATAGAGAGAACTTTTCGGGATTTAACTGCTAAATACGTTAAGAGATTGATACATGAGGGAAGGGTTAATAACCTACCTTCTCGTATTCCTACTTCTTAGTTTTAGGAATTTGCTTGCAAAATTATTTGGGTTGATTTTTTTTTTGCGACTTTACTGGTAAATTAAAGGAAAGATATATAATTAGAAGCTATTAGAAAGCTTTTTTTGAATTCGTTCAGTGCCTAAGCAAAAACCTTTTATCATTACCATATATGATGCAACCGCATCTTTGAGCAACATGGAGTCAAAAATCAAGGTGAAGAGAAGTGTTAGGCAACATGATTTTTTATGAGATTTAGTTGTGAGGTATTTTTTGGACTACACAGGCTTACTCCATATATTCGCCCTATTTTTATTAGAAGCTGTTAGAATTCGTTCCGTACCCATTTTGGATGTGAGTTTTGGATATCAATTTTTTTTTAATTTATGGTTTACATGGTTTTGAAGTATGTTGATTTTATTTATCATTGATATAAAATGATTGTTCTTTCTGTCTTGCTCATTCCTTTAATCAGACCAAGAAGCCGAGAAAGAGTGCAATATTTAAGGGCAACATCAATGATTCTGTTTATAGGTCTGTGTTTGTCAGATCTCATGTTGAGTTTTGTTCTAATAAAATTTCGTTTGTTGGTGATATAGGAACTAAGAGCTTCGGCACCTTTTGTTTTACATTTTGGCAGTCATTCTTGTACAGGCTTATTGCACAACTGGTACCTACTTCAAATTAATTTGCTCTTGATTTTAGCTATCAGATTTTCCATTTTATGTTCTTTAGTTTCTTCTATATTCATCGCATATAGCTAAACAATCTTTTTATTATGAATTATTATTTGCAAGAAAGATGCCATATTATTACCTATGATATCATTAAATGGATTGGGTTACTAAGAATATGTTTGTTCTAATGTGGGGATTTTTGCTTGCACTTTTCTTTTGGTCTTAATTCTTAAATGGGTTGTTGGCATTACTGATTTCTTATATTGTGGTACTGAAATTTTGAGTTACTATTATGTTTCCTTTGTCTAATAAATACATGGTCTCTTTTTGTATGATTTTTGTTAGTTAAACTACATACACACTACTTCAAGAAAAGTTGAAACTAAATCCATACAGGGTAAAGACCCGAATTAACAAATTTCTATTAGGCAGTTTTTTTTTATTTAAAATTTTTGATTACCTTTATAAATCATATTGGCCGCTGATTTTCTTGATTTTTCACATTTTATGTTTTTTTTACATATTTTTTCACAACCTGTGCCCCGTGCGATGCACGGGACTGCAACTAGTTTTAGATAACAGTAGGGCCCAACTCACCGTTACACTTGTCAGTGACAAGTGAGAGGATTAACACGTGGAAACGTGATGGCCTAGTGGGAGAAACAAGGAACCCACTTATGCCTATTCATCAAGTCAGCTCAGCAAGTACGTTCATGTTATTTAATGTATCCTTAAAATCAAGTTCTCGTTGGCTCAACACCAACAGAAAGCGCAGATTCAACCAGGGTGGTATGAACCATACTTTCATTAAGTGATTTATCATATAATTGGAAACATAGGATCTTGAGTACTATTTGAAATTCAAAAGAACTACATAGCCATTGAGCAGCTGCAAAAAGCATGGGCTCGCTTATGGAAATTGGAAATGGATCACCTCCTTTTCAGGGAGAGCTAATGCTTGTTGGGAATTTTGGTTTGACATTGCTTCACAGCTCTTTTTTGCAACAACGCTCCTCATTTTAGCTTTCCTCTTATTAAAATTAAGTATTTCAATAATGAAAATATCAAATTCCTCACTTATAAATGAATTGAAAAAAAATCAAATGACAGCAAAGTAATGGCGAATTTTGAATTCACGTCAGAATTGCGCCATACGAGAAAAAAACGTAAATGCCCTTCGAGGCAGTTTTATCTCTTTTCTTCCACAGTTCTCACATTTGACTTATCGCTACTTGGGGTCACCTCGGTAAAAAGTGGGGTCAACTCTATATAATGTGGGCTTGGCTCAGTCAAAAGTGAGGTCACCTCAGTAAAATGTGGGCTTGACTCGGTCGAAACTGGGGTCGCCTCGATAAAAGTATCCTTGAGGACTCAAAAGCTAAGGTGTTTATTGAAGAAATGTAATGGATAAGGGATTCATGGGGAGAGAGGAGAGTTTAAAAACTAAGCTGTTTATCAACCTGAAGAAATGTAATGGATAAGGGGATTCATTTGGGGGGGGGGTGGGGGGGGGGTGGGGTAGAGAGTGAGAGTAGTCTCTTCTACCATCTCATGGATTAAAAATAGATAGATACTTTCTTTGGATAATAACTTCCATTAGAATAACCAAACAATAGTCGATGTAAACATATAGTAAACATGCGATTTAGGCAAGTTATTCCTAGTTCTTTCTCTAAAACTTCACACCACGAGGAATGCATTGTTCATTTGGAAGTTGGAAGCAAAAGGAACCACAATCATCACATATATCATTGCCACATTTACATGCATCAGTCATATAAACATAACACACATAAGATTTATTTATTGATGCGAGGCTCATCCGTATAACAGCCTCGGCTCTTTATTATTACATTCGTAGATGCAGAAAGAGTGCAAGAAGATAATCAGTTCCCTTATTTTAATACTAGTAGTAGTAGTAGTATCCATCTCTCTTTGCAAAGCTGCAAATTAATCAGCGAAGGGGAAGTTGTAGTATGACTTCCCATTCTCATCGAATACTCCGTAGTAACCGGTCCATTCATTCTTAGTCTTATTGTCCTTATCGTACATATAAAAAATATAGGTCTCAAGAGCTTCCTTCCACCTTGGGCATTTTCAATCGTTGCTTCGTCTCCTCCATTACGAGGCCATCCAGTTGTTGCCACAATAAGCTTCACATATTTCTATGGATAGCATTTCTTCAGATCATAAATGGCTGAATGGAACGCATCCACCATAGAATCAAACACATATTTGTATTCATATCCTCTGTCTAATTAATATAGGGGTTGTGGCAGTGAAGAGGTAATGAGTGATATCCAGCTTTCGATTTGCGATGCTGGGGAAAATATTCGTACGGGTAAACATTAACGAAGAGTCGGGCATCATTGGAGATAAGGAAGTCAAGGATGGGTATTAGGAAGCCCTTGATGCTACTATTGAAGATAAATTGAGAGGGAGGCTTCATGACATCATACTTATCTAGATCAGATATTCCAATGGTTGTGGACACCTTGATGTTTCCCTTAGTGTTTGGATCTTGTTGGATTGCATCATTTATGTTGGTCATTGCCGCGAACAAGCTTTCAGATTCATCAAGTAATAACGCGTCCTGACCAACACAGATATACAGGAATTTGACGTTAGACCAATACTTCAATATGAAATTCTCAACCCACAAAGCTGCTTCTTTAGGGTTTTTGGCGAATGAATCGATAAGATTGTTGGCAACTGGAACGATGACTTTAAGGTGGGTATCACGGAGCGCATCCAAAACATCAAGGTCTGATTTGGTGATGTTGTTAATTTGGCAATGTTTGACCGTGTCTTGAGGATCTATTGCTCGGCTCCTCTCATTTCCATAGACGAAACTGAGAGCAGGGACTGCAAAATTATCATCATCATTATCATCAATATATGGGATTTGTGAGGGACCATAGAAGAAGGCATTCCGTAGATCGGCTACTGCATGAGAGAGCGGCCATATAGGCTCAGATTTTGTCTCATTCATTTAATTCGGTCCGCAAGATGCCTTGTCCTCGATCAACAATTCCTCATATATATATATATATATATATTTATATACTATATAGCAGAAGAGAAATTAGAGAATTTTTTGAATTTTTCCAAAATGCTGTGAGATTTACACGTCCATGTTTGATTTATTTACCATATGGCCCTTTAATATTATAGTTCATCTCATCTATATATCTCTACAGTCAAGGGTAAAATGGTCTATTACAGATACTACAGATATTTATCTTCCTTTTTCTCACCTACTATAGATATTCCCACCTACTACAGATACCACGCGTCCAGGCTCTGATTTGTTTCTGAAAAATTTGTAATTTTGGCAACCGACCCCAGCTTTGAATCCTAAAATGCCTATCTTATCCTACCGCCTCTCTCTCTCTCTCTGAACCATGGAGGTTCCATCTTTTCCATCCAAATGAAAACCCTACAACCTCTCTCTCTCTCTCTCCAACCCTATCTATTCTTTCCCCAAACCCATTTCCCTCTCCCTCCGAAATCCCTCTCCACCAAGGCGACAAATTTCTCTGATTTTTGTTATTTCATCACACAGGTATCTTTCTCCCTCTGTTTCAACTTTCTTTTTCTGAATTTCTCTTATATCAAAATATTATTCGGGTTTGAACCATTCATCCTCTAAAACCAATTCTAGGGTTTGACACAAGAAACATTTGTGCCTCTTCTGATTCTGGGGTTTCTTTTGTCTGCCATTCATGTGATCTCTACACAGAACAGGTCATCTTTGTTACTTCTCTCAACATTAATAACAATCTATGTATAGATAATAGCTTCGAAAACTAGCCCCAAAACTAAAATTCCCATCTACGGAAAATGGAACTGAAGGAAGAGCTTAAAGAGGAAAAGAGAGTAAAAAGAAATGCAGTCAAATCTTCAACAGTAGTATATAACAGCCTGTATTATGTTCTTTATAATCTGAAAAGCCAGACAATTCCAAGCTGCCCATGTGGTCGGAGGCTTCATCTTCTTCTACATTGGAGCCACCTCTGCTTCTGAGTTGCTCTGTTTTCTGTTCATACGTTTTGGTCATTTTGTTATAAGTCAGTTTCCATGTCCTATTGTGCTATCCATTACAAGACCTAATAGATAAATGGTTTAGATTGAACAAGTGGGCTCTATTTATACTATTAGCTGGTCATATTTTTTCGGATAAAAATACGAGCATGCATCATATAACAACTCATATTTACAAGTTTCTTGAGGCATTTAGTTATTACTTTCTCTGTTTCAGTTACCAAAAAATTTGCTTCATCATAAAATCTCCCCAAAAAAATTCACATAATAGTACATTTCCTGCTTTCAACCATATGTGTAATGCATATACCAATAGCAACAACAAAAAGACTTTGCTTAAAAAAAATGAATGGTACTGAGATTAACGAGTTGCCATCAACCATACACATGGCGGCATGTTTAGATGCATACGGACATCATTACCCAGGCCTCCAAAATTGCGGCTTATTTTCAAATATATATATATTTTTAAATGATTCAGAAATCAAATTACTTTAATTTAATCATAGTTACAAATGGGATTTTAAATCTATTTAGAAACCATTAACTATATCATTTCTAGGACTATAATAATCAGTGTCGGCAAATAATCATATATGGAGAGAATGACATTCATGGATTTTAGGTTTTGCAGTTCTTGATTGCTTCTGATATTTTTGCCAACAAATTTTATGGATTACAAAATCGGGTGTGTGCACCAATGGAACAACACTTAATCTCCAATTATTCTCATTATTTTTCTACAAGTGTGCTCTCTTCATACAATTGGTATCCAAGTAGTTCTTTTCATTGAGTTAGGGAAGTTCTGCAGGCAGTGAGGTGGCATGCTATTCTTATTGTATTAATTAGTTACTACAGATTAGAATTTTTCAATGCCATTTTGATAGAAAAGATTCTGATGATTAAATCCCTATCAATTCCGAGTTTTAGTGCCTCATTGAATGCCACAAAAATACCTTTATTTTGCAAATGATTGTAACAGAAAATTTGAAAAACAGCCTCATCAAACCTATTTAGCCCCAAAGATTTGTAGCTTTTTTTTTTTAATTTGATGATTTGAGATGATTGATTTAAATATGTTTGTCGCTTCTGTGCATCGCACGGGATTTTTTTATGGAAACCTCTATAGATTGGAGGGCTAGGATTAGCCTATGGAAATGATTATTGGGGCACAACCTATTTATGTTGTGTTCCACCACATGGACGGTTTGGATCGCAAACCAACCTATGATGTGGTCCGTACAGTTCTTTGTCGGCCCGTGCATCGCACGGGGTTTTTTACTAGTATATATATATATATATATATAGAGGAAAGTGAAGCTACACCGCCTGTGTAGCTAACTTAGCTACACCGCCGGCTTAAAATACAATGGGCCCACATTGTTTTGGTGATCCAAACCATTCATTTGATTGGCCCTCACATAGATAGGGTGTCCACCAAAAATCAGCTCCATAGGATCATCCCAACCCTTCAAACTGTGGAGGCAAAAATGGACAAATTTGTGAAGGTTTTTACACGTTCATTTTTGCCTCCACAAATCGTAGGGTTGGGATGATCCTATGGAGCTGATTTTTGGTGGACACCCTATCTATGTGAGGGCCAATCAAATGAATTCTTTGGATCACCAAAACAATGTGGGCCCATTGTATTTTAAGCCGGCGGTGTAGCTAAGTTAGCTACACCGGCGGTGTAGCTTCACTTTCCTCATATATATATATATATATATATATATATATATATATATATATATATATATATATATATGAGAAAACGGTTCCTACACATATGTGTAGAGAGTTCTCTACACACTAGCTTAAAATACAGTGGGGGTCCACATTGTTTGGGTGATCCAAGCCATCCATTTTAAAGGCCCTCCACATGAATAGGGTGTCTACAAAAAGTCAGATTCATAGAATCATCCCAACCCTACTATTTGTGGAGGTAAAATGGATGTCTTTAAACCTTCACAAATTAGTCCATTTTTTGCCTCCACAGTTCGAATGGTTAGGATGATCCTATGGATCTGATTTTTTGTGGACACCCTATCTAATGTGAGGGCCTTAAAAATGAATGGTTTGGATCACCCAAATAATGTGGCCCCCACTGTATTTTAAGCTAGTGTGTAGATAACTTATCTACACATATGTGTAGGAACCGTTCTCTCTCTCTCTCTCTCTATATATATATATATATATATATATATATATATATATATATATATAGAGGAAAGTGTCTCTAGTCTCTCCCCTAGATAAGCTTATCTACTCCTCCCTTTAAAAAAACACAGTGGGCCCACGCTGTTTGGATGATCCAAAGCATTCATTTGATAGGTCCTAACATAGATAGGGTGTGCCCAAAAAATCAGCACCAAAGGGTCATCCTAGAACTTCATTTTGTTGGGCACACCGTGTCCAAAATGGACGCATATAAACGTGGACGTTTATATGTGTCCATTCTGGGTACCACAAGGCACCACAAAACGAAGTTCTAGGATGACCCTTTGCTGCTGATTTTTTGGGCACACCCTATCTATGTTAGGACCTATCAAATGAATGCTTTGGATCATCCAAACAGCGTGGGCCCACTGTGTTTTTTTAAAGGGAGGAGTAGATAAGCTTATCTAGGGGAGAGACTAGAGACGCTTTCCTCATATATATGAGGAATAAGATTGTACGCTCGACCGTACCTAAAGTTAGGTACGGTAGAGTGCCAAATCACATGGGTCCCACATTTTTGGTGAGCATCTAAACCATTCATTTGCAAGGCCCCATCATAGATAGGGTGCATACCAAAAATCAGCTCCATAGGATCATCCTAACCCATCCATTTGTGGAGGCCAAAATGGACAGACAGTGTTTGTCCACAAATCTGCCCATTTTGGCCTCCAGTTTTGGAGGGGTTAGGATGATTCAATGGTGCTGATTTTTGGTATGCACCCTATCTATGATGGGGCCTTGCAAATGAATGGTTTAGATGCCCACCAAAAATGGGGGACCCATGTGATTTGGCACTCTACCGTACCTAACTTTAGGTACGGTCGAGCGTACAATCCTTTTCCTCTATATATATATATATATATATATATATATATATATATATATATATATATATAGAGAGAGAGAGAGAGAGAGAGAGAGAGAGAGAGAGAACATTTCCTACACACTTGTGTAGGTAAGTTACCTACACACTAGCTTAAAATACAGTGGGGGCCCACAATGTTTGGGTGATCCAAACAATTCATTTGAATGCTCCTCACATAGATAGGGTGTCCACAAAAAATCAGATCCATAGGATCATCCCAACCCTACGATTTGTGGAGGTAAAATGGACGTGTATAAACCTTCACAAATTTGTCCATTTTTTGCCTTCATAGTTTGAATGGTTAGGATGATCCTATGGATCTGATTTTTTGTGGACACCCTATCTATGTGAGGATCATTCAAATGAATTGTTTGGATCACCCAAACAATATGGGCCCCCACTGTATTTTAAGCTAGTGTGTAGGTAACTTACCTACACAAGTGTGTAGGAAATGTTCTCTCACATATATATATATATATATATATATATATATATATATATATATATATATATATATATATATATAGAGAGAGAGAGAGAGAGAGAGAGAGAGAGAGAGAGAGAGAGAGAGAGAGAGAGAGAGAGAGAGGATTTCCTACACACTAGTGTAGATAAGTTATCTACACACTAGCTTCAAATACAGTGGGGGCTACATTGTTTGGGTGATCCAAAGCATTCATTTGATTGGCCTTCACATAGATAGGGTGCGCCCAAAAAATCAGCTCCATAGGATCATTCTAACCATTTAAACAGTGGAGGCAAAAAATGGACAGATTTGTGAAGGTTTATACACGTTCATTTTACCGCCACAAATCGTAGGGTTAGGATGATCCAATGGAGCTGATTTTTTGTGGACACCCTATCTATGTGAGGGCCAATCAAACGAATGGTTTGATATATATGAGAGAACGGTTTCTACACACATGTGTAGAGAAGTTATCTACACACTAGTTTAAAATACAGTGGAGGCCCACATTGTTTGGGTGATCCAAACCATTCATTTGATTGGCCCTCACATAGATAGGGTGTCCACAAAAAATCAGCTCCATTGGATCATCCTAAGCCTTTGAACCGTGGAGGCAAAAAATGGACAGATTTGTGAAGGTTTGTACACGTCCATTTTACGTCCACAAATTATAGGGTTGGGATGATCCTATGTAGCTGATTTTTTATGGACACCCTATCTATGTGAGGGCCAATCAAATTAATGGTTTGGATCACCCAAACAATATGCCCTCCACTGTATTTTAAGCTAGTGTGTAGATAACTTTTATATATATATATATATATATATATATATATATATATATATATATATATATTAAGGAGGAACGCCTATTTTACTGTTCATTGAAGCGTGGCAGCCTCCCCTTTCGTCTTACCGTATATTTTCTACGATTTTAAAAGACTTTGTATACGTGTCAGCCCCCTATTTTGTCTCACCCTGAGAGAGAAAACCTCCGCCTGATATTTTAGAGATTTTCTCTCGATATTTTCTATCTCTTTCTCTCTCGATATTTTCGTCTTACCTAGAGAGAGATAACCTCCGCCCGAAATTTTCTCGATTTTCTCTCGATATTTTATCTCTCTTTCTCTCTCGATCCGGCGTTGCAAATCGGTTCTCCACAAAAGATCGTTTATAATAGAAACAAATCTCCTTTACCTATATTTATTGCTATTAAGTCTCTCTCTACATTGAACGTGTCCATGTTTCACTCTTCGTATTAATTAACCTTTCTCTCTCTTGAGAAATTTTGGCAACTTTCTCTTGCATATGCGATTATTTTACCCTTTATTTAAAGAATTTTATGGGTCGGATTATGATATTCCCACACCCCATTTTTAGAGTTTTTATACGGTAAGCTTCCATTGTATTTTCCAAAAAGTACTCTACATCACACTATAGGATGATCCAACCCTTCCATTTCATGGGCTACAATGTAAAAAGGTTGTGCCCCAAAATCATTTCCACAAGACGATCCTAGCCTTATGATATATCGAGGAACTGCATGTTATGGAAAATTGGAAACGTCTATAGATCAGAAGGTTAGGATCATCATGTGGAAGTAATTTTTTTGGCACAACCTATTTGGGGCCATAGGATGATCCAAACTGTCCATTTGATGGGCCACAATGTAAATAGGTTGTGCCCCAAGAATTTTAGGGGTGGGATTACTTACAGAGCTATCTGATTTTTCATCCCATCAAGCTGTCTTCCACTTCAGAGTTCTCTGATTTTTTATCCCATCAAGCTGTCTTCTAATACATTTTCTTGGTTTTTTTTCTCCCCCCCCACCACACACACACAACTCTCTCTATCTCTATCTCTCTGCCAATGCTTTCCCTATTTTTGTTTCTATTTTTTATGAATTTCATTTTAGCCTTGCAATTATTATTGATTTGTAGAAACTATTGCTGAGATTATTCATTAATTTGTTTGCAGTTCTATTATCTTTATGGGAATGACAGATGACCTACTTTATTATATTTTACACCGAACATCATTCAATTTATTGTGGTTTCTTTTTATTTACATTTTATTTGTTGCCCGTATATATATACCCTTCCCTGGCACATAATATTCCAACGTGGCAATTTTTTTTTGCTTATGGAACCTCCAAAGTCGCTGTTAATACGCTATTTCATACTAAATGAGTTTCGGATAACTACACAACTAATTTGGCTTATTAATTTGTGTTTGCGACCTACTAAATTGAATTGAATTCATTCCTTTTTTGGCTATTGTCTTGAATCATGCTATTTTTATTTTTATTTTTTTTTTGGTTTTTGTTTTTTTTTTTTGGTTCTTCAATTTCTTTTTTGTACTTCTAAATTATAGCCCACCCATTCTGTCCCTCTACTTCGTCCCAATTATTTTGGATATACTATCACTTCGGCCCTGTTTGAATGGTTTTAGTTTTTCAGAACCTGTTGTATTTCCAACACTGATTATTGGATTCAAAATTATGTTTAATTTTGACCCCATTAATCAGTTTGGGTCTCTCAATCGGTTCTCAAATCACAACAAACGGGGCCTACTTGTAATTCGAGTCAAATAATCACTTTTCGGCTCAAATTCTATCCTCAAAAGCTAAATCAGACAACTGTGTCTAAAATACCATGGAAATTTCGGGACTGCTTCTCTCTCTAAATCATGCGCCTAAAATTTATTCAATTGTGGACCCAGTGCTTCTAAACACTATGCCCAAGTATGTGCGGATACCAACACAGTAGTTATCCATATATATGATCTTAGTTATCTGATCTCCTTTGCAAAGGAACGGTTTGGATCATCCATGTGGGCTCCACTCATTTCTATATACTACGATAAAGGACGTGCAGATCAAAACATATTTATCATATAGGATCTCAAGGCTTAATTAAGTGGGGGCCAACAAAGCAATAGTTGGATCATCCATGTAGGCGCTGCTGCATTTCAAAACACTATGTTGGTCAATGTTGCATTCCCTTTCTTTCTTCTTTTTTCCTAATTACAATGTTTTATTTTGTTCTCAAGATTATTATGACCAAAATCAACTTTTCCTTTCATAAGAACTGTTGTTTCTCAAAATTGATTTCTTATAATGTCTTCTCTGCCTTCTTTCTCCATTTTTCCATTAGTTAGAAATTGTTTTATGTTGTTTAGGGCTACCCGTGCATGGCACGGGTTGACTCACTAGTACATAAGTAAAGCTAATGTGGGAAGCTGAGGTTGTGCCACGTGTCACACCCACAGCTTCCCAAAATTAAATACCGAATTAGCATTCCGAATTCTAAAACGTTTTCTACATTTTAAAGCGGAATCCTCTAAGCCGTGGTGATGCCACGTGTCACTCCTCTATGCAAAAGTTTAGATAAATAACGTATCTCCTCATTGCGGCTAAAATTTTGGGAAATCTATAGTTCCGATTTTAATAGAGAGTAATTTTTACGCAAAAGTTGGAATTACAAGAGCCTTTGGTATCTTCAAACGTCTCCCCTTACCATTTTTTAGATATTTCCCCGCTTTATATTAATGTGTTTTGCCGATTGCCTCTTCGCCTAACGCATAACGCTTCCTCAAAGGGGAAGCTCCAAACGCATACAACCTTTCCATTCCAAACGGTCCGTCTCCTGCTATTCCCGTAACGCCAGTTTTGCCATTTCATCACTGAATATCCTTGATTTATGGCTAGCCCATTACTTTCCACATTCCCCAAACATTAATCCCCTTCTCTGAGAATCAATGGCTGCCATGGCCTCTACCTACCTCTTCTTCTCTCCATCACCGCAATCCAATCCTGTATTACAGGCCCATGATAGGATTCGTGACTTTCTACAACTTTTTAAAGGTTATAGTAGTATGGTGGAACCCGGTTCTTTCAATTTTGAGATATTTCTCCTTTCTTCTGTTCTTCTGAAGGGTTATTTTGGTTATAGTTTGGCTCTACCTCTGTTGTTTCTTTCATATTTACCTCATCAAGTGTGTGTGTGTAACTGTATATATATAAAACATGTATAATTTCATTTAATTTTGTTGGTGGGTTTAATATTGGTGTATATTCTATACTAAAGCATGGTCTTATAGAAATTGTGTTGATGCAACTATTCTGGAGTTATGGTTGTCATTTTAGCTCATGATTTTGTTTCTGGCGCACACATTGGTGAGAACACCAATTCATTTGGTGTATGGCAAATAACATGTTGATGATTTACAAGAAGAACCAGAAGATGGGGTCCCATTAAAAGCGACACCAACAGATGATGGAGGCTTTCTCCTACTTCATATACATGGTTCATGTGCACACAATTTGCTCGATGAAAAATCGTCTTTAAACTTAACTGTGCTATTTGTATAGAGAAAAAAAAACAAAAACAATGCTTCCTTCTATGTTTATTTATAGATGTGCATGTGTCTGGGCATCTTTGTCATAGATCTTTTTACCCGTATCATTTCTGTGCATCTGTGAATTTCTTGGGGGTTTACCTTTTTTCGTCTAATGGTTTTCAACCATTTCTTTCGTCAATTTCCTTTTATGCTACTCATTTTTTATGTATATGAATATGATTTTATTTTATGCACACCAGGTGTTTGATGGAATGCATCAACGAGTTATTACTGATGTTCAGCCGTATCGTCGATATTAGAGATGTCCCCAAAGCTGCCAGGGAGAATAATCATCGATGGTCCGTCAAAAACAGGAAGCTACTGCTCTGATCTTTATGCTTCATAATGACTGCTGAACTTGGATATAAGGTAGATGAATTAGATTCTGGTTTTTTTCCCTTGGAAATGGGCTGCGCCTTTATTTTATTGCCTTTCAATTTCTCTCAAATATATCTGTTTTGTAGTATCTATTTTTTCCCCTTATTTTCCCTGGTTGTCTATGCAACGAGAAAGCTAACTTTGTTTTTTTTTTAATGGCGGAAAGCTAAATTTGTTCTAACTTCTATATTTTTTGTCTGCTTATTGGGATGTGATGTTCATCTCAAATCCAGTCATCTTTTTTTTTTTGCTAAAGAGGGCTTCTAATCTGTGTTGATGTTTTGATGATGCAAGTAGTAGTTTATCCCAATTTGCAAGTAGGCGAGCATTTGCAATTGTTTTTCCTACCTCTTGAGTTGTGACTCAGATGAAAATGCAAAATCTATGTTAGGAATGCTTGTTACCCACTGGGTCCCAATCAAGAAAAGTGAATTGTATGTGTTCTTCTTTTCATTTTCTTCTTCTCATTACGCGCATCGAATGCTTGAACGAGATATTACCATTGTTCAGGCATATCGTCGATGCTCGTGACATCCCAAAAGCCATCAGGGCAATATCAAGCCATCAGGGCAATATCATCATAGATGGTAATGTCACCAAGAGCAAACTATTACTCTGATCTATATGGGTTTTACTCTAAATGTAAGCCTTTTGTTTGCTTCTTTCAGTTCATATTTTTTAAATTCCTTGGATTAAGTTTTATACTGTTTCCAATGATGGTATACGCTATCTAATATTTCACGAAGTTCGGTGTGAATTTTGGATTTTGAGATTCTTTTGATCATTTTCTTCTTGAATTTTGAAATTTAGGTGAATGGGTTTGATCGATTGGAGTTGCCAACTAAATATATCATTCTAACGTTGAGATTGTCTTTCAAATTTGAAGAGGAATTCTTCATATGAGTGTTTTTTTATGGTGGTGGTGATAGGCTACATCCATATACATGGGCTACATCGTTATTTAACAATTCCCGTTGTAATACAGGGCTGTAGGCCCACTGTACATGTGGCACATGGATGTGACGATCATGACAGTGACCTTACTTTGACTGGTCTATCCTAAACGTCCACCATATAGACTAAAATGATCTTTTTGTCAAACTGAATCTGTGATTGGCTGGATTGCTTGAATGGTGAGATTTTTGGACTTCAAGGATCAAAATCTAAAGAAATTAGGATGGGCAAACATGAATAGTAAAGAAAAATACAGATTTATAAAATGTGCTCAAAAATCAAAAGTGACTACTATTTTACCAAAAAATATGTTAGAGCTCAAGGTGTTCTTATGCAATTAGTGGAAAAGAGTTGTTTTTAGGAACCAAACATTTTTTTTAGGAAAAAATACACTTAGACCTACTGTGGTTTCTGACACATTCAACTTAACCCCAAAAGTTTAAAAAGTTACAAGTAGACCCCCTGTGGTTTCAAAACGTGACAAGTACACCCCCTTCGTCAACTGTCCGTCAGTTTAACCTGACGGAAAGACTAAAACTAACCATGGTTAATATTTTGAGGATAGAAATACCCTCATTTGCAGAGGGATTAGGGTTACGGCATTTCCCACCGCCGCCGTCGCCCCTCCGGGTGGCCTTCCTCGCCACCTTCGGCCACCACCTTTACCATCTCCGGCCACCGCCGTCACAACCACCACAGACAATCGAACCCCACCCCATGGTTACATCAAACCCACATTTCAAGAAAAAAACTTTGATAAAAATAAAAAATAAAGCCCTAAAACATTAGGCTTTATGTGCAAATCATTATAATGATGTGAATGAAGACAAATAAAACTCCTAAATGGAGGGTTTATGTTGATAAATCAACAAGGGTTTGAATCAAACCCCAATTTTTAGTTTTCAATTATGAAAACCCTAATTTTCAGTTGGGGAAGATGAGGGTATTCTGGTCTTTTCCCCGACGCCGTCTGTTAAAAAAACCCAATGAATCCACATGGGGTCTACTTGTAACTTTTTAAACTTCTGGGGTTAAGTTGAATGTGTCAGAAACCACAAGGGGTCTAAATGTATTTTTCCCTTTTTTTTTTATAAAGGTAACAAGAACTCTATTGAAAAAAAAAAACTTTATTAATATGGCATCAACTGAAATACGTCACGGGATGAGACATCCCACCAACATTAAGACAATTACACCATAACACTACTAGAGAACAGTTACACCATAACAACACTAGATAGGGGTGTTCGTTCGGTTATAACCGAACCGAATAGACCGAAATTTCATAACCGAAATAATTTCGGTTATCAAATTTCGATAACCGAAACCGAACCGAAATTTCTAAAAACCGAACACGAAACCGAACCGATTAAAAATTCGGTTATTCGGTAACCGAATAACCGAATAGTGGGAGAAATATAGGGAAAAAGCAAAATCTCAGTTTGGATCGGAGGGCTAGGATCATCTTATCGAAATGATTTTTTTAGCACAACCTAATTAAGTTGTGATCAATCAAATGGACGGTTTTGATCATCCTACGGAGTGCCCATATAGCACTTTTTTAAAAAAAAATAATGGTTTTTATCATAATTTCGGTTATTCAGTTAACCGAATTTTTTTTTGAGATAACCGAAACCGAAACTGAATAACCGAATTTCAAAAACAAAATAACCGAAACCGAACTGACCAAACCAATTCGGTTTAGTTCGGTTATTCGGTTAGAACCGAATAATGAACACCCCTAGTACTAGTGAACAAACAACATGCAGCTCCAGCCCACAGACCAAACTAATACCATAGCATAATCGGATCCTTTATATCTTTCTTCTCCTTCTACGATTTTATGACTTTTGGACTTCCAAACTGTGCATCGCACGGTTGGTCTTACTAGTATATATATATATATATATATATATATATATATATATATATATATATATATATATATATATATATATATATATAGAGGAAAGTGTTTCTACTCGGTCCCCTAGATAAGCTTATCTACTCCTCCCTTTAAAAAAATACAGTGGGCCCACGCTGTTTGGATGATCCAAAGCATTCATTTGATAGGTCTTAACATAGATAGGGTGTGCCCAAAAAATCAGCACCAAAGGGTCATCCTAGCCCTTCGTTTTGTAGTGCCTTGTGGTGCCCAGAATGGACACATATAAACGTCCACGTTTATATGCGTCCATTTTGGACACGGTGTGCCCAACAAAACGAAGGGCTAGGATGACCCTTTGGTGCTGATTTTTTGGGCACACCCTATCTATGTTAGGACCTATCAAATGAATGCTTTGGATCATCCAAACAGCGTGGGCCCACTGTATTTTTTTAAAGGGAGGAGTAGATAAGCTTATCTAGGGGACCGAGTAGAAACACTTTCCTCATATATATATATATATATATATATATATATATATATATGGGAAATGTGTGCGTACTCGGTCGAGTAGATAATCTTATCTACTCGGTCGGGTTAAAAACAGTGGGGCCCACATTTTTGGGGTGATCCAAACCATTCATTTGAAAGGCCCTTACCTAGATAAGGTGTCCACCAAAAATCAGCCCCATAGGATCATCCTAACCCATGCAACAGTGGAGGGGAAAATGGGAAAAAATGGACAAACACAGCTTGTCCACAAATCTGCCCATTTTTCCCTCCACTGTTGGATGGGTTAGGATGATCCTATGGGGCTGACTTTTGGTGGACACCCTATCTAGGTAAGGGCCTTTCAAATGAATGGTTTGGATCACCCCAAAAATGTGGGCCCCCACTGTTTATAACCCGACCGAGTAGATAAGCTTATCTACTCGACCGAGTACGCACACCTTTCCCTATATATATAAGAAAACGGTTCCTACACATATGTGTAGATAAGTTATCTACACACTAGCTTAAAATACAGTGGGGGCCACATTATTTGGGTGATCCAAACCATTCATTTTTAAGGCCCTCACATAGATAGGGTGTCCACAAAAAATCAGATCCATAGGATCATCCTAACCATTCTAACTGTGGAGGCAAAAAATGGAATAATTTGTGAAGGTTTAAAGACATCCATTTTACCTCCACAAATCGTAGGGTTGGGATCATCCTATGGATCTGATTTTTTGTAGACACCCTATCTATGTGAGGGCCTTTAAAATGGATGGCTTGGATCACCCAAACAATGTGGGCCCCCACTGTATTTTAAGCTAGTGTGTAGAGAACTCTCTACACATATGTGTAGGAACTGTTTTATATATATATATATATATATATATATATATATATATATATATATATATATATATATATATATATATATACATATGAGAAAACATTTCCTATACACTTGTGTAGGTAAGTTACCTACACACTAGCTTAAAATACAGTGGGGGCCCACATTGTTTGGGTGATCCAAACCATTCATTTGAATGGTCGTCACAGAGATAGGGTGTCCACAAAAAATCAGATCCATAGGATCATCCCAACCCTACGATTTGTGGAGGTAAAATAGACGTGTATAAACCTTCACAAATTAGTCCATTTTTTGCCTCCATAGTTTGAATGGTTAGGATGATCCTATGGATCTGATTTTTTTGTGGACACCCTATCTATGTGAGGACCATTCAAATGAATGGTTTGGATCACCCAAACAATGTGGGCCCCCACTGTATTTTAAGGTAGTGTGTAGGTAACTTACCTACACAAGTGTGTAGGAAATGTTCTCTCTCTCTCTCTCTCTATATATATATATATATATATATATATATATATATATATATATATATATATATATATATGAGAAAATGGTTTCTATACACAAGTGTAGATAAGTTATCTACATACTAGCTTAAAATACAGTGGACGGCATATTTTTTGGGTGTTCCAAACCATTCATTTGATTGGCCCTCATATAGATAGGGTGTCCACAAAAAATCAGCTCCATAGGATCTTCCCAACCCTACGTTTCGTCGAGGTAAAATGGACGTGTATAAACCTTCACAAATCTGTCCATTTTTTGCCTCCATGGTTCAAAGGGTTAGGAAGATCCTATGAAGCTGATTTTTTGGGCACACCCTATCTACGTGAGGGCCCATCAAATGGAGAGATATATTTTATAACTATCCATCCTAGTAACGCATTATTTCCTATCTGTTTCCAAAAATAATAAATGGACACAATAATGAGATTTTTTCCAGTAAGGCCATTCTTGGCAACCATGACATTTTTTTTACACCGAGTAGTGGTTTTTCAAGTGGTGAGAGAGGGCTGGGAAGATGTAACCAACAAGATCTCATAAGGGGGGCAAGCATATACAAGCTTATACATAAGGAGGGCAGGCCTTCAAATTTTAAAGGGGCTGGGCCAAATTGAGTTGGGCCTATTAAGGATTTGGCCCAACTCAACAGGGGCAACTGCCCCTCTTATACTACATGTAGCTCCTCCCGTCTTCCACCATCTCATGGATCAATATAAGATCTCCTAGGTCCCTGCTCATATTTCGTATTAAAAATAGATAGATACTTTCTTTGGATAATAACTCCCATTATAATAACCAATCAATAGTCAATGTAAACAAAAGGAACTACAATCATCACATATATCATTGCCACATTTTCATGCATCAGTCATATAAACATAACACACATAAGATTTATTTATTGATGCGAGGCTCATCCGCCTAACAGTCTCGGGTACGTCTTTATTATTACATTCGTAGATACACAAAGACAGAGCAAGAAGATAATCAGCTCCCTTATTTTAATACTAGTAGTAGTAGCAGTACCCATCTCTCTTTGCAAAGCTGAGAATTACGGAGCGAAGGAGCAGGGGCAAGTGCAGACGCTGGGGAAGGGGTAGTATGGCTCCCCTTTCTCATTGAATACTCCGTAGTAACGGCACCATTCATTCTCAGTCTTATTGTCCTCATCGTACATACCAAGAATATAGGCTTCAAGAGGCTTCTTCGACATTGGAGTTCCATTATTCACATGTTTAATTAGGTTACAATTGTATGTTCGGGCATTTTCCATCGTTGCCTCGTCTCCTCCTTTATGAGGCCATCCAGTTCCTGCCACAATAAGCTTCACATATTTGATTGGAAAGGATGCCCTCAGATCTTGAACGGCTGAAAGGAGCGCATCCACCATCAAATCAAACACATATTTGTATTCATATTCTCCGTCTATTACAAAAGGGGTTGTGGCAGTGAAGAGATAATGAGTGATATCCGGGGTTACATTGCTATGCTGGGCAAAATATTCGTACGGGTAAACATTAACGAAGAGTGGGGCATCATTGAAATCTTTGCTTGCAAGGATGGGTTCTAGGATGCGCCTGACGCTATTCTTGAAGATACATTCAGAGGGAAGCTTCTGGATGTCATAGTTTTCCAGATCATGTATTCCAATGGTTGTGGACACCTTGATTTTTCCGTTAGTGCGTGGATCTTGTTGGATTGCATTATTTATGTTGGTCATTGCCTGGTGCAAGCTTTCAGATTCATCAAGTAATAACACGTCCTGACCAACACAGATATACTGGATTTCGACCTGAGGCCAATAGTTCAATACGAAATTCTTAACCCACAAAGCTGCTTCTTGAGGGTTTTTGGCGAATACATTAAGATGACTGTTGGCAACTGGAATGATGACTTTAATGTTGGTATCGCGGAGCGCATCCAAAACCTGAACGTCTGCCTTTGAAAGCCGCAATTTGGTGATGTTGTTCATTTGGCAATGTCTGACCGTGTCTTGAGGAGGTATTGGTTTGCTCCTATCATTTCCGTAGACGAAACTGAGAGCAGGGGCTGCAAAATTATCATCATCATTTTCATCAGTATCATAATCATAATAATCATATATATAGGATTTGCAAGGGACCATAGAAGAAGGCATTCCGCAGATCGGCTACTGGATGAGAGAGCTGCCATATAGCCTCAGATTTTGTGAGGACAAACTTATGGTGAGCTAGCTTGCCCAATCACATGGGTCCCACATTTTGGGGAGTGATCCAAACCATTCATTTGCAAGGCCTTATCATAGATAGGGGGTGTACCAAAAATCAGCTCCATAGGATCATCCTAACCCCTCCATTTGTGGAGGACAAAAATGGGGCAGATTTGTGTCTGTCCATTTTTGTCCTCCACAAATGGAGGGGTTAGGATGATCCTATGGAGCTGATTTTTGGTACACCCCCCATCTATGTAAGGGACTTTCAAATGGTACACAAATATTCCCCATTTTTGGTACACAAATCTGCCCCATTTTTGTCCTCCACAAATGGAGGGGTTAGGATGATATATGGAGCTGATTTTTGGTACAACCCTATCTATGATAAGGCCTTGCAAATTATATATAATTCTTGATGGTGTGCCCTGTTTAATTGACGGCAAAGGGAGAATATGACGGTTTTAGTAGTGTTGAGAAAGGGCTGCTGGGTGGCAGTGTGTGGGTGTGTGTGTGTGTGTGTGTGTGTGTGAGAGAGAGAGAGAGAGAGAGAGAGAGAGAGAGAGAGATTTAAGCAAAATCTTAAATAAGTCACTTGGATTTTTGGATGGGATTTCTTGCGAGAGAAAAATGGAGCGCGAAAATCAAAGAATTGGAAAATTTGATTTTATTTGGTGTGGCAAACCCACAATAATAGTGGCAAATTAATTGAGAAAAATTCAAATTTTTAGAGGCGGAAAAGTCAACTAGTTTGGGACGAAAGCTTTGTTGAGTTGAGCTGAGTTGAGTTGAGAGGGAGAAAGTAGTGGAAACAATTTTTCAAAGAAAAAAAAAATCTCAGAAAATAGACGAATCACAATGGAAAGAAACATGATTAGTGTATTATATATATTTATTTAGGGGGATGATATTTTCACCCCCTCTGCAGTACGCATTCGCCCCCCTTATAAGGTGAACAGTGGGCAACTTTAACGCTTTTTGACTACAAGTCATGTTAAAAGGGGGGTGAATGTGTACTGCCGCGGGGGGTATTGAAAATATCACCGCTCTCTATTTGTATGGGACTTATTTGCTAGGGACTTTTGTAGTAATTGGTTGTTTCAACAAGATGGGAGAGGATACTCTGATGGGAGAGAATAATCTGAATGAAAACTGACTTTCACCTCATTACATGCACATATTTTGTAAGAGAGAGAGAGAGAGAAAGAGAGAGAGTCATGCCTGAAGGAGATGCCATTGAAAACACTATCACAGACAAAGAAGAACACTCTGAATTAAAACTGACTCAAATGCAAATGCGGATGCCTCAACCCTTGCACCCTTGCTCCTTATATAGAGGGAAGGAGTGCTAAATTTCTACAACCCTGTCCACACTTGCATCTCTTTACTATAAGTGCTCACAACCACCACAATAAATTTTGAATAAGATGGAAATGAATAATACAAAATCTGGTACAAGGTGGCTGTTCTCTCCTAGGAAATGGCTTTCACCCGAAGTTTTCTAGACATCTTCTACTAATAAATGGATTCCTACAATGCAGGTCATCAAAACCACCACAATAAATTTAGTTTGTATTAATATATATATAGATTCCTAGAATGTAGTTTTCATATAAAGCATTTAGAAATTTTACATCTATCAGTTATAAGATATTTAATTGCTATAGAGAAATTTTAGATTTAAAAATGATTTAATAACAGCAATATGGAAATTTAAATTTATAATGGTTGATATAAGTTGGAAATTTAAATTTATAAGGTTTTATAAATTTATAAGGTTTTGCACATTTATAAGGCGTTTAAAATTGTAATGGTTTAAATAAGTTGGTTTTATATCCAAAATGTACAAAGTTGCAAAGGAAATCTAGGAAAACGATAGTGTTAGGGAGATGATATTTTCACCCCCGCCCTCCTTGCAGTACGCATTCGCCCCCCTTATAACGTGAACAGTGGGCAACTTTAACGCTTTTTTTTTGCGTTAAATCACATTAAAAGTGGGGCGAATGGGTACTACATGAGGGTGAAAATAACATGGCAATTGTATAGTGCAAATTAATGACAAATAGAGAAAGAGCCAATCTGTTAACGGTGGGGAAAGTGACCCATGCAAGAATGATGCATGACAGAATAACAACACGGTTCTACGATGTGCCGAAGGAAATATAGGCAAACCAATTGTGTTCTACGATGTGCCGAAGGAAATATAGGCAAACCAATTGTGTTAAAGATAACTTTACCAGCAGTATGAAAGGGTTTAGCTATAGTCTAGAGAAAGCGTGAGACACGCCAAGAAAGGGACCCTTATAAATTCTAGATCAGCAATTTATTGCAAACCAAACAAACACAACTGCCAATGATTTCTACCACGCGAGGTGATGTACCCACTGAGAGAGATCGTGAAGATCATAATCTCATAAGATTATCCAAATAATAAATGTAAGATTTAGACCATTCTGTAAATATTCAATCAAGCCATTTTGAATTGATTGTATTATTGAAAATCTCTTAACCTAGAGTAATCTCGATAATCTAGTTATTGACGTAATCAAACTAACATTAAATTTATAAGGAAATAGCTTAATCTAACTATATGCATCAGGCCAGTCATGGAAGATCAAATCTGTTTTTGAACATGAAGGGATCATTATAGAATCCTCCGTCCAGAAGGAAAATTAGATACTTAGAAACCATAGTTCTAATTCAATTTATGTTTGTTTGTCAGCGGGTTAAATAATAAAAGACGAGCTAGCACATTATCAAAGCATCTATTGCCACATCAGTGGCCAACAATATTTATTTGGGATTTGCTAGTTAGTTTCAGGTAAAGCCATTTCGCAGCTGGCCTTTGCATGAGAAAACAGCCACACATGCGTACTTTTTAGCAGATTTTGTCTTATTCATTTAATTTATCGGAGGTGGCTGTTCTCTCGTGCAAAAGTTGGCCACGAAATGGCTTTCTGCGGAATTGCCTAGCAAGCTAGCAAATACCTCAAGAGGCGTGTTGCGTGGTCTTCATCGCATCCCGAATGGACATCCCATGCATGAGAAAGGATTGTGAAAAATAATGGTTGTCGTTCACACGAGACAACATGATTCTATTCCAAAAAATAAAATAAAAAAGTGATTCCTATAAGTGTCTTAAAAAATGTAATTCTAATTCTGGAAGCACTCCAAAGAATAAGAATTGATTCTAACTTCTATAGAGGGTTAGGATCAACCCTCTATTGTGCGGTCCCTGTATAGATCGGAGAGTTAGGATCAAGCTATATATGGAAATGATTTCTGGGGCACAACCTAAGGTTGTGTCCCATCTAATGGACGGTTTGGATAAACCTATGGTGTGGGCCGTACGCTACTTTTTGAAAAATAATGCACTATAAAGCCTTTCATCATATTAAAATTCGCAAGTTGATATTATTTTAATGATACTGACATACGATGTTTTAAATGACGAGGGAGTCTAGACTCACTGGTGTCTTCGGAGAAAAGAGGACAAAGGGCTCCCTCATTGGTCAAATCCCATTTAAGATGGCACGGAAACTTAAAACAATAAAAAGTCTCTAGGGGAATTGACCAATAGGGCCGCCCTTGACCAATAGGGCCGCCCTTTGCTCCCTATTGTCCAAGGGCGCTCATGAATCTAGCATTCCTCTTTAATAATTGTGCCAAGTCACCTTGTCTTTTTATTTTTTAATTAAACTATAGGAGCTTTTTAGGAATTGTAATCATGGTTTTAAATTTCGTCCAAAATCTGAAATTTCGGACCGGAATCGACCCAAATCGAAATTAGGCCAAATCCCAAATTTTGATAAATTCTAAATTTCAGTTCAAAATTAGGTAAATTGGTTTTTTTATATAAAAACAATATTATTCTGAAATTTCAGCCGAAATTACCGAAATTTCAGAATGAATAAAACAAGACATTTTTTAATTACCAGATTTCGGCCGAAATTACCGAAATTTCGAAATGAATAAAACAAGACTTTTTTAATTACCGGATTTCGGCCGAAATTACCAAAACTTTTCGGCCAAAATTTCGGAATGAATAAAACATGACTTTTTTAATTAATGTATTTCAGCCGAAATTTCAGTTTCGGTGAGGGCCGAAACCGAAATTTTAAACCATGATTGTAATAATTAATAACCTTTGACAGATGGGTTAAATAATAAAAGACAGGCCGAGTGAGTGTAATATCAAAACATGATAGATTAAAATACAATAACCTATTTTTCAATGTAGTATTTGAAATTAATTAATGAGAAATTTACCATTTAAATTCTAAAAGATTCTGAAATGACATTTAGGGTCGATTTTCAACTTATTGACCTGTCAGTTTCACTGTACAGAAAAAAGACTGAACCACTCTTTTGTACAATCTCCAAAGCAATCAGATTTTTTAGCATGCGCGTTCGGCAACCATTATAAAATCTATTTACGCCTATTTTGTAGGCCTAAGAATTAGAGAAAATAGAAATCCCAATAATCTTGTTCGGCTCACCTACCCACCACAAGTCCATTTCTAAAAAATTTCACTTTTGCGCCTTTTTCACCCTAAGAGATCTCATCAATCCGGAGTTGCTTTCGAGATCTCATCAATCCGTTTCTCTCAGCTTAAAATGAGAAGCCTTGCCGAACACACCTGCCATCCCATTCTTTCCCAAGAAAAGCGGGAAAAACAGATTGATGAGAACCTTCAGAAATGATTATTAGTCGCTTTGAAGAATCCGAGTTTTTCGTCGTAAGAGAATGTAAAATTTCTGAAACGGGCTCAACGGGCCGAGTAGCTGAACAAGATTCTATGAGATATTTTCGCTCTTCTCATTCTTCACCACTTAAAAAAGGAGAATCCCTGTCATGCCCCAAACCCCACCCTGGGGCGTAGGACGTGGCAGCGCCTTACACTTGCAAGACGAGTCACACAAATGTACAAGGCTACAAAGCAATAACAGAACATAAACCTGGCATTCCATAATTAAAATATATATCAAAGTCTCAATTACTGCAGGCCCAACAAGGTCAAATCAAATCTCAACTCTCCCCTGAATCAAAAGTAAAATAATAAAGTCGTTACATCTTATTCAAAGTACTCATTTCCTAATGAATTGAAAATAACTAAACTAATCTTCAAGCCAAAGTCCAGTTCAAATGCTAAGCGTCCTGTTCCTCGTTAACCTCACGAGGGTCAAGACCTGAAAATGTTATATAACCACAGTCAGCTGAAAAGCTAAGTACATAATAAAGCGCTACTCTAAGTACAGTCTAAGCATATGGTCCTCAGCAATTCCTCATATACATACATACGTATACATATCTACACACACACACACACACACACACACACACACACACACACACATATATATATATATATATATATATATATATATATATATATATATATATATATATATATATGGGTATGTCATTTGTAAGGGTGTAAACGGATAGAATTCGAATCGGATATGGCTATATCCGAATTCGATTACAGTATAAACTATCCGGATTCTGATTTGGATTCGAATTCAATGGATATTTAATATCTATTACCAAATTCGACTCCGATGGATGTTGTTCGAATTCGGATATTATCCGTATCCGTTTATCCGGTAAATTCGAACATTTTATTGCAGCACTTTATCTTTCTTCTCCTTATTACTCCGCGAATGAATTTTTCAAACCCTAAAACTAGACCTCTACCTTCTCTTCTCAAAATTAACACTCAGACTCTAAAATATATGAGATCCTCTTATTCCTTTTAAAACAAAGGCAGGAGAGAGAGAGAGAGAGAGAGAGAGAGAGAGAGAGAGAGAGAGATTTTCACCCCCGCCCCCCTTTCAGTACGCATTCGCCCCCCTTATAACGTGAACAGTGGGCAACTTTAAAGCTTTTTTTGCGTTAAATCACATTAAAAGTGGGGCGAATGGGTACTACATGACGGTGAAAATAACATGGCAATCGTATAGTGCAAATTAAATTTAGTATGTATAAATATATTTTATACATTTAGTATGTATAAGTATATTTTCGTGTATAGCATTTAAAAATTTTGCATCTATCAGTTATTTAATCGCTATAAAGAAATTTTAGATTTAAAAATGAGTTAATAACAGCAATATGGAAATCTAAATTTATAATGGTTTAAATAACTTGGAAATTTAAATTTATAAGGTTTTGTAAATTTATAAGGTTTTATAAATGAGAAAACGGTTCCTACACATATGTGTAGAGAGTTCTCTACACACTAGCTTAAAATACAGTGGGGGCCCACATTGTTTGGGTGATCCAAGCCATCCATTTTAAAGGCCCTCACATAGATAGGGTGTCTATAAAAAATCAGATCCATAGGATCATATCAACCCTACGATTTGTGGAGGTAAAATGGATGTCTTTAAACCTTCACAAATTAGTCCATTTTTTGCCTCCACAGTTCGAATGGTTAGGATGATCCTATAGATCTGATTTTTTGTGGACACCCTATCTATGAGAGGGCCTTAAAAATGAATGGTTTGGATCACCCAAATAATGTGACCCCCACTGTATTTTAAGCTAGTGTGTAGATAACTTATCTACACGTGTGTAGGAACCGTTCTCTCTTTATAAATTTGTAATAGTTAATTTTATATCCAAAATGTACAAAGTGGCAGAGGAAATCTAGGAAAAACGATAGTGTTAATTGTAGATGGCAATTGAATGGTGCAAAATGTTAAAAATAGCTTTCATGGCAGTCTGAAAGTGTTGAGCTATAGTCTAGGGAAAACGTGAGACATGCAAAGAAAGGGACCCCTATAACTTCTTGATTGAGAGAGAGAGAGAGTTAGTTGTAATCTGAAAAGGCCTCATCATCTAAGATTTATCCAAATAATTTGTGTAAAAGTTTATCATGGCATTGGCAGCTTATAAACAAGCTCGTAGAGGCTTTCGTAATATTATGGAGGCAATCATGTCTCCCTAAATCATTTCTCAAATGTTAAGATTAAAATGAGATAAAATTAACTCAAATTTTCCGTATCTTCATATCCCATAGTCTGAAAACCATCCCTATGCACACCATTCATCTCACAATTTGTGAATTCTAATAATCCTGTTAGAAATAATCTCAGAGTTGCAAGAAATTATTGTAAGGATTACGGTGCAGTGCGGCAACAGCAGATGCTTCCATGGAGGAAGGTACCAATTAGAAATGCCCCTGACCATGAGGAGCATTAGAGTGGAATATCAATTATTTTATCCTCAAGTAAATATCTCTTAATTTCTTTAAGAAGAACGATAGACGGAAGGGTGCCCGTCCATAAAAAGCCAGAAAGGGCCCTTGATTAGATCCATGTCATTAAGTGCAATAGAATTTACTTTCTTAATCGATTTTAAAAGGTTACCGAAAATAACATGGATCCAATCAAGGGCCCCTTTTCAAGCTCTTTATGGAAGGGCGCCCTTGTGTCTATCATTCCTCATTATAAATATATTTAGTAGGAGATACTCTATATGATAAAAACGCTACATATATTTCATAGCTGTATGTCATTCAAATGAAGACATACGCTCCGTGGAAATAGGCTTGGCCAGGGACGGAGTCAGGGGGGCCAATTGCCCCCCCTGAAGTTTGGAAATTTTTTAAAAGCCTTTTTTGGTAAATCCCAGGATTCTTATCCGTGAAGTGAGTTTTATTAAGCATTTTTTTTGTAAGCACCTATATTATACCATTCTCTCTCTCTCTCTCTCTCTCTCTCTCTCTCTCTCTCAACAACAAAATATCTTAGAAATTTGAAGGCCAAAAGCGGAAATAATTGAGATTTTATATTGTGTGTGACGGTATGTTATTTTCAAAAAGGATTGTACCCAATTTCATGGGATGATCCAAATCGTTCATTTGTTTGGCCACAATGTAAATAGTTTGTGCCCCATAAATCATTTTCATAGGATGATCCTAACCCTCCGATCTAAAAGGGACAACCTCTACAGATAAGAGGGTAAGGATCATCATATGGAAATGAGTTTTAGGGCACAACCTATCTATGGTTGAGCCCAACAAATGAACGGTTTTGGATCATTCCATGAAGTGGGCTGTACAATCCTTTTTGTTAAATGGTGGACCATACATCCCAACACAAAACTCATAACTGAGATAGGTAATTAATGAAATTTTATATGTTGTCTGCAAGTGAAGTCCAATGTTTTTCAAAAACTGTTGTGTGGCACTGTGGCCCACTTCATAGGATGATTCAAATAGTTTATTTGTTAGGCCACAATGTAATAGGCTGCATTCCTTGAATCTTCTCCATAGGATGATACTAAAGCTCCGATCTACAATGTGATTGCTTCATAGGATCATCTTATGGAGATTATTTATGCGTTGCAGCCCATTTACGTTGTGACCCAACAAATGAATTGTTTGGATCATCCTATGAAGTGGACTTAGTACTTTTTGAGAAATATTGGACTACATGTGTGGGCAACATATAAAATTTGGAGAATTATTTGGATTTTCATAGCAGAAAGAGATCCTTTTTTTCTTGGGCTATGCTATGCATGCGTGTAAATTAGCATGCTCTATCCATCATAACATGAGGTGTAAATATTGGGCCCTATTATATCAAAATATGAGGTTTTAAATTTTGGGCTCCACCTTATGCATGGGATAGGGGGAGATGGTGGGCCCACCAATAAAATTTGAAGTCTAAAATGGTGGGCTCCAACATGCTATAACGCCATTCTTTGCCCCCCGTGAAGCAAATTCCTGGCTTGGCCAAGCCACGTAAAATCTCAGTGTTTATCTTGTTGCTTGTGTTTATTTCAGATTTTCACTTTATGGATCGGATTTGCCCAGTGGATTTTCTCAACACGAGATAAATAATGGGATACATTATAATATCTGGGGTAAAAGTTTGCTTTTATTGTTATTGATATGATTGAAGATACGATAGAAGGAGTTTTTGGAAAAGAAGTCTTCTACTTTAATTTATTTGCCAAAAGAGTCTTCTAGTTTCATAATTTGCGAATAGAGTCACAAGGTTTGCGTGAATTTTGCAAATCAGGTCATTCCATCAATTTGTGACCAAAATACCCATGGTAGATTTTTTTTTGACTCACAAAAGACCAAAATGTCCTTATATGTGAAAATTACGTCAGTGATGTCTTTTGATAGGATGGGTCCCAGTAGCTCAATTCAAACCCATGCATAGGGTGGGGCCTGCCATTTTGCGTCGCATATTGACAGGTCTTTCACATGAAAATTACCTTGTGGAGGACCAAAATACTCGTGATGGCCAATGATATGTTTTGATAGGATGGGTCCCACCAGCTCAATTCAAACCCATGCATCGGGTGCGTAGGTCCCACAATTTCCACCAAGCCCGTGTGCATGGTGTGTCCACAATTTTACATGTCACGTTTTGATGGAGTGGGCACAACTTTTTACACCCATGCATAAAAAGCTGGTATATATAGAAATGATATTCCCACACCCTGGATTGAAAACTTATTATTGATTGTCATGGAGAGATTTTATATGATGGGTGGCAGTGTGAACCCGTATTTTTCAAAAAGTACTGTACTGCCCACTAATCCGTCAAATTGTTGGGCCACAACGTAATTAAATTGTGGCCAAAAAATCATTTTAATGTGGTGATCCTAACCCTCCGATCTATAGAGGGACCGCACATTATGTAAGCTTTTATAGGATCAACAGATGGAGTGGGCCGTACTGTACATTTAAAAAAATAAGGGCTTACATGGCCGCCAATCATATAAGATCTGTGTCATGGATATTTCCATCTTTTTACATAGTTAATTTTTGCCTTTCCACGTATCAGGACATTTTCGTCTTTTTCAGGGAGTTGAAAAAATTCTGCCGTGCGTATTTTGGTCACAAACCGATGGCTTAACCTGATTTACAAAAGTCACTCAAACCTAGCTACTCTATTTGCAAAATGTGAAACTAGAAGACTCTTTTGGCAAATAAAGCATAGTTGAAGACTTCTTTTGCAAAAACTCCTAAAAATTATCCTACCTTGATATTAAGTGATGAACGACATTCAAGAGACTTTTTTCTATATCGGAAGGACATTACTTGGTTCCATTATTTAATTATCTTTTCCTATCTCTAGAAAGATATGCAGGCTAACGCCTATAGACACCTCATTTTGTCCCTACTATAAAACAACACAGTCGATCAATCTTTCATATAAGAGAGGTAAATGTCATATGAATTTTGCGAGATCCCACATCGGAAAGGGAGAGAAAGTTTGTGGGATATATATGTGGATTCTAACTCCCCTTGTGTAGACGCGCTTTTAATATCTCCAAGGGGCGGGCCCCGCCGAGACGGTCAGACACGATAATGCTTCTAAGAGCAATGGGTAGAAGACCCAAAACTGGACAGTATTTACACAGTGGGGATCAGGACATGACATTATGATATCAAAACCAAGTTTCCCACAGTACAGTTTGATAACGAGGATGCTGGTCCTAAGGAGGTGCATTGTGAGATCCCACATCGGAAAGGGAGACAAAGTCTGTGGGCTATATATGTGGATTCTAACTCCCCTTGTGTAGACACGCTTTTAGCATCTCCAAGGAGCGGTCCCCGCCGAGACGGTCAGACACGATAATGCTTCTAAGAGCAATGGATAGAAGACCCAAAAATGGACAATATTTACACAGTGGGGATCGATCAGGACATGACATAATGGTATCAAAGCCAAGTTTCCCACAGTACAATTTGATAACGAGGATGCTGGCCCCAAGGAGGTGCATTGTGAGATCCCACATCGGAAAGGGAGACAAAGTCTGTGGGCTATATATGTGGATTCTCCCTCTCCCTCAATAGACATGTTTTTAGCATCTCCAATGGGTGTGCCCCGTGGAGTGGCAACCAAACAGAATTCTCTCTCTCCCTCTACCAATGAGATTTCTCTCTCATCCCATACATAATTCTATCTTTAGTAAAACTGGGGCCGGGTACCACATATCATGACCTCCAGAAGCAGGATTTCAAGCATTTAAACCAAATACTAGTTTCATTCATTTTAACATTTTTATTCTGTTATAGAGCGAGAGAGAGAGAGAGAGAGAGAGAGAGAGAGAGAGAGATTCCACCTTCATTTAAAAATGTAAAAATGAATACTAGATTCCACCTTCATTTACAAATAGAGAAAGAGCCAATCTGTTACGAAGGGGAAAGTGACCCATGTCGAACCAATGCTAACAAAACAATTATGGTGGGGAATGTGACACTTAGGAACGTCCATTATCTGTACATATCAAAAAGTAAAAATTTCTTAAGAGGATCCTTAAGGACACTCCTTTCCATCCAAGAGATAAGATTGTTGGACCACTCATCCAAGACAGAATAACAACACGGTTCTACGGTGTCTCGAAGGAAATGAAAGGGTTAAGCTATAGTCGATCTAGACAAAACGTGAGACACGCCAAGAAAGGGACCCTTATAAATTCTAGTTCAGAAATTTATTGCAAAGCAAACAAACATAAATTCCAGTGACTTCTACCACGAGGTGCTGTACCATGCACTGAGAGAGAGAGAGAGAGAGAGAGAGAGAGAGAGAGAGATCATGAAAATCATCATCTTATAAGATTATCCAAATAATATATAAGATTTAGACCATTCTGTAAATATTCAATCAAGCCATTTTGGATTGATTGTATTATTGAAAATCTCTTAACCTAGAGTAATCTCAATAATCTAGTTATTGACATAATCAAACTAACATTAAATTTATAAGGAAATAGCTTAGTCAAACCATATGCATCATTCCAGTCATGGAAGATAAAATCTGTTTTTGAACATGAAGGGATCATTATAGAATCCTCCGTCCAGAAGGAAAATTAGATAGTTTGTAGAGAAACCATAGTTCTAATTCAATTTCTGTTTGTTTGACAGCGGGTTAAATAATAAAAGATGAGTTAGCACATTATCAAAGCATCTATTGCCACATCAGTGGCGCCCTACATTTATTAGTCTTTATCAATATTTATTTGGGATTTGCTAGGGAGTTTCACGGGAAGCCATTTCACAGCAGGCCTTTGTATGAGAAAACAGCCACACAGGCGTACTTTTTAGCATATTTTGTCTTATTCATTTAATTCATCTGAGGTGGCTGTTCTTTCGTGCAAAAGTTGGCCACAAATGGCTTTCGACGAAATTGCCTAGCAAATATCTAAAGAGGCGTGTTGCATGGTCTTGATCGCATCCCGAATGGGCATCCCATGCATAAGAAAGGATTATGAAAAATAATGGTTGTCGTTCACACGAGACAACATTATTCTACTCCAAACAATAAAATAAAAAAGTGATTCCTCGTAATTCTAATTCTGGAAGCACTCCAAAGAATAAGAATTGATTCTAACTTCTATAGAGGGTTAGGATCAACCCTCTATTGTGAGGTCCTTGTATAGATCGGAGGGTTGGGATCAAGCTATGGAAATGATTTTTGGGGCACAACCTATTTAGGCTGTGTCCCATCTAATGGACGGTTTGGGTCATCCTATGGTGTGAGCCGTACGCTACTTTTTGAAAAATAATGGACTATAAGACCTTTCATCATATTAAAACTCACAAGTTCATATTATTTTAATGATATTGACATACGATGTTTTAAATGACGAGGGAGTCTAGACTCATGGGCGCCCTTGGAAAAAAGAAGGCAAAGGGCTCCCTCATTGGCCAAATCCCATTTAAGATGGCACGTAAACTTAAAACAAGAAAATGTCTCTAGGGGAATTTGACCAATAGGGCCACCCTTTGCTCCCTATTGTCCAAAGGCGCTTGTGAATCTAGCATTCATCTTTAATAATTGTACTAAGTAACCTTGTCTTTTATTTTTTTAATTGGATTATAGGAGCTTTTTAGGAATTGTATTCATGGTTTTAAATTTCGTCCAAAATATGAAATTTCAGTCGAAATTAGGCCAAACCCCAAATTTTGCGAAATTCCAAATTTCGGTTCAAAATTAGGTAAATTGGTTCTTTTATATAAAAAATAATATTATTCCGAAATTTCGGAATGAATAAAACAAGCCTTTTTTAATTATCAGATTTCAGCCGAAATTATAGAAATTTCAAAATGAATAAAACAAGACTTTTTTTATTACTGAATTTCGGCTGAAATTACCGAAATTTTTCTGCCAAAATTTCGGAATGAATAAAACAGGACTTTTTTTAATTAACGGATTTCAGCCGAAATTTCAGTTTCGGTGAGGGCCGAAACGCATACCGAAACCAAAATTTTAAACCATGAGTGTAATAATTAATAAGCTTTAAGATGGGTTAAATAATAAAGGGAAAATTACATATGCACCCCCTGTGGTTTGGCCATTTTCCACTTTGAATCCTGTGGCTTGGAAGTTACCAAGGACACCCCCTCAACTTTTCGTGGGTTTTTTGAAAGTGACGACGTGGACGGAAAGGGGGAAATGACTGTTATGTCCTCTTCTTCCCCAACTGAAAATAGGGTTTTCATACTTAAAAACTGAAATTTGGGTTTGATTCAAACCCTTGTTTATTTATCATCATAAACCCTCGATTTAGGGGTGTTATTTGTCTTCATTCACATCATTATTATGATTTGCACATAAACCCTAATATTTTAGGGATTTTTTTTGTTTTTATCAATGTTTTTTTATTTAAATGTGGGTTTGATGTAGCCATGGGGTGGGGTTTCATTGTCTGTGGTGGAGGCGACGGCGGCGATGGCTGGACATGGCGACGGCGGTGCAAAACCAGTGATAAAGGCTATTTCTGTCCTCAGAATATTAACCATAGTTAGTTTTAGTCATTCCGTCAGGTTAAACTAACGGACCGTCAACGGAGGGGGTCTACTTAAAAATGACAGGAAGTTGAGGGGTGTCTTTGGTAACTTCCACCACATGGTTTAAAGCAGAAAATGGCCAAACCACAGGGCGTCTATCTGTAATTTTTCCCCAATAATAAAAGACAGGCTGAGTTAGTGTAATTTTTGGAGGGGTTAGGATGATTCAATGGTGCTAATTTTTGGTACACACCCTATCTATGATGGGGCCTTGCAAATGAATGGTTTAGATGACCAAAAAAAATGTGGGACCCATGTGATTTGGCACTCGAGCGTACCGAGCGTACAATCCTTTTCCTCTTTATAAATTTATAAGGTTTTGCAAATTTATAAGGCTTTTAAAATTGTAATGGTTTAAATAAGTTGGTTTTATATCCAAAATGTACAAAGTTGCAAAGGAAATCTAGGAAAACGATAGTGTTAGGGAGATGATATTTTCACCCCCGCCCCCCTTTCAGTACGCATTCGCCCCCATTATAACGTGAACAGTGGGCAACTTTAACGTTTTTTTTTGCGTTAAATCACATTAAAAGTGGGGCGAATGGGTACTACATGAGGGTGAAAATAACATGGCAACTGTATAGTGCAAATTAATGACAAATAGAGAAAGAGCCAATCCGTTAACGGTGGGGAAAGTGACCCATGCAAGAATGATGGACACTCCTTTCCATCTAAGAGATAAGAATGTTGGACCGCTCATCCATGACAGAATAACAACACGGTTCTACGATGTGCCGAAGGAAATATAGGCAAACCAATTGTGTTCTACGATGTGCCGAAGGAAATATAGGCAAACCAATTGTGTTAAAGATAACTTTACCAGCAGTATGAAAGGGTTTAGCTATAGTCTAGAGAAAGCGTGAGACACGCCAAGAAAGGGACCCTTATAAATTCTAGATCAGCAATTTATTGCAAACCAAACAAACACAACTGCCAATGATTTCTACCACGCGAGGTGATGTACCCACTGAGAGAGATCGTGAAGATCATAATCTCATAAGATTATCCAAATAATAAATGTAAGATTTAGACCATTCTGTAAATATTCAATCAAGCCATTTTGAATTGATTGTATTATTGAAAATCTCTTAACCTAGAGTAATCTCGATAATCTAGTTATTGACGTAATCAAACTAACATTAAATTTATAAGGAAATAGCTTAATCTAACTATATGCATCAGGCCAGTCATGGAAGATAAAATCTGTTTTTGAACATGAAGGGATCATTATAGAATCCTCCGTCCAGAAGGAAAATTAGATAGTTAGAAACCATAGTTCTAATTCAATTTATGTTTGTTTGTCAGCGGGTTAAATAATAAAAGACGAGCTAGCACATTATCAAAGCATCTATTGCCACATCAGTGGCCTACAATATTTATCACTCTTTATCAATATTTATTTGGGATTTGCTAGTTAGTTTCAGGTAAAGCCATTTCGCAGCTGGTCTTTGCATGAGAAAACAGCCACACAGGCGTACTTTTTAGCAGATTTTGTCTTATTCATTTAATTCATCGGAGGTGGCTGTTCTCTCGTGCAAAAGTTGGCCACGAAATGGCTTTCTGCGGAATTGCCTAGCAAATACCTAAAGAGGCGTGTTGTATGGTCTTGATCGCATCCCGAATGGGCATCCCATGCACAAGAAAGGATTATGAAAAATAATGGTTGTCGTTCACACGAGACAACATTATTCTATTCCAAACAATAAAATAAAAAAGTGATTCCTCGTAATTCTAATTCTGGAAGCACTCCAAAGAATAAGAATTGATTCTAACTTCTATAGAGGGTTAGGATCAACCCTCTATTGTGAGGTCCTTGCATAGATCGGACGGTTGGGATCAAGCTATGGAAATGATTTTTGGGGCACAACCTATTTAGGTTGTGTCCCATCTAATGGACGGTTTGGGTCATCCTATGGTGTGGGCCGTACGCTGCTTTTTGAAAATTAATGGACTATAAGGCCTTTCATCATATTAAAACTCACAAGTTCATATTATTTTAATGATATTGACATACGATGTTTTAAATGACGAGGGAGTCTAGACTCATGGGCGCCCTTGGAAAAAAGAAGGCAAAGGGCTCCCTCATCGGTCAAATCCCATTTAAGATGGCACGAAAACTTAAAATAATAAAATGTCTCTAGGGGAATTTCACCAATAGGGCTGCCCTTTGCTCCCTATTGTCCAAGGGCGCTTGTGAATCTAGCATTCCTCTTTAATAATTGTGCTAAGTAACCTTGTCTTTTATTTTATTTTAATTGGATTATTGGAGCTTTTTAGGAATTGTAATCATGGTTTTAAATTTCGTCCGAAATATAAAATTTCGGTCGAAATTAGGCCAAATCCCAAATTTTGCAAAATTCCAAATTTCAGCTGAAATTTCGGTAATTTCGGCAAAAAAATCGGAAATTTCGGTTCAAAATTAGGTAAATTGGTTTTTTTATATAAAAAATAATATTATTCCGAAATTTCGGAATGAATAAAACAAGACTTTCTTTAATTATCAGATTTCAGCCGAAATTACCGAAATGAATAAAACAAAACTTTTTTAATTACAGGATTTTGGTTAAAATTACCAAAATTTTTCGGCCAAAATTTCGGAATGAATAAAACATGACTTCTTTTAATTAACAGATTTCAGCCGAAATTTCAGTTTCGACGTTGCTCCGGCAGCAACGAGACATCCCTCGCTCCCTCCTTCTCTTTCTCTCTCTTTAAACATGATCATGACGATGATTGATGTAGTTTGTATTCAAATCAAAATACAAATGCATGAGGTATCCAAACGGGCCCTAATAGATTTTAAGCAGACCTAGTAAATATGTGATCAATGAAGATAAGAACGTCATTTGTGAACCGAAGGTGGGATATTGGCTGTGCATTTCTACCCAGTTTCAAACCTTTAATAAGACTCCTTTCTTCCCTTCGAAATATTATAAGACTTGGAACTTCCGCTATTAAAATAAAATGATAAGGAGAAAGGAGATTAACTTGTGGAATGCCTCTCGAACTCCCACGGAAACCAGCCAGAGCCCCATTCACTATGATTGAGAACATTAGCAATGACTTAATCCACCTCCATCTTTCACCAAATTCTATCTTTTCCTAAATAAATTCACATGATCATGCGCTTTTTCCATATCTATAGATAAACCCTTGCTCTCCCTCGCTTCCAAAAATACCAAGCTAGCCAACAGAATTGAGTCAAAGAAGCCCACTTGTAACGAATTGGGTTCGCATGAAGTTGTGAATCTTGAACCCGAACAAAGCAAACCGATGAACTAGGAAACATTAGTGTGACGTGCAGAATGTAGACAATGTTCAAATCTCTACGGCTCTAGCTAAACCTACTGATATTTTCTATTGAGAAATTATTCTAATCAGTGTAGACATTCCACGTGTATGAGGTGGTAGAAACAAGATGCTTTGTGGCTCTAGGCCATTGTGCCATTAATTTCCAATGGGGATTTGATGATTGGGAATTGAAGAGAAATAACCTGAGACAAATCCATGTCCTAGAGTTTTTATATGGTGAAAGGTCATGCACGCAAATGCAGCAGAAAAAGTACAGTGCCATGTAAACCATTCATTTGTTAGGGGGTCTGACATAGATAGGTGGCTCCCCAAAAATCTTCTCTACAGGATGATCCTAACTCTCCAATATGTGGATGTTTAAAATGAGCAGCACGGGTTCTCCATAGAAAACATGAAACAATCTCCATAGAAAACAAAAAGCAATCAGAGATGGGAGCCTCACTCTGAAAAGCTCCTCGCGACCATAATGTGGTAGCAGGGGAATAGACCAGGACTAGAGTTAAATTTCAAATTACTCATCCAAGTGAGATTTGCATATCCTCATACACATTTCCATCCAAGCTCAACAGGGTACCACCCAGTGTGTGAATGAGGAAAAAGTTGACGACAAATCGATATAAAAATGTGCAAGTTGATATTTGATCATAGTTGTGATCAGATCAACAATCAAACTATACACGCCTGTTAGATAAAAAGGCTTAAATGCATTATAATCGGGAGGGTTACTCTTATTACTCTTCCCAAATATAGTAAATGTAAAGGCCGTTCAAATTGAAATCTTGCACGAAAACCGTTCCATAACATAGGCAAGCCAGAGAAAATAGGAGATGGATGTAACATGGCAGAGCAGATACACTAATACACATAAACCGCCATTCTCAAGAAATATGGAGTTTTACAATTGGTTTCAACTAAAGCACATAACCTTGAGAAATGGCAACACTTTGTGAGCATGGTAATCAAGGCCACCAAGCCTTTAGGATGCCCGATATGAACAGTTCATCTGTTAAAAAATAAATAGACTGCACGGGGAATGAATGGCGCACAAAAAATATATAAATAAACTAAAAGAAAGAAGGGTTACTCGATAGCCTTCAACTCAGATTCATTGGCTAGATTGTTCTCGATAATGTATTTCTTTAGGGCCACGATGGGATCTCTAGCAGCATAATGAGACTTCTCAGCTGCCAAAACAAAGAACATGTGAGGGGAAATCATCAATAATAGATGCAGTATTGTTCCATTAAAAAAAAAAAAGATTCAGTATTGTATGATAATGTTTTCTGAGCAACAATGCGAACAGAAGAACTGTGTCAACTTAGTAAGGGAGTGACTTGATTTTTATTGTAGAACAATAACATGTATCACAAAATCTAAGGCTATAGAACGAGGATCGTTCAAAATGGGTGGAATACCCAGCTCGAAGATAAAGATAATGGTGTGGATATGTGTTGGATACGGCTAACCGGTATCCTCTTTTGGCGCTATTGCTTAGGTGCATGGTCTTTCGTATATAAATAACCTTTTGAGCATAAATTTTCTTCATTCTTTTTTTGTTCCTCAACATAAATGAAATGAGAATCATAAGTCATACATGCTTCTTTTTTCTTTTTATATTCATCCTCATAAAGGAAATGAGAATACTAAGCTAGAGAGAATGGCCATTCAAAAAACAAGCTAGAGAGAGACGTATAAATGGAAGCTTAAATTTAGATAGAATCTTAAATTTTGACATAGAATCAGGTAAATAACTAGGATATAAATTCAAAATATCAATGAAAGAGAGAAGAAAATAGAAAAGCATCCACATCCCACGTAGATGCAAACAGACTCTTACATTACTTGTGTCGAATCACCTGGCTTGGGATATGATTGATGCAATTTGGTTACGCATATTAAGGAAATGATATCCAAATAATACATTTTAAGGTTTTGAGACTTAAGTAGAGCCAAATCCACAAATTGTAGTATCAAAAGACATCAAAACTGGTCAGAGTCAGAAGCTGAGTTCTACGAGAAAGGAAGAAGTATGGTTTGATATTGGCAGAGGAACTGACAAAGAACTGCAAAAAACTTTAGAAAGAATGAACGCAACAAGTACAAATACTAAAGCCTCAAGCTCCTATCTTCAATGAGGAAGAAAGTTTTTCTGAATTGTTAATAGTGTTCCGTTGCCCCAATTAGAGATGGGAAAGACAGAAAAATTAGATATTTAACAAATAGAGGAAGCTCAGATGACGGGAAAACATAGTATGGATCAAATAGAAGCATCATCGTCATCATCATAATCATCAGAAACAACAACAACGGCACCAAAACACATAAGGCATATTTTGGATCAGCATAGAAATATCTCACGTTAAACCAACAAATTTCCCTAATTTGACAAAAAATAACTTGGGCACCAGACTTCACGAACCTAATTTTCACCAACCAACTGCTTGGCTCTGGGCTACAAACCAACCTACACAGATGGGACGTGTAATAATGGGCAGTTTTTTGAATGTTTGAATATGGCGGCGCTTTGGAAATTGCCAAATTGTGTTTGTGGTGGAGAATAATTTGTGGGCGATTGGGATATCGCATTTGAGGGCGACGTCAGATACGGAGATTTGGAAGAAGGGGCCGGCTTTTGGAATGCCGGGGGTACATGTGGATGGAATGGATGTTTTGAAGGTGAGGGAGGTGGCAAAGGAGGCGATTGGAAGGGCGAGGAGAGGGGAAGGGCCGAGTTTGATTGAATGTGAGACTTGGTGACTTACAGGTTTAGAGGGCATTCATTGGCTGATCCCGATGAACTTCGCGATCCTGGTGAGAATTTGAATTTGAGGTTACTTTTTTCTAATTCGTTTAGTGTTGCATTTTCGGTTTTCGTTATGATTTATGCTTGTTATGCTAGTTGGACTGTGATTGAATGGAATGCGTGTTTGTGGGGTTCTCTATTTATGGGTGTGGTTGTAGGGGGGTGGATCTGATCCGTTCTTTATATGTTGGTGGTGATAAAAAAAATATTTTGGTTATATTCTTTTCTTAATTTTTTGCTGTATTGTTCTTGGATTGGAAATTCGTGCTTGGATAATAAATTAACGCCAAAGTCACATGATCACAATCCTCTTCTTTCAGTACCTGTTAAAGTATAAAAGATTAAAAAACGCAATCTCTAACACATTAACCTTTTGGAGTAATTGGTTGTTTCACATGGTATCGGAGCAATTGCCCTTGGTTCAAAACTCCTTTATATTAAAATTGCACATGTAATGGCCAACCTAAAAGAGGGACGACATGTGCCATGTGTAGGCCAACCCTAAAAAGAGGGGCCACACATGAGGGGGTGCGCTAAAATAAAAAAGATTAAATATAATCCCTTCTCCAACAGCTTAAGCTTTTGGAGTAATTGGTTACTTCACATGGTATCAGAGCAAAAGGTCATGAGTTCAAACTCCTTGATACCAAAAATCCACATGTAACCCAAAAGAGGGCCCACATGTGCCACATGTAGGTCAACCCCAAAAACGAGGGGGCCACACATGAGGGAGAGTATTAAAGTATAAAAGATTAAGCGGAATACTAGGGACGCCCTTGCAAAAATCTGAAAGGGCGCCCCATTGGTTCAATGTAACCAAAGTACATTTAGTGTGGGGGTGCCCTTTGGTTACATTCAACCCATGGGGGTGCCCTTTCACCCCTCAGTCTAGCATTCCTCAAAGATTAAATAACGCCATCTCTAACAGCTTAAGCTTTTGGACTAATTGGTTGTTTCACAGTACCTCCCTCCTATACCTAGAAGTAAAAGCCGAGCCAGTGGCAACCGGAATTCCTTCTCCTATAAAGGCGAACCCTCCAAGTACATTGTGCTTTTTGGAGAACATGTGCATTGAGCCGCCCTGGCCGCGGCAGCATCCTGTGGTTTTGCCAAAGAGCTCGCTCATTACTGCGCGAGCTGAGACGCCCTTGCTTAGGGCATGGACGTGGATCACGGTAGGTACTACAGACTGAATCTTCTTTTTTTAAGAACTTTATAAAACCAGTTGAAACTGCTTCTTGGCCGTTGTTGTAGAGATGAACAAACCCAAACATTTTTCCTCTGTAATACATTTGCGCTCACATGTCTTCGAATGATCGGCCTAGGATCATGTCTTCGTATATATCTAATCCTTCTTCTTTCGTTATAAGCTGCAAAGAGAAATCAAATAAGAAAAGTTAGGGTTAGGGTTAGCGTGGTTTTCAGATCTAAGATGGAAAATTGAATAATTAGGGTGTTCTGAGATGGGAAAGTGAAAAAATTAGGGTTCTTAGAGATGAAAATTTGAAAAAAATTAGGGTTTTCTGAGATGGAAAGTAGGAAAATCAGGGCATCCTTAGAGACAAAGTTGGAAAATTAGGGTTTTCTGAGATGGAAATTTGAGAAATTAGAGTATCCTGAGATACAAAATTGAGAAATTAGGGTATCCAAAATAACAAAATTGAAAAATTAGAGTATTCAGATATACAAAATTGAGAAATTAGGGCATTCTGAGATACAGAATTGAAAAATTAGGGTTTTTTAATGATTACCAGGTTGGAGGAGGAGGAGGAATTGGATTTGAGCTTATTTTCCTTGACCAGATCAGAGACGGAGGCGATGGGGGAAGAGTGGGGGGAGGATGAGCGTAAGATTTTAGGGGAAATGCGGAATTTTTTGGTGGAGCCGAGGAAGGGGGTGGGGGTGAGGGAATTTTGGGGGGTAGATCGTGTGGTGGTGAAAGGTGGAGGGTGGGGGATCTTGATGGCGGAGAAAGCAGAGATTTTTTTTGGGGCTGGATTGGGAAGATTTTTTTTTGGGGGGGGGGGGGGGTGATTTGAAGGAGGAATGAGAGGGAAAGGGAGAGGGAAGGCGGAGAAAACAGAGAGGGTAGGTGTGGAAGAGACCGCCATGGACGTTGGCTCCTTCTTCTTCTTTTTTTTTTTTTTTTTGGGCAGTGATAAATTCGCTCCCTTCTATGATGAAATCAAACTGTTTTTTTTTTTTAAAATGGACTGTACAGCCCACACCATAGGATGATCCGAACCGTCCATTGTATGGGCCAAAATGTAAATAGCTTGTGCCCAAAAATCATTTCCATAGGATGATTCTAACCCTCCAATCTAAAGAGAGACTCACATTATGAAAACTTCTATAAATCGGACGGTTGGGATCGTACTATGGAAATGATTTTGGGGCACAAACTATTTACATTTGTGGCCCATCAAATCGTCGGTTTGGACCATCCTATTATGTGGGCTGAGCCTTCCCTCTTATATATATATATATATATATATATATATATATATATATATATATATATATATATATATAAGTAAAGCGGAATCCTCTAAGCCGTGGCGGTGCCACGTGTCACCCCTCTCTATAAATATTTCTCCATCCCGTATATTAAATTCCCCTTATTCCATTTCAAACGTTTATGTTTGGATTTTATTACTCCTTTAATTTCTTAATTAAACCTTTATTTTAGCAGTTAATTAGTAGAGTTTGAATAGAATAGGAAAAGCTATAAGAATCCCAAAGGTTATTTTCATTTCAAAGAGTCACATACCTAAAAAAAGAATTCTTTAAAGGATATACTTTCCCTTATTGGAGAGCTTTTTTTTGGTATTTAACTGCTAAATTAGAGGATTATTAATTAGAAGCCATAGAGAGAACTTTTCGGGATTTAACTGCTAAATACGTTAAGAGATTGATACATGAGGGAAGGGTTAATAACCTACCTTCTCGTATTCCTACTTCTTAGTTTTAGGAATTTGCTTGCAAAATTATTTGGGTTGATTTTTTTTTTGCGACTTTACTGGTAAATTAAAGGAAAGATATATAATTAGAAGCTATTAGAGAGCTTTTTTTGAATTCGTTCAGTGCCTAAGCAAAAACCTTTTATCATTACCATATATGATGCAACCACATCTTTTAGCAACATGGAGTCAAAAATCAAGGTGAAGAGAAGTGTTAGGCAACATGATTTTTTATGAGATTTAGTTGTGAGGTATTTTTTGGACTATACAGGCCTACTCCATATATTCGCCCTATTTTTATTAGAAGCTGTTAGAATTCGTTCAGTACCCATTTTGGATGTGAGTATTGAATATCAATTTTTTTTTAATTTATGGTTTACATGGTTTTGAAGTATGTTGATTTTATTTATCATTGATATAAAATGATTGTTCTTTCTGTCTTGCTCATTCCTTTAATCAGACCAAGAAGCCGAGAAAGAGTGCAATATTCAAGGGCAACATCAATGATTCTGTTTATAGGTCTGTGTTTGTCAGATCTCATGTTGAGTTTTGTTCTAATAAAATTTCGTTTGTTGGTGATACAGGAACTAAGAGCTTCGGCATCTTTTGTTTTACATTTTGGCAGGCATTCTTCTACAGGCTCATTGCACAACCGGTACCTACTTCAAATTAATTTGTTCTTGATTTTAGCTATCATATTTTCCATTTTATGTTCTTTAGTTTCTTCTATATTCATCGCATATAGCTAAACAATCTTTTTATTATGGATTATTATTTGCAAGAAAGATGCCATATTATTACCTATGATATCATTGAATGGATTGGGTTACAAAGAATATGTTTGTTCTAATGTGGGGATTTTTGCTTGCACTTTTCTTTTGGTCTTATAATTCTTAAATGTGGGCATTACTGATTTCTTATATTGTGGTACTGAAATTTTGGGTTACTATTATGTTTCCTTTGTCTAATAAATACATGGTCTCTTTGAATGGATTGGTGTCCACAAAAAATCAGCTCCATAGGATCATCCTAACCCTTCGAACCATGGAGGCAAAAAATGGACAGATTTGTGAAGGTTTATACACGTCCATTTTACCTCCACAAATCGTAGGGTTGGGATGATCCTATGTAGCTGATTTTTTATTGACACCCTATCTATGTGAGGGCCAATCAAATCAATGGTTTGGATCACCCAAACAGTATGCCCTCCACTGTATTTTAAGCTAGTGTGTAGAAACCGTTTTCTCTCTCTCTCTCTCTCTCTCTATATATATATATATATATATATATATATATATATTATATTATATTAAGGAGGAACGCCTATTTTACTGTTCATTGAAGCGTGGCAGCCTCCCCTTTCGTCTTACCGTATATTTTCTACGATTTTAAAAGACTTTGCATACGTGTCAGCCCCCTATTTTGTCTCACCCTGAGAGAGAAAACCTCAGCCCGATATTTTAGAGATTTTCTCTCGATATTTTCTATCTCATTCTCTCTTGATATTTTCGTCTTACCTAGAGAGAGATAACCTTCGCCCGATATTTTCAAGATTTTCTCTCGATATTTTATCTCTCTTTCTCTCTCAATCCAGCGTTGCAAATCGGTTTTCTCCCCAAAAAATCGTTTATAATAGAAACAAATCTCCTTTACCTATATTTATTGCTATTAAGTCTCTCTCTACATTGAACGTTTCCATGTTTCACTCTTCTTATTAATTAACCTTTCTCTCTCTTGAGAAATTTTGGCAACTTTCGAGTATTTTACCCTTTATTTAAAGAATTTTATGGGTCGGATTATGATATTCCCACACCCCATTTTTAGAGTTTTTATACAGTAAGCTTCCATTGTATTTTCCAAAAAGTACTCTACATCACACCATAGGATGATCCAAACCTTCCATTTCACGGGCTACAATGTAAAAAGGTTGTGTCCCAAAATCATTTCCACAAGACGATCCTAGCCTTACGATATATCGAGGAACTGCATGTTATGGAAAATCAGAAACGTCTATAGATCAGAAGGTTAGGATCCTCATGTCGAAGTAATTTTTTTGGCACAACTTATTTGGGGCCATAGGATGATCCAAACTGTCCATTTGATGATGGGCCACAATGTAAATAGGTTGTGCCCCAAGAATTTTAGGGTTGGGATTACTTACAGAGCTATCTGATTTTTCATCCCATCAAGCTGTCTTCTAATACATTTTCTTGGTTCCCCCCCCCACCACATACACAGACACACACACACAACTCTCTCTATCTCTATCTCTCTGCCAATGCTTTCCCTGTTTTTGTTTCTATTTTTTATGAATTTCATTTTAGCCTTGCAATTATTATTGATTTGTAGAAACTATTGCTGAGATTATTCATTAATTTGTTTGCAGTTCTATTATCTTTATGGGAATGACAGATGGCCTACTTTATTATATTTTACACCGAACATCATTCAATTTATTGTGTTTTCTTTTTATTTTATGGGCCATTTGATGGGCCACAATATATATACCCTTCCCTGGCACATAATATTCCAACGTGGCAATTTTTTTGCTTATGGAACCTCCAAAGTCGCTGTTAATACGCTATTTCATACTAAATGAGTTTCGGATAACTACACAACTAATTTGGCTTATTAATTTGTGTTTGCCACCTACTAAATTGAATTGAATTCATTCCCTTTTTTGCTATTGTCTTGAATCATGCTATTTTTTATTTATTTATTTTTTTTTTTTGGTTTTTTTTTTTTTTTTTTTGGTTCTTCAATTTCTTTTTTGTACTTCTAAATTATAGCCCACCCATTCTGTCCCTCACTTCGGCCCTATTTGAATTGTTTTGGTTTTTCAGAACCTGTTGTATTTCCAACACTGATTATTGGATTCAAAATTACGTTTAATTTTGACCCCATTAATCAGTTTGGGTCTCTCAATTGGTTCTCAAATCACAACAAACGGAGCCTACTTGTAATTCGAGTTAAATAATCACTTTTCGGCTCAAATTCTATCCTCAAAAGCTAAATCAGACAACCGTGTCTAAAATACCATGGAAATTTCGGGACTGCTTCTCTCTCTAAATCATGCGCCTAAAATTTATTCAATTGTGGACCCAGTGCTTCTAAACACTACGCCCAAGTATGTGCGGATACCAACACAGTAGTTATCCATATATATGATCTTAGTTATCTGATCTCCTTTGCAAAGGAACGGTTTGGATCATCCATTTGGGCTCCACTCATTTCTATATACTACGATCAAGGACGTGCAGATCAAAGCATATTTATCATATAGGATCTCAAGGCTTAATTAAGTGGGGGCCAACAAAGCAATAGTTGGATCATCCATGTAGGCGCTGCTGCATTTCAAAACACCATGTTGGTCAATTTTGCATTCCTTTTCTTTCTTCTTTTTTCCTAATTACAATGTTTTATTTTGTTCTCAAGATTGTTATGACCAAAATCAACTTTTCCTTTCAATTGTTCTTGATAAGAACTGTTGTTTCTCAAAATTGATTTCTTATAATGTCTTCCCCGCCTTTCTGTCTCCATTTTTTCATTAGTTAGAAATTGTTTTATGTTGTTTAGGGCTACCCATGCATGGCACGGGTTGACTCACTAGTACATAAGTAAAGCTGAATGTGGGAAGCTGAGGTTGTGCCACGTGTCACACCACAGCTTCCCAAAATTAAACACCGAATTAGCATTCCGAATTCTAAAACGTTTTCTACATTTTAAAGCGCAATCCTCTAAGCCGTGGTGATGCCACGTGTCACTCCTCTATGCAAAAGTTTAGAAAAATAACGTATCTCCTCATTGCGCGGCTAAAATTTTGGGAAATCTATAGTTCCGATTTTAATAGAGAGTAATTTTTACGCAAAAGTTGGAATTACAAGAGCCTTTGGTATCTTCAAACGTCTCGTTTTGCCGATTGCCTCTTCACCTAATCTTCACCTAACGCATAATGCTTCCTCAGAGGGGAAGCTCCAAACGCATACAACCTTTCCATTCCAAACGGTCCGACTCCTGCTATTCCCGTAATGCCAGTTTTGCCATTTCATCACTGAATATCCTTGATTTATGGCTAGCCCATTACTTTCCACATTCCCCAAACATTAATCCCCTTCTCTGAGAATCAATGGCTGCCATGGCCTCTACCTACCTCTTCTTCTTCTCTCCATCACCGCAATCCAATCCTATATTACAGGCCCATGATAGGATTCGTGACTTTCTACAACTTTTTAAAGGTTATAGTAGTATGGTGGAAACCGGTTCTTCCAATTTTGAGATATTTCTCCTTTCTTCTGTTCTTCAGAAGGGTTATTTTAGTTATAGTTTGGCTCTACCTCTGTTGTTTCTTTCATGTTTATCTCATCAAGTGTGTGTGTGTGTGTGTGTGTGTGTGTGTGTGTATATATATATATATATATATATATATATATATATATATTATATATATATATATAAAACATGTATAATTTCATTTAATTTTGTTGGTGGGTTTAATATTGGTGTATATTCTATACTAAGGCATGGTCTCATAGAAATTGTGTTGATGCAACTATTCTGGAGTTATGGTTGTCATTTTAGCTCATGAATTTGTTTCTGGCACACACATTGGTGAGAACACCAATTCATTTGGTGTATGGCAAATAACATGTTGATGATTTACAAGAAGAACCAGAAGATGGGGTCCCATTAAAAGCGACACCAACAGATGATGGAGGCTTTCTCCTACCTCATATACATGGTTCATGTGCACACAATTTGCTCGATGAAATGCCTTAAAGAAAATCGTCTATAAACTTAACTGTGCTATTTGTATAGAGAGAAAAAAAAACAAAGCTTCCTTCTATGTTTATTTATAGATGTGCGTGTGTCTGGGCATCTTTGTCATAGATCTTTTTACCCGTATCATTTCTGTGCATCTGTGAATTTCTTGGGGGTTTACCTTTTTTCGTCTAATGGTTTTCAACCATTTCTTTTGTCAATTTCCTTTTCTACTACTCATTTTTTATGTATATGAATATGATTTTATTTTATGCACACCAGGTGTTTGATGGAATGCATCAACGAGTTATTACCGATGTTCAGCCGTATCGTCGATATTAGAGACGTCCCCAAAGCTATCAGGGAGAATAATCATCGATGGTCCGTAAAAAACAGGAAGCTACTACTCTGATCTTTTTGCTTCATAATGACTGCTGAACTTGGATATAAGGTAGATGAATTAGATTCTGGTTTTTTTCGCTTGGAAATGGGCTGCGCCTTTATTTTATTGCCTTTCAATTTCTCTCAAATATATTTGTTTTGTAGTATCTATTTTTTCCCCTTCTTTTCCCTGGTTGTCTATGTAATGAGAAAGCTAACTTTGTTTGTTTTTTTTTTTAATGGCGGAAGGCTAAATTTGTTCTAACTTCTATTTTTTCTGTCTGCTCATTGGGATGTGACGTTCATCTCAAATCCGGTCATCTTTTTTTTTTTTGCTAAAGAGGGCTTCTAATCTGTGTTGATGTTTTGATGATGCAAGTAGTAGTTTATCCCAATTTGCAAGTAGGCGAGCATTTGCATTTTTTTTCCTACCTCTTGAGTTGTGACTCAGATGAAAATGCAAAATCTATGTTAGGAATGCCTGTTACCCACTGGGTCCCAATCAAGAAAAGTGAATTGTCTGTGTTCTTCTTTTCATTTTCTTCTTCTCATATATATATATATATATAGGAAACTGTTGGTGCGCTTAAGCACTCAATCACATGGGTCCCACATTTTATGTGGTGATCCAAACCATTCATTTGCAAGGCCCTATCGTAGATAGGGGGTGTACCAAAAATCAGCTCCATAGGATCATCCTAACCCTCCATTTGTGGAGGCAAAAAATGGGCAGATTTGTGGACAAACAAGGTCTGTCCATTTTGACATCCACAAATGGATGGGTTAGGATGATTCTATGGAGCTGATTTTTGGTACACCTCCCATCTATGTAAGGGCCTTTCAAATGAATGCTTTGGATCATCCTAACAAAGTGGGCCCCCATGTGATTGGGCGTTTAAGCGCACCATAAGCTTGGTGAGCTTAAGCGCACCAACAGTTTCCTCATATATATATATATATATATATATATATATATATATATATATATATATATATATATATATATATATATATATATATATATGAGTATGATTTTATTTGATGCGCATCGAATGCTTGAACGAGATATTACCATTGTTCAAGCATATCGTCGATGCTCGTGACATCCCAAAAGCCATCAGGGCGATATCATCATAGATGGTAATGTCACCAAGAGCAAGCTATTACTCTGGTCTATATGGGTTTTACTCTAGATGTAAGCATTTTGTTTGCTTCTTTCAGTTCATATTTTTTAAATTCCTTGGATTAAGTTTTATACTGTTCCCAATGATGGTATACGCTATCTAATATTTCACGAAGTTCGGTGTGAATTTTGGATTTTGAGATTCTTTTGATCATTTTCTTCTTGAATTTTGAAATTTAGGTGAATGGGTTTGACCGATTGGAGTTGCCAACTAAATATATCATTCTAACCTTGAGATTGTCTTTCAAATTTGAAGAGGAATTCTTCATATGAGTGTTTTTTTATGGTGGTGGTGATGGGCTACATCCATATACATGGGCTACGATATGTTTGTTGGAACTCTGATTTCTTTTTATCATGTGGTTGCCCCAATCATCCTTTGCAAAGCTCTGGATTTCAGTAGGTTTATGTTTGTATTGTCATTTCCATTTTATTATTATTCTTCTTTGTTTTTTTCTTCTGTCTAACATTTTCATAGCTGTGTTTTTTCCCTTCTTTTATAATGAATGATGATGGTTATTGGGTCCTTATGTGGAGTTTTTATATGGTTGCCGACTGTCAAACAAGAAAGACAGAGAGAGAAAAAACCCTCCCCCTTGATTTTTGATCCAGATCAAACTCCATTTTTTGACTTTTACCTTTATCAAAAATCAACCTAGCTGATTTTTCCTCTCTCCGCCCTTTATATGTAAAGGGCGGCCACCATATAATTTCTCAGTTATGAGTATGTAACGGCATTACTTTTGAACAGACTCTATGGCATTACTTGAGTCCCATTAACGATGTCACTAAATTACAAAATTCTATTAGGTAATGACAAACCAGCATCGTTATTTAACAATTCCCGTTGTAATACAGGGCTGTAGGCCCACTGTACATGTGGCACATGGATGTGACGATCATGACAGTGACCTTACTTTGATTGGTCTATCCTAAACGTCCACCATATAGACTAAAATGATCTTTTTGTCAAACTGAATCTGTGATTGGCTGGATTGCTCGAATGGTGAGATTTTTGGACTTCAAGGATCAAAATCTAAAGAAATTAGGATGGGCAAACATGAATAGTAAAGAAAAATACAGATTTATAAAATGTGCTCAAAAATCAAAAGTGACTACTATTTTACCAAAAAATATGTTAGAGCTCAAGGTGTACTAATGCAATTAGTGGAAAACAGTTGTTTTTAGGAACCAAACATTTTTTTTAGGGAAAAATACACTTAGACCCCCTGGGTTTTTGACACATTCAACTTAACCCCAAAAGTTTAAAAAGTTACAAGTAGACCCCCTGTGGTTTCAAAACGTGACAAGTACACCCCCTTCGTCAACTGTCCGTCAGTTTAACCTGACGGAAAGACTAAAACTAACCATGGTTAATATTTTGAGGATAGAAATACCCTCATTTGCAGAGGGATTAGGGTTACGGCATTTCCCACCGCCGCCGTCGCCCCTTCGGGTGGCCTTCCTCGCCACCTTCGGCCACCACCTTTACCATCTCCGGCCACCGCCGTCACAACCACCACAGACAATCGAACCCTACCCCATGGTTACATCAAACCCACATTTCAAGAAAAAAACTTTGATAAAAATAAAAAATAAAGCCCTAAAACATTAGGTTTTATGTACAAATCATTATAATGATATGAATGAAGACAAATAAAACTCCTAAATGGAGGGTTTATGTTGATAAATCAACAAGGGTTTGAATCAAACCCCAATTTTTAGTTTTCAATTATGAAAACCCTAATTTTCAGTTGGGGAAGATGAGGGTATTCTGGTCTTTTCCCCGACGCCATCTGTTAAAAAAACCCAATGAATCCACAAGGGGTCTACTTGTAACTTTTTAAACTTCTGGGGTTAAGTTGAATGTGTCAGAAACCACAAGGGGACTAAATGTATTTTTCCCTTTTTTTTTAAAGGTAACAAGAACTCTATTGAAAAAAAAACTTTATTAATATGGCATCAACTGAAATACGTCAACGGGACGAGACATCCCACCAACATTAAGACAATTACACCATAACACTACTAGAGAACAGTTACACCATAACAGTACTAGATAGGGGTGTTCGTTCGGTTATAACCGAATCGAATAGACCGAAATTTGATAACCGAAATAATTTCGGTTATCAAATTTCGATAACCGAAACCGAACTGAAATTTCTAAAAACCGAACATGAAACCGAACCGATTAAAAATTTGGTTATTCGGTTACCGAATAACCGAATAGTGGGAGAAAAACAAGGAAAAAGAAAAATCTTGGTTTCGATCGGAGGGCTAGGATCATCCTATCGAAATGATTTTTTGAGCACAACCTAATTAAGTTGTGATCAATCAAATGGACGGTTTTGATCATCCTACGGAGTGCCTATATAGCACTTTTTTTTGGAAAAAATAATGGTTTTTATCATAATTTCGGTTATTCGGTTAACCTTTTTTTTTTTTTGAGATAACCGAAACCGAATTTCGAAAACAAAATAACCGAAACCGAACTGACCAAACCAATTCGGTTCGGTTCGGTTCGGTTATTCGGTTAGAACCGAATAATGAACACCCCTAGTACTAGAGAACAAACAACATGCAGCTCCAGCCCACGGACCAAACTAATACCATAGCATAATCGGTTCCTTTATATCTTTCTTCTTCTATGATTTTACGACTTTTGGACTTCCAAACTGTGCATCGCACGGTTGGTCCTACTAGTATATATATATATATATATATATATATATATATATATATATATGAGAAAATGGTTTCTATACACAAGTGTAGATAAGTTATCTACATACTAGCTTAAAATACAGTGGAGGGCATATTTTTTGGGTGTTCCAAACCATTCATTTGATTGGCCCTCATATAGATAGGGTGTCCACAAAAAATCAGCTCCATAGGATCATCCCAACCCTACGTTTCGTCGAGGTAAAATGGACGTGTATAAACCTTCACAAATCTGTCCATTTTTTGCCTCCATGGTTCAAAGGGTTAGGAAGATCCTATGAAGCTGATTTTTTGGGCACACCCTATCTACGTGAGGGCCCATCAAATGGAGAGATATATTTTATAACTATCCATCCTAGTAACGCATTATTTCCTATCTGTTTCCAAAAATAATAAATGGACACAATAATGAGATTTTTTCCAGTAAGGCCATTCTTGGCAACCATGACATTTTTTTTACACCGAGTAGTGGTTTTTCAAGTGGTGAGAGAGGGCTGGGAAGATGTAACCAACAAGATCTCATAAGGGGGGCAAGCATATACAAGCTTATACATAAGGAGGGCAGGCCTTCAAATTTTAAAGGGGCTGGGCCAAATTGAGTTGGGCCTATTAAGGATTTGGCCCAACTCAACAGGGGCAACTGCCCCTCTTATACTACATGTAGCTCCTCCCGTCTTCCACCATCTCATGGATCAATATAAGATCTCCTAGGTCCCTGCTCATATTTCGTATTAAAAATAGATAGATACTTTCTTTGGATAATAACTCCCATTATAATAACCAATCAATAGTCAATGTAAACAAAAGGAACTACAATCATCACATATATCATTGCCACATTTTCATGCATCAGTCATATAAACATAACACACATAAGATTTATTTATTGATGCGAGGCTCATCCGCCTAACAGTCTCGGGTACGTCTTTATTATTACATTCGTAGATACACAAAGACAGAGCAAGAAGATAATCAGCTCCCTTATTTTAATACTAGTAGTAGTAGCAGTACCCATCTCTCTTTGCAAAGCTGAGAATTACGGAGCGAAGGGGCAGGGGCAGGGGAAGGGGCCGGGGCAGGGGAAGGGGTAGTATGGCCTCCCATTCTCATCGTATACTCCGTAGTGACGGCTCCATCTATGCTCAGTTTTATTGTCCTCATCGTACATTTCAAAAATATAGGTCTCAAGAGCGTCCTTCATCCTTGGAGTTCCATTCCTCACATGTTGAAATAGGTTATGGTTGTATGTTCGGGCATTTTCCATCGTTGCCTCGTCTCCTCCTTCATGAGGCCATCCAGTTCCTGCCACAATAAGCTTCACATATTTGTTTCGAAAGGATTTCCACAGATCATGAACGGCTACATGGAGCGCATCCACCATCAAATCAAACACATATTTGTATTCATATTCTCCGTCTATTACAAAAGGGGCTTTGGCAGTGAAGAGATAATGAGTGATATCCGGGTTTACATCGATTTGCTGGCCAAAATATTCGTACGGGTAAACATTAACGAAGAGTGGGGCATCATTGAAATCATTGCTTGCAAGGATGGGTTCTAGGATGCGCTTGACTCTACTCTTGAAGATACATTGAGAGGGACGCGAGGGAAGCCTCTGGATGTCATAGTTTTCCAGATCCTGCATTCCAATGGTTGTGGTCACCTGGATTTTTCCGCTAGTTCCTGGATCTTGTTGGATTGCATCCTTTATGTTGGTCATTGCCGCCAACAAGCTTCGAGGTTCATTAGTTAATAACACTTCCTGAGTGTCCTTATGATCCATCTCCAGACCAACACAGATATACTGGAATTCGACTCTAGGCCAATAATTCAATATGTGATTCTTAACCCACAAAGCTGCTTTTCTACCATCTCTGGCGAATGGAATGATAAGATGGTTGGGAACATGAATGATGACTTTTATGTGGGTATCGTGGAGCTCATCCAAAATATCATAATCGTTATCAACGTCTAGCGTCTTTGAAAGCCGCAATTTGGTGATGTTGTTCATTTGGCAATGTCTGACCGTGTCTTGAGGATGTATTGGTTGGCTCCTATCATTTCCGTAGACGAAACTGAGAGCAGGGGCTGCAAAATTATCATCATCATTTTCATCAGTATCATAATCATAATAATCATATATATATAGGATTTGCAAGGGACCATAGAAGAAGGCATTCCGCAGATCGGCTACTGGATGAGAGAGCTGCCATATAGCCTCAGATTTTGTCTCATTTATTTAATTCGGTCCGCAAAATGCCTTCTGCGATGGTCCTCAGCAATTCCTCATATATATATATATATATATATATATATATATATATATATATATATATATATATATATAGAGGAAACTGTAAGCTCACCAAACTTATGGTGAGCTAGCTTGCCCAATCACATGGGTCCCACATTTTGGGGAGTGATCCAAACCATTCATTTGCAAGGCCTTATCATAGATAAGGGGTGTACAAAAAATCAGCTCCATAGGATCATCCTAACCGCTCCATTTTGGAGGACAAAAATGGGGCAGATTTGTGTCTGTCCATTTTTGTCCTCCACAAATGGAGGGGTTAGGATGATCCTATGGAGCTGATTTTTGGTACACCCCCCATCTATGTAAGGGACTTTCAAATGAATGGTTTGGATCATCCTAACAAAGTGGGCCCCCATGTGATTGGGCAAGCTAGCTCACCATAAGTTTGGTGCGCTCACCAAACTTATGGTGAGCTAGCTTGCCCAATCACATGGGTCCCACATTTTGGGGAGTGATCCAAACCATTCATTTGCAAGGCCTTATCATAGATAGGGGGTGTACCAAAAATCAGCTCCATAGGATCAACCAATTGTGTTAGAGATAACTTTACCAGCAGTATGAAAGGGTTTAGCTATAGTCTAGAGAAAGCGTGAGACACGCCAAGAAAGGGACCCTTATAAATTCTAGATCAGCAATTTATTGCAAACCAAACAAACACAACTGCCAATGATTTCTACCACGCGAGGTGATGTACCCACTGAGAGAGATCGTGAAGATCATAATCTCATAAGATTATCCAAATAATAAATGTAAGATTTAGACCATTCTGTAAATATTCAATCAAGCCATTTTGAATTGATTGTACGTATTATTGAAAATCTCTTAACCTAGAGTAATCTCGATAATCTAGTTATTGACGTAATCAAACTAAAATTAAATTTATAAGGAAATAGCTTAATCTAACTATATGCATCAGGCCAGTCATGGAAGATAAAATCTGTTTTTGAACATGAAGGGATCATTATAGAATCCTCCGTCCAGAAGGAAAATTAGATAGTTAGAAACCATAGTTCTAATTCAATTTATGTTTGTTTGTCAGCGGGTTAAATAATAAAAGACGAGCTAGCACATTATCAAAGCATCTATTGCCACATCAGTGGCCTACAGTATTTATCACTCTTTATCAATATTTATTTGGGATTTGCTAGTTAGTTTCAGGTAAAGCCATTTCGCAGCTGGCCTTTGCATGAGAAAACAGCCACACAGGCGTACTTTTCAGCAGATTTTGTCTTATTCATTTAATTCATCTGAGGTGGCTGTTCTCTCGTGCAAAAGTTGGCCACAAATGGCTTTCTACGAAATTGCCTAGCAAATACCTAAAGAGGCGTGTTGTATGGTCTTGATCGCATCCCGAATGGGCATCCCATGCATAAGAAAGGATTATGAAAAATAATGGTTGTCGTTCACACGAGACAACATTATTCTATTCCAAACAATAAAATAAAAAAGTGATTCCTCGTAATTCTAATTCTGGAAGCACTCCAAAGAATAAGAATTGATTCTAACTTCTATAGAGGGTTAGGATCAACCCTCTATTGTGAGGTCCTTGCATAGATCGGACGGTTGGGATCAAGCTATGGAAATGATTTTTGGGGCACAACCTATTTAGGTTGTGTCCCATCTAATGGACGGTTTGGGTCATCCTATGGTGTGGGCCGTACGCTGCTTTTTGAAAATTAATGGACTATAAGGCCTTTCATCATATTAAAACTCACAAGTTCATATTATTTTAATGATATTGACATACGATGTTTTAAATGACGAGGGAGTCTAGACTCAATGTTTTTATCAATGTTTTTTTATTTAAATGTGGGTTTGATGTAGCCATGGGGTGGGGTTTCATTGTCTGTGGTGGAGGCGACGGCGGCGATGGCTGGACATGGCGACGGCGGTGCAAAACCAGTGATAAAGGCTATTTCTGTCCTCAGAATATTAACCATAGTTAGTTTTAGTCATTCCGTCAGGTTAAACTAACGGACCGTCAACGGAGGGGGTCTACTTAAAAATGACAGGAAGTTGAGGGGTGTCTTTGGTAACTTCCACCACATGGTTTAAAGCAGAAAATGGCCAAACCACAGGGCGTCTATCTGTAATTTTTCCCCAATAATAAAAGACAGGCTGAGTTAGTGTAATTTTTGGAGGGGTTAGGATGATTCAATGGTGCTAATTTTTGGTACACACCCTATCTATGATGGGGCCTTGCAAATGAATGGTTTAGATGACCAAAAAAAATGTGGGACCCATGTGATTTGGCACTCGAGCGTACCGAGCGTACAATCCTTTTCCTCTTTATAAATTTATAAGGTTTTGCAAATTTATAAGGCTTTTAAAATTGTAATGGTTTAAATAAGTTGGTTTTATATCCAAAATGTACAAAGTTGCAAAGGAAATCTAGGAAAACGATAGTGTTAGGGAGATGATATTTTCACCCCCGCCCCCCTTTCAGTACGCATTCGCCCCCATTATAACGTGAACAGTGGGCAACTTTAACGTTTTTTTTTGCGTTAAATCACATTAAAAGTGGGGCGAATGGGTACTACATGAGGGTGAAAATAACATGGCAACTGTATAGTGCAAATTAATGACAAATAGAGAAAGAGCCAATCCGTTAACGGTGGGGAAAGTGACCCATGCAAGAATGATGGACACTCCTTTCCATCTAAGAGATAAGAATGTTGGACCGCTCATCCATGACAGAATAACAACACGGTTCTACGATGTGCCGAAGGAAATATAGGCAAACCAATTGTGTTCTACGATGTGCCGAAGGAAATATAGGCAAACCAATTGTGTTAAAGATAACTTTACCAGCAGTATGAAAGGGTTTAGCTATAGTCTAGAGAAAGCGTGAGACACGCCAAGAAAGGGACCCTTATAAATTCTAGATCAGCAATTTATTGCAAACCAAACAAACACAACTGCCAATGATTTCTACCACGCGAGGTGATGTACCCACTGAGAGAGATCGTGAAGATCATAATCTCATAAGATTATCCAAATAATAAATGTAAGATTTAGACCATTCTGTAAATATTCAATCAAGCCATTTTGAATTGATTGTATTATTGAAAATCTCTTAACCTAGAGTAATCTCGATAATCTAGTTATTGACGTAATCAAACTAACATTAAATTTATAAGGAAATAGCTTAATCTAACTATATGCATCAGGCCAGTCATGGAAGATAAAATCTGTTTTTGAACATGAAGGGATCATTATAGAATCCTCCGTCCAGAAGGAAAATTAGATAGTTAGAAACCATAGTTCTAATTCAATTTATGTTTGTTTGTCAGCGGGTTAAATAATAAAAGACGAGCTAGCACATTATCAAAGCATCTATTGCCACATCAGTGGCCTACAATATTTATCACTCTTTATCAATATTTATTTGGGATTTGCTAGTTAGTTTCAGGTAAAGCCATTTCGCAGCTGGTCTTTGCATGAGAAAACAGCCACACAGGCGTACTTTTTAGCAGATTTTGTCTTATTCATTTAATTCATCGGAGGTGGCTGTTCTCTCGTGCAAAAGTTGGCCACGAAATGGCTTTCTGCGGAATTGCCTATCAAGCTAGCAAATACCTCAAGAGGCGTGTTGCGTGGTCTTGATCGCATCCCGAATGGACATCCCATGCATGAGAAAGGATTGTGAAAATTAATGGTTGTCGTTCACACGAGACAACATGATTCTATTCCAAAAAATAAAATTAAAAAGTGATTCCTATACGTGTCTTAAAAAACGTAATTCTAATTCTGGAAGCACTCCAAAGAATAAGAATTGATTCTAACTTCTATAGAGGGTTAGGATCAACCCTCTATTGTGCGGTCCCTATATAGATCGGAGAGTTAGGATCAAGCTATGCGGTCCCTCTATTGTGTCCCATATAATGGACGGTTTGGATCAACCTATGGTGTGGGCCGTACGCTACTTTTTGGAAAATAATGTACTATAAAGCCTTTCATCATATTAAAATTCGCAAGTTGATATTATTTGAATGATACTGACATACGATGTTTTAAATGACGAGGGAGTCTACACTCACGGACGTCCTCGGAGAATAGAGGACAAAGGGCTCCCTCATTGGTCAAATCCCATTTAAGATGGCACGGAAACTTAAAACAATAAAATGTCTCTAGGGGAATTGACCAATAGGGCCGCCTTTTGCTCCCTATTGTCCAAGGGCGCTTATGAATCTAGCATTCCTCTTTAATAATTGTGCCAAGTCACCTTGTCTTTTTATTTTTTAATTAAACTATAGGAGCTTTTTAGGAATTGTAATCATGGTTTTAAATTTCGTCCAAAATCTGAAATTTCGGACCGAAATCGACCGAAATCGAAATTAGGCCAAATCCCAAATTTTGATAAATTCTAAATTTCGGTTCAAAATTAGGTAAATTGGTTTTTTTATATAAAAACAATATTATTCTGAAATTTCAGCCGAAATTACCAAAATTTTTCGGCCGAAATTTCAGAATGAATAAAACAAGACATTTTTTAATTACCAGATTTCGGCCGAAATTACCGAAATTTCGAAATGAATAAAACAAGACTTTTTTAATTACCGGATTTCGGCCGAAATTACCTAAACTTTTCCGCTCGGAATGAATAAAACATGACTTTTTTTAATTAATGTATTTCAGCCGAAATTTCAGTTTCGGTGAGGGTCGAAACTGAAATTTTAAACCATGATTGTAATAATTAATAACCTTTGACTAGGGGTGTAAACGAGCCGAGCCGAGCCGAGCTTGGCCAGGCTCGGCTCGGCTCGTTAAGCTCAAAGGCTCGGCTCGGGCTCGAACCAGGCTCGGCTCGGCTAGGCTCGCGAGCCTATCGAGCTTGGGTTATAATCTGGAATATACGAATTAAATGGACGGTTTGGATTATCACGGTTTGGATTATCACAGTGGATTATCACGGTTTGGATTATCAAGGGTGCGAGATTCGCACACGCCAAGGTGGGTAGCAAAGGTTGCTAGCAAAAGCGAAATAATAAAAAAAAGAAGTCATCATTACGAAAAAGTAAAATATCTGAATGTATATAGTTTTAAATGAAAAATTACCAAAAAAGGTAGGAAATTATGACAATTATAAAAAAAATACAACCAAACGGTAGGAAGTTATGACAATTACTGAAAAAGTCATGATTATGCCTCAGCTGTTACTGTATTATATATAAATATATGACTATTTTTCTTAACGAGCCTTAACGAGCCAAGCCGAGCCGAGCCGAGCTTGGCCTAATTCGGGCTCGGCTCGGCTCGTTAAGGATTCGAGCCGAGCTCGAGCCGAGCTTTTTTCCAGCCGAGCTCGAGCGAGCTTCCGAGCCCGAGCCACAATTGACACCCTTACCTTTGACAGATGGGTTAAATAATAAAAGACAGGCCGAGTGAGTGTAATATCAAAACATGATAGATTAAAATACAATAACCTATTTTTCAATGTAGTATTTGAAATTAATTAATGAGAAATTTACCATTTAAATTCTAAAAGATTCTGAAATGAAATTTAGGGTCGATTTTCAACTTATTGACATGTGAATTAGAGAAAATAGAAATCCCAATAATCTTGTTCGGCTCACCTACCCACCACAAGTCCATTTCTAAAAAATTTCACTTTTGCGCCTTTTTCACCCTAAGAGATCTCATCAATCCGGAGTTGCTTTCGAGATCCCATCAATCCGTTTCTCTCAGCTAAAAATGAGAAGCCTTGCCGAAGACACCCGCCATCCCATTCTTTCCCAAGAAAAGCGGGAAGAACAGATTGATGAGAACCTTCAGAAATGATTATTAGTCGCTTTGAAGAATCCGAGTTTTTCGTCGTAAGAGAATGTAAAATTTCTGAAATGGGCTCAACGGGCCGAGTAGCCGAACAAGATTCTATGAGATATTTTCGCTCTTCTCATTCTTCACCACTTAAAAAAGAAGAATCCCTGTCATACCCCAAACCCCACCCTGGGCGTAGGACGTGGCAGCGCCGTACACCTGCAAGACGAGTCACACAAATGTACAAGGCTACAAAGCAATAACAGAACATAATCCTGGCATTCCATAATTAAAATATATATCAAAGTCTCAATTACTGCAGGCCCAACAAGGTCAAATCAAATCTCAACTCTCCCCTGAATCAAAAGTAAAATAATAAAGTCGTTACATCTTATTCAGAGTACTCATTTCCTAATGAATTGAAAATAACTAAACTAATCTTCAAGCCAAAGTCCAATTCAAATGCTAAGCGTCCTATTCTTCGTTAACCTCACGAGGGTCAAGACCTGAAAATGTTATATAACCACAGTCAGCTGAAAAGATCAGTACATAATAAAGCGCTACTCTAAGTACAGTCTAAGCATATGGTCCTCAGCAATTCCTCATATACATACATACGTATACATATCTACACACACAGATATATATATATATATATATATATATATATATATAGGTATGTCATTTGTAAGGGTAACGGATAGAATTCGAATCGGATATGGCTATATCCGAATTCGATTACAGTATAAACTATCCGGATTCGGATTTGGATTCGAATTCAATGGATATCTAATATCTATCACCAAATTTGACTCCGATGGATGTTGTTCGAATTCGGATATTATCCGTGTCCGTTTATCTGGTAAATTCGAACATTTTATTGCAGCACTTTATCTTTCTTCTCCTTCTTACTCCGCGAATGAATTTTTCAAACCCTAAAACTAGACCTCTACCTTCTCTTCTCAAAATTAACACTCAGACTCTAAAATATATGAGATCCTCTTCTTCCTTTTAGAACAAAGGCAGGAGAGAGAGAGAGAGAGAGAGAGAGAGAGAGAGAGAGAGAGATATTTTCACCCCCGCCCCCCTTTCAGTACGCATTCGCCCCCCTTATAACGTGAACAGTGGGCAACTTTAAAGCTTTTTTGCGTCAAATCACATTAAAAGTGGGGCGAATGGGTACTACATGAGGGTGAAAATAACATGGCAATCATATAGTGCAAATTAAATTTAGTATGTATAAATATATTTTATACATTTAGTATGTATATGTATATTTTCGTGTACAGCATTTAGAAATTTTGCATCTATCAGTTATTTAATCGCTATAAAGAAATTTTAGATTTAAAAATGATTTAATAACAGCAATATGGAAATTTAAATTTATAATGGTTTAAATAACTTGGAAATTTAAATTTATAAGCTTTTGTAAATTTATAAGGTTTTATAAATTTGTAATAGTTAATTTTATATCCAAAATGTACAAAGTGGCAAAGGAAATCTAGGAAAAACGATAGTGTTAATTGTAGATGGCAATTGAATGGTGCAAAATGTTAAAAATAGCTTTCATGGCAGTCTGAAAGTGTTGAGCTATAATCTAGGGAAAACGTGAGACATGCAAAGAAAGGGACCCCTATAACTTCCCTATAACTTCTTGATTGTGTGTGTGTGTGTGTGTGAGAGAGAGAGAGAGAGAGAGAGAGAGAGAGAGAGAGAGTTGTAATCTGAAAAGGCCTCATCATCTAAGATTTATCCAAATAATTTGTGTAAAAGTTTATCATGGCATTGGCAGCTTATAAACAAGCTCGTAGAGGCTTTCGTAATATTATGGAGGCAATCGTGTCTCCCTAAATCATTTCTCAAATGTTAAGATTAAAATGAGATAAAATTAACTCAAATTTTCCGTATCTTCATATCCCATAGTCTGAAAACCATCCCTATACACACCATTCATCTCACAATTTGTGAATTCTAATAATCCTGTTAGAAATAATCTCAGAGTTGCAATAAATTATTGTAAGGATTACGGTGCAGTGCGGCAACAGCAGATGCTTCCATGGAGGAAGGTACCAATTAGAAATGCCCCATGACCATGAGGAGCATTAGAGTTGAATATCGATTATTTTATCCTCAAGTAAATATCTCTTAATTTCTTTAAGAAGAATGATAGACGGAAGGGCGCCCGCCCATAAAAAGCCAGAAAAGGGCCCTTGATTAGATCCATGTCATTAAGTGCAATAGAATTTACTTTCTTAATCGATTTTAAAAGGTTACCGAAAATAACATGGATCCAATCATGGACCCCTTTTTAAGCTCTTTATGGAAGGGCACCCATGCGTCTATCATTCCTCATTATAAATATATTTAGTAGGAGATACTCTCTATATGATAAAAACGCTACATATATTTCATAGCTGTATGTCATTCAAATGAAGACATACGCTCCGTGGAAATAGGCTTGGCCAGGGACGGAGTCAATGGCCCCCCCTGAAGTTTGGGAATTTTTTAAAAGCCTTTTTTGGTAAATCCCAGGATTCTTATCCGTGAAGTGAGTTTTATTAAGCATTTTTTTCGTTAGCACCTATATTATAGCATTCTCTCTCTCTCTCTCTCTCTCTCTCAACAACAAAATATCTTAGAAATTTGAGGGCCAAAAGCGGAAATAATTGAGATTTTATATTGTGTGTGACGGTATGTTATTTTCAAAAAGGATTGTACCCAATTTCATGGGATGATCCAAATCGTTCATTTGTTTGGCCACAATGTAAATAGTTTGTGCCCCATAAATCATTTTCATAGGATGATCCTAACCCTCCGATCTAAAAGGGACAACCTCTACAGATAAGAGGGTAAGGATCATCATATGGAAATGAGTTTTGGGGCACAACCTATCTATGGTTGAGCCCAACAAATGAACGGTTTTGGATCATTCCATGAAGTGGGCTGTACAATCCTTTTTGTTAAATGGTGGACCATACATCCCAACACAAAACTCATAACTGAGATAGGTAATTAATGAAATTTTATATGTTGTCTGCAAGTGAAGTCCAATGTTTTTCAAAAAACTATTGTGTGGCACTGTGGCCCACTTAATAGGATGATTCAAATAGTTTATTTGTTAGGCCACAATGTAATAGGCTGCACTCCTTGAATCTTCTCCATAGGATGATACTAAAGCTCCGATCTACAATGTGATTGCTTCATAGGATCATCTTATGGAGATTATTTATGCGTTGCAGCCCATTTACGTTATGGCCCAACAAATGAATGGTTTGGATCATCCTATGAAGTGGACTTAGTACTTTTTGAGACATATTGGACTACATGTGTGGCCAACATATAAAATTTGGAGAATTATTTGGATTTTCATAGCAGAAAGAGATCCTTTTTTTCTTGGGCTATGCTATGCATGCGTGTAAATTAGCATGCTCTGTCCATCATAACATGAGGTGTAAATATTGGGCCCTATTATATCAAAATATGAGGTTTTAAATTTTGGGCTCCACCTTATGCATGGGATAGGGGGAGATGGTGGGCCCACCAATAAAATTTGAAGTCTAAAATGGTGGGCTCCAACATGCTATAACGCCATTCTTTGCTCCCCGTGAAGCAAATTCATGCCTCCGTCCCTGGGCTTGGCCAAGCCACATAAAATCTCGGTGTCTATCTTGTTGCTTGTGTTTATTTCAGATTTTCACTTTACGTGTGCACGATTGGATCGGATTTGCCCGGTGGATTTTCTCAACACGAGATAAATAATGGGATACATTATAATATCTGGGGTAAAAGTTTGCTTTTATTGTTTATTGAAATGATTGAAGATACGATAAAAGGAGTTTTTGCAAAAGAGCTGGTATATATAGAATAGAGTCATAATTTGTTTGCCAAAAGAGTCTTCTAGTTTCATAATTTGCGAATAGAGTCACAAGGTTTGCGTGAATTTTGCAAAGCAGGTCATTCCATCAATTTGTGACCAAAATACCCATGGCAGATTTTTTTTACTCACAAAAGACCAAAATGTCCTTATATGTGAAAATTACGTCAGTGATGTCTTTTGATAGGAGGGGTCCCACTAGCTCAATTCAAACCCATGCATAGGGTGGGGCCTGCCATTTTGCCTCGTATATTGACGGGTCTTTCACATGAAAATTACCTTGTGAAGGACCAAAATACTCGTGATGGCCATGATATGTTTTGATAGGATGGGTCCCACCAGCTCAATTCAAACCCATGCATCGGGTGCGTAGGTCCCACAATTTCCACCAAGCCCGTGTGCATGGTGTGTCCACAATTTTACATGTCACGTTTTGAGGGAGTGGGCACAACTTTTTACACCCATGCATAAAAAGCTGGTATATATAGAAATGATATTCCCACACCCTGGATTGAAAACTTATTATTGATTGTCATGGAGAGATTTTATATGATGGGTGGCAGTGTGAACCCGTATTTTTCAAAAAGTACTGTACTGCCCACTAATCCGTCCAATTGTTGGGCCACAACGTAATTAAGTTGTGGCCAAAAAATCATTTTAATGTGATGATCCTAACCCTCCGATCTATAGAGGGACCGCACATTATGTAAGCTTTTATAGGATCATTTTGATTTTTTGCGCACAACCTAATTACCTGGTGGCCCAACAGATGGACCAATTGGATCATCATATGGAGTGGGCCGTACTGTACATTTTAAAAAATAAGGGTTTACATGGCCACCAATCATATAAGATCTGTGCCATGGATATTTCCATCTTTTTACATAGTTAATTTTTGCCTTTCCACGTATCAGGACATTTTCGTCTTTTTCAGGGAGTTGGAAAAATTCTGCCGTGCGTATTTTGATCACAAACCGATGGCTTAACCTGATTTACAAAAGTCACTCAAACCTAGCGACTCTATTTGCAACCTTTTGGCAAATAAAGCATAGTTGAAGACTTCTTTTGCAAAAACTCCTAAAAATTATCCTACCTTGATATTAAGTGATGAACGAGATTCAAGAGACTTTTTTCTATATCGGAAGGACATTACTTGGTTCCATTATCTAATTATCTTTTCCTATCTCTAGAAAGATATGCAGGTTAATGCCTATAGACACCTCATTTTGTCCCTACTACAAAACAACACAATCGGTCAATCTTTCATATAAGAGAGGTAAATGTCATATGAATTTTGCGAGATCCCACATCGGAAAAGGAGAGAAAGTTTGTGGGCTATATATGTGGATTCTAACTCCCCTTGTGTAGATGCGCTTTTAGCATCTCCAAGGGGCGAGCCCCGCCGAGACGGTCAGACACAATAACGCTTCTAAGAGCAATGGGTAGAAGACCCAAAACTGGACAGTATTTACACAGTGGGGATCAGGAGATGACATTATGATATCAAAGCCAAGTTTCCCACAGTACAATTTGATAACGAGGATGCTGGCCCCAAGGAGGTGCATTGTGAGATCCCACATCGGAAAGGGAGACAAAGTCTGTGGGCTATATATATGTGGATTCTCCCTCTCCCTCAATAGACATGTTTTTAGCATCTCCAATGGGTGTGCCCCGTGGAGTGGCAACCAAACAGAATTCTCTCTCTCCCTCTAACAATGAGATTTCTCTCTCATCCCATACAGAATTCTATCTTTAGTAAAACTGGGGCCGGGTACCACATATCATGACCTCCAGAAGCAGGATTTCAAGCATTTAAACCAAATACTAGTTTCATTCATTTTTACATTTTTATTCTGTTATAGAGCACGCGCACGAGAGAGAGAGAGAGAGAGAGAGAGAGAGAGAGAGAGAGAGAGAGAGAGAGAGAGAGAGAGAGAGATTCCACCTTCATTTAACAATGTAAAAATGATACTAGATTCCACCTTCATTTACAAATAGAGAAAGAGCCAATCTGTTACGAAGGGGAAAGTGACCCATGTCGAACCAATGCTAACTAAACAATTATGGTGGGGAATGTGACACTAAGGAACGTCCATTATCTGTACATATCAAAAAGTAAAAATTTCTTAAGAGGATCCTTAAGGACACTCCTTTCCATCCAAGAGATAAGATTGTTGGACCACTCATCCAAGACAGAATAACAACACGGTTCTACGGTGTCTCGAAGGAAATGAAAGGGTTAAGCTATAGTCGATCTAGACAAAACGTGAGACACGCCAAGAAAGGAACCCTTATAAATTCTAGTTCAGAAATTTATTGCAAACAAACAAACAAACATAAATTCCAGTGACTTCTACCACGAGGTGTTGTACCATGCACTGAGAGAGAGATCATGAAAATCATCATCTTATAAGATTATCCAAATAATATATAAGATTTAGACCATTCTGTAAATATTCAATCAAGCCATTTTGGATTGATTGTATTATTGAAAATCTCTTAACCTAGAGTAATCTCAATAATCTAGTTATTGACATAATCAAACTAACATTAAATTTATAAGGAAATAGCTTAGTCAAACCATATGCATCATTCCAGTCATGGAAGATAAAATCTGTTTTTGAACATGAAGGGATCATTATAGAATCCTCCGTCCAGAAGGAAAATTAGATAGTTTGTAGAGAAACCATAGTTCTAATTCAATTTCTGTTTGTTTGTCAGCGGGTTAAATAATAAAAGACGAGCTACCACATTATCAAAGCATCTATTGCCACATCAGTGGCCTACAATATTTATCACTCTTTATCAATATTAATTATTTGGGATTTGCTAGTTAGTTTCAGGTAAAGCCATTTCGCAGCTGGCCTTTGCATGAGAAAACAGCCACACAGGCGTACTTTTCAGCAGATTTTGTCTTATTCATTTAATTCATCTGAGGTGGCTGTTCTCTCGTGCAAAAGTTGGCCACAAATGGCTTTCTACGAAATTGCCTAGCAAATACCTAAAGAGGCGTGTTGTATGGTCTTGATCGCATCCCGAATGGGCATCCCATGCATAAGAAAGGATTATGAAAAATAATGGTTGTCGTTCACACGAGACAACATATTCTATTCCAAACAATAAAATAAAAAAGTGATTCCTCGTAATTCTAATTCTGGAAGCACTCCAAAGAATAAGAATTGATTCTAACTTCTATAGAGGGTTAGGATCAACCCTCTATTGTGAGGTCCTTGCATAGATCGGACGGTTGGGATCAAGCTATGGAAATGATTTTTGGGGCACAACCTATTTAGGTTGTGTCCCATCTAATGGACGGTTTGGGTCATCCTATGGTGTGGGCCGTACGCTGCTTTTTGAAAATTAATGGACTATAAGGCCTTTCATCATATTAAAACTCACAAGTTCATATTATTTTAATGATATTGACATACGATGTTTTAAATGACGAGGGAGTCTAGACTCATGGGCGCCCTTGGAAAAAAGAAGGCAAAGGGCTCCCTCATCGGTCAAATCCCATTTAAGATGGCACGAAAACTTAAAATAATAAAATGTCTCTAGGGGAATTTCACCAATAGGGCTGCCCTTTGCTCCCTATTGTCCAAGGTCGCTTGTGAATCTAGCATTCCTCTTTAATAATTGTGCTAAGACACCTTGTCTTTTATTTTTTTTAATTGGATTATTGGAGCTTTTTAGGAATTGTAATCATGGTTTTAAATTTCGTCCAAAATATAAAATTTCGGTCGAAATTAGGCCAAATCCCAAATTTTGCAAAATTCCAAATTTCAGCTGAAATTTCAGTAATTTCGGCAAAAAATTCTGAAATTTCGGTTCAAAATTAGGTAAATTGGTTTTTTTATATAAAAAATAATATTATTCCGAAATTTCGGAATGAATAAAACAAGACTTTCTTTAATTATCAGATTTCAGCCGAAATTTCGAAATGAATAAAACAAGACTTTTTTAATTACTGGATTTTGGCTGAAATTACCAAAAATTTTCGGCCGAAATTTCGGAATGAATAAAACATGACTTCTTTTTATTAACGGATTTCAGCCGAAATTTCAGTTTCGACGTTGCTCCGGCAGCAACGAGACATCCCTCGCTCCCTCCTTCTCTTTCTCTCTCTTTAAACATGATCATGAAGATGATTGATGTAGTTTGTATTCAAATCAAAATACAAATGCATGAGGTATCCAAACGGGCCCTAATAGATTTTAAGCAGACCTAGTAAATATGTGATCAATGAAGATAAGAACGTCATTTGTGAACGAAGGTGGGATATAGGCTGTGCATTTCTACCCAGTTTCAAACCTTTAATAAGACTCCTTTCTTCCCTTCGAAATACTATAAGACTTGGAACTCCCGCTATTAAAATAAAATGATAAGGAGAAAGGAGATTAACTTGTGGAATGCCTCTCGAACTCCCACGGAAACCAGCCAGAGCCCCATTCACTAAGATTGAGAACATTAGCAATGATTTAATCCACCTCCATCTTTCACCAAATTCTATCTTTTCCTAAATAAATTCACATGATCATGCGCTTTTTCCATATCTATAGATAAACCCTTGCTCTCCCTCCCTTCCAAAAATACCAACCTAGCCAACAGAATTGAGTCAAAGAAGCCCACTTGTTACGAATTGGGTTCGCATGAAGTTGTGAATCTTGAACCCGAACCCGAACCCAAACAAAGCAAACCGATGAACTAGGAAACATTAGTGTGACGTGCAGAATGTAGACAAAATGTTCAAATCTCTATGGCTCTAGCTAAACCTACTGGTATTTTCTATTGAGAAATGATTCTAATCAGTGTAGACATTCCACGTGTATGAGGTGGTAGAAACAAGATGCTTTGTGGCTCCAGGCCATTGTGCCATTAGTTTCCAATGGGGATTTGAATATTGGGAATTGAAGAGAAATAACCTAAGACAAATCCATGTCCCAGAGTTTTTATATGGTGAAAGGTCATGCACGCAAATGCAGCAGAAAAAGGACAGTGCCGTGTAAACCATCCATTTGTTAGGGGGTCTGACATAGATAGGTGGCTCCCCAAAAATCTTCTCTACAGGATGATCCTAACTCTCCAATATGTGGAGGTTTAAAATGAGGAGCACGGGTTCTCCATAGAAAACATGAAACAATCTCCATAGAAAACAAAAAGCAATCAGAGATGGGAGCCTCACTCTGAAAAGCTCCTCGCGACCATAATGTGGTAGCAGGGGAATAGACCAAGACTAGAGTTAAATTTCAAATTACTCATCCAAGTGAGATTTGCATATCCTCGTACACATTTCCATCCAAGCTCAACAGGGTACCACCCAGTGTGTGAATGAGGAAAAAGTTGACGACAAATCGATATAAAAATGTGCAAGTTGATATTTGATCATACTTGTGATCAGATCAACAATCAAACTATACACGCCTCTTAGATAAAAAAGGCTTAAATGCATTATAATCGGGAGGGTTACTCTTATTACTCTTCCCAAACATAGTAAATGTAAAGGCCATTCAAATTGAAATCTTGTACGAAAACCATTCCATAAGCCAGAGAAAATAGGAGATGGATGTAAGATGGCAGAGAAGATACCCTAATACACATAAACCTCCATTTTCTCAAGAAATATGGAGTTTTACAATTGGTTTCAACTAAAGCACATAACCCTGAGAAATGGAAACACTTTGTGAGCGTGCTAATCAAGGCCACCAAGCCTTTAGGATGCCCGATATGAACAACTCATCTGTTAAAAAATAAATAGACTGCAAGGGGAATGAATGGCGCACAAAAAATATATAAATAAACTAAAAGAAATAAGAAAAACAGCAAAAAAAAAACTTGTTTAAATAGGATGCTCATTCATGGAAAAAAATGAAACTTCAGAAAAACCACTATCAATGCTAAGGCACCTGATCATTTGAAAGCATGTAGATTGTAAACCATGAAAGTGATACGCCTAGACCTGAGCAGGGCCTAACGTAAATCCAGGACCCTCACATCTGTACCTCCCATCAGGGCCAATTCCAAAACCTTTTGGATCAGCAAACACATTCTCTAGAAGCTGGCTGCGTTGTGGATGAGGGCTCGCTTCTGCAAACTCCACAGCATCTTCAATTATCTCATCAATTTTCTTCTCGATAGCCTTCAACTCAGATTCATTGGCTAGATTGGTCACGATAATGTATTTCTTTAGGGCCACGATGGGATCTCTAGCAGCATAATGAGACTTCTCAGCTGCCAAAACAAAGAACATGTGAGGGGAAATCATCAATAATAGATGCAGTATTGTACCATTCAAAAAAAAAGATTCAGTATTGTATGATAATGTTTTCTGAGCAACAATGCCAGCCGAAGAATTGTGTCAAGTTAGTAAGGGAGTGAGTTGATTTTTATTGTAGAACCATAACATGTATCACAAAATCTAAGGCTATAGAACCAGGATCCTTCAAAATGGGTGGAATACCCAGCTCGAAGATGATACGATAAAGATAATGGTGTGGATATGTGTTGGATACGGCTAACCGGTATCCTCTTTTGGCTCTTTTTTTTTGGCGCTATTGCTTAGGTGCGTGGTCTTTCATATATAAATAACCTTTTGAGCACAAATTTTCTTCATTCTTTTTATGTTCCTCAACATAAATGAAATGAGAATCCCAAGTCATACATGCTTCTTTTTTCTTTTTATATTCATCCTCATAAAGGAAATGAGAATACTAAGCTAGAGAGAATGGCCATTCAAAAAAACAAGCTAGAGAGAGACGTATAAATGGAAGCTTAAATTTAGATAGAATCTTAAAATTTGACGAAGAATCAGGTAAATAACTAGGATATAAATTCAAAATATCAATGAAAGAGAAGAAAATAGAAAAGCATCCACCTCCCACGTAGATGCAAACAGACTCTTACATTACTTGTGTCGAATCACCTGGCTTGGGATATGATTGACGCAATTTGGCTACGCATATTAAGGAAATGATATCTAAATAGTACATTTTAAGGTTTCGAGACTTAAGTAGAGCCAAATCCACAAATTGTAGTATCAAAAGACATCAAAACTGGTCAGAGTCAGAAGCTGAGTTCTACGAGAAAGGTAGAAGTATGGTTTCATATTGGCAGAGGAACTGACAAAGAACTGCAAAAAACTTTGGAAAGAATGAACGCAACAAGTACAAATACTAAAACCTCAAGCTCCTATCTTCAATGAGGAAGAAAGTTTTTCTGAATTGTTAATAGTGTTTCGTTGCCCCAATTAGAGATTGGAAAGACTGAAAAATTAGATATTTAACAAATAGAGGAAGCTCAGATGACGGGAAAACATAGTAAGGATCAAATAGAAGCATCATCGTCATCATCATAATCATCAGAAACAACAACAACGGCACCAAAACACATAAGGCATATTTTGGATCAGCATAGAAATATCTCACGTTAAACCAACAAATTTCCCTAATTTGACAAAAAATAACTTGGGCACCAGACTTCACTAACCTAATTTTCACCAACCAACTGCTCGGCTCTGGACTACAAACCAACCTGCACAAATTTATTATCCAAGCACGAATTTCCAATCCAAGAACAATACAGCAAAAAATTAAGAAAAGAATATAACCAAAATATTTTTTTATCACCACCAACATATAAAGAACGGATCAGATCCACCCCCCTACAACCACACCCATAAATAGAGAACCCCACAAACATGCATTCCATTCAATCGCAGTCCAACTAGCATAACAAGCATATATCATAACGAAAACCGAAAACGCAACACTAATCGAATTAGAAAAAAGTAAGCTCAAATTCAAATTCTCACCAGGATCGCGAAGTTCATCGGGATCAGCCAATGAATGCCCTCTAAACCTGTAAGTCTCACATTCAATCAAACTCGGCCCCCTTCCCCTCTCCTCGCCCTTCCAATCGCCTCTTTTGCCACCTCCTTCAAAACATCCATTCCATCCACATGTACCCCCGGCATTCCAAAAGCCGGCCCCTTCTTCCAAATCTCCGGATTCGATGTCGCCCTCAAATCGCCCACAAATTATTCTCCACCACAAACACAATTGGCAATTTCCAAAGCGCCGCCATATTCAAACATCCAAAAAACTGCCCATTATTACACGTCCCATCTCCAAAAATCGCCAAAGTCACATGATCACAATCCTCTTCTTTAAGTACCTGTTAAAGTATAAAAGATTAAATAACGCAATCTCTAACACATTAACCTTTTGGAGTAATCGGTTGTTTCACATGGTATCGGAGCAATTGCCCTTGGTTCAAAACTCCTTTATATTAAAATTGCACATGTAATGGCCAACCTAAAAGAGGGATGACATGTGCCATGTGTAGGCCAACCCTAAAAAGAGGGGCCAGAGGGGCCACACGTGAGGGGGTGTGCTAAAATAAAAAAGATTAAGTATAATGCCTTCTCCAACAGCTTAAGCTTTTGGAGTAATTGGTTACTTCACATTGTATCAGAGCAAAAGGTCATGAGTTCAAACTCTTTGATACTAAAAATCCACATGTAACCCAAAAGAGGGGCCACATGTGCCACATGTAGGTCAACCCTAAAAACGAGGGCGCCACACATGAGGGAGAGTATTAAAGTATAAAAGATTAAGCGGAATACTAGGGACGCCCTTGCAAAAATCTGAAAGGGCGCCCCATTGGTCGAATGTAACCAAAGTACATTTAGTGTGGGGGTGCCCTTTGGTTACATTCAACCCATGGGGGTGCCCTTTCACCCCCTCAGTCTAGCATTCCTCAAAGATTAAATAACGCCATCTCTAACAGCTTAAGCTTTTGGACTAATTGGTTGTTTCACAGTACCTCCCTCCTATACCTAGAAGTAAGAGCCACGCCAGTGGCAACATGAATTCCTTCTCCTATAAAGGCGAACCCTCCAAGTACATTGTGCTCTTTGGAGAACATGTGCATTGAGCCGCCCTGGCCGCGGCAGCATCCTGTGGTTTTGCCATTACTGCGCGAGCTGAGACGCCCTTGCTTAAGGCGTGAAAGTGATCACGGTATGTACTACAGACTGAATCTTCCTTTTTTAAGAGCTTTATAAAACCAGTTGAAACTGCTTCTTGGCCGTTGTAGAGATGAACAAATCCAAACATTTTTCCTCTGTAATACATTTGGGCGTACATGTCTTCGAATGATCGGCCTAGGATCATGTCTTCGTATAGATCTAATCCTTCTTCTTTCGTTATAAGCTGCGAAGAGAAATCAATGAAAGTTAGGGTTAGGGTTAAGGTTGGTTTTCAGTTCCGAGATAGAATATTGTAGAATTTGTGTTCTGAGATGGGTAATTGAAAAATTAGGGTTTTCTGAGATGGAAATTTGAAAAAATAGGGGTTTCTAAGATGGAAAGTTGGAAAATTAGGGAATCCTGAGATTCAAAGTTGGAAACTTAGGGTTTTCTGAGATGGAAAATTGAGGAATTCCTGAGATACAGAACTGAGAAATCAGGGCATCCTGAGATACAAAATTAAAAAATTAGGGTATTCAGAGATACAAAATTGAAAAATTAGGGTATTCTGAATTACAAAATTGAAAAATTAGGGCTTTCTAAGATACAAAATTGATAAATTAGGGCTTTCTGAGATACAAAATTGATAAATTAGGCTTTTCTGAGATGTAAAATTGAAAAACAGGGCTTTCTGAGATGCAAAATTGAGAAATTAGGGTATTCTGAGATAGAAAATTGAGAAATTAGGGTTTTCTGAGATACAAAATTGAAATATTAGGGGTTTTTTTTTTAATGATTACCAGGTTGGAGGAGGAGAAATTGGATTTGAGCTTATTTTCCTTGACCAGATCAGAGACAGCAGCAGTGGGGGAAGAATGGGGGGAGGATGAGGGTAAGATTTTGGGGAAAATGCGGAATTTTTTGGTGGAGCTGAGGAAGGGGGTGGGAGTGAGGGAATTTTAGGGGGGAGATCGTGTGGTGGTGAAAGGTGGAGGGTGAAGGATCTTGATGGCGGAAAAAGAAGACATTTTTTAGGGGGCTGGATTGGGAGGATTTGGGGGGTGTGATTTCAAGGAGGAAGGAGGGAGAGGGGAGAGGGAATAAATAGGTAGAGGGAGGGCGGAGAAAACAGAGAGGAATGGTGTGGAAGAAACCGCACTGGAAGTTGGCTAATTTTTTAGACAGAGATAAATTCACTCCCATCTATGATGAAATCAACCCCTATTTTTCAAAATGGACTGCACAGGCCACACCATCGGATGATCCAAACCGCCCATTGTATGGGCCAAAATGTAAATAGCTTGTGCCCATAAATCATTTCCATAGGCTTTTTCTAACCCTCCTATCTAAAGAAGGACGGTTGGGATCATCCTGTTGAAATGATTTCTGAGGCGAAACCTATTTATATTGTGGCCCATCAAATGGACGGTTGGGATCATCCTATGGTGTGGGCTTTTTCTATGCTCGCATAGGCATAGAAACCTATTTAACACCAACATTCACAGCAATGAAAAGTGCAGATTCAACTACGATGGTATGAACGAATTGAGAGGAAGCTTGCAATATGGAGGAAGAGGTTTATTTCTTTCGGGGAAAGAATTACACTGATTAAAGGGGCCCTATCTAACCTGCTAGTATATTTCATGTCCTTGTACAAAATTCCAATCAAGGTAGCTTTGACTATTGAAAGATTGCAAAGGAACTTCTTGCGGGATGGAGAAGGGTCCCTAAAGAAGGTAAGGCACTTAGTAAGCTGGGATAAAGTTACACAACCTAAGGCGAATGGAGGCCTGGGTATCAGCAAGATTAGATTGCGAAACAAATCCTTAATTGGCAAATGGCTGTGGAGATATGGCAAGGAGAAATCTGCTCTGTGGCATCGGGTTATTGGACTAAAATACGGCACCAACTGGGGGGATTGGAGTTCTAAGAAGCCCGTGGGAGGAAAGGGCTCAGGTGCGTGGAAATCTATCTGCTCCGTTAAAGATGATTTTGACCAAGCAATTTGTTACAAAGTTGGACATGGCTCTAAGGTTAGATTTTGGCTTGATCTTTGGTGTGGCCAATCAAAATTATGCTTGGAATTCCCGAGCCTTTTCAGAATTGCCAGAAGCTACAGTTGCAGATTACGTGGTCAGAGAAGGTCAAGGGGGGAGAGGATTCTCGGATATTCGTTTGCGTCAGAATCTTAAGGAAGAGGAAACTCATGAGTTCGAGAGATTGCTCTGACTTATTGATCGAAGTGACATATTGTTCGCAACATAATGAGGATGAAAGAATCTGGATTCCAGCTTCTGATGGGGTTTTCACTGCTAAGTCTTTCTTTAATCTGTTGAACGACAGCTCTATTTCTCTAATGAGGCGGGTTTGGAAATCACTAGCGCCACCAAGAGTGGTGGCCTATGGATGGACCTTGATGCATCGCAAGATTAATACATGCGACCGCCTAAAGAAAAGACAGTTCAGTATGGCGAGCATGTGTGTCCTATGCCACCAAGATGAAGAAACTCTGGACCATTTAATGTTGCATTGCCTCTTTGCTTATCATCTATGGAAAAGAGCAATTGGAACCTTTGGAATTTCTTGGGTTTGCCCGCAATCTATTACTTCCCTTCTATCAGGTTGGCATACAGGACCGTTTGGAGAAATGGGATATAAAAATGGTAAAATTAAAATTTTAAACTTATTTTCTTTCTTAGGGATGATTGGAAAGGGGGGCATATTTTTACAAAAAGGGAGTTAGTATAAAAAAAATATTAAAAAATAAGGGTTTTTTTTCCCAAAAAATTAAGGGGGGCAATTGTCCCCCTTCCCTGTCAAGTGCCATCGCCCCTGTGAGAGAGAGAGAGAGAGAGAGAGAGAGAGAGAGAGAGAGAGAGAAGTCTCTTCAACCATCTCATGGATCCATATAATTAAGATCTCCTAGGTCCCTGCTCATATTTCATATTAAAAATAAATAGATACTTTCTTTGGATAATAACTCGATCCCATTATAATAACAAATCAATAGTCGATGTAAACATATAGTGAACATACGATTTAGGCAAGTTATTCCTAGTACTTTCTCTAAAACTTCACACCACGAGGAATGCATTGTTCATTTGGAAGTTGGAAACAAAAGGAACCACAATCATCACATATATCATTGCCTCATCTACATGCATCGGTCATATAAACATAGCACACTGCACACATAAGATTTATTTATTGATGCGAGGCTCATCCGCATAACAGCCTCGGCTCTTTATTATTACATTCGTAGATACACAAAGACAGAGCAAGAAGATAATCAGCTCCCTTATTTTAATACTAGTAGTAGTAGTACCCATCTCTCTTTGCCAAGCTGCAAATTAATCAGGTAGCGTAGGGGAAGTTGTAGTATGCGCTCCCATTCTCATGGAATACTCCATAGTAACGGCTCCATTGATTCATAGTCATACCGTCCTCATCGTACATACCAAGAATATAGGTCTCAAGACGCCCCGGCAACTTTGGAGTTCCATTCATCACATGCTGAATTAGGTTATCGTTGTAAGTTTGGGCATTTTCAATCGTTGCTTCGAATTCTCCATTATGAGGCCATCCAGTTGCCGCCACGATAAGATTCACATGGCGTTTTTTCAGAGCATAAATGGCTGAATCGAATGCATCCACCATAGAATCAAACACATATTTGTATATATAGTTTCCATCGGTTACCAGAGGGGTTGTGGCAGTGAAGAGGTAATGAGCGAGATCCAGGTTATGATGGCTATGGAAACGATATGGTAACGGGTAAACATTAACGAAGAGTGGGGCTTTATTGGAGATAAGGAAGTCAATGATGGGTGCTAGGATGACCCCGACGCTATTCCTGAAGATACATTGAGAGGGCGGATTGGTAACATCATAGTTTTCCAGATCATGTATTCCAATGGTTGTGGACACCTTGATTTTTCCCTTAGTTCTTGGATCTTGTTGGATTGCATCATTTATGTTGATCATTGCCTGGTGCAAGCTTTCAGATTCATCAAGTAATAACACGTCCTGACCAACACAGATATACTGGAATTCGACGTGAGGCCAATACCTCAATATGAAATTGCCAACCCACAAAGCTGCTTCTTGAGGGTTTTTGGCGAATACATTAAGATGACTGTTGTCAACTGGAATGATGACTTTAATGTTGGTATTGCGGAGCGCATCCAAAATATCACGGTGACCAAGGTCTGCCTTTGAAAGCCACAATTTGGTGATGTTGTTCATTTGGCAATGTCTGACCGTGTCTTGAGGAGGTATTGGTTTGCTCCTATCATTTCCGTAGACGAAACTGAGAGCAGGGGCTGCAAAATTATCATCATCATTTTCATCAGTATCATAATCATAATAATCATATATATATAGGATTTGCAAGGGACCATAGAAGAAGGCAGATAAGTTATCTACACACTAGCTTAAAATACAGTAGGGGCCACGTTATAGTTATCTACACACTAGCTTAAAATACAGTAGGCGCCACGTTATTTGGGTGATCCAAACCATTAATTTTTAAGGCCCTCACATAGATAGGGTGTCCACAAAAAATCAGATCCATAGGATCATCCTAACCATTCAAACTGTGGAGGCAAAAAATGGACTAATTTGTGAAGGTTTAAAGACATCCATTTTACCTCCACAAATCGTAGGGTTGGGATGATCCTATGGATCTGATTTTTTGTAGACACCCTATCTATGTGAGGGCCTTTAAAATGGATGGCTTGGATCACCCAAACAATGTGGGCCCCCACTGTATTTTAAGCTAGTGTGTAGAGAACTCTCTACACATATGTGTAGGAACCGTTTTCTCATATGTATATGTATATGTGTGTGTGTGTGTGTGTTTTGATGGTGTACCCTGTTTAATTGACGGCAAAGGGAGAATATGACGGTTTTAGTAGTGTTGAGAAAGGGCTGCTGGGTGGCAGTGTGGGGTGTGTGTGTGTGTGTGTGTGTGTGTGTGTGTGTGAGAGAGAGAGAGAGAGAGAGAGAGAGAGAGAGAGAGAGAGAGAGAGAGAGAGAGAGAGAGAGAGAGAGAGAGAGATTTAAGCAAAATCTTAAATAAGTCACTTGGATTTTGGGTAATTTTACTGGACCACATTGACACAATCAAATTAGTAGGTGAGCTACAAAACCTGAAGCAGATTAATAGGGAAAAATTCTATTGAATAGATAGTAAATAGAGAGCTTTTAGCCTTTTAAGGAGAGTAGAGAGAGATTTTAGGGAAAGAGAATAATGAAAATATAAATTGTTTCATATTTAAGATAGGTTCATATTTAGGGAACGAAAATCATATTCGGATGGGATTTCGTGCGAGAGAAAAATGGAGCGCGAAAATCAAAGAATTGGAAAATTTGATTTTATTTGGTGTGGCAAACCCACAATAATAGTGGCAAATTAATTGAGAAAAATTCAAATTTTTAGAGGCCGAAAAGTCAACTAGTTTGGGACGAAGGCTTTGTTGAGTTGAGTTGAGAGGGAGAAAGTCATATTAATGGTTACAAACAAGAATTTGTAGTGGAAACAATTTTTCAAAGAAAAAAAAATCTCAGAAAATAGACGAATCACAGCGGAAAGAAACATGATTAGTGTATTATATATATTTATTTAGGGGGATGATATTTTCACCCCCTCTGTCAGTACGCATTCGCCCCCCTTATAACGTGAACAGTGGGCAACTTTAACACTTTTTGACGACAAGTCATGTTAAAAGGGGGGTGAATGTGTACTGCCGCGGGGGTATTGAAAATATCACCGCTCTTTATTTGTATGGGACTTATTTGCTAGGGACTTTCGTAGAAAGGCATTTCGCAGCTAGCTGTTGCATGAGGAAGCAGCGACAAAGGTTTAGTTTCTAGCAGATTTTGTCTTATTCATCTGAGGTGGCTGCTCTCTCGCGCAACAGCCAGCTGGAGAATATCTTTCTGAGAAAGTCACTAGTGAAACCCTATATATGTACATGGAGTTGAAGATGCCATTGAGAACACTCGCACAAAGAGAGAAAGAGAACATTCTGAATTAAAACTGACTCAAATGAAGTGTTCTAAATTAAAATTGATTCAAATGAAAATGCTACCTTAACCCTTAGAACCCTCGCTCTAAATATCTTTACCTGTCCATACTTGGCATGTATGTTGTATCCATCACCACAACAAATTAAATGTATAATATCTACATTTGATTTTTTTCTTTTTCTTTTTTTTTTTCCATTCCCGTGCCCGTGCATCGCACAGGTCTGCAATTAGTTCTGAATTAAAATTGACTCAAATGAAAATGCTACCTTAACCCTTAGCACCCTCGCTCTAAATTTCTTTACCTGTCCATACTTGGCATGTATGTTGTATCAATCACCACAACAAATTAAATGTATAATATCAACATGCATTAAACAGTAATATATATACATATATGTATAGGGATTTTCTAGTTGAATAGTGCAAAATAGTAAAACTACCATTACCAGCAGATGTGTTGAACTATAAAAGATTAAATAACACCATTTCCAACAGCTTAAGCTTTTGGTGTAATTGGTTGTTTCAACATGGTATAGAGTAACATGTTCTTGGTTCAAAACTCCATGATATTAAAAATCGACATGCCATGGCCAACCCAAAAGAGGAGCCACTTGTGCCGTGTGTAGGCCGACCCTAAAAAGAGGGGCCACACATGAGGGGGAGTGTCAAACCATAAAAGATTAAATAACGCCATCTCCAACAGCTTAAGCTATTGTAGTAATTGGTTGTTTCAACAAGATGGGAGAGGATACTCTGATGGGAGAGAATAATCTGAATTAAAACTGACTTTCACCTCATTACATGCACATATTTTGTGAGAGAGAGAGAGAGAGAGAGAGAGAGAGAGAGAGAGAGAGAGAGAGAGAGAGAGAGTGTGTCATGCCTGAAGGAGATGCCATTGAAAACACTATCACAGACAAAGAAGAACACTCTGAATTAAAACTGACTCAAATGCAAATGCGGATGCCTCAACCCTTGCACCCTTGCTCCTTATATAGAGGGAAGGAGTGCTAAATTTCTACAACCCTGTCCACACTTGCATCTCTTTAGTATAAGTGCTCACAACCACCACAATAAATTTTAAATAAGATGGAAATGAATAATACAAAATCTGGTACAAGGTGGCTGTTCTCTCCTAGGAAATGGCTTTCACCCGAAATTTTCTAGACATCTTCTACTAATAAATGGATTCCTACAATGCAGGTCATCAAAACCACCACAATAAATTTAGTTTGTATTAATATATATATAGATTCCTAGAATGTAGTTTTCATATAAAGCATTTAGAAATTTTACATCTATCAGTTATAAGATATTTAATTGCTATAGAGAAATTTTAGATTTAAAAATGATTTAATAACAGCAATATGGAAATTTAAATTTATAATGGTTGATATAAGTTGGAAATTTAAATTTATAAGGTTTTATAAATTTATAAGGTTTTGCAAATTTATAAGGCGTTTAAAATTGTAATGGTTTAAATAAGTTGGTTTTATATCCAAAATGTACAAAGTTGCAAAGGAAATCTAGGAAAACGATAGTGTTAGGGAGATGATATTTTCACCCCCGCCACCCTTTCAGTACGCATTCGCCCCCCTTATAACGTGAACAGTGGGCAACTTTAACGCTTTTTTTTGCGTTAAATCACATTAAAAGTGGGGCGAATGGGTACTACATGAGGGTGAAAATAACATGGCAACTGTATAGTGCAAATTAATGACAAATAGAGAAAGAGCCAATCTGTTAACGGTGGGGAAAGTGACCCATGCAAGAATGATGCATGACAGAATAACAACACGGTTCTACGATGTGCCGAAGGAAATATAGGCAAACCAATTGTGTTCTACGATGTGCCGAAGGAAATATAGGCAAACCAATTGTGTTAAAGATAACTTTACCAGCAGTATGAAAGGGTTTAGCTATAGTCTAGAGAAAGCGTGAGACACGCCAAGAAAGGGACCCTTATAAATTCTAGATCAGCAATTTATTGCAAACCAAACAAACACAACTGCCAATGATTTCTACCACGCGAGGTGATGTACCCACTGAGAGAGATCGTGAAGATCATAATCTCATAAGATTATCCAAATAATAAATGTAAGATTTAGACCATTCTGTAAATATTCAATCAAGCCATTTTGAATTGATTGTATTATTGAAAATCTCTTAACCTAGAGTAATCTCGATAATCTAGTTATTGACGTAATCAAACTAACATTAAATTTATAAGGAAATAGCTTAATCTAACTATATGCATCAGGCCAGTCATGGAAGATAAACTCTGTTTTTGAACATGAAGGGATCATTATAGAATCCTCCGTCCAGAAGGAAAATTAGATACTTAGAAACCATAGTTCTAATTCAATTTCTGTTTGTTTGTCAGCGGGTTAAATAATAAAAGACGAGCTAGCACATTATCAAAGCATCTATTGCCACATCAGTGGCCTACAATATTTATCACTCTTTATCAATATTTATTTGGGATTTGCTAGTTAGTTTCAGGTAAAGCCATTTCGCAGCTGGTCTTTGCATGAGAAAACAGCCACACAGGCGTACTTTTTAGCAGATTTTGTCTTATTCATTTAATTCATCGGAGGTGGCTGTTCTCTCGTGCAAAAGTTGGCCACGAAATGGCTTTCTGCGGAATTGCCTATCAAGCTAGCAAATACCTCAAGAGGCGTGTTGCGTGGTCTTGATCGCATCCCGAATGGACGTCCCATGCATGAGAAAGGATTGTGAAAATTAATGGTTGTCGTTCACACGAGACAAAATGATTCTATTCCAAAAAATAAAATAAAAAAGTGATTCCTATACGTGTCTTAAAAAACGTAATTCTAATTCTGGAAGCACTCCAAAGAATAAGAATTGATTCTAACTTCTATAGAGGGTTAGGATCAACCCTCTATTGTGCGGTCCCTATATAGATCGGAGAGTTAGGATCAAGCTATGCGGTCCCTCTATTGTGTCCCATCTAATGGACGGTTTGGATCAACCTATGGTGTGGGCCGTACGCTACTTTTTGGAAAATAATGTACTATAAAGCCTTTCATCATATTAAAATTCGCAAGTTGATATTATTTTAATGATACTGACATACGATGTTTTAAATGACGAGGGAGTCTACACTCACGGACGTCCTCGGAGAATAGAGGACAAAGGGCTCCCTCATTGGTCAAATCCCATTTAAGATGGCACGGAAACTTAAAACAATAAAATGTCTCTAGGGGAATTGACCAATAGGGCCGCCTTTTGCTCCCTATTGTCCAAGGGCGCTTATGAATCTAGCATTCTTCTTTAATAATTGTGCCAAGTCACCTTGTCTTTTTATTTTTTAATTAAACTATAGGAGCTTTTTAGGAATTGTAATCATGGTTTTAAATTTTGTCCAAAATCTGAAATTTCGGACCGAAATCGACCCAAATCGAAATTAGGCCAAATCCCAAATTTTGATAAATTCTAAATTTCGGTTCAAAATTAGGTAAATTGGTTTTTTTATATAAAAACAATATTATTCTGAAATTTCAGCCAAAATTACCAAAATTTTTCGGCCGAAATTTCAGAATGAATAAAACAAGACATTTTTTAATTACCAGATTTCGGCCGAAATTACCGAAATTTCGAAATGAATAAAACAAGACTTTTTTAATTACCGGATTTCGGCCGAAATTACCTAAACTTTTCCGCTCGGAATGAATAAAACATGACTTTTTTTAATTAATGTATTTCAACCGAAATTTCAGTTTCGGTGAGGGTCGAAACCGAAATTTTAAACCATGATTGTAATAATTAATAACCTTTGACTAGGGGTGTAAACGAGCCGAGCCGAGCCGAGCTTGGCCAGGCTCGGCTCGGCTCGTTAAGCTCAAAGGCTCGGCTCGGGCTCGAACCAGGCTCGGCTCGGCTAGGCTCGCGAGCCTATCGAGCTTGGGTTATAATCTGGAATATACGAATTAAATGGACGGTTTGGATTATCACGGTTTGGATTATCACAGTGGATTATCACGGTTTGGATTATCAAGGGTGTGAGATTCGCACATGCCAAGGTGGGTAGCAAAGGTTGCTAGCAAAAGCGAAATAATAAAAAAAAGAAGTCATCATTACGAAAAAGTAAAATATCTGAATGTATATAGTTTTAAATGAAAAATTACCAAAAAAGGTAGGAAATTATGACAATTATAAAAAAAATACAACCAAACGGTAGGAAGTTATGACAATTACTGAAAAAGTCATGATTATGCCTCAGCTGTTACTGTATTATATATAAATATATGACTATTTTTCTTAACGAGCCTTAACGAGCCGAGCCGAGCCGAGCCGAGCTTGGCCTAATTCGGGCTCGGCTCGTTAAGCTTAACGAGCCTAGCAAGCCGGCTCGGCTCGGCTCGTTAAGGATTCGAGCCGAGCTTTTATCGAGCCGAGCTCGAGCGAGCTTCCGAGCCCGAGCCACAATTGACACCCTTACCTTTGACAGATGGGTTAAATAATAAAAGACAGGCCGAGTGAGTGTAATATCAAAACATGATAGATTAAAATACAATAACCTATTTTTCAATGTAGTATTTGAAATTAATTAATGAGAAATTTACCATTTAAATTCTAAAAGATTCTGAAATGAAATTTAGGGTCGATTTTCAACTTATTGACATGTGAATTAGAGAAAATAGAAATCCCAATAATCTTGTTCGGCTCACCTACCCACCACAAGTCCATTTCTAAAAAATTTCACTTTTGCGCCTTTTTCACCCTAAGAGATCTCATCAATCCGGAGTTGCTTTCGAGATCTCATCAATCCGTTTCTCTCAGCTAAAAATGAGAAGCCTTGCCGAAGACACCCGCCACCCCATTCTTTCCCAAGAAAAGCGGGAAAAACAGATTGATGAGAACCTTCAGAAATGATTATTAGTCGCTTTGAAGAATCCGAGTTTTTCGTCGTAAGAGAATGTAAAATTTCTGAAACGGGCTCAACGGGCCGAGTAGCCGAACAAGATTCTATGAGATATTTTCGCTCTTCTCATTCTTCACCACTTAAAAAAGAAGAATCCCTGTCATACCCCAAACCCCACCCTGGGCGTAGGACGTGGCAGCGCCGTACACCTGCAAGACGAGTCACACAAATGTACAAGGCTACAAAGCAATAACAGAACATAATCCTGGCATTCCATAATTAAAATATATATCAAAGTCTCAATTACTGCAGGCCCAACAAGGTCAAATCAAATCTCAACTCTCCCCTGAATCAAAAGTAAAATAATAAAGTCGTTACATCTTATTCAAAGTACTCATTTCCTAATGAATTGAAAATAACTAAACTAATCTTCAAGCCAAAGTCCAATTCAAATGCTAAGCGTCCTATTCCTCGTTAACCTCACGAGGGTCAAGACCTGAAAATGTTATATAACCACAGTCAGCTGAAAAGCTCAGTACATAATAAAGCGCTACTCTAAGTACAGTCTAAGCATATGGTCCTCAGCAATTCCTCATATACATACATACGTATACATATCTACACACACAGATATATATATATATATATATATATATATATATATATATATAGGTATGTCATTTGTAAGGGTAACGGATAGAATTCGAATCAGATATGGCTATATCCGAATTCGATTACAGTATAAACTATCCGGATTCGGATTTGGATTCGAATTCAATGGATATCTAATATCTATCACCAAATTCGACTCCGATGGATGTTGTTCGAATTCGGATATTATCCGTGTCCGTTTATCTGGTAAATTCGAACATTTTATTGCAGCACTTTATCTTTCTTCTCCTTCTTACTCCACGAATGAATTTTTCAAACCCTAAAACTAGACCTCTACCTTCTCTTCTCAAAATTAACACTCAGACTCTAAAATATATGAGATCCTCTTCTTCCTTTTAAAACAAAGGCAGGAGAGATAGAGAGAGAGAGAGAGAGAGAGAGATATTTTCACCCCCGCCCCCCTTTCAGTACGCATTCGCCCCCCTTATAACGTGAACAGTGGGCAACTTTAAAGCTTTTTTGCGTCAAATCACATTAAAAGTGGGGCGAATGGGTACTACATGAGGGTGAAAATAACATGGCAATCATATAGTGCAAATTAAATTTAGTATGTATAAATACATTTTATACATTTAGTATGTATATGTATATTTTCGTGTACAGCATTTAGAAATTTTGCATCTATCAGTTATTTAATCGCTATAAAGAAATTTTAGATTTAAAAATGATTTAATAACAGCAATATGGAAATTTAAATTTATAATGGTTTAAATAACTTGGAAATTTAAATTTATAAGCTTTTGTAAATTTATAAGGTTTTATAAATTTGTAATAGTTAATTTTATATCCAAAATGTACAAAGTGGCAAAGGAAATCTAGGAAAAACGATAGTGTTAATTGTAGATGGCAATTGAATGGTGCAAAATGTTAAAAATAGCTTTCATGGCAGTCTGAAAGTGTTGAGCTATAATCTAGGGAAAACGTGAGACATGCAAAGAAAGGGACCCCTATAACTTCCCTATAACTTCTTGATTGTGTGTGTGTGTGTGTGTGTGTGTGAGAGAGAGAGAGAGAGAGAGAGAGAGAGAGAGAGTTGTAATCTGAAAAGGCCTCATCATCTAAGATTTATCCAAATAATTTGTGTAAAAGTTTATCATGGCATTGGCAGCTTATAAACAAGCTCGTAGAGGCTTTCGTAATATTATGGAGGCAATCGTGTCTCCCTAAATCATTTCTCAAATGTTAAGATTAAAATGAGATAAAATTAACTCAAATTTTCCGTATCTTCATATCCCATAGTCTGAAAACCATCCCTATACACACCATTCATCTCACAATTTGTGAATTCTAATAATCCTGTTAGAAATAATCTCAGAGTTGCAATAAATTATTGTAAGGATTACGGTGCAGTGCGGCAACAGCAGATGCTTCCATGGAGGAAGGTACCAATTAGAAATGCCCCATGACCATGAGGAGCATTAGAGTTGAATATCGATTATTTTATCCTCAAGTAAATATCTCTTAATTTCTTTAAGAAGAATGATAGACGGAAGGGCGCCCGCCCATAAAAAGCCAGAAAAGGGCCCTTGATTAGATCCATGTCATTAAGTGCAATAGAATTTACTTTCTTAATCGATTTTAAAAGGTTACCGAAAATAACATGGATCCAATCATGGACCCCTTTTTAAGCTCTTTATGGAAGGGCACCCATGCGTCTATCATTCCTCATTATAAATATATTTAGTAGGAGATACTCTCTATATGATAAAAACGCTACATATATTTCATAGCTGTATGTCATTCAAATGAAGACATACGCTCCGTGGAAATAGGCTTGGCCAGGGACGGAGTCAATGGCCCCCCCTGAAGTTTGGGAATTTTTTAAAAGCCTTTTTTGGTAAATCCCAGGATTCTTATCCGTGAAGTGAGTTTTATTAAGCATTTTTTTCGTTAGCACCTATATTATAGCATTCTCTCTCTCTCTCTCTCTCTCTCTCTCAACAACAAAATATCTTAGAAATTTGAGGGCCAAAAGCGGAAATAATTGAGATTTTATATTGTGTGTGACGGTATGTTATTTTCAAAAAGGATTGTACCCAATTTCATGGGATGATCCAAATCGTTCATTTGTTTGGCCACAATGTAAATAGTTTGTGCCCCATAAATCATTTTCATAGGATGATCCTAACCCTCCGATCTAAAAGGGACAACCTCTACAGATAAGAGGGTAAGGATCATCATATGGAAATGAGTTTTGGGGCACAACCTATCTATGGTTGAGCCCAACAAATGAACGGTTTTGGATCATTCCATGAAGTGGGCTGTACAATCCTTTTTGTTAAATGGTGGACCATACATCCCAACACAAAACTCATAACTGAGATAGGTAATTAATGAAATTTTATATGTTGTCTGCAAGTGAAGTCCAATGTTTTTCAAAAAACTATTGTGTGGCACTGTGGCCCACTTAATAGGATGATTCAAATAGTTTATTTGTTAGGCCACAATGTAATAGGCTGCACTCCTTGAATCTTCTCCATAGGATGATACTAAAGCTCCGATCTACAATGTGATTGCTTCATAGGATCATCTTATGGAGATTATTTATGCGTTGCAGCCCATTTACGTTATGGCCCAACAAATGAATGGTTTGGATCATCCTATGAAGTGGACTTAGTACTTTTTGAGACATATTGGACTACATGTGTGGCCAACATATAAAATTTGGAGAATTATTTGGATTTTCATAGCAGAAAGAGATCCTTTTTTTCTTGGGCTATGCTATGCATGCGTGTAAATTAGCATGCTCTGTCCATCATAACATGAGGTGTAAATATTGGGCCCTATTATATCAAAATATGAGGTTTTAAATTTTGGGCTCCACCTTATGCATGGGATAGGGGGAGATGGTGGGCCCACCAATAAAATTTGAAGTCTAAAATGGTGGGCTCCAACATGCTATAACGCCATTCTTTGCTCCCCGTGAAGCAAATTCATGCCTCCGTCCCTGGGCTTGGCCAAGCCACATAAAATCTCGGTGTCTATCTTGTTGCTTGTGTTTATTTCAGATTTTCACTTTACGTGTGCACGATTGGATCGGATTTGCCCGGTGGATTTTCTCAACACGAGATAAATAATGGGATACATTATAATATCTGGGGTAAAAGTTTGCTTTTATTGTTTATTGAAATGATTGAAGATACGATAAAAGGAGTTTTTGCAAAAGAGCTGGTATATATAGAATAGAGTCATAATTTGTTTGCCAAAAGAGTCTTCTAGTTTCATAATTTGCGAATAGAGTCACAAGGTTTGCGTGAATTTTGCAAAGCAGGTCATTCCATCAATTTGTGACCAAAATACCCATGGCAGATTTTTTTTACTCACAAAAGACCAAAATGTCCTTATATGTGAAAATTACGTCAGTGATGTCTTTTGATAGGAGGGGTCCCACTAGCTCAATTCAAACCCATGCATAGGGTGGGGCCTGCCATTTTGCCTCGTATATTGACGGGTCTTTCACATGAAAATTACCTTGTGAAGGACCAAAATACTCGTGATGGCCATGATATGTTTTGATAGGATGGGTCCCACCAGCTCAATTCAAACCCATGCATCGGGTGCGTAGGTCCCACAATTTCCACCAAGCCCGTGTGCATGGTGTGTCCACAATTTTACATGTCACGTTTTGAGGGAGTGGGCACAACTTTTTACACCCATGCATAAAAAGCTGGTATATATAGAAATGATATTCCCACACCCTGGATTGAAAACTTATTATTGATTGTCATGGAGAGATTTTATATGATGGGTGGCAGTGTGAACCCGTATTTTTCAAAAAGTACTGTACTGCCCACTAATCCGTCCAATTGTTGGGCCACAACGTAATTAAGTTGTGGCCAAAAAATCATTTTAATGTGATGATCCTAACCCTCCGATCTATAGAGGGACCGCACATTATGTAAGCTTTTATAGGATCATTTTGATTTTTTGCGCACAACCTAATTACCTGGTGGCCCAACAGATGGACCAATTGGATCATCATATGGAGTGGGCCGTACTGTACATTTTAAAAAATAAGGGTTTACATGGCCACCAATCATATAAGATCTGTGCCATGGATATTTCCATCTTTTTACATAGTTAATTTTTGCCTTTCCACGTATCAGGACATTTTCGTCTTTTTCAGGGAGTTGGAAAAATTCTGCCGTGCGTATTTTGATCACAAACCGATGGCTTAACCTGATTTACAAAAGTCACTCAAACCTAGCGACTCTATTTGCAACCTTTTGGCAAATAAAGCATAGTTGAAGACTTCTTTTGCAAAAACTCCTAAAAATTATCCTACCTTGATATTAAGTGATGAACGAGATTCAAGAGACTTTTTTCTATATCGGAAGGACATTACTTGGTTCCATTATCTAATTATCTTTTCCTATCTCTGGAAAGATATGCAGGTTAATGCCTATAGACACCTCATTTTGTCCCTACTACAAAACAACACAATCGGTCAATCTTTCATATAAGAGAGGTAAATGTCATATGAATTTTGCGAGATCCCACATCGGAAAAGGAGAGAAAGTTTGTGGGCTATATATGTGGATTCTAACTCCCCTTGTGTAGATGCGCTTTTAGCATCTCCAAGGGGCGAGCCCCGCCGAGACGGTCAGACACAATAACGCTTCTAAGAGCAATGGGTAGAAGACCCAAAACTGGACAGTATTTACACAGTGGGGATCAGGAGATGACATTATGATATCAAAGCCAAGTTTCCCACAGTACAATTTGATAACGAGGATGCTGGCCCCAAGGAGGTGCATTGTGAGATCCCACATCGGAAAGGGAGACAAAGTCTGTGGGCTATATATATGTGGATTCTCCCTCTCCCTCAATAGACATGTTTTTAGCATCTCCAATGGGTGTGCCCCGTGGAGTGGCAACCAAACAGAATTCTCTCTCTCCCTCTAACAATGAGATTTCTCTCTCATCCCATACAGAATTCTATCTTTAGTAAAACTGGGGCCGGGTACCACATATCATGACCTCCAGAAGCAGGATTTCAAGCATTTAAACCAAATACTAGTTTCATTCATTTTTACATTTTTATTCTGTTATAGAGCACGCGCACGAGAGAGAGAGAGAGAGAGAGAGAGAGAGAGAGAGAGAGAGAGAGATTCCACCTTCATTTAACAATGTAAAAATGATACTAGATTCCACCTTCATTTACAAATAGAGAAAGAGCCAATCTGTTACGAAGGGGAAAGTGACCCATGTCGAACCAATGCTAACTAAACAATTATGGTGGGGAATGTGACACTAAGGAACGTCCATTATCTGTACATATCAAAAAGTAAAAATTTCTTAAGAGGATCCTTAAGGACACTCCTTTCCATCCAAGAGATAAGATTGTTGGACCACTCATCCAAGACAGAATAACAACACGGTTCTACGGTGTCTCGAAGGAAATGAAAGGGTTAAGCTATAGTCGATCTAGACAAAACGTGAGACACGCCAAGAAAGGAACCCTTATAAATTCTAGTTCAGAAATTTATTGCAAACAAACAAACAAACATAAATTCCAGTGACTTCTACCACGAGGTGTTGTACCATGCACTGAGAGAGAGATCATGAAAATCATCATCTTATAAGATTATCCAAATAATATATAAGATTTAGACCATTCTGTAAATATTCAATCAAGCCATTTTGGATTGATTGTATTATTGAAAATCTCTTAACCTAGAGTAATCTCAATAATCTAGTTATTGACATAATCAAACTAACATTAAATTTATAAGGAAATAGCTTAGTCAAACCATATGCATCATTCCAGTCATGGAAGATAAAATCTGTTTTTGAACATGAAGGGATCATTATAGAATCCTCCGTCCAGAAGGAAAATTAGATAGTTTGTAGAGAAACCATAGTTCTAATTCAATTTCTGTTTGTTTGTCAGCGGGTTAAATAATAAAAGACGAGCTACCACATTATCAAAGCATCTATTGCCACATCAGTGGCCTACAATATTTATCACTCTTTATCAATATTAATTATTTGGGATTTGCTAGTTAGTTTCAGGTAAAGCCATTTCGCAGCTGGCCTTTGCATGAGAAAACAGCCACACAGGCGTACTTTTCAGCAGATTTTGTCTTATTCATTTAATTCATCTGAGGTGGCTGTTCTCTCGTGCAAAAGTTGGCCACAAATGGCTTTCTACGAAATTGCCTAGCAAATACCTAAAGAGGCGTGTTGTATGGTCTTGATCGCATCCCGAATGGGCATCCCATGCATAAGAAAGGATTATGAAAAATAATGGTTGTCGTTCACACGAGACAACATATTCTATTCCAAACAATAAAATAAAAAAGTGATTCCTCGTAATTCTAATTCTGGAAGCACTCCAAAGAATAAGAATTGATTCTAACTTCTATAGAGGGTTAGGATCAACCCTCTATTGTGAGGTCCTTGCATAGATCGGACGGTTGGGATCAAGCTATGGAAATGATTTTTGGGGCACAACCTATTTAGGTTGTGTCCCATCTAATGGACGGTTTGGGTCATCCTATGGTGTGGGCCGTACGCTGCTTTTTGAAAATTAATGGACTATAAGGCCTTTCATCATATTAAAACTCACAAGTTCATATTATTTTAATGATATTGACATACGATGTTTTAAATGACGAGGGAGTCTAGACTCATGGGCGCCCTTGGAAAAAAGAAGGCAAAGGGCTCCCTCATCGGTCAAATCCCATTTAAGATGGCACGAAAACTTAAAATAATAAAATGTCTCTAGGGGAATTTCACCAATAGGGCTGCCCTTTGCTCCCTATTGTCCAAGGTCGCTTGTGAATCTAGCATTCCTCTTTAATAATTGTGCTAAGACACCTTGTCTTTTATTTTTTTTAATTGGATTATTGGAGCTTTTTAGGAATTGTAATCATGGTTTTAAATTTCGTCCAAAATATAAAATTTCGGTCGAAATTAGGCCAAATCCCAAATTTTGCAAAATTCCAAATTTCAGCTGAAATTTCAGTAATTTCGGCAAAAAATTCTGAAATTTCGGTTCAAAATTAGGTAAATTGGTTTTTTTATATAAAAAATAATATTATTCCGAAATTTCGGAATGAATAAAACAAGACTTTCTTTAATTATCAGATTTCAGCCGAAATTTCGAAATGAATAAAACAAGACTTTTTTAATTACTGGATTTTGGCTGAAATTACTAAAAATTTTCGGCCGAAATTTCGGAATGAATAAAACATGACTTCTTTTTATTAACGGATTTCAGCCGAAATTTCAGTTTCGACGTTGCTCCGGCAGCAACGAGACATCCCTCGCTCCCTCCTTCTCTTTCTCTCTCTTTAAACATGATCATGAAGATGATTGATGTAGTTTGTATTCAAATCAAAATACAAATGCATGAGGTATCCAAACGGGCCCTAATAGATTTTAAGCAGACCTAGTAAATATGTGATCAATGAAGATAAGAACGTCATTTGTGAACGAAGGTGGGATATAGGCTGTGCATTTCTACCCAGTTTCAAACCTTTAATAAGACTCCTTTCTTCCCTTCGAAATACTATAAGACTTGGAACTCCCGCTATTAAAATAAAATGATAAGGAGAAAGGAGATTAACTTGTGGAATGCCTCTCGAACTCCCACGGAAACCAGCCAGAGCCCCATTCACTAAGATTGAGAACATTAGCAATGATTTAATCCACCTCCATCTTTCACCAAATTCTATCTTTTCCTAAATAAATTCACATGATCATGCGCTTTTTCCATATCTATAGATAAACCCTTGCTCTCCCTCCCTTCCAAAAATACCAACCTAGCCAACAGAATTGAGTCAAAGAAGCCCACTTGTTACGAATTGGGTTCGCATGAAGTTGTGAATCTTGAACCCGAACCCGAACCCAAACAAAGCAAACCGATGAACTAGGAAACATTAGTGTGACGTGCAGAATGTAGACAAAATGTTCAAATCTCTATGGCTCTAGCTAAACCTACTGGTATTTTCTATTGAGAAATGATTCTAATCAGTGTAGACATTCCACGTGTATGAGGTGGTAGAAACAAGATGCTTTGTGGCTCCAGGCCATTGTGCCATTAGTTTCCAATGGGGATTTGAATATTGGGAATTGAAGAGAAATAACCTAAGACAAATCCATGTCCCAGAGTTTTTATATGGTGAAAGGTCATGCACGCAAATGCAGCAGAAAAAGGACAGTGCCGTGTAAACCATCCATTTGTTAGGGGGTCTGACATAGATAGGTGGCTCCCCAAAAATCTTCTCTACAGGATGATCCTAACTCTCCAATATGTGGAGGTTTAAAATGAGGAGCACGGGTTCTCCATAGAAAACATGAAACAATCTCCATAGAAAACAAAAAGCAATCAGAGATGGGAGCCTCACTCTGAAAAGCTCCTCGCGACCATAATGTGGTAGCAGGGGAATAGACCAAGACTAGAGTTAAATTTCAAATTACTCATCCAAGTGAGATTTGCATATCCTCGTACACATTTCCATCCAAGCTCAACAGGGTACCACCCAGTGTGTGAATGAGGAAAAAGTTGACGACAAATCGATATAAAAATGTGCAAGTTGATATTTGATCATACTTGTGATCAGATCAACAATCAAACTATACACGCCTCTTAGATAAAAAAGGCTTAAATGCATTATAATCGGGAGGGTTACTCTTATTACTCTTCCCAAACATAGTAAATGTAAAGGCCATTCAAATTGAAATCTTGTACGAAAACCATTCCATAAGCCAGAGAAAATAGGAGATGGATGTAAGATGGCAGAGAAGATACCCTAATACACATAAACCTCCATTTTCTCAAGAAATATGGAGTTTTACAATTGGTTTCAACTAAAGCACATAACCCTGAGAAATGGAAACACTTTGTGAGCGTGCTAATCAAGGCCACCAAGCCTTTAGGATGCCCGATATGAACAACTCATCTGTTAAAAAATAAATAGACTGCAAGGGGAATGAATGGCGCACAAAAAATATATAAATAAACTAAAAGAAATAAGAAAAACAGCAAAAAAAAAACTTGTTTAAATAGGATGCTCATTCATGGAAAAAAATGAAACTTCAGAAAAACCACTATCAATGCTAAGGCACCTGATCATTTGAAAGCATGTAGATTGTAAACCATGAAAGTGATACGCCTAGACCTGAGCAGGGCCTAACGTAAATCCAGGACCCTCATATCTGTACCTCCCATCAGGGCCAATTCCAAAACCTTTTGGATCAGCAAACACATTCTCTAGAAGCTGGCTGCGTTGTGGATGAGGGCTCGCTTCTGCAAACTCCACAGCATCTTCAATTATCTCATCAATTTTCTTCTCGATAGCCTTCAACTCAGATTCATTGGCTAGATTGGTCACGATAATGTATTTCTTTAGGGCCACGATGGGATCTCTAGCAGCATAATGAGACTTCTCAGCTGCCAAAACAAAGAACATGTGAGGGGAAATCATCAATAATAGATGCAGTATTGTACCATTCAAAAAAAAAGATTCAGTATTGTATGATAATGTTTTCTGAGCAACAATGCCAGCCGAAGAATTGTGTCAAGTTAGTAAGGGAGTGAGTTGATTTTTATTGTAGAACCATAACATGTATCACAAAATCTAAGGCTATAGAACCAGGATCCTTCAAAATGGGTGGAATACCCAGCTCGAAGATGATACGATAAAGATAATGGTGTGGATATGTGTTGGATACGGCTAACCGGTATCCTCTTTTGGCTCTTTTTTTTTGGCGCTATTGCTTAGGTGCGTGGTCTTTCATATATAAATAACCTTTTGAGCACAAATTTTCTTCATTCTTTTTATGTTCCTCAACATAAATGAAATGAGAATCCCAAGTCATACATGCTTCTTTTTTCTTTTTATATTCATCCTCATAAAGGAAATGAGAATACTAAGCTAGAGAGAATGGCCATTCAAAAAAACAAGCTAGAGAGAGACGTATAAATGGAAGCTTAAATTTAGATAGAATCTTAAAATTTGACGAAGAATCAGGTAAATAACTAGGATATAAATTCAAAATATCAATGAAAGAGAAGAAAATAGAAAAGCATCCACCTCCCACGTAGATGCAAACAGACTCTTACATTACTTGTGTCGAATCACCTGGCTTGGGATATGATTGACGCAATTTGGCTACGCATATTAAGGAAATGATATCTAAATAGTACATTTTAAGGTTTCGAGACTTAAGTAGAGCCAAATCCACAAATTGTAGTATCAAAAGACATCAAAACTGGTCAGAGTCAGAAGCTGAGTTCTACGAGAAAGGTAGAAGTATGGTTTCATATTGGCAGAGGAACTGACAAAGAACTGCAAAAAACTTTGGAAAGAATGAACGCAACAAGTACAAATACTAAAACCTCAAGCTCCTATCTTCAATGAGGAAGAAAGTTTTTCTGAATTGTTAATAGTGTTTCGTTGCCCCAATTAGAGATTGGAAAGACTGAAAAATTAGATATTTAACAAATAGAGGAAGCTCAGATGACGGGAAAACATAGTAAGGATCAAATAGAAGCATCATCGTCATCATCATAATCATCAGAAACAACAACAACGGCACCAAAACACATAAGGCATATTTTGGATCAGCATAGAAATATCTCACGTTAAACCAACAAATTTCCCTAATTTGACAAAAAATAACTTGGGCACCAGACTTCACTAACCTAATTTTCACCAACCAACTGCTCGGCTCTGGACTACAAACCAACCTGCACAAATTTATTATCCAAGCACGAATTTCCAATCCAAGAACAATACAGCAAAAAATTAAGAAAAGAATATAACCAAAATATTTTTTTATCACCACCAACATATAAAGAACGGATCAGATCCACCCCCCTACAACCACACCCATAAATAGAGAACCCCACAAACATGCATTCCATTCAATCGCAGTCCAACTAGCATAACAAGCATATATCATAACGAAAACCGAAAACGCAACACTAATCGAATTAGAAAAAAGTAAGCTCAAATTCAAATTCTCACCAGGATCGCGAAGTTCATCGGGATCAGCCAATGAATGCCCTCTAAACCTGTAAGTCTCACATTCAATCAAACTCGGCCCCCTTCCCCTCTCCTCGCCCTTCCAATCGCCTCTTTTGCCACCTCCTTCAAAACATCCATTCCATCCACATGTACCCCCGGCATTCCAAAAGCCGGCCCCTTCTTCCAAATCTCCGGATTCGATGTCGCCCTCAAATCGCCCACAAATTATTCTCCACCACAAACACAATTGGCAATTTCCAAAGCGCCGCCATATTCAAACATCCAGAAAACTGCCCATTATTACACGTCCCATCTCCAAAAATCGCCAAAGTCACATGATCACAATCCTCTTCTTTAAGTACCTGTTAAAGTATAAAAGATTAAATAACGCAATCTCTAACACATTAACCTTTTGGAGTAATCGGTTGTTTCACATGGTATCGGAGCAATTGCCCTTGGTTCAAAACTCCTTTATATTAAAATTGCACATGTAATGGCCAACCTAAAAGAGGGATGACATGTGCCATGTGTAGGCCAACCCTAAAAAGAGGGGCCAGAGGGGCCACACGTGAGGGGGTGTGCTAAAATAAAAAAGATTAAGTATAATGCCTTCTCCAACAGCTTAAGCTTTTGGAGTAATTGGTTACTTCACATTGTATCAGAGCAAAAGGTCATGAGTTCAAACTCTTTGATACTAAAAATCCACATGTAACCCAAAAGAGGGGCCACATGTGCCACATGTAGGTCAACCCTAAAAACGAGGGCGCCACACATGAGGGAGAGTATTAAAGTATAAAAGATTAAGCGGAATACTAGGGACGCCCTTGCAAAAATCTGAAAGGGCGCCCCATTGGTCGAATGTAACCAAAGTACATTTAGTGTGGGGGTGCCCTTTGGTTACATTCAACCCATGGGGGTGCCCTTTCACCCCCTCAGTCTAGCATTCCTCAAAGATTAAATAACGCCATCTCTAACAGCTTAAGCTTTTGGACTAATTGGTTGTTTCACAGTACCTCCCTCCTATACCTAGAAGTAAGAGCCACGCCAGTGGCAACATGAATTCCTTCTCCTATAAAGGCGAACCCTCCAAGTACATTGTGCTCTTTGGAGAACATGTGCATTGAGCCGCCCTGGCCGCGGCAGCATCCTGTGGTTTTGCCATTACTGCGCGAGCTGAGACGCCCTTGCTTAAGGCGTGAAAGTGATCACGGTATGTACTACAGACTGAATCTTCCTTTTTTAAGAGCTTTATAAAACCAGTTGAAACTGCTTCTTGGCCGTTGTAGAGATGAACAAATCCAAACATTTTTCCTCTGTAATACATTTGGGCGTACATGTCTTCGAATGATCGGCCTAGGATCATGTCTTCGTATAGATCTAATCCTTCTTCTTTCGTTATAAGCTGCGAAGAGAAATCAATGAAAGTTAGGGTTAGGGTTAAGGTTGGTTTTCAGTTCCGAGATAGAATATTGTAGAATTTGTGTTCTGAGATGGGTAATTGAAAAATTAGGGTTTTCTGAGATGGAAATTTGAAAAAATAGGGGTTTCTAAGATGGAAAGTTGGAAAATTAGGGAATCCTGAGATTCAAAGTTGGAAACTTAGGGTTTTCTGAGATGGAAAATTGAGGAATTCCTGAGATACAGAACTGAGAAATCAGGGCATCCTGAGATACAAAATTAAAAAATTAGGGTATTCAGAGATACAAAATTGAAAAATTAGGGTATTCTGAATTACAAAATTGAAAAATTAGGGCTTTCTAAGATACAAAATTGATAAATTAGGGCTTTCTGAGATACAAAATTGATAAATTAGGCTTTTCTGAGATGTAAAATTGAAAAACAGGGCTTTCTGAGATGCAAAATTGAGAAATTAGGGTATTCTGAGATAGAAAATTGAGAAATTAGGGTTTTCTGAGATACAAAATTGAAATATTAGGGTTTTTTTTTTTAATGATTACCAGGTTGGAGGAGGAGAAATTGGATTTGAGCTTATTTTCCTTGACCAGATCAGAGACAGCAGCAGTGGGGGAAGAATGGGGGGAGGATGAGGGTAAGATTTTGGGGAAAATGCGGAATTTTTTGGTGGAGCTGAGGAAGGGGGTGGGAGTGAGGGAATTTTAGGGGGGAGATCGTGTGGTGGTGAAAGGTGGAGGGTGAAGGATCTTGATGGCGGAAAAAGAAGACATTTTTTAGGGGGCTGGATTGGGAGGATTTGGGGGGTGTGATTTCAAGGAGGAAGGAGGGAGAGGGGAGAGGGAATAAATAGGTAGAGGGAGGGCGGAGAAAACAGAGAGGAATGGTGTGGAAGAAACCGCACTGGAAGTTGGCTAATTTTTTAGACAGAGATAAATTCACTCCCATCTATGATGAAATCAACCCCTATTTTTCAAAATGGACTGCACAGGCCACACCATCGGATGATCCAAACCGCCCATTGTATGGGCCAAAATGTAAATAGCTTGTGCCCATAAATCATTTCCATAGGCTTTTTCTAACCCTCCTATCTAAAGAAGGACGGTTGGGATCATCCTGTTGAAATGATTTCTGAGGCGAAACCTATTTATATTGTGGCCCATCAAATGGACGGTTGGGATCATCCTATGGTGTGGGCTTTTTCTATGCTCGCATAGGCATAGAAACCTATTTAACACCAACATTCACAGCAATGAAAAGTGCAGATTCAACTACGATGGTATGAACGAATTGAGAGGAAGCTTGCAATATGGAGGAAGAGGTTTATTTCTTTCGGGGAAAGAATTACACTGATTAAAGGGGCCCTATCTAACCTGCTAGTATATTTCATGTCCTTGTACAAAATTCCAATCAAGGTAGCTTTGACTATTGAAAGATTGCAAAGGAACTTCTTGCGGGATGGAGAAGGGTCCCTAAAGAAGGTAAGGCACTTAGTAAGCTGGGATAAAGTTACACAACCTAAGGCGAATGGAGGCCTGGGTATCAGCAAGATTAGATTGCGAAACAAATCCTTAATTGGCAAATGGCTGTGGAGATATGGCAAGGAGAAATCTGCTCTGTGGCATCGGGTTATTGGACTAAAATACGGCACCAACTGGGGGGATTGGAGTTCTAAGAAGCCCGTGGGAGGAAAGGGCTCAGGTGCGTGGAAATCTATCTGCTCCGTTAAAGATGATTTTGACCAAGCAATTTGTTACAAAGTTGGACATGGCTCTAAGGTTAGATTTTGGCTTGATCTTTGGTGTGGCCAATCAAAATTATGCTTGGAATTCCCGAGCCTTTTCAGAATTGCCAGAAGCTACAGTTGCAGATTACGTGGTCAGAGAAGGTCAAGGGGGGAGAGGATTCTCGGATATTCGTTTGCGTCAGAATCTTAAGGAAGAGGAAACTCATGAGTTCGAGAGATTGCTCTGACTTATTGATCGAAGTGACATATTGTTCGCAACATAATGAGGATGAAAGAATCTGGATTCCAGCTTCTGATGGGGTTTTCACTGCTAAGTCTTTCTTTAATCTGTTGAACGACAGCTCTATTTCTCTAATGAGGCGGGTTTGGAAATCACTAGCGCCACCAAGAGTGGTGGCCTATGGATGGACCTTGATGCATCGCAAGATTAATACATGCGACCGCCTAAAGAAAAGACAGTTCAGTATGGCGAGCATGTGTGTCCTATGCCACCAAGATGAAGAAACTCTGGACCATTTAATGTTGCATTGCCTCTTTGCTTATCATCTATGGAAAAGAGCAATTGGAACCTTTGGAATTTCTTGGGTTTGCCCGCAATCTATTACTTCCCTTCTATCAGGTTGGCATACAGGACCGTTTGGAGAAATGGGATATAAAAATGGTAAAATTAAAATTTTAAACTTATTTTCTTTCTTAGGGATGATTGGAAAGGGGGGCATATTTTTACAAAAAGGGAGTTAGTATAAAAAAAATATTAAAAAATAAGGGTTTTTTTTCCCAAAAAATTAAGGGGGGCAATTGTCCCCCTTCCCTGTCAAGTGCCATCGCCCCTGTGAGAGAGAGAGAGAGAGAGAGAGAGAGAGAGAAGTCTCTTCAACCATCTCATGGATCCATATAATTAAGATCTCCTAGGTCCCTGCTCATATTTCATATTAAAAATAAATAGATACTTTCTTTGGATAATAACTCGATCCCATTATAATAACAAATCAATAGTCGATGTAAACATATAGTGAACATACGATTTAGGCAAGTTATTCCTAGTACTTTCTCTAAAACTTCACACCACGAGGAATGCATTGTTCATTTGGAAGTTGGAAACAAAAGGAACCACAATCATCACATATATCATTGCCTCATCTACATGCATCGGTCATATAAACATAGCACACTGCACACATAAGATTTATTTATTGATGCGAGGCTCATCCGCATAACAGCCTCGGCTCTTTATTATTACATTCGTAGATACACAAAGACAGAGCAAGAAGATAATCAGCTCCCTTATTTTAATACTAGTAGTAGTAGTACCCATCTCTCTTTGCCAAGCTGCAAATTAATCAGGTAGCGTAGGGGAAGTTGTAGTATGCGCTCCCATTCTCATGGAATACTCCATAGTAACGGCTCCATTGATTCATAGTCATACCGTCCTCATCGTACATACCAAGAATATAGGTCTCAAGACGCCCCGGCAACTTTGGAGTTCCATTCATCACATGCTGAATTAGGTTATCGTTGTAAGTTTGGGCATTTTCAATCGTTGCTTCGAATTCTCCATTATGAGGCCATCCAGTTGCCGCCACGATAAGATTCACATGGCGTTTTTTCAGAGCATAAATGGCTGAATCGAATGCATCCACCATAGAATCAAACACATATTTGTATATATAGTTTCCATCGGTTACCAGAGGGGTTGTGGCAGTGAAGAGGTAATGAGCGAGATCCAGGTTATGATGGCTATGGAAACGATATGGTAACGGGTAAACATTAACGAAGAGTGGGGCTTTATTGGAGATAAGGAAGTCAATGATGGGTGCTAGGATGACCCCGACGCTATTCCTGAAGATACATTGAGAGGGCGGATTGGTAACATCATAGTTTTCCAGATCATGTATTCCAATGGTTGTGGACACCTTGATTTTTCCCTTAGTTCTTGGATCTTGTTGGATTGCATCATTTATGTTGATCATTGCCTGGTGCAAGCTTTCAGATTCATCAAGTAATAACACGTCCTGACCAACACAGATATACTGGAATTCGACGTGAGGCCAATACCTCAATATGAAATTGCCAACCCACAAAGCTGCTTCTTGAGGGTTTTTGGCGAATACATTAAGATGACTGTTGTCAACTGGAATGATGACTTTAATGTTGGTATTGCGGAGCGCATCCAAAATATCACGGTTACCAAGGTCTGCCTTTGAAAGCCACAATTTGGTGATGTTGTTCATTTGGCAATGTCTGACCGTGTCTTGAGGAGGTATTGGGTTGCTCCTATCATTTCCGTAGACGAAACTGAGAGCAGGGGCTGCAAAATTATCATCATCATTTTCATCAGTATCATAATCATAATAATCATATATATAGGATTTGCAAGGGACCATAGAAGAAGGCAGATAAGTTATCTACACACTAGCTTAAAATACAGTAGGGGCCACGTTATAGTTATCTACACACTAGCTTAAAATACAGTAGGCGCCACGTTATTTGGGTGATCCAAACCATTAATTTTTAAGGCCCTCACATAGATAGGGTGTCCACAAAAAATCAGATCCATAGGATCATCCTAACCATTCAAACTGTGGAGGCAAAAAATGGACTAATTTGTGAAGGTTTAAAGACATCCATTTTACCTCCACAAATCGTAGGGTTGGGATGATCCTATGGATCTGATTTTTTGTAGACACCCTATCTATGTGAGGGCCTTTAAAATGGATGGCTTGGATCACCCAAACAATGTGGGCCCCCACTGTATTTTAAGCTAGTGTGTAGAGAACTCTCTACACATATGTGTAGGAACCGTTTTCTCATATGTATATGTATATGTGTGTGTGTGTGTGTGTTTTGATGGTGTACCCTGTTTAATTGACGGCAAAGGGAGAATATGACGGTTTTAGTAGTGTTGAGAAAGGGCTGCTGGGTGGCAGTGTGGGGTGTGTGTGTGTGTGTGTGTGTGTGTGTGTGTGTGTGTGAGAGAGAGAGAGAGAGAGAGAGAGAGAGAGAGAGAGAGAGAGAGAGAGAGATTTAAGCAAAATCTTAAATAAGTCACTTGGATTTTGGGTAATTTTACTGGACCACATTGACACAATCAAATTAGTAGGTGAGCTACAAAACCTGAAGCAGATTAATAGGGAAAAATTCTATTGAATAGATAGTAAATAGAGAGCTTTTAGCCTTTTAAGGAGAGTAGAGAGAGATTTTAGGGAAAGAGAATAATGAAAATATAAATTGTTTCATATTTAAGATAGGTTCATATTTAGGGAACGAAAATCATATTCGGATGGGATTTCGTGCGAGAGAAAAATGGAGCGCGAAAATCAAAGAATTGGAAATTTTGATTTTATTTGGTGTGGCAAACCCACAATAATAGTGGCAAATTAATTGAGAAAAATTCAAATTTTTAGAGGCCGAAAAGTCAACTAGTTTGGGACGAAGGCTTTGTTGAGTTGAGTTGAGAGGGAGAAAGTCATATTAATGGTTACAAACAAGAATTTGTAGTGGAAACAATTTTTCAAAGAAAAAAAAATCTCAGAAAATAGACGAATCACAGCGGAAAGAAACATGATTAGTGTATTATATATATTTATTTAGGGGGATGATATTTTCACCCCCTCTGTCAGTACGCATTCGCCCCCCTTATAACGTGAACAGTGGGCAACTTTAACACTTTTTGACGACAAGTCATGTTAAAAGGGGGGTGAATGTGTACTGCCGCGGGGGTATTGAAAATATCACCGCTCTTTATTTGTATGGGACTTATTTGCTAGGGACTTTCGTAGAAAGGCATTTCGCAGCTAGCTGTTGCATGAGGAAGCAGCGACAAAGGTTTAGTTTCTAGCAGATTTTGTCTTATTCATCTGAGGTGGCTGCTCTCTCGCGCAACAGCCAGCTGAAGAATATCTTTCTGAGAAAGTCACTAGTGAAACCCTATATATGTACATGGAGTTGAAGATGCCATTGAGAACACTCGCACAAAGAGAGAAAGAGAACATTCTGAATTAAAACTGACTCAAATGAAGTGTTCTAAATTAAAATTGATTCAAATGAAAATGCTACCTTAACCCTTAGAACCCTCGCTCTAAATATCTTTACCTGTCCATACTTGGCATGTATGTTGTATCCATCACCACAACAAATTAAATGTATAATATCTACATTTGATTTTTTTCTTTTTCTTTTTTTTTTTCCATTCCCGTGCCCGTGCATCGCACAGGTCTGCAATTAGTTCTGAATTAAAATTGACTCAAATGAAAATGCTACCTTAACCCTTAGCACCCTCGCTCTAAATTTCTTTACCTGTCCATACTTGGCATGTATGTTGTATCAATCACCACAACAAATTAAATGTATAATATCAACATGCATTAAACAGTAATATATATACATATATGTATAGGGATTTTCTAGTTGAATAGTGCAAAATAGTAAAACTACCATTACCAGCAGATGTGTTGAACTATAAAAGATTAAATAACACCATTTCCAACAGCTTAAGCTTTTGGTGTAATTGGTTGTTTCAACATGGTATAGAGTAACATGTTCTTGGTTCAAAACTCCATGATATTAAAAATCGACATGCCATGGCCAACCCAAAAGAGGAGCCACTTGTGCCGTGTGTAGGCCGACCCTAAAAAGAGGGGCCACACATGAGGGGGAGTGTCAAACCATAAAAGATTAAATAACGCCATCTCCAACAGCTTAAGCTATTGTAGTAATTGGTTGTTTCAACAAGATGGGAGAGGATACTCTGATGGGAGAGAATAATCTGAATTAAAACTGACTTTCACCTCATTACATGCACATATTTTGTGAGAGAGAGAGAGAGAGAGAGAGAGAGAGAGAGAGAGAGAGAGAGAGAGAGAGAGAGAGTGTCATGCCTGAAGGAGATGCCATTGAAAACACTATCACAGACAAAGAAGAACACTCTGAATTAAAACTGACTCAAATGCAAATGCGGATGCCTCAACCCTTGCACCCTTGCTCCTTATATAGAGGGAAGGAGTGCTAAATTTCTACAACCCTGTCCACACTTGCATCTCTTTAGTATAAGTGCTCACAACCACCACAATAAATTTTAAATAAGATGGAAATGAATAATACAAAATCTGGTACAAGGTGGCTGTTCTCTCCTAGGAAATGGCTTTCACCCGAAATTTTCTAGACATCTTCTACTAATAAATGGATTCCTACAATGCAGGTCATCAAAACCACCACAATAAATTTAGTTTGTATTAATATATATATAGATTCCTAGAATGTAGTTTTCATATAAAGCATTTAGAAATTTTACATCTATCAGTTATAAGATATTTAATTGCTATAGAGAAATTTTAGATTTAAAAATGATTTAATAACAGCAATATGGAAATTTAAATTTATAATGGTTGATATAAGTTGGAAATTTAAATTTATAAGGTTTTATAAATTTATAAGGTTTTGCAAATTTATAAGGCGTTTAAAATTGTAATGGTTTAAATAAGTTGGTTTTATATCCAAAATGTACAAAGTTGCAAAGGAAATCTAGGAAAACGATAGTGTTAGGGAGATGATATTTTCACCCCCGCCACCCTTTCAGTACGCATTCGCCCCCCTTATAACGTGAACAGTGGGCAACTTTAACGCTTTTTTTTGCGTTAAATCACATTAAAAGTGGGGCGAATGGGTACTACATGAGGGTGAAAATAACATGGCAACTGTATAGTGCAAATTAATGACAAATAGAGAAAGAGCCAATCTGTTAACGGTGGGGAAAGTGACCCATGCAAGAATGATGCATGACAGAATAACAACACGGTTCTACGATGTGCCGAAGGAAATATAGGCAAACCAATTGTGTTCTACGATGTGCCGAAGGAAATATAGGCAAACCAATTGTGTTAAAGATAACTTTACCAGCAGTATGAAAGGGTTTAGCTATAGTCTAGAGAAAGCGTGAGACACGCCAAGAAAGGGACCCTTATAAATTCTAGATCAGCAATTTATTGCAAACCAAACAAACACAACTGCCAATGATTTCTACCACGCGAGGTGATGTACCCACTGAGAGAGATCGTGAAGATCATAATCTCATAAGATTATCCAAATAATAAATGTAAGATTTAGACCATTCTGTAAATATTCAATCAAGCCATTTTGAATTGATTGTATTATTGAAAATCTCTTAACCTAGAGTAATCTCGATAATCTAGTTATTGACGTAATCAAACTAACATTAAATTTTTAAGGAAATAGCTTAATCTAACTATATGCATCAGGCCAGTCATGGAAGATAAACTCTGTTTTTGAACATGAAGGGATCATTATAGAATCCTCCGTCCAGAAGGAAAATTAGATACTTAGAAACCATAGTTCTAATTCAATTTATGTTTGTTTGTCAGCGGGTTAAATAATAAAAGACGAGCTAGCACATTATCAAAGCATCTATTGCCACATCAGTGGCCTACAATATTTATCACTCTTTATCAATATTTATTTGGGATTTGCTAGTTAGTTTCAGGTAAAGCCATTTCGCAGCTGGCCTTTGCATGAGAAAACAGCCACACAGGCGTACTTTTGGCTGTTCTCTCGTGCAAAAGTTGGCCACGAAATGGCTTTCTGCGGAATTGCCTAGCAAATACCTCAAGAGGCGTGTTGCATGGTCTTGATCGCATCCCGAATGGACGTCCCATGCATGAGCTGAGAAAAGGAATGTGAAAAATAATGGTTGTCGTTCACACGAGACAACATGATTCTATTCCAAAAATAAAATAAAAAAGTGATTCCTATACATGTCTTAAAAAACGTAATTCTAATTATGGAAGCACTCAAGAGAATAAGAATTGATTCTAACTTGTATAGAGGGTTAGGATCAACCATCTATTGTGCGGTCCCTGTATAGATCGGAGGGTTAGGATCAAGCCATATATGGAAATGGATTTTGGAGCACAGCCTATTTACCTATTTAGGTTGTGTCCCATCTAATGGACGGTTTGGATCATCCTATGGTGTGGGCCGTACGCTACTTTTTGAAAAATAATGGACTATAAAGCCTTTCATCATATTAAAATTCGCCAGTTCATATTATTTTAATGATATTGACATACGATGTTTTAAATGACGAGGGAGTCTAGACTCATGGGCGACCTTGGAAAAAAGAGGGCAAAGGGCTCCCTCATTGGTCAAATCCCATTTAAGATGGCACGGAAACTTAAAACAATAAGGAAAATTTTTCAAGTGACATCGGAAAAGTAGGGAAATGTCCAATTGAAGTCACCCAATTTCAACATGTCCATTTGGTGTTACGCCCATTTCCCGCCTGAAAAATGGACCCAAATGCCCCTTGTCAAATCAAAAGCTTTTTACTTACTTCCCATGCAAGTAAACCATGTTTTCATCTTTTTTTTCACTCCAAACAATTTTTACAGCTGAGGTTTTCTTCTTTCTTCTTTCTTTTTTCTTCTTTACTCCAAACCATTTTTACAGTTAAGGTTTTCTTCTTTCTCCTTTCTTCTTTCTTCTGTATAATCACCATGTTTTCTTCTTCTTCACTCTTACCCATTTTTACAAGAAAAATGAAGAAAACATCAACCGTACAATCACCATGTTTTCATCTTCTTCTTCACTCCAACCCATTTTTACAAGAAAACAGAAAAAAACCTAAATAGGTAAGTGGAAGTTTTTTTTTCAGTTTTTTTTTTTAATGTAAATATTGGATAATCGTTATCTATACTGGTTTTTCCGGCTTACTTTCAGGGGAAGATGGTGGGTTACATTGATAATCCGTCGTTTAGATTTGATACCCCCTGTAAATATTAGATAACCCTCATTTATATTTGGAAACGTTGTTTTTCTTATGATCTGAAACCTATTTTAAAACTAATAACTGATATTTGGATTTTTTAGTTTCATTTTGTTGGTGTGTTCTGAAGAAGTTGGTATGGTATAAATTGATAACCTCAGTAAAGAATTGGATAACCCTTGTTTCTAAATTGATAACCTCAGTATAAATTGGATAACCCCTGTATAGAATTGAATAACCTCAGTATAAATAACCTAAGTATAAAATAAACATCAGTATAGAGTTGGATACCTCAGTCTAAAATTGATAACCTCATTAAAGAATTGGATAACCCTTGTTTCTAAATTGATAACCTCAGTATAAATTGGATAACCTCTATATAGAATTGGATAACCTCGGTATAGAGTTGGATAACCTCAGTATAAAATTGATAACCTTAGTACAGAATTGGATAACCCTTGTTTCTAAATTGATAACCTCAATATAAATTGGATAACCTCTTATAGAATTAGATAACCTCAGTATAGATAACATACGTATAGAATAAACATCAGTATAGAGTTGGATAACCTCAGTATAAATTGAAAACCTCTGTAAAGAATTGAATAACCCTTGTTTCTAAATTGATAACCTCAGTATAAATTGGATAACCTCTGTATATAATTGGATAACCTCAGTATAGATAACCAAAGTATAGAATAAACATCAGTATAGAGTTGGATAACCTCAGTATAAATTGAAAAACTCTGTAAAGAATTGGATAACCCTTGTTTCTAAATTGATAACCTCAGTATAAATTGGATAACCTCTGTATAGAATTGGATAACCTCAGTATAGAATAAACATCAGTATAGAGTTGAACAACCTCAATATAAATTGAAAACTTCTGTATAGAATTGGATAACCCTCTGTAATTCATAAATAAAAGATAGGCCTAGTATCCAATACATAATCCATATCTGTACATAATAACCCTTGCTCACATGTTCAAATTTGACTTGAAATTGTAATGTTTTTACATACGTGTTTGAAAACTACCCTGTACACAATTCATAGTTGCTATCTCAATGATATATAACAGATAGACCTTGTATCCAATAGATAACACCTTTGTGTATTTCATAACCCCTTGGTTAGAGCTGCCAATCTGCTTGCAATTGTGATATTTGTAATGTATAGTCTTTATAATTTGTTCTAGACTTGACATAAGGGATCCTTCTTGAAATTGTTAATGTATGCAATAGGTAAGCCATATTTGTCCCTTATAACCCCTCTTTATAACTAGCAACCTTATTGAATTTTTTATCTTTACACATGATTGAAATTGTGTTCATTTTGTGTCGTTGCAGGTATTCGTAAATGCCTGAGTTTCTTTTACACTATGATGGTTATTTGAATGATGAAGTTTCTTGGGAATATGTCGGAGGGAGGAAGTCATTGATTTCGGTGAGTCGTCGGATTAGTTTGCTAGATTTTGAAGATCTTATCCACAAAACAATGGGGAGTATAGGTAGGGAGGTGTTACCATGGTTTTAAATTTCGACGGATTTCGGTGGAGACCAACACCGAAACCACCAAAAACCAAAATGGTCATTTATTTCGGCCGAAATTTCCTTTTTCCGAAATTTGACCCAAAAAAATTGTTTTTTTTAAATTAATTTAATATTTCACCGAAATTTCGGTAATTTCGGCCGAAATTTAATATTGAATAAAATATTAGTTTTGATTTTGGATTTCGATCGAAATTTTGAAATTTCAGGGTCCGAAACCGGTACCGAAACCAAAATTTTAAACCTTGGGTGTTACTATTGATAAAATGTCGATACATTGTTGATCCGTACATAACCACTTTGGTTGATGTTGATAATGACGATATCCTCCAGTCTCTGATGAAGATTTTTGACAAAGAAGCGGTCAATTCTGTGATGCTGTACATAACCCAAAGCAGAAACCCCGAGGGTATTAATTCAATGAATACGTCTATGCTTCCCCCGAACAATGTTTGTATGCCTATTTCTGAACCAATGCTAGCTAAACAATTGTGGTGGGGAAAGTGACACTTAGGAACGTCCAATATCTGTACATATCAAAAAGTAAAAAATTCTTAAGAGGATCCTTAAGGACACTCCTTCCCATCCAAGAGATAAGATTGTTGGACCACGCATCCAAGACAGAATAACAACACGGTTCTACGATGTCTTGAAGGAAATGAAAGGGTTAAGCTATAGTAGATCTAGAGAAAACGTGAGACACACCATGAAAGGAACCCTTATAAATTCTAGATCAGAAATTTATTGCAAAGCAAACAAACATAAATTCCAATGACTTCTACCACGAGGTGTTGTACCCACTGAGAGAGATCATGAAAATCATCATCTCATAAAATTATCCAAATAATATATAAGATTTAGACCATTCTGTAAATTTGCAAATCAAGCCATTTTGGATTGATTGTATTATTGAAAATCTCTTAACCTAGAGTAATCTCGATAATCTAATTACTGACATAATCAAACTAACATTAAATTTATAAGGAAATAGCTTAGTCAAACCATATGCATCATGCCAGTCATGGAAGATAAAATCTGTTTTTGAACATGAAGGGATCATTATAGAATCCTCCGTCCAGAAGGAAAATTAGATAGTTTGTAGAGAAACCATAGTTCTAATTCAATTTCTGTTTGTTTGACAGCGGGTTAAATAATAAAAGATGAGTTAGCACATTATCAAAGCATCTATTACCACATCAGTGGCGCCCTACATTTATTAGTCTTTATCAATATTTATTTGGGATTTGCTAGGGAGTTTCACGGGAAGCCATTTCACAGCTGGCCTTTGTATGAGAAAACAGCCACACAGGCGTACTTTTTAGCATATTTTGTCTTATTCATTTAATTCATCTGAGGTGGCTGTTCTCTCGTGCAAAAGTTGGCCACAAATGGCTTTCTACGAAATTGCCTAGCAAATACCTAAAGAGGCGTGTTGCATGGTCTTGATCGCATCCCGAATGGGCATCCCATGCATAAGAAAGGATTATGAAAAATAATGGTTGTCGTTCACACGAGACAACATTATTCTACTCCAAACAATAAAATAAAAAAGTGATTCCTCGTAATTCTAATTCTGGAAGCACTCCAAAGAATAAGAATTGATTCTAACTTCTATAGAGGGTTAGGATCAACCCTCTATTGTGAGGTCCTTGTATAGATCGGAGGGTTGGGATCAAGCTATGGAAATGATTTTTGGGGCACAACCTATTTAGGCTGTGTCCCATCTAATGGACGGTTTGGGTCATCCTATGGTGTGGGCTGTACGCTACTTTTTGAAAAATAATGGACTATAAGGCCTTTCATCATATTAAAACTCACAAGTTCATATTATTTTAATGATATTGACATACGATGTTTTAAATGACGAGGGAGTCTAGACTCATGGGCGCCCTTGGAAAAAAGAAGGCAAAGGGCTCCCTCATTGGCCAAATCCCATTTAAGATGGCACGTAAACCTAAAACAAGAAAATGTCTCTAGGGGAATTTGACCAATAGGGCCACCCTTTGCTCCCTATTGTCCAAAGGCGCTTGTGAATCTAGCATTCATCTTTAATAATTGTACTAAGTAACCTTGTCTTTTATTTTTTTAATTGGATTATAGGAGCTTTTTAGGAATTGTATTCATGGTTTTAAATTTCATCCGAAATATGAAATTTCAGTCGAAATTAGGCCAAACCCCAAATTTTGCGAAATTTCAAATTTCGGTTCAAAATTAGGTAAATTGGTTTTTTTATATAAAAAATAATATTATTCCGAAATTTCGGAATGAATAAAACAAGCCTTTTTTAATTATCAGATTTCAGCCGAAATTATAGAAATTTCGAAATGAATAAAACAAGACTTTTTTTATTGCCGAATTTCGGATGAAATTACCGAAATTTTTCTGCCAAAATTTCGGAATGAATAAAACAGGACTTTTTTTAATTAATGGATTTCAGCCGAAATTTCAGTTTCGGTGAGGGCCGAAACCGAAATTTTAAACCATGATTGTAATAATTAATAACCTTTGACAGATGGGTTAAATAATAAAAGACAGGCCGAGTGAGTGTAATATCAAAACATGATAGATTAAAATACAATAACCTATTTTTCAATGTAGTATTTGAAATTAATTAATGAGAAATTTACCATTTAAATTCTTAAAGATTCTGAAATGACATTTAGGGTCGATTTTCAACTTATTGACCTGTCAGTTTCACTGTACAGAAAAAAGACTGAACCACTCTTTTGTACAATCTCCAAAGCAATCAGATTTTTTAGCATGCGCGTTCGACAACCATTATAAAATCTATTTACGCCTATTTTGTATTCCTAAGAATTAGAGAAAATAGAAATCACAATAATCTTGTTCGGCTCACCTACCCACCACAAGTGCATTTCTAAAAAATTTCACTTTTGCGCCTTTTTCACCCTAAGAGATCTCATCAATCCGGAGTTGCTTCCGAGATCTCATCAATCCGTTTCTCTCAGCTAAAAATGAGAAGCCTTGCAGAACACACCCGCCATCCCATTCTTTCCCAAGAAAAGCGGGAAAAACAGATTGATGAGAATCTTCATAAATGATTATTAGTCGCTTTGAAGAATTTGAGTTTTTCGTCGTAAGAGAATGTAAAATTTCTGAAACGGGCTCAACGGGCCGAGTAGCCGAACAAGATTCTATGAGATATTTTCGCTCTTCTCATTCTTCACCACTTAAAAAAGGAGAATCCCTGTCACGACCCAAACCCCACCCTGGGCGTAGGACGTGGCAGCGTCGTACACCTGCAAGACGAGTCACACAAATGTACAAGGCTACAAAGCAATAACAGAACATAAACCTGGCATTCCATAATTAAAATATATATCAAAGTCTCAATTACTGCAGGCCCAACAAGGTCAAATCAAATCTCAACTCTCCCCTGAATCAAAAGTAAAATAATAAAGTCGTTACATCTTATTCAAAGTACTCATTTCCTAATGAATTGAAAATAACTAAACTAATCTTCAAGCCAAAGTCCAGTTCAAATGCTAAGCATCCTGTTCCTCGTTAACCTCACAAGGGTCAAGACCTGAAAATGTTATATAACCACAGTCAGCTGAAAAGCTCAGTACATAATAAAGCGCTACTCTAAGTACAGTCTAAGCATATGGTCCTCAGCAATTCCTCATATACATACATACGTATACATATCTACACACACAGATATATATATATATATATAGGTATGTCATTTGTAAGGGTAACGGATAGAATTCGAATCGGATATGGCTATATCCGAATTCGATTACAGTATAAACTATCCGGATTCGGATTTGGATTCGAATTCAATGGATATCTAATATCTATCACCAAATTCGACTCCGATGGATGTTGTTCGAATTCGGATATTATCCGTGTCCGTTTATCTGGTAAATTCGAACATTTTATTGCAGCACTTTATCTTTCTTCTCCTTCTTACTCCGCGAATGAATTTTTCAAACCCTAAAACTAGACCTCTACCTTCTCTTCTCAAAATTAACACTCAGACTCTAAAATATATGAGATCCTCTTCTTCCTTTTAAAACAAAGGCAGGAGAGATAGATAGAGAGAGAGAGAGAGAGAGAGAGAGAGAGAGAGAGATATTTTCACCCCCGCCCCCCTTTCAGTACGCATTCGCCCCCCTTATAACGTGAACAGTGGGCAACTTTAAAGCTTTTTTGCGTCAAATCACATTAAAAGTGGGGCGAATGGGTACTACATGAGGGTGAAAATAACATGGCAATCATATAGTGCAAATTAAATTTAGTATGTATAAATATATTTTATACATTTAGTATGTATATGTATATTTTCGTGTACAGCATTTAGAAATTTTGCATCTATCAGTTATTTAATCGCTATAAAGAAATTTTAGATTTAAAAATGATTTAATAACAGCAATATGGAAATTTAAATTTATAATGGTTTAAATAACTTGGAAATTTAAATTTATAAGGTTTTGTAAATTTATAAGGTTTTATAAATTTGTAATAGTTAATTTTATATCCAAAATGTACAAAGTGGCAAAGGAAATCTAGGAAAAACGATAGTGTTAATTGTAGATGGCAATTGAATGGTGCAAAATGTTAAAAATAGCTTTCATGGCAGTCTGAAAGTGTTGAGCTATAATCTAGGGAAAACGTGAGACATGCAAAGAAAGGGACCCCTATAACTTCCCTATAACTTCTTGATTGTGTGTGTGTGTGTGAGAGAGAGAGAGAGAGAGAGAGAGAGAGTTGTAATCTGAAAAGGCCTCATCATCTAAGATTTATCCAAATAATTTGTGTAAAAGTTTATCATGGCATTGGCAGCTTATAAACAAGCTCGTAGAGGCTTTCGTAATATTATGGAGGCAATCGTGTCTCCCTAAATCATTTCTCAAATGTTAAGATTAAAATGAGATAAAATTAACTCAAATTTTCCGTATCTTCATATCCCATAGTCTGAAAACCATCCCTATACACACCATTCATCTCACAATTTGTGAATTCTAATAATCCTGTTAGAAATAATCTCAGAGTTGCAATAAATTATTGTAAGGATTACGGTGCAGTGCGGCAACAGCAGATGCTTCCATGGAGGAAGGTACCAATTAGAAATGCCCCATGACCATGAGGAGCATTAGAGTTGAATATCGATTATTTTATCCTCAAGTAAATATCTCTTAATTTCTTTAAGAAGAATGATAGACGGAAGGGCGCCCGCCCATAAAAAGCCAGAAAAGGGCCCTTGATTAGATCCATGTCATTAAGTGCAATAGAATTTACTTTCTTAATCGATTTTAAAAGGTTACCGAAAATAACATGGATCCAATCATGGGCCCCTTTTTAAGCTCTTTATGGAAGGGCACCCGTGCGTCTATCATTCCTCATTATAAATATATTTAGTAGGAGATACTCTCTATATGATAAAAACGCTACATATATTTCATAGCTGTATGTCATTCAAATGAAGACATACGCTCCGTGGAAATAGGCTTGGCCAGGGACGGAGTCAATGGCCCCCCCTGAAGTTTGGGAATTTTTTAAAAGCCTTTTTTGGTAAATCCCAGGATTCTTATCCGTGAAGTGAGTTTTATTAAGCATTTTTTTCGTTAGCACCTATATTATAGCATTCTCTCTCTCTCTCTCTCTCTCTCTCTCTCTCTCTCAACAACAAAATATCTTAGAAATTTGAGGGCCAAAAGCGGAAATAATTGAGATTTTATATTGTGTGTGACGGTATGTTATTTTCAAAAAGGATTGTACCCAATTTCATGGGATGATCCAAATCCTTCATTTGTTTGGCCACAATGTAAATAGTTTGTGCCCCATAAATCATTTTCATAGGATGATCCTAACCCTCCGATCTAAAAGGGACAACCTCTACAGATAAGAGGGTAAGGATCATCATATGGAAATGAGTTTTGGGGCACAACCTATCTATGGTTGAGCCCAACAAATGAACGGTTTTGGATCATTCCATGAAGTGGGCTGTACAATCCTTTTTGTTAAATGGTGGACCATACATCCCAACACAAAACTCATAACTGAGATAGGTAATTAATGAAATTTTATATGTTGTCTGCAAGTGAAGTCCAATGTTTTTCAAAAAACTATTGTGTGGCACTGTGGCCCACTTAATAGGATGATTCAAATAGTTTATTTGTTAGGCCACAATGTAATAGGCTGCACTCCTTGAATCTTCTCCATAGGATGATACTAAAGCTCCGATCTACAATGTGATTGCTTCATAGGATCATCTTATGGAGATTATTTATGCGTTGCAGCCCATTTACGTTATGGCCCAACAAATGAATGGTTTGGATCATCCTATGAAGTGGACTTAGTACTTTTTGAGACATATTGGACTACATGTGTGGCCAACATATAAAATTTGGAGAATTATTTGGATTTTCATAGCAGAAAGAGATCCTTTTTTTCTTGGGCTATGCTATGCATGCGTGTAAATTAGCATGCTCTGTCCATCATAACATGAGGTGTAAATATTGGGCCCTATTATATCAAAATATGAGGTTTTAAATTTTGGGCTCCACCTTATGCATGGGATAGGGGGAGATGGTGGGCCCACCAATAAAATTTGAAGTCTAAAATGGTGGGCTCCAACATGCTATAACGCCATTCTTTGCTCCCCGTGAAGCAAATTCATGCCTCCGTCCCTGGGCTTGGCCAAGCCACATAAAATCTCGGTGTCTATCTTGTTGCTTGTGTTTATTTCAGATTTTCACTTTACGTGTGCACGATTGGATCGGATTTGCCCGGTGGATTTTCTCAACACGAGATAAATAATGGGATACATTATAATATCTGGGGTAAAAGTTTGCTTTTATTGTTTATTGAAATGATTGAAGATACTATTTATGGAGTTTTTGCAAAAGAGCTGGTATATATAGAATAGAGTCATAATTTGTTTGCCAAAAGAGTCTTCTAGTTTCATAATTTGCGAATAGAGTCACAAGGTTTGCGTGAATTTTGCAAAGCAGGTCATTCCATCAATTTGTGACCAAAATACCCATGGCAGATTTTTTTTACTCACAAAAGACCAAAATGTCCTTATATGTGAAAATTACGTCAGTGATGTCTTTTGATAGGAGGGGTCCCACTAGCTCAATTCAAACCCATGCATAGGGTGGGGCCTGCCATTTTGCCTCGTATATTGACGGGTCTTTCACATGAAAATTACCTTGTGAAGGACCAAAATACTCGTGATGGCCATGATATGTTTTGATAGGATGGGTCCCACCAGCTCAATTCAAACCCATGCATCGGGTGCGTAGGTCCCACAATTTCCACCAAGCCCGTGTGCATGGTGTGTCCACAATTTTACATGTCACGTTTTGAGGGAGTGGGCACAACTTTTTACACCCATGCATAAAAAGCTGGTATATATAGAAATGATATTCCCACACCCTGGATTGAAAACTTATTATTGATTGTCATGGAGAGATTTTATATGATGGGTGGCAGTGTGAACCCGTATTTTTCAAAAAGTACTGTACTGCCCACTAATCCGTCCAATTGTTGGGCCACAACGTAATTAAGTTGTGGCCAAAAAATCATTTTAATGTGATGATCCTAACCCTCCGATCTATAGAGGGACCGCACATTATGTAAGCTTTTATAGGATCATTTTGATTTTTTGCGCACAACCTAATTACCTGGTGGCCCAACAGATGGACCAATTGGATCATCATATGGAGTGGGCCGTACTGTACATTTTAAAAAATAAGGGTTTACATGGCCACCAATCATATAAGATCTGTGCCATGGATATTTCCATCTTTTTACATAGTTAATTTTTGCCTTTCCACGTATCAGGACATTTTCGTCTTTTTCAGGGAGTTGGAAAAATTCTGCCGTGCGTATTTTGATCACAAACCGATGGCTTAACCTGATTTACAAAAGTCACTCAAACCTAGCGACTCTATTTGCAACCTTTTGGCAAATAAAGCATAGTTGAAGACTTCTTTTGCAAAAACTCCTAAAAATTATCCTACCTTGATATTAAGTGATGAACGAGATTCAAGAGACTTTTTTCTATATCGGAAGGACATTACTTGGTTCCATTATCTAATTATCTTTTCCTATCTCTGGAAAGATATGCAGGTTAATGCCTATAGACACCTCATTTTGTCCCTACTACAAAACAACACAATCGGTCAATCTTTCATATAAGAGAGGTAAATGTCATATGAATTTTGCGAGATCCCACATCGGAAAAGGAGAGAAAGTTTGTGGGCTATATATGTGGATTCTAACTCCCCTTGTGTAGATGCGCTTTTAGCATCTCCAAGGGGCGAGCCCCGCCGAGACGGTCAGACACAATAACGCTTCTAAGAGCAATGGGTAGAAGACCCAAAACTGGACAGTATTTACACAGTGGGGATCAGGACATGACATTATGATATCAAAGCCAAGTTTCCCACAGTACAATTTGATAACGAGGATGCTGGCCCCAAGGAGGTGCATTGTGAGATCCCACATCGGAAAGGGAGACAAAGTCTGTGGGCTATATATATGTGGATTCTCCCTCTCCCTCAATAGACATGTTTTTAGCATCTCCAATGGGTGTGCCCCGTGGAGTGGCAACCAAACAGAATTCTCTCTCTCCCTCTAACAATGAGATTTCTCTCTCATCCCATACAGAATTCTATCTTTAGTAAAACTGGGGCCGGGTACCACATATCATGACCTCCAGAAGCAGGATTTCAAGCATTTAAACCAAATACTAGTTTCATTCATTTTTACATTTTTATTCTGTTATAGAGCACGCGCACGAGAGAGAGAGAGAGAGAGAGAGAGAGAGAGAGAGAGAGAGAGAGAGAGAGAGAGAGAGAGAGAGAGAGAGAGAGAGATTCCACCTTCATTTAACAATGTAAAAATGATACTAGATTCCACCTTCATTTACAAATAGAGAAAGAGCCAATCTGTTACGAAGGGGAAAGTGACCCATGTCGAACCAATGCTAACTAAACAATTATGGTGGGGAATGTGACACTTAGGAACGTCCATTATCTGTACATATCAAAAAGTAAAAATTTCTTAAGAGGATCCTTAAGGACACTCCTTTCCATCCAAGAGATAAGATTGTTGGACCACTCATCCAAGACAGAATAACAACACGGTTCTACGGTGTCTCGAAGGAAATGAAAGGGTTAAGCTATAGTCGATCTAGACAAAACGTGAGACACGCCAAGAAAGGAACCCTTATAAATTCTAGTTCAGAAATTTATTGCAAACAAACAAACAAACATAAATTCCAGTGACTTCTACCACGAGGTGTTGTACCATGCACTGAGAGAGAGATCATGAAAATCATCATCTTATAAGATTATCCAAATAATATATAAGATTTAGACCATTCTGTAAATATTCAATCAAGCCATTTTGGATTGATTGTATTATTGAAAATCTCTTAACCTAGAGTAATCTCAATAATCTAGTTATTGACATAATCAAACTAACATTAAATTTATAAGGAAATAGCTTAGTCAAACCATATGCATCATTCCAGTCATGGAAGATAAAATCTGTTTTTGAACATGAAGGGATCATTATAGAATCCTCCGTCCAGAAGGAAAATTAGATAGTTTGTAGAGAAACCATAGTTCTAATTCAATTTCTGTTTGTTTGTCAGCGGGTTAAATAATAAAAGACGAGCTACCACATTATCAAAGCATCTATTGCCACATCAGTGGCCTACAATATTTATCACTCTTTATCAATATTAATTATTTGGGATTTGCTAGTTAGTTTCAGGTAAAGCCATTTCGCAGCTGGCCTTTGCATGAGAAAACAGCCACACAGGCGTACTTTTCAGCAGATTTTGTCTTATTCATTTAATTCATCTGAGGTGGCTGTTCTCTCGTGCAAAAGTTGGCCACAAATGGCTTTCTACGAAATTGCCTAGCAAATACCTAAAGAGGCGTGTTGTATGGTCTTGATCGCATCCCGAATGGGCATCCCATGCATAAGAAAGGATTATGAAAAATAATGGTTGTCGTTCACACGAGACAACATATTCTATTCCAAACAATAAAATAAAAAAGTGATTCCTCGTAATTCTAATTCTGGAAGCACTCCAAAGAATAAGAATTGATTCTAACTTCTATAGAGGGTTAGGATCAACCCTCTATTGTGAGGTCCTTGCATAGATCGGACGGTTGGGATCAAGCTATGGAAATGATTTTTGGGGCACAACCTATTTAGGTTGTGTCCCATCTAATGGACGGTTTGGGTCATCCTATGGTGTGGGCCGTACGCTGCTTTTTGAAAATTAATGGACTATAAGGCCTTTCATCATATTAAAACTCACAAGTTCATATTATTTTAATGATATTGACATACGATGTTTTAAATGACGAGGGAGTCTAGACTCATGGGCGCCCTTGGAAAAAAGAAGGCAAAGGGCTCCCTCATCGGTCAAATCCCATTTAAGATGGCACGAAAACTTAAAATAATAAAATGTCTCTAGGGGAATTTCACCAATAGGGCTGCCCTTTGCTCCCTATTGTCCAAGGTCGCTTGTGAATCTAGTATTCCTCTTTAATAATTGTGCTAAGACACCTTGTCTTTTATTTTTTTTAATTGGATTATTGGAGCTTTTTAGGAATTGTAATCATGGTTTTAAATTTCGTCCAAAATATAAAATTTCGGTCGAAATTAGGCCAAATCCCAAATTTTGCAAAATTCCAAATTTCAGCTGAAATTTCAGTAATTTCGGCAAAAAATTCTGAAATTTCGGTTCAAAATTAGGTAAATTGGTTTTTTTATATAAAAAATAATATTATTCCGAAATTTCGGAATGAATAAAACAAGACTTTCTTTAATTATCAGATTTCAGCCGAAATTTCGAAATGAATAAAACAAGACTTTTTTAATTACTGGATTTTGGCTGAAATTACCAAAAATTTTCGGCCGAAATTTCGGAATGAATAAAACATGACTTCTTTTTATTAACGGATTTCAGCCGAAATTTCAGTTTCGACGTTGCTCCGGCAGCAACGAGACATCCCTCGCTCCCTCCTTCTCTTTCTCTCTCTTTAAACATGATCATGAAGATGATTGATGTAGTTTGTATTCAAATCAAAATACAAATGCATGAGGTATCCAAACGGGCCCTAATAGATTTTAAGCAGACCTAGTAAATATGTGATCAATGAAGATAAGAACGTCATTTGTGAACGAAGGTGGGATATAGGCTGTGCATTTCTACCCAGTTTCAAACCTTTAATAAGACTCCTTTCTTCCCTTCGAAATACTATAAGACTTGGAACTCCCGCTATTAAAATAAAATGATAAGGAGAAAGGAGATTAACTTGTGGAATGCCTCTCGAACTCCCACGGAAACCAGCCAGAGCCCCATTCACTAAGATTGAGAACATTAGCAATGATTTAATCCACCTCCATCTTTCACCAAATTCTATCTTTTCCTAAATAAATTCACATGATCATGCGCTTTTTCCATATCTATAGATAAACCCTTGCTCTCCCTCCCTTCCAAAAATACCAACCTAGCCAACAGAATTGAGTCAAAGAAGCCCACTTGTTACGAATTGGGTTCGCATGAAGTTGTGAATCTTGAACCCGAACCCGAACCCAAACAAAGCAAACCGATGAACTAGGAAACATTAGTGTGACGTGCAGAATGTAGACAAAATGTTCAAATCTCTATGGCTCTAGCTAAACCTACTGGTATTTTCTATTGAGAAATGATTCTAATCAGTGTAGACATTCCACGTGTATGAGGTGGTAGAAACAAGATGCTTTGTGGCTCCAGGCCATTGTGCCATTAGTTTCCAATGGGGATTTGAATATTGGGAATTGAAGAGAAATAACCTAAGACAAATCCATGTCCCAGAGTTTTTATATGGTGAAAGGTCATGCACGCAAATGCAGCAGAAAAAGGACAGTGCCGTGTAAACCATCCATTTGTTAGGGGGTCTGACATAGATAGGTGGCTCCCCAAAAATCTTCTCTACAGGATGATCCTAACTCTCCAATATGTGGAGGTTTAAAATGAGGAGCACGGGTTCTCCATAGAAAACATGAAACAATCTCCATAGAAAACAAAAAGCAATCAGAGATGGGAGCCTCACTCTGAAAAGCTCCTCGCGACCATAATGTGGTAGCAGGGGAATAGACCAAGACTAGAGTTAAATTTCAAATTACTCATCCAAGTGAGATTTGCATATCCTCGTACACATTTCCATCCAAGCTCAACAGGGTACCACCCAGTGTGTGAATGAGGAAAAAGTTGACGACAAATCGATATAAAAATGTGCAAGTTGATATTTGATCATACTTGTGATCAGATCAACAATCAAACTATACACGCCTCTTAGATAAAAAAGGCTTAAATGCATTATAATCGGGAGGGTTACTCTTATTACTCTTCCCAAACATAGTAAATGTAAAGGCCATTCAAATTGAAATCTTGTACGAAAACCATTCCATAAGCCAGAGAAAATAGGAGATGGATGTAAGATGGCAGAGAAGATACCCTAATACACATAAACCTCCATTTTCTCAAGAAATATGGAGTTTTACAATTGGTTTCAACTAAAGCACATAACCCTGAGAAATGGAAACACTTTGTGAGCGTGCTAATCAAGGCCACCAAGCCTTTAGGATGCCCGATATGAACAACTCATCTGTTAAAAAATAAATAGACTGCAAGGGGAATGAATGGCGCACAAAAAATATATAAATAAACTAAAAGAAATAAGAAAAACAGCAAAAAAAAAACTTGTTTAAATAGGATGCTCATTCATGGAAAAAAATGAAACTTCAGAAAAACCACTATCAATGCTAAGGCACCTGATCATTTGAAAGCATGTAGATTGTAAACCATGAAAGTGATACGCCTAGACCTGAGCAGGGCCTAACGTAAATCCAGGACCCTCATATCTGTACCTCCCATCAGGGCCAATTCCAAAACCTTTTGGATCAGCAAACACATTCTCTAGAAGCTGGCTGCGTTGTGGATGAGGGCTCGCTTCTGCAAACTCCACAGCATCTTCAATTATCTCATCAATTTTCTTCTCGATAGCCTTCAACTCAGATTCATTGGCTAGATTGGTCACGATAATGTATTTCTTTAGGGCCACGATGGGATCTCTAGCAGCATAATGAGACTTCTCAGCTGCCAAAACAAAGAACATGTGAGGGGAAATCATCAATAATAGATGCAGTATTGTACCATTCAAAAAAAAAGATTCAGTATTGTATGATAATGTTTTCTGAGCAACAATGCCAGCCGAAGAATTGTGTCAAGTTAGTAAGGGAGTGAGTTGATTTTTATTGTAGAACCATAACATGTATCACAAAATCTAAGGCTATAGAACCAGGATCCTTCAAAATGGGTGGAATACCCAGCTCGAAGATGATACGATAAAGATAATGGTGTGGATATGTGTTGGATACGGCTAACCGGTATCCTCTTTTGGCTCTTTTTTTTTGGCGCTATTGCTTAGGTGCGTGGTCTTTCATATATAAATAACCTTTTGAGCACAAATTTTCTTCATTCTTTTTATGTTCCTCAACATAAATGAAATGAGAATCCCAAGTCATACATGCTTCTTTTTTCTTTTTATATTCATCCTCATAAAGGAAATGAGAATACTAAGCTAGAGAGAATGGCCATTCAAAAAAACAAGCTAGAGAGAGACGTATAAATGGAAGCTTAAATTTAGATAGAATCTTAAAATTTGACGAAGAATCAGGTAAATAACTAGGATATAAATTCAAAATATCAATGAAAGAGAAGAAAATAGAAAAGCATCCACCTCCCACGTAGATGCAAACAGACTCTTACATTACTTGTGTCGAATCACCTGGCTTGGGATATGATTGACGCAATTTGGCTACGCATATTAAGGAAATGATATCTAAATAGTACATTTTAAGGTTTCGAGACTTAAGTAGAGCCAAATCCACAAATTGTAGTATCAAAAGACATCAAAACTGGTCAGAGTCAGAAGCTGAGTTCTACGAGAAAGGTAGAAGTATGGTTTCATATTGGCAGAGGAACTGACAAAGAACTGCAAAAAACTTTGGAAAGAATGAACGCAACAAGTACAAATACTAAAACCTCAAGCTCCTATCTTCAATGAGGAAGAAAGTTTTTCTGAATTGTTAATAGTGTTTCGTTGCCCCAATTAGAGATTGGAAAGACTGAAAAATTAGATATTTAACAAATAGAGGAAGCTCAGATGACGGGAAAACATAGTAAGGATCAAATAGAAGCATCATCGTCATCATCATAATCATCAGAAACAACAACAACGGCACCAAAACACATAAGGCATATTTTGGATCAGCATAGAAATATCTCACGTTAAACCAACAAATTTCCCTAATTTGACAAAAAATAACTTGGGCACCAGACTTCACTAACCTAATTTTCACCAACCAACTGCTCGGCTCTGGACTACAAACCAACCTGCACAAATTTATTATCCAAGCACGAATTTCCAATCCAAGAACAATACAGCAAAAAATTAAGAAAAGAATATAACCAAAATATTTTTTTATCACCACCAACATATAAAGAACGGATCAGATCCACCCCCCTACAACCACACCCATAAATAGAGAACCCCACAAACATGCATTCCATTCAATCGCAGTCCAACTAGCATAACAAGCATATATCATAACGAAAACCGAAAACGCAACACTAATCGAATTAGAAAAAAGTAAGCTCAAATTCAAATTCTCACCAGGATCGCGAAGTTCATCGGGATCAGCCAATGAATGCCCTCTAAACCTGTAAGTCTCACATTCAATCAAACTCGGCCCCCTTCCCCTCTCCTCGCCCTTCCAATCGCCTCTTTTGCCACCTCCTTCAAAACATCCATTCCATCCACATGTACCCCCGGCATTCCAAAAGCCGGCCCCTTCTTCCAAATCTCCGGATTCGATGTCGCCCTCAAATCGCCCACAAATTATTCTCCACCACAAACACAATTGGCAATTTCCAAAGCGCCGCCATATTCAAACATCCAGAAAACTGCCCATTATTACACGTCCCATCTCCAAAAATCGCCAAAGTCACATGATCACAATCCTCTTCTTTAAGTACCTGTTAAAGTATAAAAGATTAAATAACGCAATCTCTAACACATTAACCTTTTGGAGTAATCGGTTGTTTCACATGGTATCGGAGCAATTGCCCTTGGTTCAAAACTCCTTTATATTAAAATTGCACATGTAATGGCCAACCTAAAAGAGGGATGACATGTGCCATGTGTAGGCCAACCCTAAAAAGAGGGGCCAGAGGGGCCACACGTGAGGGGGTGTGCTAAAATAAAAAAGATTAAGTATAATGCCTTCTCCAACAGCTTAAGCTTTTGGAGTAATTGGTTACTTCACATTGTATCAGAGCAAAAGGTCATGAGTTCAAACTCTTTGATACTAAAAATCCACATGTAACCCAAAAGAGGGGCCACATGTGCCACATGTAGGTCAACCCTAAAAACGAGGGCGCCACACATGAGGGAGAGTATTAAAGTATAAAAGATTAAGCGGAATACTAGGGACGCCCTTGCAAAAATCTGAAAGGGCGCCCCATTGGTCGAATGTAACCAAAGTACATTTAGTGTGGGGGTGCCCTTTGGTTACATTCAACCCATGGGGGTGCCCTTTCACCCCCTCAGTCTAGCATTCCTCAAAGATTAAATAACGCCATCTCTAACAGCTTAAGCTTTTGGACTAATTGGTTGTTTCACAGTACCTCCCTCCTATACCTAGAAGTAAGAGCCACGCCAGTGGCAACATGAATTCCTTCTCCTATAAAGGCGAACCCTCCAAGTACATTGTGCTCTTTGGAGAACATGTGCATTGAGCCGCCCTGGCCGCGGCAGCATCCTGTGGTTTTGCCATTACTGCGCGAGCTGAGACGCCCTTGCTTAAGGCGTGAAAGTGATCACGGTATGTACTACAGACTGAATCTTCCTTTTTTAAGAGCTTTATAAAACCAGTTGAAACTGCTTCTTGGCCGTTGTAGAGATGAACAAATCCAAACATTTTTCCTCTGTAATACATTTGGGCGTACATGTCTTCGAATGATCGGCCTAGGATCATGTCTTCGTATAGATCTAATCCTTCTTCTTTCGTTATAAGCTGCGAAGAGAAATCAATGAAAGTTAGGGTTAGGGTTAAGGTTGGTTTTCAGTTCCGAGATAGAATATTGTAGAATTTGTGTTCTGAGATGGGTAATTGAAAAATTAGGGTTTTCTGAGATGGAAATTTGAAAAAATAGGGGTTTCTAAGATGGAAAGTTGGAAAATTAGGGAATCCTGAGATTCAAAGTTGGAAACTTAGGGTTTTCTGAGATGGAAAATTGAGGAATTCCTGAGATACAGAACTGAGAAATCAGGGCATCCTGAGATACAAAATTAAAAAATTAGGGTATTCAGAGATACAAAATTGAAAAATTAGGGTATTCTGAATTACAAAATTGAAAAATTAGGGCTTTCTAAGATACAAAATTGATAAATTAGGGCTTTCTGAGATACAAAATTGATAAATTAGGCTTTTCTGAGATGTAAAATTGAAAAACAGGGCTTTCTGAGATGCAAAATTGAGAAATTAGGGTATTCTGAGATAGAAAATTGAGAAATTAGGGTTTTCTGAGATACAAAATTGAAATATTAGGGTTTTTTTTTTTAATGATTACCAGGTTGGAGGAGGAGAAATTGGATTTGAGCTTATTTTCCTTGACCAGATCAGAGACAGCAGCAGTGGGGGAAGAATGGGGGGAGGATGAGGGTAAGATTTTGGGGAAAATGCGGAATTTTTTGGTGGAGCTGAGGAAGGGGGTGGGAGTGAGGGAATTTTAGGGGGGAGATCGTGTGGTGGTGAAAGGTGGAGGGTGAAGGATCTTGATGGCGGAAAAAGAAGACATTTTTTAGGGGGCTGGATTGGGAGGATTTGGGGGGTGTGATTTCAAGGAGGAAGGAGGGAGAGGGGAGAGGGAATAAATAGGTAGAGGGAGGGCGGAGAAAACAGAGAGGAATGGTGTGGAAGAAACCGCACTGGAAGTTGGCTAATTTTTTAGACAGAGATAAATTCACTCCCATCTATGATGAAATCAACCCCTATTTTTCAAAATGGACTGCACAGGCCACACCATCGGATGATCCAAACCGCCCATTGTATGGGCCAAAATGTAAATAGCTTGTGCCCATAAATCATTTCCATAGGCTTTTTCTAACCCTCCTATCTAAAGAAGGACGGTTGGGATCATCCTGTTGAAATGATTTCTGAGGCGAAACCTATTTATATTGTGGCCCATCAAATGGACGGTTGGGATCATCCTATGGTGTGGGCTTTTTCTATGCTCGCATAGGCATAGAAACCTATTTAACACCAACATTCACAGCAATGAAAAGTGCAGATTCAACTACGATGGTATGAACGAATTGAGAGGAAGCTTGCAATATGGAGGAAGAGGTTTATTTCTTTCGGGGAAAGAATTACACTGATTAAAGGGGCCCTATCTAACCTGCTAGTATATTTCATGTCCTTGTACAAAATTCCAATCAAGGTAGCTTTGACTATTGAAAGATTGCAAAGGAACTTCTTGCGGGATGGAGAAGGGTCCCTAAAGAAGGTAAGGCACTTAGTAAGCTGGGATAAAGTTACACAACCTAAGGCGAATGGAGGCCTGGGTATCAGCAAGATTAGATTGCGAAACAAATCCTTAATTGGCAAATGGCTGTGGAGATATGGCAAGGAGAAATCTGCTCTGTGGCATCGGGTTATTGGACTAAAATACGGCACCAACTGGGGGGATTGGAGTTCTAAGAAGCCCGTGGGAGGAAAGGGCTCAGGTGCGTGGAAATCTATCTGCTCCGTTAAAGATGATTTTGACCAAGCAATTTGTTACAAAGTTGGACATGGCTCTAAGGTTAGATTTTGGCTTGATCTTTGGTGTGGCCAATCAAAATTATGCTTGGAATTCCCGAGCCTTTTCAGAATTGCCAGAAGCTACAGTTGCAGATTACGTGGTCAGAGAAGGTCAAGGGGGGAGAGGATTCTCGGATATTCGTTTGCGTCAGAATCTTAAGGAAGAGGAAACTCATGAGTTCGAGAGATTGCTCTGACTTATTGATCGAAGTGACATATTGTTCGCAACATAATGAGGATGAAAGAATCTGGATTCCAGCTTCTGATGGGGTTTTCACTGCTAAGTCTTTCTTTAATCTGTTGAACGACAGCTCTATTTCTCTAATGAGGCGGGTTTGGAAATCACTAGCGCCACCAAGAGTGGTGGCCTATGGATGGACCTTGATGCATCGCAAGATTAATACATGCGACCGCCTAAAGAAAAGACAGTTCAGTATGGCGAGCATGTGTGTCCTATGCCACCAAGATGAAGAAACTCTGGACCATTTAATGTTGCATTGCCTCTTTGCTTATCATCTATGGAAAAGAGCAATTGGAACCTTTGGAATTTCTTGGGTTTGCCCGCAATCTATTACTTCCCTTCTATCAGGTTGGCATACAGGACCGTTTGGAGAAATGGGATATAAAAATGGTAAAATTAAAATTTTAAACTTATTTTCTTTCTTAGGGATGATTGGAAAGGGGGGCATATTTTTACAAAAAGGGAGTTAGTATAAAAAAAATATTAAAAAATAAGGGTTTTTTTTCCCAAAAAATTAAGGGGGGCAATTGTCCCCCTTCCCTGTCAAGTGCCATCGCCCCTGTGAGAGAGAGAGAGAGAGAGAGAGAGAGAGAGAGAGAGAGAGAGAGAGAAGTCTCTTCAACCATCTCATGGATCCATATAATTAAGATCTCCTAGGTCCCTGCTCATATTTCATATTAAAAATAAATAGATACTTTCTTTGGATAATAACTCGATCCCATTATAATAACAAATCAATAGTCGATGTAAACATATAGTGAACATACGATTTAGGCAAGTTATTCCTAGTACTTTCTCTAAAACTTCACACCACGAGGAATGCATTGTTCATTTGGAAGTTGGAAACAAAAGGAACCACAATCATCACATATATCATTGCCTCATCTACATGCATCGGTCATATAAACATAGCACACTGCACACATAAGATTTATTTATTGATGCGAGGCTCATCCGCATAACAGCCTCGGCTCTTTATTATTACATTCGTAGATACACAAAGACAGAGCAAGAAGATAATCAGCTCCCTTATTTTAATACTAGTAGTAGTAGTACCCATCTCTCTTTGCCAAGCTGCAAATTAATCAGGTAGCGTAGGGGAAGTTGTAGTATGCGCTCCCATTCTCATGGAATACTCCATAGTAACGGCTCCATTGATTCATAGTCATACCGTCCTCATCGTACATACCAAGAATATAGGTCTCAAGACGCCCCGGCAACTTTGGAGTTCCATTCATCACATGCTGAATTAGGTTATCGTTGTAAGTTTGGGCATTTTCAATCGTTGCTTCGAATTCTCCATTATGAGGCCATCCAGTTGCCGCCACGATAAGATTCACATGGCGTTTTTTCAGAGCATAAATGGCTGAATCGAATGCATCCACCATAGAATCAAACACATATTTGTATATATAGTTTCCATCGGTTACCAGAGGGGTTGTGGCAGTGAAGAGGTAATGAGCGAGATCCAGGTTATGATGGCTATGGAAACGATATGGTAACGGGTAAACATTAACGAAGAGTGGGGCTTTATTGGAGATAAGGAAGTCAATGATGGGTGCTAGGATGACCCCGACGCTATTCCTGAAGATACATTGAGAGGGCGGATTGGTAACATCATAGTTTTCCAGATCATGTATTCCAATGGTTGTGGACACCTTGATTTTTCCCTTAGTTCTTGGATCTTGTTGGATTGCATCATTTATGTTGATCATTGCCTGGTGCAAGCTTTCAGATTCATCAAGTAATAACACGTCCTGACCAACACAGATATACTGGAATTCGACGTGAGGCCAATACCTCAATATGAAATTGCCAACCCACAAAGCTGCTTCTTGAGGGTTTTTGGCGAATACATTAAGATGACTGTTGTCAACTGGAATGATGACTTTAATGTTGGTATTGCGGAGCGCATCCAAAATATCACGGTTACCAAGGTCTGCCTTTGAAAGCCACAATTTGGTGATGTTGTTCATTTGGCAATGTCTGACCGTGTCTTGAGGAGGTATTGGGTTGCTCCTATCATTTCCGTAGACGAAACTGAGAGCAGGGGCTGCAAAATTATCATCATCATTTTCATCAGTATCATAATCATAATAATCATATATATAGGATTTGCAAGGGACCATAGAAGAAGGCAGATAAGTTATCTACACACTAGCTTAAAATACAGTAGGGGCCACGTTATAGTTATCTACACACTAGCTTAAAATACAGTAGGCGCCACGTTATTTGGGTGATCCAAACCATTAATTTTTAAGGCCCTCACATAGATAGGGTGTCCACAAAAAATCAGATCCATAGGATCATCCTAACCATTCAAACTGTGGAGGCAAAAAATGGACTAATTTGTGAAGGTTTAAAGACATCCATTTTACCTCCACAAATCGTAGGGTTGGGATGATCCTATGGATCTGATTTTTTGTAGACACCCTATCTATGTGAGGGCCTTTAAAATGGATGGCTTGGATCACCCAAACAATGTGGGCCCCCACTGTATTTTAAGCTAGTGTGTAGAGAACTCTCTACACATATGTGTAGGAACCGTTTTCTCATATGTATATGTATATGTGTGTGTGTGTGTGTGTTTTGATGGTGTACCCTGTTTAATTGACGGCAAAGGGAGAATATGACGGTTTTAGTAGTGTTGAGAAAGGGCTGCTGGGTGGCAGTGTGGGGTGTGTGTGTGTGTGTGTGTGTGTGTGTGTGTGTGTGAGAGAGAGAGAGAGAGAGAGAGAGAGAGAGAGAGAGAGAGAGAGAGAGAGAGAGAGAGAGAGAGAGAGAGATTTAAGCAAAATCTTAAATAAGTCACTTGGATTTTGGGTAATTTTACTGGACCACATTGACACAATCAAATTAGTAGGTGAGCTACAAAACCTGAAGCAGATTAATAGGGAAAAATTCTATTGAATAGATAGTAAATAGAGAGCTTTTAGCCTTTTAAGGAGAGTAGAGAGAGATTTTAGGGAAAGAGAATAATGAAAATATAAATTGTTTCATATTTAAGATAGGTTCATATTTAGGGAACGAAAATCATATTCGGATGGGATTTCGTGCGAGAGAAAAATGGAGCGCGAAAATCAAAGAATTGGAAATTTTGATTTTATTTGGTGTGGCAAACCCACAATAATAGTGGCAAATTAATTGAGAAAAATTCAAATTTTTAGAGGCCGAAAAGTCAACTAGTTTGGGACGAAGGCTTTGTTGAGTTGAGTTGAGAGGGAGAAAGTCATATTAATGGTTACAAACAAGAATTTGTAGTGGAAACAATTTTTCAAAGAAAAAAAAATCTCAGAAAATAGACGAATCACAGCGGAAAGAAACATGATTAGTGTATTATATATATTTATTTAGGGGGATGATATTTTCACCCCCTCTGTCAGTACGCATTCGCCCCCCTTATAACGTGAACAGTGGGCAACTTTAACACTTTTTGACGACAAGTCATGTTAAAAGGGGGGTGAATGTGTACTGCCGCGGGGGTATTGAAAATATCACCGCTCTTTATTTGTATGGGACTTATTTGCTAGGGACTTTCGTAGAAAGGCATTTCGCAGCTAGCTGTTGCATGAGGAAGCAGCGACAAAGGTTTAGTTTCTAGCAGATTTTGTCTTATTCATCTGAGGTGGCTGCTCTCTCGCGCAACAGCCAGCTGAAGAATATCTTTCTGAGAAAGTCACTAGTGAAACCCTATATATGTACATGGAGTTGAAGATGCCATTGAGAACACTCGCACAAAGAGAGAAAGAGAACATTCTGAATTAAAACTGACTCAAATGAAGTGTTCTAAATTAAAATTGATTCAAATGAAAATGCTACCTTAACCCTTAGAACCCTCGCTCTAAATATCTTTACCTGTCCATACTTGGCATGTATGTTGTATCCATCACCACAACAAATTAAATGTATAATATCTACATTTGATTTTTTTCTTTTTCTTTTTTTTTTTCCATTCCCGTGCCCGTGCATCGCACAGGTCTGCAATTAGTTCTGAATTAAAATTGACTCAAATGAAAATGCTACCTTAACCCTTAGCACCCTCGCTCTAAATTTCTTTACCTGTCCATACTTGGCATGTATGTTGTATCAATCACCACAACAAATTAAATGTATAATATCAACATGCATTAAACAGTAATATATATACATATATGTATAGGGATTTTCTAGTTGAATAGTGCAAAATAGTAAAACTACCATTACCAGCAGATGTGTTGAACTATAAAAGATTAAATAACACCATTTCCAACAGCTTAAGCTTTTGGTGTAATTGGTTGTTTCAACATGGTATAGAGTAACATGTTCTTGGTTCAAAACTCCATGATATTAAAAATCGACATGCCATGGCCAACCCAAAAGAGGAGCCACTTGTGCCGTGTGTAGGCCGACCCTAAAAAGAGGGGCCACACATGAGGGGGAGTGTCAAACCATAAAAGATTAAATAACGCCATCTCCAACAGCTTAAGCTATTGTAGTAATTGGTTGTTTCAACAAGATGGGAGAGGATACTCTGATGGGAGAGAATAATCTGAATTAAAACTGACTTTCACCTCATTACATGCACATATTTTGTGAGAGAGAGAGAGAGAGAGAGAGAGAGAGAGAGAGAGAGAGAGAGAGAGTGTCATGCCTGAAGGAGATGCCATTGAAAACACTATCACAGACAAAGAAGAACACTCTGAATTAAAACTGACTCAAATGCAAATGCGGATGCCTCAACCCTTGCACCCTTGCTCCTTATATAGAGGGAAGGAGTGCTAAATTTCTACAACCCTGTCCACACTTGCATCTCTTTAGTATAAGTGCTCACAACCACCACAATAAATTTTAAATAAGATGGAAATGAATAATACAAAATCTGGTACAAGGTGGCTGTTCTCTCCTAGGAAATGGCTTTCACCCGAAATTTTCTAGACATCTTCTACTAATAAATGGATTCCTACAATGCAGGTCATCAAAACCACCACAATAAATTTAGTTTGTATTAATATATATATAGATTCCTAGAATGTAGTTTTCATATAAAGCATTTAGAAATTTTACATCTATCAGTTATAAGATATTTAATTGCTATAGAGAAATTTTAGATTTAAAAATGATTTAATAACAGCAATATGGAAATTTAAATTTATAATGGTTGATATAAGTTGGAAATTTAAATTTATAAGGTTTTATAAATTTATAAGGTTTTGCAAATTTATAAGGCGTTTAAAATTGTAATGGTTTAAATAAGTTGGTTTTATATCCAAAATGTACAAAGTTGCAAAGGAAATCTAGGAAAACGATAGTGTTAGGGAGATGATATTTTCACCCCCGCCACCCTTTCAGTACGCATTCGCCCCCCTTATAACGTGAACAGTGGGCAACTTTAACGCTTTTTTTTGCGTTAAATCACATTAAAAGTGGGGCGAATGGGTACTACATGAGGGTGAAAATAACATGGCAACTGTATAGTGCAAATTAATGACAAATAGAGAAAGAGCCAATCTGTTAACGGTGGGGAAAGTGACCCATGCAAGAATGATGCATGACAGAATAACAACACGGTTCTACGATGTGCCGAAGGAAATATAGGCAAACCAATTGTGTTCTACGATGTGCCGAAGGAAATATAGGCAAACCAATTGTGTTAAAGATAACTTTACCAGCAGTATGAAAGGGTTTAGCTATAGTCTAGAGAAAGCGTGAGACACGCCAAGAAAGGGACCCTTATAAATTCTAGATCAGCAATTTATTGCAAACCAAACAAACACAACTGCCAATGATTTCTACCACGCGAGGTGATGTACCCACTGAGAGAGATCGTGAAGATCATAATCTCATAAGATTATCCAAATAATAAATGTAAGATTTAGACCATTCTGTAAATATTCAATCAAGCCATTTTGAATTGATTGTATTATTGAAAATCTCTTAACCTAGAGTAATCTCGATAATCTAGTTATTGACGTAATCAAACTAACATTAAATTTATAAGGAAATAGCTTAATCTAACTATATGCATCAGGCCAGTCATGGAAGATAAACTCTGTTTTTGAACATGAAGGGATCATTATAGAATCCTCCGTCCAGAAGGAAAATTAGATACTTAGAAACCATAGTTCTAATTCAATTTATGTTTGTTTGTCAGCGGGTTAAATAATAAAAGACGAGCTAGCACATTATCAAAGCATCTATTGCCACATCAGTGGCCTACAATATTTATCACTCTTTATCAATATTTATTTGGGATTTGCTAGTTAGTTTCAGGTAAAGCCATTTCGCAGCTGGCCTTTGCATGAGAAAACAGCCACACAGGCGTACTTTTGGCTGTTCTCTCGTGCAAAAGTTGGCCACGAAATGGCTTTCTGCGGAATTGCCTAGCAAATACCTCAAGAGGCGTGTTGCATGGTCTTGATCGCATCCCGAATGGACGTCCCATGCATGAGCTGAGAAAAGGAATGTGAAAAATAATGGTTGTCGTTCACACGAGACAACATGATTCTATTCCAAAAATAAAATAAAAAAGTGATTCCTATACATGTCTTAAAAAACGTAATTCTAATTATGGAAGCACTCAAGAGAATAAGAATTGATTCTAACTTGTATAGAGGGTTAGGATCAACCATCTATTGTGCGGTCCCTGTATAGATCGGAGGGTTAGGATCAAGCCATATATGGAAATGGATTTTGGAGCACAGCCTATTTACCTATTTAGGTTGTGTCCCATCTAATGGACGGTTTGGATCATCCTATGGTGTGGGCCGTACGCTACTTTTTGAAAAATAATGGACTATAAAGCCTTTCATCATATTAAAATTCGCCAGTTCATATTATTTTAATGATATTGACATACGATGTTTTAAATGACGAGGGAGTCTAGACTCATGGGCGACCTTGGAAAAAAGAGGGCAAAGGGCTCCCTCATTGGTCAAATCCCATTTAAGATGGCACGGAAACTTAAAACAATAAGGAAAATTTTTCAAGTGACATCGGAAAAGTAGGGAAATGTCCAATTGAAGTCACCCAATTTCAACATGTCCATTTGGTGTTACGCCCATTTCCCGCCTGAAAAATGGACCCAAATGCCCCTTGTCAAATCAAAAGCTTTTTACTTACTTCCCATGCAAGTAAACCATGTTTTCATCTTTTTTTTCACTCCAAACAATTTTTACAGCTGAGGTTTTCTTCTTTCTTCTTTCTTTTTTCTTCTTTACTCCAAACCATTTTTACAGTTAAGGTTTTCTTCTTTCTCCTTTCTTCTTTCTTCTGTATAATCACCATGTTTTCTTCTTCTTCACTCTTACCCATTTTTACAAGAAAAATGAAGAAAACATCAACCGTACAATCACCATGTTTTCATCTTCTTCTTCACTCCAACCCATTTTTACAAGAAAACAGAAAAAAACCTAAATAGGTAAGTGGAAGTTTTTTTTTCAGTTTTTTTTTTTAATGTAAATATTGGATAATCGTTATCTATACTGGTTTTTCCGGCTTACTTTCAGGGGAAGATGGTGGGTTACATTGATAATCCGTCGTTTAGATTTGATACCCCCTGTAAATATTAGATAACCCTCATTTATATTTGGAAACGTTGTTTTTCTTATGATCTGAAACCTATTTTAAAATTAATAACTGATATTTGGATTTTTTAGTTTCATTTTGTTGGTGTGTTCTGAAGAAGTTGGTATGGTATAAATTGATAACCTCAGTAAAGAATTGGATAACCCTTGTTTCTAAATTGATAACCTCAGTATAAATTGGATAACCCCTGTATAGAATTGAATAACCTCAGTATAAATAACCTAAGTATAAAATAAACATCAGTATAGAGTTGGATACCTCAGTCTAAAATTGATAACCTCATTAAAGAATTGGATAACCCTTGTTTCTAAATTGATAACCTCAGTATAAATTGGATAACCTCTATATAGAATTGGATAACCTCGGTATAGAGTTGGATAACCTCAGTATAAAATTGATAACCTTAGTACAGAATTGGATAACCCTTGTTTCTAAATTGATAACCTCAATATAAATTGGATAACCTCTTATAGAATTAGATAACCTCAGTATAGATAACATACGTATAGAATAAACATCAGTATAGAGTTGGATAACCTCAGTATAAATTGAAAACCTCTGTAAAGAATTGAATAACCCTTGTTTCTAAATTGATAACCTCAGTATAAATTGGATAACCTCTGTATATAATTGGATAACCTCAGTATAGATAACCAAAGTATAGAATAAACATCAGTATAGAGTTGGATAACCTCAGTATAAATTGAAAAACTCTGTAAAGAATTGGATAACCCTTGTTTCTAAATTGATAACCTCAGTATAAATTGGATAACCTCTGTATAGAATTGGATAACCTCAGTATAGAATAAACATCAGTATAGAGTTGAACAACCTCAATATAAATTGAAAACTTCTGTATAGAATTGGATAACCCTCTGTAATTCATAAATAAAAGATAGGCCTAGTATCCAATACATAATCCATATCTGTACATAATAACCCTTGCTCACATGTTCAAATTTGACTTGAAATTGTAATGTTTTTACATACGTGTTTGAAAACTACCCTGTACACAATTCATAGTTGCTATCTCAATGATATATAACAGATAGACCTTGTATCCAATAGATAACACCTTTGTGTATTTCATAACCCCTTGGTTAGAGCTGCCAATCTGCTTGCAATTGTGATATTTGTAATGTATAGTCTTTATAATTTGTTCTAGACTTGACATAAGGGATCCTTCTTGAAATTGTTAATGTATGCAATAGGTAAGCCATATTTGTCCCTTATAACCCCTCTTTATAACTAGCAACCTTATTGAATTTTTTATCTTTACACATGATTGAAATTGTGTTCATTTTGTGTCGTTGCAGGTATTCGTAAATGCCTGAGTTTCTTTTACACTATGATGGTTATTTGAATGATGAAGTTTCTTGGGAATATGTCGGAGGGAGGAAGTCATTGATTTCGGTGAGTCGTCGGATTAGTTTGCTAGATTTTGAAGATCTTATCCACAAAACAATGGGGAGTATAGGTAGGGAGGTGTTACCATGGTTTTAAATTTCGACGGATTTCGGTGGAGACCAACACCGAAACCACCAAAAACCAAAACGGTCATTTATTTCGGCCGAAATTTCCTTTTTCCGAAATTTGACCCAAAAAAATTGTTTTTTTTAAATTAATTTAATATTTCACCGAAATTTCGGTAATTTCGGCCGAAATTTAATATTGAATAAAATATTAGTTTTGATTTTGGATTTCGATCGAAATTTTGAAATTTCAGGGTCCGAAACCGGTACCGAAACCAAAATTTTAAACCTTGGGTGTTACTATTGATAAAATGTCGATACATTGTTGATCCGTACATAACCACTTTGGTTGATGTTGATAATGACGATATCCTCCAGTCTCTGATGAAGATTTTTGACAAAGAAGCGGTCAATTCTGTGATGCTGTACATAACCCAAAGCAGAAACCCCGAGGGTATTAATTCAATGAATACGTCTATGCTTCCCCCGAACAATGTTTGTATGCCTATTTCTGAACCAATGCTAGCTAAACAATTGTGGTGGGGAAAGTGACACTTAGGAACGTCCAATATCTGTACATATCAAAAAGTAAAAAATTCTTAAGAGGATCCTTAAGGACACTCCTTCCCATCCAAGAGATAAGATTGTTGGACCACGCATCCAAGACAGAATAACAACACGGTTCTACGATGTCTTGAAGGAAATGAAAGGGTTAAGCTATAGTAGATCTAGAGAAAACGTGAGACACACCATGAAAGGAACCCTTATAAATTCTAGATCAGAAATTTATTGCAAAGCAAACAAACATAAATTCCAATGACTTCTACCACGAGGTGTTGTACCCACTGAGAGAGATCATGAAAATCATCATCTCATAAAATTATCCAAATAATATATAAGATTTAGACCATTCTGTAAATTTGCAAATCAAGCCATTTTGGATTGATTGTATTATTGAAAATCTCTTAACCTAGAGTAATCTCGATAATCTAATTACTGACATAATCAAACTAACATTAAATTTATAAGGAAATAGCTTAGTCAAACCATATGCATCATGCCAGTCATGGAAGATAAAATCTGTTTTTGAACATGAAGGGATCATTATAGAATCCTCCGTCCAGAAGGAAAATTAGATAGTTTGTAGAGAAACCATAGTTCTAATTCAATTTCTGTTTGTTTGACAGCGGGTTAAATAATAAAAGATGAGTTAGCACATTATCAAAGCATCTATTACCACATCAGTGGCGCCCTACATTTATTAGTCTTTATCAATATTTATTTGGGATTTGCTAGGGAGTTTCACGGGAAGCCATTTCACAGCTGGCCTTTGTATGAGAAAACAGCCACACAGGCGTACTTTTTAGCATATTTTGTCTTATTCATTTAATTCATCTGAGGTGGCTGTTCTCTCGTGCAAAAGTTGGCCACAAATGGCTTTCTACGAAATTGCCTAGCAAATACCTAAAGAGGCGTGTTGCATGGTCTTGATCGCATCCCGAATGGGCATCCCATGCATAAGAAAGGATTATGAAAAATAATGGTTGTCGTTCACACGAGACAACATTATTCTACTCCAAACAATAAAATAAAAAAGTGATTCCTCGTAATTCTAATTCTGGAAGCACTCCAAAGAATAAGAATTGATTCTAACTTCTATAGAGGGTTAGGATCAACCCTCTATTGTGAGGTCCTTGTATAGATCGGAGGGTTGGGATCAAGCTATGGAAATGATTTTTGGGGCACAACCTATTTAGGCTGTGTCCCATCTAATGGACGGTTTGGGTCATCCTATGGTGTGGGCTGTACGCTACTTTTTGAAAAATAATGGACTATAAGGCCTTTCATCATATTAAAACTCACAAGTTCATATTATTTTAATGATATTGACATACGATGTTTTAAATGACGAGGGAGTCTAGACTCATGGGCGCCCTTGGAAAAAAGAAGGCAAAGGGCTCCCTCATTGGCCAAATCCCATTTAAGATGGCACGTAAACCTAAAACAAGAAAATGTCTCTAGGGGAATTTGACCAATAGGGCCACCCTTTGCTCCCTATTGTCCAAAGGCGCTTGTGAATCTAGCATTCATCTTTAATAATTGTACTAAGTAACCTTGTCTTTTATTTTTTTAATTGGATTATAGGAGCTTTTTAGGAATTGTATTCATGGTTTTAAATTTCATCCGAAATATGAAATTTCAGTCGAAATTAGGCCAAACCCCAAATTTTGCGAAATTTCAAATTTCGGTTCAAAATTAGGTAAATTGGTTTTTTTATATAAAAAATAATATTATTCCGAAATTTCGGAATGAATAAAACAAGCCTTTTTTAATTATCAGATTTCAGCCGAAATTATAGAAATTTCGAAATGAATAAAACAAGACTTTTTTTATTGCCGAATTTCGGATGAAATTACCGAAATTTTTCTGCCAAAATTTCGGAATGAATAAAACAGGACTTTTTTTAATTAATGGATTTCAGCCGAAATTTCAGTTTCGGTGAGGGCCGAAACCGAAATTTTAAACCATGATTGTAATAATTAATAACCTTTGACAGATGGGTTAAATAATAAAAGACAGGCCGAGTGAGTGTAATATCAAAACATGATAGATTAAAATACAATAACCTATTTTTCAATGTAGTATTTGAAATTAATTAATGAGAAATTTACCATTTAAATTCTTAAAGATTCTGAAATGACATTTAGGGTCGATTTTCAACTTATTGACCTGTCAGTTTCACTGTACAGAAAAAAGACTGAACCACTCTTTTGTACAATCTCCAAAGCAATCAGATTTTTTAGCATGCGCGTTCGACAACCATTATAAAATCTATTTACGCCTATTTTGTATTCCTAAGAATTAGAGAAAATAGAAATCACAATAATCTTGTTCGGCTCACCTACCCACCACAAGTGCATTTCTAAAAAATTTCACTTTTGCGCCTTTTTCACCCTAAGAGATCTCATCAATCCGGAGTTGCTTCCGAGATCTCATCAATCCGTTTCTCTCAGCTAAAAATGAGAAGCCTTGCAGAACACACCCGCCATCCCATTCTTTCCCAAGAAAAGCGGGAAAAACAGATTGATGAGAATCTTCATAAATGATTATTAGTCGCTTTGAAGAATTTGAGTTTTTCGTCGTAAGAGAATGTAAAATTTCTGAAACGGGCTCAACGGGCCGAGTAGCCGAACAAGATTCTATGAGATATTTTCGCTCTTCTCATTCTTCACCACTTAAAAAAGGAGAATCCCTGTCACGACCCAAACCCCACCCTGGGCGTAGGACGTGGCAGCGTCGTACACCTGCAAGACGAGTCACACAAATGTACAAGGCTACAAAGCAATAACAGAACATAAACCTGGCATTCCATAATTAAAATATATATCAAAGTCTCAATTACTGCAGGCCCAACAAGGTCAAATCAAATCTCAACTCTCCCCTGAATCAAAAGTAAAATAATAAAGTCGTTACATCTTATTCAAAGTACTCATTTCCTAATGAATTGAAAATAACTAAACTAATCTTCAAGCCAAAGTCCAGTTCAAATGCTAAGCATCCTGTTCCTCGTTAACCTCACAAGGGTCAAGACCTGAAAATGTTATATAACCACAGTCAGCTGAAAAGCTCAGTACATAATAAAGCGCTACTCTAAGTACAGTCTAAGCATATGGTCCTCAGCAATTCCTCATATACATACATACGTATACATATCTACACACACAGATATATATATATATATATAGGTATGTCATTTGTAAGGGTAACGGATAGAATTCGAATCGGATATGGCTATATCCGAATTCGATTACAGTATAAACTATCCGGATTCGGATTTGGATTCGAATTCAATGGATATCTAATATCTATCACCAAATTCGACTCCGATGGATGTTGTTCGAATTCGGATATTATCCGTGTCCGTTTATCTGGTAAATTCGAACATTTTATTGCAGCACTTTATCTTTCTTCTCCTTCTTACTCCGCGAATGAATTTTTCAAACCCTAAAACTAGACCTCTACCTTCTCTTCTCAAAATTAACACTCAGACTCTAAAATATATGAGATCCTCTTCTTCCTTTTAAAACAAAGGCAGGAGAGATAGATAGAGAGAGAGAGAGAGAGAGAGAGAGAGAGAGAGAGATATTTTCACCCCCGCCCCCCTTTCAGTACGCATTCGCCCCCCTTATAACGTGAACAGTGGGCAACTTTAAAGCTTTTTTGCGTCAAATCACATTAAAAGTGGGGCGAATGGGTACTACATGAGGGTGAAAATAACATGGCAATCATATAGTGCAAATTAAATTTAGTATGTATAAATATATTTTATACATTTAGTATGTATATGTATATTTTCGTGTACAGCATTTAGAAATTTTGCATCTATCAGTTATTTAATCGCTATAAAGAAATTTTAGATTTAAAAATGATTTAATAACAGCAATATGGAAATTTAAATTTATAATGGTTTAAATAACTTGGAAATTTAAATTTATAAGGTTTTGTAAATTTATAAGGTTTTATAAATTTGTAATAGTTAATTTTATATCCAAAATGTACAAAGTGGCAAAGGAAATCTAGGAAAAACGATAGTGTTAATTGTAGATGGCAATTGAATGGTGCAAAATGTTAAAAATAGCTTTCATGGCAGTCTGAAAGTGTTGAGCTATAATCTAGGGAAAACGTGAGACATGCAAAGAAAGGGACCCCTATAACTTCCCTATAACTTCTTGATTGTGTGTGTGTGTGTGAGAGAGAGAGAGAGAGAGAGAGAGAGAGTTGTAATCTGAAAAGGCCTCATCATCTAAGATTTATCCAAATAATTTGTGTAAAAGTTTATCATGGCATTGGCAGCTTATAAACAAGCTCGTAGAGGCTTTCGTAATATTATGGAGGCAATCGTGTCTCCCTAAATCATTTCTCAAATGTTAAGATTAAAATGAGATAAAATTAACTCAAATTTTCCGTATCTTCATATCCCATAGTCTGAAAACCATCCCTATACACACCATTCATCTCACAATTTGTGAATTCTAATAATCCTGTTAGAAATAATCTCAGAGTTGCAATAAATTATTGTAAGGATTACGGTGCAGTGCGGCAACAGCAGATGCTTCCATGGAGGAAGGTACCAATTAGAAATGCCCCATGACCATGAGGAGCATTAGAGTTGAATATCGATTATTTTATCCTCAAGTAAATATCTCTTAATTTCTTTAAGAAGAATGATAGACGGAAGGGCGCCCGCCCATAAAAAGCCAGAAAAGGGCCCTTGATTAGATCCATGTCATTAAGTGCAATAGAATTTACTTTCTTAATCGATTTTAAAAGGTTACCGAAAATAACATGGATCCAATCATGGGCCCCTTTTTAAGCTCTTTATGGAAGGGCACCCGTGCGTCTATCATTCCTCATTATAAATATATTTAGTAGGAGATACTCTCTATATGATAAAAACGCTACATATATTTCATAGCTGTATGTCATTCAAATGAAGACATACGCTCCGTGGAAATAGGCTTGGCCAGGGACGGAGTCAATGGCCCCCCCTGAAGTTTGGGAATTTTTTAAAAGCCTTTTTTGGTAAATCCCAGGATTCTTATCCGTGAAGTGAGTTTTATTAAGCATTTTTTTCGTTAGCACCTATATTATAGCATTCTCTCTCTCTCTCTCTCTCTCTCTCTCTCTCTCTCAACAACAAAATATCTTAGAAATTTGAGGGCCAAAAGCGGAAATAATTGAGATTTTATATTGTGTGTGACGGTATGTTATTTTCAAAAAGGATTGTACCCAATTTCATGGGATGATCCAAATCCTTCATTTGTTTGGCCACAATGTAAATAGTTTGTGCCCCATAAATCATTTTCATAGGATGATCCTAACCCTCCGATCTAAAAGGGACAACCTCTACAGATAAGAGGGTAAGGATCATCATATGGAAATGAGTTTTGGGGCACAACCTATCTATGGTTGAGCCCAACAAATGAACGGTTTTGGATCATTCCATGAAGTGGGCTGTACAATCCTTTTTGTTAAATGGTGGACCATACATCCCAACACAAAACTCATAACTGAGATAGGTAATTAATGAAATTTTATATGTTGTCTGCAAGTGAAGTCCAATGTTTTTCAAAAAACTATTGTGTGGCACTGTGGCCCACTTAATAGGATGATTCAAATAGTTTATTTGTTAGGCCACAATGTAATAGGCTGCACTCCTTGAATCTTCTCCATAGGATGATACTAAAGCTCCGATCTACAATGTGATTGCTTCATAGGATCATCTTATGGAGATTATTTATGCGTTGCAGCCCATTTACGTTATGGCCCAACAAATGAATGGTTTGGATCATCCTATGAAGTGGACTTAGTACTTTTTGAGACATATTGGACTACATGTGTGGCCAACATATAAAATTTGGAGAATTATTTGGATTTTCATAGCAGAAAGAGATCCTTTTTTTCTTGGGCTATGCTATGCATGCGTGTAAATTAGCATGCTCTGTCCATCATAACATGAGGTGTAAATATTGGGCCCTATTATATCAAAATATGAGGTTTTAAATTTTGGGCTCCACCTTATGCATGGGATAGGGGGAGATGGTGGGCCCACCAATAAAATTTGAAGTCTAAAATGGTGGGCTCCAACATGCTATAACGCCATTCTTTGCTCCCCGTGAAGCAAATTCATGCCTCCGTCCCTGGGCTTGGCCAAGCCACATAAAATCTCGGTGTCTATCTTGTTGCTTGTGTTTATTTCAGATTTTCACTTTACGTGTGCACGATTGGATCGGATTTGCCCGGTGGATTTTCTCAACACGAGATAAATAATGGGATACATTATAATATCTGGGGTAAAAGTTTGCTTTTATTGTTTATTGAAATGATTGAAGATACTATTTATGGAGTTTTTGCAAAAGAGCTGGTATATATAGAATAGAGTCATAATTTGTTTGCCAAAAGAGTCTTCTAGTTTCATAATTTGCGAATAGAGTCACAAGGTTTGCGTGAATTTTGCAAAGCAGGTCATTCCATCAATTTGTGACCAAAATACCCATGGCAGATTTTTTTTACTCACAAAAGACCAAAATGTCCTTATATGTGAAAATTACGTCAGTGATGTCTTTTGATAGGAGGGGTCCCACTAGCTCAATTCAAACCCATGCATAGGGTGGGGCCTGCCATTTTGCCTCGTATATTGACGGGTCTTTCACATGAAAATTACCTTGTGAAGGACCAAAATACTCGTGATGGCCATGATATGTTTTGATAGGATGGGTCCCACCAGCTCAATTCAAACCCATGCATCGGGTGCGTAGGTCCCACAATTTCCACCAAGCCCGTGTGCATGGTGTGTCCACAATTTTACATGTCACGTTTTGAGGGAGTGGGCACAACTTTTTACACCCATGCATAAAAAGCTGGTATATATAGAAATGATATTCCCACACCCTGGATTGAAAACTTATTATTGATTGTCATGGAGAGATTTTATATGATGGGTGGCAGTGTGAACCCGTATTTTTCAAAAAGTACTGTACTGCCCACTAATCCGTCCAATTGTTGGGCCACAACGTAATTAAGTTGTGGCCAAAAAATCATTTTAATGTGATGATCCTAACCCTCCGATCTATAGAGGGACCGCACATTATGTAAGCTTTTATAGGATCATTTTGATTTTTTGCGCACAACCTAATTACCTGGTGGCCCAACAGATGGACCAATTGGATCATCATATGGAGTGGGCCGTACTGTACATTTTAAAAAATAAGGGTTTACATGGCCACCAATCATATAAGATCTGTGCCATGGATATTTCCATCTTTTTACATAGTTAATTTTTGCCTTTCCACGTATCAGGACATTTTCGTCTTTTTCAGGGAGTTGGAAAAATTCTGCCGTGCGTATTTTGATCACAAACCGATGGCTTAACCTGATTTACAAAAGTCACTCAAACCTAGCGACTCTATTTGCAACCTTTTGGCAAATAAAGCATAGTTGAAGACTTCTTTTGCAAAAACTCCTAAAAATTATCCTACCTTGATATTAAGTGATGAACGAGATTCAAGAGACTTTTTTCTATATCGGAAGGACATTACTTGGTTCCATTATCTAATTATCTTTTCCTATCTCTGGAAAGATATGCAGGTTAATGCCTATAGACACCTCATTTTGTCCCTACTACAAAACAACACAATCGGTCAATCTTTCATATAAGAGAGGTAAATGTCATATGAATTTTGCGAGATCCCACATCGGAAAAGGAGAGAAAGTTTGTGGGCTATATATGTGGATTCTAACTCCCCTTGTGTAGATGCGCTTTTAGCATCTCCAAGGGGCGAGCCCCGCCGAGACGGTCAGACACAATAACGCTTCTAAGAGCAATGGGTAGAAGACCCAAAACTGGACAGTATTTACACAGTGGGGATCAGGACATGACATTATGATATCAAAGCCAAGTTTCCCACAGTACAATTTGATAACGAGGATGCTGGCCCCAAGGAGGTGCATTGTGAGATCCCACATCGGAAAGGGAGACAAAGTCTGTGGGCTATATATATGTGGATTCTCCCTCTCCCTCAATAGACATGTTTTTAGCATCTCCAATGGGTGTGCCCCGTGGAGTGGCAACCAAACAGAATTCTCTCTCTCCCTCTAACAATGAGATTTCTCTCTCATCCCATACAGAATTCTATCTTTAGTAAAACTGGGGCCGGGTACCACATATCATGACCTCCAGAAGCAGGATTTCAAGCATTTAAACCAAATACTAGTTTCATTCATTTTTACATTTTTATTCTGTTATAGAGCACGCGCACGAGAGAGAGAGAGAGAGAGAGAGAGAGAGAGAGAGAGAGAGAGAGAGAGAGAGAGAGAGAGAGAGAGAGAGAGAGAGATTCCACCTTCATTTAACAATGTAAAAATGATACTAGATTCCACCTTCATTTACAAATAGAGAAAGAGCCAATCTGTTACGAAGGGGAAAGTGACCCATGTCGAACCAATGCTAACTAAACAATTATGGTGGGGAATGTGACACTTAGGAACGTCCATTATCTGTACATATCAAAAAGTAAAAATTTCTTAAGAGGATCCTTAAGGACACTCCTTTCCATCCAAGAGATAAGATTGTTGGACCACTCATCCAAGACAGAATAACAACACGGTTCTACGGTGTCTCGAAGGAAATGAAAGGGTTAAGCTATAGTCGATCTAGACAAAACGTGAGACACGCCAAGAAAGGAACCCTTATAAATTCTAGTTCAGAAATTTATTGCAAACAAACAAACAAACATAAATTCCAGTGACTTCTACCACGAGGTGTTGTACCATGCACTGAGAGAGAGATCATGAAAATCATCATCTTATAAGATTATCCAAATAATATATAAGATTTAGACCATTCTGTAAATATTCAATCAAGCCATTTTGGATTGATTGTATTATTGAAAATCTCTTAACCTAGAGTAATCTCAATAATCTAGTTATTGACATAATCAAACTAACATTAAATTTATAAGGAAATAGCTTAGTCAAACCATATGCATCATTCCAGTCATGGAAGATAAAATCTGTTTTTGAACATGAAGGGATCATTATAGAATCCTCCGTCCAGAAGGAAAATTAGATAGTTTGTAGAGAAACCATAGTTCTAATTCAATTTCTGTTTGTTTGTCAGCGGGTTAAATAATAAAAGACGAGCTACCACATTATCAAAGCATCTATTGCCACATCAGTGGCCTACAATATTTATCACTCTTTATCAATATTAATTATTTGGGATTTGCTAGTTAGTTTCAGGTAAAGCCATTTCGCAGCTGGCCTTTGCATGAGAAAACAGCCACACAGGCGTACTTTTCAGCAGATTTTGTCTTATTCATTTAATTCATCTGAGGTGGCTGTTCTCTCGTGCAAAAGTTGGCCACAAATGGCTTTCTACGAAATTGCCTAGCAAATACCTAAAGAGGCGTGTTGTATGGTCTTGATCGCATCCCGAATGGGCATCCCATGCATAAGAAAGGATTATGAAAAATAATGGTTGTCGTTCACACGAGACAACATATTCTATTCCAAACAATAAAATAAAAAAGTGATTCCTCGTAATTCTAATTCTGGAAGCACTCCAAAGAATAAGAATTGATTCTAACTTCTATAGAGGGTTAGGATCAACCCTCTATTGTGAGGTCCTTGCATAGATCGGACGGTTGGGATCAAGCTATGGAAATGATTTTTGGGGCACAACCTATTTAGGTTGTGTCCCATCTAATGGACGGTTTGGGTCATCCTATGGTGTGGGCCGTACGCTGCTTTTTGAAAATTAATGGACTATAAGGCCTTTCATCATATTAAAACTCACAAGTTCATATTATTTTAATGATATTGACATACGATGTTTTAAATGACGAGGGAGTCTAGACTCATGGGCGCCCTTGGAAAAAAGAAGGCAAAGGGCTCCCTCATCGGTCAAATCCCATTTAAGATGGCACGAAAACTTAAAATAATAAAATGTCTCTAGGGGAATTTCACCAATAGGGCTGCCCTTTGCTCCCTATTGTCCAAGGTCGCTTGTGAATCTAGTATTCCTCTTTAATAATTGTGCTAAGACACCTTGTCTTTTATTTTTTTTAATTGGATTATTGGAGCTTTTTAGGAATTGTAATCATGGTTTTAAATTTCGTCCAAAATATAAAATTTCGGTCGAAATTAGGCCAAATCCCAAATTTTGCAAAATTCCAAATTTCAGCTGAAATTTCAGTAATTTCGGCAAAAAATTCTGAAATTTCGGTTCAAAATTAGGTAAATTGGTTTTTTTATATAAAAAATAATATTATTCCGAAATTTCGGAATGAATAAAACAAGACTTTCTTTAATTATCAGATTTCAGCCGAAATTTCGAAATGAATAAAACAAGACTTTTTTAATTACTGGATTTTGGCTGAAATTACCAAAAATTTTCGGCCGAAATTTCGGAATGAATAAAACATGACTTCTTTTTATTAACGGATTTCAGCCGAAATTTCAGTTTCGACGTTGCTCCGGCAGCAACGAGACATCCCTCGCTCCCTCCTTCTCTTTCTCTCTCTTTAAACATGATCATGAAGATGATTGATGTAGTTTGTATTCAAATCAAAATACAAATGCATGAGGTATCCAAACGGGCCCTAATAGATTTTAAGCAGACCTAGTAAATATGTGATCAATGAAGATAAGAACGTCATTTGTGAACGAAGGTGGGATATAGGCTGTGCATTTCTACCCAGTTTCAAACCTTTAATAAGACTCCTTTCTTCCCTTCGAAATACTATAAGACTTGGAACTCCCGCTATTAAAATAAAATGATAAGGAGAAAGGAGATTAACTTGTGGAATGCCTCTCGAACTCCCACGGAAACCAGCCAGAGCCCCATTCACTAAGATTGAGAACATTAGCAATGATTTAATCCACCTCCATCTTTCACCAAATTCTATCTTTTCCTAAATAAATTCACATGATCATGCGCTTTTTCCATATCTATAGATAAACCCTTGCTCTCCCTCCCTTCCAAAAATACCAACCTAGCCAACAGAATTGAGTCAAAGAAGCCCACTTGTTACGAATTGGGTTCGCATGAAGTTGTGAATCTTGAACCCGAACCCGAACCCAAACAAAGCAAACCGATGAACTAGGAAACATTAGTGTGACGTGCAGAATGTAGACAAAATGTTCAAATCTCTATGGCTCTAGCTAAACCTACTGGTATTTTCTATTGAGAAATGATTCTAATCAGTGTAGACATTCCACGTGTATGAGGTGGTAGAAACAAGATGCTTTGTGGCTCCAGGCCATTGTGCCATTAGTTTCCAATGGGGATTTGAATATTGGGAATTGAAGAGAAATAACCTAAGACAAATCCATGTCCCAGAGTTTTTATATGGTGAAAGGTCATGCACGCAAATGCAGCAGAAAAAGGACAGTGCCGTGTAAACCATCCATTTGTTAGGGGGTCTGACATAGATAGGTGGCTCCCCAAAAATCTTCTCTACAGGATGATCCTAACTCTCCAATATGTGGAGGTTTAAAATGAGGAGCACGGGTTCTCCATAGAAAACATGAAACAATCTCCATAGAAAACAAAAAGCAATCAGAGATGGGAGCCTCACTCTGAAAAGCTCCTCGCGACCATAATGTGGTAGCAGGGGAATAGACCAAGACTAGAGTTAAATTTCAAATTACTCATCCAAGTGAGATTTGCATATCCTCGTACACATTTCCATCCAAGCTCAACAGGGTACCACCCAGTGTGTGAATGAGGAAAAAGTTGACGACAAATCGATATAAAAATGTGCAAGTTGATATTTGATCATACTTGTGATCAGATCAACAATCAAACTATACACGCCTCTTAGATAAAAAAGGCTTAAATGCATTATAATCGGGAGGGTTACTCTTATTACTCTTCCCAAACATAGTAAATGTAAAGGCCATTCAAATTGAAATCTTGTACGAAAACCATTCCATAAGCCAGAGAAAATAGGAGATGGATGTAAGATGGCAGAGAAGATACCCTAATACACATAAACCTCCATTTTCTCAAGAAATATGGAGTTTTACAATTGGTTTCAACTAAAGCACATAACCCTGAGAAATGGAAACACTTTGTGAGCGTGCTAATCAAGGCCACCAAGCCTTTAGGATGCCCGATATGAACAACTCATCTGTTAAAAAATAAATAGACTGCAAGGGGAATGAATGGCGCACAAAAAATATATAAATAAACTAAAAGAAATAAGAAAAACAGCAAAAAAAAAACTTGTTTAAATAGGATGCTCATTCATGGAAAAAAATGAAACTTCAGAAAAACCACTATCAATGCTAAGGCACCTGATCATATGAAAGCATGTAGATTGTAAACCATGAAAGTGATACGCCTAGACCTGAGCAGGGCCTAACGTAAATCCAGGACCCTCACATCTGTACCTCCCATCAGGGCCAATTCCAAAACCTTTTGGATCAGCAAACACATTCTCTAGAAGCTGGCTGCGTTGTGGATGAGGGCTCGCTTCTGCAAACTCCACAGCATCTTCAATTATCTCATCAATTTTCTTCTCGATAGCCTTCAACTCAGATTCATTGGCTAGATTGGTCACGATAATGTATTTCTTTAGGGCCACGATGGGATCTCTAGCAGCATAATGAGACTTCTCAGCTGCCAAAACAAAGAACATGTGAGGGGAAATCATCAATAATAGATGCAGTATTGTACCATTCAAAAAAAAAGATTCAGTATTGTATGATAATGTTTTCTGAGCAACAATGCCAGCCGAAGAATTGTGTCAAGTTAGTAAGGGAGTGAGTTGATTTTTATTGTAGAACCATAACATGTATCACAAAATCTAAGGCTATAGAACCAGGATCCTTCAAAATGGGTGGAATACCCAGCTCGAAGATGATACGATAAAGATAATGGTGTGGATATGTGTTGGATACGGCTAACCGGTATCCTCTTTTGGCTCTTTTTTTTTGGCGCTATTGCTTAGGTGCGTGGTCTTTCATATATAAATAACCTTTTGAGCACAAATTTTCTTCATTCTTTTTATGTTCCTCAACATAAATGAAATGAGAATCCCAAGTCATACATGCTTCTTTTTTCTTTTTATATTCATCCTCATAAAGGAAATGAGAATACTAAGCTAGAGAGAATGGCCATTCAAAAAAACAAGCTAGAGAGAGACGTATAAATGGAAGCTTAAATTTAGATAGAATCTTAAAATTTGACGAAGAATCAGGTAAATAACTAGGATATAAATTCAAAATATCAATGAAAGAGAAGAAAATAGAAAAGCATCCACCTCCCACGTAGATGCAAACAGACTCTTACATTACTTGTGTCGAATCACCTGGCTTGGGATATGATTGACGCAATTTGGCTACGCATATTAAGGAAATGATATCTAAATAGTACATTTTAAGGTTTCGAGACTTAAGTAGAGCCAAATCCACAAATTGTAGTATCAAAAGACATCAAAACTGGTCAGAGTCAGAAGCTGAGTTCTACGAGAAAGGTAGAAGTATGGTTTCATATTGGCAGAGGAACTGACAAAGAACTGCAAAAAACTTTAGAAAGAATGAACGCAACAAGTACAAATACTAAAACCTCAAGCTCCTATCTTCAATGAGGAAGAAAGTTTTTCTGAATTGTTAATAGTGTTTCGTTGCCCCAATTAGAGATTGGAAAGACTGAAAAATTAGATATTTAACAAATAGAGGAAGCTCAGATGACGGGAAAACATAGTAAGGATCAAATAGAAGCATCATCGTCATCATCATAATCATCAGAAACAACAACAACGGCACCAAAACACATAAGGCATATTTTGGATCAGCATAGAAATATCTCACGTTAAACCAACAAATTTCCCTAATTTGACAAAAAATAACTTGGGCACCAGACTTCACTAACCTAATTTTCACCAACCAACTGCTCGGCTCTGGACTACAAACCAACCTGCACAAATTTATTATCCAAGCACGAATTTCCAATCCAAGAACAATACAGCAAAAAATTAAGAAAAGAATATAACCAAAATATTTTTTTATCACCACCAACATATAAAGAACGGATCAGATCCACCCCCCTACAACCACACCCATAAATAGAGAACCCCACAAACATGCATTCCATTCAATCGCAGTCCAACTAGCATAACAAGCATATATCATAACGAAAACCGAAAACGCAACACTAATCGAATTAGAAAAAAGTAAGCTCAAATTCAAATTCTCACCAGGATCGCGAAGTTCATCGGGATCAGCCAATGAATGCCCTCTAAACCTGTAAGTCTCACATTCAATCAAACTCGGCCCCCTTCCCCTCTCCTCGCCCTTCCAATCGCCTCTTTTGCCACCTCCTTCAAAACATCCATTCCATCCACATGTACCCCCGGCATTCCAAAAGCCGGCCCCTTCTTCCAAATCTCCGGATTCGATGTCGCCCTCAAATCGCCCACAAATTATTCTCCACCACAAACACAATTGGCAATTTCCAAAGCGCCGCCATATTCAAACATCCAAAAAACTGCCCATTATTACACGTCCCATCTCCAAAAATCGCCAAAGTCACATGATCACAATCCTCTTCTTTAAGTACCTGTTAAAGTATAAAAGATTAAATAACGCAATCTCTAACACATTAACCTTTTGGAGTAATCGGTTGTTTCACATGGTATCGGAGCAATTGCCTTTGGTTCAAAACTCCTTTATATTAAAATTGCACATGTAATGGCCAACCTAAAAGAGGGATGACATGTGCCATGTGTAGGCCAACCCTAAAAAGAGGGGCCAGAGGGGCCACACGTGAGGGGGTGTGCTAAAATAAAAAAGATTAAGTATAATGCCTTCTCCAACAGCTTAAGCTTTTGGAGTAATTGGTTACTTCACATTGTATCAGAGCAAAAGGTCATGAGTTCAAACTCTTTGATACTAAAAATCCACATGTAACCCAAAAGAGGGGCCACATGTGCCACATGTAGGTCAACCCTAAAAACGAGGGCGCCACACATGAGGGAGAGTATTAAAGTATAAAAGATTAAGCGGAATACTAGGGACGCCCTTGCAAAAATCTGAAAGGGCGCCCCATTGGTCGAATGTAACCAAAGTACATTTAGTGTGGGGGTGCCCTTTGGTTACATTCAACCCATGGGGGTGCCCTTTCACCCCCTCAGTCTAGCATTCCTCAAAGATTAAATAACGCCATCTCTAACAGCTTAAGCTTTTGGACTAATTGGTTGTTTCACAGTACCTCCCTCCTATACCTAGAAGTAAGAGCCACGCCAGTGGCAACATGAATTCCTTCTCCTATAAAGGCGAACCCTCCAAGTACATTGTGCTCTTTGGAGAACATGTGCATTGAGCCGCCCTGGCCGCGGCAGCATCCTGTGGTTTTGCCATTACTGCGCGAGCTGAGACGCCCTTGCTTAAGGCGTGAAAGTGATCACGGTATGTACTACAGACTGAATCTTCCTTTTTTAAGAGCTTTATAAAACCAGTTGAAACTGCTTCTTGGCCGTTGTAGAGATGAACAAATCCAAACATTTTTCCTCTGTAATACTGTAGACACCCCATTTTGACCGGACCCAACTTCGCTATGCTTGGGAGAAACCCCATCCGATCATTTTCGCCATGTTTCGCATTTTTCCGTGAGAGGTTGAGAGAGATTATTCATAAGAATCCAAGCGAGGGAGAATTTGGACCCGTTTGGTGGGCCCGCATTGAACATTTGTTTAAAATTCGAATCAACCGAGGGCCCACATTGTGGGGCCCACGTTGTGGGGCCCGCGTTGTGGGGCCCACATTGTGGGGCCTCAGTAGGGCCTCTTGTGAGGCCTCTTATGAAGAACAATAATGATGGATTCTCCACTAAAGAAACATGATGGGCCCTCCACTAAGAACAATAATGATGGATTCTCTACTAAGAAACATGATGGGCCCTCCACTAAGAAGAATGATGATGGATTCTCCACTAAGAAACATGATGGGCCCTCCACTAAGAAGAATGATGATGGATTCTCCACTAAGAAACATGATGGGCCCTCCACTAAGAAGAATGATGATGGATTCTCCACTAAGAAACATGATGGGCCCTCCACTAAGAAGAATGATGATGGATTCTCCACTAAGAGGGACAACATGATGAGCTCTCCACCAACACATCTCTCTCTCTCTCTTTCTCTCCCTATATATATCTTCCTTCCCATCCATAAAAAAGGAGGAGAAAATGAGAGATTTATCTTCCATTATCTTTTTCTCTTCCATTATCTCTTCCAATCACTCCCTCCAATCCCTTTCCCTATATTCTTCTTCCATTATCTCTCCCAATCACCTCCCAATCCTTCCCTCTAAGAGAAAGTGAAGACGGCGGAACGGATCGGCGGCAACATTTTTTTTGGGGGTTTTCTTTGCTAATTGAAAGGGTAAGACAAAGCGTATATCCGATGATTACTTACCCTAGAGACAAGGAGAGCTAGCAAGGTTGGTATTCCAAAACCCTCTTTCATATATCTTAAACTAGAAGCATGCTAGGATTGAATTTGTGATTTATTTTTATTTTTTCTTATTGTTATTCAAAATATGTTTTTTTCAATCTCTGAGTGTTTTGAACATTAAGAAGTGTAGAAATCTAGAATTTCGAAGAATTTTGACTTCGTTTTGACCGTAATTTGACCTTTTGAACTTTACCCTCAAAGGGGTAAAATTCTAAAGATTGAATTTAAGAAGATGTCAACATAGATCCAAAATCAATGAAAATTTAAACATAACATAATTGTAAGATTTTGAATTAGTACGAATTTCTTTATGAATTCTTGATTTGATTTAAAGGGTTTAAAAATTCATTTAACTCTAGGGGTATTTTTGGAAAAAACCAATTTTCAAAAACTCTATAATGTTTTCAAAAGTGAAATTTGGATGAGATGCAAATTAAATCTAATCTAATCTCCCGTGAATTTTTCAAGATTTTTGGTTTCTGTTGGATATTTGTTTATGATTTTTTACGTAAAATCATGCATGCTGTATTAAATCTGATAAAAATAGTAAATTGCAATGAAAACTTCTGAAAATATTTGTTTGATAATTACTACTGGAATTACATGTTTTCATAAAGTTTAAACTGATTTGGATTTGATTTACTATGTGTTTCTTTGTTAATTCATAATCTGGATGGATATTTGTAAAATCGTAAATTAATAGTACATCATTTTTACAATTTATGAAACTTTTACAGTAATCCTTTCTTATTGTAATAAACATACTATAGAAATTTCATATTGTTTTGAATTGATTTGCTATACGTTACTGTGTTAATTCACAATCTGGACAGAAACTTTCAACATTGAAAAACTAATAGCAAACCACATTTAAAATCTATGAAATTTTTATTATAATCTTATATAATTAAGGAGAAGTTACTGTAAAAATTTCATCTTGTTCTGAAAAGATTTGTTATATGTTGATGTGTAAATCTACAATCTGAATTGAAACCTTTTAAAATCCTTGAGTAAATTGAATTAAAATCAAATTGTTTTAAAAATTTCCAGATCATAATATTCCATCACATATTCAATCATTAAATTATCAAAATAGAAACCTTAGGAATCACTGATTTCCTTTGTAAAATCCTGATGCTGTGATTAGTTTGTATGTTTTATTTTCTCATCACATTTACTCAAACTTAATCTAACAAAACCTGAAGGCATCATAGATTGCGCGAACTTATTGCACACACTTACATCACTTGCATCTAAACCCCTGCATCTCACATGCACACACGTCCTATTTTAGGAACCCGGAGTGTTATCTAGCATGGTTGACTGGGATTTCATCACCTGGTGCCTCTGTGCTAGAGAAGCATTCCACCCTTAGCCTAGTACCTTTATGGTACGTAAATGGATCTCTTGTTCACGTACTGATACGCCGGACACTGGTACAGTATATCGAACATGGATTCGCGCTAAGGGAACTCTTGGCCTTACCCCTAGATTAACCCACACATGCATGTAGTATACGAACACATGTGCATCACGTGTGTGAGCCTAGTTTAGGATATCCTACCCATTTGTGTCTAGATTAGGCCGTAGTCCATCTTCCAATGGCTACGATCGGTCCTAGGTACACAAACAAAGTCATGAGTCGAGATCCTCTCTCCACTCCGCTAGATTATGGTTAGGGTTGATGCCTTCAGGTAACACTGATAAAATGTGCGAAGATTAAAAAACTTTTCCTTTGGGGTTAGGATGTAAATCCCATTCATTTCCAAAGATCTCATAGGATTAGTCATTCATGATCCATCCGTTGAAAGCAATCTTATGCTATCTCATTTCATCTTGATCACAGATTTTCAATCTTATATTATCTGATTTGACTCGTGTTTTCATCTCTTTTAGAGAGTCTTTGACTCATTTATTCCTTTAGTTGGTGTTAGTGGAATCTTTGACTCGTATTTCTTTTCCTTTAGAGAGTCTTTGACTCATATATCCTTTAGTTGGTGTTAGTGGAGTCTTTGACTCGTATTTTCATCTCTTTTAGAGAGTCTTTGACTCATTTATCCTTTAGTTGGTGTTAGTGGAGTCTTTGACTCGTATTTCTTTTCCTTTAGAGAGTCTTTGACTCATATATCCTTTAGTTGGTGTTAGTGGAGTCTTTGACTCGTGTTTTTCATCTCTTTTAGAGAGTCTTTACTCATTAATCCTTTAGTTAATGTTAGTGGAGTCTTTGACTCGTATTTCTTTTCCTTTAGAGAGTCTTTGACTCATTTATCTTTTAGTTGGTGTCATTGGAGTCTTTGACTCGTGTTTCCGTTTTTAGAGAGTCTTTGACTCATCTGTTTTATTTGCAGTATTATTAGAGAGTCTTTGACTTCGTTATCTCATTTCAGTGTTATCAGTTGCTCTTATTAGAGAGTCTTTGACTCGTTTATCCTTTAGTCGCTTTTATTAGAGTCTTTGACTCATTTATTCTCCAGTTACTGTCATTAGAGAGTCTTTGACTCATTTGCTCTTATAATAGTATTATTAGAGCATAGTTGATTTGCCGTAAGTGTTTGATAGGTAGAGAGTTCGTTTCGAACTACGTTGGCTTGATCCTCTTCCACGAGGTACGTAGTGCAGCTTGGGATCCACATCCCAAGTCCAGCCAAACCTTTAAAAATAAAAATTTTAAATCTTTCAAAGTTACAAAAATATTCAAACCATTTTCGAAAAGATCTTCCTTTAGAGTTAGGAGTGTGTCCTAGCTGTTTAGGTTGTGTTCTAGAGTTAGGAGTTTGTCTTGATTTGTATTGATATGGTATGTCCTGTCGTGTGAGTGTCCCTAGAGTTAGGAGGCCTCGAGTCGATCGGTTAGACATTTAGTCGAACCGATGGCTAGACTAGGCATATAGTCATCCCGTGGTTTTCATTAGGTTGCACGGCCTAGTTACACATAGGATTGTAGGAACCACCTGCATTAGCTTAAGGCTAATCAATCTGCATTTAGTTAGGGCATATAGGGTGTCCTAAAATCCACCATTCACTGGAATTTTAATAATCATATAAGAAGCTTTAATAACTGGTTCGGTCTTTTAGATCGAGTCTAGGATAGAGGGTAGATGTCTTAGGCATCATAGTTTAGAATAGGACATCGAACTACGTGGGCTCCGATTCTTCCCGAGGCCGGGATACGTAGTGCAGCTAGGATGGATGGCCATTCTGGTCCGAGTCCAGTCTTGCATTAGAGTTAGGCATGTCACCCATAACCTAGCTTTGCTTAGGTGACACATTTTCATTTTATGTGTTTATTTCTTCATTCTCAGGAAATGCATGCTTAGGTAGACGATTCCTGAGGATTGTTCCCATTTCATATGATTTTTACCCAAACTTCTTTGGAGTTAATGAAAATGGCATAAGAGACCAAGTGCTTGCACTCGGGCGAATTGGGGGTGCTCTCAGACCTTCCCCATTCGTAACCAGGCACGAACCCATATATATTTCTGGTTATCCATTGCACAGAGGATTTGATTTTAGGGTTCCATGGCCTATCCATGGATGGCGACTCTGAGTTATTATAGGTATGTCTCGGTTTCGAACCCCGGTTTCGGATCAAGACATATCTCATTCGTTTTGTATCGCCACTCGTGCTATGCTGTGAGGGTGGCATCTGTTTCGAGAGTTCCTTGGCAGGGCTCTCCTTCACATTGTGGAGATCTTAGAGGATTGCTGTGGGGACCTCGCGTCCCTCGCCGCACTCGTCCAATCCTCAGGATCGGGGTCCACAGGCTGGCGACTCTGCTGGGGAGTTCTTGAAACATTGCCTAACTCTTTAAAAATGCCATTTTTATTAACTTTGGAGAAATTTGAGCTAAAATCATTTTAAATGGGAACTCTATCGTTAGAATCCAGGGGCACCAGGTAGGTGCGTAATTAAAACAAAGGATTCACACACTGCACATCATGCATTGTCATATTTTTTTATTTCTTTTATTGTTTTTCATTGTTTTTCATTATTGGCTCCATGGGATAGATTCAATGCGTGCCTGACTGGGATGTTATTACATCCTGATGGTACTGTTGAATCTATTTCCAAGCTATGCGCCAGCGCTACATATTAAGTATGTTTCATATGCATAGCACCCATTAGATTGAGTCCGGAGCCCTACTTTGTTTTATATATATACTTACTGACCTAGTGAAGCCCAACTAGGGAGTACCCGTGTGTATATTGCATTCATATAGGGTCGAACATGTGTTGCTTACACATGTGAAGCCTAGAGTTAGGAGCTTTGCCCCATTTGTAGACTAGGGTAGTTCATTTTACATGACTACAGTACGGTCCTAGTACACTCATTAGTCTGTCTTGAGTCGAGATTTTCTCGACTCCGCTAGATTAGAATTAGGGCTGGTGCCCCTGGTTAGGATTTGTGTGTATGTGTATTTACTTATATATACTGATTATGTATATTATGGTTCTCCTCTTAGTCAGAGATTCCTTATTCCTTTCAGTCGGTTATATCCATTCCGAATTTAGATCTAGATCTAGTCAGTGGATTTTGACCGTCATTACCTTGGCCGGGTTTAGCCCTTGATCTGTTGATTATAGGGTTTGACCCATTGTTGTATATTCTCACCTTTGGTTAGTCCATCTGTTGATCACCCTTCTCTTGTAACCGTTATTCATACCTTTCGATTGAGCTAGAGTGATCCCTTGTATAGTCGTTATGCGGCCGGATTTTATCCAGAACATTTTGAGCATGACGGCTACTCTTTAGAGTCAGTTTACTTAGTCTGGACCTTGACCTCCTCGTATAGCCGTTGTGCTGCCGAATTTTTCGCAACACATGTTGAGCATGATTGCTATCCTTTGGAGTCAGTCAGCCTTGTTTTGATTCTCATGTATACATCATTCAGTAGGATTAGATCCTTACCCGTTTTGTCTTGAGATCTGGCCGATAGCTCGTTTGCTGTCCTTATGACCATGGTCTATCATTTCATCTCATATTGATCGTACAGTTGTTGATATCCATCATTCAGATTTTAGATCTGGTCTTTGACCCTACTTTTGTCATTCTTATGGCCATGGTCTATTATCTGAGCCATTGATTTTTTGATCCATGTTTACCTATCATATATCTTTTACCCTTGGATCATATCGAAATCATTAATGGAAAAGTTTGATCTTACCTGTATTCTTTGAGTGCATGATCATTGCTGAGATCGAAATTTATTTTGATTATGGATGTTTATCGTTCCTGACTCTTTCATTCCCAAAAAGAAGAGCAGTTATACTCAAATGAGACTTCAAGGTGTGGATTGAGAATTCATTGAAACCCTGTTGATGTAGGTCATAATATCACTGTCTATTTCGCTTTGACCTTCATAGACAGTATTTCTTTGATTTTTAGAATAAAATACCCTTTGGTGTATTTCAAGATTACTCTTTTCTCTGTTTGTTCAGAATCTTTATCCCATGACTATTGATCTAGTGTGTGTGCTTCCAAGTCAAGAGTCTATGTTTAGCGAAAGACCATTTTTTCTAAAGACTGACTATTTCTAATCATACTTGATCCAGGCAGTCTATTGTTTTACCCACATTGTCAACATAAGCCTTTTGTTGCCCCATTTAACCTAGACCTTGTGGAGTTGCCTTTTCTGTGATTTCTACTCCGGGATTGAACTTTATAGTTATCATTATCATGAGGAAAGGTGTATCACCTATAAGCTTTCAGTGTCAGTTCACTACCTTTGAAGAAGTGTCCTGTATCTTTAGATTTGTCTTTCATTGAGTGTACATCAACTTTCTTCTCTCTAAGTTGAAAAAGTTCAGTTACGTAGATGTTAAAAAAAAAAAAATGAAGTCATGTCTGTCAATCTTTCTTATACAGAGTCAGTATTCTGTTTTCTATCAGAACTGTTGAAGAGCCCATTGAGGTGTGTCAAAAATCATCAATGTACTTACAGTCTTCAATTCAATAAAATTGTTGATTTCGTATCTTTGATACTCTATGATTCACTCTTAGATCTAATGTTTAAACAACTAAAGACCCCCTTCTCGGATGAGAATGCAGACGAAATTCACCTCGAGATCTGAAAGATGGTCGAACGAGAGGAAGAGCGTCGAGCATAGCCACTTAAAGAAGAAATCAAAGCCATTGATAGTGGTATCGAAATCCGAAACTCGGGATGGATGGATTGGAAAAACTTTATCTCCTAAGGAGCGCAAAGAATTGATAAACCTGTTTAGAGGGGTTTGAGGTAGTTTTGCTTGATCCTATAAGGATAAACCAGGGGAATGCCCTGTCGTTGATCAAAGCAAGACTTCATCTGCTTTAGACATCCAGTTGAGGAATAAAATTTTAAAGAGATAAGCGTCAGGCATCCTGTGGAGCTGATGAGATATTGAGAGAAGATTTTCAGACAGAGTTGTGGAATCTTGAGCATAAATTCAAGATCTTTGAGACGGGAGTGGAGCACAGTGGTTGAAGTTTTGCCAGAAAACCACCAGACTCCTCAAAAAAAAAAAAAAATTCAAAGGCTTTGAACCTTAAACAAAAGGGCTTGTACATCAAATACATCAGGAGGCCATCCTTGATCGTTTGAGCTTTTATAGCCAAAATCCTAATGTTTTAAAATCCATTTGTAAACCCTTTGGGCCAAAAGCAAAATTAAAACAACTTCTTTTCAAACACATTATAAACCCGGGGCATTTATGCACCCGAACTACGTCGGACCTTATCCCCACCTCTTCAGGGGTACGTAGGCAACTTGATTAATTCAAGTTCGGTCAAACCTTGGGATAAAATCCCCTTTGAAAATTTTGAAGCTAAATGCTAAACCATTCTTTGAAAAATCCCAAAGCGAACTACGCGGATCTGATCCTCCATCTTTGGGGTATGTAGGTAGTCTGGCTAGACCAGATTCGGTTCAAATCTTTAGAACCTTAGGTATTCAACCCTTTCGAACCCAAGCCCACCTAGAAAGTCCTTCTGGTGAAACAAGCAAAGGTTCGAGGCGAATGAAAAGAAAAACAGAAAGAAAAGAATGAGAGTCTGAAGACCCACTAGGTTGAAAACCCGAAAGGGCGGCCTAGAGATATACATTTGCTAAGTTAACAGCCAAAAGAGTTAGCTTATGCAAAAAGTCAGGGTAGTGGTCTGCTGGATTGAAAACTTGAAGAGGTAATCCAGTCAAGGGCAAAGACTTCCCATGAACAGTTGAGTTGAATAGAAGCAGAAGGAGTTCCTCAGTTACGTAGAATTCCCAAGTTTGAGTACAAGCAAAAGTTGAGATAAGTGGTCTTTCAGACTGAAAGCTTGGAAAGCAAAAGTTATGACTTCTTTTGAAGAGAGAAATCAGGGAGACGGAGAAGCCACCTCTGCACAGGGCAGAATCCTGGAATCCGAGTAGTGTCAGCGAGACTTATTTTGACACCTTTTTAAACTAGGGGCATTAAGACCGAGCAATCCGAAAGGGGTAATAACCATGACGGAGATCCCGATGGAGGAAATTAGGCCATCTTGACATAGTTTTTTAGACTACTCTGAGAGTGGCTGACCTTACCATTAAAAAATGATACATTTGATTTAAGAGTGAATCAAAATTTAGTCAAATCATTTGAATATTGTAAGTCTTCTTTGAAAGAGTCTTCAGGAGTCTGTTCCTTGTTTATCATTGTTTTCTTTTAGAATCAAAAGTGTTTGGCACTGGAGAGAATGGGTGTATACCTTCCAAAGTGAAAAGAAAATTCAAAGTAGATCCTGGTTTAAGAATCAAAGAAGGGCAAGAGATTTTTTATTCTGACCTGCCTGAAACATCAAAGCCTCAAACACTGAGCAAAATGAAGAATTCTTACGTTCAGCCTTTGTAGAGTTGGTTTTACCACTATACCAAAGAAAGAACCCATGCAAACTCAAATTTTTTCTACTTACCTTGGTTCTGCCTTCTTAAGACTTTGTCATGGAAGCACATCATACTAGGGGCATCTTTTATGACTTGCGTCATAAAAGATATTACACAATGATAACTGGGATATCTATTCTTAGCAAATAGAAACCAGAGAAGCTTGAACATACTCTTTGAGTTGAATTCCTTGATCCAATTGTTTCTTTTGGAGTCAGTTTCAGAAACTTTAATTCCCAGCGGAGTATAAAATCTACTCCTGCATCCTTCAAACCTCATCAGAATGCTTCTCACCTGTTAAAGAGAGTCAGCACCTGAAAATCTCATCAATCTATTTGAGTTTTGCTTTCAGCAAAGATCATGCGCTCCTAGTTATTCTTGGTAAGAGATGACTGGCCCATTAGTGAAATTGATCAAAGATGGTAAATTCTTCATTCCTTTTGAAAGATTTTAACAGAGTTTGAAATTACCGAACTTGCGTTACGCGGTTTGGTCTTTTTAAAAGATTTTAACAGAGTTTGAAATTACCGAACCTGTGTTACACAGTTTGGTCGTTTTGAAAGTTTTTAACAGAGATAGAAATTACCGAACCTGTGTTACACGGTTTGGTCCTTTTGAAAGATTTTAATAGAGATGGAAATTATCGAACCTGTGTTACACGGTTTGGTCTTTTTGAAATGTTTTAATAAGGAAAATATTTCCGATCCTGTGTTACACGGATTGGTCTTTTCTTCCTTCTCCCGGGTATTTAGTACCCCGATGATTAGTAGTGTAATGTCAAGTAGTGACTTACCTAATCATCGTTCCGCAATGTGCAGCTTCTTAACGAGTTAGGAGTCATGTGTATCTGCGAAGAGGTTTGTAGGGGACTGTTTAGCAGGACCTACGAATTTGGATTTACGTGGAACTGTTTAGCAGAACCGCATGATCCGGAGTGATTCGCTACCTTGAAAGAGAGGAGTCAGAGTTACTCGGATAGTTACACAGATTTATTTTCAGCAATGATCTGTATAACTATCGCTGGGCTTGAGACTTAGTCTCGCCTCGGGTATTAGAAGTTTGAGTTTAGCTTGAATATTCGATTACCCTAATAATTGGTCGAGTCTTTGACTGATCGGCATGATTTAAAAAAAAAAAAAAAAAAAAAACTCTTTGAGTGTTTGGTTTTGAACTTGTTTTGGACGAGTTTCAATACATTGGTCTTTGGCCTATTTTTGTAGGTTTCTAAAAAGAAAAAAAACTCTTTGAGTGTTTGGTTTTGAACTTGTTTTGGACGAGTTTCAATACATTGGTCTTTGGCCTATTTTTGCAGGTTTCTAAAAAGGAAAAACTCTTTGAGTGTTTGGTTTTGAACTTGTTTTGGACGAGTTTCAATACATTGGTCTTTGGCCTATTTTTGCAGGTTTCTAAAAAGGAAAAACTCTTTGAGTGTTTGGTTTTGAACTTGTTTTGGACGAGTTTCAATACATTGGTCTTTGGCCTATTTTTGCAGGTTTCTAAAAAGGAAAAACTCTTTAAGTGTTTGAGTTTGTGCTTGTCTTAGACAAATTGCAACGTGGTTTCTAAGAAAAAAAAAAATGAAAGCTCTTTGAGTAATTGAAGTGATTGGTTTGTTTGTTTGGTTTGTGCTCTTTGAGCAATTGTTATGTGTACTTTGACTTAGCCTGATATAAAAAAAAAAAACTCTTTGAGTGTTTGGTTTTGAACTTGTTTTGGACAAGTTTCAATACATTGGTCTTTGGCCTATTTTGCAGGTTTCTAAAAAATTTAAAAAAAAAAAAATGAAAAATGAAAACTCTTTGAGCGACTGAAGTAATTGGTTTGTCTGTTTGGTTTCTGCTCTTTGAGCAGAGGTTATGTCTACTTTGGTTTAGCCTAATAAAAACAATGTATGTGTGTTTGTGTTTTTATAATTGTTCGTTCGTTTTTGTTATCCAGTTTAGATAGTTGAGTCATGAGTATTAGGGAGAGACTATCTCTTTGAGATGTCTTAGTTGCCGAGTTAAGAGTCGGTGAGAGGCTATCTCCCTATTGTTGGTAGAGTTTTATCTTTGTGAATATCGTTTTAAAACTGAAAACCCAAAAATTTGCTTTGCTTTCGGGTCAGTCAAAATGTGTCGTCTGTTCAGCTTTTCCATTCGCGTGTTACACACGCTCTGCCAAAGAGGGGCATCTGTAGACACCCCATTTTGACCGGACCCAACTTCGCTATGCTTGGGAGAAACCCCATCCGATCATTTTCGCCATGTTTCGCATTTTTCCGTGAGAGGTTGAGAGAGATTATTCATAAGAATCCAAGCGAGGGAGAATTTGGACCCGTTTGGTGGGCCCGCATTGAACATTTGTTTAAAATTCGAATCAACCGAGGGCCCACATTGTGGGGCCCACGTTGTGGGGCCCGCGTTGTGGGGCCCACATTGTGGGGCCTCAGTAGGGCCTCTTGTGAGGCCTCTTATGAAGAACAATAATGATGGATTCTCCACTAAAGAAACATGATGGGCCCTCCACTAAGAACAATAATGATGGATTCTCTACTAAGAAACATGATGGGCCCTCCACTAAGAAGAATGATGATGGATTCTCCACTAAGAAACATGATGGGCCCTCCACTAAGAAGAATGATGATGGATTCTCCACTAAGAAACATGATGGGCCCTCCACTAAGAAGAATGATGATGGATTCTCCACTAAGAAACATGATGGGCCCTCCACTAAGAAGAATGATGATGGATTCTCCACTAAGAAACATGATGGGCCCTCCACTAAGAAGAATGATGATGGATTCTCCACTAAGAGGGACAACATGATGAGCTCTCCACCAACACATCTCTCTCTCTCTCTTTCTCTCCCTATATATATCTTCCTTCCCATCCATAAAAAAGGAGGAGAAAATGAGAGATTTATCTTCCATTATCTTTTTCTCTTCCATTATCTCTTCCAATCACTCCCTCCAATCCCTTTCCCTATATTCTTCTTCCATTATCTCTCCCAATCACCTCCCAATCCTTCCCTCTAAGAGAAAGTGAAGACGGCGGAACGGATCGGCGGCAACATTTTTTTTGGGGGTTTTCTTTGCTAATTGAAAGGGTAAGACAAAGCGTATATCCGATGATTACTTACCCTAGAGACAAGGAGAGCTAGCAAGGTTGGTATTCCAAAACCCTCTTTCATATATCTTAAACTAGAAGCATGCTAGGATTGAATTTGTGATTTATTTTTATTTTTTCTTATTGTTATTCAAAATATGTTTTTTTCAATCTCTGAGTGTTTTGAACATTAAGAAGTGTAGAAATCTAGAATTTCGAAGAATTTTGACTTCGTTTTGACCGTAATTTGACCTTTTGAACTTTACCCTCAAAGGGGTAAAATTCTAAAGATTGAATTTAAGAAGATGTCAACATAGATCCAAAATCAATGAAAATTTAAACATAACATAATTGTAAGATTTTGAATTAGTACGAATTTCTTTATGAATTCTTGATTTGATTTAAAGGGTTTAAAAATTCATTTAACTCTAGGGGTATTTTTGGAAAAAACCAATTTTCAAAAACTCTATAATGTTTTCAAAAGTGAAATTTGGATGAGATGCAAATTAAATCTAATCTAATCTCCCGTGAATTTTTCAAGATTTTTGGTTTCTGTTGGATATTTGTTTATGATTTTTTACGTAAAATCATGCATGCTGTATTAAATCTGATAAAAATAGTAAATTGCAATGAAAACTTCTGAAAATATTTGTTTGATAATTACTACTGGAATTACATGTTTTCATAAAGTTTAAACTGATTTGGATTTGATTTACTATGTGTTTCTTTGTTAATTCATAATCTGGATGGATATTTGTAAAATCGTAAATTAATAGTACATCATTTTTACAATTTATGAAACTTTTACAGTAATCCTTTCTTATTGTAATAAACATACTATAGAAATTTCATATTGTTTTGAATTGATTTGCTATACGTTACTGTGTTAATTCACAATCTGGACAGAAACTTTCAACATTGAAAAACTAATAGCAAACCACATTTAAAATCTATGAAATTTTTATTATAATCTTATATAATTAAGGAGAAGTTACTGTAAAAATTTCATCTTGTTCTGAAAAGATTTGTTATATGTTGATGTGTAAATCTACAATCTGAATTGAAACCTTTTAAAATCCTTGAGTAAATTGAATTAAAATCAAATTGTTTTAAAAATTTCCAGATCATAATATTCCATCACATATTCAATCATTAAATTATCAAAATAGAAACCTTAGGAATCACTGATTTCCTTTGTAAAATCCTGATGCTGTGATTAGTTTGTATGTTTTATTTTCTCATCACATTTACTCAAACTTAATCTAACAAAACCTGAAGGCATCATAGATTGCGCGAACTTATTGCACACACTTACATCACTTGCATCTAAACCCCTGCATCTCACATGCACACACGTCCTATTTTAGGAACCCGGAGTGTTATCTAGCATGGTTGACTGGGATTTCATCACCTGGTGCCTCTGTGCTAGAGAAGCATTCCACCCTTAGCCTAGTACCTTTATGGTACGTAAATGGATCTCTTGTTCACGTACTGATACGCCGGACACTGGTACAGTATATCGAACATGGATTCGCGCTAAGGGAACTCTTGGCCTTACCCCTAGATTAACCCACACATGCATGTAGTATACGAACACATGTGCATCACGTGTGTGAGCCTAGTTTAGGATATCCTACCCATTTGTGTCTAGATTAGGCCGTAGTCCATCTTCCAATGGCTACGATCGGTCCTAGGTACACAAACAAAGTCATGAGTCGAGATCCTCTCTCCACTCCGCTAGATTATGGTTAGGGTTGATGCCTTCAGGTAACACTGATAAAATGTGCGAAGATTAAAAAACTTTTCCTTTGGGGTTAGGATGTAAATCCCATTCATTTCCAAAGATCTCATAGGATTAGTCATTCATGATCCATCCGTTGAAAGCAATCTTATGCTATCTCATTTCATCTTGATCACAGATTTTCAATCTTATATTATCTGATTTGACTCGTGTTTTCATCTCTTTTAGAGAGTCTTTGACTCATTTATTCCTTTAGTTGGTGTTAGTGGAATCTTTGACTCGTATTTCTTTTCCTTTAGAGAGTCTTTGACTCATATATCCTTTAGTTGGTGTTAGTGGAGTCTTTGACTCGTATTTTCATCTCTTTTAGAGAGTCTTTGACTCATTTATCCTTTAGTTGGTGTTAGTGGAGTCTTTGACTCGTATTTCTTTTCCTTTAGAGAGTCTTTGACTCATATATCCTTTAGTTGGTGTTAGTGGAGTCTTTGACTCGTGTTTTTCATCTCTTTTAGAGAGTCTTTACTCATTAATCCTTTAGTTAATGTTAGTGGAGTCTTTGACTCGTATTTCTTTTCCTTTAGAGAGTCTTTGACTCATTTATCTTTTAGTTGGTGTCATTGGAGTCTTTGACTCGTGTTTCCGTTTTTAGAGAGTCTTTGACTCATCTGTTTTATTTGCAGTATTATTAGAGAGTCTTTGACTTCGTTATCTCATTTCAGTGTTATCAGTTGCTCTTATTAGAGAGTCTTTGACTCGTTTATCCTTTAGTCGCTTTTATTAGAGTCTTTGACTCATTTATTCTCCAGTTACTGTCATTAGAGAGTCTTTGACTCATTTGCTCTTATAATAGTATTATTAGAGCATAGTTGATTTGCCGTAAGTGTTTGATAGGTAGAGAGTTCGTTTCGAACTACGTTGGCTTGATCCTCTTCCACGAGGTACGTAGTGCAGCTTGGGATCCACATCCCAAGTCCAGCCAAACCTTTAAAAATAAAAATTTTAAATCTTTCAAAGTTACAAAAATATTCAAACCATTTTCGAAAAGATCTTCCTTTAGAGTTAGGAGTGTGTCCTAGCTGTTTAGGTTGTGTTCTAGAGTTAGGAGTTTGTCTTGATTTGTATTGATATGGTATGTCCTGTCGTGTGAGTGTCCCTAGAGTTAGGAGGCCTCGAGTCGATCGGTTAGACATTTAGTCGAACCGATGGCTAGACTAGGCATATAGTCATCCCGTGGTTTTCATTAGGTTGCACGGCCTAGTTACACATAGGATTGTAGGAACCACCTGCATTAGCTTAAGGCTAATCAATCTGCATTTAGTTAGGGCATATAGGGTGTCCTAAAATCCACCATTCACTGGAATTTTAATAATCATATAAGAAGCTTTAATAACTGGTTCGGTCTTTTAGATCGAGTCTAGGATAGAGGGTAGATGTCTTAGGCATCATAGTTTAGAATAGGACATCGAACTACGTGGGCTCCGATTCTTCCCGAGGCCGGGATACGTAGTGCAGCTAGGATGGATGGCCATTCTGGTCCGAGTCCAGTCTTGCATTAGAGTTAGGCATGTCACCCATAACCTAGCTTTGCTTAGGTGACACATTTTCATTTTATGTGTTTATTTCTTCATTCTCAGGAAATGCATGCTTAGGTAGACGATTCCTGAGGATTGTTCCCATTTCATATGATTTTTACCCAAACTTCTTTGGAGTTAATGAAAATGGCATAAGAGACCAAGTGCTTGCACTCGGGCGAATTGGGGGTGCTCTCAGACCTTCCCCATTCGTAACCAGGCACGAACCCATATATATTTCTGGTTATCCATTGCACAGAGGATTTGATTTTAGGGTTCCATGGCCTATCCATGGATGGCGACTCTGAGTTATTATAGGTATGTCTCGGTTTCGAACCCCGGTTTCGGATCAAGACATATCTCATTCGTTTTGTATCGCCACTCGTGCTATGCTGTGAGGGTGGCATCTGTTTCGAGAGTTCCTTGGCAGGGCTCTCCTTCACATTGTGGAGATCTTAGAGGATTGCTGTGGGGACCTCGCGTCCCTCGCCGCACTCGTCCAATCCTCAGGATCGGGGTCCACAAATACATTTGGGCGTACATGTCTTCGAATGATCGGCCTAGGATCATGTCTTCGTATAGATCTAATCCTTCTTCTTTCGTTATAAGCTGCGAAGAGAAATCAATGAAAGTTAGGGTTAGGGTTAAGGTTGGTTTTCAGTTCCGAGATAGAATATTGTAGAATTTGTGTTCTGAGATGGGTAATTGAAAAATTAGGGTTTTCTGAGATGGAAATTTGAAAAAATAGGGGTTTCTAAGATGGAAAGTTGGAAAATTAGGGAATCCTGAGATTCAAAGTTGGAAACTTAGGGTTTTCTGAGATGGAAAATTGAGGAATTCCTGAGATACAGAACTGAGAAATCAGGGCATCCTGAGATACAAAATTAAAAAATTAGGGTATTCAGAGATACAAAATTGAAAAATTAGGGTATTCTGAATTACAAAATTGAAAAATTAGGGCTTTCTAAGATACAAAATTGATAAATTAGGGCTTTCTGAGATACAAAATTGATAAATTAGGCTTTTCTGAGATGTAAAATTGAAAAACAGGGCTTTCTGAGATGCAAAATTGAGAAATTAGGGTATTCTGAGATACAAAATTGAGAAATTAGGGTTTTCTGAGATACAAAATTGAAATATTAGGGTTTTTTTTTTTAATGATTACCAGGTTGGAGGAGGAGAAATTGGATTTGAGCTTATTTTCCTTGACCAGATCAGAGACAGCAGCAGTGGGGGAAGAATGGGGGGAGGATGAGGGTAAGATTTTGGGGAAAATGCGGAATTTTTTGGTGGAGCTGAGGAAGGGGGTGGGAGTGAGGGAATTTTAGGGGGGGAGATCGTGTGGTGGTGAAAGGTGGAGGGTGAAGGATCTTGATGGCGGAAAAAGAAGACATTTTTTAGGGGGCTGGATTGGGAGGATTTGGGGGGTGTGATTTCAAGGAGGAAGGAGGGAGAGGGGAGAGGGAATAAATAGGTAGAGGGAGGGCGGAGAAAACAGAGAGGAATGGTGTGGAAGAAACCGCACTGGAAGTTGGCTAATTTTTTAGACAGAGATAAATTCACTCCCATCTATGATGAAATCAACCCCTATTTTTCAAAATGGACTGCACAGGCCACACCATCGGATGATCCAAACCGCCCATTGTATGGGCCAAAATGTAAATAGCTTGTGCCCATAAATCATTTCCATAGGCTTTTTCTAACCCTCCTATCTAAAGAAGGACGGTTGGGATCATCCTGTTGAAATGATTTCTGAGGCGAAACCTATTTATATTGTGGCCCATCAAATGGACGGTTGGGATCATCCTATGGTGTGGGCTTTTTCTATGCTCGCATAGGCATAGAAACCTATTTAACACCAACATTCACAGCAATGAAAAGTGCAGATTCAACTACGATGGTATGAACGAATTGAGAGGAAGCTTGCAATATGGAGGAAGAGGTTTATTTCTTTCGGGGAAAGAATTACACTGATTAAAGGGGCCCTATCTAACCTGCTAGTATATTTCATGTCCTTGTACAAAATTCCAATCAAGGTAGCTTTGACTATTGAAAGATTGCAAAGGAACTTCTTGCGGGATGGAGAAGGGTCCCTAAAGAAGGTAAGGCACTTAGTAAGCTGGGATAAAGTTACACAACCTAAGGCGAATGGAGGCCTGGGTATCAGCAAGATTAGATTGCGAAACAAATCCTTAATTGGCAAATGGCTGTGGAGATATGGCAAGGAGAAATCTGCTCTGTGGCATCGGGTTATTGGACTAAAATACGGCACCAACTGGGGGGATTGGAGTTCTAAGAAGCCCGTGGGAGGAAAGGGCTCAGGTGCGTGGAAATCTATCTGCTCCGTTAAAGATGATTTTGACCAAGCAATTTGTTACAAAGTTGGACATGGCTCTAAGGTTAGATTTTGGCTTGATCTTTGGTGTGGCCAATCAAAATTATGCTTGGAATTCCCGAGCCTTTTCAGAATTGCCAGAAGCTACAGTTGCAGATTACGTGGTCAGAGAAGGTCAAGGGGGGAGAGGATTCTCGGATATTCGTTTGCGTCAGAATCTTAAGGAAGAGGAAACTCATGAGTTCGAGAGATTGCTCTGACTTATTGATCGAAGTGACATATTGTTCGCAACATAATGAGGATGAAAGAATCTGGATTCCAGCTTCTGATGGGGTTTTCACTGCTAAGTCTTTCTTTAATCTGTTGAACGACAGCTCTATTTCTCTAATGAGGCGGGTTTGGAAATCACTAGCGCCACCAAGAGTGGTGGCCTATGGATGGACCTTGATGCATCGCAAGATTAATACATGCGACCGCCTAAAGAAAAGACAGTTCAGTATGGCGAGCATGTGTGTCCTATGCCACCAAGATGAAGAAACTCTGGACCATTTAATGTTGCATTGCCTCTTTGCTTATCATCTATGGAAAAGAGCAATTGGAACCTTTGGAATTTCTTGGGTTTGCCCGCAATCTATTACTTCCCTTCTATCAGGTTGGCATACAGGACCGTTTGGAGAAATGGGATATAAAAATGGTAAAATTAAAATTTTAAACTTATTTTCTTTCTTAGGGATGATTGGAAAGGGGGGCATATTTTTACAAAAAGGGAGTTAGTATAAAAAAAATATTAAAAAATAAGGGTTTTTTTTCCCAAAAAATTAAGGGGGGCAATTGTCCCCCTTCCCTGTCAAGTGCCATCGCCCCTGTGAGAGAGAGAGAGAGAGAGAGAGAGATCTTCAACCATCTCATGGATCCATATAATTAAGATCTCCTAGGTCCCTGCTCATATTTCATATTAAAAATAAATAGATACTTTCTTTGGATAATAACTCGATCCCATTATAATAACAAATCAATAGTCGATGTAAACATATAGTGAACATACGATTTAGGCAAGTTATTCCTAGTACTTTCTCTAAAACTTCACACCACGAGGAATGCATTGTTCATTTGGAAGTTGGAAACAAAAGGAACCACAATCATCACATATATCATTGCCTCATCTACATGCATCGGTCATATAAACATAGCACACTGCACACATAAGATTTATTTATTGATGCGAGGCTCATCCGCATAACAGCCTCGGCTCTTTATTATTACATTCGTAGATACACAAAGACAGAGCAAGAAGATAATCAGCTCCCTTATTTTAATACTAGTAGTAGTAGTACCCATCTCTCTTTGCCAAGCTGCAAATTAATCAGGTAGCGTAGGGGAAGTTGTAGTATGCGCTCCCATTCTCATGGAATACTCCATAGTAACGGCTCCATTGATTCATAGTCATACCGTCCTCATCGTACATACCAAGAATATAGGTCTCAAGACGCCCCGGCAACTTTGGAGTTCCATTCATCACATGCTGAATTAGGTTATCGTTGTAAGTTTGGGCATTTTCAATCGTTGCTTCGAATTCTCCATTATGAGGCCATCCAGTTGCCGCCACGATAAGATTCACATGGCGTTTTTTCAGAGCATAAATGGCTGAATCGAATGCATCCACCATAGAATCAAACACATATTTGTATATATAGTTTCCATCGGTTACCAGAGGGGTTGTGGCAGTGAAGAGGTAATGAGCGAGATCCAGGTTATGATGGCTATGGAAACGATATGGTAACGGGTAAACATTAACGAAGAGTGGGGCTTTATTGGAGATAAGGAAGTCAATGATGGGTGCTAGGATGACCCCGACGCTATTCCTGAAGATACATTGAGAGGGCGGATTGGTAACATCATAGTTTTCCAGATCATGTATTCCAATGGTTGTGGACACCTTGATTTTTCCCTTAGTTCTTGGATCTTGTTGGATTGCATCATTTATGTTGATCATTGCCTGGTGCAAGCTTTCAGATTCATCAAGTAATAACACGTCCTGACCAACACAGATATACTGGAATTCGACGTGAGGCCAATACCTCAATATGAAATTGCCAACCCACAAAGCTGCTTCTTGAGGGTTTTTGGCGAATACATTAAGATGACTGTTGTCAACTGGAATGATGACTTTAATGTTGGTATTGCGGAGCGCATCCAAAATATCACGGTTACCAAGGTCTGCCTTTGAAAGCCACAATTTGGTGATGTTGTTCATTTGGCAATGTCTGACCGTGTCTTGAGGAGGTATTGGGTTGCTCCTATCATTTCCGTAGACGAAACTGAGAGCAGGGGCTGCAAAATTATCATCATCATTTTCATCAGTATCATAATCATAATAATCATATATATAGGATTTGCAAGGGACCATAGAAGAAGGCAGATAAGTTATCTACACACTAGCTTAAAATACAGTAGGGGCCACGTTATAGTTATCTACACACTAGCTTAAAATACAGTAGGCGCCACGTTATTTGGGTGATCCAAACCATTAATTTTTAAGGCCCTCACATAGATAGGGTGTCCACAAAAAATCAGATCCATAGGATCATCCTAACCATTCAAACTGTGGAGGCAAAAAATGGACTAATTTGTGAAGGTTTAAAGACATCCATTTTACCTCCACAAATCGTAGGGTTGGGATGATCCTATGGATCTGATTTTTTGTAGACACCCTATCTATGTGAGGGCCTTTAAAATGGATGGCTTGGATCACCCAAACAATGTGGGCCCCCACTGTATTTTAAGCTAGTGTGTAGAGAACTCTCTACACATATGTGTAGGAACCGTTTTCTCATATGTATATGTATATGTGTGTGTGTGTGTGTGTTTTGATGGTGTACCCTGTTTAATTGACGGCAAAGGGAGAATATGACGGTTTTAGTAGTGTTGAGAAAGGGCTGCTGGGTGGCAGTGTGGGGTGTGTGTGTGTGTGTGTGTGTGTGTGTGTGTGTGTGTGTGTGAGAGAGAGAGAGAGAGAGAGAGAGAGAGAGAGAGAGAGAGAGAGATTTAAGCAAAATCTTAAATAAGTCACTTGGATTTTGGGTAATTTTACTGGACCACATTGACACAATCAAATTAGTAGGTGAGCTACAAAACCTGAAGCAGATTAATAGGGAAAAATTCTATTGAATAGATAGTAAATAGAGAGCTTTTAGCCTTTTAAGGAGAGTAGAGAGAGATTTTAGGGAAAGAGAATAATGAAAATATAAATTGTTTCATATTTAAGATAGGTTCATATTTAGGGAACGAAAATCATATTCGGATGGGATTTCGTGCGAGAGAAAAATGGAGCGCGAAAATCAAAGAATTGGAAATTTTGATTTTATTTGGTGTGGCAAACCCACAATAATAGTGGCAAATTAATTGAGAAAAATTCAAATTTTTAGAGGCCGAAAAGTCAACTAGTTTGGGACGAAGGCTTTGTTGAGTTGAGTTGAGAGGGAGAAAGTCATATTAATGGTTACAAACAAGAATTTGTAGTGGAAACAATTTTTCAAAGAAAAAAAAATCTCAGAAAATAGACGAATCACAGCGGAAAGAAACATGATTAGTGTATTATATATATTTATTTAGGGGGATGATATTTTCACCCCCTCTGTCAGTACGCATTCGCCCCCCTTATAACGTGAACAGTGGGCAACTTTAACACTTTTTGACGACAAGTCATGTTAAAAGGGGGGTGAATGTGTACTGCCGCGGGGGTATTGAAAATATCACCGCTCTTTATTTGTATGGGACTTATTTGCTAGGGACTTTCGTAGAAAGGCATTTCGCAGCTAGCTGTTGCATGAGGAAGCAGCGACAAAGGTTTAGTTTCTAGCAGATTTTGTCTTATTCATCTGAGGTGGCTGCTCTCTCGCGCAACAGCCAGCTGAAGAATATCTTTCTGAGAAAGTCACTAGTGAAACCCTATATATGTACATGGAGTTGAAGATGCCATTGAGAACACTCGCACAAAGAGAGAAAGAGAACATTCTGAATTAAAACTGACTCAAATGAAGTGTTCTAAATTAAAATTGATTCAAATGAAAATGCTACCTTAACCCTTAGAACCCTCGCTCTAAATATCTTTACCTGTCCATACTTGGCATGTATGTTGTATCCATCACCACAACAAATTAAATGTATAATATCTACATTTGATTTTTTTCTTTTTCTTTTTTTTTTTCCATTCCCGTGCCCGTGCATCGCACAGGTCTGCAATTAGTTCTGAATTAAAATTGACTCAAATGAAAATGCTACCTTAACCCTTAGCACCCTCGCTCTAAATTTCTTTACCTGTCCATACTTGGCATGTATGTTGTATCAATCACCACAACAAATTAAATGTATAATATCAACATGCATTAAACAGTAATATATATACATATATGTATAGGGATTTTCTAGTTGAATAGTGCAAAATAGTAAAACTACCATTACCAGCAGATGTGTTGAACTATAAAAGATTAAATAACACCATTTCCAACAGCTTAAGCTTTTGGTGTAATTGGTTGTTTCAACATGGTATAGAGTAACATGTTCTTGGTTCAAAACTCCATGATATTAAAAATCGACATGCCATGGCCAACCCAAAAGAGGAGCCACTTGTGCCGTGTGTAGGCCGACCCTAAAAAGAGGGGCCACACATGAGGGGGAGTGTCAAACCATAAAAGATTAAATAACGCCATCTCCAACAGCTTAAGCTATTGTAGTAATTGGTTGTTTCAACAAGATGGGAGAGGATACTCTGATGGGAGAGAATAATCTGAATTAAAACTGACTTTCACCTCATTACATGCACATATTTTGTGAGAGAGAGAGAGAGAGAGAGAGAGAGAGAGAGTGTCATGCCTGAAGGAGATGCCATTGAAAACACTATCACAGACAAAGAAGAACACTCTGAATTAAAACTGACTCAAATGCAAATGCGGATGCCTCAACCCTTGCACCCTTGCTCCTTATATAGAGGGAAGGAGTGCTAAATTTCTACAACCCTGTCCACACTTGCATCTCTTTAGTATAAGTGCTCACAACCACCACAATAAATTTTAAATAAGATGGAAATGAATAATACAAAATCTGGTACAAGGTGGCTGTTCTCTCCTAGGAAATGGCTTTCACCCGAAATTTTCTAGACATCTTCTACTAATAAATGGATTCCTACAATGCAGGTCATCAAAACCACCACAATAAATTTAGTTTGTATTAATATATATATAGATTCCTAGAATGTAGTTTTCATATAAAGCATTTAGAAATTTTACATCTATCAGTTATAAGATATTTAATTGCTATAGAGAAATTTTAGATTTAAAAATGATTTAGTAACAGCAATATGGAAATTTAAATTTATAATGGTTGATATAAGTTGGAAATTTAAATTTATAAGGTTTTATAAATTTATAAGGTTTTGCAAATTTATAAGGCGTTTAAAATTGTAATGGTTTAAATAAGTTGGTTTTATATCCAAAATGTACAAAGTTGCAAAGGAAATCTAGGAAAACGATAGTGTTAGGGAGATGATATTTTCACCCCCGCCACCCTTTCAGTACGCATTCGCCCCCCTTATAACGTGAACAGTGGGCAACTTTAACGCTTTTTTTTGCGTTAAATCACATTAAAAGTGGGGCGAATGGGTACTACATGAGGGTGAAAATAACATGGCAACTGTATAGTGCAAATTAATGACAAATAGAGAAAGAGCCAATCTGTTAACGGTGGGGAAAGTGACCCATGCAAGAATGATGCATGACAGAATAACAACACGGTTCTACGATGTGCCGAAGGAAATATAGGCAAACCAATTGTGTTCTACGATGTGCCGAAGGAAATATAGGCAAACCAATTGTGTTAAAGATAACTTTACCAGCAGTATGAAAGGGTTTAGCTATAGTCTAGAGAAAGCGTGAGACACGCCAAGAAAGGGACCCTTATAAATTCTAGATCAGCAATTTATTGCAAACCAAACAAACACAACTGCCAATGATTTCTACCACGCGAGGTGATGTACCCACTGAGAGAGATCGTGAAGATCATAATCTCATAAGATTATCCAAATAATAAATGTAAGATTTAGACCATTCTGTAAATATTCAATCAAGCCATTTTGAATTGATTGTATTATTGAAAATCTCTTAACCTAGAGTAATCTCGATAATCTAGTTATTGACGTAATCAAACTAACATTAAATTTTTAAGGAAATAGCTTAATCTAACTATATGCATCAGCATCAGGCCAGTCATGGAAGATAAACTCTGTTTTTGAACATGAAGGGATCATTATAGAATCCTCCGTCCAGAAGGAAAATTAGATACTTAGAAACCATAGTTCTAATTCAATTTATGTTTGTTTGTCAGCGGGTTAAATAATAAAAGACGAGCTAGCACATTATCAAAGCATCTATTGCCACATCAGTGGCCTACAATATTTATCACTCTTTATCAATATTTATTTGGGATTTGCTAGTTAGTTTCAGGTAAAGCCATTTCGCAGCTGGCCTTTGCATGAGAAAACAGCCACACAGGCGTACTTTTTAGCAGATTTTGTCTTATTCATTTAATTTATCGGAGGTGGCTGTTCTCTCGTGCAAAAGTTGGCCACGAAATGGCTTTCTGCGGAATTGCCTAGCAAATACCTCAAGAGGCGTGTTGCATGGTCTTGATCGCATCCCGAATGGACGTCCCATGCATGAGCTGAGAAAAGGAATGTGAAAAATAATGGTTGTCGTTCACACGAGACAACATGATTCTATTCCAAAAATAAAATAAAAAAGTGATTCCTATACATGTCTTAAAAAACGTAATTCTAATTATGGAAGCACTCAAGAGAATAAGAATTGATTCTAACTTGTATAGAGGGTTAGGATCAACCATCTATTGTGCGGTCCCTGTATAGATCGGAGGGTTAGGATCAAGCCATATATGGAAATGATTTTTGGAGCACAGCCTATTTACCTATTTAGGTTGTGTCCCATCTAATGGACGGTTTGGATCATCCTATGGTGTGGGCCGTACGCTACTTTTTGAAAAATAATGGACTATAAAGCCTTTCATCATATTAAAATTCGCCAGTTCATATTATTTTAATGATATTGACATACGATGTTTTAAATGACGAGGGAGTCTAGACTCATGGGCGACCTTGGAAAAAAGAGGGCAAAGGGCTCCCTCATTGGTCAAATCCCATTTAAGATGGCACGGAAACTTAAAACAATAAGGAAAATTTTTCAAGTGACATCGGAAAAGTAGGGAAATGTCCAATTGAAGTCACCCAATTTCAACATGTCCATTTGGTGTTACGCCCATTTCCCGCCTGAAAAATGGACCCAAATGCCCCTTGTCAAATCAAAAGCTTTTTACTTACTTCCCATGCAAGTAAACCATGTTTTCATCTTTTTTTTCACTCCAAACAATTTTTACAGCTGAGGTTTTCTTCTTTCTTCTTTCTTTTTTCTTCTTTACTCCAAACCATTTTTACAGTTAAGGTTTTCTTCTTTCTCCTTTCTTCTTTCTTCTGTATAATCACCATGTTTTCTTCTTCTTCACTCTTACCCATTTTTACAAGAAAAATGAAGAAAACATCAACCGTACAATCACCATGTTTTCATCTTCTTCTTCACTCCAACCCATTTTTACAAGAAAACAGAAAAAAACCTAAATAGGTAAGTGGAAGTTTTTTTTTCAGTTTTTTTTTTTAATGTAAATATTGGATAATCGTTATCTATACTGGTTTTTCCGGCTTACTTTCAGGGGAAGATGGTGGGTTACATTGATAATCCGTCGTTTAGATTTGATACCCCCTGTAAATATTAGATAACCCTCATTTATATTTGGAAACGTTGTTTTTCTTATGATCTGAAACCTATTTTAAAACTAATAACTGATATTTGGATTTTTTAGTTTCATTTTGTTGGTGTGTTCTGAAGAAGTTGGTATGGTATAAATTGATAACCTCAGTAAAGAATTGGATAACCCTTGTTTCTAAATTGATAACCTCAGTATAAATTGGATAACCCCTGTATAGAATTGAATAACCTCAGTATAAATAACCTAAGTATAAAATAAACATCAGTATAGAGTTGGATACCTCAGTCTAAAATTGATAACCTCATTAAAGAATTGGATAACCCTTGTTTCTAAATTGATAACCTCAGTATAAATTGGATAACCTCTATATAGAATTGGATAACCTCGGTATAGAGTTGGATAACCTCAGTATAAAATTGATAACCTTAGTACAGAATTGGATAACCCTTGTTTCTAAATTGATAACCTCAATATAAATTGGATAACCTCTTATAGAATTAGATAACCTCAGTATAGATAACATACGTATAGAATAAACATCAGTATAGAGTTGGATAACCTCAGTATAAATTGAAAACCTCTGTAAAGAATTGAATAACCCTTGTTTCTAAATTGATAACCTCAGTATAAATTGGATAACCTCTGTATATAATTGGATAACCTCAGTATAGATAACCAAAGTATAGAATAAACATCAGTATAGAGTTGGATAACCTCAGTATAAATTGAAAAACTCTGTAAAGAATTGGATAACCCTTGTTTCTAAATTGATAACCTCAGTATAAATTGGATAACCTCTGTATAGAATTGGATAACCTCAGTATAGAATAAACATCAGTATAGAGTTGAACAACCTCAATATAAATTGAAAACTTCTGTATAGAATTGGATAACCCTCTGTAATTCATAAATAAAAGATAGGCCTAGTATCCAATACATAATCCATATCTGTACATAATAACCCTTGCTCACATGTTCAAATTTGACTTGAAATTGTAATGTTTTTACATACGTGTTTGAAAACTACCCTGTACACAATTCATAGTTGCTATCTCAATGATATATAACAGATAGACCTTGTATCCAATAGATAACACCTTTGTGTATTTCATAACCCCTTGGTTAGAGCTGCCAATCTGCTTGCAATTGTGATATTTGTAATGTATAGTCTTTATAATTTGTTCTAGACTTGACATAAGGGATCCTTCTTGAAATTGTTAATGTATGCAATAGGTAAGCCATATTTGTCCCTTATAACCCCTCTTTATAACTAGCAACCTTATTGAATTTTTTATCTTTACACATGATTGAAATTGTGTTCATTTTGTGTCGTTGCAGGTATTCGTAAATGCCTGAGTTTCTTTTACACTATGATGGTTATTTGAATGATGAAGTTTCTTGGGAATATGTCGGAGGGAGGAAGTCATTGATTTCGGTGAGTCGTCGGATTAGTTTGCTAGATTTTGAAGATCTTATCCACAAAACAATGGGGAGTATAGGTAGGGAGGTGTTACCATGGTTTTAAATTTCGACGGATTTCGGTGGAGACCAACACCGAAACCACCAAAAACCAAAACGGTCATTTATTTCGGCCGAAATTTCCTTTTTCCGAAATTTGACCCAAAAAAATTGTTTTTTTTAAATTAATTTAATATTTCACCGAAATTTCGGTAATTTCGGCCGAAATTTAATATTGAATAAAATATTAGTTTTGATTTTGGATTTCGATCGAAATTTTGAAATTTCAGGGTCCGAAACCGGTACCGAAACCAAAATTTTAAACCTTGGGTGTTACTATTGATAAAATGTCGATACATTGTTGATCCGTACATAACCACTTTGGTTGATGTTGATAATGACGATATCCTCCAGTCTCTGATGAAGATTTTTGACAAAGAAGCGGTCAATTCTGTGATGCTGTACATAACCCAAAGCAGAAACCCCGAGGGTATTAATTCAATGAATACGTCTATGCTTCCCCCGAACAATGTTTGTATGCCTATTTCTGAACCAATGCTAGCTAAACAATTGTGGTGGGGAAAGTGACACTTAGGAACGTCCAATATCTGTACATATCAAAAAGTAAAAAATTCTTAAGAGGATCCTTAAGGACACTCCTTCCCATCCAAGAGATAAGATTGTTGGACCACGCATCCAAGACAGAATAACAACACGGTTCTACGATGTCTTGAAGGAAATGAAAGGGTTAAGCTATAGTAGATCTAGAGAAAACGTGAGACACACCATGAAAGGAACCCTTATAAATTCTAGATCAGAAATTTATTGCAAAGCAAACAAACATAAATTCCAATGACTTCTACCACGAGGTGTTGTACCCACTGAGAGAGATCATGAAAATCATCATCTCATAAAATTATCCAAATAATATATAAGATTTAGACCATTCTGTAAATTTGCAAATCAAGCCATTTTGGATTGATTGTATTATTGAAAATCTCTTAACCTAGAGTAATCTCGATAATCTAATTACTGACATAATCAAACTAACATTAAATTTATAAGGAAATAGCTTAGTCAAACCATATGCATCATGCCAGTCATGGAAGATAAAATCTGTTTTTGAACATGAAGGGATCATTATAGAATCCTCCGTCCAGAAGGAAAATTAGATAGTTTGTAGAGAAACCATAGTTCTAATTCAATTTCTGTTTGTTTGACAGCGGGTTAAATAATAAAAGATGAGTTAGCACATTATCAAAGCATCTATTACCACATCAGTGGCGCCCTACATTTATTAGTCTTTATCAATATTTATTTGGGATTTGCTAGGGAGTTTCACGGGAAGCCATTTCACAGCTGGCCTTTGTATGAGAAAACAGCCACACAGGCGTACTTTTTAGCATATTTTGTCTTATTCATTTAATTCATCTGAGGTGGCTGTTCTCTCGTGCAAAAGTTGGCCACAAATGGCTTTCTACGAAATTGCCTAGCAAATACCTAAAGAGGCGTGTTGCATGGTCTTGATCGCATCCCGAATGGGCATCCCATGCATAAGAAAGGATTATGAAAAATAATGGTTGTCGTTCACACGAGACAACATTATTCTACTCCAAACAATAAAATAAAAAAGTGATTCCTCGTAATTCTAATTCTGGAAGCACTCCAAAGAATAAGAATTGATTCTAACTTCTATAGAGGGTTAGGATCAACCCTCTATTGTGAGGTCCTTGTATAGATCGGAGGGTTGGGATCAAGCTATGGAAATGATTTTTGGGGCACAACCTATTTAGGCTGTGTCCCATCTAATGGACGGTTTGGGTCATCCTATGGTGTGGGCCGTACGCTACTTTTTGAAAAATAATGGACTATAAGGCCTTTCATCATATTAAATCTCACAAGTTCATATTATTTTAATGATATTGACATACGATGTTTTAAATGACGAGGGAGTCTAGACTCATGGGCGCCCTTGGAAAAAAGAAGGCAAAGGGCTCCCTCATTGGCCAAATCCCATTTAAGATGGCACGTAAACCTAAAACAAGAAAATGTCTCTAGGGGAATTTGACCAATAGGGCCACCCTTTGCTCCCTATTGTCCAAAGGCGCTTGTGAATCTAGCATTCATCTTTAATAATTGTACTAAGTAACCTTGTCTTTTATTTTTTTAATTGGATTATAGGAGCTTTTTAGGAATTGTATTCATGGTTTTAAATTTCGTCCGAAATATGAAATTTCAGTCGAAATTAGGCCAAACCCCAAATTTTGCGAAATTTCAAATTTCGGTTCAAAATTAGGTAAATTGGTTTTTTTATATAAAAAATAATATTATTCCGAAATTTCGGAATGAATAAAACAAGCCTTTTTTAATTATCAGATTTCAGCCGAAATTATAGAAATTTTGAAATGAATAAAACAAGACTTTTTTTATTGCCGAATTTCGGATGAAATTACCGAAATTTTTCTGCCAAAATTTCGGAATGAATAAAACAGGACTTTTTTTAATTAATGGATTTCAGCCGAAATTTCAGTTTCGGTGAGGGCCGAAACCGAAATTTTAAACCATGATTGTAATAATTAATAACCTTTGACAGATGGGTTAAATAATAAAAGACAGGCCGAGTGAGTGTAATATCAAAACATGATAGATTAAAATACAATAACCTATTTTTCAATGTAGTATTTGAAATTAATTAATGAGAAATTTACCATTTAAATTCTTAAAGATTCTGAAATGACATTTAGGGTCGATTTTCAACTTATTGACCTGTCACTTTCACTGTACAGAAAAAAGACTGAACCACTCTTTTGTACAATCTCCAAAGCAATCAGATTTTTTAGCATGCGCGTTCGACAACCATTATAAAATCTATTTACGCCTATTTTGTATTCCTAAGAATTAGAGAAAATAGAAATCACAATAATCTTGTTCGGCTCACCTACCCACCACAAGTGCATTTCTAAAAAATTTCACTTTTGCGCCTTTTTCACCCTAAGAGATCTCATCAATCCGGAGTTGCTTCCGAGATCTCATCAATCCGTTTCTCTCAGCTAAAAATGAGAAGCCTTGCAGAACACACCCGCCATCCCATTCTTTCCCAAGAAAAGCGGGAAAAACAGATTGATGAGAATCTTCATAAATGATTATTAGTCGCTTTGAAGAATTTGAGTTTTTCGTCGTAAGAGAATGTAAAATTTCTGAAACGGGCTCAACGGGCCGAGTAGCCGAACAAGATTCTATGAGATATTTTCGCTCTTCTCATTCTTCACCACTTAAAAAAGGAGAATCCCTGTCACGACCCAAACCCCACCCTGGGCGTAGGACGTGGCAGCGTCGTACACCTGCAAGACGAGTCACACAAATGTACAAGGCTACAAAGCAATAACAGAACATAAACCTGGCATTCCATAATTAAAATATATATCAAAGTCTCAATTACTGCAGGCCCAACAAGGTCAAATCAAATCTCAACTCTCCCCTGAATCAAAAGTAAAATAATAAAGTCGTTACATCTTATTCAAAGTACTCATTTCCTAATGAATTGAAAATAACTAAACTAATCTTCAAGCCAAAGTCCAGTTCAAATGCTAAGCATCCTGTTCCTCGTTATCCTCACAAGGGTCAAGACCTGAAAATGTTATATAACCACAGTCAGCTGAAAAGCTCAGTACATAATAAAGCGCTACTCTAAGTACAGTCTAAGCATATGGTCCTCAGCAATTCCTCATATACATACATACGTATACATATCTACACACACAGATATATATATATATAGGTATGTCATTTGTAAGGGTAACGGATAGAATTCGAATCGGATATGGCTATATCCGAATTCGATTACAGTATAAACTATCCGGATTCGGATTTGGATTCGAATTCAATGGATATCTAATATCTATCACCAAATTCGACTCCGATGGATGTTGTTCGAATTCGGATATTATCCGTGTCCGTTTATCTGGTAAATTCGAACATTTTATTGCAGCACTTTATCTTTCTTCTCCTTCTTACTCCGCGAATGAATTTTTCAAACCCTAAAACTAGACCTCTACCTTCTCTTCTCAAAATTAACACTCAGACTCTAAAATATATGAGATCCTCTTCTTCCTTTTAAAACAAAGGCAGGAGAGATAGATAGAGAGAGAGAGAGAGAGAGAGAGAGAGAGAGAGATATATTTTCACCCCCGCCCCCCTTTCAGTACGCATTCGCCCCCCTTATAACGTGAACAGTGGGCAACTTTAAAGCTTTTTTGCGTCAAATCACATTAAAAGTGGGGCGAATGGGTACTACATGAGGGTGAAAATAACATGGCAATCATATAGTGCAAATTAAATTTAGTATGTATAAATATATTTTATACATTTAGTATGTATATGTATATTTTCGTGTACAGCATTTAGAAATTTTGCATCTATCAGTTATTTAATCGCTATAAAGAAATTTTAGATTTAAAAATGATTTAATAACAGCAATATGGAAATTTAAATTTATAATGGTTTAAATAACTTGGAAATTTAAATTTATAAGGTTTTGTAAATTTATAAGGTTTTATAAATTTGTAATAGTTAATTTTATATCCAAAATGTACAAAGTGGCAAAGGAAATCTAGGAAAAACGATAGTGTTAATTGTAGATGGCAATTGAATGGTGCAAAATGTTAAAAATAGCTTTCATGGCAGTCTGAAAGTGTTGAGCTATAATCTAGGGAAAACGTGAGACATGCAAAGAAAGGGACCCCTATAACTTCCCTATAACTTCTTGATTGTGTGTGTGTGTGTGTGTGTGAGAGAGAGAGAGAGAGAGAGAGAGAGAGAGAGAGAGAGAGAGAGAGTTGTAATCTGAAAAGGCCTCATCATCTAAGATGTATCCAAATAATTTGTGTAAAAGTTTATCATGGCATTGGCAGCTTATAAACAAGCTCGTAGAGGCTTTCGTAATATTATGGAGGCAATCGTGTCTCCCTAAATCATTTCTCAAATGTTAAGATTAAAATGAGATAAAATTAACTCAAATTTTCCGTATCTTCATATCCCATAGTCTGAAAACCATCCCTATACACACCATTCATCTCACAATTTGTGAATTCTAATAATCCTGTTAGAAATAATCTCAGAGTTGCAATAAATTATTGTAAGGATTACGGTGCAGTGCGGCAACAGCAGATGCTTCCATGGAGGAAGGTACCAATTAGAAATGCCCCATGACCATGAGGAGCATTAGAGTTGAATATCGATTATTTTATCCTCAAGTAAATATCTCTTAATTTCTTTAAGAAGAATGATAGACGGAAGGGCGCCCGCCCATAAAAAGCCAGAAAAGGGCCCTTGATTAGATCCATGTCATTAAGTGCAATAGAATTTACTTTCTTAATCGATTTTAAAAGGTTACCGAAAATAACATGGATCCAATCATGGGCCCCTTTTTAAGCTCTTTATGGAAGGGCACCCGTGCGTCTATCATTCCTCATTATAAATATATTTAGTAGGAGATACTCTCTATATGATAAAAACGCTACATATATTTCATAGCTGTATGTCATTCAAATGAAGACATACGCTCCGTGGAAATAGGCTTGGCCAGGGACGGAGTCAATGGCCCCCCCTGAAGTTTGGGAATTTTTTAAAAGCCTTTTTTGGTAAATCCCAGGATTCTTATCCGTGAAGTGAGTTTTATTAAGCATTTTTTTCGTTAGCACCTATATTATAGCATTCTCTCTCTCTCTCTCTCTCTCTCTCTCAACAACAAAATATCTTAGAAATTTGAGGGCCAAAAGCGGAAATAATTGAGATTTTATATTGTGTGTGACGGTATGTTATTTTCAAAAAGGATTGTACCCAATTTCATGGGATGATCCAAATCGTTCATTTGTTTGGCCACAATGTAAATAGTTTGTGCCCCATAAATCATTTTCATAGGATGATCCTAACCCTCCGATCTAAAAGGGACAACCTCTACAGATAAGAGGGTAAGGATCATCATATGGAAATGAGTTTTGGGGCACAACCTATCTATGGTTGAGCCCAACAAATGAACGGTTTTGGATCATTCCATGAAGTGGGCTGTACAATCCTTTTTGTTAAATGGTGGACCATACATCCCAACACAAAACTCATAACTGAGATAGGTAATTAATGAAATTTTATATGTTGTCTGCAAGTGAAGTCCAATGTTTTTCAAAAAACTATTGTGTGGCACTGTGGCCCACTTAATAGGATGATTCAAATAGTTTATTTGTTAGGCCACAATGTAATAGGCTGCACTCCTTGAATCTTCTCCATAGGATGATACTAAAGCTCCGATCTACAATGTGATTGCTTCATAGGATCATCTTATGGAGATTATTTATGCGTTGCAGCCCATTTACGTTATGGCCCAACAAATGAATGGTTTGGATCATCCTATGAAGTGGACTTAGTACTTTTTGAGACATATTGGACTACATGTGTGGCCAACATATAAAATTTGGAGAATTATTTGGATTTTCATAGCAGAAAGAGATCCTTTTTTTCTTGGGCTATGCTATGCATGCGTGTAAATTAGCATGCTCTGTCCATCATAACATGAGGTGTAAATATTGGGCCCTATTATATCAAAATATGAGGTTTTAAATTTTGGGCTCCACCTTATGCATGGGATAGGGGGAGATGGTGGGCCCACCAATAAAATTTGAAGTCTAAAATGGTGGGCTCCAACATGCTATAACGCCATTCTTTGCTCCCCGTGAAGCAAATTCATGCCTCCGTCCCTGGGCTTGGCCAAGCCACATAAAATCTCGGTGTCTATCTTGTTGCTTGTGTTTATTTCAGATTTTCACTTTACGTGTGCACGATTGGATCGGATTTGCCCGGTGGATTTTCTCAACACGAGATAAATAATGGGATACATTATAATATCTGGGGTAAAAGTTTGCTTTTATTGTTTATTGAAATGATTGAAGATACTATTTATGGAGTTTTTGCAAAAGAGCTGGTATATATAGAATAGAGTCATAATTTGTTTGCCAAAAGAGTCTTCTAGTTTCATAATTTGCGAATAGAGTCACAAGGTTTGCGTGAATTTTGCAAAGCAGGTCATTCCATCAATTTGTGACCAAAATACCCATGGCAGATTTTTTTTACTCACAAAAGACCAAAATGTCCTTATATGTGAAAATTACGTCAGTGATGTCTTTTGATAGGAGGGGTCCCACTAGCTCAATTCAAACCCATGCATAGGGTGGGGCCTGCCATTTTGCCTCGTATATTGACGGGTCTTTCACATGAAAATTACCTTGTGAAGGACCAAAATACTCGTGATGGCCATGATATGTTTTGATAGGATGGGTCCCACCAGCTCAATTCAAACCCATGCATCGGGTGCGTAGGTCCCACAATTTCCACCAAGCCCGTGTGCATGGTGTGTCCACAATTTTACATGTCACGTTTTGAGGGAGTGGGCACAACTTTTTACACCCATGCATAAAAAGCTGGTATATATAGAAATGATATTCCCACACCCTGGATTGAAAACTTATTATTGATTGTCATGGAGAGATTTTATATGATGGGTGGCAGTGTGAACCCGTATTTTTCAAAAAGTACTGTACTGCCCACTAATCCGTCCAATTGTTGGGCCACAACGTAATTAAGTTGTGGCCAAAAAATCATTTTAATGTGATGATCCTAACCCTCCGATCTATAGAGGGACCGCACATTATGTAAGCTTTTATAGGATCATTTTGATTTTTTGCGCACAACCTAATTACCTGGTGGCCCAACAGATGGACCAATTGGATCATCATATGGAGTGGGCCGTACTGTACATTTTAAAAAATAAGGGTTTACATGGCCACCAATCATATAAGATCTGTGCCATGGATATTTCCATCTTTTTACATAGTTAATTTTTGCCTTTCCACGTATCAGGACATTTTCGTCTTTTTCAGGGAGTTGGAAAAATTCTGCCGTGCGTATTTTGATCACAAACCGATGGCTTAACCTGATTTACAAAAGTCACTCAAACCTAGCGACTCTATTTGCAACCTTTTGGCAAATAAAGCATAGTTGAAGACTTCTTTTGCAAAAACTCCTAAAAATTATCCTACCTTGATATTAAGTGATGAACGAGATTCAAGAGACTTTTTTCTATATCGGAAGGACATTACTTGGTTCCATTATCTAATTATCTTTTCCTATCTCTGGAAAGATATGCAGGTTAATGCCTATAGACACCTCATTTTGTCCCTACTACAAAACAACACAATCGGTCAATCTTTCATATAAGAGAGGTAAATGTCATATGAATTTTGCGAGATCCCACATCGGAAAAGGAGAGAAAGTTTGTGGGCTATATATGTGGATTCTAACTCCCCTTGTGTAGATGCGCTTTTAGCATCTCCAAGGGGCGAGCCCCGCCGAGACGGTCAGACACAATAACGCTTCTAAGAGCAATGGGTAGAAGACCCAAAACTGGACAGTATTTACACAGTGGGGATCAGGAGATGACATTATGATATCAAAGCCAAGTTTCCCACAGTACAATTTGATAACGAGGATGCTGGCCCCAAGGAGGTGCATTGTGAGATCCCACATCGGAAAGGGAGACAAAGTCTGTGGGCTCACTACAAGAAAAAGGGGATTCAGCGACGTTCGCGACCGTCGGTAAAAACCCATAAAAACGTCGCTTTACGTAACACCGACGGTTTGCGGTAGCGTCGGTAATTTCACCGTGACTAAACCATATTACCGACGGTCCGTAATAACCGTCGGTGTATATCGTTATACCGACACTTAGAAACGTCGGTAAAGATACCGAAACATTACCGACGGTCCGTAATAACCGTCGGTGTATATCTTTATACCGACGTTTCAAAACGTCGGTAAAGTGACAGAACATTTACCGACGGTCCGTAATAACCGTCGCTGTAGAACTTTATACCGACGCTTAGAAACGTCGGTAAAGTGACAGGAAAATTGCCATCGGAAAAAAATGCACCGACGGTTGAAGGAACCGTCGGTGTATGTACCTTACACCGGCGGGTATGAGCGTCGCCACATGATGGTAAATGACACTTGGATGTACTTTTCTCGTTTCTTTATACCGACGCTCATTAGTACTGTCGGTATTTATGACATACACCGGCGGTTATAACCGTCGGTGAACATTATAGAGGCGTTTATTTTTAGATTTACCGACGGTTTTATGACCGCCGGTGAATAGTTTTTTTTTTTTTTTTTTCCGCAAACAGAGCAGCAAATTGGGGGACTTAGAACCTGTATAAATCCTATACCCATTAGAAAATAACATGAATCTGTTGGCATATAAACAAGAGAAAAATAAGGCATCCAAAGTCATCAAACAAATCATTTCCATGTAAAATTAACCAAAACATTTACCCATTAGAAAGTAACATGTACATATATATTGGCATCCAAACAACATTAAAAACGGCATCCAAAGTCATCAAACAAACCATTTCCTTCACTACAACAAAAAGGGTCTATGGCAGCGGTCATAACCGCTGCTAAAAGTCACCAAAAATCGGATACATTTGTCAGTCGGATAAATATCACATCCTATGCCCCCATATATTTCCACAAGTTCGTCTCGCTCCTGTGTACCAAAAATCATGATATTAGATAACAGAAAAATATATAGGGAAAGCATTCATGTTCATACATAAATAGGAAACCATCTCATTATACATCCGATGTGGGATCTTTGCTTTCACGTGGAACCCCAACAGACCCAACCTGTCTTTTCTTTTTTATTTGGCTTGTGAGAGCTTGTTGGGAACTGTAATAACCTTTTGACAGCTCTTTAAATACTAAAAGACAAGATGTGTTAGTGAAGATATCAAAGGATGGTTGTGCTGATGGCAGTGACGTTCAAACAACAATTATAGAAGAGAGATAAGACTTTATAAATGATCCAATACTAGAGTTATAAAGCTGTAAATGAGTTGATTTCAACTGCACATAAACAGTCAAGTAGCGTCAAGGTGGTACCTCAAAAGTACCACCCTTGATATTTGATCCAACAGCAGCCTCTTAAAAAGTGGGCTGCTGTTGGATCAAATATCAAGGGCGGTAGCTTTTTGACGCTACTTGACGGTCGGGCATCATGTAAAAACTCCCTTTTATTATGCTTCACTGTTTGATGATATCAAAGTTGCACAGCTAATATACATGGGAATATGTTCCCCTTGGGTTTGAAGATTATATAATCATGTTACCTGTATATAGAAAAACCCTCAAACCCAAACAACTAACATAGAGCCATAAACAGTCATTGGCTTAAATTGTCTGCCATAAGGACAGGTAAACACTTAGTAAATCAAGTGAAAGAGTTGGGGTGCCCATCACAATAACAAACCAGCCCTAGCAACAGTCTGATAGGATACACTGTTTTTTCACATTATTCCACTATGCACTACACATAAATTTTACATAAACATGCCCATAGAAAAAATAAGGTACGGGTGAATTAGGCACGTAACAGATCTCTTGGAGGTCCGGTTGCCTCGAATCAACCTCTCTTCCCTTCTCTTTCTATCTGTAGTTTTGTTTGTTTGAGTTACGGTCAATTAGGCACGTAACAGATCTCTTGGTTGAAAAATTGCCTATGAAAATGCACAATCCGGACCATTTTACGCTCATGTCTCCTTCCACACTGTAACATCATGAAATTCTGAGCTCATCAATTGAATACCAACCACCAAAGCTAGCACCATATGTCTCCTCGATCACCGATCTCCAAAGATGAGTTCTTTATGATCCAAACCTCCAGAGCTATTTACAAATGAGCGCATTGATCATGACACACAAGGTTCTATTCCCAAGGCCACCTTCTTGGGTTGACAAACCTCCATCCAACCAGGTGGTTCTTTCTACTTCCACTCTTTGTAATTCAACAAAAAGAAATGCTGAAGTTGGTGCAACCTACTAATAACAGCAATTGATGCAAAGTTGCAACATGAATTTGATCAAAGTGATCCATCCACCTACAGAAAAAAACTTTTCTTCTAAGGAGAGAGCCTCCTCTCCACCCTTTCAATGACAAGATCCCACACTCTTTTGGTAGGTCGATCAATGAGCACAATGAAAGCTCTAAATACAAATTCGGGATTGAGCCCTCCTTAAGCAAAGCACACTTGCAAGCCAATACCCTTACACTTCACTGAAATGTATACCCATATCACGGACTTAGCAAAGTTAATCCTTCGCCCCGATACTGCTTTATAACAGCGAAGAACGCCATATGTCTCCTCGATCACCGATCCCCAGGGAGCTTCAAGTTCCAACACTCTAAAACCATGCCTTTGTCCCAAACTAGTTGGGGTCGGCTTCAAGTTCCAGAAAATGCAAAATTCTTATGCCATTTATTTTATTAAATGCCTTGCTCTATAAAAAAAAAAGAGTGAGGATGAAGCAAGTGGAAATGGTATCCAGTTATCCACTGTACTTGCAATGTTTTGGTGAGGTTTGCTCTAGTTGCTTGTCCAATGGACAGTTCAACATTTTAGAGTCTCAACTAGCTGTGCAGTCTTCATTTTTTTTACCTGGAATTTATCTACGAATCTGGGCACACCAGAAATTTCATTGATGAATAAAAGAAGGGAATGTGTTCTATTCGGTCAATCCAAGTGTGCCTAACCCCCCAGTTGGTCAACTTGGATATGATTGTCCCTAACACCCCCCCCCCCCCCCCCCCCCCCCTACACACACATACTACTACTCCCTACTTCCCCCAACACACATAGTCCTATAATTCCCCACCTCTGCCACCACCCCCAACATACAAAAAATGAAGAAACACAAACTCAAGTACTAAATTTCTCATTAAGAATTCCATTTAAATAAAGACATGGAAGAAATGCTTAGAGATGGATTAAAATCTCTGAAAGAAGCTATAATAAATCAATGAAGCATTAGTTTCTGTTTTAGAAAAAATCCAGCAAACAATTTGAAATCTAAACTTCAATTTTCCAACATATAGAAACATCATGTGTGTTCTTCATAATATAAGAAAAGGATAGAGTGTATTTTACCTTAAATGAAGAGGGAACACGAATACTAATACTCCTTTAATAAACACAAGCACTAATCCAAGAAAGTATGACCTCATCTATACATAAACAAAAAAGCGCAGTTCGATGGCTAAGCGATTACGCCACCTACAATAACAAATAAATATACTACTTGTGAATAAATTTAGCATCAAGCTATAATAAACATGTCGTCGTAATAAAATAACTTACCCAGTTCGATGGCCAAGCGATTATTCCACCTACAGCGTCTCCAATCTCAGTGTAGAGATCAGTTTTTCTAATCAGAGGCTCTTTCGGCTCCAATGCAACCGTGATCTGAACCATAGTGAAATTACGGCCTAATGGCACCCCGTCAACTTCATGTGTTGGATCGACACTCAACCGAATACCACGAGCCACTTCAATCCCATCATTTTGAGTGCTCATTAAGGTAACCTTAGAAAAATCCAAATGATCATAAAAAAAAAAATACAATTAAGCGGGAAAGTCACAAACCAATATATCATTTAAGCTAAAATTAAATAACAGTTATACCCGATCGCCATGGATATATCTATGGATGCTTGAGGAGGTTGCATGCGATCGTGACTGAGTATGATTGTCGAGTGGCTAGCATACAACAAGATAGATACATATTAAGGTAATAGTGAACTAAAAGAACTATGTATTGAATAAAAAATTAATGTCGTACATTGCTATTTTGGACGCCTTGGAACTGTGCTACGAGTGCCGCCAATTGGCGTTCCAAATGGGCCTGATTTTGTTGCATTGTTTGTTCCATTTGGGCCTGCTTCTCTCTCAAACATCCCACCTCATTTGTAAGTTCTTCGTTCGCCCTTTGAAGTGATGCAGCCCTCTCCTGCGACATCCCAATGTTGCGCGTAGAGCCAAATACGGAAGTAGGGGTAACCCCGGCACCCATCATGCGTACCCTACCACGTCTCTCCACACCAAGTATAAGGCCGAGGCTGTCATTTGGGGCAACTGCGGGGCTGATATCGGGATGCTGAGACTCAATCTCTTTTATCTGATCCTGAAAAAAACAATATGTGATAGAATAAAATCTTTTACACGGTTCTATAACATTTTTTAAACAAGCATCAATGTTATGAAACGTACTATAATATTTTGCTCTACAGCATCATAAGTCCCGTCTTTCTTGCGGTGAAGACGAATGAACATGTCACCTCGACTTACAGCATTCCCATCATTATTTTTAATCTGTCCTCAAATGAAGAATATCAGAGTACTCGAATGATGTGATCATAACTTATCAGAGTACTCGAATGATGTGATCATAACTTAGGAGCGTTAAAAGAGTTTTGACTGACTTGCTATCTAGAATCTTATATTGCAATAGCATTGCAAATTAATGACTATGTCTCAAGAACCAAGTGTTGTTCAAAATGATGTCCTGAAAGAGATTCATGACAGATGCATTTCTAACCTTACAATGACCAAGGAAGGTTGAATTCCAAGGAATGATAGCCACAAATCTGGAACGGGGTTGTCTTTTTGTTTTTATCCTGAAGGTGTTATTCCCAGGGTGAAACTGATGTGAACTTGAGGTGGAGTTCTACTCAAGAAGAGGAGTTTGATGCAGATCATTCCCTGACGCATCAGCCTGATCAGTGGTCACATCAGTTTAGTCGTTTTGACAAATCGGCTTTGTAGTTAATTTTGTTGATGGTAAATCGACCAAAGTAGAGATAATTGCTGCGAAGAAAATAAAATGCAGAGAAATTTGGGAAAATGCTGTAAAATCGAAGAAATAAAGGAATTGAAAAAATAGTTATTGATTATTTGTAAAACTTCTGTAGCTCAAAACAAATAAATAAAATAAAGATGAAATTGCATATGAATCCATTTGGACACTCCTCATATGTTACCCAGTTACTTCCCATTTATTACCCATCTTCTATAAACCCCTTGAATCCCATTATTCAATCCCGTTTCAACCTTTCTTTGGAGCCCTTCATCTCTATAGAAAATGGTTCAGCCGCTCTCTACTTTATAGAATGTGTAGAGATGTGTTTATTCTAGCATCTCGGAATTCTTCTATAGGAGTGGCCCAACATATTCTCACACAGGCATTCAATCAAACACATAGTGGCCATCAAATGTTCAAACAGGTGTTCGATCATGAACCAATAGACTAGTTCAAACACAAGTTCAATAGTTGACAGAGAGAACTCAACTACTTGTTAATTGAAATGAAACTCAGCTGTAGGATCACAATTTACTTCCAAGTGGCAGCCATGCACTTACAGATCCTAGCTGAAATGAAGCCAGAATTCTGAGAATGAGCCTCTGCAATTATAGATCCTTGATGAAATGAGCCTCTGCAATTACTAACAGATTCTTGTTGAAAATACCATCTGAATCTTATTCTAACAGATGTCCCGATTTAGAGATGAGATTTCATGAGGACATTGCCGATCTCTTGAAATAAGTAATTGCATAGGTAGAAAAACCACAAAATTGCAGCACAACTCCAGAAAATCTCTCTTATTCCAACAACTTTTGCATGCATTGAAGATGATGCAAAGAAATAATTAGCAATCTTTACAGAACAAGAATAAGGAAAAAAATCCTAAAAAAAGATTCATAGAGGAAACAATAACCCTAAATGCATTACAGAGCTAGAAATCTACACAGGAGTACTCATATTTCAATCTGTGCAAAACAAGTTCATTCCACGCCTTTACCTGAACCCCGATCCTCCATGGGAGGATGATCCCATAAATTTTGTGTTATGACTTCCGAGGACAAGTATGGTAATGATTCTATTCTTGTGATTGTTGATCATTTTTCTAAAATGGCTCATTTTGTGGCTTTTAGCAAGACTATGGATGCTAGTCATGTAGCCGAACTATGTTTTCGCAAGATTATGAAGTTACACGGTATTCCCAAGACAATTACTTCTGATCGAGATTCAATATTTATTGGTCATTTTGGTGTACTCCTTGGAAAAGATGGGCACTAAGTTTCAATTTAGCAGCTTCCATCATCCACAAACAGATGGGCAAACTAAAGTTGTCAGCAGATCATTGGAAAATTTGTTGAGATCATTAGTAGGTGAAAATCAGAGAAATTTGAGTGATGTTTTGGCTTGAGCTGAGTTCGCCTACGATAAGTCAAAGAATCGATCAATCGGTATGAGTCCATTTGAAGTAGTATATGGTCTGAATCCAAACAGCACATTGGATTTGGTTCCTTTCCCTATCTCAGATCGTTTCAATGGAGATTCTAGTGATATTGCTGAATATATCAAAATAATCGCATGAGCAGGTTCGAAAGAAGTTAGAAGAGAGAAATAAAAAATACAAAGAATTGGCCGACAAATATAGGAGGCACGTGGAATTTAACGGAGACCTTGTGTGGATCAACATGAGGAAGGAGAGATTTCCAAAGGACCCATGGTAAGTTACAAGACCGAGCTGACGGACCATTTTTGTGTACTAAAGCGAACTTTTTTTTATTAACGAATTGGAATTTTCAGGATTGTGCAAAAGAGGCCTTGAGCCTTCTTGATTTTTTTTCCGTGCATTTTGGAAAAACCGTACACTCAAGGGAGCGTCTGCTGGTTCATCTTCCATCTCCTTTCTGTTATCATCTGCATACAAGTTACGCATCAATCCATAGACAAAACATAAACCTACCCAATCAGCATCAACATAAACTTCTAGTCATATGTCCTCTCTTGGCATTTAGAATGCCTTTGTCAGTGATCAACTCTAACTATTGGTCATCATTCTACAAGCTCCCTCCCCCCCCCCCCCCCCCACCCCCGACCACCCAAAAATAAATACACAATAGTCAATAAGTAAACCGACCACTTATGCATTAACATAAACTTCTGCAGTCATATGCCCACTCTTGGGGTCTGCCACAGCGCTCTGCATCCATGGCTAACCCGCACGAGCACGCAAGGCTAATCAACCATATTTCCACTTGTATCACATAACTAAATATACAGAGCAACTAAAATATATGATCCATTTAGTCAAAATAGGTCCTACAACATGCCTGGCTACCATGAAAAATTCATGATAAATTGGTGTCTCCAGGTGGAGATGAGGGTGAGGGTGAAACATTAATACAAATTCAAAATGTGACTAGCAACTATTTAATCATGGGCTCACTAATTAGAGTATTTGATTGGCTGATGAAACATGGCAAAGAGCACACACTCAACGGGTGTTTAGGTGGGTAAATAGGGTGTTTACAACTTGAATAAAAGTGGTCTTCATTGACAGCTTCCATGGCAATTGAATGGCATGAATTTCAGGTCTATTTGAAAGCTTTCTTAACCAAAGAAAAAAACACCTGATGGGACACAAAATAGGGCAGATTGAGTATGGATCTTTCACAAGATCTGGACAACAATTTGGGGAATTAAAAAAAATACTCACTGTTGGAACTCCAAGGCATGTAATAACAACAGAACAATAACAATAATAAATAAAAGCCTAGATGGAAAAAAATCAAACAAAAGCAAAGCCCTAGGGCAAGGAGAAATATAAAATAGGAAGAAATCAAGAACCTCCAGATGCACTTCCTGCTATCACACAAACTCAAATCATAAATAAATATAAAATATGAAAAAATGGGAAGATAAAAGGAGTAAATCCTTTATACAAATTCTTAGGGCTTCAACGCAAACTCTCCGGAGTCTACAAATACCAGAAACTGGGAAATAAAAATCAATGAAAAAAAAATTTACATGGGTTATGTGCTAACAAAATGGATAAACCGAAGCGCACCTTTCAGATGATTGCCGATGTGGGTTTCAAAAAGAAGAATAGGGAAAACAAATGCACAGAAACCCAATAAGCAGAAAGTAAATGATCTATGAAAAAAGCCCAAAAACAGGGAGAGGTTGAAAAAAAAAAATGTAGAGAACGTACTTACCCTAACAGGCGATTGGATAGAGCTGGAGAGCTACTTTGAGATGATTGTCAATTTTCCTCTTATTGTTTGTGGCTGCTATATGATATGCCCTACCCGTTTCAGATCAAGGGTTAGGACCATATATTCTATGAAGATGATTTGGAGAGGATGGAGATTATGGTTTTTTCTCCACGGAGATTAGGCTTTTTTTTGCACGAAAGGGTTTCGATTTAGAAGGGCGAAAATTGGTTTTTCTAGAGGATTTCTTGCCGAGACAAGGGAGAGAACGTTTTAGAAAGAGCGGGGTGGGAAAAGCTAGGGCGCGAGTTTATCTTTTATCACGTCACCGACGTTTGGGAAAAAAAGCCGGTAATTCTAATAATCAGAGACGGTCGTGAACGTCATAAAAAAAGGAAAGCATGTATCCAATTAATTACCGACGTTTAACATATAAAACATCGGTAAATAATTACTTTTATTGACGTTCCTTAAACGTCGGTAAAGAAATACTACGCATGTTTTGGGCGGGATAAGTTACTCCCCGCGGGAACAATCCTTCACCGTCGGTAGTTTTACAAACATCGGTATATATATAATATTAGTGGCGTTTTTTGTGAACGTCGCTAAAAGAACGTCGCTGAATGTCTTTTTTCTTGTAGTGGCTATATATATGTGGATTCTCCCTCTCCCTCAATAGACATGTTTTTAGCATCTCCAATGGGTGTGCCCCGTGGAGTGGCAACCAAACAGAATTCTCTCTCTCCCTCTAACAATGAGATTTCTCTCTCATCCCATACAGAATTCTATCTTTAGTAAAACTGGGGCCGGGTACCACATATCATGACCTCCAGAAGCAGGATTTCAAGCATTTAAACCAAATACTAGTTTCATTCATTTTTACATTTTTATTCTGTTATAGAGCACGCGCACGAGAGAGAGAGAGAGAGAGAGAGAGAGAGAGAGAGAGAGAGAGAGAGAGAGAGAGAGAGAGAGAGAGATTCCACCTTCATTTAACAATGTAAAAATGATACTAGATTCCACCTTCATTTACAAATAGAGAAAGAGCCAATCTGTTACGAAGGGGAAAGTGACCCATGTCGAACCAATGCTAACTAAACAATTATGGTGGGGAATGTGACACTAAGGAACGTCCATTATCTGTACATATCAAAAAGTAAAAATTTCTTAAGAGGATCCTTAAGGACACTCCTTTCCATCCAAGAGATAAGATTGTTGGACCACTCATCCAAGACAGAATAACAACACGGTTCTACGGTGTCTCGAAGGAAATGAAAGGGTTAAGCTATAGTCGATCTAGACAAAACGTGAGACACGCCAAGAAAGGAACCCTTATAAATTCTAGTTCAGAAATTTATTGCAAACAAACAAACAAACATAAATTCCAGTGACTTCTACCACGAGGTGTTGTACCATGCACTGAGAGAGAGATCATGAAAATCATCATCTTATAAGATTATCCAAATAATATATAAGATTTAGACCATTCTGTAAATATTCAATCAAGCCATTTTGGATTGATTGTATTATTGAAAATCTCTTAACCTAGAGTAATCTCAATAATCTAGTTATTGACATAATCAAACTAACATTAAATTTATAAGGAAATAGCTTAGTCAAACCATATGCATCATTCCAGTCATGGAAGATAAAATCTGTTTTTGAACATGAAGGGATCATTATAGAATCCTCCGTCCAGAAGGAAAATTAGATAGTTTGTAGAGAAACCATAGTTCTAATTCAATTTCTGTTTGTTTGTCAGCGGGTTAAATAATAAAAGACGAGCTACCACATTATCAAAGCATCTATTGCCACATCAGTGGCCTACAATATTTATCACTCTTTATCAATATTAATTATTTGGGATTTGCTAGTTAGTTTCAGGTAAAGCCATTTCGCAGCTGGCCTTTGCATGAGAAAACAGCCACACAGGCGTACTTTTCAGCAGATTTTGTCTTATTCATTTAATTCATCTGAGGTGGCTGTTCTCTCGTGCAAAAGTTGGCCACAAATGGCTTTCTACGAAATTGCCTAGCAAATACCTAAAGAGGCGTGTTGTATGGTCTTGATCGCATCCCGAATGGGCATCCCATGCATAAGAAAGGATTATGAAAAATAATGGTTGTCGTTCACACGAGACAACATATTCTATTCCAAACAATAAAATAAAAAAGTGATTCCTCGTAATTCTAATTCTGGAAGCACTCCAAAGAATAAGAATTGATTCTAACTTCTATAGAGGGTTAGGATCAACCCTCTATTGTGAGGTCCTTGCATAGATCGGACGGTTGGGATCAAGCTATGGAAATGATTTTTGGGGCACAACCTATTTAGGTTGTGTCCCATCTAATGGACGGTTTGGGTCATCCTATGGTGTGGGCCGTACGCTGCTTTTTGAAAATTAATGGACTATAAGGCCTTTCATCATATTAAAACTCACAAGTTCATATTATTTTAATGATATTGACATACGATGTTTTAAATGACGAGGGAGTCTAGACTCATGGGCGCCCTTGGAAAAAAGAAGGCAAAGGGCTCCCTCATCGGTCAAATCCCATTTAAGATGGCACGAAAACTTAAAATAATAAAATGTCTCTAGGGGAATTTCACCAATAGGGCTGCCCTTTGCTCCCTATTGTCCAAGGTCGCTTGTGAATCTAGCATTCCTCTTTAATAATTGTGCTAAGACACCTTGTCTTTTATTTTTTTTAATTGGATTATTGGAGCTTTATAGGAATTGTAATCATGGTTTTAAATTTCGTCCAAAATATAAAATTTCGGTCGAAATTAGGCCAAATCCCAAATTTTGCAAAATTCCAAATTTCAGCTGAAATTTCAGTAATTTCGGCAAAAAATTCTGAAATTTCGGTTCAAAATTAGGTAAATTGGTTTTTTTATATAAAAAATAATATTATTCCGAAATTTCGGAATGAATAAAACAAGACTTTCTTTAATTATCAGATTTCAGCCGAAATTTCGAAATGAATAAAACAAGACTTTTTTAATTACTGGATTTTGGCTGAAATTACCAAAAAATTTCGGCCGAAATTTCGGAATGAATAAAACATGACTTCTTTTTATTAACGGATTTCAGCCGAAATTTCAGTTTCGACGTTGCTCCGGCAGCAACGAGACATCCCTCGCTCCCTCTTCTCTTTCTCTCTCTTTAAACATGATCATGAAGATGATTGATGTAGTTTGTATTCAAATCAAAATACAAATGCATGAGGTATCCAAACGGGCCCTAGTAGATTTTAAGCAGACCTAGTAAATATGTGATCAATGAAGATAAGAACGTCATTTGTGAACGAAGGTGGGATATAGGCTGTGCATTTCTACCCAGTTTCAAACCTTTAATAAGACTCCTTTCTTCCCTTCGAAATACTATAAGACTTGGAACTCCCGCTATTAAAATAAAATGATAAGGAGAAAGGAGATTAACTTGTGGAATGCCTCTCGAACTCCCACGGAAACCAGCCAGAGCCCCATTCACTAAGATTGAGAACATTAGCAATGATTTAATCCACCTCCATCTTTCACCAAATTCTATCTTTTCCTAAATAAATTCACATGATCATGCGCTTTTTCCATATCTATAGATAAACCCTTGCTCTCCCTCCCTTCCAAAAATACCAACCTAGCCAACAGAATTGAGTCAAAGAAGCCCACTTGTTACGAATTGGGTTCGCATGAAGTTGTGAATCTTGAACCCGAACCCGAACCCAAACAAAGCAAACCGATGAACTAGGAAACATTAGTGTGACGTGCAGAATGTAGACAAAATGTTCAAATCTCTATGGCTCTAGCTAAACCTACTGGTATTTTCTATTGAGAAATGATTCTAATCAGTGTAGACATTCCACGTGTATGAGGTGGTAGAAACAAGATGCTTTGTGGCTCCAGGCCATTGTGCCATTAGTTTCCAATGGGGATTTGAATATTGGGAATTGAAGAGAAATAACCTAAGACAAATACATGTCCCAGAGTTTTTATATGGTGAAAGGTCATGCACGCAAATGCAGCAGAAAAAGGACAGTGCCGTGTAAACCATCCATTTGTTAGGGGGTCTGACATAGATAGGTGGCTCCCCAAAAATCTTCTCTACAGGATGATCCTAACTCTCCAATATGTGGAGGTTTAAAATGAGGAGCACGGGTTCTCCATAGAAAACATGAAACAATCTCCATAGAAAACAAAAAGCAATCAGAGATGGGAGCCTCACTCTGAAAAGCTCCTCGCGACCATAATGTGGTAGCAGGGGAATAGACCAAGACTAGAGTTAAATTTCAAATTACTCATCCAAGTGAGATTTGCATATCCTCGTACACATTTCCATCCAAGCTCAACAGGGTACCACCCAGTGTGTGAATGAGGAAAAAGTTGACGACAAATCGATATAAAAATGTGCAAGTTGATATTTGATCATACTTGTGATCAGATCAACAATCAAACTATACACGCCTCTTAGATAAAAAAGGCTTAAATGCATTATAATCGGGAGGGTTACTCTTATTACTCTTCCCAAACATAGTAAATGTAAAGGCCATTCAAATTGAAATCTTGTACGAAAACCATTCCATAAGCCAGAGAAAATAGGAGATGGATGTAAGATGGCAGAGAAGATACCCTAATACACATAAACCTCCATTTTCTCAAGAAATATGGAGTTTTACAATTGGTTTCAACTAAAGCACATAACCCTGAGAAATGGAAACACTTTGTGAGCGTGCTAATCAAGGCCACCAAGCCTTTAGGATGCCCGATATGAACAACTCATCTGTTAAAAAATAAATAGACTGCAAGGGGAATGAATGGCGCACAAAAAATATATAAATAAACTAAAAGAAATAAGAAAAACAGCAAAAAAAAAACTTGTTTAAATAGGATGCTCATTCATGGAAAAAAATGAAACTTCAGAAAAACCACTATCAATGCTAAGGCACCTGATCATTTGAAAGCATGTAGATTGTAAACCATGAAAGTGATACGCCTAGACCTGAGCAGGGCCTAACGTAAATCCAGGACCCTCATATCTGTACCTCCCATCAGGGCCAATTCCAAAACCTTTTGGATCAGCAAACACATTCTCTAGAAGCTGGCTGCGTTGTGGATGAGGGCTCGCTTCTGCAAACTCCACAGCATCTTCAATTATCTCATCAATTTTCTTCTCGATAGCCTTCAACTCAGATTCATTGGCTAGATTGGTCACGATAATGTATTTCTTTAGGGCCACGATGGGATCTCTAGCAGCATAATGAGACTTCTCAGCTGCCAAAACAAAGAACATGTGAGGGGAAATCATCAATAATAGATGCAGTATTGTACCATTCAAAAAAAAAGATTCAGTATTGTATGATAATGTTTTCTGAGCAACAATGCCAGCCGAAGAATTGTGTCAAGTTAGTAAGGGAGTGAGTTGATTTTTATTGTAGAACCATAACATGTATCACAAAATCTAAGGCTATAGAACCAGGATCCTTCAAAATGGGTGGAATACCCAGCTCGAAGATGATACGATAAAGATAATGGTGTGGATATGTGTTGGATACGGCTAACCGGTATCCTCTTTTGGCTCTTTTTTTTTGGCGCTATTGCTTAGGTGCGTGGTCTTTCATATATAAATAACCTTTTGAGCACAAATTTTCTTCATTCTTTTTATGTTCCTCAACATAAATGAAATGAGAATCCCAAGTCATACATGCTTCTTTTTTCTTTTTATATTCATCCTCATAAAGGAAATGAGAATACTAAGCTAGAGAGAATGGCCATTCAAAAAAACAAGCTAGAGAGAGACGTATAAATGGAAGCTTAAATTTAGATAGAATCTTAAAATTTGACGAAGAATCAGGTAAATAACTAGGATATAAATTCAAAATATCAATGAAAGAGAAGAAAATAGAAAAGCATCCACCTCCCACGTAGATGCAAACAGACTCTTACATTACTTGTGTCGAATCACCTGGCTTGGGATATGATTGACGCAATTTGGCTACGCATATTAAGGAAATGATATCTAAATAGTACATTTTAAGGTTTCGAGACTTAAGTAGAGCCAAATCCACAAATTGTAGTATCAAAAGACATCAAAACTGGTCAGAGTCAGAAGCTGAGTTCTACGAGAAAGGTAGAAGTATGGTTTCATATTGGCAGAGGAACTGACAAAGAACTGCAAAAAACTTTGGAAAGAATGAACGCAACAAGTACAAATACTAAAACCTCAAGCTCCTATCTTCAATGAGGAAGAAAGTTTTTCTGAATTGTTAATAGTGTTTCGTTGCCCCAATTAGAGATTGGAAAGACTGAAAAATTAGATATTTAACAAATAGAGGAAGCTCAGATGACGGGAAAACATAGTAAGGATCAAATAGAAGCATCATCGTCATCATCATAATCATCAGAAACAACAACAACGGCACCAAAACACATAAGGCATATTTTGGATCAGCATAGAAATATCTCACGTTAAACCAACAAATTTCCCTAATTTGACAAAAAATAACTTGGGCACCAGACTTCACTAACCTAATTTTCACCAACCAACTGCTCGGCTCTGGACTACAAACCAACCTGCACAAATTTATTATCCAAGCACGAATTTCCAATCCAAGAACAATACAGCAAAAAATTAAGAAAAGAATATAACCAAAATATTTTTTTATCACCACCAACATATAAAGAACGGATCAGATCCACCCCCCTACAACCACACCCATAAATAGAGAACCCCACAAACATGCATTCCATTCAATCGCAGTCCAACTAGCATAACAAGCATATATCATAACGAAAACCGAAAACGCAACACTAATCGAATTAGAAAAAAGTAAGCTCAAATTCAAATTCTCACCAGGATCGCGAAGTTCATCGGGATCAGCCAATGAATGCCCTCTAAACCTGTAAGTCTCACATTCAATCAAACTCGGCCCCCTTCCCCTCTCCTCGCCCTTCCAATCGCCTCTTTTGCCACCTCCTTCAAAACATCCATTCCATCCACATGTACCCCCGGCATTCCAAAAGCCGGCCCCTTCTTCCAAATCTCCGGATTCGATGTCGCCCTCAAATCGCCCACAAATTATTCTCCACCACAAACACAATTGGCAATTTCCAAAGCGCCGCCATATTCAAACATCCAAAAAACTGCCCATTATTACACGTCCCATCTCCAAAAATCGCCAAAGTCACATGATCACAATCCTCTTCTTTAAGTACCTGTTAAAGTATAAAAGATTAAATAACGCAATCTCTAACACATTAACCTTTTGGAGTAATCGGTTGTTTCACATGGTATCGGAGCAATTGCCCTTGGTTCAAAACTCCTTTATATTAAAATTGCACATGTAATGGCCAACCTAAAAGAGGGATGACATGTGCCATGTGTAGGCCAACCCTAAAAAGAGGGGCCAGAGGGGCCACACGTGAGGGGGTGTGCTAAAATAAAAAAGATTAAGTATAATGCCTTCTCCAACAGCTTAAGCTTTTGGAGTAATTGGTTACTTCACATTGTATCAGAGCAAAAGGTCATGAGTTCAAACTCTTTGATACTAAAAATCCACATGTAACCCAAAAGAGGGGCCACATGTGCCACATGTAGGTCAACCCTAAAAACGAGGGCGCCACACATGAGGGAGAGTATTAAAGTATAAAAGATTAAGCGGAATACTAGGGACACCCTTGCAAAAATCTGAAAGGGCGCCCCATTGGTCGAATGTAACCAAAGTACATTTAGTGTGGGGGTGCCCTTTGGTTACATTCAACCCATGGGGGTGCCCTTTCACCCCCTCAGTCTAGCATTCCTCAAAGATTAAATAACGCCATCTCTAACAGCTTAAGCTTTTGGACTAATTGGTTGTTTCACAGTACCTCCCTCCTATACCTAGAAGTAAAAGCCGCGCCAGTGGCAACAGGAATTCCTTCTCCTATAAAGGCGAACCCTCCAAGTACATTGTGCTCTTTGGAGAACATGTGCATTGAGCCGCCCTGGCCGCGGCAGCATCCTGTGGTTTTGCCATTACTGCGCGAGCTGAGACGCCCTTGCTTAAGGCGTGAAAGTGATCACGGTATGTACTACAGACTGAATCTTCCTTTTTTAAGAGCTTTATAAAACCAGTTGAAACTGCTTCTTGGCCGTTGTAGAGATGAACAAATCCAAACATTTTTCCTCTGTAATACATTTGGGCGTACATGTCTTCGAATGATCGGCCTAGGATCATGTCTTCGTATAGATCTAATCCTTCTTCTTTCGTTATAAGCTGCGAAGAGAAATCAATGAAAGTTAGGGTTAGGGTTAAGGTTGGTTTTCAGTTCCGAGATAGAATATTGTAGAATTTGTGTTCTGAGATGGGTAATTGAAAAATTAGGGTTTTCTGAGATGGAAATTTGAAAAAATAGGGGTTTCTAAGATGGAAAGTTGGAAAATTAGGGTTTTCTGAGATGGAAAATTGAGGAATTCCTGAGATACAGAACTGAGAAATCAGGGCATCCTGAGATACAAAATTAAAAAATTAGGGTATTCAGAGATACAAAATTGAAAAATTAGGGTATTCTGAATTACAAAATTGAAAAATTAGGGCTTTCTAAGATACAAAATTGATAAATTAGGGCTTTCTGAGATACAAAATTGATAAATTAGGCTTTTCTGAGATGTAAAATTGAAAAACAGGGCTTTCTGAGATGCAAAATTGAGAAATTAGGGTATTCTGAGATACAAAATTGAGAAATTAGGGTTTTCTGAGATACAAAATTGAAATATTAGGGTTTTTTTTTTTAATGATTACCAGGTTGGAGGAGGAGAAATTGGATTTGAGCTTATTTTCCTTGACCAGATCAGAGACAGCAGCAGTGGGGGAAGAATGGGGGGAGGATGAGGGTAAGATTTTGGGGAAAATGCTGAATTTTTTGGTGGAGCTGAGGAAGGGGGTGGGAGTGAGGGAATTTTAGGGGGGAGATCGTGTGGTGGTGAAAGGTGGAGGGTGAAGGATCTTGATGGCGGAAAAAGAAGACATTTTTTAGGGGGCTGGATTGGGAGGATTTGGGGGGTGTGATTTCAAGGAGGAAGGAGGGAGAGGGGAGAGGGAACAAATAGGTAGAGGGAGGGCGGAGAAAACAGAGAGGAATGGTGTGGAAGAAACCGCACTGGAAGTTGGCTAATTTTTTAGACAGAGATAAATTCACTCCCATCTATGATGAAATCAACCCCTATTTTTCAAAATGGACTGCACAGGCCACACCATCGGATGATCCAAACCGTCCATTGTATGGGCCAAAATGTAAATAGCTTGTGCCCATAAATCATTTCCATAGGCTTTTTCTAACCCTCCTATCTAAAGAAGGACGGTTGGGATCATCCTGTTGAAATGATTTCTGAGGCGAAACCTATTTATATTGTGGCCCATCAAATGGACGGTTAGGATCATCCTATGGTGTGGGCTTTTTCTATGCTCGCATAGGCATAGAAACCTATTTAACACCAACATTCACAGCAATGAAAAGTGCAGATTCAACTACGATGGTATGAACGAATTGAGAGGAAGCTTGCAATATGGAGGAAGAGGTTTATTTCTTTCGGGGAAAGAATTACACTGATTAAAGGGGCCCTATCTAACCTGCTAGTATATTTCATGTCCTTGTACAAAATTCCAATCAAGGTAGCTTTGACTATTGAAAGATTGCAAAGGAACTTCTTGCGGGATGGAGAAGGGTCCCTAAAGAAGGTAAGGCACTTAGTAAGCTGGGATAAAGTTACACAACCTAAGGCGAATGGAGGCCTGGGTATCAGCAAGATTAGATTGCGAAACAAATCCTTAATTGGCAAATGGCTGTGGAGATATGGCAAGGAGAAATCTGCTCTGTGGCATCGGGTTATTGGACTAAAATACGGCACCAACTGGGGGGATTGGAGTTCTAAGAAGCCCGTGGGAGGAAAGGGCTCAGGTGCGTGGAAATCTATCTGCTCCGTTAAAGATGATTTTGACCAAGCAATTTGTTACAAAGTTGGACATGGCTCTAAGGTTAGATTTTGGCTTGATCTTTGGTGTGGCCAATCAAAATTATGCTTGGAATTCCCGAGCCTTTTCAGAATTGCCAGAAGCTACAGTTGCAGATTACGTGGTCAGAGAAGGTCAAGGGGGAGAGGATTCTCGGATATTCGTTTGCGTCAGAATCTTAAGGAAGAGGAAACTCATGAGTTCGAGAGATTGCTCTGACTTATTGATCGAAGTGACATATTGTTCGCAACATAATGAGGATGAAAGAATCTGGATTCCAGCTTCTGATGGGGTTTTCACTGCTAAGTCTTTCTTTAATCTGTTGAACGACAGCTCTATTTCTCTAATGAGGCGGGTTTGGAAATCACTAGCGCCACCAAGAGTGGTGGCCTATGGATGGACCTTGATGCATCGCAAGATTAATACATGCGACCGCCTAAAGAAAAGACACTTCAGTATGGCGAGCATGTGTGTCCTATGCCACCAAGATGAAGAAACTCTGGACCATTTAATGTTGCATTGCCTCTTTGCTTATCATCTATGGAAAAGAGCAATTGGAACCTTTGGAATTTCTTGGGTTTGCCCGCAATCTATTACTTCCCTTCTATCAGGTTGGCATACAGGACCGTTTGGAGAAATGGGATATAAAAATGGTAAAATTAAAATTTTAAACTTATTTTCTTTCTTAGGGATGATTGGAAAGGGGGGCATATTTTTACAAAAAGGGAGTTAGTATAAAAAAAATATTAAAAAATAAGGGTTTTTTTTCCCAAAAAATTAAGGGGGGCAATTGTCCCCCTTCCCTGTCAAGTGCCATCGCCCCTGAGAGAGAGAGAGAGAGAGAGAGAGAGAGAGAGAGAGAGAGAGAGAGAGAGAGAGAGAGAGAGAGAGAGAGAGAGAGAGAGAGAGAGAGAGAGAGAAGTCTCTTCAACCATCTCATGGATCCATATAATTAAGATCTCCTAGGTCCCTGCTCATATTTCATATTAAAAATAAATAGATACTTTCTTTGGATAATAACTCGATCCCATTATAATAACAAATCAATAGTCGATGTAAACATATAGTGAACATACGATTTAGGCAAGTTATTCCTAGTACTTTCTCTAAAACTTCACACCACGAGGAATGCATTGTTCATTTGGAAGTTGGAAACAAAAGGAACCACAATCATCACATATATCATTGCCTCATCTACATGCATCGGTCATATAAACATAGCACACTGCACACATAAGATTTATTTATTGATGCGAGGCTCATCCGCATAACAGCCTCGGCTCTTTATTATTACATTCGTAGATACACAAAGACAGAGCAAGAAGATAATCAGCTCCCTTATTTTAATACTAGTAGTAGTAGTACCCATCTCTCTTTGCCAAGCTGCAAATTAATCAGGTAGCGTAGGGGAAGTTGTAGTATGCGCTCCCATTCTCATGGAATACTCCATAGTAACGGCTCCATTGATTCATAGTCATACCGTCCTCATCGTACATACCAAGAATATAGGTCTCAAGACGCCCCGGCAACTTTGGAGTTCCATTCATCACATGTTGAATTAGGTTATCGTTGTAAGTTTGGGCATTTTCAATCGTTGCTTCGAATTCTCCATTATGAGGCCATCCAGTTGCCGCCACGATAAGATTCACATGGCGTTTTTTCAGAGCATAAATGGCTGAATCGAATGCATCCACCATAGAATCAAACACATATTTGTATATATAGTTTCCATCGGTTACCAGAGGGGTTGTGGCAGTGAAGAGGTAATGAGCGAGATCCAGGTTATGATGGCTATGGAAACGATATGGTAACGGGTAAACATTAACGAAGAGTGGGGCTTCATTGGAGATAAGGAAGTCAATGATGGGTGCTAGGATGACCCCGACGCTATTCCTGAAGATACATTGAGAGGGCGGATTGGTAACATCATAGTTTTCCAGATCATGTATTCCAATGGTTGTGGACACCTTGATTTTTCCCTTAGTTCTTGGATCTTGTTGGATTGCATCATTTATGTTGATCATTGCCTGGTGCAAGCTTTCAGATTCATCAAGTAATAACACGTCCTGACCAACACAGATATACTGGAATTCGACGTGAGGCCAATACCTCAATATGAAATTGCCAACCCACAAAGCTGCTTCTTGAGGGTTTTTGGCGAATACATTAAGATGACTGTTGTCAACTGGAATGATGACTTTAATGTTGGTATTGCGGAGCGCATCCAAAATATCACGGTTACCAAGGTCTGCCTTTGAAAGCCACAATTTGGTGATGTTGTTCATTTGGCAATGTCTGACCGTGTCTTGAGGAGGTATTGGGTTGCTCCTATCATTTCCGTAGACGAAACTGAGAGCAGGGGCTGCAAAATTATCATCATCATTTTCATCAGTATCATAATCATAATAATCATATATATAGGATTTGCAAGGGACCATAGAAGAAGGCAGATAAGTTATCTACACACTAGCTTAAAATACAGTAGGGGCCACGTTATAGTTATCTACACACTAGCTTAAAATACAGTAGGCGCCACGTTATTTGGGTGATCCAAACCATTAATTTTTAAGGCCCTCACATAGATAGGGTGTCCACAAAAAATCAGATCCATAGGATCATCCTAACCATTCAAACTGTGGAGGCAAAAAATGGACTAATTTGTGAAGGTTTAAAGACATCCATTTTACCTCCACAAATCGTAGGGTTGGGATGATCCTATGGATCTGATTTTTTGTAGACACCCTATCTATGTGAGGGCCTTTAAAATGGATGGCTTGGATCACCCAAACAATGTGGGCCCCCACTGTATTTTAAGCTAGTGTGTAGAGAACTCTCTACACATATGTGTAGGAACCGTTTTCTCATATGTATATGTATATGTGTGTGTGTGTGTGTGTTTTGATGGTGTACCCTGTTTAATTGACGGCAAAGGGAGAATATGACGGTTTTAGTAGTGTTGAGAAAGGGCTGCTGGGTGGCAGTGTGGGGTGTGTGTGTGTGTGTGTGTGTGTGTGTGTGTGTGTGTGTGAGAGAGAGAGAGAGAGAGAGAGAGAGAGAGAGAGAGAGAGAGAGAGAGAGATTTAAGCAAAATCTTAAATAAGTCACTTGGATTTTGGGTAATTTTACTGGACCACATTGACACAATCAAATTAGTAGGTGAGCTACAAAACCTGAAGCAGATTAATAGGGAAAAATTCTATTGAATAGATAGTAAATAGAGAGCTTTTAGCCTTTTAAGGAGAGTAGAGAGAGATTTTAGGGAAAGAGAATAATGAAAATATAAATTGTTTCATATTTAAGATAGGTTCATATTTAGGGAACGAAAATCATATTCGGATGGGATTTCGTGCGAGAGAAAAATGGAGCGCGAAAATCAAAGAATTGGAAATTTTGATTTTATTTGGTGTGGCAAACCCACAATAATAGTGGCAAATTAATTGAGAAAAATTCAAATTTTTAGAGGCCGAAAAGTCAACTAGTTTGGGACGAAGGCTTTGTTGAGTTGAGTTGAAAGGGAGAAAGTCATATTAATGGTTACAAACAAGAATTTGTAGTGGAAACAATTTTTCAAAGAAAAAAAAATCTCAGAAAATAGACGAATCACAGCGGAAAGAAACATGATTAGTGTATTATATATATTTATTTAGGGGGATGATATTTTCACCCCCTCTGTCAGTACGCATTCGCCCCCCTTATAACGTGAACAGTGGGCAACTTTAACACTTTTTGACGACAAGTCATGTTAAAAGGGGGGTGAATGTGTACTGCCGCGGGGGTATTGAAAATATCACCGCTCTTTATTTGTATGGGACTTATTTGCTAGGGACTTTCGTAGAAAGGCATTTCGCAGCTAGCTGTTGCATGAGGAAGCAGCGACAAAGGTTTAGTTTCTAGCAGATTTTGTCTTATTCATCTGAGGTGGCTGCTCTCTCGCGCAACAGCCAGCTGAAGAATATCTTTCTGAGAAAGTCACTAGTGAAACCCTATATATGTACATGGAGTTGAAGATGCCATTGAGAACACTCGCACAAAGAGAGAAAGAGAACATTCTGAATTAAAACTGACTCAAATGAAGTGTTCTAAATTAAAATTGATTCAAATGAAAATGCTACCTTAACCCTTAGAACCCTCGCTCTAAATATCTTTACCTGTCCATACTTGGCATGTATGTTGTATCCATCACCACAACAAATTAAATGTATAATATCTACATTTGATTTTTTTCTTTTTCTTTTTTTTTTTCCATTCCCGTGCCCGTGCATCGCACAGGTCTGCAATTAGTTCTGAATTAAAATTGACTCAAATGAAAATGCTACCTTAACCCTTAGCACCCTCGCTCTAAATTTCTTTACCTGTCCATACTTGGCATGTATGTTGTATCAATCACCACAACAAATTAAATGTATAATATCAACATGCATTAAACAGTAATATATATACATATATGTATAGGGATTTTCTAGTTGAATAGTGCAAAATAGTAAAACTACCATTACCAGCAGATGTGTTGAACTATAAAAGATTAAATAACACCATTTCCAACAGCTTAAGCTTTTGGTGTAATTGGTTGTTTCAACATGGTATAGAGTAACATGTTCTTGGTTCAAAACTCCATGATATTAAAAATCGACATGCCATGGCCAACCCAAAAGAGGAGCCACTTGTGCCGTGTGTAGGCCGACCCTAAAAAGAGGGGCCACACATGAGGGGGAGTGTCAAACCATAAAAGATTAAATAACGCCATCTCCAACAGCTTAAGCTATTGTAGTAATTGGTTGTTTCAACAAGATGGGAGAGGATACTCTGATGGGAGAGAATAATCTGAATTAAAACTGACTTTCACCTCATTACATGCACATATTTTGTGAGAGAGAGAGAGAGAGAGAGAGAGAGAGAGAGAGAGAGAGAGTGTGTCATGCCTGAAGGAGATGCCATTGAAAACACTATCACAGACAAAGAAGAACACTCTGAATTAAAACTGACTCAAATGCAAATGCGGATGCCTCAACCCTTGCACCCTTGCTCCTTATATAGAGGGAAGGAGTGCTAAATTTCTACAACCCTGTCCACACTTGCATCTCTTTAGTATAAGTGCTCACAACCACCACAATAAATTTTAAATAAGATGGAAATGAATAATACAAAATCTGGTACAAGGTGGCTGTTCTCTCCTAGGAAATGGCTTTCACCCGAAATTTTCTAGACATCTTCTACTAATAAATGGATTCCTACAATGCAGGTCATCAAAACCACCACAATAAATTTAGTTTGTATTAATATATATATAGATTCCTAGAATGTAGTTTTCATATAAAGCATTTAGAAATTTTACATCTATCAGTTATAAGATATTTAATTGCTATAGAGAAATTTTAGATTTAAAAATGATTTAATAACAGCAATATGGAAATTTAAATTTATAATGGTTGATATAAGTTGGAAATTTAAATTTATAAGGTTTTATAAATTTATAAGGTTTTGCAAATTTATAAGGCGTTTAAAATTGTAATGGTTTAAATAAGTTGGTTTTATATCCAAAATGTACAAAGTTGCAAAGGAAATCTAGGAAAACGATAGTGTTAGGGAGATGATATTTTCACCCCCGCCACCCTTTCAGTACGCATTCGCCCCCCTTATAACGTGAACAGTGGGCAACTTTAACGCTTTTTTTTGCGTTAAATCACATTAAAAGTGGGGCGAATGGGTACTACATGAGGGTGAAAATAACATGGCAACTGTATAGTGCAAATTAATGACAAATAGAGAAAGAGCCAATCTGTTAACGGTGGGGAAAGTGACCCATGCAAGAATGATGCATGACAGAATAACAACACGGTTCTACGATGTGCCGAAGGAAATATAGGCAAACCAATTGTGTTCTACGATGTGCCGAAGGAAATATAGGCAAACCAATTGTGTTAAAGATAACTTTACCAGCAGTATGAAAGGGTTTAGCTATAGTCTAGAGAAAGCGTGAGACACGCCAAGAAAGGGACCCTTATAAATTCTAGATCAGCAATTTATTGCAAACCAAACAAACACAACTGCCAATGATTTCTACCACGCGAGGTGATGTACCCACTGAGAGAGATCGTGAAGATCATAATCTCATAAGATTATCCAAATAATAAATGTAAGATTTAGACCATTCTGTAAATATTCAATCAAGCCATTTTGAATTGATTGTATTATTGAAAATCTCTTAACCTAGAGTAATCTCGATAATCTAGTTATTGACGTAATCAAACTAACATTAAATTTTTAAGGAAATAGCTTAATCTAACTATATGCATCAGCATCAGGCCAGTCATGGAAGATAAACTCTGTTTTTGAACATGAAGGGATCATTATAGAATCCTCCGTCCAGAAGGAAAATTAGATACTTAGAAACCATAGTTCTAATTCAATTTATGTTTGTTTGTCAGCGGGTTAAATAATAAAAGACGAGCTAGCACATTATCAAAGCATCTATTGCCACATCAGTGGCCTACAATATTTATCACTCTTTATCAATATTTATTTGGGATTTGCTAGTTAGTTTCAGGTAAAGCCATTTCGCAGCTGGCCTTTGCATGAGAAAACAGCCACACAGGCGTACTTTTTAGCAGATTTTGTCTTATTCATTTAATTTATCGGAGGTGGCTGTTCTCTCGTGCAAAAGTTGGCCACGAAATGGCTTTCTGCGGAATTGCCTAGCAAATACCTCAAGAGGCGTGTTGCATGGTCTTGATCGCATCCCGAATGGACGTCCCATGCATGAGCTGAGAAAAGGAATGTGAAAAATAATGGTTGTCGTTCACACGAGACAACATGATTCTATTCCAAAAATAAAATAAAAAAGTGATTCCTATACATGTCTTAAAAAACGTAATTCTAATTATGGAAGCACTCAAGAGAATAAGAATTGATTCTAACTTGTATAGAGGGTTAGGATCAACCATCTATTGTGCGGTCCCTGTATAGATCGGAGGGTTAGGATCAAGCCATATATGGAAATGATTTTTGGAGCACAGCCTATTTACCTATTTAGGTTGTGTCCCATCTAATGGACGGTTTGGATCATCCTATGGTGTGGGCCGTACGCTACTTTTTGAAAAATAATGGACTATAAAGCCTTTCATCATATTAAAATTCGCCAGTTCATATTATTTTAATGATATTGACATACGATGTTTTAAATGACGAGGGAGTCTAGACTCATGGGCGACCTTGGAAAAAAGAGGGCAAAGGGCTCCCTCATTGGTCAAATCCCATTTAAGATGGCACGGAAACTTAAAACAATAAGGAAAATTTTTCAAGTGACATCGGAAAAGTAGGGAAATGTCCAATTGAAGTCACCCAATTTCAACATGTCCATTTGGTGTTACGCCCATTTCCCGCCTGAAAAATGGACCCAAATGCCCCTTGTCAAATCAAAAGCTTTTTACTTACTTCCCATGCAAGTAAACCATGTTTTCATCTTTTTTTTCACTCCAAACAATTTTTACAGCTGAGGTTTTCTTCTTTCTTCTTTCTTTTTTCTTCTTTACTCCAAACCATTTTTACAGTTAAGGTTTTCTTCTTTCTCCTTTCTTCTTTCTTCTGTATAATCACCATGTTTTCTTCTTCTTCACTCTTACCCATTTTTACAAGAAAAATGAAGAAAACATCAACCGTACAATCACCATGTTTTCATCTTCTTCTTCACTCCAACCCATTTTTACAAGAAAACAGAAAAAAACCTAAATAGGTAAGTGGAAGTTTTTTTTTCAGTTTTTTTTTTTAATGTAAATATTGGATAATCGTTATCTATACTGGTTTTTCCGGCTTACTTTCAGGGGAAGATGGTGGGTTACATTGATAATCCGTCGTTTAGATTTGATACCCCCTGTAAATATTAGATAACCCTCATTTATATTTGGAAACGTTGTTTTTCTTATGATCTGAAACCTATTTTAAAACTAATAACTGATATTTGGATTTTTTAGTTTCATTTTGTTGGTGTGTTCTGAAGAAGTTGGTATGGTATAAATTGATAACCTCAGTAAAGAATTGGATAACCCTTGTTTCTAAATTGATAACCTCAGTATAAATTGGATAACCCCTGTATAGAATTGAATAACCTCAGTATAAATAACCTAAGTATAAAATAAACATCAGTATAGAGTTGGATACCTCAGTCTAAAATTGATAACCTCATTAAAGAATTGGATAACCCTTGTTTCTAAATTGATAACCTCAATATAAATTGGATAACCTCTATATAGAATTGGATAACCTCGGTATAGAGTTGGATAACCTCAGTATAAAATTGATAACCTCAGTACAGAATTGGATAACCCTTGTTTCTAAATTGATAACCTCAATATAAATTGGATAACCTCTTATAGAATTAGATAACCTCAGTATAGATAACATACGTATAGAATAAACATCAGTATAGAGTTGGATAACCTCAGTATAAATTGAAAACCTCTGTAAAGAATTGAATAACCCTTGTTTCTAAATTGATAACCTCAGTATAAATTGGATAACCTCTGTATATAATTGGATAACCTCAGTATAGATAACCAAAGTATAGAATAAACATCAGTATAGAGTTGGATAACCTCAGTATAAATTGAAAAACTCTGTAAAGAATTGGATAACCCTTGTTTCTAAATTGATAACCTCAGTATAAATTGGATAACCTCTGTATAGAATTGGATAACCTCAGTATAGAATAAACATCAGTATAGAGTTGAACAACCTCAATATAAATTGAAAACTTCTGTATAGAATTGGATAACCCTCTGTAATTCATAAATAAAAGATAGGCCTAGTATCCAATACATAATCCATATCTGTACATAATAACCCTTGCTCACATGTTCAAATTTGACTTGAAATTGTAATGTTTTTACATACGTGTTTGAAAACTACCCTGTACACAATTCATAGTTGCTATCTCAATGATATATAACAGATAGACCTTGTATCCAATAGATAACACCTTTGTGTATTTCATAACCCCTTGGTTAGAGCTGCCAATCTGCTTGCAATTGTGATATTTGTAATGTATAGTCTTTATAATTTGTTCTAGACTTGACATAAGGGATCCTTCTTGAAATTGTTAATGTATGCAATAGGTAAGCCATATTTGTCCCTTATAACCCCTCTTTATAACTAGCAACCTTATTGAATTTTTTATCTTTACACATGATTGAAATTGTGTTCATTTTGTGTCGTTGCAGGTATTCGTAAATGCCTGAGTTTCTTTTACACTATGATGGTTATTTGAATGATGAAGTTTCTTGGGAATATGTCGGAGGGAGGAAGTCATTGATTTCGGTGAGTCGTCGGATTAGTTTGCTAGATTTTGAAGATCTTATCCACAAAACAATGGGGAGTATAGGTAGGGAGGTGTTACCATGGTTTTAAATTTCGACGGATTTCGGTGGAGACCAACACCGAAACCACCAAAAACCAAAACGGTCATTTATTTCGGCCGAAATTTCCTTTTTCCGAAATTTGACCCAAAAAAATTGTTTTTTTTAAATTAATTTAATATTTCACCGAAATTTCGGTAATTTCGGCCGAAATTTAATATTGAATAAAATATTAGTTTTGATTTTGGATTTCGATCGAAATTTTGAAATTTCAGGGTCCGAAACCGGTACCGAAACCAAAATTTTAAACCTTGGGTGTTACTATTGATAAAATGTCGATACATTGTTGATCCGTACATAACCACTTTGGTTGATGTTGATAATGGCGATATCCTCCAGTCTCTGATGAAGATTTTTGACAAAGAAGCGGTCAATTCTGTGATGCTGTACATAACCCAAAGCAGAAACCCCGAGGGTATTAATTCAATGAATACGTCTATGCTTCCCCCGAACAATGTTTGTATGCCTATTTCTGAACCAATGCTAGCTAAACAATTGTGGTGGGGAAAGTGACACTTAGGAACGTCCAATATCTGTACATATCAAAAAGTAAAAAATTCTTAAGAGGATCCTTAAGGACACTCCTTCCCATCCAAGAGATAAGATTGTTGGACCACGCATCCAAGACAGAATAACAACACGGTTCTACGATGTCTTGAAGGAAATGAAAGGGTTAAGCTATAGTAGATCTAGAGAAAACGTGAGACACACCATGAAAGGAACCCTTATAAATTCTAGATCAGAAATTTATTGCAAAGCAAACAAACATAAATTCCAATGACTTCTACCACGAGGTGTTGTACCCACTGAGAGAGATCATGAAAATCATCATCTCATAAAATTATCCAAATAATATATAAGATTTAGACCATTCTGTAAATTTGCAAATCAAGCCATTTTGGATTGATTGTATTATTGAAAATCTCTTAACCTAGAGTAATCTCGATAATCTAATTACTGACATAATCAAACTAACATTAAATTTATAAGGAAATAGCTTAGTCAAACCATATGCATCATGCCAGTCATGGAAGATAAAATCTGTTTTTGAACATGAAGGGATCATTATAGAATCCTCCGTCCAGAAGGAAAATTAGATAGTTTGTAGAGAAACCATAGTTCTAATTCAATTTCTGTTTGTTTGACAGCGGGTTAAATAATAAAAGATGAGTTAGCACATTATCAAAGCATCTATTACCACATCAGTGGCGCCCTACATTTATTAGTCTTTATCAATATTTATTTGGGATTTGCTAGGGAGTTTCACGGGAAGCCATTTCACAGCTGGCCTTTGTATGAGAAAACAGCCACACAGGCGTACTTTTTAGCATATTTTGTCTTATTCATTTAATTCATCTGAGGTGGCTGTTCTCTCGTGCAAAAGTTGGCCACAAATGGCTTTCTACGAAATTGCCTAGCAAATACCTAAAGAGGCGTGTTGCATGGTCTTGATCGCATCCCGAATGGGCATCCCATGCATAAGAAAGGATTATGAAAAATAATGGTTGTCGTTCACACGAGACAACATTATTCTACTCCAAACAATAAAATAAAAAAGTGATTCCTCGTAATTCTAATTCTGGAAGCACTCCAAAGAATAAGAATTGATTCTAACTTCTATAGAGGGTTAGGATCAACCCTCTATTGTGAGGTCCTTGTATAGATCGGAGGGTTGGGATCAAGCTATGGAAATGATTTTTGGGGCACAACCTATTTAGGCTGTGTCCCATCTAATGGACGGTTTGGGTCATCCTATGGTGTGGGCCGTACGCTACTTTTTGAAAAATAATGGACTATAAGGCCTTTCATCATATTAAAACTCACAAGTTCATATTATTTTAATGATATTGACATACGATGTTTTAAATGACGAGGGAGTCTAGACTCATGGGCGCCCTTGGAAAAAAGAAGGCAAAGGGCTCCCTCATTGGCCAAATCCCATTTAAGATGGCACGTAAACCTAAAACAAGAAAATGTCTCTAGGGGAATTTGACCAATAGGGCCACCCTTTGCTCCCTATTGTCCAAAGGCGCTTGTGAATCTAGCATTCATCTTTAATAATTGTACTAAGTAACCTTGTCTTTTATTTTTTTAATTGGATTATAGGAGCTTTTTAGGAATTGTATTCATGGTTTTAAATTTCGTCCGAAATATGAAATTTCAGTCGAAATTAGGCCAAACCCCAAATTTTGCGAAATTTCAAATTTCGGTTCAAAATTAGGTAAATTGGTTTTTTTATATAAAAAATAATATTATTCCGAAATTTCGGAATGAATAAAACAAGCCTTTTTTAATTATCAGATTTCAGCCGAAATTATAGAAATTTCGAAATGAATAAAACAAGACTTTTTTTATTGCCGAATTTCGGATGAAATTACCGAAATTTTTCTGCCAAAATTTCGGAATGAATAAAACAGGACTTTTTTTAATTAATGGATTTCAGCCGAAATTTCAGTTTCGGTGAGGGCCGAAACCGAAATTTTAAACCATGATTGTAATAATTAATAACCTTTGACAGATGGGTTAAATAATAAAAGACAGGCCGAGTGAGTGTAATATCAAAACATGATAGATTAAAATACAATAACCTATTTTTCAATGTAGTATTTGAAATTAATTAATGAGAAATTTACCATTTAAATTCTTAAAGATTCTGAAATGACATTTAGGGTCGATTTTCAACTTATTGACCTGTCAGTTTCACTGTACAGAAAAAAGACTGAACCACTCTTTTGTACAATCTCCAAAGCAATCAGATTTTTTAGCATGCGCGTTCGACAACCATTATAAAATCTATTTACGCCTATTTTGTATTCCTAAGAATTAGAGAAAATAGAAATCACAATAATCTTGTTCGGCTCACCTACCCACCACAAGTGCATTTCTAAAAAATTTCACTTTTGCGCCTTTTTCACCCTAAGAGATCTCATCAATCCGGAGTTGCTTCCGAGATCTCATCAATCCGTTTCTCTCAGCTAAAAATGAGAAGCCTTGCAGAACACACCCGCCATCCCATTCTTTCCCAAGAAAAGCGGGAAAAACAGATTGATGAGAATCTTCATAAATGATTATTAGTCGCTTTGAAGAATTTGAGTTTTTCGTCGTAAGAGAATGTAAAATTTCTGAAACGGGCTCAACGGGCCGAGTAGCCGAACAAGATTCTATGAGATATTTTCGCTCTTCTCATTCTTCACCACTTAAAAAAGGAGAATCCCTGTCACGACCCAAACCCCACCCTGGGCGTAGGACGTGGCAGCGTCGTACACCTGCAAGACGAGTCACACAAATGTACAAGGCTACAAAGCAATAACAGAACATAAACCTGGCATTCCATAATTAAAATATATATCAAAGTCTCAATTACTGCAGGCCCAACAAGGTCAAATCAAATCTCAACTCTCCCCTGAATCAAAAGTAAAATAATAAAGTCGTTACATCTTATTCAAAGTACTCATTTCCTAATGAATTGAAAATAACTAAACTAATCTTCAAGCCAAAGTCCAGTTCAAATGCTAAGCATCCTGTTCCTCGTTAACCTCACAAGGGTCAAGACCTGAAAATGTTATATAACCACAGTCAGCTGAAAAGCTCAGTACATAATAAAGCGCTACTCTAAGTACAGTCTAAGCATATGGTCCTCAGCAATTCCTCATATACATACATACGTATACATATCTACACACACAGATATATATATATAGGTATGTCATTTGTAAGGGTAACGGATAGAATTCGAATCGGATATGGCTATATCCGAATTCGATTACAGTATAAACTATCCGGATTCGGATTTGGATTCGAATTCAATGGATATCTAATATCTATCACCAAATTCGACTCCGATGGATGTTGTTCGAATTCGGATATTATCCGTGTCCGTTTATCTGGTAAATTCGAACATTTTATTGCAGCACTTTATCTTTCTTCTCCTTCTTACTCCGCGAATGAATTTTTCAAACCCTAAAACTAGACCTCTACCTTCTCTTCTCAAAATTAACACTCAGACTCTAAAATATATGAGATCCTCTTCTTCCTTTTAAAACAAAGGCAGGAGAGATAGATAGAGAGAGAGAGAGAGAGAGAGAGAGAGAGAGAGAGATATTTTCACCCCCGCCCCCCTTTCAGTACGCATTCGCCCCCCTTATAACGTGAACAGTGGGCAACTTTAAAGCTTTTTTGCGTCAAATCACATTAAAAGTGGGGCGAATGGGTACTACATGAGGGTGAAAATAACATGGCAATCATATAGTGCAAATTAAATTTAGTATGTATAAATATATTTTATACATTTAGTATGTATATGTATATTTTCGTGTACAGCATTTAGAAATTTTGCATCTATCAGTTATTTAATCGCTATAAAGAAATTTTAGATTTAAAAATGATTTAATAACAGCAATATGGAAATTTAAATTTATAATGGTTTAAATAACTTGGAAATTTAAATTTATAAGGTTTTGTAAATTTATAAGGTTTTATAAATTTGTAATAGTTAATTTTATATCCAAAATGTACAAAGTGGCAAAGGAAATCTAGGAAAAACGATAGTGTTAATTGTAGATGGCAATTGAATGGTGCAAAATGTTAAAAATAGCTTTCATGGCAGTCTGAAAGTGTTGAGCTATAATCTAGGGAAAACGTGAGACATGCAAAGAAAGGGACCCCTATAACTTCCCTATAACTTCTTGATTGTGTGTGTGTGTGTGAGAGAGAGAGAGAGAGAGAGAGAGAGAGAGAGAGAGAGAGTTGTAATCTGAAAAGGCCTCATCATCTAAGATTTATCCAAATAATTTGTGTAAAAGTTTATCATGGCATTGGCAGCTTATAAACAAGCTCGTAGAGGCTTTCGTAATATTATGGAGGCAATCGTGTCTCCCTAAATCATTTCTCAAATGTTAAGATTAAAATGAGATAAAATTAACTCAAATTTTCCGTATCTTCATATCCCATAGTCTGAAAACCATCCCTATACACACCATTCATCTCACAATTTGTGAATTCTAATAATCCTGTTAGAAATAATCTCAGAGTTGCAATAAATTATTGTAAGGATTACGGTGCAGTGCGGCAACAGCAGATGCTTCCATGGAGGAAGGTACCAATTAGAAATGCCCCATGACCATGAGGAGCATTAGAGTTGAATATCGATTATTTTATCCTCAAGTAAATATCTCTTAATTTCTTTAAGAAGAATGATAGACGGAAGGGCGCCCGCCCATAAAAAGCCAGAAAAGGGCCCTTGATTAGATCCATGTCATTAAGTGCAATAGAATTTACTTTCTTAATCGATTTTAAAAGGTTACCGAAAATAACATGGATCCAATCATGGACCCCTTTTTAAGCTCTTTATGGAAGGGCACCCATGCGTCTATCATTCCTCATTATAAATATATTTAGTAGGAGATACTCTCTATATGATAAAAACGCTACATATATTTCATAGCTGTATGTCATTCAAATGAAGACATACGCTCCGTGGAAATAGGCTTGGCCAGGGACGGAGTCAATGGCCCCCCCTGAAGTTTGGGAATTTTTTAAAAGCCTTTTTTGGTAAATCCCAGGATTCTTATCCGTGAAGTGAGTTTTATTAAGCATTTTTTTCGTTAGCACCTATATTATAGCATTCTCTCTCTCTCTCTCTCTCTCTCTCTCTCTCAACAACAAAATATCTTAGAAATTTGAGGGCCAAAAGCGGAAATAATTGAGATTTTATATTGTGTGTGACGGTATGTTATTTTCAAAAAGGATTGTACCCAATTTCATGGGATGATCCAAATCGTTCATTTGTTTGGCCACAATGTAAATAGTTTGTGCCCCATAAATCATTTTCATAGGATGATCCTAACCCTCCGATCTAAAAGGGACAACCTCTACAGATAAGAGGGTAAGGATCATCATATGGAAATGAGTTTTGGGGCACAACCTATCTATGGTTGAGCCCAACAAATGAATGGTTTTGGATCATTCCATGAAGTGGGCTGTACAATCCTTTTTGTTAAATGGTGGACCATACATCCCAACACAAAACTCATAACTGAGATAGGTAATTAATGAAATTTTATATGTTGTCTGCAAGTGAAGTCCAATGTTTTTCAAAAAACTATTGTGTGGCACTGTGGCCCACTTAATAGGATGATTCAAATAGTTTATTTGTTAGGCCACAATGTAATAGGCTGCACTCCTTGAATCTTCTCCATAGGATGATACTAAAGCTCCGATCTACAATGTGATTGCTTCATAGGATCATCTTATGGAGATTATTTATGCGTTGCAGCCCATTTACGTTATGGCCCAACAAATGAATGGTTTGGATCATCCTATGAAGTGGACTTAGTACTTTTTGAGACATATTGGACTACATGTGTGGCCAACATATAAAATTTGGAGAATTATTTGGATTTTCATAGCAGAAAGAGATCCTTTTTTTCTTGGGCTATGCTATGCATGCGTGTAAATTAGCATGCTCTGTCCATCATAACATGAGGTGTAAATATTGGGCCCTATTATATCAAAATATGAGGTTTTAAATTTTGGGCTCCACCTTATGCATGGGATAGGGGGAGATGGTGGGCCCACCAATAAAATTTGAAGTCTAAAATGGTGGGCTCCAACATGCTATAACGCCATTCTTTGCTCCCCGTGAAGCAAATTCATGCCTCCGTCCCTGGGCTTGGCCAAGCCACATAAAATCTCGGTGTCTATCTTGTTGCTTGTGTTTATTTCAGATTTTCACTTTACGTGTGCACGATTGGATCGGATTTGCCCGGTGGATTTTCTCAACACGAGATAAATAATGGGATACATTATAATATCTGGGGTAAAAGTTTGCTTTTATTGTTTATTGAAATGATTGAAGATACTATTTATGGAGTTTTTGCAAAAGAGCTGGTATATATAGAATAGAGTCATAATTTGTTTGCCAAAAGAGTCTTCTAGTTTCATAATTTGCGAATAGAGTCACAAGGTTTGCGTGAATTTTGCAAAGCAGGTCATTCCATCAATTTGTGACCAAAATACCCATGGCAGATTTTTTTTACTCACAAAAGACCAAAATGTCCTTATATGTGAAAATTACGTCAGTGATGTCTTTTGATAGGAGGGGTCCCACTAGCTCAATTCAAACCCATGCATAGGGTGGGGCCTGCCATTTTGCCTCGTATATTGACGGGTCTTTCACATGAAAATTACCTTGTGAAGGACCAAAATACTCGTGATGGCCATGATATGTTTTGATAGGATGGGTCCCACCAGCTCAATTCAAACCCATGCATCGGGTGCGTAGGTCCCACAATTTCCACCAAGCCCGTGTGCATGGTGTGTCCACAATTTTACATGTCACGTTTTGAGGGAGTGGGCACAACTTTTTACACCCATGCATAAAAAGCTGGTATATATAGAAATGATATTCCCACACCCTGGATTGAAAACTTATTATTGATTGTCATGGAGAGATTTTATATGATGGGTGGCAGTGTGAACCCGTATTTTTCAAAAAGTACTGTACTGCCCACTAATCCGTCCAATTGTTGGGCCACAACGTAATTAAGTTGTGGCCAAAAAATCATTTTAATGTGATGATCCTAACCCTCCGATCTATAGAGGGACCGCACATTATGTAAGCTTTTATAGGATCATTTTGATTTTTTGCGCACAACCTAATTACCTGGTGGCCCAACAGATGGACCAATTGGATCATCATATGGAGTGGGCCGTACTGTACATTTTAAAAAATAAGGGTTTACATGGCCACCAATCATATAAGATCTGTGCCATGGATATTTCCATCTTTTTACATAGTTAATTTTTGCCTTTCCACGTATCAGGACATTTTCGTCTTTTTCAGGGAGTTGGAAAAATTCTGCCGTGCGTATTTTGATCACAAACCGATGGCTTAACCTGATTTACAAAAGTCACTCAAACCTAGCGACTCTATTTGCAACCTTTTGGCAAATAAAGCATAGTTGAAGACTTCTTTTGCAAAAACTCCTAAAAATTATCCTACCTTGATATTAAGTGATGAACGAGATTCAAGAGACTTTTTTCTATATCGGAAGGACATTACTTGGTTCCATTATCTAATTATCTTTTCCTATCTCTGGAAAGATATGCAGGTTAATGCCTATAGACACCTCATTTTGTCCCTACTACAAAACAACACAATCGGTCAATCTTTCATATAAGAGAGGTAAATGTCATATGAATTTTGCGAGATCCCACATCGGAAAAGGAGAGAAAGTTTGTGGGCTATATATGTGGATTCTAACTCCCCTTGTGTAGATGCGCTTTTAGCATCTCCAAGGGGCGAGCCCCGCCGAGACGGTCAGACACAATAACGCTTCTAAGAGCAATGGGTAGAAGACCCAAAACTGGACAGTATTTACACAGTGGGGATCAGGAGATGACATTATGATATCAAAGCCAAGTTTCCCACAGTACAATTTGATAACGAGGATGCTGGCCCCAAGGAGGTGCATTGTGAGATCCCACATCGGAAAGGGAGACAAAGTCTGTGGGCTATATATATGTGGATTCTCCCTCTCCCTCAATAGACATGTTTTTAGCATCTCCAATGGGTGTGCCCCGTGGAGTGGCAACCAAACAGAATTCTCTCTCTCCCTCTAACAATGAGATTTCTCTCTCATCCCATACAGAATTCTATCTTTAGTAAAACTGGGGCCGGGTACCACATATCATGACCTCCAGAAGCAGGATTTCAAGCATTTAAACCAAATACTAGTTTCATTCATTTTTACATTTTTATTCTGTTATAGAGCACGCGCACGAGAGAGAGAGAGAGAGAGAGAGAGAGAGAGAGAGAGAGAGAGAGAGAGAGAGAGAGAGAGAGAGAGATTCCACCTTCATTTAACAATGTAAAAATGATACTAGATTCCACCTTCATTTACAAATAGAGAAAGAGCCAATCTGTTACGAAGGGGAAAGTGACCCATGTCGAACCAATGCTAACTAAACAATTATGGTGGGGAATGTGACACTAAGGAACGTCCATTATCTGTACATATCAAAAAGTAAAAATTTCTTAAGAGGATCCTTAAGGACACTCCTTTCCATCCAAGAGATAAGATTGTTGGACCACTCATCCAAGACAGAATAACAACACGGTTCTACGGTGTCTCGAAGGAAATGAAAGGGTTAAGCTATAGTCGATCTAGACAAAACGTGAGACACGCCAAGAAAGGAACCCTTATAAATTCTAGTTCAGAAATTTATTGCAAACAAACAAACAAACATAAATTCCAGTGACTTCTACCACGAGGTGTTGTACCATGCACTGAGAGAGAGATCATGAAAATCATCATCTTATAAGATTATCCAAATAATATATAAGATTTAGACCATTCTGTAAATATTCAATCAAGCCATTTTGGATTGATTGTATTATTGAAAATCTCTTAACCTAGAGTAATCTCAATAATCTAGTTATTGACATAATCAAACTAACATTAAATTTATAAGGAAATAGCTTAGTCAAACCATATGCATCATTCCAGTCATGGAAGATAAAATCTGTTTTTGAACATGAAGGGATCATTATAGAATCCTCCGTCCAGAAGGAAAATTAGATAGTTTGTAGAGAAACCATAGTTCTAATTCAATTTCTGTTTGTTTGTCAGCGGGTTAAATAATAAAAGACGAGCTACCACATTATCAAAGCATCTATTGCCACATCAGTGGCCTACAATATTTATCACTCTTTATCAATATTAATTATTTGGGATTTGCTAGTTAGTTTCAGGTAAAGCCATTTCGCAGCTGGCCTTTGCATGAGAAAACAGCCACACAGGCGTACTTTTCAGCAGATTTTGTCTTATTCATTTAATTCATCTGAGGTGGCTGTTCTCTCGTGCAAAAGTTGGCCACAAATGGCTTTCTACGAAATTGCCTAGCAAATACCTAAAGAGGCGTGTTGTATGGTCTTGATCGCATCCCGAATGGGCATCCCATGCATAAGAAAGGATTATGAAAAATAATGGTTGTCGTTCACACGAGACAACATATTCTATTCCAAACAATAAAATAAAAAAGTGATTCCTCGTAATTCTAATTCTGGAAGCACTCCAAAGAATAAGAATTGATTCTAACTTCTATAGAGGGTTAGGATCAACCCTCTATTGTGAGGTCCTTGCATAGATCGGACGGTTGGGATCAAGCTATGGAAATGATTTTTGGGGCACAACCTATTTAGGTTGTGTCCCATCTAATGGACGGTTTGGGTCATCCTATGGTGTGGGCCGTACGCTGCTTTTTGAAAATTAATGGACTATAAGGCCTTTCATCATATTAAAACTCACAAGTTCATATTATTTTAATGATATTGACATACGATGTTTTAAATGACGAGGGAGTCTAGACTCATGGGCGCCCTTGGAAAAAAGAAGGCAAAGGGCTCCCTCATCGGTCAAATCCCATTTAAGATGGCACGAAAACTTAAAATAATAAAATGTCTCTAGGGGAATTTCACCAATAGGGCTGCCCTTTGCTCCCTATTGTCCAAGGTCGCTTGTGAATCTAGCATTCCTCTTTAATAATTGTGCTAAGACACCTTGTCTTTTATTTTTTTTAATTGGATTATTGGAGCTTTTTAGGAATTGTAATCATGGTTTTAAATTTCGTCCAAAATATAAAATTTCGGTCGAAATTAGGCCAAATCCCAAATTTTGCAAAATTCCAAATTTCAGCTGAAATTTCAGTAATTTCGGCAAAAAATTCTGAAATTTCGGTTCAAAATTAGGTAAATTGGTTTTTTTATATAAAAAATAATATTATTCCGAAATTTCGGAATGAATAAAACAAGACTTTCTTTAATTATCAGATTTCAGCCGAAATTTCGAAATGAATAAAACAAGACTTTTTTAATTACTGGATTTTGGCTGAAATTACCAAAAATTTTCGGCCGAAATTTCGGAATGAATAAAACATGACTTCTTTTTATTAACGGATTTCAGCCGAAATTTCAGTTTCGACGTTGCTCCGGCAGCAACGAGACATCCCTCGCTCCCTCCTTCTCTTTCTCTCTCTTTAAACATGATCATGAAGATGATTGATGTAGTTTGTATTCAAATCAAAATACAAATGCATGAGGTATCCAAACGGGCCCTAATAGATTTTAAGCAGACCTAGTAAATATGTGATCAATGAAGATAAGAACGTCATTTGTGAACGAAGGTGGGATATAGGCTGTGCATTTCTACCCAGTTTCAAACCTTTAATAAGACTCCTTTCTTCCCTTCGAAATACTATAAGACTTGGAACTCCCGCTATTAAAATAAAATGATAAGGAGAAAGGAGATTAACTTGTGGAATGCCTCTCGAACTCCCACGGAAACCAGCCAGAGCCCCATTCACTAAGATTGAGAACATTAGCAATGATTTAATCCACCTCCATCTTTCACCAAATTCTATCTTTTCCTAAATAAATTCACATGATCATGCACTTTTTCCATATCTATAGATAAACCCTTGCTCTCCCTCCCTTCCAAAAATACCAACCTAGCCAACATAATTGAGTCAAAGAAGCCCACTTGTTACGAATTGGGTTCGCATGAAGTTGTGAATCTTGAACCCGAACCCGAACCCAAACAAAGCAAACCGATGAACTAGGAAACATTAGTGTGACGTGCAGAATGTAGACAAAATGTTCAAATCTCTATGGCTCTAGCTAAACCTACTGGTATTTTCTATTGAGAAATGATTCTAATCAGTGTAGACATTCCACGTGTATGAGGTGGTAGAAACAAGATGCTTTGTGGCTCCAGGCCATTGTGCCATTAGTTTCCAATGGGGATTTGAATATTGGGAATTGAAGAGAAATAACCTAAGACAAATCCATGTCCCAGAGTTTTTATATGGTGAAAGGTCATGCACGCAAATGCAGCAGAAAAAGGACAGTGCCGTGTAAACCATCCATTTGTTAGGGGGTCTGACATAGATAGGTGGCTCCCCAAAAATCTTCTCTACAGGATGATCCTAACTCTCCAATATGTGGAGGTTTAAAATGAGGAGCACGGGTTCTCCATAGAAAACATGAAACAATCTCCATAGAAAACAAAAAGCAATCAGAGATGGGAGCCTCACTCTGAAAAGCTCCTCGCGACCATAATGTGGTAGCAGGGGAATAGACCAAGACTAGAGTTAAATTTCAAATTACTCATCCAAGTGAGATTTGCATATCCTCGTACACATTTCCATCCAAGCTCAACAGGGTACCACCCAGTGTGTGAATGAGGAAAAAGTTGACGACAAATCGATATAAAAATGTGCAAGTTGATATTTGATCATACTTGTGATCAGATCAACAATCAAACTATACACGCCTCTTAGATAAAAAAGGCTTAAATGCATTATAATCGGGAGGGTTACTCTTATTACTCTTCCCAAACATAGTAAATGTAAAGGCCATTCAAATTGAAATCTTGTACGAAAACCATTCCATAAGCCAGAGAAAATAGGAGATGGATGTAAGATGGCAGAGAAGATACCCTAATACACATAAACCTCCATTTTCTCAAGAAATATGGAGTTTTACAATTGGTTTCAACTAAAGCACATAACCCTGAGAAATGGAAACACTTTGTGAGCGTGCTAATCAAGGCCACCAAGCCTTTAGGATGCCCGATATGAACAACTCATCTGTTAAAAAATAAATAGACTGCAAGGGGAATGAATGGCGCACAAAAAATATATAAATAAACTAAAAGAAATAAGAAAAACAGCAAAAAAAAAACTTGTTTAAATAGGATGCTCATTCATGGAAAAAAATGAAACTTCAGAAAAACCACTATCAATGCTAAGGCACCTGATCATTTGAAAGCATGTAGATTGTAAACCATGAAAGTGATACGCCTAGACCTGAGCAGGGCCTAACGTAAATCCAGGACCCTCACATCTGTACCTCCCATCAGGGCCAATTCCAAAACCTTTTGGATCAGCAAACACATTCTCTAGAAGCTGGCTGCGTTGTGGATGAGGGCTCGCTTCTGCAAACTCCACAGCATCTTCAATTATCTCATCAATTTTCTTCTCGATAGCCTTCAACTCAGATTCATTGGCTAGATTGGTCACGATAATGTATTTCTTTAGGGCCACGATGGGATCTCTAGCAGCATAATGAGACTTCTCAGCTGCCAAAACAAAGAACATGTGAGGGGAAATCATCAATAATAGATGCAGTATTGTACCATTCAAAAAAAAAGATTCAGTATTGTATGATAATGTTTTCTGAGCAACAATGCCAGCCGAAGAATTGTGTCAAGTTAGTAAGGGAGTGAGTTGATTTTTATTGTAGAACCATAACATGTATCACAAAATCTAAGGCTATAGAACCAGGATCCTTCAAAATGGGTGGAATACCCAGCTCGAAGATGATACGATAAAGATAATGGTGTGGATATGTGTTGGATACGGCTAACCGGTATCCTCTTTTGGCTCTTTTTTTTTGGCGCTATTGCTTAGGTGCGTGGTCTTTCATATATAAATAACCTTTTGAGCACAAATTTTCTTCATTCTTTTTATGTTCCTCAACATAAATGAAATGAGAATCCCAAGTCATACATGCTTCTTTTTTCTTTTTATATTCATCCTCATAAAGGAAATGAGAATACTAAGCTAGAGAGAATGGCCATTCAAAAAAACAAGCTAGAGAGAGACGTATAAATGGAAGCTTAAATTTAGATAGAATCTTAAAATTTGACGAAGAATCAGGTAAATAACTAGGATATAAATTCAAAATATCAATGAAAGAGAAGAAAATAGAAAAGCATCCACCTCCCACGTAGATGCAAACAGACTCTTACATTACTTGTGTCGAATCACCTGGCTTGGGATATGATTGACGCAATTTGGCTACGCATATTAAGGAAATGATATCTAAATAGTACATTTTAAGGTTTCGAGACTTAAGTAGAGCCAAATCCACAAATTGTAGTATCAAAAGACATCAAAACTGGTCAGAGTCAGAAGCTGAGTTCTACGAGAAAGGTAGAAGTATGGTTTCATATTGGCAGAGGAACTGACAAAGAACTGCAAAAAACTTTAGAAAGAATGAACGCAACAAGTACAAATACTAAAACCTCAAGCTCCTATCTTCAATGAGGAAGAAAGTTTTTCTGAATTGTTAATAGTGTTTCGTTGCCCCAATTAGAGATTGGAAAGACTGAAAAATTAGATATTTAACAAATAGAGGAAGCTCAGATGACGGGAAAACATAGTAAGGATCAAATAGAAGCATCATCGTCATCATCATAATCATCAGAAACAACAACAACGGCACCAAAACACATAAGGCATATTTTGGATCAGCATAGAAATATCTCACGTTAAACCAACAAATTTCCCTAATTTGACAAAAAATAACTTGGGCACCAGACTTCACTAACCTAATTTTCACCAACCAACTGCTCGGCTCTGGACTACAAACCAACCTGCACAAATTTATTATCCAAGCACGAATTTCCAATCCAAGAACAATACAGCAAAAAATTAAGAAAAGAATATAACCAAAATATTTTTTTATCACCACCAACATATAAAGAACGGATCAGATCCACCCCCCTACAACCACACCCATAAATAGAGAACCCCACAAACATGCATTCCATTCAATCGCAGTCCAACTAGCATAACAAGCATATATCATAACGAAAACCGAAAACGCAACACTAATCGAATTAGAAAAAAGTAAGCTCAAATTCAAATTCTCACCAGGATCGCGAAGTTCATCGGGATCAGCCAATGAATGCCCTCTAAACCTGTAAGTCTCACATTCAATCAAACTCGGCCCCCTTCCCCTCTCCTCGCCCTTCCAATCGCCTCTTTTGCCACCTCCTTCAAAACATCCATTCCATCCACATGTACCCCCGGCATTCCAAAAGCCGGCCCCTTCTTCCAAATCTCCGGATTCGATGTCGCCCTCAAATCGCCCACAAATTATTCTCCACCACAAACACAATTGGCAATTTCCAAAGCGCCGCCATATTCAAACATCCAAAAAACTGCCCATTATTACACGTCCCATCTCCAAAAATCGCCAAAGTCACATGATCACAATCCTCTTCTTTAAGTACCTGTTAAAGTATAAAAGATTAAATAACGCAATCTCTAACACATTAACCTTTTGGAGTAATCGGTTGTTTCACATGGTATCGGAGCAATTGCCCTTGGTTCAAAACTCCTTTATATTAAAATTGCACATGTAATGGCCAACCTAAAAGAGGGATGACATGTGCCATGTGTAGGCCAACCCTAAAAAGAGGGGCCAGAGGGGCCACACGTGAGGGGGTGTGCTAAAATAAAAAAGATTAAGTATAATGCCTTCTCCAACAGCTTAAGCTTTTGGAGTAATTGGTTACTTCACATTGTATCAGAGCAAAAGGTCATGAGTTCAAACTCTTTGATACTAAAAATCCACATGTAACCCAAAAGAGGGGCCACATGTGCCACATGTAGGTCAACCCTAAAAACGAGGGCGCCACACATGAGGGAGAGTATTAAAGTATAAAAGATTAAGCGGAATACTAGGGACGCCCTTGCAAAAATCTGAAAGGGCGCCCCATTGGTCGAATGTAACCAAAGTACATTTAGTGTGGGGGTGCCCTTTGGTTACATTCAACCCATGGGGGTGCCCTTTCACCCCCTCAGTCTAGCATTCCTCAAAGATTAAATAACGCCATCTCTAACAGCTTAAGCTTTTGGACTAATTGGTTGTTTCACAGTACCTCCCTCCTATACCTAGAAGTAAGAGCCACGCCAGTGGCAACAGGAATTCCTTCTCCTATAAAGGCGAACCCTCCAAGTACATTGTGCTCTTTGGAGAACATGTGCATTGAGCCGCCCTGGCCGCGGCAGCATCCTGTGGTTTTGCCATTACTGCGCGAGCTGAGACGCCCTTGCTTAAGGCGTGAAAGTGATCACGGTATGTACTACAGACTGAATCTTCCTTTTTTAAGAGCTTTATAAAACCAGTTGAAACTGCTTCTTGGCCGTTGTAGAGATGAACAAATCCAAACATTTTTCCTCTGTAATACATTTGGGCGTACATGTCTTCGAATGATCGGCCTAGGATCATGTCTTCGTATAGATCTAATCCTTCTTCTTTCGTTATAAGCTGCGAAGAGAAATCAATGAAAGTTAGGGTTAGGGTTAAGGTTGGTTTTCAGTTCCGAGATAGAATATTATAGAATTTGTGTTCTGAGATGGGTAATTGAAAAATTAGGGTTTTCTGAGATGGAAATTTGAAAAAATAGGGGTTTCTAAGATGGAAAGTTGGAAAATTAGGGAATCCTGAGATTCAAAGTTGGAAACTTAGGGTTTTCTGAGATGGAAAATTGAGGAATTCCTGAGATACAGAACTGAGAAATCAGGGCATCCTGAGATACAAAATTAAAAAATTAGGGTATTCAGAGATACAAAATTGAAAAATTAGGGTATTCTGAATTACAAAATTGAAAAATTAGGGCTTTCTAAGATACAAAATTGATAAATTAGGGCTTTCTGAGATACAAAATTGATAAATTAGGCTTTTCTGAGATGTAAAATTGAAAAACAGGGCTTTCTGAGATGCAAAATTGAGAAATTAGGGTATTCTGAGATACAAAATTGAGAAATTAGGGTTTTCTGAGATACAAAATTGAAATATTAGGGTTTTTTTTTTTAATGATTACCAGGTTGGAGGAGGAGAAATTGGATTTGAGCTTATTTTCCTTGACCAGATCAGAGACAGCAGCAGTGGGGGAAGAATGGGGGGAGGATGAGGGTAAGATTTTGGGGAAAATGCGGAATTTTTTGGTGGAGCTGAGGAAGGGGGTGGGAGTGAGGGAATTTTAGGGGGGAGATCGTGTGGTGGTGAAAGGTGGAGGGTGAAGGATCTTGATGGCGGAAAAAGAAGACATTTTTTAGGGGGCTGGATTGGGAGGATTTGGGGGGTGTGATTTCAAGGAGGAAGGAGGGAGAGGGGAGAGGGAATAAATAGGTAGAGGGAGGGCGGAGAAAACAGAGAGGAATGGTGTGGAAGAAACCGCACTGGAAGTTGGCTAATTTTTTAGACAGAGATAAATTCACTCCCATCTATGATGAAATCAACCCCTATTTTTCAAAATGGACTGCACAGGCCACACCATCGGATGATCCAAACCGCCCATTGTATGGGCCAAAATGTAAATAGCTTGTGCCCATAAATCATTTCCATAGGCTTTTTCTAACCCTCCTATCTAAAGAAGGACGGTTGGGATCATCCTGTTGAAATGATTTCTGAGGCGAAACCTATTTATATTGTGGCCCATCAAATGGACGGTTGGGATCATCCTATGGTGTGGGCTTTTTCTATGCTCGCATAGGCATAGAAACCTATTTAACACCAACATTCACAGCAATGAAAAGTGCAGATTCAACTACGATGGTATGAACGAATTGAGAGGAAGCTTGCAATATGGAGGAAGAGGTTTATTTCTTTCGGGGAAAGAATTACACTGATTAAAGGGGCCCTATCTAACCTGCTAGTATATTTCATGTCCTTGTACAAAATTCCAATCAAGGTAGCTTTGACTATTGAAAGATTGCAAAGGAACTTCTTGCGGGATGGAGAAGGGTCCCTAAAGAAGGTAAGGCACTTAGTAAGCTGGGATAAAGTTACACAACCTAAGGCGAATGGAGGCCTGGGTATCAGCAAGATTAGATTGCGAAACAAATCCTTAATTGGCAAATGGCTGTGGAGATATGGCAAGGAGAAATCTGCTCTGTGGCATCGGGTTATTGGACTAAAATACGGCACCAACTGGGGGGATTGGAGTTCTAAGAAGCCCGTGGGAGGAAAGGGCTCAGGTGCGTGGAAATCTATCTGCTCCGTTAAAGATGATTTTGACCAAGCAATTTGTTACAAAGTTGGACATGGCTCTAAGGTTAGATTTTGGCTTGATCTTTGGTGTGGCCAATCAAAATTATGCTTGGAATTCCCGAGCCTTTTCAGAATTGCCAGAAGCTACAGTTGCAGATTACGTGGTCAGAGAAGGTCAAGGGGGGAGAGGATTCTCGGATATTCGTTTGCGTCAGAATCTTAAGGAAGAGGAAACTCATGAGTTCGAGAGATTGCTCTGACTTATTGATCGAAGTGACATATTGTTCGCAACATAATGAGGATGAAAGAATCTGGATTCCAGCTTCTGATGGGGTTTTCACTGCTAAGTCTTTCTTTAATCTGTTGAACGACAGCTCTATTTCTCTAATGAGGCGGGTTTGGAAATCACTAGCGCCACCAAGAGTGGTGGCCTATGGATGGACCTTGATGCATCGCAAGATTAATACATGCGACCGCCTAAAGAAAAGACAGTTCAGTATGGCGAGCATGTGTGTCCTATGCCACCAAGATGAAGAAACTCTGGACCATTTAATGTTGCATTGCCTCTTTGCTTATCATCTATGGAAAAGAGCAATTGGAACCTTTGGAATTTCTTGGGTTTGCCCGCCATCTATTACTTCCCTTCTATCAGGTTGGCATACAGGACCGTTTGGAGAAATGGGATATAAAAATGGTAAAATTAAAATTTTAAACTTATTTTCTTTCTTAGGGATGATTGGAAAGGGGGGCATATTTTTACAAAAAGGGAGTTAGTATAAAAAAAATATTAAAAAATAAGGGTTTTTTTTCCCAAAAAATTAAGGGGGGCAATTGTCCCCCTTCCCTGTCAAGTGCCATCGCCCCTGTGAGAGAGAGAGAGAGAGAGAGAGAGAGAGAGAGAGAGAAGTCTCTTCAACCATCTCATGGATCCATATAATTAAGATCTCCTAGGTCCCTGCTCATATTTCATATTAAAAATAAATAGATACTTTCTTTGGATAATAACTCGATCCCATTATAATAACAAATCAATAGTCGATGTAAACATATAGTGAACATACGATTTAGGCAAGTTATTCCTAGTACTTTCTCTAAAACTTCACACCACGAGGAATGCATTGTTCATTTGGAAGTTGGAAACAAAAGGAACCACAATCATCACATATATCATTGCCTCATCTACATGCATCGGTCATATAAACATAGCACACTGCACACATAAGATTTATTTATTGATGCGAGGCTCATCCGCATAACAGCCTCGGCTCTTTATTATTACATTCGTAGATACACAAAGACAGAGCAAGAAGATAATCAGCTCCCTTATTTTAATACTAGTAGTAGTAGTACCCATCTCTCTTTGCCAAGCTGCAAATTAATCAGGTAGCGTAGGGGAAGTTGTAGTATGCGCTCCCATTCTCATGGAATACTCCATAGTAACGGCTCCATTGATTCATAGTCATACCGTCCTCATCGTACATACCAAGAATATAGGTCTCAAGACGCCCCGGCAACTTTGGAGTTCCATTCATCACATGCTGAATTAGGTTATCGTTGTAAGTTTGGGCATTTTCAATCGTTGCTTCGAATTCTCCATTATGAGGCCATCCAGTTGCCGCCACGATAAGATTCACATGGCGTTTTTTCAGAGCATAAATGGCTGAATCGAATGCATCCACCATAGAATCAAACACATATTTGTATATATAGTTTCCATCGGTTACCAGAGGGGTTGTGGCAGTGAAGAGGTAATGAGCGAGATCCAGGTTATGATGGCTATGGAAACGATATGGTAACGGGTAAACATTAACGAAGAGTGGGGCTTTATTGGAGATAAGGAAGTCAATGATGGGTGCTAGGATGACCCCGACGCTATTCCTGAAGATACATTGAGAGGGCGGATTGGTAACATCATAGTTTTCCAGATCATGTATTCCAATGGTTGTGGACACCTTGATTTTTCCCTTAGTTCTTGGATCTTGTTGGATTGCATCATTTATGTTGATCATTGCCTGGTGCAAGCTTTCAGATTCATCAAGTAATAACACGTCCTGACCAACACAGATATACTGGAATTCGACGTGAGGCCAATACCTCAATATGAAATTGCCAACCCACAAAGCTGCTTCTTGAGGGTTTTTGGCGAATACATTAAGATGACTGTTGTCAACTGGAATGATGACTTTAATGTTGGTATTGCGGAGCGCATCCAAAATATCACGGTTACCAAGGTCTGCCTTTGAAAGCCACAATTTGGTGATGTTGTTCATTTGGCAATGTCTGACCGTGTCTTGAGGAGGTATTGGGTTGCTCCTATCATTTCCGTAGACGAAACTGAGAGCAGGGGCTGCAAAATTATCATCATCATTTTCATCAGTATCATAATCATAATAATCATATATATAGGATTTGCAAGGGACCATAGAAGAAGGCAGATAAGTTATCTACACACTAGCTTAAAATACAGTAGGGGCCACGTTATAGTTATCTACACACTAGCTTAAAATACAGTAGGCGCCACGTTATTTGGGTGATCCAAACCATTAATTTTTAAGGCCCTCACATAGATAGGGTGTCCACAAAAAATCAGATCCATAGGATCATCCTAACCATTCAAACTGTGGAGGCAAAAAATGGACTAATTTGTGAAGGTTTAAAGACATCCATTTTACCTCCACAAATCGTAGGGTTGGGATGATCCTATGGATCTGATTTTTTGTAGACACCCTATCTATGTGAGGGCCTTTAAAATGGATGGCTTGGATCACCCAAACAATGTGGGCCCCCACTGTATTTTAAGCTAGTGTGTAGAGAACTCTCTACACATATGTGTAGGAACCGTTTTCTCATATGTATATGTATATGTGTGTGTGTGTGTGTTTTGATGGTGTACCCTGTTTAATTGACGGCAAAGGGAGAATATGACGGTTTTAGTAGTGTTGAGAAAGGGCTGCTGGGTGGCAGTGTGGGGTGTGTGTGTGTGTGTGTGTGTGTGTGTGTGTGTGTGTGTGAGAGAGAGAGAGAGAGAGAGAGAGAGAGATTTAAGCAAAATCTTAAATAAGTCACTTGGATTTTGGGTAATTTTACTGGACCACATTGACACAATCAAATTAGTAGGTGAGCTACAAAACCTGAAGCAGATTAATAGGGAAAAATTCTATTGAATAGATAGTAAATAGAGAGCTTTTAGCCTTTTAAGGAGAGTAGAGAGAGATTTTAGGGAAAGAGAATAATGAAAATATAAATTGTTTCATATTTAAGATAGGTTCATATTTAGGGAACGAAAATCATATTCGGATGGGATTTCGTGCGAGAGAAAAATGGAGCGCGAAAATCAAAGAATTGGAAATTTTGATTTTATTTGGTGTGGCAAACCCACAATAATAGTGGCAAATTAATTGAGAAAAATTCAAATTTTTAGAGGCCGAAAAGTCAACTAGTTTGGGACGAAGGCTTTGTTGAGTTGAGTTGAGAGGGAGAAAGTCATATTAATGGTTACAAACAAGAATTTGTAGTGGAAACAATTTTTCAAAGAAAAAAAAATCTCAGAAAATAGACGAATCACAGCGGAAAGAAACATGATTAGTGTATTATATATATTTATTTAGGGGGATGATATTTTCACCCCCTCTGTCAGTACGCATTCGCCCCCCTTATAACGTGAACAGTGGGCAACTTTAACACTTTTTGACGACAAGTCATGTTAAAAGGGGGGTGAATGTGTACTGCCGCGGGGGTATTGAAAATATCACCGCTCTTTATTTGTATGGGACTTATTTGCTAGGGACTTTCGTAGAAAGGCATTTCGCAGCTAGCTGTTGCATGAGGAAGCAGCGACAAAGGTTTAGTTTCTAGCAGATTTTGTCTTATTCATCTGAGGTGGCTGCTCTCTCGCGCAACAGCCAGCTGGAGAATATCTTTCTGAGAAAGTCACTAGTGAAACCCTATATATGTACATGGAGTTGAAGATGCCATTGAGAACACTCGCACAAAGAGAGAAAGAGAACATTCTGAATTAAAACTGACTCAAATGAAGTGTTCTAAATTAAAATTGATTCAAATGAAAATGCTACCTTAACCCTTAGAACCCTCGCTCTAAATATCTTTACCTGTCCATACTTGGCATGTATGTTGTATCCATCACCACAACAAATTAAATGTATAATATCTACATTTGATTTTTTTCTTTTTCTTTTTTTTTTTCCATTCCCGTGCCCGTGCATCGCACAGGTCTGCAATTAGTTCTGAATTAAAATTGACTCAAATGAAAATGCTACCTTAACCCTTAGCACCCTCGCTCTAAATTTCTTTACCTGTCCATACTTGGCATGTATGTTGTATCAATCACCACAACAAATTAAATGTATAATATCAACATGCATTAAACAGTAATATATATACATATATGTATAGGGATTTTCTAGTTGAATAGTGCAAAATAGTAAAACTACCATTACCAGCAGATGTGTTGAACTATAAAAGATTAAATAACACCATTTCCAACAGCTTAAGCTTTTGGTGTAATTGGTTGTTTCAACATGGTATAGAGTAACATGTTCTTGGTTCAAAACTCCATGATATTAAAAATCGACATGCCATGGCCAACCCAAAAGAGGAGCCACTTGTGCCGTGTGTAGGCCGACCCTAAAAAGAGGGGCCACACATGAGGGGGAGTGTCAAACCATAAAAGATTAAATAACGCCATCTCCAACAGCTTAAGCTATTGTAGTAATTGGTTGTTTCAACAAGATGGGAGAGGATACTCTGATGGGAGAGAATAATCTGAATTAAAACTGACTTTCACCTCATTACATGCACATATTTTGTGAGAGAGAGAGAGAGAGAGAGAGAGAGAGAGAGAGAGAGAGAGAGAGAGAGTGTCATGCCTGAAGGAGATGCCATTGAAAACACTATCACAGACAAAGAAGAACACTCTGAATTAAAACTGACTCAAATGCAAATGCGGATGCCTCAACCCTTGCACCCTTGCTCCTTATATAGAGGGAAGGAGTGCTAAATTTCTACAACCCTGTCCACACTTGCATCTCTTTAGTATAAGTGCTCACAACCACCACAATAAATTTTAAATAAGATGGAAATGAATAATACAAAATCTGGTACAAGGTGGCTGTTCTCTCCTAGGAAATGGCTTTCACCCGAAATTTTCTAGACATCTTCTACTAATAAATGGATTCCTACAATGCAGGTCATCAAAACCACCACAATAAATTTAGTTTGTATTAATATATATATAGATTCCTAGAATGTAGTTTTCATATAAAGCATTTAGAAATTTTACATCTATCAGTTATAAGATATTTAATTGCTATAGAGAAATTTTAGATTTAAAAATGATTTAATAACAGCAATATGGAAATTTAAATTTATAATGGTTGATATAAGTTGGAAATTTAAATTTATAAGGTTTTATAAATTTATAAGGTTTTGCAAATTTATAAGGCGTTTAAAATTGTAATGGTTTAAATAAGTTGGTTTTATATCCAAAATGTACAAAGTTGCAAAGGAAATCTAGGAAAACGATAGTGTTAGGGAGATGATATTTTCACCCCCGCCACCCTTTCAGTACGCATTCGCCCCCCTTATAACGTGAACAGTGGGCAACTTTAACGCTTTTTTTTGCGTTAAATCACATTAAAAGTGGGGCGAATGGGTACTACATGAGGGTGAAAATAACATGGCAACTGTATAGTGCAAATTAATGACAAATAGAGAAAGAGCCAATCTGTTAACGGTGGGGAAAGTGACCCATGCAAGAATGATGCATGACAGAATAACAACACGGTTCTACGATGTGCCGAAGGAAATATAGGCAAACCAATTGTGTTCTACGATGTGCCGAAGGAAATATAGGCAAACCAATTGTGTTAAAGATAACTTTACCAGCAGTATGAAAGGGTTTAGCTATAGTCTAGAGAAAGCGTGAGACACGCCAAGAAAGGGACCCTTATAAATTCTAGATCAGCAATTTATTGCAAACCAAACAAACACAACTGCCAATGATTTCTACCACGCGAGGTGATGTACCCACTGAGAGAGATCGTGAAGATCATAATCTCATAAGATTATCCAAATAATAAATGTAAGATTTAGACCATTCTGTAAATATTCAATCAAGCCATTTTGAATTGATTGTATTATTGAAAATCTCTTAACCTAGAGTAATCTCGATAATCTAGTTATTGACGTAATCAAACTAACATTAAATTTTTAAGGAAATAGCTTAATCTAACTATATGCATCAGGCCAGTCATGGAAGATAAACTCTGTTTTTGAACATGAAGGGATCATTATAGAATCCTCCGTCCAGAAGGAAAATTAGATACTTAGAAACCATAGTTCTAATTCAATTTCTGTTTGTTTGTCAGCGGGTTAAATAATAAAAGACGAGCTAGCACATTATCAAAGCATCTATTGCCACATCAGTGGCCTACAATATTTATCACTCTTTATCAATATTTATTTGGGATTTGCTAGTTAGTTTCAGGTAAAGCCATTTCGCAGCTGGCCTTTGCATGAGAAAACAGCCACACAGGCGTACTTTTTAGCAGATTTTGTCTTATTCATTTAATTTATCGGAGGTGGCTGTTCTCTCGTGCAAAAGTTGGCCACGAAATGGCTTTCTGCGGAATTGCCTAGCAAATACCTCAAGAGGCGTGTTGCATGGTCTTGATCGCATCCCGAATGGACGTCCCATGCATGAGCTGAGAAAAGGAATGTGAAAAATAATGGTTGTCGTTCACACGAGACAACATGATTCTATTCCAAAAATAAAATAAAAAAGTGATTCCTATACATGTCTTAAAAAACGTAATTCTAATTATGGAAGCACTCAAGAGAATAAGAATTGATTCTAACTTGTATAGAGGGTTAGGATCAACCATCTATTGTGTGGTCCCTGTATAGATCGGAGGGTTAGGATCAAGCCATATATGGAAATGATTTTTGGAGCACAGCCTATTTACCTATTTAGGTTGTGTCCCATCTAATGGACGGTTTGGATCATCCTATGGTGTGGGCCGTACGCTACTTTTTGAAAAATAATGGACTATAAAGCCTTTCATCATATTAAAATTCGCCAGTTCATATTATTTTAATGATATTGACATACGATGTTTTAAATGACGAGGGAGTCTAGACTCATGGGCGACCTTGGAAAAAAGAGGGCAAAGGGCTCCCTCATTGGTCAAATCCCATTTAAGATGGCACGGAAACTTAAAACAATAAGGAAAATTTTTCAAGTGACATCGGAAAAGTAGGGAAATGTCCGATTGAAGTCACCCAATTTCAACATGTCCATTTGGTGTTACGCCCATTTCCCGCCTGAAAAATGGACCCAAATGCCCCTTGTCAAATCAAAAGCTTTTTACTTACTTCCCATGCAAGTAAACCATGTTTTCATCTTTTTTTTCACTCCAAACAATTTTTACAGCTGAGGTTTTCTTCTTTCTTCTTTCTTTTTTCTTCTTTACTCCAAACCATTTTTACAGTTAAGGTTTTCTTCTTTCTCCTTTCTTCTTTCTTCTGTATAATCACCATGTTTTCTTCTTCTTCACTCTTACCCATTTTTACAAGAAAAATGAAGAAAACATCAACCGTACAATCACCATGTTTTCATCTTCTTCTTCACTCCAACCCATTTTTACAAGAAAACAGAAAAAAACCTAAATAGGTAAGTGGAAGTTTTTTTTTCAGTTTTTTTTTTTAATGTAAATATTGGATAATCGTTATCTATACTGGTTTTTCCGGCTTACTTTCAGGGGAAGATGGTGGGTTACATTGATAATCCGTCGTTTAGATTTGATACCCCCTGTAAATATTAGATAACCCTCATTTATATTTGGAAACGTTGTTTTTCTTATGATCTGAAACCTATTTTAAAACTAATAACTGATATTTGGATTTTTTAGTTTCATTTTGTTGGTGTGTTCTGAAGAAGTTGGTATGGTATAAATTGATAACCTCAGTAAAGAATTGGATAACCCTTGTTTCTAAATTGATAACCTCAGTATAAATTGGATAACCCCTGTATAGAATTGAATAACCTCAGTATAAATAACCTAAGTATAAAATAAACATCAGTATAGAGTTGGATACCTCAGTCTAAAATTGATAACCTCATTAAAGAATTGGATAACCCTTGTTTCTAAATTGATAACCTCAGTATAAATTGGATAACCTCTATATAGAATTGGATAACCTCGGTATAGAGTTGGATAACCTCAGTATAAAATTGATAACCTCAGTACAGAATTGGATAACCCTTGTTTCTAAATTGATAACCTCAATATAAATTGGATAACCTCTTATAGAATTAGATAACCTCAGTATAGATAACATACGTATAGAATAAACATCAGTATAGAGTTGGATAACCTCAGTATAAATTGAAAACCTCTGTAAAGAATTGAATAACCCTTGTTTCTAAATTGATAACCTCAGTATAAATTGGATAACCTCTGTATATAATTGGATAACCTCAGTATAGATAACCAAAGTATAGAATAAACATCAGTATAGAGTTGGATAACCTCAGTATAAATTGAAAAACTCTGTAAAGAATTGGATAACCCTTGTTTCTAAATTGATAACCTCAGTATAAATTGGATAACCTCTGTATAGAATTGGATAACCTCAGTATAGAATAAACATCAGTATAGAGTTGAACAACCTCAATATAAATTGAAAACTTCTGTATAGAATTGGATAACCCTCTGTAATTCATAAATAAAAGATAGGCCTAGTATCCAATACATAATCCATATCTGTACATAATAACCCTTGCTCACATGTTCAAATTTGACTTGAAATTGTAATGTTTTTACATACGTGTTTGAAAACTACCCTGTACACAATTCATAGTTGCTATCTCAATGATATATAACAGATAGACCTTGTATCCAATAGATAACACCTTTGTGTATTTCATAACCCCTTGGTTAGAGCTGCCAATCTGCTTGCAATTGTGATATTTGTAATGTATAGTCTTTATAATTTGTTCTAGACTTGACATAAGGGATCCTTCTTGAAATTGTTAATGTATGCAATAGGTAAGCCATATTTGTCCCTTATAACCCCTCTTTATAACTAGCAACCTTATTGAATTTTTTATCTTTACACATGATTGAAATTGTGTTCATTTTGTGTCGTTGCAGGTATTCGTAAATGCCTGAGTTTCTTTTACACTATGATGGTTATTTGAATGATGAAGTTTCTTGGGAATATGTCGGAGGGAGGAAGTCATTGATTTCGGTGAGTCGTCGGATTAGTTTGCTAGATTTTGAAGATCTTATCCACAAAACAATGGGGAGTATAGGTAGGGAGGTGTTACCATGGTTTTAAATTTCGACGGATTTCGGTGGAGACCAACACCGAAACCACCAAAAACCAAAATGGTCATTTATTTCGGCCGAAATTTCCTTTTTCCGAAATTTGACCCAAAAAAACTGTTTTTTTTTAAATTAATTTAATATTTCACCGAAATTTCGGTAATTTCGGCCGAAATTTAATATTGAATAAAATATTAGTTTTGATTTTGGATTTCGATCGAAATTTTGAAATTTCAGGGTCCGAAACCGGTACCGAAACCAAAATTTTAAACCTTGGGTGTTACTATTGATAAAATGTCGATACATTGTTGATCCGTACATAACCACTTTGGTTGATGTTGATAATGACGATATCCTCCAGTCCCTGATGAAGATTTTTGACAAAGAAGCGGTCAATTCTGTGATGCTGTACATAACCCAAAGCAGAAACCCCGAGGGTATTAATTCAATGAATACGTCTATGCTTCCCCCGAACAATGTTTGTATGCCTATTTCTGAACCAATGCTAGCTAAACAATTGTGGTGGGGAAAGTGACACTTAGGAACGTCCAATATCTGTACATATCAAAAAGTAAAAAATTCTTAAGAGGATCCTTAAGGACACTCCTTCCCATCCAAGAGATAAGATTGTTGGACCACGCATCCAAGACAGAATAACAACACAGTTCTACGATGTCTTGAAGGAAATGAAAGGGTTAAGCTATAGTAGATCTAGAGAAAACGTGAGACACACCATGAAAGGAACCCTTATAAATTCTAGATCAGAAATTTATTGCAAAGCAAACAAACATAAATTCCAATGACTTCTACCACGAGGTGTTGTACCCACTGAGAGAGATCATGAAAATCATCATCTCATAAAATTATCCAAATAATATATAAGATTTAGACCATTCTGTAAATTTGCAAATCAAGCCATTTTGGATTGATTGTATTATTGAAAATCTCTTAACCTAGAGTAATCTCGATAATCTAATTACTGACATAATCAAACTAACATTAAATTTATAAGGAAATAGCTTAGTCAAACCATATGCATCATGCCAGTCATGGAAGATAAAATCTGTTTTTGAACATGAAGGGATCATTATAGAATCCTCCGTCCAGAAGGAAAATTAGATAGTTTGTAGAGAAACCATAGTTCTAATTCAATTTCTGTTTGTTTGACAGCGGGTTAAATAATAAAAGATGAGTTAGCACATTATCAAAGCATCTATTACCACATCAGTGGCGCCCTACATTTATTAGTCTTTATCAATATTTATTTGGGATTTGCTAGGGAGTTTCACGGGAAGCCATTTCACAGCTGGCCTTTGTATGAGAAAACAGCCACACAGGCGTACTTTTTAGCATATTTTGTCTTATTCATTTAATTCATCTGAGGTGGCTGTTCTCTCGTGCAAAAGTTGGCCACAAATGGCTTTCTACGAAATTGCCTAGCAAATACCTAAAGAGGCGTGTTGCATGGTCTTGATCGCATCCCGAATGGGCATCCCATGCATAAGAAAGGATTATGAAAAATAATGGTTGTCGTTCACACGAGACAACATTATTCTACTCCAAACAATAAAATAAAAAAGTGATTCCTCGTAATTCTAATTCTGGAAGCACTCCAAAGAATAAGAATTGATTCTAACTTCTATAGAGGGTTAGGATCAACCCTCTATTGTAAGGTCCTTGTATAGATCGGAGGGTTGGGATCAAGCTATGGAAATGATTTTTGGGGCACAACCTATTTAGGCTGTGTCCCATCTAATGGACGGTTTGGGTCATCCTATGGTGTGGGCCGTACGCTACTTTTTGAAAAATAATGGACTATAAGGCCTTTCATCATATTAAAACTCACAAGTTCATATTATTTTAATGATATTGACATACGATGTTTTAAATGACGAGGGAGTCTAGACTCATGGGCGCCCTTGGAAAAAAGAAGGCAAAGGGCTCCCTCATTGGCCAAATCCCATTTAAGATGGCACGTAAACCTAAAACAAGAAAATGTCTCTAGGGGAATTTGACCAATAGGGCCACCCTTTGCTCCCTATTGTCCAAAGGCGCTTGTGAATCTAGCATTCATCTTTAATAATTGTACTAAGTAACCTTGTCTTTTATTTTTTTAATTGGATTATAGGAGCTTTTTAGGAATTGTATTCATGGTTTTAAATTTCGTCCGAAATATGAAATTTCAGTCGAAATTAGGCCAAACCCCAAATTTTGCGAAATTTCAAATTTCGGTTCAAAATTAGGTAAATTGGTTTTTTTATATAAAAAATAATATTATTCCGAAATTTCGGAATGAATAAAACAAGCCTTTTTTAATTATCAGATTTCAGCCGAAATTATAGAAATTTCGAAATGAATAAAACAAGACTTTTTTTATTGCCGAATTTCGGATGAAATTACCGAAATTTTTCTGCCAAAATTTCGGAATGAATAAAACAGGACTTTTTTTAATTAATGGATTTCAGCCGAAATTTCAGTTTCGGTGAGGGCCGAAACCGAAATTTTAAACCATGATTGTAATAATTAATAACCTTTGACAGATGGGTTAAATAATAAAAGACAGGCCGAGTGAGTGTAATATCAAAACATGATAGATTAAAATACAATAACCTATTTTTCAATGTAGTATTTGAAATTAATTAATGAGAAATTTACCATTTAAATTCTTAAAGATTCTGAAATGACATTTAGGGTCGATTTTCAACTTATTGACCTGTCAGTTTCACTGTACAGAAAAAAGACTGAACCACTCTTTTGTACAATCTCCAAAGCAATCAGATTTTTTAGCATGCGCGTTCGACAACCTTTATAAAATCTTATAAAATCTATTTACGCCTATTTTGTATTCCTAAGAATTAGAGAAAATAGAAATCACAATAATCTTGTTCGGCTCACCTACCCACCACAAGTGCATTTCTAAAAAATTTCACTTTTGCGCCTTTTTCACCCTAAGAGATCTCATCAATCCGGAGTTGCTTCCGAGATCTCATCAATCCGTTTCTCTCAGCTAAAAATGAGAAGCCTTGCAGAACACACCCGCCATCCCATTCTTTCCCAAGAAAAGCGGGAAAAACAGATTGATGAGAATCTTCATAAATGATTATTAGTCGCTTTGAAGAATTTGAGTTTTTCGTCGTAAGAGAATGTAAAATTTCTGAAACGGGCTCAACGGGCCGATTAGCCGAACAAGATTCTATGAGATATTTTCGCTCTTCTCATTCTTCACCACTTAAAAAAGGACAATCCCTGTCACGACCCAAACCCCACCCTGGGCGTAGGACGTGGCAGCGTCGTACACCTGCAAGACGAGTCACACAAATGTACAAGGCTACAAAGCAATAACAGAACATAGACCTGGCATTCCATAATTAAAATATATATCAAAGTCTCAAATACTGCAGGCCCAACAAGGTCAAATCAAATCTCAACTCTCCCCTGAATCAAAAGTAAAATAATAAAGTCGTTACATCTTATTCAAAGTACTCATTTCCTAATGAATTGAAAATAACTAAACTAATCTTCAAGCCAAAGTCCAGTTCAAATGCTAAGCATCCTGTTCCTCGTTAACCTCACGAGGGTCAAGACCTGAAAATGTTATATAACCACAGTCAGCTGAAAAGCTCAGTACATAATAAAGCGCTACTCTAAGTACAGTCTAAGCATGCCAATGCTCAATATGGGTCAGATAACATAATCAAAGCTGAATAGTGAGGTCTCAACTGAACAATAGGCACAACAATAATTATAAGTGCATGTCAAATAAATTTCTGAGTTACAGGTGCATTAGAGCAATGCAATATCAAAGTTATGGTCAAAGCCTAAAAGATGTTCAGAATTCAAATACACTTCAGAGTCATTGGCACGGTCAAGAAGACATGTTATTGCTTACACCGACAGTCCACGGTGTTGGAATTAGTTCCTCAAAGTTCAAATACAAGTCGACAAGGCCATCGTTTTATCCCACTAACGGGCCAAAAGTTCCAGTGTACTACTCCCACGGTGGGTTTCAGAATTTGCCAATTGTACTACCCCCATATGGCAGGGTTTAAGAAATACCCAAGCCTCTAAATAAGTGTCCAGAAATAGGTTCAGGGATTCATATTCAAATAGTTCCAAAGATTCAAAGTTCAGAACTGATAGTTTCAAAGGTTCAAAGTTTGTCCAGAAATAGGTTCAGGGATTCATATTCAAACAGTTCCAAAGATTCAAAGTTCAGAACTGATAGTTTCAAAGGTTCAAAGTTCAGAATTGATAGTTTCAAAGGTTCAAAGTTCAGAACAAATATCCACAACAGTTATTTCAAAGGTTCAGAATAGTAACAGTGTCACACTAAATAGGCGAAGTAGAAATAGGTATGCTAGACCTAAGGCTATTTCAGAGGTTCAAAGATATCTATCAAAAGGTTCCAAAGTCAATATCAATTCAAAGTGTATAGGGTTTATAAAATACCCAAAGTAGTACGTTATTACGTACCTTAATGACGAAAACTTCTTATTTTCTTAATCACTTTAGTCACCTGCAATCAATAGTATGTATATTCTCCATGAGTTTCATTATTAATTCCATTCCTATCAGGCACATATATCCTCCTACTGACACAAGACACCCTTTGGTGTCCCTTCGGAAAAGAATGGCTACATCGTCTTAGGGTTCTTTTAGTATTTTGAATTTTTTATCATTATAGAGTCTCCTAAACTTTTTGAAACTATTTTTAACAGAAAGCACTCGTTTCAAGCATGTCCGTAGAGTACAAGAGCGCCGATAACGGACGAGAAATGAAGAAGTTATGAATTTTCGAAGTTTCACGAAATTCTAGCGTTCGGACGTCCCTTCGGAAGTCCTAAGATATGTTTCGGAAGTCCTAAGCTATGCTTCAGAAGTCCTAAGATCACGGACTGGGTTTTTCCAGCAGAATTCCAGATTCGTCCCGAAAACATCAAAAGACCATAACTTTCTCATTTTAACTCCGATTCACTCGAGGTTGGATCCATTGGATTCGTATCGACGAGAGCAATCTATCTAAATCAATTTCACACTCCAAAAGTCTCAGATTTATTTATCATAATTAATCTAAGCTTTTAAGGTATAACCCAAACCTAGATTCTTAGAGTTCTAAAACTCAATTCTTAGTTTATTAGGGATCTATAAATTCATCCCTAAATTCTTATACAATTTTTTACACAAAACCATCTAAATCATAATAACAAGTCTCATTAAATCATAGTTTTAGGGTTCTTAACATGCCAAGTTTTATGTATAACATAGATCTCACCTTGATTCACGGCTTCGACTCCGAAATTGCGATCTCCTTGGCCTTCTTCTTCTCCCTCGGATTTCTTTCTCTAGGGCTGAACAAAGCGTTTAGGGCTTGTTTAGTCATGAAACAGTATATTTATAGGCTTTCTTAAGAAGCCCTAATCAAAGCCAAATTCTTAACGGACAAAAGCACCCTTTCTTAATAGAGGGAACGAAATTTCAGTAAGGGATATTTTCGGTATCTTACAATCCCGGTAAAAGAATGGTTGTCGAACACGCCCTGAGTGTACAAAGAAGTTAATTAGACAAGAGTTGTCATCTCTCTCTCTCTCTCTCTCTCTCTCTCTCTCTCTCACACACACACACACACTTTTCCTTTTCTTCTCTGGAGTGTCTCATTCCTCTTATTCTTCTTCTTCTTCTTCCATTTGTTGTGTTCATCAACACTTCTAATTTATCTTTCTCTAGATTAAAAAAAAAAGAAAACAAAATCATGTCAAGTGACCCAACTTAATTTGTTTTAAAAAAATAGTGCCACGACCACCATTTTGAGGGAGACAAGAAACGGTTGGGATCATTCTTAACATTTTTTTGGTTTTTCATTCTCAAGACAAAAACAGTGCAGATGTGCTCGGGAGAAGGGTTAAAGAACATGCCCTTATTCTCCATCTTCTACCTCTTACTCATCTTATTTTTCTCCGTTCTGCTTATTTTCTTTCAGTTTTCTTCATCCTCTTTTTCTCTAAAGCAATGGATGAATATTCATATCATTTTAGAGTTCTCTATAAAGGATTAAAATACTTAGGACCAATCTCAGCGACAAGAATATAGTAAGAAGAAAAATTGAAATGCCTAAAAAAATAGTGTACAAAAGATGAAGAATAACAAGAATAGATAAGAACGAGAAAAAGATGATGATACTTCCCTTATATAAGCTCCGGATTGTAAATTGGGTTTTTTATTGCTCTAAATTAACTATTTACCTCATAAAAACGATGAAAGTGTAGTGGCTTAAAAAAGCACAATTTCTACTATAATCTAGCTTTTTATGATAGCAGACTTCGAGAGCTTCGAATGCACAAAATTTTTACTAAATTCGGACCTAAATTTACTAATTAAGTTCTGGTCATTCAAAGATAGGCCAAAAGTCTACTAGAACTTTTCGTTGTAAATAGTAAGTTTCACCATTTCCGCTATAACTCTCAAAATACTAGAAATTTTTCAGTGAGGATCATTTTGTTAGAAAGTAGACTTTGAAATCTTCAAATGGGTACAAATTCCAGTAAAGATGAAGTTGAATTGACTGAGTTATAATCGTTCAGATTTAGGATCAAATTTTCCGCCCTAAACAGTTTCCATCGTAAATTGACAAGTTTCACCATTTCCACCGGCCATAATACTCAAAATGCTGAAAATTTTTCAACAACCAAATCCCGGATAGTTAGATGAGCGTGGTTTTGCAACTAATTCTATTTTTGGGTTTGGGTTTGTAAATACCCAAAAATACCCCCCTTCAAATTTTCGTCCCCCTCTTTTAAAGAGGAGCGTTTTTGTCTATTCGTGTTTGACTCTGATTAGGGCTTCCTAAGAAAGCCTATAAATATATAGTTTTGTGGCTAAACAAACCCTAAACATTTTGTTCAGCCTTAGAGAAAGAAATCAAAGGAAGAGAAGGAGAAGAGCAAGGAGATCGCAATTCAGAGCCTTCGACCGTGAATCCAGGTAAGAACTTTGAGTATTCTTCATTTGATACAAACTAAAAACAAGATTGATAGATTTTGATAAAGTTTAAATCGATTAGATTTTGGTATATGATTTATCTAAGGGATGAATTCATGGATCCCTAAGAGAACTTTGATTTTAGAAATATGGTTAGGGTTCAAATCGATCCCTAAAAAGATTTGATTAATTTTTTATAATTAGATCTAAGAATTTTTTAGCATGAAATTTGATTAGATGGATTCCTCTCGTCGATACGAGTCCAACGAATCAAACCACGGGCGAATCGGATGTCAAGCGAATGAGTTATTGTCATTTTAGTGTTAAAAACAATGAAAAATCACGTTTTGGGGAAAAACTGGGCCCGCACATGGGGCGGACGTTCAGCAAAAATGGCAGACGTTCGTCTGTACCTAGTTGGGTAAACCGAGAGATTCCCGGACGTCCGGCGAGATAGTTTTCCCCTAGCAGTTCAAACTTCGAAAATTCATAACTTATTCGTTTCTTATCTGTTTTCAACGCTCTTGTACACTACGAATATGCCGGAAATGAGTACTTTCTGTTAAAAATAGATTCAAAAAGTTTTGGAGACTCTTAAATAATGAAAATTTCAAAAATACTAAAAGAACCCTAGAGTGGTTTACCGATTCGTTTCCGAATGGACACTAAAGGGTGCCTTATGTCAGTATGAGGACATATATGTTCGATAGGAGAGAAATTAATAATGAAACTCATGGAGAATATCCATATCCTTAATTGCAGGTAACTAAGTGATTAAGAAAAAAGAAAAGTTTTCGTCATTGAGGTACGTAATAACGTACTATTTTGGGTATTTGTAAACCCTCTTCACTCTGAATCACTGTTCTTAACTTTGGAAACCTGTATTAATACCTTTGAACTTCTGAATTAGCCTTGGTCTAGAATGCCAATTTCTGTTTGGCCTATCTAGTGTTTTACCACTACTATTCTGAACCTTAGAAATAATTGTTATGAATATATGTTCTGAACTCCGAACTATTGAAACAATCAGTTTGAATTTTGAATACTTAGAACTATTTGAATATGAACCTTGAACACTTCTGTGGAGGCTTGGATTATTTATAGACCTTGCCATATGGGGGTAAAACAATTGGCAACTCCAGACCCGCCGTGGGGTAGTACACTGGAACTTCTGGCCCGTCAGTGGGATAAAACGTTGGCCCTGTCGACTTGTATCTGAACTTGAGGAACTAGTTCCAACACCGTAAACTGTCGGTGTATAAGCAATAACATGTCTTTTGGAACATGCCGATGACTTTAAAGTGTATTTGAATTCTGAAAACCTTTTGACTTTGAACATAACTCAGTCATTGAATTGCCTTGCTGCACTTTTGATTAAGAACCTTATTTGACATGCACTTGTATCTGCTTTGTGCCTGTTGATTCAGTTGAGACCTCAGTATTCGGCTTTGCTTCTGTTATCTGAACCATATTGAACCTTAGCATGCGTAGACTATACTTAGAGTAGTGCTTTATTATGTACTGAGCTTTTCAGCTGACTGTGGTTATATGATATTTTCAAGTCTTGACCCTCGTGAGGTTAACGAGGAACATGACGCTTAGCTTTGGATTTGGACTTTGGCTCAGAGTTTAGTTTAGCTTTTTCAGTTTATTAGGAAGTGAGTACTTTGAATAAGATGTAAAGACTTTACTATTTTATTTTGCTTTGACTCTGGGGAGAGATGAGATTTGATTTGACTTTGATGGGTCCGCATCAATTGAACTTTAATATTTTTTGTTATGAAATGCCAGGTTATTTCTGTTATTGCTTTGTAGCCTTGCACATTTGTGTGACTTGTCTTGCAGGTGTACGGCGTTGCCACGTCCTACGCCCAGGGTGGGGTTTGGGGCGTGACAGGGTTCCTTTCAACAACTAGATCTCAGTGATTGGTGAAGAAGCAATAAGAGGGAAGGAGGAGGGTTTTATGAATTATGTTGATGATGCATTGATGCTACTCTATATTTGCTTGCACTGCAAAGGGAGATGAGAAAAATAGAAGATTGGAAGATGTAGATAATGGTGTTGATGTTGGTGCTCCTACCATGGATGCCATGGCCATTGCTTCTCTTTTTGTTTTGGTAGATTGATGCATCTCTTCTTTTCGGTAGAGGCGGAGCCAAATTTGAATTTGTTTATGATGTTAGTGCTTTTTTGAGATTTTTTTCCCAGTTAGCATTTTTCTTGAAATTTGTTCCGTAGTTTGTATTTTTTTTTTTTTGCAACTCTCTCTCTCTCTCTCTCTCTCTCTGTAATTAGCGCTTTTTTCATAGCATTTTTTGAGATTTTTTTGTAGCTCTCTCCAACTGATTGACTAAAACCTTGGTAAGAGTTATTAAATGGAATGGCAACTTAGAGAGATAATTATGATAGTTTGGGGGAGCTGATATTTACGCCCCTTTTAATTGTGCGGACACCCCGATTTGAAACCTTTTCACCGGTTAAAAAAAGTACCCGGTTACACATAGTAAGTCTTTTTTAAATGACCAAAATACCCATAAAAGCATCTAAATCGCCAACTCTATTTTCCATCATTCCCACACATCTCGCCCAAATCCAGAGTCCAAGCTAGGCGGGAAATGGCTGCCTGATTACATGCCATGGCCCGCTGGAATGGGAAAAGAGATAGGATTTGTTTCCGTTCTCTTTTTCTCCGATTACGAGTGCATGCCGTGTTTCAGCTACTAAAAAACATCGGCCTTTTTACTTTCTATTTTCCTAAGAAAACCTAAAATCACACAATCGGATTGGTAACTGTAGAAAGCTCAGGGTGTGTTTGGCAATGTTTCAAGTTAAACAATGGGGTTCTAATTTCTTCTAATTTCTTCCAATCTATTTATATTTTGTCTCTCGGAAAAAAATTATATGAAATAGTACCATTATTATGGCGCACAATTTTAATGTTGTTGGATTTTTATAAGTAGATCTTGATTTGCAATGGAATTTATGAGAAGTCAATAAATAATTGCATCTTCTGTAAATACGATCTTGATTTGCTTATGCTCTCATAAGTCAAATCGTTCATATCGAGAGCTTCTTGATATCAGGATACATTTTCAGCAAATTTTTGGAACTTACCTCTCGACATTAAGAATTGGGTAGCTTATTGTGTTGTGTTTACATTGTTGTTCAGAGAATGCTTTAAACACTTGTTTCTGTAGATGGCTAAGATGAGATGCTTATTTAGTTTTGTGTTGTATGGCATAGCTTGAAGGAGCTATTACAGTATTACAGGATTTGTGTTTCTACACTACCTGGAATAAAACCCAGAAAGACCTTCTAAGTTAGGCGTTGTAAGCTCGAATTTTTGGCAAGACGCTCCTGGGCTTGGGAGAGAGACAGACGTGTGGGGAGAGAGAGAGAGAGAGAGAGAGAGAGAGAGAGAGAGAGAGAGAGATGGGATATGAATCAGAGAACAGCCACCTCAGATGAATTAACGAATAAGACAATCCAAATGATAGAATCCGCTCAGGAAATACCATTTCACTATCCAAATGATAGAATCACAGGAAATGGATTACTGGACTAGGATTCCAACTCTAAGTTCTAATTCCTGATTTCTGCAATCCAAACGTGCTCTTAGGTATAGATGGCAAAACGTGATGTGGCAAAAAAAAAAACGGGACGGCAAAAATTCAAGTTTAATACGGTACTCGTTCAAAATAACTTGGTCAAAAAAACAAAAACACAAGAAAATGAATTTAGAATTTTGTTGGCGGTAAAATTGGGAAGTTGACAAAAAAAATGTGTTTAAAAGGCATTTTAATTAAAGCGTTTGCCTCAAAAAAAATGGAGCTTTAATCGTTGTAAAAGTTTTTAACGGAGTTTTAAACGGCACACCAATAAAACACGCTTTTTCCGTTTAAAACGGAGTTTTGTTAACTATGCACTTAGGTCATTTGTTCTGGGAAATGATATATTTGCCCCTTTTTCTTACTTGGGACAGCCCCCTCTAGTGTGAGGGGGGGGGGGGGGGGGGGGGGGCTGTCCCAAGTATGAAAAGAGGATGAATATATCACTTCCCTTTGTTTTTATCTTATTTTGATTTAGGGATTTGCTAGGGACCATCGCAGAAGGCATTTCGTGGGCGGGCTGTTGCACGAGAGAGAGGCCATGATGTGGTAGCAGGGGAATAGAACAAGACTAGAGTTAAATTTCAAATTACTCATGCAAGTGAGAATTGCATATCCACATACACATTTCCATCTAAGCTCAACAGGGTACCACCCAGTGTGTGAATGAGGAACGAGTTGACGACAAATCGATATAAACATGTGCAAGTTGATATTTGATCATAGTTGTGATCAGATCAACAATCAAACTATACACGCCTGTTAGATAAAAAGGGCTTAAATGCATCATAATCGAGAGGGTTACTCTTATTACTCTTCCCAGCCATAGTAAATGTAAAGGCCGTTCAAACTGAAGTCTGTAGGAAAGCCATCCCATAACATAGGCAAGCTAGAGAAAATAGGAGATGGATGTAAGAGGACAGAGCAGATACACTAATACACATAAACCTCCATTCTCAAGAAAAATGAAGTTTTACAATTGGGTTTCAACTAAAGCACATAACCTTGAGAAATGGCAACACTTTCTGAGCGTGGTAATCAAGGCCACCAAGCCTTTAGGATGCCCGATATGAACAGTTCATCTGTTAAAAAATAAATAGACTGCAAGGGGAATGAATGGCGCCCAAAAAATATATAAATAAACTAAAAGAAAGAAGAAAAACAGCCAAAAAAAAACTTCCTTAAATAGGAAGCTCATTCATGGAAAAAAAAAAAAAACTTCAGAAAAACCACGATCAATGCTAAGGCACCTGATCATTTGAAAGCATGTAGATTGTAAACCTTGAAAGTTATACCCCTAGACCTGAGCAGTGTTGGAAATTTTCAAAATAAAAAGAGAATTAAGACAGATTTTCAGAGAGGGTCGGTCGACCGGGGTATCCCGGTACCCCGGGCTACCGCGGATTGGTTACTGGAAACTTGAACGATTTCCAAAAAGATATGGCCGGCCGACCGCGGTTCTTTGGATCAGAAAGATTGGTTACTGGAAACTTGAACGATTTTCAGAAAGGTATGGCCGGTCGACCGCGGTTCTTTGGATCAGAAAGAATAAAAGGAACAAAAGCATGCCGGCGGGTAACCACGGAAGCCCAGTCGACTGCGGTTTTTCGAATATCTATCCGTTGGGAGAAATAGGCATGGCTTTTCACTTCCATTTTTTAACCTTTCTTCATGTCTTTTGCTTCCCAACAGTCATGGATGATTTTCAAACACAAGGGACACCTTGTGAATGATCCAAAACTTTTAAATCGCAAAGAGGTTCGATCAAATGGCTATTATTCAAACCAATCTAAAGGGTACTTTGAAGAGGTACTTTGAAGGGATGCTTTTCACATTGAAAAGACATCTGTGGCCCTACAAAAAGAGCAGAAAATCTGTCTTTTTAAAAGTTAGTGATTGCTGGACTTTTCTGTAATGAAATCCCCTACTTTTTTTGTTTACTCTCTTGATTTTTAAAATATTGAGTTTTATACAAAACAGTGCACTAGATACTATTTTTCTGCAGAAACAGTTTTAGTGAATTTCTCTAAGGCTTGTAATTCTAAAATGGTGTTTTGGGTTTGATTCCGCTTGTGCAAAGCGTCATCAAACACTTGTAGGATCGTCCTACAAGGCTTCATTGTATCTTGGAGGCAATTCGCAGATACCTGTTGCACACTACTGGTGGGGGCGAATATTGTCTTAAGGAAAGCCATTACGCCCCTTGAAGCATCACAACTTTTGATTTTAAATCTTCGTCAGCCACAGATCCCACCAACAATCTTAAGACAATATTGCTCTTCATGGAGATCTTCAAGGCATGTTTCAAGAAGATAAGATGATGAATTTGATACAATGGTATGAATCACTTTAGTTGGACTTGATTACATAAGGTACGCTTTTCAGATTATAAATTATATTTAATTTGATCAAATTAAGCATAAAGAATTATGCTTTGTGATGTCTTCTTATTTCCCTTACAAGAAAGAAATCCACCATATTGGAATTACCATCGCAAAAGTCAATGTTTCAAGGAGGTTTAATTCTCTTGAAAAATTGACTTTATGTCAATATTTAGAGAAAAGTAGAGTTTAATACGCTTACCTCTAAGATGGTTGAATCTCTTAAGAAAATTGACTTAAATGTCAATAATTAGAGAAAGTAGAGTATAAGCACTTACCATCATATACACGGTCATTTCGTGAAGAAGTAAGAAAGGGCATAAATATTATTTTCTTATTTAGATTAAGATTCTTGTTCAGAGGAAAATTTATGAGAAGATATATGTAAGGCATATGAGAATGTTCACTTTCCATTTGACATGTTCTTTAGGACATAATTGAGAAAAGTGAATGATATCCATGTATGACATAGTTAATTTTATAACCTTTTATTCCTTGGTTGGAAATCGAAAAAGAAACAAACATGAAAATGTTCTTAATAAGAACAAGTATGGCTAGGTTTTCCTTATGGCTAAAGTTGGCCTAAGTTGGCGCATACTTCTTGGAAGAAGTTAGATGCACAAGATGACAAAGGAACTTGGAAGCCATGAAATTTGAGATTATACCTTCGAAGATGAAAATGTTTTTTGTATTGACTTGGGTGTGACAAGTAGTGACTATAAAAGACAATTGCCTATTTTGACTTAGTGGTCAAATTGAGAATGTAAGCATTCTGTTCAATGGGCAATCGTCACTAATAAAGACAAAAGATAAGGAATATTTGAAATAGATTTATTCTAGGAAAATTCCTTGATCATTCCGATTTAAGTTGCTTGTTTGAAACTAAAGATATTATAATCGTTAGTAGCACTTGTGATAAGTAGAATAAACTTGTTTTTAAATAAAACAAGTTATATTTTCAAGGATAATTTGAGAATAATTGGTTATATTATGTTGATGTCAAACAAGTAGTTGTATAACTCACATACTTGTTAGTATGAATATCTTAATGTCATGATTAAGAATGATATGTTGCATGTTTAATCTTGATATCATTTGAAAACTTCAAATGTGATATCAAATAAAGAAACATTGTTATCGTTAGAAAATGCATGTTTTTATACTTTCTAAAGTATAAACCATATTCAAAATGAATATTTACATCTATACATGGTTGTATGTATATGATAGTCTTTAGTATGTGAAAAATCATGATAAGTTACCTAAGTTTGGGTATGTGCATCTTTTCTATATTATAAAGATGAGTTTTGAGAAAGTTAAAACTTTTAGAAAATCAAATGAAACTAAGATCGAGTATCTTATGTATAATATAAGGAAATTACTTATTTCTTGATTCTATGAAAGTATAAAGGAAATATGTGAAATAAGTTTTGACTTATATGTACTTAGATGAAGTAATGAAGCAAAACTAATGAATAGAATATTAACAGAAATCCTAGTTAGTGTATAAATTTTACTAGCCTCTAAACTCATCTTGTATATCTTTATAAGATCTAGAAGTAAATCTTTTCTTAAGTGATCTCAAAGGAAGAAATTATAAGAAGGGTAATTTCAAGTACCCAAATACAAGAAGAAGTTAGAAAGGAATGGTATTGAGTACATATTCCTAGATATGCAAGTTTACATACTTGAGAAGTAGAACTTGAAGTTCTATGGGAAGTCACAAAGTTGTTGACCTATAGGTTGTAATCTTTTGAGATTAATTTCTCCTCTATCCAAAAGTTGCAAGATTTTAATCCATTCTAAAATCATTACAACAGTATAAAGAAGAGATAACCAATGAATAAGAATAAGGAAAAGAGATATAAAAAATAATGTGATATTGTTTTCATAATTTATTTGGTAGGAGAAACTAAAGTTACAAATTCCATCCCCCTGTTCCGGTCGCCGTTTCGTTTTGGCTACTGGAACGGAACATTTCAGTGTTTCGTCCGTTTCGTTCTACATTTCGTTCCACTCCGATGAGGGAAATTTTTTTAAAAAAATAGTTAAAAATAAGAAAAAAATCTAAATTGTTAGAAAAATATAAGAAACACTTAAATGAACTAAAAAAAATATTTATTACTTAAAAACAAAGTTTACTACAACTAAATCAAACCCAGTTTGCCCTGGTTTGTACACAAGTTAGCCCTTTCTCACACTCAAGTCACGAAAGTAGAAACTGGAGGAAGATGAAAAATACACAGCTTTGTTATTTTTTTGTATTTGTATAGTGTACACTGTCTACTGATACTCAGTGGCTTCTTTGAAATTAAAATATTCAATGACTCCTGTAGTCTGTACCAGTAAAATTGATATTTGTCAGTGAAGAATTGAACTTTGTCGTGAAGATGCTATATCTTAATACCTGGTTAATTCAATTGTCCAGAAGTAAAAGTATTGTATAGCTGTATATAATAAAATAAGCTAAATAGTGAATAGTCTTAGTCATGATTGTCAAGTTCAAGAAGTAAAATAAGTTGTATAGAATAAAATAAGCTGAATAGTAAAGTGTCTTAGTCATTGTCCAGTTGTCAACTGTCATTGTCTCTGTCAGTGCTGTCTACAATTTAAAAAAATAAGGTGAGTAATCTTAGTCAATAGTCTACAGTCATAATTGTTGTGTCAATGTCATACAAGAAAAAGTTGTGCCTAGAAAAGACGAAAGTGCATACAATATTAAATTTTTAATGTTTTTTTTAATGTTACAGGGCAGCCACCTTATTAACTTTGGGCTTGCAAGAGAAAGCAGCCACACAGGCATTAGATTTTGAAATCTTATTTATTTAAGGGAAAATGACAAATAGAAGGGGTTTCTTTTGACTATGACATTTCAAGAGGGCTGTTTTCTAAATCACCAATCAAGAGTGCAAATGACTAAAATGCCCTTGACTCTCTCTCTCTCTCTCTCTCATCACCTATTTGAAATGATTACATTTAGGAGAAAACAAATCCCAAAACCCACCTTTTTCCCTCTTCTTCTTCTTCCTCCCACCTACCAAAAAAACGTACGTATGAAAAATTCAAAAACCTCCATTTTTGAAACTCAAAAACCTCCATTGTTAGATGCCAAAAGCTCCATTCTAATGCTAAAAACCTCATTTTTAGATGTGAAAGCCTTCCTAACCCTTCATTGCATTGCACAACGCCTCCATTTTCAACAAATATTGGAAAAAAACGTTATTAGATTTGGAAATCTTAAAAATCTTCACTAGAAACCACCATTCCATTGCAGAAAGCTTCCATTGAATGGAAATGTGTGTATTTTTACCCCTCTCCCTTCTCTTTCCATTATAAGGCATGTTTATAAACTTGAATGAAAGTTTTTCATGTTAAACTACTGTCTTCCATTGCAGAAAGCCTTCAATCACTATTTAATCTTATTTAAATTACTTTAAACACTTTATAATCATTGTTATTTTACTGTAATCCACTAATTTCTTAAGTTAAATCAGTATTTCACTACCATAAACCAGTACTCAAGTGGGTGTTTATAAGTGGTTTATATAGGTTATTTGGGTAAGATTCCTCCGTAGTGGTTTATAATCGTAAGTAGTGGTTTATTAAGGGTTACCAGTGGTTTAGAGTGTTTATAATTGGTTTATAAGGATTAACAATGGTTTAAAGTGTTTATAAATGATTTATACAGGGTAAGAAGTAGTTTATAAGTGGTTTATATAGGCTTATCAGTGGTTTAGAGTGTTTACAACTGGTTTATATAGGGTAAACAGTGGTTTATATAAGCCTATCAGTGGTTTAGACTGTTTATAAGTGGTTTATGTAGGCTTATCAGTGGTTTAGAGCTATGAAGCACGGGTGCGGGTGCGGGGTGCGGGTGCGACACGACACGGGTACGTGGGTACGTGATTTTCCAAAAAACTTGGGTGCGGGTGCGTTCGGGTGCGTTGAATATAATAATATTTTTTATTAAAAAAAAATTTTAAAAATAGGAAAGCAATCAAATAACCATAACATCACCATTCACCAAAATGGAAAAAGGGCTTTCATAATTTAAACCCCCCCACAAAAAAATGTTATTGGCAGCCCTCCTCTTTTTTTCTTTTTTTTTTTGTTTTAAAACACTTAAAAACGTGTCGGGTGCGTTGGGGTGCGCACCCCAAGCGCACCCGACACGCACCCGACCGTCAAAATTTAAAAAAAAAAGGGTTTTTGAATCGGGTGCGCACCCGACACGCACCCGGAACGCACCCGAGCGCACCCGTGTCGGGTACGCACCCGATACGGGTACGCGGGCCATTTTGAAGCACCCGTGCTTCATAGGTTTAGAGTACTTATACATGGTTTATACAGGGTAAGAAGTATTTTATACTGTTTATAAGTGGTTTAGATAGGTTTATCAGTGGTTTAAGTTTTTACAACTGCTTTATATAAGGTAAACAGTGGTTTATATAGGCCTATCAGTGGTTTAGACTGTTTATAAGTGGTTTATATAGGCCTAAGTTGGTGCATACTTCTTGGAAGAAGTTAGATGCACAAAATGATCCAGATTATGTTCCTGAAGAGGATGATTTGGAGGAAAATTTGGAAGATTTGGAAGAGGAGGATGATTTGGAAGAGGAGGATGCTCCTTAGTCGGGTATTATTATCTAGTATTATATCTAACACTACTATAGTTTAGTATTTAGTATTATTTTCTAACTTGAACCATTTCCAGCCATTGGGTTAATACATGATAATTGAATTGAGTAATCTGTATGCCAGAAAATTTTGGTCTGTTTTAGCTCATGTAGTACTAGGATTTAGATTAAGGAAAATAAGTTCAAAATTGAATTAGTGAATTGATGTCAATATTTCAGAGCATTTTCCTGAGAAATTTTCTTTCATTGATTTGGAATGATTATTTCAACGCGTATAGTTTGAAGGAAGTAGTCATGACAGTCTCTGCACTTTATTGTTCTGTTCTACATGAAAGCATTATTAACCGTGCTGATTACTGATGTTAGGATGGAGTTAATATATGTAGTTTCAAAGCCTGTTTTATTTTCTATGTGTTTACTCTCATTTCTCATCGCCTGGTTGAGGACTTTGTAGATGTTTCTGTGTGATCCGAGTGTTTATTATAAGACCTAGTTCATAAAGGAAATGATAATACTAAGCACATGTCCTTTGCTCATTAAAGCTGAGCAACCGAGACATGTTGCGAAAAATCATTGGTCGCCCCAAGGTTGTGTAGTTGTGCATCCCCCTAGCATAAGTCTAAAATAAAAGCTTAAAATCTTCTCACAGAAACTTTTTGAAGGGGAATAGGAAAAGGAAAAGAAAACCTTAAAATACTTGTGTCGAATCACCAAGGCTGGGAGATGATTGATACAGCTTGGTTACACTTATAAGGAAATAATATCCAAATAATACATTGTAAGGTTTTGAGACTTAGTGTCGAGTTCACAAATTGCAGTATCAAAAGACATCAAAACTGGTCAGTCACATGCTGAGTTCTACGAGGAAGGTAGAAGTATGGTTTGATATTGGCAGAGGAACTGACAAAGAACTCCAAAGAACTTTAGAAAGAATGAAGGCAACGAGTACAAATACTAAAGCCTCAAGCTACTATCTTTCATGAGGAAGAAAGTTTTTCAGAAGTGTTAATAGTGTTCCATTGCCCCAATCAGTCATGGGGAAAGACTGAAAAAGACGATAGTTAACAAATGGAGGAGGCTCTGATGACGGGAAAAACATAATCAGAATCAAAACATAAGAAAAACATCATCATCATCATCATCATCATCATCATCATCATCATCATCATGAAGCAGCAGTAGCAGCAGCACCAAAAGACATTTTGGATCAGCAAAGAGATATCTTATGCTAAATAAAAAAATAAGTTGGGCCCTCAGGCTTAATGAACCTAATTTTAACCAACCAACTGCTTGGGTCCAGACTACAAACCAACCTACACGAATTTAATATCCAAACACGAATTTCCAATCCAAGAAAAATGCAGCAAAAAATTAAGAAAAGAAAATAACAGGCATAGTTTTTTCATCACGACCCACAGATAAAGAAGATAAAGAACAGATCAGATTCACACTCACAACTACACCCATAAGTAGTGAAACCCACAAACACGCATTCCATTCAATGACAGTCCAATTAGAAGAAAAAGCATAAATCATAACAAAAACTGAAAATGCAATTATAATCGAATCTAAAAAGAGCACTCTCAATAGCAAATTCTCACCAGGATCATGAAGTTCATCGGGATCAGCCAACGAATGTCCTCTAAACCTATAAGTCTCACATTCACTCAAACTCGGCCTTTCCCCTCTCCTCGCCCTTCCAATCGCCTCCTTTGCAATTATAATCGAATCTAAAAAGAGCACTCTCAATAGCAAATTCTCACCAGGATCATGAAGTTCATCGGGATCAGCCAACGAATGTCCTCTAAACCTATAAGTCTCACATTCACTCAAACTCGGCCTTTCCCCTCTCCTCGCCCTTCCAATCGCCTCCTTTGCCACCTCCCTCACCTTCAAAACATCCATTCCATCCACATGTACCCCCGGCATTCCAACCGGCCCCTTCTTCCAAATCTCCATCTCCGGATCCGACGTCGCCCTCCAATGTGACATCCCAATTGCCCACAAATTATTCTCCACCACAAACACAATGGGCAATTTCCACAGCACCGCCATGTTCAAACACTCAAAAAATTGCATGTCCCGTCCCCAAAAAATGCCAAAGTCACATGATCACAATCCCCTTCTTTCGGTACCTGTTAAATTATAAAAGATTAAATAACGCCATCTATAAAACAGCTTAAGCTTTTAGAGTAAATGGTTGTTTCGCATGGTATCAGAGCAAGCCCTAGGTTCAAAACTACTTGATATTTAATGTACATGTAATGGCCAACCTAAAAGAGGGGCCACATGTGCCGGTCAACCCTAAAAAGAGGGGCCATGCATGAGGGGGAGTGTTAAAGTATAAAAGATTAAGAGGAATGCTAGACTGAGGGGGACGGCGCCCTTGCAAAAATCTGGAGAAAGGGCGCCGCCCCCTCAGTCTAGTATTAGTTATTACTCAAAGATTAAATAACGCCATCTCTAACAACTTAAGCTTTAGGACTAATTGGTTGTTTCACATTACCTCCCTCCGATACTTCGAAGTAAAAGCGGCCCCAGTAGCCACTGGAATTCCTTCTCCTATATAGGCGAAACCCCCAAGAACATTGTGCTCCTTGGAGAACATGTGCATTGAGCCGCCCTGGCCGCGGCAGCATCCTGTGGTCTTGCCAAAAAGCCCGCTCATTACTGCACGAGCCGGGACACCCTTGCTTAGGGCGTGAACGTGGTCACGGTAAGTAATACAGACACAATCTTCTTTTTTTAAGAGCTTTATAAAAACCAGTTGAAACTGCTTCTTGGCCGTTGTAAAGATGAACGAATCCAAAAAAAACTCCTCTGTAATACATTTGTGCGCGCATGTCTTCGAATGATCGGCCTAGGATCGTGTCTTCGTATAGGTCTAATCCTTCTTCTTTTGTTATTAGCCGCAAAGATAAATTAAGGGTGGTTTTCAGATCTGAGATGGAAAATTGAGAAATTAGGGTTTTCTGAGTTGAAAAAATTGAAAGATTAGGGTTTTCTTGGACGGAGAATTGAAAGATTAGGGCTTTCTGGGATGGATAATTGATAAATTAGGGATTTCTGGGATGGAGAATTGATAAATTAGGGTCTGAGATAGAACAAGGAAATATTTAAAAATTGGGTTTAATGAGATACAATATTGAAAAACTAGGGTTGTCTGATATAGAAAATTGATAAATTAGGGTTTTCTGGGATGGAGAATTGATAGATTAGGGTTGTCTGAGATAGAACAAGGAAATATTGAAAAATTGGGTTTAATGAGATACAAAATAGAAAAACTAGGGTTGTCTGATGTAGAAAATTGAAAAATTAGGGTTTTCCGAGTTAGAAAATGGAAAAAAAAAATAAGGTTCTCTGAGATATAAAACTGAAAAATTAGGGTTTTCTGAGATAGAAAATTGAAAATTAGGGTTTCCAAAGATAGAAATTGAAAAATTAGGGTTTCCTGAGATAGAAAATCGAAAAATAAGGGTTTCTTTTATGATTACCAGGCTAGGGGAGGAGAACTTGGAATTGAGCTTATTTTCCTTGATGACCTCGGAAACGGCGACGATTGGGGAAGAGTTGGGCGGGGGCGAAGTGGGTAAGTTTTTGGGGGAAATGTGGAATTTTTTGGTGGAGCCGAGGAAGGTGGTGGGGCTGAGAGAATTTTGGGGGGGGAGATCGTGTGTTGGTGAAAGGTGGAGCGTGGAGGATCTTGATGCGGAGAAAGCAGACATTTTTTCTGGGGCTGGATTGGGAGGATTTGGGGGGTTGATTTGAAGGAGGAAGAGAGAGAGGGAGGGAGAGAATAAATAGGGAGAGGAAGGGCGGAGAAAACAGAAGGGGAAGGTGTGGAAGAAACCGCCGTGGAAGTTGGTTGGCACCTTTAATGAAGCGAGGTGCTCTGTGTTTCTTGACGGGAAGAATTTTTTGTGGGAGATGGTAAATTCCCCCACGTGAGAGGATTGGCACGTGGTATATAAAGTGAAACATGGTGGGGCCAGAGCGAGAGGGGGAAACAACTTATGCCAATTCAGCATGACAACTCAGCAAGTTTATATTATTTAGTGATACTGGCACTACCATGTTTTAATAATTGTGCTGAGTCACCCTGTCTTTTCTTTTTTAACTGGATTATAGGAGCCTTTTAGGAATTGTAATCACTACTAACCTTTGACAGATGGGTTAAATAATAAAAGACAAACTAAGTTAGTGTAATTATCAAACTATGGTAGAGCTAATAATATTATTCTGAAATTACCATTTAGGATCGATTTTCAGCTTATTGACGTATCAGTTTCACCATACAGAAAAAGGACCGAACCAGTGTCACTTTTCCTTTTCTTTTCTTCGGTGTCTTATTCCTATTCCTCCTCTCAGGGATGAAGCCAGGAATTTGCAAAAGGCGGGCGAACAAATGTTGTTATATAATAACTAAGAGGAAAGTGTTTTTGCGCACGTGCGCTCCAATTCTAAATTCTAATTCCTGATTTCTGGAATACGTGCTGTTACTCCGTATGTTTTGAGAAATGATATATATTTGCACCTTTTTCTTACTTGGGACAACCCGCTCTAGTGTAAAAGAATAGTCATAAATACATAGGAGGTGCTGTTACTCCGTATGTTTTGGGAAATGATATATATTTGCACCTTTTTCTTACTTGGGACAATCCGCTCTAGTGTAAAAGAATAGTTATAAATACATAGGAGGAGCTGTCCCAAATATGAAAAGAGGGTGAATATATCATTTCCCATTGTTTTTATCTTATTTTGATCTAGGGATTTGCTAAGGACCATTGCAGAAGGCATTTCGTGGACCGGCTGTTGCATGAGAGAGCAGCCACATAGTCTTACTTTCCAATAGATTTTCCCATACATTTCCACCTCAGATGAATTAAATGAATGGGAAAATCTTTTGGAAAGTAAGCCTATGTGGCTGCTCACTCATGCAACAGCCAGCCTGCAAAATTCCTTCTGCGATGGTCCCTAGCAAATCCCTTTGATTTAAGATCTACTATGAAGGCTTGAAATCATTGCACGTGCCCATACTCGAAAACAAATCACAGTAATTATTGGGGCCGAATTTCACCTCCAACAAAATGATCGAAATACCCCTTCTACAGTGGTAAATTTTCATAACATTAGATATGATCTCCCATGCTGGATCAAGATCAGCGCTCACCGTTTCAAGGAAATTTGCAAATCTTTTTTGTTTCTATGGAAAATTGTTGGAAATTTGTTTCCACGAAAGATCTTTATTAGAAAGTTTTTTCCATTGAAAATAATTTTTATTACACTTTGTAATCTTATTTTCCATCAAAATTATTGTCCGGGTTTGAAAATGTCTCCCTGTTTCAAGGGAAATTTGAAACCTACCGAACTTTGGATTTTATTTTCCACAGAATATTATTTTCTCATGCATCCCATCTGCGGGGCCACTATTTTGCACCTCATGAACCGCTTTACTCGTGTTTTGATGGGGGTGGGGCCTCCACCCAAGCCCATGCATAGGGGGCCCACAATTTTACACCTCGTATTTTCTTGGATGGGGCCCACCATTTTGCACCATGCATGGCACATTGGCATGGGCCAGGAAGATAAATCTTGAGAATCTAAACGCAAGGTCGCCCTTTCCATCATTCTGACGGGAGCCCACGAGCATTATTATGTCTTCGTCCTTTCAGTTTTATAATGGGGAAATGATATTTTCACCCCTCTGTCCCATCATTTTATTTTTCCCCATCACTTGTTTGTCTTTTCTTAAAAAAAACCCTTCATTTTTAACTCCTTTCCCCCTTTTGTGTGTCTTTTTCTGAAAATAAAGTGAAAGACAAACAGAAGGGGTGGAAATATCACTTCTCTTTATCACATGCAAAATAAACTTCCTGTTCTCGCCCACGTGACATTCACATCAAAGGACCCACAGCTGCCCACGTGGCGAATCTCGGATCGTAAACGCGCATTCTCCGTCGTTTAGTGCCCGTCCGATTCATTAAAAAATCGTCTGCTGACGTGTCAAATCCTGCCGTGCCGATATCTTCCGCATATTCCAATTTATGCCCCAGGGCCCACCTCGTGAAACTAACACCGTTAATTAATCTAGAGGTGCTCGTTTACAGCCATCATTTTCAACCACTAATAAAACGCCACGTGTCCTTCTGATATTAATAAATTGGCCTCTCCTCTACTTCAGTCAATCAGTTCCACTCTCTGTTTTCCTTCTACAACCGATCGGAGCTCTCCCTTCATTTCCCCCAAAACCCTAACCCTAACTTTTTCCTGAATTCGGTAAGCAATTTTCTGAAACTTCAACTTTTCTCTACTGGATTTTAGTTGATATATGGTTTCAAATTCATGAGTTCCTGTTGTTTTGATTCTAAATTTTTGGTTCTTGTGAAAGAATTTTGATTTTTTATTCCTATAGATCTTCATTTCATTCCTATCGAGATCTTCTTTTGTGTAATCTCTCTCTCTAAAGTTCTATATTATCTAGATCAGGCAGAAAATCATTTTAGTTCTATATTATCTAGATCATGCAGAGAGGCATTTCTAATTGTCAGAATAGCATGATTATAATGTAATTCTACTTGTTTAGGTTCTTTAGTTTTAGGTAGAGTTCACAACAGCTTAAAGTGTGATATCATGTCGATGTGTATTCAAAGATGGATTTCCTGGGTCTAGTTTCTTACTCTTTTTTGGATATGTGAACATTTTTCCAAGATTTTTAATTGTCAGAGTGTACTCTAAACATTCTATGGACTAATTGAAACTACTGAATTACTTTTTATTACTGTAATAGATTTATATCGTTCATTTGAATTAGTTAACCCATGTGAGTATGTGGTTGATTGAAGATTGCCCATTTACTCATCTCGGTTTTGTGTCTTCTTCCCCGAGAGTCATCCTTATACGATTTTAAGTTTCGGTTTTGGTATGTGTTTCGATCATGGCGGAAATGGGGAAATTTTACTTTTCAATGGAAATTTTGATGAAAATCCTATAAGATCACGAAAATGTATGGAAACAAATGCAAATAATGGATATTTAAGATAGAACTTCACGAAATGCTAGAATAAGCATAAATACCCCATAATAGTTTAACAACAACTAACACCGGGTGACATAGGTTGTCACATATGTGTAATAATTCAGTATGTACCGCATTTCGCATAAAATTCATTTAAATATAATTATGTGACATTTACTGGTATAGTATATTATTACTACATGTATGGTTTTGGTTTCGATATGCGTTTTAGTTACAGTATGTATTTCAGTGGAATGAAAATAGAAACATTTCAGTTGTTTCATGTCGGTTTTGGTGGAAATTTAAAACGATCCATCCCGGTTCTTATTCTCTTACCTTAGCTAACAAATTTTAAAGGAAGTTTGTTTGTTCCACTGTCTAGTGTTTGGGTGCTCATTGAAGGTGAATTATGTTGAAATTCATTTGAAGGTTTTAGTCACTATATGATCAATGATACATATCTTAATTAAGAGACTAGACATTCTTACTAGGAATCTAGTATGAGAGAATCATATTTTCCTGATCATTCTATTATAATATTATAAAGTGCAAGACTTCAGAATCTTTCTATTTGGTGGATCTACCCAATTTATTAAATTTCAAAAAAAAATCAGAATCTTTCTACATAAATTTGTGAACAGTACTTAATCACAAATGTAATGTTCAATTTGCTTTGTGCAATTCCTGTTGCATTTCTTCAGATTTTTTCAGCACTTCGTCCAATAGTGAGTTTACTAATACTTTTGCAATAGTGGGTGCTTGGGCTTTGAAGCCAGCTGAAAAACGTAAGCGCCTAGCTTGCCTGACTAACAGGGGCTTTGAAGCCGTTGCCTGCTTCAAATTGCCACTGCTTAATTACTAATAAATGAGCCTTTGAACCATAAAACACTATCTAGATGGTGAACTGACCTTTGGCTAATAGACCAAAAGATTACTTTACAACCCAGCAAAGCTGTACAGAATTTTTTCTTGTTTAAAAACCAAGAGATATCTGCACAGCTTTTTGCCTATGAGCTTTTACTTGCATTTGCTTTCAAGCCAAGCAACAGAATGACCCACTTTTTAGTTTAAAATATATACGTCTCACGCCTAATAGTCAAGCCTACATTCTCTATACTTCGTATTGTCCCACATTTTTTTTTAATTAGTTTCGCTTGCAGCAGTGATCTCATGGTTGTTGAATGTATGGAAGACTTGATCACTGGAACCACCTTGCAGTTAATCATCAATTATAATAAGTCAACTGACGCTTTTTTTATCAAGTTTATCAAAACCATTAAGCATGGTCAGGCTATATCTCATGTGAAGTTGTAGCTAAGCTTCTCTAATGCTCAATACGGACATGGACACAGACATGGATATAATAAGCGACTCAACATTTTCCAAACCCCAAGCCTTGATATGGATACAGGGGTTCTATAATCTATACTATGAGACAAGTCATTAAGACATTAATAAAAATGTTTAATAACTTAACTAGATATAATTTAGAAATGGAAAAAGGTAGGCATAGCTTTTTTGTTTAAAGACTTTTTTGTTTAAAGATGACTTTATTAAGAAAAGCAAAGAGAAAAATTACAAATTTACATCATTGGGCAACATCTGCTTGAAAGGCAATTCCGCCCTTCCCACTCCTGCCTTTGCTAATTGTTGGCAGTTTCATTTGCACTTCCAGGGGTATGGAAGCACCCCCTCTACCGCTGCTCTCATAGAGATGTATAGTAGTTTATAGTTTTCATAAATATATTGTTTCTGAATTTATGTGGAGTTTCAAATTTAGCTGAAATTTAGTTTCATACTTTTGTTTCTTTAATCTATGAGTTTCTTATTCATTTCATCAGTTAAATGGCTTTTATCGCCTCGATACTCCCATTTCAGTCAAGCTCAAATTAATTAAAAATGTGTTAAGAATTCTGAAGAAATTGTTAGGAGTTCAAATAAAAATCCAACAATACAATATACAAGGAATTTATCTATTTCTTGCTTTGTATTTTCTTTATTAAATAAATATATCAACATCTTGGAGCAAATGATTTTGTAAAAAGCTGGAAACGGCACAGCCCATACCCATGTCTTGTTACTGTCGTATTCCATACCTGTATTCGTGCAAGACTGGCACTCTGGGCATGTACAAGGTATTCCATACCTGTATTTGTGCAAGACTGGCACTCTGGGCCTGTACAAGAATCTTGGTATCATAGCTATACATACATGAATAGAATTCATGTATTAACTACATTGTTATGTCCACTACTGCTAATGCTTCTTTTTATTCATCGACACATGTAATCTGCATCATAGAAATTTGCATGTGTCCCATGCCACTAGGACAGGATCATCAAATATAACTTATTAGAGTTTCTTCTATATGACTGGTAGGTAACACTCTAATAGAGTGCCAGTTCGACAAAAAATTAACATTTGCTTGAGATAATATGGTTGTCTCACTTTGATCCATCTTGAAGTTTCTGTGACCATGCACAGTCAACAAAATTTGTAATAATCTAATTGCTAAATTGATGTTTAGAGGTGATGCATTATTTCTGCTGTGGATCCAGTAGTTTTTTTTCTCTTCAACTTGGATATTGAGCTCTTCATTTGAGGACAATGTGGCATTGTTGAAATTATGCCTTGAGTTTGGAATTAGGAAAATCAAGGATTTTATCATGTTTGATAGGTACTTTATTATGGTTGTGGGTTATGAAACTTAAAAGGTCATTTATTGGATGAATTGTCTAAAAATGGAATTAATTAGATATTTATGTTATTCAAATCCAAGTGAAAGGTGTTATTGTCTTTATTTTTTGTGTCTCTATAGGAATCAACTGAAGTAGGTGAAGTTTTGAATGGTATCTGATGGAATAATTTATTGGTGGCCTTTTCTTTTATTCCAGAACACCCATACTCAGATGGCAACACTGAGTGCTTCACAGTTCATATCAAGAAGCTCTCATTTTAACTCTGGAGGAACATGCAATTCAGAGCCAAAACTATTTGCATGGAGTGGAGCTTGCAAAAGAACTTCCCTGAGGAATCAAGCCGTGCCTTATCATGGGTTAAGATCTCTGAATCAAGTGGACTTGATAAGCATGCAAACCAACACAAAAGCGACTTCCCGGCAACCTAGAAGGAAGGGAGTTACACATACGAGTGGTAGGCCATGGGGAGTCATCGTATGTGGAAGTGGTATGAACCTCATTTTTGTTGGAGCAGAGGTAGCCCCATGGAGCAAAACTGGGGGACTTGGTGATGTTCTTGGAGGACTTCCATCAGCCATGGCGGTAATCATATAACTTTTTAGTGCATTTTTTCTGACCTAAAAATTAACACTGGCACAGTTATTCACTCATTCTAAACTTTTTAACATTTTTTTATTCACAGGAACTTTTTGTTTTAATCAGTTTAATATTTGTCAAGGGCATGGTCTATTATGTTTTCCAAGTTAAATTTCAGCTCTGCTCTGTGGTTTGATTCTGCTTTAGGCCAATGGACACCGTGTCATGACAGTGACTCCTCGCTACGATCAGTATAAAGACTCATGGGATACCGGTGTTGCTGTTGAGGTACTTCCTAATGATCATAAAATATTTCCAGATATTTTCCTTTTCTAGACTGTTACTGTATCCATTCCATAATAGTGAGTTGTGCTTGAAATTTGCTGCTAAGAAATCAACTCTTAATACAGTTAAAAGTTGGGGACGGTGTTGAAACTGTGCGCTTCTTCCACTGCTATAAAAGGGGTGTCGATCGTGTTTTTGTTGATCACCCAATATTCCTCGAGAAGGTCAGTCTTCAGCCCAAAGCATTTCTTCAGAGTTACTATATAGTGTACCTCACTTGAACTGTAAAAGACATTTTGAACATACTTTGACGCTTGATTAATCAACTTTTAAGGTGTGGGGGAAAACTGGAGGAAAGATCTATGGTCCTGTTGTTGGAAAAGATTACCAAGACAACCAACTACGGTTCAGCTTGTTATGCCAGGTGAGTGTTCAGCTACTCATACTATCTCTGTGATTTCGAATTTTCAATAACTCACACAAGGCAACTTCTTTAGAACCAGCAATTGACCTGTCAGTGCTTTTAAATAACCAGGAAGTTACATGTAAAACTATGAAATAAAAGGCATGATTTCCAATTTCAATAATTCACACAATGGAATTTCATTAGAACCAGCAGTTGACCTGTCAGTGCTTTTAAATAACCAGTAAGTTACATGTAAAACTATGAAATAAAAGGCATGATTTGTTTTGGATCATTCAGAACATGTATTCCTAGTTTAATGAAGATGAAGGAACTCAGTATCATACTTCTCTTGAAAGTTGACACAATCTCCTGGGGTTCCAAGTAATTCCATGTAACATTTGGCTTCCAGAAATTGCTAAATAGACACCTTTCAGAACTATCTGGAAAACTAGGCATTATGAGGATTTTTCATTGAATCATTACGTACTGCTAGTTAATTTCTTTTGGCTTTGGCAATCAGTCCCAAAGATAATTTGGTCAATGGTACCACCCACACCCGCTCACTTTTCACTAAATTTTGTCTTCATTCATGATGTGGCTGCTCTCACGTGCAACAGCCCATCCGTGAAATGCCTTATGCGAAGGACGCTACCAAATCACCCCCCCCCCCCCCCCCCCCCACCGGCGGTTAAACTACACTGTTCATTTTATTGATATTGTATCGTATGTTCTTAATGTCATTCAGGCAGCTCTGGAAGCCCCGAGGGTTCTGAATCTCAACAACAGTAAATATTTTTCCGGACCATATGGTATGGCCCCTCATTTTTTGCAGCTGGTTACTATCATATATTAAGAAGTTGCATCATGTCTCAGTGGTGTTTGTGCTTTACAATCACAGGGGAAGATGTGGTGTTCATTGCTAATGATTGGCATACTGCTCTGATCCCATGTTACTTAAAGAGTATGTACAAACCTCAAGGAATTTACAAGAATGCCAAGGTAACATGATTTCATAGTGTGTTTTCAAGCTTCGACTATTCCACTTCGAAACTTAAAGCTTGTTGGGCTGATATTGAATTTAATCATGATCACAGGTTGTATTCTGCATGCACAACATCGCCTACCAGGGTAGATTTGCCTTTTCTGATTTTTCACTTCTCAATCTCCCAGACCAATTTAAAAGCTCCTTCGATTTTGTTGATGGGTATGGGTTCTCCGGTTTTCTGACTTGAGAAATTGATCTGATGTTTATTCAGAGGGCTCTCCTTGGTATGTATTTCATAATATATTCCTTTAGTAAAAAAAAATGTAACTTTTTGTCTTGCAGGTATCTGAAGCCTATGAAAGGAAGAAAAATCAACTGGATGAAGGCTGCAATACTAGAATCAGACAGAGTCTTAACTGTGAGTCCATATTATGCTCAAGAACTTGTTTCAGGGGTTGAAAGAGGTGTGGAATTGGATACCATCATTCGCAATAAGGGCATTATGGGAATTGTGAACGGGATGGATGTTCAAGAGTGGAACCCTTTAACAGACAAATATATCAGCGTCAAATACGATGATACAACTGTGGGTACTTTTTCCAAAGATGTTTTTTACTCTATAGTTTAACTGTTTATGGACTTGTAATTGCAAACACTAATAATCATAGAATGGCATTATCAGGTATCAGATGCAAAGCCTCTTCTAAAGGAAGCATTGCAAGCAGAAGTTGGGTTGCCCGTTGATCGAAATATCCCTCTCATAGGTTTCATTGGGAGACTTGAAGAGCAGAAAGGTTCAGATATTCTAGCAGCGGCTGTTCCTGAAATTGCTGAAGAAAATGTTCAAATAGTTGTTCTTGTAAGTATGAAACTGAGACCTAAAGAATTCTCAGCTATTTCTTTTGCCCACACTTCGGCCCTGTTTGGATTGTGAGAAAAAAAATTTCTTCTTTCCATGATTTGGAGGGAAATAATGCGATTATAACTAATTTAGAGTGATATTATCATAAATTGAAGCTCCCTCAAAGTGAAAATTGAATAGAATTGGCTGAAACTTATCTTTTTGCATGCTTTAAAAAAGTAGGGAATTTTAGAAATATTTTCCTTCCCAAACTTTTCCAAGAAATCCATGCAATCAAAACAGGACCTCAGTGTTTTTTTTCTGGTGTTATCACCCATTTTTGGCTTCATTGCAGGGCACCGGCAAAAAGTACATGGAAAAGCAACTGGAACAGTTAGAGATAAAATATCCAGATAAGGCAAGAGGAGTGGCAAAATTCAATGTTGCCTTGGCCCATATGATAACAGCAGGAGCTGATTTTATGCTGGTCCCAAGTAGATTTGAACCATGCGGCCTTATTCAGTTACATGCTATGCGGTATGGAACGGTATGCATCCTCTCTCTAATTTATGCCTTGATGGAGTCAAGTGAACCATCAAATCTTTCTCACAGAATCTCTTCATGAATTAAACATATTGGCTTTCAAATTTGCATATTTAGATATAGTATTAGGTTTGCAAACTCCGGACCTACCATCCCAATCAATTTTCCAAACTTCCTTGGCTTTAAATGAAAGTTATTCAATTAAAAAGTGTAATTCCTACGATTTAGAGATTAGGCCTGTCTTGGTGGAAAGACGTAAGGTTTTACTCCCCGATTTCCAGATGATCACTGTAGTCTGTAGCTGGCTGATATGTCACGAATATCGTATTATCATTCTTGGCAAGGGAAAATCTCGGGATATATTTTTTTTTCATTTTTTCAGGTTTATATCAGGAAAAAAATAAAATTATTTGAACATAGATAAAAATACATAAATTAAGAAAAAATTAAAAATTAAAAATATCATATAAATATCGTGATATTATCGCGGTAAATGAAATTTTTGACATAGGCTGGCTGTTATGCTGCAGATTGCAATTGCTGCCTCAACTGGTGGATTAGTGGACACTATCAAAGAAGGTGTCACAGGATTTCTGACTGGAGAACCCTTTAATGTAGATGTAAGTGACAACATCTCTAGTTATGAATTATCATCCACTTATTTTCTCCACAGCCAGTAATCACAAATCCATGTTTTGTTCTTTCAGTGCGAAGCTGTCGATCCCGCCGATGTTACTGCAGTTGCCACAACTGTGAAAAGAGCTCTTGGTGTTTATGGTACATCTGCTTTTACAGAGATGATTAAAAAATGCATGGCTCAAGATCTTTCCTGGAAGGTGAGTGGAATATCGATTAAGTTATGTTTATTTTGCTGGTATTTAACTTATAGAGTAGTGGTGTAAGCAATCCGTAGGGAGGAGACAAAGCCTTGGATTTACCTAGAACTTACACCGTAGAATAGTGGTAAGTAGTGTTTGCTTGTCAACCTTGCAGAGTAGTGTAGGGGGGTGTCATTACCAATATAGAGAGAGAAGAAAGAGAGAGAGAGAGCATCATTCCCAAGAAATTCAAGTAAAAAACCACCTGTTTTTTGGTTTTTTGCTTAAATTTTGTTGGGAGGAGGTGACAAGGATGATGCGTCACCAGACAGCTAGGAAACATCTCTGTAGTCTCTGGGGATTTCATTCCTCTAATGGCAACCAAACAGAGGTTTTTGATGATATGGCACCCAAAACCCAAGTAAAACCCCTACAAAACTGGGTCGGCTCATTATTAAGATAAACATTAGTCCAATAAAATAAACTTTCAAAAAAAAATAAAAAAAAATAAACTTTCAGAAGAACTGTATCATGTTAAATACTTAAATGTTTATGTGGCAGGGACCGGCGAAACAGTGGGAGCAGGTTCTGTTGAGCTTGGAAGTTGCTGGCAGTGAGCCTGGAATCGAAGGCGAGGAGATTGCTCCCCTTGCCAAGGAAAATGTGGCCACTCCCTGAAGGCTTGATCGGTGGTTCGCTTCTCTTAGCACTTTAATAAACTGGCCCTCATAAATGGACTCACCTATGCCCTATACAGCTAACATAAGCTCTGTTTACTCTTCACTGTGTATGAACTAATAATGAACTCAGTTGCAATTCAGTACCTTTTGTATCACTGTTTTCTGTATGTGGAGGACCAACATTATCCAACACACCATGTACCAGTTTCCAAGTGGATAACCTTGCGAAAGGAACAGATATGGATCAGTGGTGTAAAATATTGGTTTTGGGACTGTTGTAGAGTGGGCTAAGCAGTAATAATCTGAGCACTCGAGCGGGTTTCGCTGTATCTGGTTTGTTTTGTGGGTCTTCCCTTCCCTAAGCCAGCTACTGTCCATTGTTTTTCCTGCATAGGTTGATTCAAGTTTTAATTTTGTGTAAAAAATGAAGAACATTTTAGAAATTTTATTTTTTTTCCTTTCCCAACTTTTCGAGTAAATTCCTGCAATCCAAACAAGATAGCATCACCCAAGCTAATTCAATTTTTATGTAACCATAATCATATTATTTCCTCCTAAATTGTGTCATTGCCCATACACCTGGAACATCTTAACCACATTGATGAAAGAAGACAATATTGAATCAACAACTTTACACAAAATAATATGAAATAAATTCATTTAGTTGGTGACAATAAGTCTATCAAATTTAATCTATAAAAAAAAAAAAGGCCAAGTATGTATGAAATTGTATTACAAAAAACTCAAAAGGATTACACCACAAATTATGGTTGCAAATGCAATAATACATCATAGACCAAGTAATATAATGCATCCATGAATTTGGATCCAGAGCTAAAAGTTCAAATGGAGCCCATTTTTTCATGGTAGATATCATGTTGGTCTTGAAATAGAGCCAAAGAATGATTGCAATTCTGAAGGATCTCTGTGTGTTGGGATCGTCAATGACCCAGATTCTCTTGTTCCCTCTACTTGCTTTTCATTTGAATAAAATCAGTTACCTTTTCACCCAAAAAAAAAAGAGTCTGGTAAAGAAGTTTCAGGGATATTGGGTTTATTAAAATCTTGCTTGATCGGGGTCCTGAAAAAGATTGATTGGAGCCTTGACGAAATCCATCGGTGGGCAATCTGGTTCTGGGGTCCAGCAACAAAGTCCTGTCATGCCATATTGGGTAGATTTTTGGCTAGGTGAGTCCTCGTTATGCCATGCTTTCCCAGGCTTGTTTCTCATAACGACCGGTAGAGGGGTGAGGGTTTGTGACTATATAAATAGAAGATGGGATGGGAATGTGGTATGAGTAGTTATACTTGGAAGAAACCTCAAGGACAATGAAATTAGGGATACGCCTAGTTTTCATTTACCTTTTTTAAAAACACAAAACAGAAAGAGTCTGCGAGGCAAAATGAATATCTGATAGAAAATTTCTCTGGGTGAATTTTTAATCAAAACACTGATGAATCAGTTAAAGAGGATGAAGAAAATATTGATAGTCTCATTGTTAATTGTGGTTATCTTCAACTTCAATAATTCACTATCGCAAGAATCAAAGTTTTAGAACAGATTTTCAAAGAAGATGGAAGCTATAAACTCGTTGTACGCAAGAATCAAAGTTTTAGAACAGATTTTCAAAGAAGATGAAGCTATAAACTCACTGTACACGATGATCTTGTAAACTTCCATCAAGAAGATGATAAGCTATGGAAATGATTTTCGGGGCACAACCTACTTAGGCTGTGGCCCATCTAATGGACGGTTTGGATCATCCTATGGTGCAGGCCGTACCGTAATTTTTAATAATGTGAGGAGTGCGATCATCAAAATACGGTAGTGGTGATATCATTTCCCTAACGAGTAACGCCACCCCCGAATAAAAGTTTGTCCAGCAGCAAAAAGAATAAATGAAATAAAGAACAAAAAAATGGTTAATAATTGTTGTCGGTATACAAAAGAAATAAACAAAACAAGACTGACTACTAATTTTAACTTTTTTTTTCCAAAAAAATCTCAATTAGCTCCCCTATTTACTCCTCCATTTTGCCGCACCCCAACAGCGAAAGTAGCACACTCTTTGAACCTCTCTATAGCACTGCAAAAAAGGCAATCCTGCCATTGTATCAAAAAACAGCACCATATATAAAAGTATATACTCCAATCCTTTAACTTGGAGAATCATCAGACGATGATTCGGATTCGGATTCCGATTCCGACACTTCCATCCCTGACTCAACTTTAACTCTCCGATAGAAGAGCACATAAGCTGCCGAGGTTTTAATCGCATCCTCATCGACCGGAGAAACATGACTATCATCAAAATGGTACCATCTGCTCTCTTCTATTAACTGAAATGTCAATACAGAAACCCAGTTAATTTCACCCACAAAAGAAAATGATCAGTTTACCATTCAAAAGAAAAAGGAAAATGCTCAGTTTCCAAAAGAATAGGTAAGGCCCTGTTTGTTTTGGATTTTGATAACCGATTGAGAGCCCAAAACTGATTATTAGAGTCAAAATTTGGCAACCATGAATTTTTTTTTCGTGGAATATTAGCTTAACCGTTTGGATACATGGATTTTATAATCCTGCATTGTAAAATTCTGATTTTATAAGCTAAAACCTGTACTGTACATATTCAGGATTGTAAAAATCTAAGTTTTGCTTCTAAAATTCAGGTTTTAGCTAATCCTGGATTTCAGGTTTTAGCTTGTAAAATCCAGGATTCTACAATATTGGATTATAAAATCCCATGCATCTAAATGGCCCCCTTGAGAGAAGGGTAGGCAGAGCAAAGAGTGGGAAAGTCCAATAACCAGTTTTGGACACACAATAGGTTCTCAGAATCCAAAACAAACAGGGCATTAATAAGATTGAACAATCAGTTTGCTGCCAACAGTTCATGCCAAAGATGTCAACTTTGAGGAACCTAACCACCTAAGTTCATTTGGGAGAACTTGGTTATGAAAAATGGCTTATTACTTACCTTTGCATAGGCGGAGTAGTGACCGTCACCCAATCCACCATAATGGTTGCTCACCGCATAGAGTTCGTAGACTTGAGATTGATGAGCTTGACTCTGATGCTTTACATAATTCCCCAAATCAAGATTATAAAGTGGGAAGTTCACAAAAGTGTCCAGCTTGATTTTCCAAAATCGGCTATAATAAAATCGCTTCAAGTGAAAAACTAAAATATCCGGCAACCTCCACAAGTCTAGTTTTTTTGTGGCTTGCCTAGGCTCCTTACAGCTAGGACAGTACCTGCATTATCAAAGCAACATATAAGAGAGATGAATTGCGCATTGAGAATAATCCCACAGTTCAGGGTTTAGGGTAAGAAGGTTCACTAACCACATATCATCAGGTCCTAGAGGTTCCTCCTTCAAGAATGCTTCCAAACATGAAAATAAGGAGATCGCTTCTTGCCGTGTTTTATGTACAGTAAATCCCGATTTAAAAACCTCTGGTACATTCCCAAAGAACCCGGCGTCGTATAATTCACGTTCTCTGTTAGACCAATCCACCAAAACCCTTATGATTGGACCTGGCCTGATGAGAGAAAGACTTTCCAGTGGTATTTTGCTCGAACCATTGTGGTTTGTCCACCAAAGTTGAATAGATGACTCCCCATTAGGTAATTGTTCTAGTTCTGTGTTTGATATGGAGGGGTTTGAAGGACTAGGACTTGGATCGCAATTATCCATCACCCCGTCAACATCAACTCCCAGGTCACAGCCATTTTCCTCATCAGATTCTGAAGAAACTAATGCTTTTTTCTGTGAAAATGGTGCGAGCATGGCACTTACGAGAGCTTTAATATCAGAAACAGTTTGAACTCCCTCCGCTAAACAAGTCACCAATGGTGTTCCCAGAAGCTCCCCGAATCCATTGATATACATACCTGATGTGAATCTGAAGCACGTGGAGTGTTTGAAAAAAAGCAACCAGATAAATTATTACTAAGGGATCAATATCAGTTTAAGCACTGAACACTATATATCTACAAACAACATAACAATGCATAAAGAATCAGCAAAATTGAAACAGAGGGAGGCAATGGGATTTTTTTGGATATGAGAAAATTTTATTAAAAGAGGGATCTCAATGTGAACCCTCATAATTTCTTAATTGTAATACCAATTTCCAAAAAATTATTTTTCCAAGCACACGATGATTTAGCATTACAATCCTTTGGTATAATTTATAAAAAATGCTTACAACACTGCAAGAAATTCTCTCCAACCCCAAAGAAATGCATCATCCTAGGACACTATCACAAAGCAACAAGTCTCTGTCAACCAATATTGCAATTAATTATGAGTGTCATAGTTAAGCAATTCATTGATTTTTTCACTCATTATGCTTCTAATCATTGGAAAAGAAGTAATTTATTGATTTTTCACTCATTCTTGATTTAGAAAGACACACAAACGGGTGGAACAGAGGTGAAAAATCGTGCTTAGTGGAAAATCGTACGTGGGTTACTGGACCAGATAGATCGGAGTACGGCCGCATGGTCCTAGGCCTTGTGCCAGCAATGGTAGTGCCTTTCCCATCAGCAATTTCTTATGGGGCACAACAGTAAGTAAAGCGAGAACACTAGGACCCAGATCGGAGGTTGGACGCGTGGTCCTAGGTTCGAATCCTGGCGGAAGCAGGAATGGCTTCCAGGTAGTTTGAAAACCTTCACTCTCAGCAATTGCTTTTGGGATATTTGGTAAGTGCCACGATCCTACATGTTACTTCTGCAAAACCGCATACAGATGCAAGGCTAGGCGGCTACATATATCACTCAAGAAAATATTTCCACCGGGAGACGATAATTTAGTACATACCACATTTCACATGTAATTCATATAAATATGCATACATAATACATTTATTACATTTCACACGCAATTCATATAAACATAAATATGTAACATATACTAATATAATATACCACAAATACACTTATGATTTTTGTTTCGGTATGGTTCCAGTTCCAGTTTCAGTTTCGGTGGGGAGGGAACTGGAAACATTTCGGTCACTTTGTGTTGGTGTAAACACCCGAAAATACCCCTCCATGCAGCGTTTTTGTCTTTGAGGAAGACTAGTAGATTAAGGATTTTTAAGAAAGCCTATAAATACCCTTTTATGAGATTCGTAGAGGCTAAACAAACCCTAAAACGTTTTCTCCAGCCCTTGGACGTGGAGTGCTTGAGAAAGAGAGAGGAGAAGCGGATGTCAAGCCATAGATCGTGAACCAAGGTATGAATCATGTCCTAGTGATTTAGATCTTTGAAAACCATAAAAATCTAATAATGTCGGATGGAGAGATGCGATTTTGGCTCTTTATATTGTGTTAGGGAGAATCCCTTTGTTAGATCTAGAGTTTCTTTGGTTTGAACTTGTCTTTGGATCTCCTTCGAACCCTAGTTCATCATGTTTTGACCATTAGAAGTGAATAGTTGTGATTTTGACCAAAACTTTTTTTTATCTTCCAATCTCTGTCCGACGGGATTCCGACGAGGTTTTCGGCCTCTTTGGATCCTCCTCTTTCAAAGCTTTCTAACGAGCCCAACCACGCCCAATTCCGATGTAAAACGATTAAGTTAGAGCCAAAACTGTGAAAAATCGTGTTTCGGAAAAAGGGTTCGGGCGGGGGCGGACGTCCGGCATCCGGCCCCGGGGTGGATCTGATTTTCAGAACGACGTCCAGCAAAGATCCCGGACGTCCGGCGCGGCAGATTTTCCCCCGGCAGCCAAAACTTTGAAAAATCATAACTTTTTCGTTTCTCGTCCGTCTTCGATGCTCTTATACTCTACGGACATGCCGAGAATGCTTACTTTTTGTTAAAAATGATTTCAAAAATGTTTGAAAACCTTATAATGATGTTAACTTCAAAATACTAAGAGCAACCCTTGTTTGACCTACCGTTCTTTTCCCGGTTGTACACCAAAGAGTGTTATGTGCCTCTTTGATGTTACGTATACCGATATTAGATAGTTATATGATTGTTGAATGACTATTGGACAATAGGTTATCGAAGATTCAGAGTTCAAAAAGTATTGGGGGTCCGAGGTAAGTAATATTGCACTACTTGGTTTCTCTCAATTTGAGCTAGACTCGTACCATCATTGAACTATAGAAATAGTCCTTTGGAACTTCGACATATTACTTATCCGAACTTGTCTGTCCTTTGAGTATAGCTTTCCTTTGTGCCTACCCTTGGAATATGTAATTTCTTATGATTCTACATTCTTTGGATTTATACTTACAAATGCGGTTATAGAGACTCTCAGAATTTGAACGTATCGTTTGGCTTAATTTTCCATTTCTGTACTGATTATCGAATATCCTATCCAAGTATTGTGATTCATGTCTATTTTGCTATCAAACTCTGAACTCCTTTTGGCCTTGTGACCAGATTATTATTGTTCCGTATAGTAAGGGTATATACCTTGCTTTGAACAATTAGTTTTGTATCAATTTTTAAAAAAAAATTGACAAATATATTCATACCAGCAAAATTACAATCGGGACCTGTAGTCCCACTAGATTTACATAGTATGAATTGCTCAGGAGCATTCTCCTTGGCCCAAAAGAAAAACCCATTACCCCTTACATTACCCAATAGCCTCAATTTAATCGAATCCAGCAAAAAGTGCCAAATTTGTGCGACCCCCAAGTCAAGATCATGACCTGCCACGTCACACCGGATTCTCCACTACAATCCGCTGGCAAATACGATTTTCAAAAATCCCACTCGAAAGCCCAGAGCTATTGTGCGCCCCTAACCGTGCACAATAGCCAACCACCCAACATCATCATCCGATCTCCAGCGGCCTCCACCTCGAACCACCACCAAACACCAACGGCTCCCCATTAAAAATATATCAAATTCTTCCACCATCTTCTCCAACACCTACTTCCACTAACCCAAAAATCATCACATCCAAAAGTATACTCCTAGCCCTAACCCTAAACCGTAACCCTAAAGACTATACTACCCCACGTCTTTCCCCAATCAACCCTAACCCTAACAACCCTAAAACTCCCCTCCTCTTCCTCCTCCTTCAAACCTTAACCCTACAAGGTTCATTGCCGCTATCCACAACCTCCCTCACCTCCATATCCAACCTCCTCCTTTTCTCCTGAATCCGAACACCATTTTCCTTACATCGGCCCCTTCCCCAGCCTCCAACAACTCCCCCATCCATTTTCTCCATCAACCTTAACTAGATCCGGCCCTTTCACCATTAAATCCGGCCTTCTCGAGCCCAGCTCCGGCCATTCCGCCCTATATATGGCCCCCGACTTTCCATGACCCCGGATCCGATAATCCACGACCTCTACGGCCTCACACCACCTATAGGTGGCCTTCCACGGCTCCAGGTCTAGCACCCCACAGCCTTTCACGGCCACCGGCAACCTTCACCGTTTTCCCCGGCTCCAAATCCAGATCCAGATTCACGGCCTCCATGGCTTCAGATCCGGCCTTCACGACTCCCAATCTAGCCTCCACGGCCCCAGATGCTGCCTCCACGGAAAAGCCATTTTCTAGATCTGGCCTCCACAGTTCCCGATTCAGCCTCCGCGGCTATCTTTTGCCAACTATGGGAGAGACGGTAAAAAGAGAACCGAGACGAGAGAGAGAGAGAGAGAGAGAGAGAGAGGAAGACGAGAGGGAGAAACCGCCTCCCTCCCTAGGCCGACGCCATAGGTAGGGAGCTTTTTTTATCGCCCTTTTTTTCGCCCCCTAGCACAATGGCTTTTTTAGTTACTTGTACAGAATACATGAACTTTTTCAATTTAGGATCTTTGCTTTTGTATCAAATTTTGTACACTCATTGAATATTGAACTACCTTGTGATTGAAATCTTTTGGGAGACTTTTTGGACCCCGCCAGTGAGGAATGCGTAATTCATTAGCAGACCGAACATTCTGAACTATTGGCCAATTCTGGACCCCGCCAATGGGGAATGCATAATTCATTGGCAAGATCGAACATTTCTGAACTATAACATTGGCCAATTCTGGACCCAGTACTAGAGCCACCGACCACAGGCTTTGAGTAATAATGCAGCGTGTCTATCTGAACCTCCGAATTCTGCAGGACTCTGTGGCTTTATAGAATTTTGAACCAAGTCTTCAACCCTCTGATTCATTAAATAATGTATCGTGATAAGAATTATCGAATTTCTGAACTTCTAACTCTGATACATCGACTTTGTACGGAAAACTCTAAACCTTAGTATTTATCCATCTTGGATCAGCCTTTGAACGTAAATGTTGAGCTCTGAATAGTGAATCGAAAGAATTATTGAAACATCCGGACTTATCGAATTGAGTATTGTGCTTAAGAACCATTGGAAATTCTGAAACATGTGACTCTCTTTGAATCCTTCTCATCACCGACTCATCAGGCTTGTGTAATAGAACCTTCGAATTCCGGCACTTAACTTCTTGGGAATAATCCCTCTTGGATATAATATCTCATTTCAAAACGGTGAACGATATTGAACTTTGATATATCCGTTTTGCTGCCACTCACATACTTACCTCCCTTGGCCTGCTTAACCGTAGTCGTGCTTTATTCCTTACATGAGTGTTAGCTCACCCGTGGTTTACAAATTTCAGATATTGAATGCTATGCCAACTTGGGACATGGGAGAGCGTCCCTAAGCCTAATTTTGGAGACGAGTCCGTTTATTCAGACTACGGGCAGTGAGAATCATTCATTATGTATATTTTAACTAATTGTAATGGCTAAACAGATTGTCAGAATAGAAAATAGCGCATAGTTATGTTAGTTATTGTTTCAATACAAACTGCTATGATATTGTGTGCAATTATTGATATTGAATGCCTTGCATGCTTGTAGGGTTCGCCTTGCAGGTGTGCGGCGCTGTTGCGTTCCGGTCTGGATCCCAGGTCTGGGGTGTAACAGTTGGTTTCAGTGGAAATTTAAAACCATGCCTCCTAGAAGGGCCCAGGAGTCTAACGTGAGGACAGCATGATTGCATGTGAAAGAAGTTTACACATAGCTTTAGAATTTGGAACAATGTCTGCACAAAGAAATAAAGGTTGGATTTGCACAGGTCTCAAGGGTAGACAGGCACCGAAACATGAATTGGATATACCTACATATATACATACATACAAGCATGCATGCATTCACTAGAATTGAGTTTTCAGTGCGCAAACGAAAACTGGTCTCCTTTTTTTGTCTTAATCAAGGCATGACTCAAAACTAGATCTGTGCTGGATGTGTAATTAAATATGCATTTGATCAAAAACCTAACCTAATGCAACAAAGGTGCAACTGCGAACAAGAGGTCCTGTTGCAGAGTTCATAGTTAAATATGAAATAATCAGTTAAACCAATATTCATAACATCAAATTTTGTTCATATCAAAGTATCACGTTCTCAGATAAATTCCACGGGAATTTAACTTTTAAAGTAACGGTTAATGAGTTAAGGTTATCTAAAACCATTATTCATAACATCAAATTTTGTTCATATCAAAGTATCAGGATCTCAGAAAATTCAATGTGATTTTAACTTTTAAAGTAACAACCAGTGAGTTAAGGTTATCTAAGAGTTCTAAATAGTAACTCAATTACCCATTCCACTCCAGAAAGAATTTCGGAATCAAGATTTCAGGGCATGAAAGGAAGGTTATGACCCTAATACATTTCAGATCAAGTGAAATAACACAGTAGACCAGTAAGAAAATAAAATATACTCTACGATAAAAATTTAAAAAGTAAAACAAAAAAGAAAAAACGAAATTTCGCTCTCATGTGAAAACTCTAACAACATGACCATGCCACCCATGGTAGATATGCGCAGTGCTTAAAAATTCATAATGACAAGAACTCGCTCGAGGAAAAACCGGTTTGACTCGGGCAAGTCAATGATTGATACAGCAAGTTTTTTATCAACTCGGCAGGGTAGAAGGCATTTTTAATTAACTCGGTAAGGCCAAAATCTAGTCAACTAATGGTTCACTTGGAGTATTTAGACACTGGATGGGAGTGTAACATGCATAAGCTATGAGATAAAACAATTGAATTTTTGAGATCGCAAGTGACTTTGAAAACCACTAAAGCAACTATCTAGTAGCAGATATAAGAGAATATCCTACCTTTCCATTTTCTGATGCATTATCTCCAGTCTAGGTAATTTCCCGTGATTTACAGGAAGTCTATATGCTACAATTTGTTCATCATCCTTTATCTCAAACAGTGATTCAGAAGGATTTTCCAGGTATCTGTATATCCGATGATGATAAACCTACAAGTGACAACCACCCAGCAACATGCAACACAGCTTCAGCAACCATGAAATTAGAACCCAGGTTTAAAATTTCGGTTTCAATTTCAGACCTAGCCGAAACTGAAATTTCAGCCGAAATATCGAAATTTAAGCGGAAATTACCAAAATTTTGGAAGAAAAAAATTTAAAAATTACATTTTCCCGAAATTTCTGCAAATTCGGCCGTAACTTCGGATTAGGTGGTTTCAGTGTCGATCCCAACCGAAATTCGAAATTTCAGTTTTTCGGCCGAAATTTAAAACCATGATTAGAACACATCATCCATTAAACAATTACAGAAAAAAGATCCAGGTTGCAAACGTTTTTACCTCCGCAAGCAATAAAGTTTCATGAGCCTCCAAGCAACAAGCAACACTCAAGGCCTGACTAAGATCTTTACAGTAACCATGTTTGAGTACAGTAACAGTAAAAGGCATGGGAAGTGCACTTCCATCACCATAGAAAACAGTAACCGTCATTGTACGTTTAACTGTTGAAGGCAATGGCAATGACAAGTACATGAAGGGATCAAATGTTACTGATACTTTGCTGCAAACTGGGCAGACCAACGTTGACTTATATTGACCCTGAGAAAACTCAGAAATTTTGCATGGTTAAAAACCGAGCAGTAAAGATATTATTCTGATCTCCGATAAAGTAAAAAAAATCTAAAGAAATATATGCACATGCACATAAGACTGCTGTATAAAGAACATCTGGAATCAGAAACTCATGGAATCAGAAATTAAAAAGTCAGTTTTTGGGAAAATTCAGAATCATTCCAGTCACGAGACAAGGTGTATCAACAGGCCGGGCCAGGTATGGGCCAAGTTACAAGGTAATACCATGTGTTTGACCTTTTTATGAAAGTCTTGATTGATAGTGATATGAATCTCTGATTGATGGTCACATAACTATTTCACAGGCATATTCACTCTCACTCCATATCTGTAAGAAGCATTTTTGTCAAAATGAGCTCACAAGTCACAAGTAGCATGTGCTATTTCTATATACTCGGCCTCAAAACTTGACTTGACCTGATAACAACTGCTTGCTACTTGCCTTTTCATGTAACCAAATTGCCTACAATGTGCATAGACCTACGATCAATAACAAAACCAGCTGATGCGGATTGTAGGCCCAATAAGTGGCATATTTGCCCATTAGGACTTTTAAATATTTATTTCCATGTTATTTAGTTTCTAGGATTTTTATTTCCATGTTTTAGTTTTAGAGCTTTTATTTTCCATGTTATTTAGAGTTAGGGAATTTATTTATTTCTATGGAATTTTATTTTAATTGCCTATATAAGGCCCTCATGTATTAGAGATTACTAGTTTTTGGATTAAAGATTGATTGATTTCTCCCCAAACATCCTTCTTCCTCTCTTCTCCTCCTATTCTTCCTCTTCTCTTCTTTTCCTTCTTCTCTTCTTCTCATTCTTTTTCTTCTTTTCTCCTCTTTCCTTTGTCTCTTCCCGGGCCTACATGAGTTTGGTATCAAAGCTAAGGATCCAAGCACGCATTTGTATCCAACGTCGCAACCCAAAACCTCACGGCTTCCCTCATCTCGTGCTCCGCCATCCTTTCTCACCATCATCTTTAGACTTTAGGCATCCCACCACCCTTTCTCTAATCTCACCACCATCTTCAGATTTTAGGCACCCAAGACCACCCTTTCTCTAATCTCACCACCATCTTTAGATTTTAGGCACCTAACCACCCTTTCTCATCACCATCTTTAGATTTGGGGCACGAAAGAAGATAACCTTTCCCTCTCTAAGGCGAAATTTCTTTCGTGACGCACAAGGTTACGAAGATTAAAACAAAAGTAATTTTTCTCTTATCTGACTCCCCCTTTTCGTTGGGCACCCCTTTATTTGGCTTAATTAATAGATTTCGACCCCCTTTCCCCTTTGGGCACCCATAATTTAATAAAGTATCTGTTACATGAATCTGTTACATAATAGAGAACGTAACTAGAGAAAGGAAAAGAAAGAAGACAAAAAGAAAAGAAAAGGCAAAAGGAAAAAAGGAAAAGGGAAAAAAGGAAAAAATGGAAAAAAAGAAAAAAAAATTATTTTTCTCACTTCTCTTTCTCCACGCTGTCTGTCATCCCTCTCTACTTTCTCTCTACCTCATCTCATTTTCTCTCTCCTCACCCGGGCTATTTCTACTCAAAATTTGGCCGCGACATCAGCACGAGAGTTATTCGTGACAACTTGAAGAGTTTATCCACCCCACTCTCAACAGCCAGCAATGAGCACGAAGGCTACTTTGAGCAGCTTCCATTGTTCGTCCGTTTTGGTCCAACCGTCGATCCAGGCCATCCGAAGTCCGATATGAAATCCAGGAAAGACATTGTATTCCTACAGACAGAGCAGACGGTTGATTTCATTTTTCGACACTAATCACAATGGCTCCACCAGTTGTTCCATGTTTTGATGCGTACGACGATCGATATTTTCAAGGCTACACTCCCTATAGCTATTATGAGGACATATGTCTACTGTGGATTGATGCTCTGGAGGCATATCATGAGTACTATAGCTATGATCATCGAGCGACCATCTACCGAGCCAGAGAAACTGTGAGATGACAAGCCCAGTCATTCTAGATACGCATCGTGACGGAGCATCATCATGTAGGCGAGCCTCCACTCCATCGATGGGAGGAGGTCTGCGATGATTTTATGAGTACTTATGCAATATCGGTATGAACAAAGATTGATGCGTGAAGAAGCCCCTCAACTAGAAAAACCCACTCGATGTGAAGAAGCCGCTCGACGTGCATAAGAAGCCGAAGTTCATGCAAAATTGAAAGGGTAGTGCTTGAGTTGGATGAGATGAAATTGACAACCCAACCGCTAAGAAGAATTCGGGGGCACTATTGACGAGCCAGAAACAGATGATGCTAGTGGTCCGACAGATGATATTGTGGATGAAACTGTTAACTTACCAACTTCTCCAAAAGCTCAAGTTGTTGGAGAAAGGCGTTATTTATCTTTTATACTTTAAAACTCCCCCGCACGTGTGGCCCACTTGGCAAACACGTGGCACATGTGGTCCCACTTTGGGCCAACCATCACATGTGGATTTTTGCTATCCGGGAGGTTTGAACTCGAGACCTTTGCTCTGATACCATGTTAACTTACCAACTTCTCCAAAAGCTTAAGTTGTTGGAGAAAGGCGTTATTTATCTTTTATACTTTAACAGAAGCCATTATAGAAACTGGCCTGAGTTTTTTTTTATTTAATTGTTGCAATTTCATACAAAGAAAACGGGCAAGACCGAGAAAATCAACCCCCTAAGTACAAGAACCAAATAAACAAGGATGAAAAACTAAAGGGAAATGATATCACCACTCCAACATTTTAAAAAGATGCAAAGCATCTTATCACTTAGTATTTAAAGGTTGTCGAAGGCATATTACAGCTCTCAAAAAGCTCTTTCAAGCTTTTTAAATACTAAACGACAACATACTTCGTGCATGTTATTATAACATTGGAGTGTTGATATAATTTCCCAAAACAAAATACAATCACGGGGGGAGGAAGTCAAACATCTCCAACCTGGCCTTATCACACCACCACGAGCTAGACTATCTGCCACATAGTTAGCCAGTCGCTTATGTAATAGAAAATGATTGAGGGTTCACCTATCCGATCTTGGAATTCATCAAAAAATTGGGCAAATCTCCATAAGGGAACTGCCCTCAAATGACATCCATGGAATCTCCTTCCACAATCGTCGAGTCCATTGATTCTTTATTTAGGAAATTTATACCTTGGTGAACGGCTCTAACTTCTGCCTCATTAGCATATGTCGTTCCGATAGGGCCGGAAAAAGCCCAAATAACCTCACCCAAAGAATCCCCCAAGACTCCTCCAATACCCAACGGGCCCGAGTTTCCCAAACTAGAGCCGTCAAAGTTTAGCTTGAGAAGTCTGGTCGGAGGGGCCTCCCAATCTTGAACGATGGTAGCCCATGCCTCAATACTAGAGCACACCACCTTCCACCCCTCCCATAAATCATAAGCCAAAATAAAAAGAAACAGAAACAGAGTCTGAAATGGCACATACAGAGTCTAAGATGGCAGATATAGAGCTAGAAAGTCAAGTGACTGATGAGGCATTGCCAGAGCATGGAGAGTTGGAGCATTCCACTGATGATATCTCTTCCACAGGACAGACGCATAGTGGCAGTGTTGAGTCTGACGTGGTTTTCAGATAGAGGATTTCAGCATACCATATGACAGCACTGGGCGAGATACGGTCACAGCGGATAACTTTATTGCTGATTTCACCGAGCCTGAAGAGAGGTTTGCATTTTTATGGCCTGCATGGATATCGCTCCACCAGCATTTCATATCTCTTTCACGGGTATCATTAGCATTATACATGAGAGACTTCGATGGGTTGCTACTGCTATTACTCGAGTCGATCGTCCATATATTTGATCCAGGTAGACTAGAACTCGAGGGGAAGTTCTTTTCAAGAGAGGGGCGAATGATACGGATTGTAGGCCCAATAAGTGGCATATTTGCCCATTAGAACTTTTAGATATTTATTTCCATGTTATTAGTTTCTAGGATTTTTATTTCCATGTTTTAGTTTTAGGTCTTTTATTTTTCATGTTATTTAGAGTTAGGGAATTTATTTACCATGGAATTTTATTTTAATTGCCTATATAAGGCCCTCATGTATTAGAAATTACTAGTTTTTGGATGATTAAAGATTGATTGATTTCTCCCCAGACTTCCTTCTTCTTCCTCTTTTCTCCTCGTATTCTTCCTCTGCTCTTCTGCTCCTTCTTTTCTTCTCATTCTCTTCTCTTCTCTTATCTTCTCTTCTCTTCTCTTCCCAGGCCTACATCACTTTTTCAATCACATTTCATTCCTATCTTGAGGGCTAAATCCAAACAAATCAGTTATGATATGTAGAAAATTAATGACATTATAGTAAATTGTACGTTAACTCAAGTGAAACACAAATATCCCCTAAATGTTGCCGTAATCAAAATATCCCTCATGGAATTGCCTCCATGTATTGGTCAATGTATCGAAGTTTGATTTACTGCTCAAAAAAACTGACTATTAGAAAAGACACAATCAAAACTCAGGCACAGTTTTAGTTAGAACTTGGTCAAGGGGACTCTAGAGAACTCTGGAAAAGTTATTGCAACTTCATTGAGGTGTTACGAAAACTTAGGCAGAACCAAATTGATGCTTTCCAAGTTCAAAGCAATTTTAACTTTCTTAAGGCTTGGCTCAATATCTAATAATTCTAGAGCCTTCATATGCTTATTCGAACTCTCAAATCCAAAATATAAATTGCTTTAGACCTACCTAGGTGTGTCTTGCTCAAATTGGTAATACATATTAAATGACAAAGTACTGAGCATCAGACAAATCACTGTTATTTTTTGAAATGGAGACAAATCACTGTTATTGTAAGTACAAATGTCTAATAATTGATAACACAGATTGGGATTTAGTCCATGATAGCTGGGTACTTCTACAAGATCAAAGTGTATGTTTGGATAAAATAAAGTACTGCTACATAATTTGAGATAGTTCTTTCTCCTTATCTCAAATATTTTGATGAAAATCAACTATTTTCTCACAGTTTTATCAAGCACGCACATGTAGAAAAAGATTCGTATAAGCATCTAGGAAATTAGATTCTGTAGAGGGAACTCACTATCAAATAAGATAATCGAACGTATATAGATGTCACCTTTAGATAAATTAATGCAGAAAATAAGATTTCACAGAAACAATTGACGGCTACATTATAAATTTATAATTACATCACAATCAGCTATGGACTAATTATTATACAACTTTCTGTTCTGAAGATCAGCCAAAACACAACATAAATTCAAAACAAATTCAATTCGACATAAATTGAAAGGTAGCACACGAAGGAAAATATAGAGACCACTCACTTGGCAGACATCTACAATTATGGAATCATTTCTAGCCTTGTGATTTGCCCAACACTCATCTGCAGCTACCTTGTCAGGGCAATCACCTGCATCTTTTGCTTCAATATAGGGCTTGTCTTTGACACGATTCAGATCTTCGTGCAGCCCATCCAGTAAGAAAGCTAGAAGTTCCTATAAAGAAGAAATTTTAGCATAGAAAAAAAGGATAAATTATCGATACAGGTCAAGAGAACCCTCAATTATTTCGATTAAACACTAGGGAAGTAATATGACACAAAAATAATCTTTAACAATGACCAGTTCGTAACAAAAAACAATTGGTTGACATTTTACAACAACTATTTTTATATTTATATTTACTAGAGCGTCTGAAACTTAACATTATGGATGATAATACTAACCTGAGAATCATGCTGGTTGTACCCACTAAACTGAGGAGCAAACCGAGCAAATTTTGCCTTGAATGCATGTGGGGCAATTGGTGTCCTAACCCTCAATTATTTCGATTAAACACTAGGGAAGTAATATGACACAAAAATAATCTTTAACAATGACCAGTTCGTACCAAAAAACAATTAGTTGACATTTTACAACAATTATTTTTATATTATAATTATTAGTGCGTTTGAAACTTAACATTATGGATGATAATACTAACCTGAGAATCATGCTGGTTGTACCCACTAAACTGAGGAGCAAACCGAGCAAGTTTTGCCTTGAATGCACGTGGGGCAATTGGTGTCCTCCCAGGAGACCATAATTTCCTCAATAGCTCTCCAAATGCTATTGCAAGCTCACCCTGCAGAAGTACAACAAATATTGGAGACTTTTAAGATAAGTGCTTACGATAAATCCCTATAATCAAAATGAAACAATCAAATGAGGAATAATGACAAATATTGCTACAAAATGAGCAAAATAAAATAAGAAGAAATGTCAATGATAAGAGTCTCGTACTTTCAAACCCAAAGGATTTTGCTCGTTGATCTCCTTGCTGTAATCCTGCAAAAAATACTCAGCCAGAGGGGATGTATGGACTAAACATTGAAGGGCACTGTTCATGAAGCAAGTATTTCCTAGGTTCTGCAATCCTTTCAATCCTCCGCCATCTCTTGGGTTCGTGCTCAAAAGCTCATATCCATCCTCTGTATCCATTAGTTCTGAACTTAAAATATTTCCGAGAAACAAATCAGGGCCATACCAAGATGAAGAACCATTTGATAGGGTAGGGCCTTCGGCAATTGTTAAGGATGACCTTGACAGATTTATTGGTACCAACGCCAGTTCATTTCCTGTTGAGTCCATGCCAAAACAAGAGGGGCGAAACCCATCATGTTGTAGCTCTAATAGTATCTGCACAAATAGAAAATGTTAAGGAACCAAACGGACAACTGAGTATCCAACTCAGAACGAGTTATAAACTCTTCAGAGATATGGGCAAGGGCAAAAACCATTTGTATCCTGCATGTATTAGTACTGATAAATAACTCATGAAAACTAGACATTCGCAGAGGGCTTCTATAATCGTAGAACATAGTTTGAGTTGGAGAAACGAGGTATAATCTCCCTCAATTAGGGCTCTGTTTGAGTTGGAGAAACGAGGTATAATCTCCCTCAATTAGGGCTCTGTTTCCTTCTATCCAACATGCCTAAGGAACTTTCATTGGACATTCTACCCTCAGGAGATACGTGATTATAGAATATCTTGCAGAAGGAATTCTGAACTAGATTGACATTTCAATAAAAATTATGAACTATATATATATATGAGGAAAGTGTTCCTAAGCTATAGCTCGAAAACACATGTGGCCCCACATTTTTTGAGGGATCCAAAGCATTCATTTGGAATGCCCTTCCATGGATAGGGTGTGTACCAAAAATCAGCCCTATAGGATCATCCTAACCCAATCAAAGGTGGAGTGGAAAATGGACAAACAATGTGTGTCCATGTTTCTGCCCATTTTTCCCTCAACAGATGGCAGGGTTAGGATGATCCTATAGGGCTGATTTTTGGTACACACCCTATCCATGGAAGGGCCTTCCAAATGAATGCTTTGAATCCCCCAAAAAATGTGGGGCCACATGTGTTTTTGAGCTATAGCTTAGATAAGCTTATCTAAGCTATAGCTTAGGAACACTTTCCTCTCTCTCTCTCTCTCTCTCTCTCTCTCTCTCTCTCTCTCTCTATATATATATATATATATATATATATATATATATATATATATATATATATATATATATATATATAATGACATTTGATTCTTCACAGTCCCTCTCATAAGACAAGTCAATAACCATCAGTTTGCCAATGAACAGATGCCTTGTACAAGTTGCCACCTTAGCAAAGATATCAGCATGTTACATTTCAGAGGATTTGCTATGGAAATCCCTTAAAAAAAAGTATTTGCTATGGAAATCTATCCAATCCTAAGCTTTTCTTCAAAAGAAAAATGAAAACCCTAATGTGCGAGTTTCATGCAGCCGTGAGAAACTAGAGTTGACATAAGTCATATAAATGCTAATATCTGTAAATCAGGACTTATCTTATCTGAGTATAAGAGCGTAGATGATGAATAATGAACATCCATATCTTTAAAGAAGACCAGTAGGTGAACGATTTCACTGCAGGGAGCAGACATTGCCTGATACTCTACCATGTTACTTTATCTTTAAATAAAACCAGTAGGCAAACAATTTCACTCTAGGGGGAGGACATAGCTTGATATACTCCTGCTCCTCTGTCACTCAGGAGCGTACCCTATTTGTCAGATAATACATGCAGGGTAGGTTATCGATCTAATTGGTGGTCACCTTCAAGATATTGCACAGTCTTTGCGTGGAATTTGGTGATTTGAAAGTACAAAACAGTCAGAGACTCAGAGAAAGCCATATTAACAGTCACAAATATTTGCCTCGGAAATTTCTCAGGAAGTGTATACCACTGGAGAATTAAATTTCTTTTGTTACTCTCAAGTTTCCATGTGGGAAAACTAGAAAAATAAAATATTAAAATATATATAAATAGATAAAGTTATAAAAATATATATATAACAAAAATATCGTAAAATTATCGCGATATCTTCATGATATTTTTTCAGATTAAATGATATAAATGAAAATATTGCAATCTTTTTAAAAATTCAGAGATTATTTCGTGTTTTAATCATTTAGATCATACAGCCACGGCTAATGGATAGTGAAAGCTCATTTGGCTCACGATACTCTTGCTAAGCTAAGAGCTAATGTTCAACTCCCAAGAAGTTTGCACTAAGAACAGGTTATAATTTAGATATATTCTACAGATGTTTTTCATAATGACAAAACTTAGAGTTAGCTTATCAGTTTCTGAGGGCATAGCGAAGAGGAGGGAGAGGTGGTTGAGAAGGAGAACTATATCACATATGTAAAGTATGAAGATCAGCAAGCAGACCTGTTCACAAAGGCCCTTGGGAGCATAGTTTTAAATTTAGGCCGAAATCCGAAATTTCAGCCAAAATATTTTGGGCCAAAACGAAATTCACCATGAATCTGATTATTACAGGATTCCATTGAAATTAGGAAATTTTGTTTTTCACCCTTATTGACAAAATTTCTACCGAAATGTTTAAGATTTCCACTGAAATTTTAAACATTTCCATGAAAATTTTAAAAATACCGAAAATTTTAACCTAATTTTACATGATTTCGGCCGAAATTTCTACTGAAACCGAAATTTAAAACCTTGCTTGGGAGTTCAACAGATAGGACAAGCTTGACATGATTGACTTCCACCTAGCCATGGATTTAAATTTAGGCCGAAACGTTTCGTTTCAGCAGAATCGTTTCAATTTTAGCACAAACCGAAACGAAATTCACATGAAGTCGTTTCTTTACAAGATTTCGCCGAAATGTCCTCATTCTTGAACTTTTTTACAAATTTTCTACCGAAATTTTAGACATTTCGGTCGAAATTAAAAAAAATAAAAGGAAATCATAATCATATTTTTACATGATTTCGACCAACGGTGGTGGCTGAAACCGAAATTTAAAACCTTGCACCTAGCCAACTAAGGGGGAGTGATGTAGGATGTGTCTAGTCATCTACTATAAATTATCACTCATTTCCTATGTGTCATTTCTTATGAGGTATGATTGTGATTTGCAAATACATTAAATTTTCAATTGGAAAAATAAAGCATAACTAGAATACACATCCAATGTTTTAAAACTCATCGGCTTGCCTCAGAACTCAGCTATGTCAACCCTGTTTGAAGTCCATCCGAGTTCGGCTGAATTAGCATGAATCCAAATACTATTATATTCTCGACTTCTGAAAGAGAATATTAGCAGTTATCAGCTCAGTAGCACAAATTTTCCCCCATTTGAAAACCAAAAACTAGATATTTGATAGATTTTTCAAATCAAATACAGCATGCTTACCTTCATATGCCTAGATTCCTGCAGCTCTTCACAAACATATTCCTCACTCAAATTTCGCTTTTCCCCAATGTTTTCTCAACTCTCACCTTCATAATCCAGAGCTCTCCATACTCATCACCATTTGCATACTCAGAGCCATCGATATGGCAGCAATTGACACCCAGTTTTTTGGCAGCGATTGCCACATACTTCCTTCGATCTCAGCAGCTAGGATTTCCTTCCCCCCTTTCACTGCCCCCCTTTTTAAGAAAACCTCCTCTCTTTCATCTCCAAAGTGGCAACTTGTAAATCTAACTCCATAAAACCCTTTTCTTTTCTTATTTCCATTTTTTATGGCCCATAAGCCCTTAAGGCTGTAAACTTTAAAATAAACTATAATCTAAAGGAAATTCGTCATTTCTATTTACTATGGATGCCCCCTTTTAATGTTACTATGACTAAAATAGGTGGTCATGCTCTATGTCACAAATATCGTTCTCAGGAATTTCTCAGCAAGGGAAAATCTGGGGATAGTTTTTTTTTTTTTTTTTTTCAGGTTTACATTGGGAAAAAAACGGTAACAATAAAATTATTTAAAATATAAAATATATAAACTTTTTAACCAGAAATTAGGGTTAGGTTGAAGATTTTAGGATGTTTGGGAGATTTTTGAGTGACTGAGAAGATCAAGATATTTTTTTTAAAACCAAGCCTCCAATAATTTATCGCGATAAAATTGTGAGAAATTCGTGAGAAATTCAATTTCTTGTGAGAATTCAATTTCTCGTGATAAATTCATGTTTATCATTTAATCAAAATCTCATGTATTTCTCGCTACTCGTCAATATTTGTGACAGGACATGCTTAACAAAAGGGGGAAATTTATCTTCTTTTTTTTAGCTTTAGTGACTAGCTTGAATCCGCCGAGTCCATGGTTTACATAGCTAAGTCGAGCATAGCACTCTCGAAATTGACATGGCTGAGTTTTCAACCACATACGAGTTCTATAACACAACGTACACAAAGAAAAAAATCTGCCAAAAACTGTCCAACGAGATAACCCAAATGCACTTTAACACCACCAACAAGGCATTGCCAAAGCTGAAAAATGTATTTTTTTTTAGGGAAAATTACATTTACACCCCCTCTAGTTTCTGACACATCCACTTCTACCCCTATAGTTTAAAACGTGACAACTAAACCCCCCTGTAGTTTCAATTTGTATAAGGTAGGCCCCCTCAGTTGACGGTTCGTCCACAGATTGAAGGGTTAGGATGATCCGATGGAGCTGATTTTTTAGGCACACCCTATCTATGTCAGGACCCATCAAATGAACGCTTTGGATCATCCAAACAATGTGGGCCCATACCCGAATCCAAACACTACCAAAAAAACAGTGGGCCCACATTGTTTGGATGATCCAAAGCGTTCATTTGATGGGCCCTGACATAGATAGGGTGTGCCTAAAAAATCAGCTCCATCGGATCATCTTAACCCTTCAATCTGTGGACGAACCGTCAACTGAGGGGGCCTACCTTACACAAATTGAAACTACAGGGGGTGTAGTTGTCACGTTTTAAACCAAGAAAGTAGGATTCTTCCCTGGGAGCCTTCGATTCCCGCTTTCGATTCCCGCTCTGGGAACCTTTAGCAGGATTCTTCCCTGGGAGCCTTCGATTCCCATTTCGATTCCCGCTTTCGATTCCCGCTTTGGAACCTTGTTTTAAACTATAGGGGTAGAAGTGGATGTGTCAGAAACTAGAGGGGGTGTAAATGTAATTTTCCCTTGTTTTTAATGTTCAGAAGTCGGTCTAGGAATAAATCACTCTTCTTTGAAACACATATAAGGCCAAAAAAATAGTGAAAACACATGCATCATGGCCTACAAATGACACGGAAGAATAGTACTTCTCCAAATTTTGTAGATAAGTGAAAATCACTCACATGGACAACTCACTTTTATCAATTCTATAAGCAAAGTCATTTTTAATAGCCACAAACTAGAGGGAAGACATATTATGCAGAATACTCACATGCTGATCATTCATCAAATTAGCATCCTCTAGTGTCTGGTCAAAATTATCCAATAACTTATGTTTCCTCTTATTGACATAGTCCCAAATATGAACCTGTCAATAAATAAACAAATGAAACTTATCATATGGAGCAATGCCCTGAAGGAAGAATATAATGGCCTAAAAATCATAGGACATACCTCCTCCTCTAGATTGAAAAGCTTGCACACTTTATCATAAAGCTCGCGTACAGAAGCCTGAAAGGTAAATTAGGTTTAGTAATATAAGCATCACTATTTTATAGGACTTGCATCATTTACAATAACATCCTTCCTTATGTTTGAGTCATTTGGGCATTTAGAGAAAATTCATGTAAAAGCTAACATCTTAATGTCACCTGAAACATGCCAAAATTCTCATTTAAACAAATAAAAGAAACACGGGGCCCAAAATTGTGACATCTATTATGAAATAACATATATAAAGAAGTCTTATACCATCTTGGAGTGTCAGCCAAAAATCAAAGGATTGAAGCTCTCTTTGAAGTCCAGTTAGCAAATTTATTCGAGCACTATCTTGCCCTAGTAGGGCAGTACACAATTTTGTTTACCAATTTGATTTTGAAAGTAGGCTTATTGAGCGAGTACGTAGAATCAACTAACGGTCACAAAATAAAATAAAAAAGGGGAAAAAGAAGATAAACCAAATCTCAGCCAACTTGTAACTCACGACCAAGGTTTGGCCAGGAATCAAGACGGTGTCTCAGCTTTTACTTGAGCCAAGTAGAGACTAGTGAGTTGAATGTGAATAAAAAAGTTCTCAATCTTGCTCAGCATAAACCAGAACATGTGTACAGTTAAAAATAGAGAGTAAGCACAGTAAATTCTAATGGAACATTGGGAAATGTGTCCATTCAAATGAGTTCTTCCCCAGTTTAACTAAAAAAATCTATGGAGAAAACATTACGAAACTCGAGAAATAAAAACGAAAGTTTCCAAAGAGTATACTTAAATATAAATAAACAAGTCTTGACTAATCGGGTTCAGAGATTTAATCTCAGACTTGAATTAATTGTCACATAACTGCATAATGAAACCTCTCGTCAAGTGCATAGCATCAAGCCGGTTCAATATTTCTTTTCAGAAATGGGCATGCACAGATAGGTCAATAACTCCTGATGCAACACTCATCAATACATTTAGATTTAGTTGCAGGACACATTTAGATCAGGACACAATATATCAACAATTTCTTATGGAGTAACAAACCTCCAGTGGCATCCATGATGCTCCTTCCTATGCTGCTTGGATACTTCAATTGGACGAGGGTTGAAATTTCGGTTTCGGTTTCAGCGGTTTCGGTTTCGTCTTCTTCGGTATAAATTTCGGTTTCGGTCCCAGCCAAAATCTGAAATTTCGGCAAGAAATTTCGGATTTCGGCCGAAATTTAAAACCATGGTTGTGACTAGGTAACATGCATACTGGTAGAAACTTTATGCAAGGACCCCAAATTTTTTGGAAGGTTGGTCAATGTTTTGGAGACAATCCTACAAAAGCTATACATAGAAAAATGTATTTCTATTACCCACTTGTGAGAAAAAATGATTTTTTATTTATTTTCAACACATTTATAAGCCCATGTCACTGAGAGGCAAGGAGCACCCCTCTAGTGAGGATTATTGTACTTCTGCAACTAAATTTGTGTGTTAGTGTCCAAGTTGCCAAGTTCTTATGTTACACGGCAAAAAATATGCATCGACAGAGTGCTCAATTAAACAAGAGGTGTCTGTCCAAGTAGCTAAGTTGGTTCACACAATTGGAAATGCACGGAAGTGATTTAGTTCAGCCTGAACTGACTTATAGACTAAAAAGAAGAAATTGAAAAAAAAAAAAACTAGTCCCCATATTATATATTTAAACCAGTAATTTCAAAGACGTCCAATAAATAAGTCTTCAGGCGCGCCTCAAGTCGAGGCACACCAAAAACGTTGCAAGGCACACAGGGAAAAACGTAACACTGTAAAGACGCACAGGAAAGAGGGAAAAACGTAAAATCATGCACCAAGGCATCTGCCTTTCACTCAAGGTGTACGCCTCCAATGAAAGGCATAAGCCTCACAGGTGGATATCAACAGTGCATCACTTTTACGACCTGGAACTACCTTTTTTTTTCCCCTTAAATTCTTTCTAATATTTATGTTTAGTTCACAGGAGTGATAAAAAATCATAGATTCGATGATTTTAGAGAATTTTGAGATTCAAGGGATTTCCTAGATATTGTTTTCGTGATTTTCTCTGGAACTGTTAAACAAAATTAAAATTTGTCGCTTTCTGTGGATTTCTATCATCAAAGTGAAGCTATTTGTGGTGGATATGTTTGTGATTGAGGACTACTGCAAATAGTGAGTAGAAATTCCTAATGTAATGGGTTCTTTCCTCTCTACCTCCATTCAAAAGGCATTTTTCACAAATATTTGGGTTTATTGGAGTACTTTTGGTCTCTTAAGGTGTAAGATATTGGCGACAAGAAAGATTTTGCAGGGATATCTACAAAGAGAGCTGTGGCAAATTGTGACAATGAATTTGATTATTTGTGTTTTTGTATGTGGAATATTGGGAATTTAATGTAAACTTGTTGGTAAGCTCCCTACTATGTATTATTTTGTTGGTAAGTTAGTAATGATAGTTGGATAATGGACTTCATAGTGATGCTTTATTCTGTTAGTGTACTGATGGTTGGATGATAATATCAAGTTAGAAAAGAAGCATATATTTTTTCAGTTTTTTAGGTATTTTCTTAATTTTTTATTTTTTATTTTTTATTTTCCCTCTTGCATAAGAGAAAAAATGCCTCGCCTTACAAGCATTGAAAAACAATGGTTTAAACGTAGTATGGAAACACAAATGGTACCCACTATCACTTAAGCGATGTGTAAAAAAAATATATTTACCAGGTTGTGAAACAAATTCAAGAAGTGGAACGTGAAACGGAAACGGGCGACATGGAGGAAAAATGGAGGGTAAATGAGAAACGAGGAAACACAAGGGAAACATGAAATATATGTTTTTGTAGATTTAAATTTTGTTAATTGCAAGTTTCTACGGGATTTTAAACATAAATAAATACATTTAGAATTTTTTCCATAATTTTTGTTTAAGTTAGAGGCATACATAGATGATTTATGTATGATCTTTATTTATTTTATTTTTAGCATATTTTTCTACTTATATGTATTTTCATTACATTATATGCTATTGATTTCCTTTTTAATACCTATTCCACAATTTTTTAGTATGTATTTTGCAAAACAATTTTCGTCAGTTTCACCCATGTTTCACATAAGTTTTCCACTCATTTCCCATATGTCACTCATGTGTTTCACACATGTTTCACATAAGTTTTCCGCGCATTTCCCATACGCCTCTCACGTGTTTCACACATGTTTTGCATAATTTTTCCGCGCATTTCTCATATGCCTCTCACATGTTTCACACATGTTTCACACATGTTTCACATAAGTTTCCCATATGTTTCTCATGTGCATTCCATATGTTTCCCATGAGTTTCAGAAATGTTTCCCCAATTTTTTTTATCACGTTTCATAAACGTTTCCGAAATGTGTTTTAGGGGAAACGAGTTTCCCACACACCCAAAGATTTTCCGGCTACTATAGTAAAAACTATATTGAATGTAATGAACTCAAAGAAATAGATGATAATGGAGACACAAATGGGAGTCAAAACTAGTCATTATCAAGAAAAACAAGTTTCAAGTTTTTTTTTTTTAATGGTGAAAAACAAGTTACAAGTTATATATATGAGAAAAGGGTTCCTGCAAACATGTGCATGTAAGTTACCTGCACACGAGTGTGCAGGAACCCTTTTTGGGCCACACCCTATCCATGGAAGGGGGAAGGGCCTTCTAAGTGAATGCTTTGGACCCCCAAAAAATGTGGGCCCCCACCCTGTTTCTGCACTCGTGTGCAGGAACCCTTTCCTCTCTCTCTCTCTCTCTCTCTCTCTCTATATATATATATATATATATATATATATAGCAGAAGAGAAAAGGAATGATTTTTTTTTCATTTCTTTGTAAATTATGTGAATTTAACACGTCAACTTTAGTTGCTTTATATATAGCAGAAGAGAAAATGAATGATTTTTTTCATTTCTTTGTAAATTATGTGAATTTAACACATTAACTTTACCCATGTCAAAAAAAGCACGTCATCAAATACACCCTTTTAGACTACATAATTTCAATCGTACCCCCCTCTCTACGGAACCGCCCTCTTTCTCTCTCTAAAAGTAACTCTCTTAACTCTTCTTCTCTCTTCAATGCCCAGAGAGCCCTAAAAGTCCACCACGACAGTCTAAGAAGACCACCCAACCCTTCCCCTGCTTCTATCATTGTCTGCCTTTTACATTCGATTTCGTTTCAAAGTTAGGGTTTCTGTTTTTCTTGGGTAAGTAAAAAGACAACTTGTAATGTAGATTGTAGATCGGTTCTGTTAGGGTTTCAGTTTCTTATTTGAAGCAATTTGATTTGTGGTTCCCAGATTTAGGGTTTCGTGATCTGTTACCTTCTTTTTTTTTCCATGTAGTTGTATTTTTTTCTCTCGGAACTTTTGGATTTTTGCATTGGTTTTATTTCAGCAATCCATCTTTACTTTCCATGTATTTGTAATTTTTTCTCTAAAAAATTTTGGATTTTTTCGGCTTCAACTTGGTTTTATTTCAGAATTTTGTTATACAATTGCATCTGTCATGCAGAGGTCAGGTTGGCATGCAAATCACTAGAAATTGCAGGAGAGTTTCGAGCATTTCTTGGAGAGGAGCTAAAAAATTGGTAAATTCCTTTTGGTTTCTTTCCATTTTTTGTCAGTTACATTTTAGATTTATATGGAAGGTGAATCAAGGATTTTCACTTATGCTCTCTCTCTCTCTCTCTCTCTCTCTCTCTCTCTCTCTCTCTCTCTCTCTCTCTCTCTCTCTCTCACACACACACACACACACACACACACACACATATTTTATGGCTATATGAAAGTAGAGGACATGAAATGTGGAAATCTGTACTCCTCTGGTCCATGAAATATAGTGGAAATGTGAAGATAGTGATGGAGACAAGTGAGGGTCTGAGGGTTTCCATTCAAGGGTATTACACAAGTAAAGGGAGATAGGGGGGGAAGCTAAAGCTACACTTTTTTCTTTGCTGAATGGGAGATGGGAAATATTGTTCTCTCCGTTCAGAAAAAAATACATGGGTTTTATTGGATTCTACGTTTAATTGTAGAATGGTCTGATTTTGAATATTGGGTTGTGATTTCATGGGTTGTTGAATCATTATGTTTCTGGTTGTCTTTGAGTCTTTCTGTTCCTCTTGGATAAATGTCCATGCTTTCTTGAAACCGTATGACTTTTAATCCAACAAGTATATTATTTGCTTCTTGAAACCATATGAAATTTGGACTGTTGGAGAACGTGTGGCTATTGTTAGATGAAATGCCCAAAAGAAGTATACATTCTAATGTACCACTGTGAAATGTTTTGATTCAGAGTTTTTCAACACTACCCTCCTTCCTCTGCAACCCTCTCCTCCTGCCTTCGAAAGTTCCTTCGCAGAGAGCCATTAAATTCAAGGGAGTTCTTCTATTTCTTTTTCTTCTTGCTTCAATTTTTCGATGTATGTCTTGATTTTTGGATCTTGAGTTGTAGAATTTTGATCTTGAAAACTTCGTATCCCATAATTTTTAGATTTTTGTTCTCTCTCTTTTTTTGGGTAAGTACATTAATTTTTTATGTCGGTATTTGATTACAGACTCAGGAGAGTGGGTTAGGTCCTTTCTTCTTCTCAGCGACAAATGCCTTATGCTACTGCTTTCATTTCAGCTATATCTGCATGCTTCATCCTTTTCCATTTCCGTTATTTAGGGATTTGATTTCCTTCGGGAGTTGTATTTTTAGGGTTGATTAATTGGATTATAGCCATTTATAGAGTTTAGAATAATTTCCAGCTTTTAGGTGGATTGGGATTGTAATGTTCGTCTTTTGGAGGTTGGATGTGTTATGCAATCTCCTGTTATTTTCCTCTACTTTTTCTTCCCGTGCTTTTGTCCAACATGAAAAGAAGCAACAAATCCCTTTCCTCACCAACCGTTTGACGAACTGAAAATTCCTAGCCCTTCAATTTTGAATATTTCTCAAATACTATAAACACCACGATAATTTTATGTGCCTTAGATGTGAAGTTTTTAAGGTTACCTTTTGTCTAAAGGAGGTCATAGGTCATAAGTGCAGTCTTTTTTTCATTGGAATAGGATTTTTAACCTAATCCGGTTGACTGGTTGCAGTGGTGTGTGAAAATGTTATTCAGATGGGTCATGACTTAGGCAAGTGTTAGTTATCCCGGTGTTATAGGGGATGAAAGATTGTCAAGTTGCTCTTTTGTTAGTTGGTTAAATTTTGTTCCAACAGTGTTTTAGATATAGCTTCTTCTGGATTGCTGTTTTTGTTTGTTGATTGTTCTGTAAGTATTATTTCTTATAATTGTTAGTTTAGGTTTTTCGTGGGTGGTTAGTGGAGGTTGTTCCCTTGATTTCTAATGGTGGGTGTTTTTTTTATGTTATTGATGTGTTTGAAAGATGGATTGAAATTACAGTCCCAAAGCAACATCAAATTCCTAACTATTCTGCGCTAATAAAATCTTGCTGAGTGTTTCTTTGGGATGAGCATGTTCCTTTTGAAGCCATATAATAGCATTTTCTGTTCCCGAGTCCAGCACCATTGATATTTGCATCTCTTCTCTATGTTTGTATCGTTTGAATCAAGGAAGCAGGATTCTTCCATGGGAGCCTTCGATTCCCGCTTTCGATTCCCGCTCTGGCAACCTTGAGCAGGATTCTTCCCTGGGAGCCTTCGATTCCCGCTTTCGATTCCCGCTCTGGCAACCTTGGTTTGAATCAACTCATTTCCTGCCAAGCAGTCAACCAAATAAAGAATGCAATGTTGATTTCCCATCTCAACATTTTCTTGTTTTACTCGGGGTTTGCCATTCTATTCTTTTCATACCAGTTGCAGAAAGGCGGTTGATGTTGACTGTCGGGTGTTAGATGAAATGGCCCTTGGAACCCATCTTAGTTTTCAAGCAAATACTAGAGGATTCGGTCGACCCCTACATATATACTTACCCTTGATTTGAAGTCCTGTTACAGATTTCAATCATTGAAAGAAGGCCACCGGATTCATGCCCATATCTTAAAATCCGGGTTCCAGACTCATGAGTTTGTCCATAGCACATTTGATTCATATGTGGGAAGGCTGTTTGTATAGCCCATTGGGTGTGTTCAACGAAATGCTCAATAGGGATGTTATCACCTGCAATTCGATGTTTGCCGGGTATTCTAGAATACAAGAATGCAAAGGCTACACCCCAACTTTTATTTGCTCAGAAGACACTATTTGTTTCTGGATTTTGAGAAACGATCAAGAGACCAAAGAAAAGATAGTTGAAAGGCTATTTTCAAGCACTGAAAGAAGGCCACCAGATTTATTCCTATATCATAAAATCAGGGTTCCGGTCTCATGAGTTCGTACATAGCACTTTTGATTCATATGTGGGAAGGTTGTTTATGTTGCCCGATGTTTACTGGGTATTCTAGAGTACAAGAATACAAAGTCTAAATCCCAAATTTTATTTGCTCAGAAGATACTATTTGTTTTGGATTTTGAGAGCTGATTTGAGTTCAAAGCAAAAAATAGTTGAAAGACTTAGAAAAGTGGAACGAGTCGAAGAGACAAGAAAGACAATAGAGAAAGAGAAACATCAGAAGCACATCAGTTGTTCTAATGAATGTGTATATAAAGAAAAACAATCTACATGTATTGTATTGATTTGGGTATTCTAATACATGCATATCTATCTTTTTTATATTATTCTTTATTTTAAATAGTTTTCTGTTACTGAATCAATCAGCTTGTTGGAATTACATTCCAAACTACATTATTTATGATGTTGTTCTTCATATAATCTTCATCTCATGCCTCTATTATGGAGCTTGACGTGCACCATTTTGTTTCGAATTACATGATCTATTAGTTTTTGGTGATTCTTGAAAAGGAGTTACAATTCTAATAATTCTTTTCCTTTTTAAATTTATAGTTCTTAGCATTGATCTGTTTGGTTTAATGTTAATTTTATTTTGTGACGACTGACTCAAAATAAACCATTCCCATCGAACATACAACTTTAAAAATAGTCATTTTATCTGTACTCTTTGTTTGGTCATGAGCACAATGTGCATTCATAATTTTTGGTGCTAATGATTTCAGACCAGGTTAACCAAAAATTATTGCTCAACGCACTTAATTGTGCTTCATGCCATTTTCTCTTTAGTTTATCAAAACTAACATGCTAAAACAAAAATGGTTCGTCAAATATTTGTTTATTTCTCTACTTCATAATATCTTAATCAATATGCAATGTTATCAATTATTTAATTTCTCTATTCTCAATAGTTTTAATACATCTTTTAATTAATCATTGACTTTTTTCTTCGTTGTCCTGTGCATCGCACAGGGTTTATTACTAGTGTGTGTGTGTGTGTGTGTGTGTGTGAGGAAAGGGTTCCTGCACACGTATGCAGATAACCTTACCTGCACATGAGTGCAGAAAAAAGGGTGGGGGCTTACATTTTTTTGAGGTCCAAAGCATTCACTTGGAAAGCCCTTCCATGGATAGGGTGTGGCCCAAAAATCAGCCCCATTGGATCTTCCTAACCCTGCCATTTGTGGAGGGGAAAAATGGGCAGAAACATGGACACACAGTGTCTGTCCATTTTCCCCCCGACCTTTGATTGGGTTAGGATGATCCAATGGGGCTGATTTTTGTGCCACACCCTATCCATGGAAGGGCCTTCCAAATGAATGGTTTTGATTCCACGTGTGCAGGTAACTTACCTGCACACGTTTGCAGGAACCCTTCTCTCTCTCTCTCTCTCCATATATATATATATATATATATATATATATATATATATATATATATATATATATAGTTTGGCAAAAATGAACAGCATACCCTTGATCAGTGTTTTTAGAGGCGTTTGAGGAGTCGAGGCGAGGCGCACTCAAAACACCTTAAGTTGCATTCTTGGATGAGTGAAAACCACACGAAATGAACGAAATATTTTCCCTTTTATCCCTACTGAAATGCATAGTGAAACCAAAACACATACTGAAACAAAAGTCATGAGTGTATTGGTGGTATACTACACCAATATGCATTGCAAAATTATAATTATTTGAATTGCAAGTGAAATGTGATGTATGTATTATGTATAAATATTTTAATGAACTACTTGTGAAATGTGGCAAGGTTGGTCCATTGTGACCTGGTGGTCAGGGGTTCGAGTCACGGGAAAGCAGGGCTCTCTGCAAAGCAAGGGGTAAGGCTGCGTACATCTAGACCTCCCCAGACCGAGCAATGGCGGGAGCCTCGTGCACTGGGCCGCCCTTACTTGTGAAATGTGGCATATGTTGAATTATCATACATATACGACAAACGCATGTCACCAGGTGTTCGATGTTTGTTTTTTTTTTTTTGAAAAATGACATATATATTATAACTGATAAGGGAATTACAGAAGTTAGGGACCAGGAGTCCCTTTGTGATTTACAATTTTTGGGATCCAGTGGATCACCAATCTGCCCTAATCCAAAAAACTCCTCAGGCCACTTCAGCAACATTCCTCCATGAGGGTAAGCTCATTCTAAACCTATCATCATCCAAAAAAAAAAAAAAAAATACCTCCAATCCAAGGCTTCTAAAGACAAACCTTCCAGCATCCTGATGAGTACTTACCTAAGCCTGTACATCCTACTATCGAACTTCATGATGCTCTCCTTAAGATGAGCATTTTTGTAAATCCGACAAAAGTCTTTCCATCTCAAATGCAAAAACTTCCTCGTTGAGATTAATAGCAGGGGCTTCCTCAACATTTGGGTCAATTATTTCAGCTGCTCTTTTCTATTTAATCATAGCCTCCAGTTTCTTAATTCCCTGCTCCCTATCTTCTTCCCATCATGAACGCCTCAAGGTCTTTTCATCCTCTAAGACCTTGGTAAAGAAGGGGTGCTTATGCATCGGTGAGTGGGTTTCTTTAACATTATGCGACCCAATTACACTAAAAAATATTTCCGGCCTCCTATTGGCCGCCTCTTTGAAGAGCTTCCACTGTCTCTTCAAGAAGTCTCTAATGACTTCTCTCGGCGTTGGCACTGATTTAGAAGCCAACTCTTCATTGTAAACCATCGCCTTTACCCTGCTCAATGTTTCCTCTATCTCAATTAACTCCATAGTACGCTTCCTCTTCCGACCCGCCATCATAGTGCTCGAGGAAGAGGACCGGAATAAGGAGGTATCGTTCAAGTTTTCCATCTGGTTTTCTCGAGTGTTTTCTTTTCCTCTACTCTTACTGATTACAAGGAAATCAAAGAGACGAAAATTCCTTCTTTTGTATATCACCGCCACCAAGGGACCTCTGACCAAGGGCCAAGTGTCCATACGCACAATCTTTTTGGCGTACAAGAAACTCTTCCTGCCATAAATGGGCATTAATGTGCTGAATTACTCATGAACATCCATCCCAACTGGAGGAAGCCTTTTCGACTTCCCATGATGTAGAAAACTTTCAAGAGATGAATACTTGAATTTAAAATTTAAAATTGCCTTAAATGCTTATCCCAAAATGGGAATCCTTGTCCTTCCTTTCTTTAAATAAAAATGATCATTCCTTCATAAAAAAACATCTCGACATTGCCAATGGCAGGGTCAGTAAATAGTAGATGTATCTTCCTCGAAGCCTTCCCCGATCCCAAGCACCGTCATCCAGGGGCTGGGGGGATCCCAAATAGTCTTCATCCACAAGCAACACATACCTTCAGGAGTTGAAAAACCTATCCAAAATTCACAAGGGTCGCAGCATTATTTTTCTTTTTATTCTTCAGCCCTTCGAAAGGAACTTTATTGGAAGCATCTATAAATTTCATAGATAGTTTTCCTCGGGGGTACCCCCTATGATGGTCGGGCCCTTCCGCTTTAGATCTTTGCTTCCATACAAAGCTAGATTTCAGCTTTCTAGGTCTGGCCTCTGACCCAAAAGATATCCTAGAAGAAGATAGCCCAAAAATCCCAGATTTAGAAACTCCCAAACCTTTCCTTGATTTCGCAAGCCTGTCCTTCCGAGTCAACAGGCGTGCAAAGCTAGCACTCCTAGCACGCCTGGGTGAATGATTAGGACCCTTCAACCTGAAACCTTCCTTAGTGGGATCCGGTACAGTGGGTGAAGGGCGATCTTGTACAAGTTGAGTGTTTGATGATCCCAAGGCATCTCCATCAGTCACAGGAGGGACCAGAACGAGGGGATGAAATTCTTCCTGCATATTTCCTGACACTACAGCTGAGTAGTGAAATTTGAAATTTGAATTCAAAGGAGCGGACCCCGAGGGGATCAACTACTCTCCTTCCCTGATTATCCAAAGATTGCAGGGAAGGCCCCATCACCATAGCCGATGGCTGCCTTTCCAAAATTGGAATTTCCTTCCCCGGGGACGGTGGTAGCCCCGAACAATGGCCTTGCTCAGAAGGAGCAGAATCGGAGCCCAGCTGTGATTTCTAGACTTCAATTCTGACTGTGAAATACTGGCTCGACATCTGAATTTGGATAAGGGAAGGGGGTAACTTCCACCATGGAGTAAGAATTTTAGCAGACACAAAGCTCATGCATTGGTTATGGCTCTCTTCCATTTTTACCTCCAGAACTCGGCCAAATATATTTCCTAGGGCTTCAACCGTTGAGGTGGCCCAGACGTGAAGAGGGATGCCATAGAAGTTAACCCAGAAAGCTTTCGTGCCTTGAACATATTCACAGCTCCAAGTGGATAAAGAGTGCAGTTGACTACCCCATACCTCGATACCTTTAGCCAGGGTCTCTACAGCCTCCTCTTCTGAATCAAACATAAACAAAACTTCGTCCTTTGATCGAATACGCGGACAAGGAAGGGAGGGGGTATCCCAAACTCCTTTAGCCCACAGCCAAAGATCATTAAGGGTCCCGGAAGTCTCTTTCCTCCTTACTATCAAGCAGGCTTTTAGGGTATCGAACCTTATTTCCACCTCCTTACCCAAAATAGATAAGAGCGGAGAGCCACCCTCGACCGATGAGGAGATCGTCCCAGAGTCTGGCTAGCAGTCATCTTCCTTACTTACCAAGGGGGCTTCCGAAGTGGTGTGTTTGGCGTCAAGGGTTGAAGTGCCTTTCTTTCTATCCAAATGGCACCTTCGACATCTGCCCCGCGATCTGAAATTAAGATAGTCGCAAGATGAGCAACCCCAGTCTCTAGGCCTTCTGATTGATTTCGCCTTGTTTCTTGCTTTCCACGAACCCTCCTTTGGAGATGGGGTAACTCCAGATAGGTGATCCCGTTTTTTCTGCTTACATCATCGACAACAACTCCGCCATTTAAAGTTACAGTAAGCACAAGATAAGCAGAACCAATCCCGCACCCATATTTCTTCTCCGGGGCTTTGGAAATTCGATGTTTTTAAACCATTATGGGTGGTTTTTTGCTTAGAAGATGAGTTTTTACTTTTGATGTGTGCTGCAGTTCATGAAATTTAAGTTTCATATTAAATGCCCATCATTTGAATATGTTTTTTTTTAATACGTCTTCGTGATTTTGTAGGATTTACACAAAAAATTTCATCCAAAACCAACAGGTTTCTATTTTCATCACGGCCGAAATACATCCCAAAACTGAAACCTGAAAGGATAAAACCTTGTGTATGATACTAAAAGGCTTATACCTTTTGGGATGACAGTAACTTAAGGTAAGAAAAGTCTGAAAAATGAATTTTTTATGTTTTTTCTTTGTTTTTTAACTTAAATCTCTTTTAATGTTTAAGTCAAGTGGGTGGGAAGGTGATTTTGAAAAAATTTACCCCTTTCAAAGTTTTTCTCAAGTTTTTGTTTTCTTCCTTTCCTTCCAACCGTTTAAAGGAATTAAGAGCTGCCACTTTCAGTAGATTTCTATCATTGAAACAAAGCTATTGGTGGTGTTGGTTGCGATTGAGCACACCTTTGAACGTTTTGTAGAAATCCCTAATTTTGTAGGTTTTTCTCCTTTCCACATAGAGGTCTAGTACCCACAACCTTGTAGTTGCCACAAAGAGGAACCACAAATTTGACTTGAACCAACTACCTCCATTCAAACTGTTTTTACCTCCCATTTTTTATTTTTGGAGTGTTTTCTACTTCTTGAGGTGCAATTTAGCTGAACTTTGCATGGAGGTTGGCAAAATAACAAGATCGGGAACTAAAGAGGAACTATATTTTTGTATATTTTGTGATCAATGGGGTGAATAGGAAGTATTAACTAGCTCAAGCATCATTTAATGTGGATGCATCATGTAAGTGAACCAAGTGTACACCAGAAGTTGAATTTGCAACAGCATAACGCCGGATTTTGACTGTTCCAAGTAGAAATCATGTAAAGCTCTCCACAAGTCTCAAGTTGAAGTTACATCAAGTACTTGAGTCAGAACCAGAGGAGAAGGGTCGATTTAATCCATGTGATGATAAGCTGATTCTTGGGATACCAAGAACCACATTCGGGATTACGTTAGCAACAAGATGTGCTAGTTCTCTCAAATCAAATATCACAGGATTCTCCCTCAATGTTCTTGTCTGCCTTTTCTATATTTATCAGTTCATCTGGTGGTATAGGTACACCCTCGAGTCGATCAAGGATCCCTTCGGCACATAAAATAGAGAGGATTTTACCTTTCCAAAATATAAAATTTTCATGGGAAATTTTGATAGTACAAGTTAGGAGAACATAGAAAATAGTGGGAAGTGGAGAGAAAGAGTTCATTGTAGATGAAGAGAAGAGGGAAAAAAGAAAAATGGATTAAAACACAAAGTGGACAAAACTATAACGAATTCAAAGTGTAGAAGGAGAAATAGAGGGAAAGGAAAGAGTGCATAGGGCTGGAAATGCCCTAAAATTATTAGTACATTATGAATTTAAAGCAAAACCATAAGCATCACAAATGTGGTTGGGGTTGGGGGAGGTGGAGGAGATATTACTGCCTTTTATTTTCTAATTGAAAAACTAAGTGAATGCCAAAAATTAAAACAATTTAAAAAGTGCAGTCAGGGCTCTAATAATTAATATTGCTGGTGGCTGCATTTTATACAAGGTATTAGAGATTATTACTCATCAGATAATTATTGTCCATCCCCCCATCCCCCAAGCCACTTGGCACTTCCCTCTTCCAACTCTTTGTCCTTGCCCTACCCACCTTTCCGGGGCACCAAGTTTTATACATGTCTATCTGGCAAGCTAGGCAAGACAAGAGTCTAGTGTCACTGCCACTGCCACGGTAGAGTCCATGGTTATCGCGACCGTAGTTGTCAACTCGTGACTCGATTTCTTAATTTTATGACTCGTGACTCAACTCAACTCGTGACTGGTAAGAGTTTTTAACAAGAAAAGAAATTTAGTTGAAAAAAAAATATAATTACATATCAAAAGATGAAGCATGTAAAAAATATAACCCAATAGCACATAGATAAAGCACTAAGCCAAAAACATAAATAACTATATGCTTGTAACTTGCATGATCAAAAATATTTAACTCCTAGGTTTCAACTTCCAGGTTTTCAACCATCAAAACAAGAAAGCCCAGGCCCACCAACTCGAGTCGACTCGTAAGAGTCTTATTTTTTTGAGTCAACTCCCAGCGAGTCGTTTGAGTCACCAGACAACTCGGACGAGTCTTCAACAGATGCGAGTCACCCATGCGACTCACCTCGAAAGCCAGTGACTCGACTCGAGAGTTGACTCATACAACTCGTAAGAGTTTGACAATCTGCGAGTCACCCATGTGACGCCTCCCTACGACTTGACTCGACTAGGGAGTTGACTCATACGATTCGTAAGAGTTTGATAACTATGGTTGCGACCACAACAACGATTTCCCATGAAGAGACTAAAGAACATTTCCTATGCAACATTATTGTTCACTTGTATGTACTCTATACAATGTTTCCTAAGAAAGTACCGTACTCTCTTATATGTTATATCATTGGATTTTTGTATCCTAAGAAGGTATCGTACTCTCTTATATGTTATATCATTGGATTTTCGTATTAAGTATTAGAAATAAGAGTATAAATTACCAACAAAGGAACAATGTTGGTTCCTGGTCTAAGCAATAAGATATAAAAGATTGTAAAATTATGGAGCATTAATTATTAAAGCCCCAAACTGTATTTTTTAGCAATTTGGGTTCTTTTTCATTTTACCAAATATCACAAAAATCATGATGTTTAGAAAATATTGCCAATAGTTTTCTTATGATTAACAAAAGCAGCAGGAAGCATGAGTAGTGCAAGAGCAAGAAAGGCAGCAACAGGCAAAAAATAAGGCAGTCTACAACAAGAAGCATATGGAGATTACAATATTCTGAAGCGAGAGAAGCACGCTAAGTAGAAGACTGGTAGAACAATAAGACATGGGAACCTAGAGTTTCTGAACCTTTTTGGTGAGAAGAAATGTCTAGAAACTCAAAAGACTTTGATTTGAAGGTGTGAGGCTTTGAGGCTCGAGGCTCAAGCTTTGAAGTAGTTGATTGATTCAATTGACTTTTGTAAGCTTTTGAGTGAGAAAACTACAATATGAAAAAACAAAATCTTAAATGGCACCGCTAGACAAAATTGAAGAAAAATGTAGACACTCGAGAGTAAATGGACCAACAAAGAAAAAACATATCCTGAAGTAAATGTAGATAGGTGGGAATTTTGTACTAAATAAACTGTATTTAAAACCAAATTCCTCATTGCAGCTTGTCACATTGAGTTATATTTTATAATGGTCATCAACTCAAGAGCATATGCAGACACATCTTTATTGAGGAACTTTGGGCTCCTATTTACACTAAATAACAAAGAAATGTAAAGTCGCAAGTTCAAAATAAAAAGGAAAGAGCAATAAACAAAACAATTGAACCAAAGGAAAATCACTGCTATGGGAACACTACATTGTGAAATAATGCGTAGACACTCTATTAGCATTGCAAAGCCACGAAGTTAACCAATATATTCTTAACTTTTAATGCAAATTTACATAGTAGAAAAAGTTTGCACAAGAAATCCCCGCTCGGTTCTAAGGTCCAGGATACCATGTTTCCTCGCCAATTTCTTACGTCTAACTAGGCAATGGTTGAAATGCACAAAAGAAGATAGAAAGTACCCTTTTACTGATACGGATAATTGACTGGGTATTGTCTTTAGCATCAATTAGTTGAAGACATAGGGGGTAAACTTCTACACTAAAACCCTTGTGATGAAAACCCTGGGAAATCAGCTTTCTAGGTAATGATGGTCCTCCCTTATACCTGTGTAGATGTTTTAAAGAGGGAGACAAGCAATAAATAAGCAAATGCCAGAGAAATTATAATTAAAACATGTAATTAACTACTTAAGTACCCAAGTCAGAGCACAATATCTACTTAAACTACAAAAGTGATAAATCAGAAAGAAGCAAATAAGCAATTTAGCTAAAAAGGAACAACAAAAATATGAAAGGAGGGAAAACAAAAAGAAAGGACAGATCTACTTATCTACTAAATGTTAATACACTAAGGGGCTCTTTGGAAAGGGGAAAAGCTTTTCAGAATTTTTCCATTGAAAATAAATTTCTTAGAGTTTGGCATATTCATTTTCCCTGGAATTTTTTCCAATTTCTTAGAGTTTGGTAAATTCAATTTTCACAGAAATTTTTTCCAAATTTCTTTTTTCATGATATTTTTTTCCCAAAAGGAAGTCCGTATTTTTTTATTTTTTTTTAAATCTGTGAAAAGATTGAAAACATGGACTCAACATATAAGGCCAAAGTGAATATTCATCGTCATCTACAAGTATTTGAAGAGAGCGGCATTCTTATGGTGAAGGTTAAAAATCACCCACCCCTAAGTTGGTGGATCATCATATGAGACCATGTGAGGTGCTTAGGCGAATCAATGAAAATACTCGTAAGATCGAGCTACCTTGGCACTTGGGCATAGACAACACCTTTAATGTAAAAGACCCATTTCCCTTTTAAGACATCATAGGCCAAGAAATTACTAGAGGTATCCTTGACAAATGCATGGTTGATGTGATCAACTTTTCATTAACTTGGACTGAGTCAAAGGAGTTTTTTATAAACTTGGTATGTCAAAACTCAGACACGAGAACTCACCATGTTTAAATGAAGTTGAATTGGGGAGTTTTTAAATGGTGGTGGCATGGGCTGACACAAATATAGTAGAGGCATGGGTTTCGATGGAAGAGTTACATGAAATAGCACCAAAGAAGTTGGGGGTATTTGAAGTCTTGAACTCAAGGACAAGAACAACCCAATGAGGAGGAAATATTGAAAATATAATATCATGTGCAAAGAAATCAAATAAGAAGAATAAAATCAAGGCAACATGAAACAAGGGATGATTTGCGTATGGAGTCCTAAAATCCAGCCTAACTTCAGATAAGTACTATGAGCCCCACATTAGAGCATATGAGTTGAAACATGGTGTGGACGATTATCATCAAGTCAACTACCTATAGTTCAAATTTGGTGTGAAACAGATCATTTTTTCTATGGTTTTAGTATCTAGAAGAAGAGTGTGTTGTTAATTACTGCAAAGAAGGACAGATTTGTCATTTATCTTAAATAACTTATGGGGAAAGTTTAGTAATTTTAGTCTATTAATTGGGACGAAAATTGACATGGAGAGGACAATAAACCTATGATTTTATATATATAAGAGAGAGAGAGAAAGAGAGAGACAGAAAAGGGGATTTTTCTTTACTAATGTTTTCTTTTAAATTAAGACAATTAGGTTTTACCTTATTTCGCCTCCTCTTCTACTTGATCTTCTTCTTGGATCGATTGTTTACTGTATTTTTTTTATTGTTTAATGCTAGCATGGTTTTAAATTTCTATCAAAACCGACACCAAACGAATGAAATGTTATCATTTCCATCCCCATTGAAACGATACTGAAAGCAAAATCGTAAGTGCATTAGTGGTATACTATATCAGTAAGTGTTACATAATTATATTTATATGAATTGAATGTGAAATGTGATGTGTGTATTATGTATAAATATTTATATGAATTACTTGTGGAATATGGTATGTACTGAATTATCAGACGTTTAACAATGTGTGACAATAGGTGTTCGATGTTATTAAACCATTATGGATGGTTGTCTTGCTTCTATGATGGTTTATAAGCGTGTATTTTTGTTTATACTAGCATTTCATGAAGTTTTATCATCAGATTCTCTCATTTGCACATATTTCCATACATTTTCATGATTTTAAAAGATTTCCATTTCTGTTTCCGTGGCGACTGAAACCTAAACCAAAACCGAAATTTAAAACCATGGATGCTACTTTACATCAGGATCAAATGGAGATCTCCTTTGGTTATCGATCACCTGACCTCTAATACCATGTTAAAACTGCTTGAATCTAATGTAGATTGAGGGATAGAGAAGACAAGTGGATGACGTGAGACAAGCAACCTACAAAGATTGATTGTACTTAGATAGAAGACAAAGCCCTAATACAATGACTTATATAAAAGGGCGGCCCAGTGCACGAGGCTCCCGCCATTGAGGGGTCTAGGGAGGGCTAGATGTCCGCAGCCTTACCCCTGCTTTGCAGAGAGGTTGTTTCCGTGACTCGAACCCATGAAGGCAGAAAATAACTAATTACTAAAATACCATCAATGACATATACCCCATGTATATCTATTTGTTTTTTTTTTTTTTTTGTAAGAATTACAACTAATTACTATTACTTAACCACTATTAATAACATATAAACCATACCATATCTATCGATTTTTCATTTTAACAATTATATCCCTCCATAATCATTGTTAATGAAGATCTATTGGATCATCTGTGTGATTGCTCGAGTCTCTAGCAAGTTTTCTGCTTTTGTTGGATTTCTTGCTAACTCGCATCACTTTGTGAGAAACTACAATAATACCATCATCGGTAAGGATAAAATGTTACAAAACTGAGGAATAAATCATTGAATAATTAATTGACCCTTGCCAAGTATGGTAATTCCTAGGACCTCGCAAATGAATGCATAAGAGGATCTGAGGATGCATAAATCATAAATGACGCAAAGAAAGGGTATTAAAAGAAATCAGGACTATATAACACTCAAGGATGTAATTCTATGCATGTCAAAACATGGACAAGAAAATTACACATTGATCACAAACACTTCCGTGAAATGTGAGTTAAATAGAAGGGTGCGTTCGGCAACAATTCTGATTCTGTTTCTCAAGTTTCATTATATTTCTTGGTTCCATTTTTTATTCTGTTTCTGATTCTAAGGAATTCCAGCCATGATGTACGGCTCAGAATGTTGGGCCACCAAGAAACAGCATGTGCATAAGATGAGTGTAGCGGAGATGCGAATGCTTAGATGGATGTGCGGCCACACATGGTTAGATCGAATTAAAAATGAAGACATCCGTAAGTGGGGGCGGCACCAATTGAGAAGAAGATGAGAGAGCGCCGCTTAAGATGGTTTGGGCATATCCAACGTAGGCCTTAGGATGCTCCAGTGAGAAGAAGTGAATCGTGCCAAGTTGATGGAGTAAAAAGAGGTAGGGGCAAACCGAAAACAACTTGGGTAGAAACAGTGAGGAAAGACTTGAGGGCTACGAACATAACAGAGAACATGACCTTGGATAGGATAGAATGGAAGATAATGATCCATGTAGACGAACCCAACTAGTGTCAGGATTAGACTTAGTCAATTTGAGCCGGGTAGATCCTTTCACCTTCTTCATGAAAATTTTCTAAAGGATTCATTAGCCGACCCCAACTAGTTTGGGACAAAGGCTTAGTTGAGTTGAGTTGAGTTGAGTTGAGTTGAGTCTAAGGAATTAGAATCATGTTTGGTAACTGATTGTTTGTTTATTTCTTGATTCCATTTTCTAATTTCTTGAGCACAGCTTTGGATTATTTGTTTGTGATTGGGCTGCAAAGGTTCTAGATTTTGCTCAGATCATTGTTCTACTTCGATTTTTTTTTATTTTTTTTTGAATGGTTTCGATTGTTTGCAATGATATATCTTTAGACACATGGGGGATAATATTTTCACCCCCCTGCAGTACTTGCACACACCCCTTATAACGTGATATGACATCAAGTTGCCCACTTTTCACGTCAAATCAGGTTATAAGGGGGGTGTGCACGTAATGCAGTGGGGGTGAAAATATCATCTCCCAAAAATGTCTCTTCTCATCTATTTCCACAATATGCTTTCATTGATAATTATTAGTTTAACAGTTACTTGTATACTCTAGATAAAAAATGTCCATATATATGAAACTATAGTATTGACTTATCCTACTGTAGAACCCAACTTAAAACAAAATGGTATGACCAATGCTCCGTTACTTACTAAAAAGCAAGAGCTATTGCTTCTCTCTGCTGCCTAATCTATCCAAAGATAAAAGAGTGAAAGTAAAATTAATGAAAATGGTATGACCATTTCTCTGTTGCTTGTCCAAAGATAAAAGGGTAAAAGTAATTGCTTCTCTCTTTTGCCTAATCTATCCAAAGATAAAAAGGTAGAAGTACTTAAAATCAATGAAAATGGTGTCACCATTGCTCTGTTACTCACTGAAACATTCCATTTTCTTGCAAAAGTGTTGGACCAAAGGAGGGACAAAACACTAAAAAGAAAATGCAAGAATTGAGCCTGCTGAAGATCTCAGTCCAGTTATTAGCAAACAGGCAAAGGACCACATTTGCAGATTAATCCAGAGTGGCATTGAAAGTGGTGCAAGTCTTGTGCTGTATGGAAGAAATTACAGAATGAGATTGAAGCAGGCCAGGTTGGCATTAATGCCTCGATTCCAGAATGAGCCCCAGTGCAGAAACAAGTTGCCTCAAACCTATAGCTCAGACACTAACATAGGGCCAATGTTATCTGTGGCTATTATTTCTCATGATTTTCTTGTATCTATTCCAACACAGCAAAGGAATCAGAAGAACTCACAGAGTCGCATAAGGAATCTTTAACGGAGCAGAGAAGGACGAGAAGAACAAGAAAAAATGAAAAACCTCGTTTATTCCAAGAAATTGAGCTCCCTCAGGGAAGAATAAGGGTTTCGGGACGCCATGATTACGTGTTTTGTCACAGAGGTTGTGATGGACACAGAGCCGTGGGAAAACCGAAACTATTAAATCTCTAGGGTTCTACTTCTAGTTGCAGGGAGGGAGGGAGGAGAAATACGAGAGTTTGCCTGGCCAGTTACAGTCTGCGGGGTCGGGGGTTTATGGTCAAGAGTCAGCCGTCGGAAATGGCAGCTTTCTGGAGAAGAAAGAGATGGGGATAGGGATGAAGTCGTATTTAGAGATATGGATGCTCTCGAGAAAACGACTTGTTTCCTCTTAGAAACGACTTTTTTATGTTCCATTTTAACCATTTCAGAAGTAAAACAAAAAACAAAAAAAATGAATCTTAATTCGTCAGATTTTACATGCCAAAGGTGATTTTCTGATTCCAAAAGAAAGAAAAACACCAAAAAGGTTTATTTGAAACGTTGCCAAACACACCCGAAGTATTTCAATCATGGATACAGATATAACAGGGTGAAATTAGTATGTAACATACCAGCTATCAAAGCTTGGCACACAGTCATGATGTCAGAATTTCCCATTTATATTTTAATTAATCACTGGGAATGGGACAGAATGAATTTATCAAATTTTGTTCATATAATTCAAAAGTATACAAATCGAATTGATTATAATTAGTACCATACATATATATATATATATATATATATATATATATATATATATATATATATATATATATTAATCACTGAGAATTGGGCAAAGAAAATCTATCAAATTTTGTTCATAGCATTCAAAAGTATAAAAGCAAATATATCAAATTCGGTCGTCGCATTCAAAAGTAAATAAATCGAATTGATTTTGTCCATAATAATAAGTGTGGATATATTGCCAAAAGTACAACATTTGGAAGTGAAGCTAGCAAGAGTTGCCCTTGACGGCATTATGATATTTATACAAAATTAAATATCACAAGTTGCTGGCATTTAGAAGAAAATAAAACTGGAATTTCCAAATAAGTAAACTGAACTGTCATTGTTAATGAGAAAAAGAAAACCCAGGTTATAAAATCACAGAAATTTGGAAAGTGGCCCTTAAACAAATGCTTTGCAAGAATGAAAAATGAAGCTATCATTCAAGGAATCTTCAAAAAAAATAATAATAAACTACCAGTCAAGGAGATTCTTCCATGCTTCTTGAGGAACCAAAACATAATCATATCCTTCCTTTAGCATTCCTCGAATATCCAATTCATCACCTTCACAATCCATTCCATTCAACACTAAATCAGAATTATCAATCTGTCCAGGTCTCTGAGGGATCATATAAAGGGCCCCATTCGAGTTCTGAGAACTAGTACTACACTGTTCAATTGGACAGTTGTTCTCGTCCTTCCATGTATACTCCTCCCACTCCTTCCACCACCTGCCAAACAACAGCGATGACCTAGTTTACAACCATATGGAGGGATGTCCAGTCCTATAAGGCTGTTAATAATAGTTATAACACCAATCCAAGGATTTAATAATACATTTTCTTTAATAAAAATAAAAGAAATAAAATAATAAATACACTATCAAACTTGCACCAGGAAAGACAGTAGCATTGCCAATAAAGTGCAAGAAGGTTTAGGACTAGTACCAAGTAGCTACTACCAAATTGAGAAGAAAATTGAAATATATGGTCAGGTTATTAATTTATTTTCTCAAGTCATGATTATAGTTCACTAAAAAATGTAGGGCAGAATCTAATTAATGAGAGAGATGAGTATAGCCTAAAACCAAAAGCTTATCAAGTATGGACTAATAAATAAGACTGTTCAAAAACCTACCTTTAGGTGTCACTTAAAATAGTCTAAGATTGAGACCTTAGAAAGCTTGTTATTGCTATTGGAGGGTATTTATTTTCGTGTGCCAGGGCAGAATTTAGGATTTGGAAATGGTGTCCCAATAGTGTGTTCTCATTCAACTCTTTTTCAAGTCATTGATAGGGTTTTATAAGTAGTGTACATCCATTTTTAGGTTTTGTCCTATCTCATTTCACCCTAAAGTCATTGATTTTTTATTGGACCACAGGACCTGGTATGTGCCCCAGGATGGACCATCTTAATCATCAGAGGTGACGAACCCTAAATCGATGCATCCACAAAGGAAACAGGGACCATCAACTTATCCATTATTCCTTTGCTTAGGATTGGTTGCATTTTACAATTACATTGAAAGGGAATTCTTTGTGTTATTATTCATTGCGTTATTCGGATATCAATTGAGGAGCTACTAGACGAATGGGCCTTGAATTTTGGGGGCAATATTGAGATCCATTTGGAAAAGAAAAAAACATTAGAATTTTCAATTAAAAAACGAGAAGCTTCAGTATGATAAAGTGGAAGAATTTTGAGGCGTATAATTTAGTACTAGTACAAGAATTGCATGACTTTCGTTAGGCGGATTTAAAGGGATCAACAATAATTCCGTTGCTATAACAAGTAGCATCGTCAAAACCAACTTTGTATGATGTAGTAGCTTTCGTCTGTTGCTCTAATTTCGGACAGTTGATAAAAGGTATCGACAATAATTGTTTCGGCACGAACACCTGACTCTGCAACATGTGGAGTCTCCAGGGCTAGAAGAGGTGCATGGAAATCTTGATGAGTACCGTGCACACAAGCCGAGTGGGACAAAAACCCTTCAAATTTGGCGTTTAAGCCTTCCAATAACTCAACTATTCGATTGGCACTTCACCTGGACGACATGTTTCCAACCCGAGCTCTGATACCAAATATGATGCAGGACGAATCACCAAGGAATAATAATTTGATACCAAAATGAAGACAAATCAAAAGACGGTAGTATGTCTGCATATTTTAATCACAGATTGAGGAGTTTAGTGCAAGTTCTTGAAAACATTTGAGTTTTAAAGAAACTGAAAAATCTAGATGATTTAGCAACATGGGGAAATATGTTTGGGAATAAGGGTGAAAAGGAAGCAAAAAAATTAGGGTTTTCAATCCTATAATTTGTGACAAAAATTAGGGTTTTGTGGAAAAATATTTCTACTAGGTTTAGGGTTGGTTTGGAAGGGTTACAAACGAATGCCGGGAAGGTGCAGACATATACTGGAATGCCGCAGCCATATGTGGGGAAGCTGCAGATGTACGCAGGGAAGCTACATGCAAGGGGTTGGGGCAATATTAAGGGACGCAGGGTTTAGGTTGAGATGGGATAGGTAAAGCTTGTGTGCATCCATAGGGATTAGTCCCGCCCTAAAATGGCGTGGGGATACCCTATGTCCTAAAAAAAATATAATGGTTTTGACGTTTTAGGAAAGAGGAATGAATGTTTTTGGTTCCCCGACATATTGTTTTTGTATGAGAAACCAAAAAAAGAAGAGATAAAATAGGAGAAATCTAGATTTAAAATACTGAAAAAATAAGACACTTATCTCGGAGTATCCCCCAAGGAGTTTTACTTGGCATCTCAGCAGAGAAGAAGAAGAATATGCTAGAATCCTACTAGCAATCTTAAGGCATCACACCTTAGGGAAGACTAAGGAATCGCACAATTGGCAAGTAGTAGACATCGCATCCACACAAGAGAATAAAACTTCACATCTTTATTCATTCCATCATAGCATAGCATCATGATCATTAAAGAATAGTTCCTTCAGGCTTACAATATATGAGAAAAAAAACAGAGAACTAGAAAGTTCTAAAACACTAAACAAAAAACTAACACACTTGGATTAAAATACCCTCTAATGACTACAAGATTCTCCACTTAAAATTTTCATAATACTTATGAGATCCCTATTTAAAACCCTCATAACACAAAGAACTTCAATGACTGTGACATGAAAGGCGAGGGTTCATATATCAATGTTTATCCCTCAATGTGTCATTGCCCGAAGAGAAGTTCCCATCGAAGTCCAATATGAATTTGCATGCCCAACTGGTCACTCGTAGAATATGCTAAGGATAACCATAGATGGCACATTAACTTGGAGATTAGGATGACTCCTTTTGACATCATTTTCGAATTCGTGTGCATTCTAAAATAAGGTTACAATGGTGGTTGATGAAATCCTCGCCAATGAGGGTATTTTTTGGGATGAGGTGACCTGACTGCTTTGTTTACTTAACGAACCTGTTGATTTCATAGAATTCATAGTGCTGCTTCATAAGTAGGCACTTTAGTTATTCTGAATAAATAGCATTATATCTATATTTTGTGGAAATTGTTATGCTATTTTTGTTTGTGCATGCTATGTTATATTAACTCCTACTGATTTCCAAGGCCTTGGTTGTAAACTCTGCAATCAAAAATACTTTCCATCCTAATAAATCATTTTGTTGTTTTGAGTGGCTCCTAGAAAATATTTTGGATTTATTCATGTTCAAGGCCAAAAATAGTTATTTTTTCTATAACCATTCAAAAAAATATATTTTGAATGGTTAAGATGGTTTGGACATATCCAAGGTAGGCCTTTGGATGCTCCGGTGAGAAGAGGCGACTCGTGCCAAATTGAGGGATTAAAAAGAGGGAAGGGCAGACCGAAAACAACTTGGGTAGAAACATTGAGGAAAGACTTCATAGCTAGTAAGATAATAGAGAACATGACCTTGGATATGATAGAATGGAAGAAAATGATCCACATAGAAGAACCCAACTAGAGCCATGATTAGAGCCGGGTAGATTCCTTTCACCTTCTTCATGAAATTTTTCTAAAGGATTCATTTAGCCGACCCCAACTAGTTTGGGTCAAAGGCTTTGTTGAGTTGAGTTGAGTTGAACCATTCAAAAAAATAGTTTTTTTTTTTTCTCTGGTCTCCTTTTTACCTAAATTAAAAAGTAATAAAAAACAAAGCCTGGTCTACGAACTTCTCTCTATACATAAAGACCTCTCTAATTACCTAATAATGCACGGGGTTCTTACTAGTGCTAGAACAAAACCCCCAACTGCAAAAGGGAAAATGAAGGATGGATGGATAATATCCAACTAAGGCCCAGTTCGTTTAAGATTATGACAACCAATTGTGACTGCCAAACCGATTATTGGACTCGAATTTAAACGTAATTTTGAGTCCAATAATCAGTTTGGCACTCACAATCGGGTGTCATAATCTTAAACGAACAGGTCTATCATCAGCAGACTCAAATATGACCCATAATAAATCAATAGATTAGGGCAGCAAGAACTAAACCCAAACTAAGGTTATAAATCACATAAAAAAAACCCTTGTTTTGAATTTCTCTCTGCATTATTAAGTCAGCCAGACAAAACTAGTTTTAAATTTCTTTCTACATTGCTAAGTTAACAAGAGTCTTCCACAACAATAAAAAAAGAAAAAATCCAAAACTCCAAATAAAGTGTAAAACAGAAAAAAATAAAACATCATATGTAAAAGAATAATCAAAACTAACTAAGCAAAGTGAGGTAATCAATAATACCTAATAGAAAGAAGATAATATAAATTCCCTTCCTTCAAATCAGAATTAGCAGCGTCCGATAATTCCGTAATTACACGTCTTTCTTCCTCGGGAGTGCATGGCAGACAACTATCCTCATTGAAGAAACCTGAATCTGAAATCCTCATTCTCAATCCAGAAAAACTATTTAAAACTCTTTCAGAATCTCCAAAACGTTCGAGATAAAGAAAATAAACCCTAGATTTTAGGTGACAAAGACGAGTTTTAATCGAATAAGGCAGAATTGGAGAAGGAGAATTTCGATTTATTTCAACTGCTATCTTTTCTCCTCCTTTTCAACTTTCCCTCTCTCTTTCTATATAAAATCACGCGTTAGAAAGAGGAAATCATACGAGAATATATAGACTACCTCGGATAAACACTAATTAATTTGGTTTTGAGATGCTAACCCTAATATTTAAAAGAGTTGAGCTACTGAGACCGAGAGTGGGACCGAGAGTATAAATCCCATAACAAATCTCTATATGCCACATGGCATGGGAGGGGTAGTTTTGTCATTTTATTGGAGAAAACGCCAAAAATCAAGGGAAAGATTTCTAATCTAGATAGAACTTAGAAGCTACTTGTTCGGCCCAAAATCGGTTAGCATAACATTATTCTATTTTTTAAAAGGGAAATGTTATTGGCACTATTCTATTTTGATGATCGCACTCCTCACTTTAAATAAGAAGTATGGTGTGGCCCCACCATAGGATGATCCAAACCATCTATTAGATGGGCCACGGCCTAAATAAGTTGTGCCCAAAAAATCAGTTCCATAGGTTGATCCTAAACCTCCAATCTATAGAGGGACTGAATATATAGGGTTGATCCTAACCCTCTGAAGGTCAGATAGAAGGCCAAGGCTAATAGTCAAGGGCATTCTGGGTATAAGATATCAGCATGGCCGGCGGACAGGACCTTCAGGAAATTTGACGGCACCTACTAGGGAGTAGGGATGCCCTTTGGGTAAAGGAACCACTGAAGAAAATGAAACTGGTTGAGGCAAGGAATAATAAGGTAGTAGTCTTCTAGTAGAGCAGCGTTGAACCCATAGCGTGTTTGGATGTCATGGTTGGTTTAATCACTTAGTAGCATCACAGTAGTCTTCATGTAAAGTACCCAGAGAGAGAGAGAGAGAGAGAGAGAGTTGATCCTAACCCTCTACAGATCATAGGGTTAGGATCAAACTACGGAAATGATTTTTGTGGCACAACCTATTTAGGATGTGGCTAGATCATCCTATGGCACGGGCCATACCATACTTTGAATAAAGTGAGTAGTGCCCTCATCAAAATACAGTAGTGCTGATAACATTTCCATTTAAAAATATTAGAGAATCTTAAGAGGAGAGTAACACTTGGAAATCTAAGAAAATCAATTTTAATTCATTTTAATTATTATAAAATCAAGAGAAAATTGGGAAAAAAATCAAGAGAAAATACATGCTATCTGATTTGTGATTTGGAAGTGCTTAAGAGCAAAGTTTGATTGCAGACAAGTGAAAAAGGGCAAGAAATTTTTGAAAATTTGTAAGTTTAATCTTATCTTTCTTGTCTTTTTATTCCCGTGTGATTTCCACTCATTTTTAGCAACTTTTATCAACTACAAAGTTGTAGATATTGTTGAGTTAGTGTAATTACATATAAAGTTTTTTTTTATTTGGTTTTTATTTGAGAAAGTTATAGGAGTTTTAAAGACAATAAATGGTGTTTTCATGTTTTCCAGCCACCTCCGACAATATTTGGCCAGAGGTGTCAGCAAGAAAGTTGTTGGAAATATTTTAACTAACAACTTTGATGTTTTTAGAATTATGATTGTTGCAAGATTTCAATTTTAAAGAAAATGGCAGATTTTGTGCTTTTTGAACTTTGAACTTTTTTTTGCCATCTCCGATGAGATTTGACAGGAGTTGTCAACTAAACAAATGTTATTTGGTTTATAATCTATAAGTTTTATGTTTACAAGTTTTGATAATTCATGAATTTGATTTGTGTTTTAGATGGTGCAAAATCCCAGTAATATGGATTTCTGCTTCAGGGCGGTATACCGCCGTTATCAGTATACCGCGACCCCTCTGAAATTTATCTGGTGCAGTTGTGGGGCCGGTAAGCCGGCAAGGCCGGTATACCGCCACCCAGTGTATGTGTAATTTACACTTGTGTTTTATAGGTTTTGAATCATGGTTTCACCACCTTATATAACTTGTAGTTTATGTTTAGGACCTGAGAAAGGCATTGATTTGGAAAACTCTAATATTTTAGGGTTTCAAGAAGAGAGAGAGAGAGAGAGAGAGAGAGAGAAGGCAAGGATAAAGTGATTTCATGGTAAGTGATTTAGTATCTGTCATTATGCATTACTTGTTATGCAAACTAAGCAAGTAAGAGACATGATGATGTGATTAGGAAGAGTTTGTAATGTGTATATGTATGTTTAGGTGTACATGCTTAGGTATATATGTACATATAATATATATAGAGGAATGATAGATACAAGGGAGCCCTTGCATAAAGAGCCAAAAAGGGCTGTTGATTGGATCCGGATCATCAAATGTAGTTGATTTTACTTTTTCAACCTATTCTAAAATGTAACTGAAAATGACGTGGATCCAATGAAGAGCCCTTATGCGGCTCTTTATGCAAGGGATCCCCTGTATCTATCATTGCTCATATATATATATATATATATATATATATATATATAGAGAGAGAGAGAGAGAGAGAGAAAACGGTTCCTACACATATGTGTAGATAAGTTATCTACACACTAGCTTAAAATACAGTGGGGGCCACATTATTTGGGTGATCCAAACCATTCATTTTTAAGCCCTCACATAGATAGGGTGTCCATAAAAAATCAGATCCATAGGATCATCCTAACCATTCGAACTGCGGAGGCAAAAAATGGACTAATTTGTGAAGGTTTAAAGACATCCATTTTACCCCCACAAATCGTAGGGTTGGGATGATCCTATGGATCTGATTTTTTGTAGACATCCTATCTATGTGAGGGCCTTTAAAATGGATGGCTTGGATCACCCAAACAATGTGGGCCCCCACTGTATTTTAAGCTAGTGTGTAGAGAACTCTCTACACATATGTGTAGGAACCGTTTTCTCATATATATATATATATATATATATATATATATATATATATATATATATAATGCAGTCAAAAAATCTAGACGCTCTCCGTGGCGCAGCAGCGGATGCAAGATTGATAAAATATATGAAAAAGGGGCCCTTCGAACACCGTCGTAGGGAATAAGATACTTCGATCGCTGTCGAAGGGGATGTGATTTACTTTGATCTCTTCGAAGTCGAGTTTCTCATAGCGAAACTAGAAAATACTCCGCAGGTGCTAATCCAAGCAACTAAAAGTTCTCAAAAGCCTAAAGGCAAATTTCATCCAATAATCAAAGTCCCATTACATGTCACATCCACCTCCTTCTATTGATTAGGAGGAATTCTAAATATGGAATCTCATACAAGCAAAAAGAAACATCTAAAATTGGCCACATTCGTATTAAAGGCAACTTAAATATAAAAAGTAAACTCAATCCTAAATGACCTTATTTAGCTATGCATGGAATGGACAAATTTCTTATTTGGTAATGCATGGAAATAGAAATAAATCTATCCTAATTGGCATGAAAGAAAATGGAAATAAATCTAGCCTAAATGATATGCAAGAAAATAGAAACAAATCAGCCTATAGGATTTGGGTTGCATCATTATATATGTTATGGTTTTATTGATTTCTGTCTGTCCGCCCATTCCTCTGATCCATTCCTATGATTCGATTGATTTCTGTCTGTTTGGTTATTCCTACTTACGCTTATTATACAGTTTGCATAAACATTTTATGATAGAAAAAATGATAAATGAACCCCTTTTCATCATAAGGGACACCCAACTGCAGTGTACGTGGCAATCAAATCCATTGAATCCTTATGACGTGAAGTACATCGGCCACTCTGCAGTCATTTATACACCGCTGCCAGGTGTCCCAAGTGATGAAAAGGGGCGCATTAATCATAATCCTTCCTACGTTAGTGAGAATCTGTACTTGCATTATGGATCCGCCAGTGGTGTATCTAGATATGGACCCGACAATGGTGTAAATGGACAATATATCATGGACCGGCCAATGGTGTATCTGAACATGGACCCGCCAGACGCCAGTGGTGTATATGGACATCATATTCTTTGTTAATCTGAATCTAGACTCGAATTTGAATCAGAATCTGAACTTGAGCATGACTTGATATATTTCTTGTCAGATAAATTTGTTATACTTAGTTATGCCTTGACTTGAACATGCAAATGTTATATGATATTATATAATATTTTGATCAGTGGCAATTAGTGATACATTGCTAGATTAAGGTATTGCTTACTAGTCTTGTGCTAACGTGCTCGATGTTGCACATTTCAGACTCTAAGGCATTCCCCATTTTCGATCGATGCGTTCCGAGGCCTGCATATCGAGGTTGAGTTCGAGAGAGTAGCCATACCAAAGTGAGTGCGGCGATGTACCTATTTTTGTTTTCTTTTTATTTAGATAAAGGAACGTTGAGAGGCTTGTATATAAATAATAAAAAAAGTTTCTTTTATTTTCTCGTCTTTTAGCTATTTGTGGATATTATGTTTCTACCATATTTGTCTAGATTTTTATATATTCAGAGGCCTTGCACGCTTGCCAGATTCACCCAGCGAGCGTGCAACGCGTATCATGTGCTTCGAGGGTTCCCAGGCTGGGGGCGTGACAATGCTGCTATAAGAAAGACGAAAGAGAGGGTTGGAAATCCGGCAATGCCTAAAAATCTAACAAGAATGCGATTGCCAGAGATCGTCAAAATCCGAGAGACAGGGAGAGAGAACGACCTCTGCTTACAATGGAGATAAATTTTGGGCCGAGATATAAGGAAGCGAGAAAAAATGAGAGAGAGAGAGAGAGAGAGAGAGAGAGAGAGAGAGAGAGAGAGAGAGAGAGAGAGAGAGAGAGAGAGAGAGAGAGGAGACTCTTGTAATTTTGCAACTCAGGGCGGGCGGGTTAGGTTTTCTATAACCCTACCCTACCCGAGAAATTATCTCGGGTCGGGTTTAGTTTTCTTTGAAAAAAACGCTGGATTCATAAACCCGATCCTACGCAAGATAGTTTCTCGGGTTGGTTGAGGTCGGGTCGGGTTTTTATTATTTAGCGTATGATAATGACTAATTTCAAAGATTGTAGAAAGCGACAAATTTTCAAGCTAAAAATCTCTAGATTTATAACATTAAGTGCATAAATTTAAGAAAGAAACTATTTTTTTTCACATCATCAACATGATCAGCCGATTGAAAACAATTATATCAATATATTAGATAATAATTTGCTATGTACTCAAGAGACATTTAAGAAAGTTAGTCCACCTATAAAAGTCGGGTTGGGTTTTGAGTTTTGTTTCTTTAAACCCTACCCGACCCAAGATTGAGTCGGTTTTTTCAACCTCAAACCCTACCCAACCCGACCCATGATTTCTAAACCCAACCCGGGTTGTTTTCGGGTCAGGTCGGGTAAAACCCGACCCGAGTTGTAACCCTGATTAAAAGTCCTCAAGATGGAAATCAGGTGTCACTAGTAATGAAGAGGGGCGAATATATCAGCTCTCTTCTTCTTTTATTTTTATCATCAGTCTTATCCAAAACAAAAATGACATCAGATCTTAAAAATTCGGTATTTATATGAGGAGAAATGATAGATGCAAGAGCGCTTTTGCATAAAGAGCCGGAAAAAGGGTCTTGATTGGTTCCGCGTCATTAAGTGCAACCGGATTTACTTTCTCAACTGATCTTAGAAGGTTACAGAAAATGACATGGATCCAATCAAGGGCGCTCTCTCATCTCTCTACGAGAGAGCGCCCTTGCATCTATAACTCCTCTCACTACCTTTTATTAGAAAAAAAAAGTGATTGAATTCCAAGCCCTACAAAGCACACACCAACACAAGCACATCTGCAACCTTAGATCTCCAATCTAACAAGCATCCGACAATCCTAGCCGTTCGATCATTATCTTTCAATACATGGATAAATAGAACTTGAAGAACGAGGGAAGTGAAACAATCAACATTCAATGTACAAAATCACACTAGATAGAACAAAATCATACTGAGATTACAGAATCCCTGAAATTGGGGGCCCTGGGGCAGTCCATGTGAGTGTTAACCAGATCAACGGTCGAGATCACACCCACGGTATATTTTCCTAAAATAGCGGTAGCATTATCTCCACAACAAAAAAAAAGAAAGACCCAAATCAAATTATGTCATACCCTCATTTTGTTAAAGACACTCCATAAAATTTTGAAAAATGATACCCTACTCGAGAAAATCTTCCACACTTTATCTTTGCCATGGATAGAGACAACATTAGAAAGTTGAGAGTTCCAAATAAGACTCGTACACGTGTCAATACCTCAGGCCTTTTTCTTACACGCGGAAAATAAGAATCGCCCTTAAAATGGAATACCACCATGTCGGACCCATCCCATACATGAAACCCAATCAATGTTTGCCACGTATGCATGCATTTCATTACATGGGTGGAGATGACTTTGGATGAATAGGTCTAAAAAAGGCTGAGGACATATAACGGGCGATCCGAAGAACTCCTTCCTCTGCAGAAATAAAATTTAGTAATTAAAAAAACAACCCCCTTTTCTCCCTCGCCGCCCCCTTTTTTTTTTTCATTGTTATCGTCTCGGATATATCTAGGGTTTTTTCTGCTATAGAATGGAGATGATTTAGCAAACAGGTATGTTTCATTACAGATGAAATTTCAGTTTTTCTATTTTTTCTTCTTCTTTTGGTAGGATTTTCTTGATTGATTTGGAGTGAAAAGGGGAAAAAAAATAAAAAAGTGAGGAATATTATTATATCAAATTTTTTTTTTTTTGATTACAGAAAGGAAAAAAAGAAGAAGAAATAATTGGATCATGGCTGTATTAGAGAAGGCTGGTTTGGATTTGGGGGTGAATAGTGGGAATTTTGAGGGGGTGAGTTCTGAATCTCATGAAATGGATCAACAGAAACAGAATCGGGTTCGGATTTTGGATCATAATATCCAACATAACCCAATCGGACGGTCCGAAGAGGAGACCTTCCACATGAAGGTCCAACAATTGCAACAACATCGCAATTTACTGATTCAACATGAGCTTGATCAGGGTCCGAACAATGGGATGCAGGGTCCGATTTTGACCCAGCATGGTCCGAGTGGGTATAGGCTGTTGAATGGGATTGATTTGGAGAGGAATGGAAATGTAGGTGAGGGATTTAAACAGGATATGAGGGATTTGGAGGAATTACTTTCGAAGTTGAATCCTATGGCGGAAGAGTTTGTTCCGCCGTCTTTAGCTAATCATGGATTTGGAGGTGGGTTCTATTCGAATGGTTTTCTGATGCATAATATCAGTGGCAACGGCAACGGCAATGGATTCAGCAATAGAAGGGTATGAGGATTGTATTTTGCTTGTGTTTTTTTATTTTTCTTACAAATGGGTTTTGCTCTTATTTTGTTATTGGTGTTTTGGTTTGCATCTATGGCCTTTGTGTTCAGAAAAAGAATAACTATATTCAAGGAAAGCGGAGAATGAACAGCCGAACGAGTAATGCACAGCGAGAGGAGATCATTCGGAGGACTGTTTATGTTTCTGACATCGATCATCAGGTCTTGATATTTAATTTATTTTGTCCTAACATTTGTGTTCTGTTTTTGGTTTTATAGGTTTATCTGATTAAATTTTGATTAAAGTGAGTTTATTGTAGCAGAAATGAAACTATAGCATGGTGTATTTAAGTATTTGATGGTCAATGCGTTCTTTTGTTCGATTTTATCTCTATTCTTCTAATACGGTGTTTGAAAGAGAGACTCAAATAATCCCACGTCCATAGGGATAGCCCCTTAAGGAGGGGAAGAGATTGTATTTCATTGCCTTCCAAAATAGAAAATTACAATCTCCTACGCCACTTTCCTATTGAGTAAGAGTTGTAGCTAAATCTATTTCCTAACTACATCATAGATAAGTCATAGCCATATGCTAAGAGTCCTAGCTAATATCTATGATTTGTGGACACGGACACGGGTGTCGCATGTCGACACGAACACGGAGTGTCGGACACAGCAAACTCCTAAAATTTAGAAACGGGGACACGGCTAAAATAGGAAGTACATATAATCATGATTTGTGGATACAAATTCGTGTGCCGAGTTTTGACACGGATACAGTGTATCTAACATGGCAACCCCTAAAAATATATAAATAGCAACACACTCATACACATGCATACATGTAAAGTTACTGACACTTCTAGCAGTACATTTAAATTTGTCTAAAGGAGTTTTGACATATGCGGACAAGAGTGTCGTGTCTCCGACACGACACGTGTGTCGGCAATAAATTCAAAGTGTCGGCCAAATCATAGGCTAATTTGCATCTCCTAACTAACTAATAGCTAATAATAAGATAACTGGTAAATAGAATCATATAACTACAGAGGATGCTGCCACATTTTCATCATTTCCCTTCTTAAAAATGACCTTATCCTCGTGGTCTAAAATCAGAAATTGTTGCTACATGTCATGCTGGTATTCCCATGTGGAATCTTCTGGATAAGTGTTCGACCACTGGACAAGGACTTGAGTCGTTGCTCGATTTCCCCGCTCGACCATCTTCCGATCTAAGATAGCAAATGGCTCTCACCATACCCTACCTACAACGTTCGCATGTAGAAGATCAACTTGAGCCACATTATGACTCCCTGACTTCTTTTCAAGAGAGACGTGAAAGGCCGTATGAATGCGCGATCCTTTCACCATCTCCAACCTGTAAGTCAGCTTACCAATTCGTTGCAAGACCTTGAAAGGGCCATACCAGCGATTAACCAGCTTCATATTTTGTCGTATTGTGACTGTTGTTTGGAGAAATGGTTGAAGACATAAGTACAGCCAGTCGCCAACTTCAAATTCGCGTTCAGTTCTATGCGTTCTATGTGCATCTGCTAATTTCTTCACACGATTTTTGAGCTGATTGCAGATTGTGCTGCAGTAGGCATATGAGGGCATCACGATCACAAAGTGATGTGTCAACGGCGACGGTCACTGCATCACCCGAGACATAAGAAACACATCTACGAGGGGGTTGGCCCCATATTGACTCGTAAGGAGTAACGTTAGTAGTCGAGTGAAATTTGACGCTGTACCATCATTCTGCAAAGCGGTAACCATTGGATCCATTGTTGCAGTCGATCACTTGTCATGCAACACAGCTAAGTTTCTAAAGTGCGCTTCATGACCTTGGTTTGGCCGTCCGTCTGATGGTGATATGTAGAACTGAGGCATAGCTTAGTAACCTGCAACTTGAAGAATTCCTTTCAAAAGGTGCTTGTGAAAACTGAATCATGATCACTCACAATTGTCTATGGCATCCCATGCAGATGAAAAATGTTATCCATAAATACTTGAGTGACATTGCAAGCAGTGTAGGGATGAGAAAGAGCCTGGAAATGACCGTACTTACCGAGGTGATCTACTACTACAAGTATAGCTTACTTCCCTAATGGCTCCAAAAGGCCTTCGATAAAATCCATTGAAATTTCTATCCACACTCACTCTAGAATAGGTAACGGCTGTAATAAGCTGGTGGATGTGACATTCTCCCAATTTATTTCTTTTTAGAACATCATTCTTGGCCTCAAACCTTCAGGCATCATTCCAGATACCTTTCCAATAGAGTGAATGCCTGATGTGCTTTGTGGTATTGTGGACCCCCGAATGACCATCAACCAGGCTGCCATGAAGTTCTATTAATATTTTCTTCGTACGTCCTTAGATTGACTCGCCAATAGTTGCCCCTTATGTAGAAGACAGTCCTGGTTTCATGTATAAGACGGGTGACTTGTGAGATTGTGCTATAAGTCCGAAATTGTCCTCTTGAGACCGTGATCATCGGCCCAAGATTGTCTAACATCATTCACCCATTGGGCACTATTGCGGGATTTGCACACAACATCCCTTGAATCTCCTCTTCTCGTCATGACAAAGTAGCTGCCGCTTTCTTGTTAGAACCACATTACCCCATAAGTTTGGTCAACCATTTTTGTTGTGTCGACGTGGTGACTCGTTTAAGCAAAAACGTGAGACTATGATTGTGCGGATGTGTAAATGTTTGTGTAAATGTCTGCCTAACAAATAGGGATGGTATTTATTAACTGAGAAAACGACCGCCAATAACTCATGTTCGTAAGTAGAAAGCCCTTGGTGTTTGGGTGACAACTTCTTGCTTCCAAACGCAATTGGGCATCCCTCTCTCTCGAGTACTTCAGAATGGACAACTTTGAGAAGTTCGAGAAGCCTAATACTGGATTCGTCACCCTATCACACTTTAATTGGTCAGAAGCAACCTCAAATTCTATGGTCCAATGGAAGGCATCCTGTTTCAACATATTTGTCAGAGGGGTGCTAATTGCACTGTACCCCAGAAACCCATTTCAAGGATTTGGGTTTGGGCCATGAAGTCATTATGTCGATCTTGGTGGGATTTGCAGCTACCCCCTGATGTGAGATGATATGTCCTAAATTTTCCACTTCGCGGTGGCCAATCAAACACTTTGATATTTTTACATGTAGGTAGGCTGTGATGTAATTGCTCCATAGTACTATGCAAATATTGTAAATTCTCGTCCCAACCATGACTATACGCCAAGATGCTATAAAAAGAAACTAATATAAACTTTCTCAAGTTGGGGCAAAATACCTCATTCATCAAGTATTGGAATGTAGAGGGGTAATAGTCAGCCCAAAAGGCATGACCAAGAACTTGTAATGGCCCTTGTGAGCTCAGAAGATTGTCTTGTGAATATCAGCCAAGTGAAAGAAAAAAAGTGAAAAGAAAAAAGGCATGCACAAAATACGCATTAGTAATGAGGGATTGGATGATCGTTTTTGAGCACAACCCCAAAGGAACTTGATTGAGATGGTCCGTCACAAATAGCTTATCGGTGTAGGGCCAATATTCTTTGGCCTATATTTATCCCCTTCTGGCCCGTTTCCGCGTAGTTAGTTAGTATAATTGCTTATAAATCTGTCTACATGCTCACCAAATTTGGTGAAGATCATCTGTTAGCTACGATAAGCCACTATAGGAATGTAGAATGTTTGTTTGCATCGCTCGCTTCGTACTCTTTGCGTGCTGCTCCTTTAATTTAAGTTAATTTCAAGGAGTGAAAGGGTACACTGGCGCGAGCATTCAGTTAAACCAAACCATTCCATGCAACTTGATGATATCTTGGTGTGAAACCCTGTAAAACAAATTTCTAGCTGTCATGAATGAACATACGCAAATTTGCAAAATCCCACGTTACTGAGCCCAACGTTGACAAACACTAAATCCTAAGAACCATGTCACATCCGCCTAATGGTAATAAATGCACACCTCAGCACGCAAATTATTTCCACGCATTATCCACTGAAAATTATGAAGGAGAAGTCACGTACGATCTGCAAGAACCATTGGTAAGGGATTTATTTTCTTCAAGACACAACCAACCCATTTAACCACCTGTGTCTAGGAAGTTATGTGTACTTTCGAAATCCACGAGGATCATAATCAACATTTTTTTAACAAATCACCTAATACACATAGCTCGAAATGACGGTGAACGAGTGAGTGCATGCACACATATCTATAAATCCCTCGGGGGAGCTTCTTCAGAGGAAGGATCAATATCCTCTAATGATGCTTCAATCTCATCCTCATCACAACCGTGCAAGAGGAACAATTGTCGTCGCTTACAGCGGTGTCTCTTTACAAATTGCTCGTCGCGGTTGTTACCAATGAATTGAGGTTTTTGGACTGGCGGTGATGGCAACAGAGCATGTTTAGGAGGGGGTCGAGGCGACAGATAATAGTATCAATTAGTTCCTCTTGTAACATGACAAACTCGATGGTCTGATGACTCTGATCCAGAGTTGTAGGGTTGAGTAGTTGTACATCCGGTCGAATCTCATTTTTGAGTCTCGCAAAGAACGCATTTACAAAAAATTGATCAGGACGACCCTCAGTTTAACTGGATAAAATTTTAAACTGTTCCCTATACGCTACAATTGTCCCATTGATTCGATGCCTTATAATATCCCCTAACACACTTACAAAAATTGATCAGGCAGACCTTCAATTTTACCTTGAATTTTACTGGATAAAATTTCAAAACATTCCGATACGCTTCAACCGTCCCGGTCTGTCTCATTCAAGTAATGATTTCGTGGGTGTTCTCAAAGCCTCAAACCATTAGAACCCTTGTACAACTTTTCCTTCTATGTGAATTGAAGCTAGGGACACCCTTTGCTCCGTATCAATTCCATTAGCGACCCATATAACAACCCCCCCCACCCCCCCCCCCCCCCCCCCCCCCCCACACACACACACACACACACACACACACACACAAAAGAAGAAGGAGATTGTCACAATGGTAAACCCAACCCTTCCGAGGAGTTGAGATTTGTGAGAAAAGACCTCACTGATCGACAATATTGCCTCCAGTTTCCGAAGCGGTAGGTACGCTCCGAATGATTGTCGTTTCCAAGCATCATAGAATATTTGTAAATTGGGTTGTAGTCGAACCCTCTACTCGAGCAACAACATCCTTTGGAGTCTCAGGAGATTCATCCAACTTCATGAGCTCTTTCGAGTAATTTTGTCTTTTGAATGGTAGCTCTTCTGAGTAATGAGAGGCGGTCTTTTGCATTTTAGAAATCATAGTAGAATGAAGTTGCGATTCCGCTTCGATCTGTTTAAGTCGGGTTCCGTATGCTATTATTAATGATACGCAAGCCATAGGTCGTTGGCTCAAATACCAAATAATACAATGCCTGGAAGAGAGGCTCAAATAATCCCACATCTAGGGTTTAAACTCAAGAAAAATAGAAGAATAAGGAGAGAAACCGATGGTTTTTCTTGCTTTCCAAAATAGTAAATCACAATCTTATTTAATCGTAAGAGATGGATCTCCTACGCCACTTTCCTAATGAATAAGAGTCATATCTAAATCTACTTCCTAACTACATAATATATAAGAGTCCTAGCCATATGCTAATAGTCCTAACCAATATCCATCTCCTAGTTAAATAATAGCTAATAATAAGATTAGTGATAAATAGAATCAGATAACTACTGAGGATTTCGCCACGTTCACATCATCCTCAAATATTGATTAGGATATTGTGATTCTTCTATTCGAGTTGCTGCATATTGTTGATTAGTTTTTATGCCTTTCTTCAGTTACTATGCATCTTTCTCTGGGTTGTTGGTTAAACTGTTACTTTTGCTTAAGACTAGAAATCCTTACATTCAGCATATTTTATCTTTGGATGCTTAGGTAACTGAAGAGCAGCTGGCGGCCCTCTTCATCCATTGTGGACAGGCAATTCATATTTCTTTTCGCTCGTCTATGCTGTTTTAAGTTTGTCTTTGAAACCTTGTGTTCTGATAAATTCTGGTTTTCTGGGCTAAAGGTTGTTGACTGTCGTGTATGCGGTGATCCGAATTCTGTTCTTCGCTTTGCTTTTATAGAGTTTACTGATGAGGGTAATTTCCACTACTTATGCGAGCTTTTGATTTGCATTTTGATGAATCCTCTTTTTTTTTTTTTAAATAAATAAATCTTGAAACCTTTTTAATGTGTATTCATGAGATTGTGCAACTACAGAAGGTGCAAGGGCCGCATTGAGCCTAGCAGGAACAATGCTTGGATTCTACCCAGTTAGAGTGCTTCCCTCAAAAACAGCTATTGCACCGGTTAACCCAACATTTTTGCCAAGGGTGAGGATTTCTCCTGATTGATGATTGCAAATCTCTTTGTACAAAATGTTATTTAATTCATTTCGATGTAATATAACTCACTAATCTACACCTCAGTCCTGATATTCCATGGTTTATTTCTTAAAAGTTTGTGGCTAAGTGTCATTGTTGTCTATAGTCTGAAGATGAACGTGAGATGTGCGCGAGAACTATTTATTGTACAAATATTGACAAAAAGGTAGATTTAGAATTTTATGTTATGCTTTGAATTGGTCTTGGAAGTGGATGCCTAACTTGTTTCTAATTTATTTGTTCATTTGGTGTAGATTTCTCAAACAGATGTTAAACTCTTCTTTGAAACAATATGTGGAGAGGTTGGTGGCTGCTATTTTACTGAACTTCAAATTTGGTTTCTCATGATCTGTTTATGTTGCCTTCAGAAAGGAAAGACTGATGAGGCCCCTCTTCTATGTTGTAGGTTTATCGCTTGAGATTGCTTGGAGACTATCAACATTCCACTCGCATTGCTTTTGTTGAGTTTGTGAATGTAAGTATTTCTTGGTTTTGTTTATTCATGTATATATTTTTTATTCATACAGAAGTTTTACTACCTTTTATGTTATTTTATGCATTTCTTGTTTTTTTGTTTATATATGTAGAAGTTTTTTTTATTCATGCAGAAGTTTTTCTACCTGTTTACGTTTTTGTCATGGAAATTGCTAGTTGTGTACAAAGTGAAGCCTCAATGGAAGCTAGAGATAGATGTTTATGAGATCGTTTAAAGTTTTTAAGTCAGAAATTTTATATGTAAAAGTTAGTACTCGTGAATTTTTTTGGACAATATTCATTTAAACTATTGCATGATGCTTACCATATGATTTGTGACAAAACTACTGATGCTTATAGGTTTTTCTTTGCAATGTGATATAATATGCTTTTGCTGGCTGCCATTTATGGCGTTCCATGCTTGTCTGCCATGAGCATGTGTTGAGTAACTTTTTTGCCTTTGAGATTAGGTGAAAAACTTGTAATGGTAGTTTGGTAATTTTGTGATATTTTCATGCTTTTTAGTCATTTGTCACCAAATAGGGATAGCTTAGTCATTGTTGCTATCTTTCATGTCTTCTTTTGTCATTTTGAGTAAGTAGGGGTATTTGAGTCTTTTCCCATATAAGGGCTCTATAAATAGCCCATTTCCCTCCATTTGTACTTAGATCTTGATTTTGAAATTTGAATGAGAATTTGAATTTGTAGCTAGATTGGATTTAGCAACTTTCATCTTGGAGGGAATGTTCTTTAAGCTTGGATTTGAAGCTTTCTTTCTCCTTCATAATCATCTTCTCTTCCTTGTTAATCGAATGCTTTTCAATCAAAAGCTCAGACGTGACGAAAGCCTTGAAGTTTGTTTGGAGAAGAACCAAAATGAGACAATGAGAGACAATGCATCCATCGGAAGAGATGAAATGAGTATTCGATGGATCCATCGGAAGAGAAAAAAAAACTCATGAGGGCCCGAAAGGAGATGAAATAGAAGAGACAAAGAGAAGTCACTAGGGCGACCCCATTAGACGAGCGCGGCTCTGACGACACAAGAGAATGAGGAGAGGCATAGAGAGACAATGCACATGAAGGAGCATAGAGAGAACGATTCGGGCCAATGCCGAGAGGAAATCGAAGCCGCGAAGAAGAGGAATAATAGAAAGAGGAGATTTAGGCCATTAAATAGGGAGTGAGTGAGGGATTTAGGGTTTTATGAGGTAGATGATTTAGGGCTTTAAGAAGAAGGGGAAATTAGGAGTGAAGATTTTGGGGTTTTAGGAGGGAGAAGAAGAGGGAAATAGAGAAAGGAGGGAGTGGAGAAAGAGGGACAGCAGGTGTGTGTTGGGGGGGGAGTGGAGGAGGAAGAAGAAGAAGAAATAGAGAGGGTGGGCAACCGGGGGGGGGGGGGGGGGGGGGGGGCAGGGGGGCTAGAGGAAGAAGAAGGGGCAGCAGTGGGGTGCGGGTGCAGGGGGGCGAGAAGAAGAAGAAGAAGAAGAAGAAGAAGAGGAGAAGAAGAGGAGACGAGGGAAGAAGGAGAAGAGTCGGAAATGGGTTTAGGTCATGGGGTTGGGTGGAGAGAGTGGAGAAGAAGAAGAAGAAGAAGGAGAAGAATCTCCAATTTGGTCCCTAGGGCACAAAAACCCTAAGGCTCTGATACCATGTTGGAGAAGAACCAAAATGAGAGCATGGAATGAGTTAGGGTCTCTCCCCTTCACTCAAGTATATATAAGATGGGAAAGAGGAAAAGACTACTATGCCCTTATGGCATACATACATAGAAACGCACATAGATATCCAACAAAATTCAAGAGGAGTCGTAAATTCAAGGACAGCTTCAATATTACATTGATTAGAAAGAAAAAAAAATGTGGTTAGTGGTGTTGGATTGGATTTTATAGTCTAGCAGGGATCTCAAACCTGAGTTTTATGAGGTTTCCAATTAATGTGACCAAGCTCATTGGTTGCATGATTAACCGTGGGGATTTAGCAACTTTCATCTTGGAGGGAAAGTTCTTTGAGCTTGGATTTGAAGCTCTCTTTCTCCTTCATATTCATCTTCTCTTCCTTGTTAATCGAATGCTTTTCAATCAAGCTCAGACCTGACGAAAGCCTTGAAGTTCAAGAGGAGTCATAAATTCAAGGACAGCTTCAATATTACACTGATTAGAAAGAAAAAAAAAAAGTGGTTAGTGGTATTGGATTTTATAGTCTAGCAGGATCTCAAACCTGTGTTTTATGAGGTTGCCAATTAATGTGACCAAGCTCATTGGTTGCATGATTAACCGTCCCTTGTTTTTTCAAATTACTAGCAAAATCAAAGTAATCGAATTGTTGCATTTATAAGACCGAACATTGCCCATTGAGATCATTTTGCTTCCAATCGGTGGCTGTCTATTTTGATGGATGTCCGAGACTCTAAACCAGCTTGTTAAAGTATAAAAGAAAAATAACACCTTTCTCCAACAGCTTAAGCTTTTGGAGAAGTTGGTAAGTTAACATGGTATCAGAGCCAAAGGTCTCGAGTTCAAACCTCCCGGATAGCAAAAATCCACATGCCCCAAAGTGGGACCACATGTGCCACGTGTTTGCCAAGTAGGCCACACGTGTGGGAGAGTGTTAAATTATAAAAGAAAAGTAACACCTTTCTCCAACAGCTTAAGCTTTAGGAGAAGTTGGTAAGTTAACACTGCTAAAGTCCGAGAGGATTTCAGTTGGCTTAATTCCATATTCCAGTTTCAGTGGAGACTCGATTTAGTCACATATTCTTTTTAAGGAGTTACTTCAATAACCGACAGTCATATAGACATAGTGATGTGGAATTAAGGCCATATTGGTAATGTCTGAGCCTAGGTTGTCTCCACAAATTCTCTAATTGGTCAAGGCTTGTGTGTCTTCTTTCTTCTACCACTCTCCTGCGAGCCCCTGCATCACTTTTGGGTTAAAAATTAAGCTCAAAACCTCTCTTCATTTTGGAGGGTTTCAACAGTTAGGAATTTCTTTCCAGCCAAAAATAACTTTCCTTGCAAAATCCTTCTCCCAAATTCAATTTAAAACTAATGAAAAACTAAAATCTAATTGTTGGGAAAGCTATATATAGCTCCCTTTACAAATGAAATTTAAGTGAAATGAGACCACTAAACTAAACGAAATACAATTTAGCCTAGATGTGCATGTGCTAACTAATGGTTCATTAGACAAATGACCTTGGTTATTTTCAAAGTAAATTTCTTCTCAGCCCTTAGATTGCCTCTAGGCTGGCTCACCATCATGAACAAGAAGGAAAGATGCTAGGAATCCCTGCATCAAGGTAACCGGGCCAGTGTTTTATAGTGGAGGAGGTATGTGGACCGGAAGTCGACGGTAAGAACTGTTTTATTTAGGGGAAGCCCTGTCCCCATGCCGACAATCAGTTAAGGGCTCAATCTCCATGAATTTGCAAATACTCACCAACTTACCTAGCAAATAATATAAAGTTGAGAGCTTAACAAGTTTACATTACATTTTTTCGTCACAATAACTAGTCAATAATCTAGGTTTCGTCCTTAATCACATCCTCTACATCCTCTTCTTTTGTGCAATGGACGTTCTCATCATATCCACCCTTATCATTTCTCCCAACATCATATTCCTCTTCCTCAATATGATGCGGTGCGCTACACTCTTACCTTTACTCTTACCTCCTTTAATTGCAAAATACTTATTATAAATTAAAAGTAGAACTTAAAAGCTAAATGCTTAACTATAGTATATATTCTATAAAACTAGAAGGTGTACCTATAAAACTAGAAGGTGTACTCACTTTGAGGTGTATTCTTTCTCCTCTTAAGCTAAAAGGCAAATCCATAACTAATACCAACATATCGTGATGGTGGTCGAAGTGGCAAATCAACTGAACCAATGTGAATGGACTGAATAGCAGTGACATTAAACACCATGTCACATTCATTCAGCCAGCTATGGCAACATGATGAAGAGGGTCTTTTTAGAGTTCCACTCATTGTCAGAATCATTATTACTCACCATGATCATATCACTGTTCTACTGCCTCTTCATACTTTCTCGCAGCTTCACGTTGCACATAATATAGACTAGAGCATTTAGCTTTTCTTGCTCTAATTTATTTCTTCTTTTCGTATGGACATATCATCGAAGCCTTTTTTAGAAAAAAATCTTATTCATAAATAAAAAATTCACAAGAATTACAATAATAAATAATAAAGTCTTCATCCTAAAAAAACATAAAGTTAGTTACTTCTTTTTAAATGACAATGAATTTATTAAAAAGCAAAGGGCAAGGTACGAAGATTGAGATTATCAAAGGCAAACCAAACCAAAAAATTAAAATAACAGCAAAAACATCAAGAAGCAAAAAATAAAGGTCTCGAACCTTAGCCTATCCGTCTCTAGGTGGGCCAAACGATCAGCCCCGCTGTTTGTAGAATGCCAAATGCGTCGAAACAATGCAGAGTGCCCCTCAATGTTGTCCATAATCTCCTCGATCACCTCAGCAAAACTCCACAGGTAGCTCGCCCCTGCATCCATCCGCCGAATCACATGAATCGAGTATCCTTCCACAACCACATAATTGATCTCAAGGTGGTCATTAATCCTAATGCAGGCTAGTAAAGCCTACTCCTCTGCTTTATTAGCATCCTTGTCACCAATCAGGCTGGATTAGGTGTATTGATTTTCACTAACTAGACCTTATGAAATTCTGCTTAACAAACCCAGTGGGAGGAGACCACCTAAGATGCGTCTTGTCTGTGACAATCCCACCCACACAAACTTTCGCCTGCAAGCTACAGATAGAAGTTTCTGTAATACCCTTGAACTCAAAGAGATCGACCTTCCAATGCTCAATGGAAAAACAAAAATAAGCTGTTGAATGGAGTAGATCGGATTGAAATTGCTGCTGAATACTCGGTTATTCCTCTCTGACCAAAGAATCCACAATGTAGCCAAAAGAGCCAAACTCCACATTGGATTGAAATTGCTGTTGAATACTCGGTTATTCCCCTCTTACCAAAGAATCCACAATGAAGCCAAAACGGCCAAACTCCACATGGTTCGATCCCTCCAAGACAAAGGGACAAAGACTCAACCTTCAACGAATCCACAAAATGAGCTGGAGAAACCAGCAAGCCCAAACAAGTTAGGAACGAACGACCAAACATCTCTAGCAAACCTATAGTGAACAACAATATAGTCTGTTGTCTGTTGTAAGACACAAGGTACAATGGTTCATGATGATCTGATTTCAACTCCACAAATGGGCCGCGCTTAAGATGTTATTATGGTGAAACCACAAATCAGATGAGGTGCGGGAATCTTCAAAATTCTTTTAGCTGGGGAAGGAGAAGCGTGGCATTCGGCACTGGTAGAGAGAATGAATAGAGAACTTCCCGTCAGACGTCGCATTAATCAAGTCTCCTTCTACAACTAGATGATCGATCTCAATGTGGTCAATAAGCCGAATGGCGGCTAACAAAGCCCCCACCTCTGCTTTATTTTCATCCTTCTCACCAATCGGGCCAGAATATGCCTATCGATTTTCACTAATTGGACCTTACGAAATTCAGCTTAACAAACCTAGTGGGAGGAGAGCACCTAAGAGGCGACTTGTCTATGACAATCCCACTCGCCCAAACTTTCGCCCGTAACCTACGGATAGAAGATTCTGTAATACCCTTGAACTCAGAGAGAACGACCACCCAATGTACAATGTAAGAAAAAAATAAGCTGTTGAATGGAGTAGATGGGCTTGAAATTGCCATTGAATACCGGGTTATTCCTCTCTTACCAAAGAATCCACAATGAAGCCAAAGGGCCACACTCCACATGATTCGATCCCTCCATGATCAAGGGACAAAGACTCTACCTTCAACCATGTTGGGAAAGTTGCCTTGTTTCCCACGTTTCGATTTCCTTGTGGTGGGAAGCAAAAATAGAAACAGGTTTTTTTTAGGTATTAGTCAAACCTAAGGTATAAAAAGGCAAGAGATGGTTTTCTTAGGCTCTTTGTGTGACAGCTGCTAAGAGGAGGCAAGGGAGAGAGAAGTGGTTTTCTTCTCGGAGTTCTCTTGGGTATGGTCTTGCTTGAGAAGCAAGGAAAGGGTTGCGGGTTTGTGTTAATCCATTGTAATCCTTGTATATTGTTTTTTCTCATAGTGGAAGATCGTGTTCTCGCTCGTGGATTTAGGCATCTTTGCCTAACCATGTAAAATCCCTGTGTTCATCTTGTGGCTTGTGTTTATCTTTTTACGTTTATGTTTATTTGTGTATGATCGGATTGGATTGCTGTGGCTTGTGTTTATCTTTTTACGTTTATGTTTATTTGTGTATGATCGGATTGGATTGCCCAATGGATTTTCTCAACAAACCAAATCCACAATATGAGCCGGAAAAACCTAGCAAGTCCCAAACAAGTTACAAACGACCAAACATCTCTGGCAAACCTACAATATGGTCTGCTGATTCCTCCATTGTTAGACATAAGGCACAATGATTCATGATGATCTGATTTCGACTCCACAGATGGTCAACGTTTAAAATCTTATTCAGGCAAGCCGTCCAACTGAACGCACAGATTGGATGAGCTGGAATCTTCCAAATTCTTTTAGCTGGGGAAGAAGAAACGTGGGATCTGGCACTGATAGAGAGAGTGAACAGAGAACTTCCCGTCAGACGCTTACATTAATTGATCTCCTACAACAAGACGATTGATCTTAATGTAGTGAATAAGCCGAATGCTGGCCAGCAAAGTCCGCACCTCTTCTTTATTATCATCCTTCTCACCAATCGGGCCAGAATATGCCTATCGAATTTAACTAATTGGACCTTACGAAATTAAGCTTAACAAACCCAGTGGGAGGAGACCACTTAAGAGGCGGCTTGTCTGTGAAAATCCTATCGGCACAAACTTTTGCCCATGACCTACAGATGAAAGATTCCATAATACCCTTGAAACATTAGTAAAAAAAGACGGCCGCCCAATGCATGATGGAAGAAAAAATATGCTGTTGAATGGAGTAGATGTGCTTGGAATTACCTTTGAATACTCGATTATTCCTCTCTTACCAAAGAATCCACAACAAAGCCAAAAGGGTGCAACTCCACATGATCCGCCTCTAGGACCATGGGGCAACGACTCAACCTTCAACCAAATCCGCAATATGAGCTGGAAAAACCTAGCAAGTCCTAAACAAGTTAAAGAACGAACGTCCGAACATCTCTGGAGATGCTACACTGAATAAATATGTGGTCTGCTAATTCCAACACTACAATGAATTAATATATGGTTCGATTATTCCTCTGCTGCAAGACATGAGGCACAATGGTTCACGATGATTTGATTTTGACTCCGCAGATGGCCAATGATTAAGATATTAGTCAGGCAACTGTCCAACTTAAAGCACACATCAGATTAGGAGCGGGCAGCTTCCAAATTCTTTTGGCCGGCGAAGGAGGTGTGGCACCTGACAGTGGTAGAGAGAATGAACAGAGAACTTCCCGTTAGACCCCCAAATATTGATCCTTTTGTATGTACTCCCCGTTTGATAAAATAGAATCCGACTTGGTCATGAACACAATCACTCTTAATCTCCCTGTCAAAGAATTGTCTCCGAAATTGAACCTTCAAAGCCACTTTGCCCTCAATCCTTCGTAAGGAATCTTCAAAACTAATCCGTCAATCTGAATCTTCAATGAATATTTCTGTGAAAACGTCTTTGAGAGGCAACTCTTCGCATTAAGAGTTACCCCAGAACTAAATTCGATCCCCCTATCTACTCTGAACATGGTTACCCTTTGAAACAGGGTCAAGGGATTCCTGATGTCTCTTCAAATTGTTGCACTCATAACCCTGAAATAATCAATAGTGTTCTAACCACCAAAATTGGAACCATACTTCTCTAATGGCACCCTTAGCTCTGAAATAGTCTATGGTATTCTAACCACCAAAACTGGCACTGTACTTATCCTCTAGTGATACCCTTAGCCTTGAAGTAGTCAATAGAGTTCCAACGACCAAACCTGGCACCATACTTCTCTAGTGACACTCTAATCGATTGAGTATTGTATTTAACATAGTTATTGGGATCTAAAGTTGTCCATTTAACTGTTTTCTATCTTGTTTTGCTACTATAGTTGGTAGTCCCATAAAATTTGCTTTCGGACTCAATTATTGGGAGGGTGGGAAGCAAACTTGGTCTTTGAAAGAGTTGTGGAGCTACTTATCGTTTGTAGGTAGATAGAAATAACTCCTATCAATCTTCTCTTGAAATCCTCCAATGTAATTTATGTTAATGTTTAAGATTCTAAGTTTGGTGGCTGGTAACATTGAGAAGCTTCAAAGGGAATTTTGTGAGAAGGGGAATGAAGATGGAAAGTGCCTTAACATAATGTTTGCAATTGGTTTCTTAGGGGAGATCTCAAGGGCAACAAGTTTGAGTCTGTTATAGTTATTGCCAATGTTATATGATTCCTACATTTCTATTGCTTCTGAGAATAGTAAAACTTGGGCTTGGAAGTTAATTGGTAGTTTATGGTTAAGTCTTCCTTAGATTCCTTTGTTAGAGGATTGGCCCTATAGAGCCCCATGTTGTCACGTTGGGTTGGGCGGGGGTGCTATAAGGTAGTAGAATAGAAACATTAGTGTAGAGTTAGATCTTTCACTTACTTGAGCGGTTACTCTTAGGTAGGGAAGTATATTTGACAAGACGTTTCGTGATTCCCCAGTTGCCCGTGTATGGAAGATTCCAACTCCTCCTATAGTCAAACCATTTTGTCGAATGACACCAAGTCGGTGTTAGGAAAGATCGGATCATGAGAACACAAAACAAAATGAAGAAGAAAAACAAGCGTTTTGTTGAACGTCACCACGGCGGTGTTGGAAAAGATGTAAATCATGAGACAAAATTAAGGAAACTTTAGAGTAGCTATAATGTGTAAAAAGGAACAATCAAGTAACCATATTTTTATCCATCACAAGATAATGCAGAGCATGTGGAGCATCCTACATTATCTTGGCATCCTTTGGCGGTCCACAACACTACTATGCTAATAAGGGAACATTTATGGCGCCTTTGGACAACGATGTAGGGTCTTTTGATGACTAAACTATGCTTCTCTCAAAATTTACAACATTAGGAAGAGAAAAAGGAGGCCCAAAGTAGGTTTACTGACTCCAATTCATTCTTCTTCACGACAAATTTCACATGCATGTAATGGAAATTACACATTGAGATAAAATTTTCCTCTTTTGAAGAGGTTTTTATTAAATTGGAGGGGACGTATACTTTCGGCCCTAATGGCCGAAAATTACATTTATCGAATAAAGAAAAAACCTTTGATTATTCATAAAGATGGTCTCTATCGAAATAAAGATTTCAATTATTCCCTTTTAAAGGGGTCCTCTCGGAAGAGGAACTCCCGGAGTCATCTTCTGGATCTCTCAGAGGAGAGAATTTTTCTTCATGGAGGATAGATTTTGACAGTTTCTAGTCTTCTGTTATAAGGGGGTCCTCCCGGAAGAGGAACTCCCTGGAGTCGGGGAAAAGATTTTTGACCTTTTGTTTGTAAGGGGTCCTCCTCGAAGACGAACTCCCATGAGACATCTTGTGGATCACCCGAAGAGAGAAATCTTCTTCTTGGAGTATAGATTTTGACATTTTGACTCTATTTATGTCAGGGGTCCTCCTGTAAGAGGAACTCTCTGAGTCTTCTTGTGGATCTCCTGAAGGAGAGAAATCTTCTTTGAGTATAGATTGACAGTTTGACTCTTGTTTTGTAAGGGGTCCTTCCGGAAAAGGGACTCCCTTGAGTCAGAAAAGATTTTACTCTGTTTTTCTGAGGGGTCCTCTCGTAAGACAAACTCCCTTGAATCATCTTGTGTATCTCCCAGGGGAGATAAATCTTCTGTACGGAGTATAGATTTTGACAACTTTGACTCTTTTTTTGGAAGGAGTCATCCCAGAAGGGAAACTCCCCTGAATCGGAAAATATTTTGACTATGTTTGTGTAAGGGGCCCTTCTAGAAGAGAAACTCCCTTGAGTCAAAGATGTTAATTCTTTATGGGATCTTCTAAGGAAGACTCTTTCACAGGCCTCCCGAAAGGAAGAGGTCTTCTTCACGATGAGATAAATCTTCATCTTAGAAATCATATTTTTCTTTGTGAGGGAAACTTTCCTCTTGAGTCTCCTAGGAGAAACTCAAAAGGATTCAATTTCTGTTTTTTTTTTTTTTGAATGATTAAAGGATTTAGTTTCTTCTCGGTGGAAATCTGCAAAAGCAAAAGGAAAGCAATTAGTTAAGATCTTTCTCACTCTTCTCTCGTTCTGTCTTCTTCTCTTCTTTTCCCTAATGTTTCTGTTTCTCCAAAAGATCTGATGCTCCCTTCCCTTAAGGATCTCCTTCCTACTTAAAGAATTTTTATCTTTGGATTGTTGGCAACGGCCACCACATCCCTTATTTTGGTACTATGTTCACAACTTTCACTTTCATAAGGAGTTACACAACTTGTTTTTTGAAATGAGGGCAACTCATTTCCTTTCCCTCACAGAAGTTTCTTTTTAAATTTTTTTTTTCCTAAATTTAAGAATTTCTTTCTCAAGTTTAGTCATGATTTCACCTTTACTAAAGCATTTCTAATTTGCTTTCTTTGTTCCTATTTTTCCCTGAATTTAGGATACTTATTTTTAACTTGGACATAATTTTTTGAACCAATAATTTTTAACTTAGACATAATGTGCAACCAGTTTTCTTTTTGCCAAGGTATTTTACTTTTACCCCCTTTTTATTTATATAATTGTTGAGCTTAACACTTTCACCAGATCTCTCAAAGCTCACTGACAGAGTCCACATTACTACATCTGTCTTTTCTAGATTTTCGAAGTACTCTAGTTTGGAGTTTTAGTAGGTGCTGTATTAGTAAAGTGAGATTTCTTATTGAGCAAGTTACTTTATTTATGTTGTGGTGGGTGCAAGTTTCTAAATTAAAAATGGAGCAAGGTCTAGAAATATCTCAAAACAGTAGATGGTTGTGATTAGTCGATGTAAGACAGTCAAACAAGGGGCATATCTATCCGTTATTAGGTTCAGTTTTTTCGACTGGGATGAGGAATAAGGTAATGGACGGAGGAAATAGGTTATGCAGGAATTATGGATAGGTTAAGTAATGGGTAAAGGTGGCCTGTTGGGGCAGGTTTAAAGACCTATGGATCTGGATTGATTGAAAGGTAGGTTAAAATCTGGATCTTATAGAGATCTAAAGGTTAAAGGGTAAAGTTCTGGGTTGTGTGTTACAATTGACGGGTGAAGGTTCATGACTGATTTTAAGGGACTGTTGCAGGTTCTTAAAGCAATTACAGGGTGTACAGGGTCTGTAACAGACAATTATAGGGACTGATCAATATGATTTTATACGTTACAGGTTAGTATTCAAGATTGTAACTGGTTCTGGGCGTAATTGATTGGCTAGAGGAAAGATATGTTCAGACTGTCGTGTTTTAATGGTTTTGGGTAAAATGTTAAGGTTTAGGGTTGGGATGTTGGTCGATGGAGAGATATAGGGTTGTAATGGTAAATGGTGGAGAGTTAAGGTTGGTCGATGAGATTAAGGTCTAGATGTGGAGGTTTATGAGAGAGAAAATTATCTAGATGTGGAGGTTTAGAAGAGAGAAAATGATGGAAGGGTAAGGAAGTAGAGAAGAGGAAAAGCAAGAGAAAAAGTAAGAACAGGTTTGGAGGAACTCCAAGGTCTCCTAGGGTATCACGTAGGAAGTCAAGATAATTGTGTTGGAATCACACCAACAAGACCCAAAGCATCACACCAAGGGGTTCCTATCCTAGGGCATCAAACCGAAGGAGATCAATGAAGCGTACCTTGGAGAGCATGGATCACATCTGCGGTTTCCAAAGAGATCAAAGAAACTGTATTTTTATTCATTCATAGCATAAAAGAGAAGTGCCTTGAGGTTACATATATTAGAACAGAAAATAATCTTAAAAGTTCTGAAACCCTAAACAAAAACTAACACTTGGGGACTAAAATACTCTCTAATGGCTAAAGAATTGGTCCCTACTTAAATTTTTTGTAATATATGTGTGGGGCATATTTAAAAACACTCATAGACTTAAGTGACTCAAGCTATTTGGGTTGAAAAGATTCTACTACTTTATGACTTAAAAAGACTCCTAACCCAACTAAAACAGTCCAACTAACAGTCCTAATTAAAACAAAGTTCCTAATAGCAACAATCCTAAATTAACCCGCACGGGTGTGGCTCTTTGGCTTAAAGTCATGGGTATGCTCCCCAGGGATGAGAGTTCGAATCCCCCCGGGCTTGTCCGATGCACGTGGTTTACAGGTGATTGCGCGCATCCGTAGGGAATAGTCCCACCCTAAAAATTGGTGTGGGGATATCATATGTCATAAAAAAAGACAACAATCCTAAATGGAGAAATGAATAGAAGTTATTCTAATTAAAATAAATAACTATCCTAGGTGGACTTGGACTCTCTAGACCTAGGCTAATCAAATAGTAAACTATCCTTTTGGGTTTCATTCTCAACATGGACTCTTTAAGTCTTAACCATTAAACAAAACCAAAAACATAACAACCAACCCATTCGACTAAATCCCGTGGGCCCCCTTTTGAGCTACGAAAAACCACAGAGGAAACACTCCTTTTTGAAATTTTGACCGTGGTCAAATTTGTCAAAATACTACTTTTATCCTTCATTGCTTGGCTTCAATATGGTGGTGGCGGACCCCATGGGCCCACTTGAAGACATGCTTGAGTACTACTTTTCGAGCTTTGTTTTTTTTGCCTTAATTATTGTCACCCATCATTGGTACTCCTATGCACTTCCTAGATGCAAAAAGGCGGGGTTCATGTTCACATCGTTGCCCATTGAAGGATTTTATTGAATGCTAATGACTTTGCATGCCCTGTGGGCCATCAAAGTTTTCCTTTTGCCTTCAAGGCTTTGCTAATCTTTAGATGCTCATTTTGACCCGATCAAAATGAGTGAAGGATCTGTCTACAAACCAAATTGATTAATCCGCTACTCTTTTTTTTTAATTCAATGTGTGAATTGTGACCATCCTGATATCTAAAATGCATTGAAACACTTTGTGATGTGGATTTTCCTCTCGCAGGCTGACAGTGCAATTACTGCTCTTAACTGTAGTGGCTCGGTACTTGGTTCCTTGCCAATAAGGTTTGTATATGATGGCATTCCCACCTTTCTAGATAATGGGTTCCTTTGCCTATGTAGGAGCTTATTTTTAAATTGCCTTCTGTTCCTTTTCACTAAAATGTATTCAGGGTAAGTCCATCAAAGACACCGGTTCGACCCCGTGCTCCTCGCCCATCCATGCATTGAATCTTGCAGGTCCTATGAGGCGGCTAATGTTACTACTACATATACATATACAAAGATATTTAAGGTACCCTTCTGGTCTATCTATTTCATCTAGGTTTCCTTGATCTTTAGCGAATCTTCATATCTAGGGGGTGATGGATTTTTTTAGCATGTAGAGGTGGTTGGAAATTTGAGGCTATAATGTTTATCTATCAGTGATATTATAATGAACTGTTGGAGATGGTAAAAAAAATGTTTGGATTTTTCAATGACTCGAGTCTAAATTACATACAGTGACTGATACAATCTTTGGTGGAATTGTTTTATTGTGCACTCATGATAAAAGTACCCTTGGTTAACGAATTGTCTAATTGAAGTGGATCTTGTTTTGTTTTTTTGAAAATTAACAATTTCATATAATATTAAAAATTTCATCTAATTAACAATTTCATATAACGAATTGTCTAATTAACAATTTCATCTAATTGAAGTGGATCTTGTTATCCTTCTCACTGCAAGTGATTCCTAGTGTTGATCAATATTAATAATTTCTGAGGCTTTGTTTCTTTCGACGTAAAAATGGAGGTAAAATTTGTTCTATGTTGTTCTTTCAACGTAAAATTTGCTTTCTGTTGTAAAAATGAACATAAAACAAATTTTACGTCCATTTTTACATAGAAAGAAATGGAGCCTGAGCAACAGGGCGAGTCTGTAGATTTTTGATCACCTTCTTCCTTGATCATTTTATGTATATCATCCTTTTATAGCTCTTTCCTCTTGTATTTCCGACCTTCTCAGTCTTGGAGGTTTTTTTATTTTTTATTTTTATTTTTATTTTTTATTATTATTCCAAAAAAGTGCCAAATAAGGGACATGTTGTCCCCTAACGGTCTACAACAGTACCGCCCCCTACATATAGTAGGATTAGCTTACATATCTATTTTATGTATCCATCCCCATTCCCCATTACATTACCCAGTAGCCTAAATTGTATAAGATCCAACAAAAGTGCCTTAATTGTGGTCCCCACCAAGTCATAATACGTGTCCGCCATGACACACAAACTTCTCCACCTCGTCCTAGTTGGCGATTTTGATTTTCAAAAGCCCCGCCTCGAAAACCAAGAGCTATTGTGCGCTCCTAACCGTGCACGTTAGCCATTTCTTCTAACGTATGCCAGGACATCTTCTTCGGCTACATTTTCAGAGAGAGGAAAAGAGAGAGCCGGTAGTCTTCTCTGGTAAACTATAACCGCTGGCCACCACCTCCTTCTCTATGGTCATCACCTCTAGTCCATCCTACATCTTTTCCACAAAAGCCATCCATCTCCACCTCTTAAGTTAGTCACCACCACCATCTTCTTCAAGACCTAAACTACCTCTACTACATCCCATTTTCTTCATCCCATTCCACCATTTTTAGATCAATAATCCATCTTTACCACCCGATCTCCGGCGGACTTCATCTCGCACCACCACCAAGCCCCGTCATACCCCCATTAAGTTTGGCCTCAATGGCCTCCCGACGGCCTCCATGACCTCTAGATCCGGTAACCCATGGACCTTCCACAACCTCTAGATCCGGCCTCCATAGCGTCGCTTCTCTCCATTGCCGTCCACGACCTTCCAGATCCGGCCTAAAAAGGCCTAATGACGGACTCCGACGGCCAGGTCCTTGGGGCTGTCACCTCTTTTTCCATAGAAGGCAGCCTCTCCTGAGATATTCTTTCGCCCGATTAGTTTACCGATTTTACTCTCCTTCTCCGGCAATCCAAGGATTGATGAGAATTAGGGCATCGCTAGGGATGATGGTGGTCCCCGGAAAAGGGGCGACGATGGCAATGGTTGCCACTTGTCTCTTCTCCTTCAGAAAACCCCCAACAAGTGAGAAGATCCCTCAAGTCTCTCTTCTTCTTCTGCTATGTATGAAACCCTAAGTGGATTTGCATCTTCTTCACAGACCCCAACGATCCTTCCTCCTCTTTTGCAAAACCCCATTCACAAACCCTCATGTCCTACCTTTTGCCTTTTGCCCTATGAACCCCTTTCAAGCTATTTGCAGGCCTTTTGCTTCTCCAAAAGAACAGAAAAGTGAAAAATCCCTCTCAAAACCAGGTCTAAATCCCTCTCCTTCTTAGAGAGATTGCAGATGGGTTGAAGAGATGGGCGGCAGAGGGGATGTAGGACGTGGTCTTTGGCCGGAGAAGTGGACGGAAGTGGTCGGGCAGGGAGGTGAAAGCCCCCTACCCCCGTAAACCTAGAAGGAATATAACAAAAGTATGGCATCCTCAGTCTTGGAGGTTTATCCTCCGCCTTAATATATTTTGCATCATTTCAAAATAAGATAAACTAATAATAATAATAAGGGATTTGCTAGGGATCACCGTCGAAGGCATTTCACGGCTGTTGCATGAGAGCACAGCCACCTCAGGTGAATTAAATGAATAAGACAAAATCTGTTGAAAGTAAGCCTATGTTTGTGGCTGCTCTCTCGTGCAACAGTAATGCCTTCTGCGAGGGTACCTAGCAAATCCATAATAATAATAACTGAGCAAATGAGACCAGCTTATAGTATGAATCTCCACTAAATAAGCAACGTCAGAGAGATATGATTGAACCCTTTCAGGTGTCCGTCGTTGAATTGTGTTACATTAAAGTGGGGAATGTAAGGGAAAGAGGTGGAATGTATTGTTATTGAAAGGGGTGAAGAGGTGGTAAGGAAGATGCAGAAATAGGAGAAGCAAAACAAAGATAAAAATGGGCATAGAGAGCTCTAGCCATGTCACAAACTGTCTTTCCTTTTTCCAACTTGTAAGTTTCTTCAGCAGTTCAGTTCAGTTGATCCATTTGCTGTGGAAAAGAGGTGGAATGCTTTGATCATATCCTCTTTTGCCTTCAAAACAAGAAGGGGAAATGACGTGGTTTCCCTGTCTTTTACTTGTCGTCCCTCATGGCCACCCTGTTTCCATCGTTTAATTTCTAACTTGCAGCAAAGAAACTGTTTCCATAATTTGATTTCTGTCAACGATAGCCTTGCCTAGTTGGAGACATGGGAAGTATGATCGAGGATCCGAAGAACTTTCCCAGACTGATAAGGGACTTGAATGGATCATGACTGAGACATAGGTGGATCCGATCCGAAGTGGATCCGTTGACGCCCCTAATTTTTTATATGAGAAACAAAAGAGGGGGGGGGGGGGGGGGTGGTGAATGTGCGGGACAATAGGCTAAACAGAAGTTGGATGGGACCCACGGTATACACCTCACGTTTTGATGGGGTGGGCTCCATCATCTCCACCCAAATCCATGCATGCATGGGGCTCACCCTTTAACACTTCATGTATTGATGGGTGCATTGGCCCAATCATCTCCACCCAAACCCATGCATGCATGCATGCATAGGGCTCACCGTTTAAAACTTTATGTTTTGATGGGTGCAATGGGCCACCATTTTACACTAATAGTTGTGGCCCACCATTTCCACCCAAAGCCATTCATAAGGTGGGAACCACCATTTTACATCTCATGTTCTGATGGATGAGCTCCACCCTCTCCCCCCAAACCCATTCATAGGGTGGGGCCTACTAATTTTACTCCGTGCATATAGAGCTATAGCCGTTTCTTTGGTAGTCGATTCTTTTTCTCTCTCTTCCTCTTCGGTTTTATATGGTGTAAACCCGTACTATATGGTTTACACCATAGGAAGATGCTTACACCATAGAAAGATACCCATTCATATGATGGACCACAACATAAATTTTTGTTGACCAAATAATCATTTCCATAGGACATTATGGAAACCTTTATAGATCGGAGGGTTGGGATCATCCTATGTAAATTATTTTTGGGGCACAACCTATTTATGTTTTGGCCCATCAAATGGACGGTTTGGATCATCCTATGGTTTATGCCGTACAATTTTTTTTGAAAAATATTAGACTATATGGGCTTACACCGTATAAAATCAAAATCTCCGCTCACTAAACTAAATGCTATGGTTTGCGCAAATGGTATGTGCGCTACTCTTTGTCGCTCTCTTTCTCTCTCTCTCTTCTTCTCTACTCTACTGCTGTTCGTCTCTCCTCATTATCCCCACTTCATTTTTTCTTCTTCACCGTATATGATGCTGTTATAGAAATTATTTACACGAAGTAGCTTCTGTACAAGGTGCCTACAGCAACCAACGAGTGAGTCTAGGTCACGATCCAATCCCTCACTAGCCGACACCTATTCGGCGTTTCTTGAGATCTTACTTAGAGTGGCTTAATTAGGACTTACTTAAGTTATGCATATATAAATCGAACTTTTGAAAAAGTTTAAGAATGTTCTATACGAGAGAGAAGACTTGGAATTTAATTATTTGAAGAGGAATGCTAGACTCACAGATTCCATTGGTCTGATTCCATTTAATATGCACATAAAATTACGCTCAGAACTGTCTTAAATGGGATCTGATCAATGGGGGCTCTCTTTGCTCCCATTTTTGAAAGGGCGCCTGCGAATCTAGCATTCCCCTTATTTGAAAGGTCTAAAATGGTTTTGTTAAAGAATTTTAAATGCTAATGAATGCCAATTTCATGTTTGGTTGCCAATATTTCATTGAAACTCCACTTAACTCCTAGATATGTTTGGGACATCATCATTGTATTTTTTCCTACTTAGCGCCCACGTGGCACTAATGTTCCCTCTCATCTTCCAACCAAATTTTACTAAAATGGTGTTTTTTGAGTAGAAAGAGTAGAAAATGTCTTATTCTCTTTTTCTCTCTACCGGACTCTATATTGATAATGGTACCCATGCTCTCTCCGTGAGGATTTCTGCGCAACCAAACATTACTTACGACTCTTCCACTATTTTCCGAGTGAAAATTCTAGACGTCTTCCTTGCCTGTCTACTCCCTTTTGACTTCTTATTCCACTACACTCCAAGCCACCCCCGAGCAACCAAGCAGGTCCTAATTAAGTTGACGCCTATCAACCGGACATAAGAAGCTAAGATGGATTCCGTTTATATGCCTGGGTCCACTTTTGTACAATTTCAGTTCTTAATTTATGTTGGTGTTCGATGGATCTAGGAACTCGGATAAGTAGTGGGAATATCAGGTAATATTTAAGACGACAGGTCATCAATAAATGAGGTCTGAGTTGGTTGACCAGTCCAGCACCCGAGGTTATTTAAAATCTTATATAAATGAAAATCCCCCATATTTACATCTAAAGATATTTGCATTTACATAAAGTAAGGCCTGACCATGACATCCTTAGGAGCCACGCTACTTTTCCACCTTTCTTTAGAATATGTAACCATCTATGACCATATGTGGAAGTCGTACAAGTAATTTTGCAACCTCTCTTTTCTATTAGGAAAGGGTCACATGATGAACCTGTAAAAAAATAAAAGGGTCACATGATATGAAGTAAATGAATAAGACCAATTCAACTATATGTATGAGGTAGCTCTTCTCTTTCCAAGAATAAATTGGTTGCCAAAAGGAACTTTGAACAAATTTGCATATACACTCTTTCTTACGCCACCCTTGCCTCAAGAATTAAACTAGTCTCAATTTCTTATGGGAAATGTTATCAGCACGTACTACCATATTTTGATGATTGCATGTACTCCTCATTTTATTAAAATGTAAGGTATGGTCCGCACTATAGGATGATTCAAACCGACCATTAGATGGGCCACAGCCTAACTAGGTTGTGCCCAAAAATCATTTCCATAGGCTGATCCTAACCCTCCAATCTATAGAGGGACTGAATCTTAGAGGGTTGATCCTAACCCTCTATAGATAAGAGAGTTAGGATCAACGGCCTATGAAAATGAGTTTTGGGGTACAAAACCTATTTAGACTGTGGCCCATCTAATGGATGGTTTGGATCATCCTATGGTGTGGGTCATACCTTACATTTTAATAAAGTGAGGAGTGCGATAATAGAAATTAAAAAATGGTAGTGCTGATAACATTTCCCTTTCTTATCCATCTAAACTTTCAAATATCTTTACTATATAAATCTAGTCACCAATCAACACAAAATCTTTAATACCTACATAAATAAAATATGTAGAGAGGCCGAGCCAGGGGCGGAGCCACATGTGCTGCCCCCCTTGAGTTGGTCTTTTCTAATACAAAATCACTCCTTAATGCCTCAGGGCTTTGGATAGGATTGCCACCCTGTTTTTTTGCCAAAAAAAAGCAAAAGTCAAATTTCAAACTTTTAAGGAGCACAGGGGAAGGGTTTGTGCGGTAGAGTTAGGAGGATAAAGACAAATTTCCTTTAACTTTCTTGCAAAAGAATTCCGGGGTTTAAAGAGGAAAAATATGTATATGAAATTAAGACCAATGATCTTGTAAAAATATCCTCCAATGGCCCAAATAGTCTTGGTACCATACCCAACAAATTTTGAAATTTGATTTGACACTTAACAGATTATTGGCCTCAGTTTTGGAATTTTTCCTATTGTAGAATATTTTTCCCCCTTATGCATAGCTTGGATGAGGCCCATCATTTCATACCATGTTTTCATGGTGTGCGGCCCACAATCTCCGCCCACCATCTCCACCCAAAACCTTATCAGTGTAAAGATCTTTTTTACCTATTACATACCTTAAATTTCTTTGTAGCTATTAGATGCCTTAATATTTTTAGCTATTGACATGAATATTGTATAGATAATGCCGTGATTGCTAGCCAAATCATTTATTTAAATGATAAAAAAAGAGATTACCTAGGCAATCCCGCAAAAAAGCCATTAGAGACTGTAAAAAATCTGGTAAAAAATGGGACAAAACCTGTTACGACTCTTAGAGAAATTGCCTATCATTTTCCTATAAAAAATATCATAATCTTAGGATGGAACCAAGTCTAAGTAAAGAATATCTAGAGGAGATGAAAAATATCTTATCCTCAGTTAGGATGTAAAATGTCTATGTGCGTACGGTCTAGACCAAGTTGCTTGACATACTGTACATCTCAAAAAAGCCATTAGAGACTGTAAAAAATCTGGTAAAAAATGGGACAAAACCTGTTACGACTCTTACAGAAATTGCCTATCATTTTCCTATAAAAAATATCATAATCTTAGGATGGACCCAAGTCTAAGTAAAGAATATCTAGAGGAGATGAAAAATATCTTATCCTCAGTTAGAATGTAAAATGTCTATGTGCGTAGGTGATGGGGTGTAAAAACAGCAGCTTGTAGCAGGCCGACACCTGTCCTGGAGTAGGTGAACTCAAGCCTATCACGGGCCGACACCTGTCCTGGAGTAGGTGAACTCAAGCCTATCACGGGCCGACACCTGTCCTGGAGTAGGTGAACTCAAGCCTATCACGGGCCGACACTTGTCCTGGAGTAGGTGAACTCAAACCTATAGCAGGCCTGCACCTGTCCTGGCGTGGGTCATCCCACGTCATCGAGTTTCCCTCTATAAAAGGGGGTTCAAAGTTCAAATCAAGGGGTAATAACCTTTCTCTCCTCCAAAAAACTCTAAAACTAGCTCTGCACTCTTGCTCATATACTGACTTGAGTGTAGAAGGGCCTGTCTGGAGTAACACCCGGGTTGTCTTCTGACCTCGTTTGCTTCTGTGCAGAACACAACCACTTCATTTCAATCCCGCCGAACTCGACTCCTTCACTTCGTTTCCTCTGGTCATCCAGCTCAGCCCTTACGTCACTGCCGTACCTGTTACCAATTTTCGGTCTAACAGATTGGCGCCATCCGTGGGACCCCGAACTAAAAGCTGTTCAGATCCCCCATAAACAAAATGGCAGGGCGCAAGAGTGCTTGAGTACCAACCGCACAGACTACCCAAACTGTGCTACCTCGCAGGACCTGGAGTGAGCTAATCGCCTCACTGATGGTGGCAGCCTCTGCTACAGCTGAACAGAGCCCGGCTCGTTCGGAACACCTCAACCCTATGCCCACTCCAGATCAAGTTCAAGCTCTTTTCCAGCAGATGACGTCTCTGGTCGGTCAATATCAGCAGCTACTCCAAGCACCTCCCCAACATCCTCCAGAGACTCCACGACCTGTCCAGGAAAGGTCGAATATACACAGGGGAGAGTCATCGTGCCACGGTGAGGACCAAACTCACCACTCCTCAAGGCCAGTCCATAACTCCAGAGCTCGGCACGCTCACACAGAACCTCACAACCGCCGGAGATCGCGGTCCCGCTCTGCACGAAAGCATCGAGCCCAAGAGGACCGCGCGCTGCAGGAAAAACTCCGGCCTCATCGTAGGAGTCCGGAAAGTCAGTCCAGCTCCGCGGCGAGCCAATCAGTGGAGAGAAACAGGTCACCAGACCGTAGAGCTGATCCGATGCTACGGAGGATGGAAGAAATGGACCACCGCATAGAAGAGCTGGCAAAAAATCACAGCCGGCCTGCTTCGCGAGCGTTCTCAAGCAGGACACCTTTTACCAGCGATGTCATGAGCGCCCCAGCGCCGCGAGGATTTAAAATGCCAACTATCCCGCAATATGACGGGACCTCTGACCCTGTGGACCATCTGGAGACGTTCAGAACGATGATGCTCCTCCACAACGCTTCCGATGGTTTCCTCTGCAGAGCCTTCCCGACCACACTGATTGGTGCGGCACGGGACTAGTACTCAAGGATCAAACCGAACTCCATCAGCAACTTCGATGACTTCGGGAAAGATCTGGTCCGCCACTTCATGAGCAGCCGTAGGCCAAGGAAAACAACAGCATCCCTGATGGCCTTGCGGCAGGAGGATAATGAACCTCTGAAGGCGTTCGTTAGCCGCTTCAACAGGGAGGCACTTCAAGTGCCGAATCTGGATCCTTCCGCCGCCATGAACGCGCTCCTCGCGGGTGCTAGATCTAACGATTTTCGCCGCTTAGTGGCTCGCCAAAATCCGCACTCATTGGCGGATCTGATGGCCGGGGCTGAGGAGTACATAGCAGTTGAAGAGACACTGGCGGCCCTGGACTCAAATCGGAGGAGAACCTCTGAGGATAAAAACCCTACCAGTCAGCGTAGTGATGACAGGGCCCCCAGGAAAGAAAAGTCCCCGCAAAGGAGGGAAGAGAATTTCACCCCTCTCAACACCTCCCGGAAAAGCATACTGGCCGCAATCGAGGGAGAAGAATTCGTAAGATGGCCAACCAGAATGATCTCCAAGGAAAATAAGAGAGACAAGTCGAAGTACTGTCGGTTCCACAGGGACCACGGTCGTGACACAGACGAGTGCTGGCAGCTCAAAGAAGAAATCGAGCTGTTGATTGGCCGAGGTTATTTGAAAAAATATCTCCGAGGTGACGGCCACTCAAAAGAGCGCAGAGAGAAGAGTCCCCAGGGCTGGAGCCCTCGACGGTCGCAGCCGCCCCCTGCTCGGGGACAATCCCCTCTGCCATCTAGTCCGCAACCAGAGGCACACCGATCCCAGCCAAGGGGAGTCATTGGCACAATTATGGGCGGACCAGCCGCTGGGGTCACATCGTCTGCTGCTCGAAAAGCGTACGCACGCTGAGTCAACACCGTGCACACATGCAGCAAGAAGATGAAGACAGAGAATGAGATCTCTTTCTCAGATGCGGATCTCGACAACCTGATACTGCCTCACGACGACACCCTGGTCATAACCATGCTAGTTGCGAACTGGGAAGTGAAGAAGATCCTCGTCGACAGCGGGAGTTCGGCAGATATCATGTACTATCATGCTTTCCAAAAAATGATGATAGGAGACGACCGTTTGAGGCCGGCAAACTCCGATCTGTTCGGTTTCTCGGGGGAAGTCGTGAATGGAAGGACAGATTGAACTCCCAGTCCTCGTCGGAGAGCCGCCCTATCAAGCCTCCGCGATGATCAACTTTCAAGTAGTGAGGGCCACTTCAGTCTATAACGCTATCTTGGGACGACCTGGGCAGAACTTAATCCGCGCAGTCGCCTCAGCGTATCACCAGAAAATGAAGCTCATAACGCCAAACGGCGTGGGTGAGGTCAGAGAAGATCAACCGCAGTCCAGGGAGTGCTATGCCATGGCACTCAAAAGGCAAAGATGCATCGGAATCCTTTCCGATTGAACTACTTGATCTGAGAGACGAAGCACAGGCGACTGAACCCGCCGAAGACCTCAGAAAATACTATCAGTAGTAGACCACCCGGCGTGAAAGCGACTTTGTAAATATCTGCTGAATGTGAATGACAAAAGCTCTTTTGTAAATCTCTTCGTGCAACTCGGAAACCCAGTTCGCTAAAACTCGGGTACTCTGGAAACCCAGTTCACTAAAACTCGGGTACTCATTATTTGGAAACCCAGTTCGCTAAAACTCGGGTACTCGCTGCTTGGTTCGCCACGGCTCTTCTCCGCAAAGATAGGGAGCCCACTCCTGGTCCGGAAACAGCCCGGACAGCAGAAACCAAAGCCACCTGGAAACCCAGTTCGCTAAAACTCGGGTACTTATTATCTGGAAACCCAGTTCGCTAAAACTTGAGTACTCATTATATGGAAACCCAGTTCGCTAAAACTCGGGTACTCGCTGCTTGGTTCGCCACGGCTCGTCTCCGCAAAGATCGGGAGCCCACTCCTGGTTCGGAACCAGCCCGGATGCAAAAACCAACGCCGCTTGGAAACCCAGTTCATTAAAACTCGGGTATTCATTATTTGGAAACCCAGTTCGCTAAAACTCGGGTACTCGCTGCTTGGTTCGCCACGGCTCGTCTCCGCAAAGATCGGGAGCCAGTCCTGGTCCGGAACCAGCCTGGATGCAAAAACCAACGCCGCTTGGAAGCCCAATTCACTAAAACCCGGGTACTCATTATTTGGAAACCCAGTTCGCTAAAACTCGGGTACTTATTATCTGGAAACCCAGTTCGCTAAAACTTGGGTACTCATTATATGGAAACCCAGTTCGCTAAAACTCGGGTACTCGCTGCTTGGTTCGCCACGGCTCGTCTCCGCAAAGATCGGGAGCCCACTCCTGGTCCGGAACCAGCCCGGATGCAAAAACCAATGCCGCTTGGAAACCCAGTTTACTAAAACTCGGGTACTCATTATTTGGAAACCCAGTTCGCTAAAACTCGGGTACTCGCTGCTTAGTTCGCCACGGCTCGTCTCCGCAAAGATCAGGAGCCACTCCTGGTCCGGAACCAACCTGGATGCAAAAACCAACGCCGCTTGGAAGTCCAGTTCACTAAAACTCGGGTACTCTGGAAACCCAGTTCACTAAAACTCGGGTACTCATTATTTGGAAGCCCAGTTCGCTAAAACTTGGGTACTCGGTGCTTGGTTTGCCACAGCTCGTCTCCACTAAGACCGGGAGCGCACTCCTAGTTAGGAACGAGCCCGGGCAGAAAACCAAACACTTGCGAAAACCCAAGTTCATCAAAACTCTGGTCATCTAAAGCCGACTAGGACTCGGTGTGATTCGCTACAGGTCAAAATTCAATTTCGTCTTTTAGCAGATTGCGCTATATTCAGTTCATCTGAAGCCGAACTGGATATAGCGCAAAGCGCTACAGGACAAAATTCAGTTCATCTCAAGCCAAACTGGATATAGCACAAAGCGCTACAGGACAAAATTCAGTTCATCTCAAGCCGAACTGGATATAGCGCAAAGCGCTACAGGACAAAATTCAGTTCATCTCAAGCCGAACTGGATATAGCACAAAGCGCTACAGGACAAAATTTAATTTCGTCTTTTAGCAGATTGCGTATATTCAGTTCATCTCAAGCCGAACTGGATATAGCGCAAAGCGCTACAGGACAAAATTCAGGTCGAACTGACGGCTTGGCTGCACTGCTTTTTCAGGCCGAACTAATTTTCCAGGCCGCACTGAGGGCTTGGCCGCACTGATTTTCCAAGCCGGACTGGATATGACGCGTCTTGCTACACGACAAAAATCAGTCCGGCCCAAGCCGGATTGGATATGACGCGTCTCGCTACACGACAAAAATCGGGCCGGACTGACTCACATGCCGGACTGACAAATTTCCGGACTGATTCCCAGGCCGGACTGACAAATTTCCAGACTCATTTCCAGCAAATTTCCGGACTCATTTCCAGGCCAGCAAATTTCCGGACAGATTCCGCCCATTCAGGAATGTAACTCACCACACTTCCCCAAGTCACTACAATAACTTGGAGAGCTGGGGGGCAACTGATGGGGTGTAAAAACAGCAGCCTGTAGCAGGCCGACACCTGTCCCGGAGTAGGTGAACTCAAGCCTATCACGGGCCGACACCTGTCCTGGAGTAGGTGAACTCAAGCCTATCACGGGCCGACACCTGTCCTGGAGTAGGTGAACTCAAGCCTATCACAGGCCGACACCTGTCCTGGAGTAGGTGAACTCAAACCTATAGCAGGCCTGCACCTGTCCTGGCGTGGGTCATCCCACGTCATCGAGTTTCCCTCTATAAAAGGGGGTTCAAAGTTCAAATCATGGGGTAGTAACCTTCCTCTCCTCCAAAAAAGTCTAAAACTAGCTCTGCACTCCTGCTCATATACTGACTTGAGTGTCGAAGGGCCTGTCCGGAGTAACACCCGGGTTGGTCTTCTTACCTCGTTTGCTTATGTGCAGAACACAGCCACTTCATTTCAATCCCGCCGAACTCAACTCCTTCACTTCGTTTCTTCTGGTCATCCAGCTCAGCCCTTACGTTACTGCCGTACCTGTTACCAATTTTCGGTCTAACAGTAGGGTCTAGAGCAAGTTGGTTGACATACTGTACATCTCAAAAAAGCCATTAGAGACTGTAAAAAATCTGGTAAAAAATGGGACAAAACCTGTTACGACTCTTACAGAAATTGCCTATCATTTTCCTATAAAAAATATCATAATCTTAGAATGGAACCAAGTCTTAGTAAAGAATATCTAGAGGAGATGAAAAATATCTTATCCTCAGTTAGGATGTAAAATGTCTATGTGCGTAGGGTCTAGAGCAAGTTGGTTGACATACTGTACATCTCAAAAAAGCCATTAGAGACTGTAAAAAATCTGGTAAAAAATGGGACAAAACCTGTTACGACTCTTAGAGAAATTGCCTAGGAGGCTTCGCTAAATAGACTTAGTCAAGTCTAGTACCTTGAGATGGACCCAACTGATGAGGGCATATATGAGAGGATTAATGTCGGATCCCCAAGGACAAATGATTGATTTACCCATTCAAAGCAATTTACGCGAAGGACTTTCTTTAACTCTTTTTTTTTTCCTGGGATATTTTATTAGGAAAGTGATATCAGCAGCACAACCATGTTTTACTAATTACACGAATGCAACTTGTCCTTTTCTTTTTGACTGGTTTGTAAGAGATTTTTTGGTAACTGTAATAACCTTTAATGACCCTTGTCTGGTCTTTAAATAAGGGGTTTTGTTAACGGAGGCACTCGTTATGGTGCATTGAAAATGTAAATTTACAATAAATGATGTATTGGAAATGAAAATTTACAATAAATTTACATGGCTTTTGAGTCTTTTTATCTCAAACAATTTGTAGATTTACATTTTCAATGCACCTATTTTCATGCACCCCCACGTTTATATCCTCAAACACATTTACTACTGGAGCAACGATTGTAATCGACACTTTATTTGACAATTACAACTTCAACAAAAGAGGCTTCAGTGGGCGAGGGTTTGGTTTTTACAAAAATACCCCCACCATGACAAAATAACAAGAATACCCCTATCTCATAAAAGACAACGAAAATACCCATACTTATATCTCATGAAAAGTGAAAAAAATACTTATATCTCGTAGAAAGTGTTAAATACACCTATCTCTTCGAATATAAAAAAATACTCATATATCATGGAAAATAAAAAAACCCTGTCTCATAGAAAATGATCAAAGTACCACTCACTCATAAAAAAATATCAATATACTTATATCTCATAGAAAATAATAAAAAAGACCCTATCTAATGCAAGAGAATTTATATGGTGGACGGCTCTGCATGTACATGCAACCCGAAAAAATACTGGTGGCCGCATTTTTTTGGTGATCCAACCATTCATTTTGTTGGGCCCTGATGTAGATAGTGTGGACCCATAAAATCTTCTCCATAGAATGATCTTAACCCTTTGATTTGAGGAAGTTTAAAATGGACACCACAATATAAAAAAAATGCATAGATTGGAAGGTTAGGATCATCGATTCTATGAACAAAATACACTATCTCATAAAAATGACAAAAATAAACTTATCTCATATAAAATAATAAAATATTTCAATCTCATGGAAAATGGGTTAAGGTACTTTGGCTATTATCTTTTGTGAGATATGGGTATTCTTGTTATTTTCTCGTAATGGGGGTATTTTTGTAAAAACTAGACCCTCCCCCAATGCACATACCTCTTATGTTGAAATTGTATTTCCAGCATATAAACAACAAATTTAATGTTTCCCTGGGTAAATGAAATTGTGGGAAACTGTTCTCTAATAATAAATGTGTTTTGAGGATAAAAGCGTGGGTACATGAAAATAGGTGCTTTAAATGCTCCTTAACGAGTGCACATATGAGGAAAGTGAAGCTACACCGCCGGTGTAGCTAACTTAGCTACACCGCCGGCTTAAAATACAATGGGCCCACATTGTTTTGGTGATCCAAACCATTCATTTGATTGGCCCTCACATAGATAGGGTGTCCGCCAAAAATCAGCTCCATAGGATCATCCCAACCCTTCAAACTGTGGAGGCAAAAATGGACAAATTTGTGAAGGTTTTTACACATTCATTTTTGCCTCCACAAATCGTTAGGGCACTCGTTAGCAAAAACCCATAATAAAAGACATGACGGGTCAGTACAATGATCAAAACATAGTTGTTGATATCATTTCCCTTTTATGATTAGTGCTCAATTAGTAAAAGAACACTGCTAGCAAAATAAAATTCGGTTCCGTAGCGTGTATAAAAAGACAAGAAAGATAGCTCGAATCCCCATGAAACACCAAATGCACTGGGAAAGTAACCAAGTCTTCGTCATTTTCACTTTAGACTTTATTTTGATTTTCACTCTCGACTTTATTTTATGGACGAGGTTCCGTTTTGGAAGTGTTTTCCTCAGTCAAATTAGAGCGTTTACTCTGTTCCCAAAACCAATATGAAGCTCTTTTTTATGAAGCGAAGAGTCTCTTATTGAATGATTTGACGATTATAAATGAAAAACTTAAAATTCAGAATAGCTAAAAGGGTTTTTCTATTGTAAAAGGGCTACTAAATTGGTTTTACCGAATAGCCTAAACACACCATAGTAAAACATTATTCAATGAGCCACTAAAAATTATCCATTGCTGTTAATTTTCTAGGAATTTCACCAAACTTTGATTATTTTACAAAGAGCCCAATGAGTTATTATATAGAACACTCGAAGGGTTAAACATAGAAAGAGATAAACATAACCAAGGTAAGAGATAAATATAAAAATCCTACCTACTAAGATTGGCCTAATTGCTAATTTAATTTAGCTACCTAATCTAGCTACCTTTCCCATTTAACCCACTTGCCAATCTCATTCAACCCACTTGCCTAATCTACACCAAGATAATCCAACGGTCTGATATGACAAATCTTAACAATTACCTATTAGGTTAATATTTTCTGAGAATAATTTTTAGGGTTTTGCACCCGTTAAGGTGCATTGGGAAAGAGATTTTACACATATTTTTATAAAAAAAAATCTTAAAACAGGTGAAAAGTATAGAAGTATGTGTAAATTGATTGGAAAATCTCTTCTCCAATGCACCTTAACAGGTGCTCCTAGGGCACGCTTGCAAAACCCTAATTTTTAAAGGGTTTTGCTAACGAGTGCCCTAAGGGCACTTGTTAAGCATCATTTAATTGCCCTTGGGATCTTGAATTTACGAGTAGGAAAGGATGTAGGGAAGGTTGTTTGGTTGCTTAAGATTTGTGGGAGATCTCCCAGATGTCTTCTCAACTCTATCTCCCCAAGATTTTCTCCTCAAATTTCTACCTTTTGGTAAAATTTGGAGAGCGAATTTAGAGGGCACCACATCACCCGACCGGCTCCCGACAACCCTGGTGGTCAAAGGCCCCAAAATTAAATGGCGACCAAACAAGCAAATTAGGAGAAGATCATTTCCCCATATTTTTGTCAAAAATAAGTAACCAAACAGAGCAATAATTAGAAAGGAAGTTTGGAGAAGAGATCTCGTGTTTTTGTTATTAAACATTGGAAATTGGGACCATCACAGAAGGCATTTCTCGGGCTGGCTGGCTGCTGCATGAGAGAACAGCCACCTATGCTCACTTTTCAACAGATTTTGTCTTATTCATCCAATTCATGTGAGGTGGGTGCTCTCTCATGCAACAGTTGCTTGCGAAATGCCTTATGCGTTGGTCCCTACGTTGGAAATTATTTAATAAGATGCTAACTTTTTGGCTTATAGAACATGAGAACCCTTTTTTTTATTTTTTTGTACTTCTTAGAATAATAGTCTACACTCTTCACATCCCTTTCCCCAACAAAATATTTATGGATTGGGGGAAAAATGACAAACAATCTTTAATTCAGGAAAATTCAGGAAAAATCCTTGACGCACCCTTCTCGTGGTAAACCTATGGGAACCACCAATCAGATTCAGACAAAAGTGGGTCCCATTGTCATTGTTTGTAGCAACAATGACCTTACCCGTAACGTGTAGGAATTTCCAAGGAGCTAAATGGCAGTCAGGAATCAAAGCTGAAGTCAAAACAGTGGAAACTGGAAAGTATGCTTTTAATCAGAAAGGAAGCCCCCCAAAATTGATTGACCGTGTAGTCGGCTTCTTTATCTTGAACATCATAGACCATACTATTCAAACAATGTGATGTGTGGGCCC